>NC_086448.1:597263661-598575536 GCF_028390025.1 Pseudophryne corroboree
CTTGTCAATGACTTCTGATGAATGTGCTCCAGGTGACGTATAAGGGAGGATGTTCCTAGGTGGTTAACGTCGTTACCCCTACTTATTACAGCTTGACAAAGGCAACACACGGTTTGACACCTGTTGTCCGCATTTCTGTTGAAATAATTCCACACCGAAGAGGTGATTTTTTTTTGTAATTTGACCAGGCATGTCAATGGCCATGAAGGAAAAGATAATATACTAAGTATATAAACAGGCGCTGTGATAAGTGGCTTGTCCTAGCAGCTGTATAGATAAGGGGTAGTCAAGCCCTTTTGAAAACCAAGGCAGAAAAGAAAAAAAATATGTATACAGTGCTAATTGACACAGGATAATGATCACAATAGAAATATTTAATATTTGTGTAAAAAACTTATACATATAAAAACATGTCAATATTTAAAATGAAGAAAAATAGGCATAAATTCTATATCTCACAAATGAAACCTGGTGGACTTTGAGACCCTTTTGATACTGGCACCAATTGATATAGGCATGCAAAGCATATGTATAGTCATGAAAGAGGACCAATTGAAGAGTGGTTCATCCAAATGGATGTGATTACCAAGTCTGTGTTCCGATTAAGAGGCTCCCATAGATGCAAGTTCGTATGGCAACGACAGCAGATGATGGAGTCCTGGTTCATAGTGGATGAATGTTCCGTGTTCCAATGTGGAGGATCTCAAAACAGGATGGTGGGTAATGGCAATGCCGCCAATGGAGTCCTGGCCCACGGAAAGGCAAAGTACAGGGTCCTGACTGTAAGCGCTTCGTGCAATGGTGGTGCAGGTCAGCAAAGGGTCCACCCAGGGTCTAAAACTGACGCGTTTCGCTGCACCAGGCAGCTTTATCAAAGTGCCAGTATCAAAATGGTCTCAAAGTCCACCAGGTTTCATTTTTGAGATATAGAATTTATGCATATTTTTCTTCATTTTAAATATTGACATGTTTTTATATGTATAAGTTTTTTACACAAATATTAAATATTTCTATTGTGATCATTATCCTGTGTCAATTAGCGCTGTATATATATTTTTTTTCTTTTATGTCAATGGCCATATTCGTCCCACAGACAACAGGTGTCTCCCCGGGTGCCTGACTTAAACAAACCACCTCACCATCAGAATACTCCTTGTCAATTTCCTCCTCAGCGCCAGCAACACCCATATCCTCATCCTGGTGTACTTCAACAGTGACATCTTCAATTTGAATATCAGGAACTAGACTGCGGGTGCTCCTTCCAGCACTTGCAGGGGGCGTGCAAATGGTGGAAGGCGCAACCTCTTCCCGTCCAGTGTTGGGAAGGTCAGGCATCGCAACCAACACAATTGGACTCTCCTTGGGGATTTGTGATTTAGAAGAACGTAGAGTTCTTTGCTGTGCTTTTGCCAGCTTAAGTCTTTTCATTTTTCTAGCGGGAGGATGAGTGCTTCCATCCTCATGTGAAGCTGAACCACTAGCCATGAACATAGGCCAGGGCCTCAGCTGTTCCTTGCCACACCGTGTCGTAAATGGCATATTGGCAAGTTTACGCTTCTCATCAGACGCTTTTAATTTAGATTTTTGGGTCATTTTACTGAACTTTTGTTTTTTGGATTTTACATGCTCTGTACTATGACATTGGGCATCGGCCTTAGCAGACGACGTTGATGGCATTTCATCGTCTCGGCCATGACTAGTGGCAGCAGCTTCAGCACGAGGTGGAAGTGGATCTTGATCTTTCCCTATTTTACCCTCCACATTTTTGTTCTCCATTTTTTAATGTGTGGAATTATATGCCAGTAATATATCAATAGCAATGGCCTACTGTACTGTACTATATATGTATACTGTTGGTCACCAAAATGCTGCACTGTAATACTAGAAGCTATGGAAAAGTATATATATTATTGTATATATATATCAGTACAGAGCAGTGTAACTGTGACACATGTGTCCTGACAAGCAGTATAGAAGCTATAGAAAATAAGAAAAGTATATATATTATTGTAAATATCAGTACAGAGCAGCGTAACTGTGACCCATGTGTCCTGACAAGGAGTATAGAAGCTATAGAAAAGTATATATATTACTGTATATCATTACAGAGTGGTGTAACTGTGACCCATGTGTCCTGACAAGCAGTATAGAAGCTATAGAAAAGTATATATAATATTACTGTATATCAGTACAGAGCGGTGTAACTGTGACCCATGTGTCCTGACAAGCAGTATAGAAGATATAGAAAAGTATATATAATATTACTGTATATCAGTACAGAGCGGTGTAACTGTGACACATGTGTCCTGACAAGCAGTATAGAAGCTATAGAAAAGTATATATAATATTACTGTATATCAGTAGTAGTACAGAGCGGTGTAACTGTGACACATGTGTGTCCTGACAAGCAGTATAGAAGCTATAGAAAATGATTTAAAATGATTGTATATATCAGTACAGAGCAGTGTAACTGTGACCCATGTATCCTGACAAGCAGTATAGAAGCTATAGAAAAGTATATATGTTATTGTATATATATCAGTACAGAGCAGTGTAACTTTGACACATGTGTCCTGACAAGCAGTATAGAAGCTATAGAAAAGTATATATATTACTGTATATCAGTAGTAGTACAGAGCGGTGTAACTGTGACACATGTGTCCTGACAAGCAGTATAGAAGCTATAGAAAAGTATATATATTATTGTATATATCAGTACAGAGCGGTGTAACTGTGACCATGTGTCCTGACAAGCAGTATAGAAGCTATAGAAAAGTATACATATTATATACTGGTGGCCCCAGTCCCCACAATGCAGCACACTGATCAGATATTTGCAGCACACTGACCACAGATATGGAGCGTTTTCAGGCAGAGATTATTTGCAGCACACTGAGCACAGATATTTTCAGCACACTGAGCACAGATTACGGAGCTTTTCAGGGAGAGAATGCAGCCACGTCCTCTCCGGTCAATCTCCAAAACACGAGTGAAAATGGCGGCGACGCACGGCTCCTTATATAGAATGCGAATCTCGCGAGATTCCGACAACGGGATGATGACGTTCGGGCGCGTTCTGGTTAACCGAGCAAGGCGGGAAGATCTGAGGCTGCCTGGGAACCGTGTAAAATAGGTGAAGTTCAGGGGGGTTCGGATCCCGAGTAACCGAAGCCGCTCATCTCTAGTTTTTATTTCTCAGAAATAGATCACTCAAGACTGCTACCAGATCGTATACTTGAATCAGTAGTTATGTTATTACACTTTCCACTGTGACATTTCTAGTCAAACCTGCATTCATACAAAATTAGGCAAAGAATATTTTTCAAGATAAGGTACTGTGGGCCAGATGTATTAACCTGGAGAAGGCATAAGGAAGTGATAAACCAGTGATATGTGCAAGGTGATAAAGGCACCAGCCAATCAGATCCTAACTGTTAATTTTCATATTGGAGCTGATTGGCTGGTGCCTTTATCACCTTGCACATATCACTGGTTTATCACTTCCTTATGCCTTTTCCAGGTTAATACATCTACCCCTGAATGACTATAAATGAGTCCTTACATAGAACCATGCATGAAGCAGCTGAATAGGTGCATTTGTGCAAACGTAATTGTAATGTGGGGCCATTAACATTTCTATAATGGGTGCAATGTGTGCAGTGCACAGTGCTCCTAAGTCCAGGGGGCCCACACCGCAAACACTGCACCCATGTTTTTATACCTACCTTTCCGGAGTACTGCGTCAGAGTTGCAGTTGTGGTAAAAACTCACCTGCAAAATGGCCGACACGCATGTGCGGTAGTGTTCAAGGGGTCTATTTACTAAGCCTTGGATGGAGATGAAGTGGACGGAAATAAAGCACCAGCCAATCAGCTCCTGTCATTTTTCAAACACAGCCTGTGGCATGGCAGTTAGGAGATGATTGGCTGGTACTTTATCTATTTTAACTTTATCTCCATCCAAGTCTTAGTAAATAGAGCCCCTAGTCTCTGGAACATGGCCAAAGCTATTGTGTACATCCATAGAGTAAAACACATACTGCAGTGTATAGTAATAATTGCTTTGGACAATCTGTTTCCTGTATTGAAAATATTTCATTTACTGTAAATGAAAATGCCCACAAGAGGGCAACATTGATATGTTATAAGAGATGCAAAAATGTTTTACTGCTGCTATTGTTAAAGTTTCCTCTTAGAAAATCTGAAAAGGAATAGTCATTGTACAAGATACTGTAAAGAGCAGAATAGCACATGGAATAGAACTTGTATCTTGGCCTTGCAGACCATCACCATTTGATTCACTGCTATGCATTATTAGTATTGTGCTTACAATAAACTATTCTAAGCCAAAACATCATGAGTCACACAATGAGAGAGAGAGAGAGCGATTCAGTACTAGATAGCTAAAAGGCAAACACGGGGCATAAATACATTTTTTCAATCAAATTGTTTTTAAGTGAATCTCCTGAAATAAGAATCAGCAAATTTATAGGCCAGGAACTGTTTTGATTTTTCCTCTACATGCAGTACTGCGAATGGTATATACTGTATATTAATCTATAGGAGCATTATACATACCTTATTTATTTATTAACAGTCTCTTATACAGGGCAGCAAATTTCGTTGCACTTTACAATTGGTATATTGAATCTGGATGCCTACATTCCTGGAATATCCGGGAGAACCCCTAAATTAGGATTATACCTCTTGCAGAGACATGCAGTCAGGGAAACCAGAGCCTCACCTGTCATGCTCCCTGTCAGATGCCACAGTTTTGACTTTATAAATATCTGTTTTGTATTATTCTACTAAGGGGGACATTTACTAAGCAGTGATAAGAGCAGAGAAGTAAGCCTGTGGAGAAGTTGCCCCATCAACCAATCAGCAGCTCTGTATAATTTTATAGTATGCAAATTATAGATGTTACTTCAGTGCTGATTGGTTGCCATGGACAACTTATCCACTGGCTCACTTCTTCGCTCTTATCACTGCTTAGTTATGTCCCCCTAAGTTTCATAGTCATATGTCACCAAGTAGGCTGTGCTGCATGGAGAGAGGAGAGGTGAGGCAGTGACCAGCTCTGCATCCCCTCCATATGTCAGACAGTGCCTTGGGCTGGGGACGTGGCCGAGCTGCAGCTAATAATGCTGTGTAGAAAACTGACCCGTTGAGGTGCCTCAGAAATAAAGATGGCTATCGCTTGGTTACTCATCAATGGTCACCATCTATGGTTCCATTGATGGGTAACCTCAATGGTGTGAAACCATCTGCGATGGAACCATTGATTGTTTCCCCCACCTATGTTCACCCATGCTTTCCAAAGCATTAGGCTGTGGGTCAATGAGAGCCTGTTGGCAGAGTTTCAGGGAAGTGTTGGGGGCAGAGCTAAAGTCAGTGTCCCGCCGCCATAAGGAAATATATATATATATATATATTTGCTGCTTGTGTATCTTCAATGGCGGGGGAACCATCTAGTTCTCCCCCTTTGGATGGAAAAACAATTCTACATTGGCCATAGACCATCGATGATTTTTAATTATCGATGGTTGATGGCCATCCCTACTCAGGAAGGGGACGTGCCTTGTGCTCACACTTCCCCGCCTAGCTGAACAGTCTCTTCAGCCTCTCTGCCTCATGCTTCCTCCTCCCTACCCATACTGCAGATGGAAGAGCCGGCCCTGTGGACAGCCCAGCGCTGTTGTCAGTGGGGAAAGGAGACACAAGCAGCAGCCAATGACAGGAAACAGCAGTGTGTGTTCCTTGCCCTCCCAGTACTTCTGCATCGTGTCACCCAGCAGCCTGTTCCACCAGGTACTGTACCTATCCACCCCCTCCTTGTGTCTGTGTACAGTCCCCTTGCAGTACCCTCCTGTGTCATGAGTTACCTTGTACCCTCTCCACATTCTATGTATGTTAACCTACTGTATGCCCAACTTTGTCATGTGTTACCTTGTGCCCCCTGTACTTTGTATTACCTTGTGCCATGTGTTACTTCACTGTGCCATGTGTTGCCCCACTGTTCCGTGTATTGCCCTCTGCACCTTATGCCATGTTTTACCCTTTGCCATGTGTTGCCCTATGCCCCATGTTCTGTGTATTAGTAGATTTTGCAGCCTGTGCCATGTGTTACCCCATGCGCTCCATGCTATGTATTATCCTGTGTCATGTGTTACCCTGTGCCCCACTGTGCCACGTGTTACCCTTTGTCATGTGTTACCCTGTGCCCTCTGTGCTATGTATTAACTTGTACCCCCTTGTGCCATGTGCTACCCTGTGCCCCCATGCTATAGTATATAGTAGGCTGTGCCATGTTTTACCATGTGCCACGTGTTCTATATGTTTACCTGTGCCCCATGTGCCATGTTTTACCCTGTGCCCCCCTGTGCCATGCGTTCCCATGTGCCACCCTGTACTGTGTATTATCCTCTGCAATATATTACCATTTGCCTTCCATGCAATGTATTGACCTGTGCCCCCAGTGTCATCTGTTACCTTGTGGCCCCCTGTGCTATGTATTGCCTTCTGCCATGTATTACCCTGTGCCCATGTTACATCTGTTATGTTGTGCCCCACTGTGCCATCTGTTATCTTGTGCCCCATTCTATGTATTATCCTGTGTCATGTGTTACACTGTACCCAATTTTGATTAGTGATGTGCACCGGACATTTTTCGGGTTTTGTGTTTTGGTTTTGGATTCGGTTCCGTGGCCGTGTTTTGGATTCGGACGTGTTTTGGCAAAACCTCCCTGAAAATTTTTTGTCGGATTCGGGTGTGTTTTGGATTCGGGTGTTTTTTACAAAAAAACCTCAAAAACCGCTTAAATCATAGAATTTGGGGGTCATTTTGATCCCATAGTATTATTAATCTCAATAACCATAATTTCCACTCATTTCCAGTCTATTCTGAAAACCTCACACCTCACAATATTATTTTTAGTCCTAAAATTTGCACCAAGGTCGTTGGATGACTAAGCTAAGCGACCCAAGTGGCCGACACAAACACCTGGCCCATCTAGGAGTGGCACTGCAGTGTCAGACAGGATGGTCGGTTTAAAAAATAGTCCCCAAACAGCACACGATGCAAAAAAAAAAAAGAGGTGCACTGTGGTCGCTGGATGGCTAAGCTAAGCAACACAAGTGGCCGACACAAACACCTGGCCCATATAGGAGTGGCACTGCAGTGTCAGGCAGGATGGCACTTCAAAAAAATAGTCCCCAAACAGCACATGATGCAAAGAAAAATGAAAGAAAAAAGAGGTGCAAGATGGAATTGTCCTTGGGCCCTCCCACCCACCCTTATGTTGTATAAACAGGACATGCACACTTTAACAAACCCATCATTTCAGCGACAGGGTCTGCCACACTACTGTGACTGAAATAACTGGTTGGTTTGGGCCCCCACCAAAAAAGAAGCAATCAATCTCTCCTTGCACAAACTGGCTCTACAGAGGCAAGATGTCCACCTCCTCCTCATCATCCGATTCCTCACCCCTTTCACTGTGTACATCCCCCTCCTCACAGATTATTAATTTGTCCCCACTGGAATCCACCATCTCAGGTCCCTGTGTACTTTCTGGAAGCAATTGCTAGTGAATGTCTCCACGGAGGAATTGATTATAATTAATTTTGATGAACATCATCTTCTCCACATTTTCTGGAAGTAACCTCGTACGCCGATTGCTGACAAGGTGAGCGGCTGCACTAAACACTCTTTCGGAGTACACACTGGAGGGGGGGCAATTTAGGAAAAATAAAGCCAGTTTCTGCAAGGGCCTCCAAATTGCCTCTTTTTCCTGCCAGTATACGTACGGACTGTCTGACGTGCCTACTTGGATGCGGTCACTCATATAATCCTCCACCATTCTTTCAATGGTGAGAGAATCATATGCAGTGACAGTAGACGACATGTCAGTAATCGTTGGCAGGTCCTTCAGTCCGGACCAGATGTCAGCACTCGCTCCAGACTGCCCTGCATCACTGCCAGCGGGTGGGCTCGGAATTCTTAGCCTTTTCCTCGCACCCCCAGTTGCGGGAGAATGTGAAGGAGCAGCTGTTGACGGGTCACGTTCCGCTTGACTTGACAATTTTATCACCAGCAGGTCTTTGAACCTCTGCAGACTTGTGTCTGCCGGAAAGAGAGATACAACGTAGGTTTTAAATCTAAGATCGAGCACGGTGGCCAAAATGTAGTGCTCTGATTTCAACAGATTGACCACCCGTGAATCCTGGTTAAGCGAATTAAGGGCTCCATCCACAAGTCCCACATGCCTAGCGGAATCGCTCCATTTTAGCTCCTCCTTCAATCTCTCCAGCTTCTTCTGCAAAAGCCTGATGAGGGGAATGGCCTGACTCAGGCTGGCAGTGTCTAAACTTACTTCACGTGTGGCAAGTTCAAAGGGTTGCAGAACCTTGCACAACGTTGAAATCATTCTCCACTGCGCTTGAGTCAGGTGCATTCCCCCTCCTTTGCCTATATCGTAGGCAGATGTATAGGCTTGAATGGCCTTTTGCTGCTCCTCCATCCTCTGAAGCATATAGAGGGTTGAATTCCACCTCGTTACCACCTCTTGCTTCAGATGATGACAGGGCAGGTTCAGGACTGTTTACTGGTGCTCCAGTCTTCGGCACGCGGTGGCTGAATGCCGAAAGTGGCCCGCAATTCTTAGGGCCACCGACAGCATCTCTTGCACGCCCCTGTCGTTTTTTTAAATAATTCTGCACCACCAAATTCAATGTATGTGCAAAACATGGGACGTGCTGGAATTTGCCCAGATGTAATGCACGCACAATATTGCTGGCGTTGTCCGATGTCACAAATCCCCAGGAGAGTCCATTTGGGGTAAGCCATTCTGCGATGATGTTCCTCAGTTTTCGTAAGAGGTTGTCAGCTGTGTGCCTCTTCTGGAAAGCAGTGTTACAAAGCGTAGCCTGCCTAGGAACGGGTTGGCATTTGCGAGATGCTGCTACTGGTGCCGCCGCTGCTGTTCTTGCTGCGGGAGGCAATACATCTACCCAGTGAGCTGTCACAGTCATATAGTCCTGAGTCTGCCCTGCTCCACTTGTCCACATGTCCGTGGTTAAGTGGACATTGGGTACAACTGCATTTTTTAGGACACTGGTGACTCTTTTTCTGAGGTCTGTGTACATTTTCGGTATCGCCTGCCTAGAAAAATGGAACCTAGATGGTATTTGGTACCGGAGACACAGTACCTCAATCAAGTCTGTAGTTGCCTGTGAATTAACGGTGGATAACGGAAAAACGTTTCTCACCGCCCAGGCTGCCAAGGCCTGAGTTATCCGCTTTGCAGCAGGATGACTGCTGTGATATTTCATCTTCCTCGCAAAGGACTGTTGGACAGTCAATTGCTTACTGGAAGTAGTACAAGTGGTCTTCCGACTTCCCCTCTGGGATGACGATCGACTCTCAGCAGCAACAACAGCAGCGCCAGCAGCAGTAGGCGTTACACTCAAGGATGCATCGGAGGAATCCCAGGCAGGAGAGCACTCGTCAGACTTGCCAGTGACATGGCCTGCAGGACTATTGGCTTTCCTGTGTATGGAGGAAATTGACACTGAGGGAGTTGGTGGTGTGGTTTGCAGGAGCTTGGTTAAAAGAGGAAGGGATTTAGTGGTCAGTGGACTGCTTCCGCTGTCATCCAAAGTTTTTGAACTTGTCACTGACTTATGATGAATGCGCTGCAGGTGACGTATGAGGGAGGATGTTCCTAGGTGGCTAACGTCCTTACCCCTACTTATTACAGCTTGACAAAGGCAACACACGGCTTGACACCTGTTGTCCGCATTTGTGTTAAAAAAATTCCACACCAAAGAGGTGATTTTTTTTGTAATTTGACCAGGCATGTCAATGGCCATATTCGTCCCACAGACAACAGGTGTCTCCCCGGGTGCCTGACTTAAACAAACCACCTCAACATCAGAATCCTCCTTGTCAATTTCCTCCTCAGCGCCAGCAACACTTATATCCTCATCCTGGTGTACTTCAACAGTGACATCTTCAATTTGACTATCAGGAACTGGACTGCGGGTGCTCCTTCCAGCACTTGCAGGGGGCATGCAAATGGTGGAAGGCGCCACCTCTTCCCGTCCAGTGTTGGGAAGGTCAGGCATCGCAGCCGACACAATTGGACTCTCCTTGGGGATTTGTGATTTAGAAGAACGCACAGTTCTTTGCTGTGCTTTTGCCAGCTTAAGTCTTTTTATTTTTCTAGCGAGAGGATGAGTGCTTCCATCCTCATGTGAAGCTGAACCACTAGCCATGAACATAGGCCAGGGCCTCAGCCGTTCCTTGCCACTCCGTGTCGTACATGGCATATTGGCATGTTTACCCTACTCCTCAGACGCTTTCAATTTTGATTTTTGGGTCATTTTACTGAACTTTTGTTTTTTGGATTTTACATGCTCTCTACTATGACATTGGGCATCGGCCTTGGCAGACGACGTTGATGGCATTTTATCATCTCGGCCATGACTAGTGGCAGCAGCTTCAGCACGAGGTGGAAGTGGATCTTGATCTTTCCCTATTTTACCCTCCCCATTTTTGTTCTCCATTTTTTAATGTGTGGAATTATATGCCAGTATCAATAGCAATGGCCTCCTACTATATATACTGCGCACAACTGAAATGCACCACAGGTATGGATGGATAGTATACTTGACGACACAGAGGTAGGTAGAGCAGTGGCCTAATGTACCGTACTGCTATATATTATATACTGGTGGTCAGCAAACTGTGCAAAACTGAAATGCACCACAGGTATGGATGGATAGTATACTTGACGACACAGAGGTAGGTAGAGCAGTGGCCTACTGTACCGTACTGCTATATATTATATACTGGTGGCAGGGCCGTTTCTAGACAATTTGGCTCCCAGTGCGAGATTTCAAAATGCGCCCCCCCCCCATTGCTATAAAAAAAAATTGCGTGCCCCCCCCCCATATCGCCAGAAAAAAGCATGCGCGCGCGCTCCCGACAAGGCTGTGTGGCCTGATTAAAATGGGCGTGGTCTCATTACAGTGGGCGTGGCCTCATCTGATATCACACCCACCACAGGGGGAAAAAATAAAAATAAAAAAGTCCCCTTTTTACACATTACACCAGGCAAGTGTCCCCATATTACACAGCGCGGCAGGCAGGTGTCCCCATTTACAAAGTGCGGCAGGCAGGTGTCCCCATTTTACAAAGTGCGGCAGGCAGGTGTCCCCATTTTACACAGTACGGTAGGCAGGTGTCCCCATTTAACAAAGTGCGGCAGGCAGATATCCCCATTTTACACAGTACGCAGGCAGGTGTCCCTATTTTACACAGTACGCAGGCAGATATCCCCATTTTACACAGTACGCAGGCAGGTGTCCCCATTTTACACAGTACGCAGGCACGTGCCCCCATTTTACACAGTACGCAGGCAGGTGTCCCCATTTTACACAGTGCGGCAGGTGTCCCCATTTTACACAGTGCGGCAGGTGCCCCCATTTTACACAGTGCGGCAGGTGCCCCCATTTTACACAGTGCGGCAGGTGTCCCCATTTTACACAGTGCGGCAGGTGTCCCCATTTTACACAGTGCGGCAGGTGCCCCCATTTTACACAGTGCGGCAGGTATCCCCAGTTTACACAGTGCGGCAGGTGTCCCCATTTTACACAGTGCGGCAGGTGTCCCCATTTTACACAGTGCGGCAGGTGTCCCCATTTTACACAGTGCGGCAGGTGCCCCCATTTTACACAGTGCGGAAAGTGTCCCCATTTTACACAGTGCGGCAGGTGTCCCCATTTTACACAGTGCGGCAGGTATCCCCATTTTACACAGTGCGGCAGGTATCCCCATTTTACACAGTGCGGCAGGTGTCAAGTGGGAGGAGAGAGAGAGAGAATACTTACAACTTGCCGCTCTTCGGGTCCCGCGCGCCGGCCGCCTCCTCCGTCGATGGTTATCTCCAGTCCTCTCCTCCCTCTCTCTTCCACCCGAGCGCTCCTGCTCGGGGGGCGGGGCTTCGCGGAATGACACGTTTGCGTCGTGACGTCACGACGCAAACACGTCATTCCGCGAAGCCCCGCCCCCCGAGCAGGAGCGCTCGGGGGGAGAGAGAGGGAGGAGAGGAGTAGTCACAAAGTGCCACGGCGGGCGCCCCGTGCGGTTGCACGGCTCGCCCGCCGCTAGAAACGGCACTGACTGGTGGTCAGCAAACTGGGCAAAACTAAAATGCACCACAGGTATGGATGGATAGTATACTTGATGACACAGAGGTAGGTAGAGCAGTGGCCTTCTGTACCGTACTCCTATATATTATATACTGGTGGTCAGCAAAATTATGCACTGTACTCCTACTATATACTACAATGCAGCACAGATATGGAGCGTTTTTCACTCAGAGAACGTATAATGCTGGTTGTCACTGGTCAGCAAAACTCTGCACTGTACTCCTCCTATATAATACTGCTGGTCCCCAGTCCCCACAATAAAGCAGTGTGAGCACAGATATATGCAGCACACTGAGCACAGATATGGAGCATTTTTCAGGCAGAGAACGTATAATACTGGTGGTCACTGGTCAGCAAAACTCTGCACTGTACTCCTCCTATATAATACTGCTGGTCCCCAGTCCCCACAATAAAGCAGTGTGAGCACAGATATATGCAGCACACTGAGCACAGATATGGAGCGTTTTTCAGGCAGACAACGTATACTGGTGGTCACTGGTCAGCAAAACTCTGCACTGTACTCCTCCTATATAATACTGCTGGTCCCCAGTCCCCACAATAAAGCAATGTGAGCACAGATATATGCAGCACACTGAGCACAGATATGGAGCGTTTTTCAGGCAGACAACGTATAATACTGGTGGTCACTGGTCAGCAAAACTCTGCACTGTACTCCTCCTATATAATACTGCTGGTCCCCAGTCCCCACAATAAAGCAATGTGAGCACAGATATATGCAGCACACTGAGCACAGATATGGAGCGTTTTTCAGGCAGACAACGTATAATACTTGTGGTCACTGGTCAGCAAAACTCTGCACTGTACTCATCCTATATAATACAGCTGGTCCCCAGTCCCCACAATAAAGCAGTGTGAGCACAGATATATGCAGCACACTGAGCACAGATATGGAGCGTTTTTCAGGCAGACAACGTATAATACTGGTGGTCACTGGTCAGCAAAACTCTGCACTGTACTTCTCCTATAATACTGCTGGTCCCCAGAATAAAGATATTTGCAGCCCCCTGAAACAAAGTGATAGGACGCCAGCCATGTCCTCTCACTATCATTTCCAATGCACCAGTGAAAAATGGCGGCGACGCGCTGCTCCTTATATAGAATCCGAATCTCGCGAGAATCCGACAGCGGGATGATGACGTTCGGGCGCGCTCGGGTTAACCGAGCCATACGGGAGAATCCGAGTCTGCCTCGGACCCGTGTAAAATGGGTGAAGTTCGGGGGGGTTCGGATTCCGAGGAACCGAACCCGCTCATCACTAATTTTGATGGGAGGCATTTGATTTGCTGGCTGTCGGGATCCCGGCGCTCAGCATCCTGCGCCAGGATCTGGACAGCCAGCATACCGACAACTATTCTCCCTCTTGGGAAAATAAATAATGTGGCATGCAGCGTGGTAAGCACAGCAAGCCCGCAAGGGGCTCTTTTTTGCTCACCCTCCTGCCGGCATTTTGACGGTCGGGATCCCGGCGCTGGTATACTAGGCGCCGGGATCCCGATAGTCGGTAAAACGTAGTATACCCAATTTTGATATGTGTTACTAAGCAACATGTGGTGAAGTAAATGGCTGAGGAAGTACTAGAGCCAGATTTACACACAATGGGCCTAGTTCAGACCCGATCATTGCAACGGCAGCGATCGCTGCCTGAAGCCCTTTGAGCAGTGCGCTCACACAATGGGCGCACTGCACGTGCGCACCCAGTGAGATGCAAAAGTAAAGTTTGCGGGACGGGAGGGGGTATTCCAATGGCGTTAGATCACCATTGGGGGGTGGCGCGGTCCAGACAACACAGGCGTGTCCGGACCATTGCTGGGGTGGACTGCGTGTAGGGATCTAGGTAGGGAGCTAGTCACCAGGTGCAGAAGCATCGCCGCCGTGCCGGGGGGAAGAAGTAGGGCTAGACAAGCGGGGCGAACTAGCCCTATTTGGGGTTCCCCCCTCATGTCAGAGAAACTTATCGTAGATGTGCTAATTTTAGCACATCTACAATCAGGTCTCAAACACCCGCAATATACAATATGAGCTCAATAGTTCATGTGGGCATTACACGCAGGTGCAGCAGTATATACTGCTGAAAATTTGGTGAGTTTTGATCTGAGATAAAAAAAAAAGGGGAAAAGGTAGGCCTCACCTGTCATAGTCTTTTGACTCCAGAGGTTTGACTATAAAAGTGATTATAATAATAGAACAAGAATAAATATATATATATATATATATATACAAACACACACACACATACGTACGTACGTACGTACATACATACATACATACATACATACATACATACATACATACATACATGTATACATACAGTATACACAAAGCGCTTCACTTTTTCCACATTTTGTTATGTTACAGCCTTATTTCAAAGTGGAATAAATTAATTTTTCCCCTAAAATTCTACACACAATACCCCATAATGACAACATGAAAAAAAGTTGAAATCACAGGCGTATTCACAGCCTTTGCCATGAAGCTCAAAATTAAGCTCAGGTGTATCCTGTTTCCACTGATCATCCTTGAAATGTTCCTACAGCTTAATTGGAGTCCACCTGTGGTAAATTCAGTTGATTAGACATGGTCTTGGAAAGGCACACACCTTTCTATATAAAGTCCCACACTTGACAGTGCATGCCTGAGCACAAACCAAGCATGAAGTCAAAGGAATTGACTTTAGACCTCCGAGACAGGATTGTCTCGAGGCACAAATCTGGGGAAGGGTACAGAAAAATATCTGCTGCTTTGAAGGTCCCAATGAGCACAGCGGCCTCCATCATTCGTAAATGGAAGAAGTTCAGAAACATCAGGACTCTTCCTAGGGCTGGCCAGCCGTCTAAACTGAGCGATCAGGGGGAAAGTGCCCTAGTCAGGGAGGTTGCCAAGTACTCGATGGTCACTCAGTCAGAGCTACAGCATTCCTCTGTGGAGGGAGAAGAACCTTCCAGAAGGACAACCATCTCTGCAGCAATCCACCAATCAGGCCTGTATGATAGAGTGGCCAGATTGAAGTCACTCCTTAGTAAAAAGCACATGGCAGCCCACCTGGAGTTTGCCAAAATGCACCTGAAGGACTCTCAGACCATGAGAAACTAAATCCTCTGGTCTGATGAGACAAAGATTGAACTCTTTGGTGTGAATGCCAGGCGTCATGTTTGGAGCAAACCAGGTACCGCTCATCACCAGGCCAATACCATCCCTACAGTGAAGCATGGTGGCGGCAGCATCATGCTGTGGGGATGTTTTTCAGAGGCATGAACTGGGAGACTAGTCAGGATAGAGGGAAAGATGAATGCAGCAATGTGCAGAGACATCCTGGATAAAAACCTGCTCCAGAGTGATCTTGACCTCAGATTGGGGCAACGGTTCATCTTTCAGTAGGACAATGACTCTAAGCACACAGCTAAGATATCAAAGGAGTGGCTTCAAGACAACTCTGTGAATGTCCTTGAGTGGCCCAGCCAGAGCCCAGACTTGAATCTGATTGAGCATCTCTGAAGAGATCTGAAAATGGCTGTGCACTGACGCTTCCCATCCAACCTGATGGAGCTTGAGAGGTGCTGCAAAGAGGAATTGGCGAAACTGCCCAAAGATAGGTGTGCCACACTTGTGGCATCATATTCAAAAAGACTTGAGCCTGTAATTGCTGCCAAAGGTGCTTCAACAAAGTATTGAGCAAAGGCTGTGAATGTGATTTCTTAGATTTTTATTTTTAATAAATTAGAAAAAATCTCAAAAAAACTTTTTTCCACGTTGTCATTATGGGATATTGTATATAGAATTCTGAGAGAAAAAAAGTTAATTTATTCAATTTTGGAATAAGCCTGTAACAGAACAAAATGTGGAAAAAGTGAAGTGCTGTGAATAATTTTCTGGGTGCACTGTATATATATATATATATATATATATATATATATACATACATATACATATATATATATATATATATATATATATACACACTGCTCAAAAAAATAAAGGGAACACTTAAACAACACAATGTAACTCCAAGTCAATCACACTTCTGTGCAATCAAACTGTCCACTTAGGAAACAACACTGATTGACAATCAATTTCACATGCTGTTGTGCAAATGTAATAAACAGGTGGAAATTATAGGCAATTAGCAAGACACCCCCAATAAAGGAGTTGTTCTGCAGGTGGTGACCACAGACCACTTCTCAGCTCCTATGCTTTCTGGCTAATGTTTTGGTCACTTTTAAAAGCTGGCAGTGCTTTCACTCTAGTGGTAGCATGAGACGGAGTCTACAACCCACACAAGTGGCTCAGGTAGTGCAGCTCATCCAGGATGGTACATCAATGCGAGCTGTGGCAAGAAGGTTTGCTGTGTCTGTCAGCGCAGTGTCCAGAGCACGGAGGCGCTACCAGGAGACAGGCCAGTACATCAGGAGACGTAGAGGAGGCCATAGGAGGGCAACAACCCAGCATCAGGACCTCTACCTCCGCCTTTGTGCAAGGAGGAACAGGAGGAGCACTGCCAGAGCCCTGCAAAATGACCTCCAGCAAGCCACAAATGTGCATGTGTCTACTCAAATGATCAGAAACAGACTCCATGAGGGTGGTATGAGGGCCCGACGTCCACAGGTGGGGGTTGTGCTTACAGCCCAACACCGTGCAGGATGTTTGGCATTTGCCAGAGAACACCAAGATTGGCAAATTCGCCACTGGCGCTCTGTGCTCTTCACAGATGAAAGCAGGTTCGCACTGAGCACATGTGACAGATGTGACAGAGTCTGGAGACGCCAAGGAGAGCGTTCTGCTGCCTGCAACATCCTCCAGCATGACCGGTTTGGCAGTGGGTCAGTAATGGTGTGGGGTGGCATTTCTTTGGGGGGGCAGCACAGTCCTCCGTGTACTCGCCAGAGGTAGCCTGATTGCCATTAGGTACCGAGATGAGATCCTCAGACCCCTTGTGAGACCATATGCTGGTGCGGTTGGCCCTGGGTTCCTCCTAATGCAAGACAATGCTAGACCTCATGTGGCTGGAGTGTGTCAGCAGTTCCTGCAAGACGAAGTCATTGATGCTATGGACTGGCCCGCCCATTCCCCAGACCTGAATCCAATTGAGCACATCTGGGACATTATGTCTCGCTCCATCCACCAACGCCACGTTGCACCACAGACTGTCCAGTAGTTGGCGGATGCTTTAGTCCAGGTATGGGAGGAGATCCCTCAGGAGACCATCCGCCACCTCATCAGGAGCATGCCCAGGCATTGTAGGGAGGTCACACAGGCACGTGGAGGCCACACACACTACTGAGCCTCATTTTGACTTGTTTTAAGGACATCAAAGTTGGATCAGCCTGTAGTGTGTTTTTCCACTTTAATTTTGAGTGGGATTTCAAATCCAGACCTCCATGGGTTAATAAATTTGATTTCCATTGATAATTTTTGTGTGATTTTGTCGTCAGCACATTCAACTATGTAAAGAACAAATTATTTAATGAGAATATTTCATTCATTCAGATCTAGGATGTGTTATTTTAGTGTTCCCTTTATTTTTTTGAGCAGTGTATATATATATATATATATATATATACACATACACATACACACACAATAGCCGAGCACCGGGTACTTTGGGGCAACCATCTACAGCCACTGTAAAAAAAAATCACCTTAAAAATGGCCACCGCAGGAGACAGATGATCATCTGTCAGTGAAGGCATAAATAGCTTTACCCAGAAGTGCCGGGAATGCTGGCTGAAACCCCTGACAATGAGCAGGTAACCCCTGGCAATGAGCATGAAACCCCTGGTCACGAGCATGAAACCCCTGGTCACGAGCATGAAACCCCCTGACAATGAACAGTTAATTTAAAAGTAATTAAAAGCCTTACTGTGGGTCATAATTTGTAAGGGGCATTAAGCAGGATTTTTGTTCCTGTGGTGGCCAATGTCTGGGCATGTAGATTGCAAAACTGGGGTATAAGGTAGTCTTTTCCTGCAAGGCCATACCCCTTGCAGCAAGGCCACACCCTTTTGGGGGGCCACGCATTTATGGCGCAGACACTTTATTCTTACAAAGGAAATATCTTTATTCTTACAATGGTGCCCTGCCCACTGTAGCTCCTCCCACATTACCCAAAGCTCCACCCACCACTTTTCACCCTGGGAGTTCCTGAACCTATATTTCTAGAAAAATAGCACTGGCTTTCACAAATAAACTTTATAATTTTGTTCTCCTAAAATAATGGAGTTTAACTTCCACAACCCACGAAGACCCCCCAAAATCCCCCTTTCTATTAATTCATCCCATTTAAATAATGCAGTAAAAAATCTTATATTTGCAGTGCTCTACAAAATTAGCTTTTTAATTTGTACATAGAAACTGTCCTTATTGTCCAATTAATCCCCCCAGTCAATGCTGCTCTTGAAACACAGGGGGTGATTCAGACCTAATCGCTACTGTGCGTTTTCGCACAGCGGGTGATCAGGTAGTCACTGCGCATGCGAATGCACCGCAATGTGCACGCACATCGGACAACAACAAAGGACATCGCCGGTCAGCGATGGGATGGTGTGAAAAATACGATTGCACGGGCGTTCGCAAGGTGATTGAAAAAGGAAGAAGCCGTTTATGGGTGGTGCTGTAACTGACTGTTTACTGGGAGTGTCCAAAAAAACGCAGGCATGCTGGCTAAACGTTTAGTTAAAATGTAGGTGGACTTACAACAGTGAGGCGCATGATGGCTCTATCAGTTTTATTGTACTGTGCAGCGCTTCATAAATGGCTTCACGTTTGTCATAAAAAGGCTATGACAGAGAGGAACACAAATTCACAAGTACATTAATGATGAGAAATGAAAAGGTAATGTAAGTTAACAAAGAAAACTCATATTTTTATAATTCCTAGTAATTGAAAAATCAGATATGAACACATAACAAAAGTACAACAACAATGCTGTGCATATATTTATATATTTATATATACATATATATAGGCGGATTGGCCCACTAGGACACCATGACAGATTCCGATGGGCCGGTCCCATATCCCCCTCAGCCAGGCCGATTCACACCCAGGCTGGGCTGGCTCACACTGCTACCAGCACTTGCGGTTCATTGAAATGCAATCCGAAAGTTAGGCTAGTGGGCATTTCCAGGTGCCGCTAGCCATGAAAAGTGGTGAAGCTGTTCTACCAACGGGGGACCTGGAGAAAGTTAACAAGCCCAGCAGCATCCTCTCTCTGGCCCCGGCCAAAATTCTCTTCAACGAGCCCAACCCGGGAGCAGCAGCATTGCGATGGTCGGAGCCGCGCCAACACAGCTCCCGCACTCTCACTGAACTGGACAGAGCAGCAACTGAGCACTGAGGGGGCCCCCGGCAGAGATGTTATTTTTAATAACATTATTTGCATTATCATGATGGTGTAAGAATTAGGGCGTCCCTGGTCACAGTGTATGGTTTGGGGACTGGACAGGAGCAGGATGTACCCTGTTCTCAGGATGCCAGCTGATCAGGCTGCACTCACAGCCAGCCCTGGGACAATCTCTAACGCAAAGATCTTCAGCCCTATACAGTAGCTGCCCAATGTCTGTCCATGATGATGGGCCTATTTATGTAATGCAGTTGCTACGTATGTAATGTGGTGGCTATGTATGTAATGTGGTGGCTATGTATGTAATGTGGTGGCTATGTATGTAATACGGTGGCTATGTATGTAATGCGGTGGCTATGTATGTAATGTATTTGTGTAATGAGGTGCTATACGTGTAATGTGGTGCTATTTGTATAATGCGGTGCTATACATGTAGTGTGGTGCAGGCTCGGACTGGCCCACAAAGATACAGGGGAAACTACCGCTCGGACCCACTGCCGGGAAGGGGGGGGGGTTCAGCCCCTCCTCTAGTAATCACATTTTGCACTTGATTTACACATTATTCATATGTTACATTATACTGCACAGGACTATGGTGTACTTTCTACAGTGTATTGCTGTTATCAGTATTTACTTTATATATTTATCAAGGGGCCCAGACCATGCACTACTAGTTAGCTAAGCCTCTAAGCATGGGCCCCTACCACTGCATTTCCCCGTTGGGCCCTTCATGCCCCAGTTCGACACTGGTGTGGTGCTATTCGTTTTATGTGGTGCTATTTGTGTAATGCAGTGCTATACGTGTAGTGCGGTGCTATACATGTAATGCGGAGCTATACATGTAATGTGGTGCTATTCATGTAATAATGTGGTGGCTATGTATGTAATCAGGGGCGGATTGGCTGCTGGGAAAGATTCCGCTGCACTGGTCCCCTGTGTCTGTGTTTCACTACTTGTGCGTGCTCCCTCCCTGTACTGTGCTGTATGTAGTGTGTGCTACCCCTCCCTGTACTGTGCTGTATGTAGTGTGTGCTCCCCCTCCCTGTACTGTGCTGTATGTAGTGTGTGCTCCCCCTCCCTGTACTGTGCTATATGTAGTGTGTGCTCCCTCCCTGTACTGTGCTGTATGTAGTGTGTGCTCCCCCTCCCTGTACTGTGCTATATGTAGTGTGTGCTCCCTCCCTGTACAGTGCTGTATGTAGTGTGTGCTCCCTCCCTGTACTGTGCTGTATGTAGTGTGTGCTCCTCCTCCCTGTACTGTGCTGTATGTAGTGTGTGCTCCCTCCCTGTACTGTGCTGTATGTAGTGTGTGCTCCTCCTCCCTGTACTGTGCTGTATGTAGTATGTGCTCCCTCCCTGTACTGTGCTGTATGTAGTGTGTGCTCCCTCCCTGTACAGTGCTGTATGTAGTGTGTGCTCCCTCCCTGTACTGTGCTGTATGTAGTGTGTGCTCCCTCCCTGTACAGTGCTGTATGTAGTAGTGTGTGCTCCCTCCCTGTACTGTGCTGTATGTAGTGTGTGCTCCCTCCCTGTACTGTGCTGTATGTAGTGTGTGCTCCCTCCCTGTACTGCGCTTTATGTAGTCTGTTCTCTCTCCCTGTACTGTGCTGTATGTAGTGTGTGCTCCCTCCTTGTACTGTGCTGTATGTAGTGTGTGCTCCCTCCCTGTACTGTGCTGTATGTAGTGTGTGCTCCCTCCCTGTACTGTGCTGTATGTAGTGTGTGCTCCCTCCCTGTACTGTGCTGTATGTAGTGTGTGCTCCCTCCCTGTACTGTGCTGTATGTAGTGTGTGCACCCCCTCCCTGTACTGTGCTGTATGTAGTGTGTGCTCCCCCTCCCTGTGCAGTGCTGTATGTAGTGTGTGCTCCCTCCCTGTACTGTGCTGTATGTAGTGTGTGCTCTCCCTCCCTGTACTGTGCTGTATGTAGTGTGTGCACCCCCTCCCTGTACTGTGCTGTATGTAGTGTGTGCTCCCTCCCTGTACTGTGCTGTATGTAGTGTGTGCTCCCTCCCTGTACTGTGCTGTATGTAGTATGTGCTCCCTCCCTGTACAGTGCTGTATGTAGTGTGTGCTCCCTCCCTGTACTGTGCTGTATGTAATGTGTGCTCCCTCCCTGTACTGTGCTGTATGTAGTGTGTGCTCCCTCCCTGTACAGTGCTGTATGTAGTGTGTGCTCCCTCCCTGTACTGTGCTGTATGTAGTGTGTGCTCCCTCCCTGTACAGTGCTGTATGTAGTGTGTGCTCCCTCCCTGTACAGTGCTGTATGTAGTGTGTGCTCCCTCCCTGTACAGTGCTGTATGTAGTGTGTGCTCCCTCCCTGTACTGTGCTGTATGTAGTGTGTGCTCCCACCCTGTACAGTGCTGTATGTAGTGTGTGCTCCCTCCCTGTACAGTGCTGTATGTAGTGTGTGCTCCCTCCCTGTACAGTGCTGTATGTAGTGTGTGCTCCCCCTCCCTGTACTTTGAAAAATATTAGGGTAAAAAAAAAGGGGTTTGTAGAATGAAAAATCAATAAAATCAGAAATATGACAGGAGTGTCAGCAGACACTGAAAGTGGGCATATCAGTCTGTGTATACTTAGATGTACAGATGTACGTAAGGGAAGGGCATTGTAGCAGCATATGCATAAAGTTGCAGGTAAACATTAGCATAATGTAAAGCAAAGGAGGCCCCAACTATCTCAGAATCAGGACCTCTCAGGAGTGACCCCGCCCTCTTGAGAGGCCCCTCCCCCCCAACAGACCCTGCTCCATTAGGGCTGCTTCCATAAATTTTCCGGGCTGGTGTTCGATCCTAATCCGCCCCTGACAGCAGCTGTGTTCGGCTTAAAATAAGGGGGCAAGGCTGCTGAAGATCCTGCTGCCTGACAGTCAGCCAGTCATCAGTAAGTGTATGTGTTAGTGATGTGCGCCGGAAATTTTTCGAGTTTTGTGTTTTGGTTTTGGATTCAGTTCCGCGGCCGTGTTTTGGATTCGGACGCGTTTTGCCAAAACCTCCCTGAAAATTTTTTGTCGGATTCGGGTGTGTTTTGGATTCGGGTGTTTTTTTACAAAAACCCCTCAAAAACAGCTTAAATCATAGAATTTGGGGGTCATTTTGATCCCATAGTATTATTAACCTCAATAACCATAATTTCCACTCATTTTCAGTCTATTCTGAACACCTCACAATATTATTTTTAGTCCTAAAATTTGCACCGAGGTCGCTGGATGGCTAAGCTAAGCGACACAAGTGGCCGACACAAACACCTGGCCCAACTAGGAGTGGCAATGCAGTGTCAGACAGGATGGCACTTCAAAAAAATAGTCCCCAAACAGCACATGATGCAAAGAAAAAAAGAGGCGCACCAAGGTCGCTGTGTGACTAAGCTAAGCGACACAAGTGGCCGACACAAACACCTGGCCCATCTAGGAGTGGCACTGCAGTTTTCTAGCTAGAGGATGAGTGCTTCCATCCTCATGTGAAGCTGAACCACTAGCCATGAACATAGGCTAGGGCCTCAGCCGTTCCTTGCCACTCCGTGTCGTAAATGGCATATTGGCAAGTTTACGCTTCTCCTCAGACGCTTTTAATTTAGATTTTTGGGTCATTTTACTGAACTTTTGTTTTTTGGATTTTACATGCTCTCTACTATGACATTGGGCATCGGCCTTGGCAGACGACGTTGATGGCATTTCATCGTCTCGGCCATGACTAGTGGCAGCAGCTTCAGCACGAGATGGAAGTGGATCTTGATCTTTCCCTATTTTACCCTCCACATTTTTGTTCTCCATTTTTTAATGTGTGGAATTATATGCCAGTATCAATAGCAATGGCCTACTACTATATATACTGCGCACAACTGAAATGCACCACAGGTATGGATGGATAGTATACTTGACGACACAGAGGTAGGTAGAGCAGTGGCCTTCCGTACCGTACTGCTATATATATATATATATATATATATACTGTAGAGATGAGCGGGTTCGGTTTCTCTGAATCCGAACCCGCCAGAACTTCATGGTTTTTTTCACGGGTCCGAGCAGACTCGGATCTTCCCGCCTTGCTCGGTTAACCCGAGCGCGCCCGAACGTCATCATGACGCTGTCGGATTCTCGCGAGGCTCGGATTCTATCGCGAGACTCGGATTCTATATAAGGAGCCGCGCGTCGCCGCCATTTTCACACGTGCATTGAGATTGATAGGGAGAGGACGTGGCTGGCGTCCTCTCCATTTAGATTATAAGAGACTGAGAGAGATTTACTGGAGCTGACTAGGAGGAGTACTGTTACTGTAGAAGTGTAGAGACTGAGTGGAGAGAGTTTACTAGTGAGGACAGTGCAGTTTACTTTATAATCCGTTCTCTGCCTGAAAAAAGCGATACACAGCACACAGTGACTCAGTCACATACCATATCTGTGTGCACTGCTCAGGCTCAGGCCAGTGTGCTGCATCATCTATTATCTATATATAATATTATATATATCTGTCTGACTGCTCAGCTCACACAGCTTATAATTGTGGGGGAGACTGGGGAGCACTACTGCAGTGCCAGTTATAGGTTATAGCAGGAGCCAGGAGTACATAATATATTATATAGTGAGTGACCACCAGACACACAGTGCAGTTTATTTAATATATCCGTTCTCTGCCTGAAAAAAGCGATACACACAGTGACTCAGTCAGTCACATACCATATCTGTGTGCACTGCTCAGGCTCAGTTCAGTGTGCTGCATCATCTATTATCTATATATAATATTATATATATCTGTCTGACTGCTCAGCTCACACAGCTTATAATTGTGGGGGAGACTGGGGAGCACTACTGCAGTGCCAGTTATAGGTTATAGCAGGAGCCAGGAGTACATAATATATTATATAGTGAGTGACCACCAGACACACAGTGCAGTTTATTTAATATATCCGTTCTCTGCCTGAAAAAAGCGATACACACAGTGACTCAGTCAGTCACATACCATATCTGTGTGCACTGCTCAGGCTCAGGCCAGTGTGCTGCATCATCTATTATCTATATATAATATTATATATATCTGTCTGACTGCTCAGCTCACACAGCTTATAATTGTGGGGGAGACTGGGGAGCACTACTGCAGTGCCAGTTATAGGTTATAGGAGGAGCCAGGAGTACATAATATATTATATAGTGAGTGACCACCAGACACACAGTGCAGTTTATTTAATATATCCGTTCTCTGCCTGAAAAAAGCGATACACACAGTGACTCAGTCAGCCACATACCATATCTGTGTGCACTGCTCAGGCTCAGGCCAGTGTGCTGCATCATCTATATATATTATATATCTGTCTGACTGCTCAGCTCACACAGCTTATAATTGTGGGGGAGACTGGGGAGCACTACTGCAGTGCCAGTTATAGGTTATAGCAGGAGCCAGGAGTACATATTATATTAAAATTAAACAGTGCACACTTTTGCTGCAGGAGTGCCACTGCCAGTGTGACTGACCAGTGACCTGACCACACTGACCACCAGTATAGTTAGTAGTATACTTATATTGTGATTGCCTGAAAAAGTTAAACACTCGTCGTGTGACTTCACTTGTGTGTTTTGTTTTGTTTTATTCTATAAAAATAAAACTCATTCTGCTGACAGACAGTGTCCAGCAGGTCCGTCATTATATAATATATAATATATACCTGTCCGGCTGCAGTAGTGATATATATATATTTTTTATATCATTTATCATCCAGTCGCAGCAGACACAGTACGGTAGTTCACGGCTGTGGCTACCTCTGTGTCTCTGCACTCGGCAGGCAGTCCGTCCATAATTGTAATACCACCTAACCGTGGATTTTTTTCATTCTTCTTTATACATACATAGTTACATAGACATCTTCTCTTTATCAACCAGTCTATATTAGCTGCAGACACAGTACAGTACGGTAGTTCACGGCTGTGGCTACCTCTGTGTCTGCACTCGGCAGGCAGTCCGTCCATAATTGTATACCACCTAACCGTGGTTTTTTTTTCATTCTTCTTTATACATACATAGTTACATAGACATCTTCTCTTTATCAACCAGTCTATATTAGCTGCAGACACAGTACAGTACGGTAGTTCACGGCTGTGGCTACCTCTGTGTCTGCACTCGGCAGGCAGTCCGTCCATAATTGTATACCACCTAACCGTGGATTTTTTTCAGTCTTCTTTATACATACATAGTTACATAGACATCTTCTCTTTATCAACCAGTCTATATTAGCTGCAGACACAGTACAGTACGGTAGTTCACGGCTGTGGCTACCTCTGTGTCTGCAGTCGGCAGGCAGTCCATAATTGTATACTAGTATCCATCTCCATTGTTTACCTGAGGTGCCTTTTAGTTGTGCCTATTAAAATATGGAGAACAAAAATGTTGAGGTTCCAAAATTAGGGAAAGATCAAGATCCACTTCCACCTCGTGCTGAAGCTGCTGCCACTAGTCATGGCCGAGACGATGAAATGCCAGCAACGTCGTCTGCCAAGGCCGATGCCCAATGTCATAGTACAGAGCATGTCAAATCCAAAACACCAAATATCAGAAAAAAAAGGACTCCAAAACCTAAAATAAAATTGTCGGAGGAGAAGCGTAAACTTGCCAATATGCCATTTACCACACGGAGTGGCAAGGAACGGCTGAGGCCCTGGCCTATGTTCATGGCTAGTGGTTCAGCTTCACATGAGGATGGAAGCACTCAGCCTCTCGCTAGAAAAATGAAAAGACTCAAGCTGGCAAAAGCAGCACAGCAAAGAACTGTGCATTCTTCGAAATCCCAAATCCACAAGGAGAGTCCAATTGTGTCGGTTGCGATGCCTGACCTTCCCAACACTGGACGTGAAGAGCATGCGCCTTCCACCATTTGCACGCCCCCTGCAAGTGCTGGAAGGAGCACCCGCAGTCCAGTTCCTGATTGTCAGATTGAAGATGTCAGTGTTGAAGTACACCAGGATGAGGAGGATATGGGTGTTGCTGGCGCTGGGGAGGAAATTGACCAGGAGGATTCTGATGGTGAGGTGGTTTGTTTAAGTCAGGCACCCGGGGAGACACCTGTTGTCCGTGGGAGGAATATGGCCGTTGACATGCCAGGTGAAAATACCAAAAAAATCAGCTCTTCGGTGTGGAGGTATTTCACCAGAAATGCGGACAACAGGTGTCAAGCCGTGTGTTCCCTTTGTCAAGCTGTAATAAGTAGGAGTAAGGACGTTAACCACCTCGGAACATCCTCCCTTATACGTCACCTGCAGCGCATTCATAATAAGTCAGTGACAAGTTCAAAAACTTTGGGTGACAGCGGAAGCAGTCCACTGACCAGTAAATCCCTTCCTCTTGTAACCAAGCTCAGGCAAACCACCCCACCAACTCCCTCAGTGTCAATTTCCTCCTTCCCCAGGAATGCCAATAGTCCTGCAGGCCATGTCACTGGCAATTCTGACGAGTCCTCTCCTGCCTGGGATTCCTCCGATGCATCCTTGCGTGTAACGCCTACTGCTGCTGGCGCTGCTGTTGTTGCCGCTGGGAGTCGATGGTCATCCCAGAGGGGAAGTCGTAAGCCCACTTGTACTACTTCCAGTAAGCAATTGACTGTTCAACAGTCCTTTGCGAGGAAGATGAAATATCACAGCAGTCATACTACTGCAAAGCGGATAACTGAGGCCTTGACAACTATGTTGGTGTTAGACGTGCGTCCGGTATCCGCCGTTAGTTCACAGGGAACTAGACAATTTATTGAGGCAGTGTGCCCCCGTTACCAAATACCATCTAGGTTCCACTTCTCTAGGCAGGCGATACCGAGAATGTACACGGACGTCAGAAAAAGACTCACCAGTGTCCTAAAAAATGCAGTTGTACCTAATGTCCACTTAACCACTGACATGTGGACAAGTGGAGCAGGGCAGGGTCAGGACTATATGACTGTGACAGCCCACTGGGTAGATGTATGGACTCCCGCCGCAAGAACAGCAGCGGCGGCACCAGTAGCAGCATCTCGCAAACGCCAACTCTTTCCTAGGCAGGCTACGCTTTGTATCACCGCTTTCCAGAATACGCACACAGCTGAAAACCTCTTACGGCAACTGAGGAAGATCATCGCGGAATGGCTTACCCCAATTGGACTCTCCTGTGGATTTGTGGCATCGGACAACGCCAGCAACATTGTGTGTGCATTAAATATGGGCAAATTCCAGCACGTCCCATGTTTTGCACATACCTTGAATTTGGTGGTGCAGAATTTTTTAAAAAACGACAGGGGCGTGCAAGAGATGCTGTCGGTGGCCAGAAGAATTGCGGGACACTTTCGGCGTACAGGCACCACGTACAGAAGACTGGAGCACCACCAAAAACTACTGAACCTGCCCTGCCATCATCTGAAGCAAGAAGTGGTAACGAGGTGGAATTCAACCCTCTATATGCTTCAGAGGTTGGAGGAGCAGCAAAAGGCCATTCAAGCCTATACAATTGAGCACGATATAGGAGGTGGAATGCACCTGTCTCAAGTGCAGTGGAGAATGATTTCAACGTTGTGCAAGGTTCTGATGCCCTTTGAACTTGCCACACGTGAAGTCAGTTCAGACACTGCCAGCCTGAGTCAGGTCATTCCCCTCATCAGGCTTTTGCAGAAGAAGCTGGAGGCATTGAAGAAGGAGCTAAAAGGGAGCGATTCCGCTAGGCATGTGGGACTTGTGGATGCAGCCCTTAATTCGCTTAACAAGGATTCACGGGTGGTCAATCTGTTGAAATCAGAGCACTACATTTTGGCCACCGTGCTCGATCCTAGATTTAAAGCCTACCTTGGATCTCTCTTTCCGGCAGACACAAGTCTGCTGGGGTTGAAAGACCTGCTGGTGACAAAATTGTCAAGTCAAGCGGAACGCGACCTGTCAACATCTCCTCCTTCACATTCTCCCGCAACTGGGGGTGCGAGGAAAAGGCTCAGAATTCCGAGCCCACCCGCTGGCGGTGATGCAGGGCAGTCTGGAGCGACTGCTGATGCTGACATCTGGTCCGGACTGAAGGACCTGACAACGATTACGGACATGTCGTCTATTGTCACTGCATATGATTCTCTCAACATTGATAGAATGGTGGAGGATTATATGAGTGACCGCATCCAAGTAGGCACGTCACACAGTCCGTACTTATACTGGCAGGAAAAAGAGGCAATTTGGAGGCCCTTGCACAAACTGGCTTTATTCTACCTAAGTTGCCCTCCCACAAGTGTGTACTCCGAAAGAGTGTTTAGTGCCGCCGCTCACCTTGTCAGCAATCGGCGTACGAGGTTACATCCAGAAAATGTGGAGAAGATGATGTTCATTAAAATGAATTATAATCAATTCCTCCGCGGAGACATTGACCAGCAGCAATTGCCTCCACAAAGTACACAGGGAGCTGAGATGGTGGATTCCAGTGGGGACGAATTGATAATCTGTGAGGAGGGGGATGTACACGGTGATATATCGGAGGGTGAAGATGAGGTGGACATCTTGCCTCTGTAGAGCCAGTTTGTGCAAGGAGAGATTAATTGCTTCTTTTTTGGGGGGGGTCCAAACCAACCCGTCATATCAGTCACAGTCGTGTGGCAGACCCTGTCACTGAAATGATGGGTTGGTTAAAGTGTGCATGTCCTGTTTTGTTTATACAACATAAGGGTGGGTGGGAGGGCCCAAGGACAATTCCATCTTGCACCTCTTTTTTCTTTTCTTTTTCTTTGCATCATGTGCTGATTGGGGAGGGTTTTTTGGAAGGGACATCCTGCGTGACACTGCAGTGCCACTCCTAGATGGGCCCGGTGTTTGTGTCGGCCACTAGGGTCGCTAATCTTACTCACACAGTCAGCTACCTCATTGCGCCTCTTTTTTTCTTTGCGTCATGTGCTGTTTGGGGAGGGTTTTTTGGAAGGGACATCCTGCGTGACACTGCAGTGCCACTCCTAGATGGGCCCGGTGTTTGTGTCGGCCACTAGGGTCGCTAATCTTACTCACACAGCTACCTCATTGCGCCTCTTTTTTTCTTTGCGTCATGAGCTGTTTGGGGAGGGTTTTTTGGAAGGGACATCCTGCGTGACACTGCAGTGCCACTCCTAGATGGGCCCGGTGTTTGTGTCGGCCACTAGGGTCGCTAATCTTACTCACACAGCTACCTCATTGCGCCTCTTTTTTTCTTTGCGTCATGTGCTGTTTGGGGAGGGTTTTTTGGAAGGATCATCCTGCGTGACACTGCAGTGCCACTCCTAGATGGGCCCGGTGTTTGTGTCGGCCACTAGGGTCGCTAATCTTACTCACACAGCTACCTCATTGCGCCTCTTTTTTTCTTTGCGTCATGTGCTGTTTGGGGAGGGTTTTTTGGAAGGGACATCCTGCGTGACACTGCAGTGCCACTCCTAGATGGGCCCGGTGTTTGTGTCGGCCACTAGTGTCGCTAATCTTACTCACACAGCTACCTCATTGCGCCTCTTTTTTTCTTTGCGTCATGTGCTGTTTGGGGAGGGTTTTTTGGAAGGGCCATCCTGCGTGACACTGCAGTGCCACTCCTAGATGGGCCCGGTGTTTGTGTCGGCCACTAGGGTCGCTAATCTTACTCACACAGCTACCTCATTGCGCCTCTTTTTTTCTTTGCGTCATGTGCTGTTTGGGGAGGGTTTTTTGGAAGGGACATCCTGCGTGACACTGCAGTGCCACTCCTAGATGGGCCCGGTGTTTGTGTCGGCCACTAGGGTCGCTTATCTTACTCACACAGCGACCTCGGTGCAAATTTTTGGACTAAAAATAATATTGTGAGGTGTGAGGTATTCAGAATAGACTGAAAATGAGTGTAAATTATGGTTTTTGAGGTTAATAATACTTTGGGATCAAAATGACCCCCAAATTCTATGATTTAAGCTGTTTTTTAGTGTTTTTTGAAAAAAACACCCGAATCCAAAACACACCCGAATCCGACAAAAAAAATTCGGTGAGGTTTTGCCAAAACGCGTTCGAACCCAAAACACGGCCGCGGAACCGAACCCAAAACCAAAACACAAAACCCAAAAAATTTCAGGCGCTCATCTCTAATATACTGGTGGTCACTGTCAGCAAACTGCAAAACTAAAATGCACCACAGGTATAGAATCTAGATGGATAGTATACTTGACGACACAGAGGTAGGTAGAGCAGTGGCCTTCCGTACCATACTGCTATATATACTGGTGGTCACTGTCATCAAACTGCAAAACTAAAATGCACCACAGGTATAGAATCTAGATGGATAGTATACTTGACGACACAGAGGTAGGTAGAGCAGTGGCCTTCCGTACCGTACTGCTATATATACTGGTGGTCACTGTCAGCAAACTGCAAAACTAAAATGCACCACAGGTATAGAATCTAGATGGATAGTATACTTGACAACACAGAGGTAGGTAGAGCAGTGGCCTTCCGTACCATACTGCTATATATACTGGTGGTCACTGTCAGCAAACTGCAAAACTAAAATGCACCACCGGTATAGAATCTAGATGGATAGTTTACTTGACGACACAGAGGTAGGTAGAGCAGTGGCCTTCCATACCGTACTGCTATATATATATACTGGTGGTCACTGTCAGCAAACTGCAAAACTAAAATGCACCACAGGTATAGAATCTAGATGGATAGTATACTTGACGACACAGAGGTAGGTAGAGTAGTGGCCTTCCGTACCGTACTGCTATATATATATACTGGTGGTCACTGTCAGCAAACTGCAAAACTAAAATGCACCACAGGTATAGAATCTAGATGGATAGTATACTTGACGACACAGAGGTAGGTAGAACAGTGGCATTCCGTACTGTACTTCTATATATACTGGTGGTCACTGTCAGCAAACTGCAAAACTAAAATGCACCACAGGTATAGAATCTAGATGGATAGTATACTTGACGACACAGAGGTAGTTTGAGCAGTGGCCTTCCGTACCGTACTGCTATATATACTGGTGGTCACTGTCAGCAAAACTCTGCACTGTACTCCTCCTATACAATACTGCTGGTCCCCAGTCCCCACAATAAAGCAGTGTGAGCACAGATATATGCAGCACACTGAGCACAGATATGGAGCGTTTTTCAGGCAGAGAATGGATAAAACTGGTGGTCACTGATCAGCAAAACTCTGCACTGTACTCCTCCTATATAATACAGCTGCTCCCCAGTCCCCAGAATTAAGCAGTGTGAGCACAGATATATGCAGCACACTGAGCACAGGTATGGAGCGTTTTTCAGTCAGAGAATGGATAAAACTGGTGGTCACTGATCAGCAAAACTCTGCACTGTACTCCTCCTATATAATACAGCTGCTCCCCAGTCCCCAGAATTAAGCAGTGTGAGCACAGATATATGCAGCACACTGAGCACAGGTATGGAGCGTTTTTCAGTCAGAGAACGGATAAAACTGGTGGTCACTGATCAGCAAAACTCTGCACTGTTCTCCTCCTATATAATACAGCTGCTCCCCAGTCCCCACAATTAAGCAGTGTGAGCACAGATATATGCAGCACACTGAGCACAGATATGGAGCGTTTTTCAGGCATTCCCTTCTGATGAAACGGCCAGTGCTTCAGGCCGAGAAACGCGTTAAGGTACTCCATTGAAGGATTACACTTGACTGCCATATTCTCCTGATACCTTTTGAGCTGTGTATACCTATTGGAGTCTAGCCGCAACTAAACGGACACTTCACCAGCGGCGTGACAATCTGCCTTCCCACTACATTGTGCCGTTGCACATCCGGATCGGTGCAGCGCTCACAGCGGAGAAGTCTAGCCGCAACTAAATGGATATTTCACTAGCGCCGTGACCATCTGTACTTCCACTACATCGAGCCGTTGCATACCCACAGCGCTCTCAATGGAGAAGTTTCTCCATCGGATGACACACTACAGGAATAATTGATCCTTTTATACTTTCACCATCTATTCATTATACATCAATACAGCGCCGGTGTCCGCATTTCTATTTCTAACACTGGGACACTGTCCGCTTGGCTCATTTGAGCCGTCTCCGACATTAATGAGGCTTGTATGTGCATAAGGAGAGGAGAGACCGCACATTTCAACAGTGATCCCTAACAGAGGTACCTCCTAAGAGTCTTACATTTACATTTATTTCAGTTCGTGGACGCACTGCTGAAAATTATGAAGCATCATTGCAATTTTTAATTAAGGTCCAAAAGACTTTCTTCACATATACTGGTTCAGGTGATATACTGCAGTCATATTTATTAATATACACTTATGTGACTTTTCATTATTATTTTATACTATTGTTTCAATTTTTTATTAGGCTATTTCATGAATTTCATTCTTATCAATGTGTTTAATAAAACACTATTTTACTAATAAATCTATATATTAGACTCATTCAGCACTCCCATTTCTTCTTTTTTAGATATATGCAGCACACTGAGCACAGATATGGAGCGTTTTTCAGGCAGAGAACTGATAAAACTGGTGGTCACTGATCAGCAAAACTCTGCACTGTACTCCTCCTATATAATACAGCTTCTCCCCAGTCCCCACAATTAAGCAGTGTGAGCACAGATATTTGCATCAACATTAATAAACGGAGAGGACACCAGCCACGTCCTCTCCCTAACATTTCCAATGCACGAGTGAAAATGGCGGCGACGCGCGGCACCTTATATAGAATCCGAATCTCGCGAGAATCCGACAGCGGGATGATGACGTTCGGGCGCGCTCGGGTTAACCGAGCCATATGGGAGAATCCGAGTATGCCTCGGACCCGTGTAAAATGGGTGAAGTTCGGGGGGGTTCGGTTTCCGAGGAACCGAACCCGCTCATCACTAGTATGTGTGCGTGTATTTGTGTTTGAGCATGGGCATCAGAATGTTTTTAGGTTGGTGGGGTTTAATCTGAGTTTGGTGCCCCTAGCTTCCAAACACACTGTGACAGCTAGTGACATCAGGCCTGGCGGAGGGCACGGGGCTGTGTTCTGTCACTGTGTCACCCCCTCTGTATTCTGTCACTGTGTCACACCCCCTCTGTGTTCAGTCACTGCGTCACACCCCCTGTGTTCTGTCACTGCGTCACCCCCCTCTTTATTCTGTCACTGCATCACACCGTATGTTCTGTCACTGTGTCACCCCTCCTCTGTGTTCTGTCACTGCATCACCCCTCTCTGTTTTCTGTCACAGTGCCACCGCCTCTGTGTTCTGTCAATGCATCACCCCCTCTGTGTTCTGTCACTTCGACACCCCACCTCTGTGTTCTGTCACTGTGTCACCCCCCTCTGTGTTCTGTCACTGCATCACGCCCGTGTTCTGTCACTCAACCCCGTGTTCTGTAACTGTGTCACTGCCCCCCGTGTTCTGTAACTGTGTCACACCCATTGTGTTCTGTAACTATGTCACAACCCCCCCCCCCCCCCCCCCGGTCTGTCACTGCGCCCCTGGTCTTCTGTCACTGTGTTACCCCCCCGTCAACTGTCACTGTGTCACACCCCCTCTGTGTTCTGTACCAGTACATTAAACCCCCCCCCCCGTGTTCTGTATCATCCAGTTTCTGGGGGTCATTCAGACCTGATCGCACGCTAGTTTTTTTTCTCTGTGCTGCAATCAGGTCAGAACTGTGCATGTGTATGCACTGCAATGCGCAGGCGCCGCACGGGTGCAAAGTGATTCGTTCCTGTGCGATGGGTTTTACGAAGAATCCATTCACACAGCCGATTGCAAGGAGATTGACAGGAAAAAGGCTATGTGGGTGGCAACTGACCAATTTCTGGGAGTGTTTGGAAAAATGCAGGCGTGTCCAAGCGTTTGCAGGGCGGGTGTCTGACGTCAATTCCGGTCCCGGACAGGCTGAAGTGATCACAGCGGCTGAGTAAGTCCTGGGCTACCCAGAAACTGCAAAATATATTTTTGTACTGCTTGGCTGCACATACGTTCACACACACGCACAGCTAAAATACACTTTCCTGTAGGCGGCGACTATCTGATCGCAGCGCTGCAAAAAACTGCTAGCGAGCGATCAGGTCTGAAATACCCCCATTGTGTCAACCCCTCCCCCACCACATGTTCTCTCCCAGCCACTGTGCCCCCCTCCCCTGTGAAACCTTGCACAGGGCCAACCTAGTGCTGTGGCAGCGATTCCTGGCGCACAGCGCATATGCACTGTGAGCGCAGAACCGCTGTCCGCAGACTCATGGCCGTACTACCACCACACTATGAAGCATGAATCGCAATGTTGCTGAAATCGCTGTTGAGCGGTTTCAGCACCTGTGAGCATGCACTAACACCGGTGCATGCATGTGCAAGGCCTTAAACTGCATCCCCATGCATGTCAGCGTAAAGGGTTGTAGTTGTGCAATTTTTTTTACAACTACAATCTTGCTGAATTAGGCCCTGTGTCCGTCCGTCTGCCACATGGTACTGTAGCTGCAGCGCCCAAGTACTTGTGACATAGACAGCCGGGCAGTACTGCAGATTCCCGTCCTTCATTACAGTCCATGCCTCCCAGTTTCCTCCTGTGTGTCTGCAGCTTCAGCATTTGGGCGGGAGGAGTGTATTGGTGGAAGCTGGTGCTTCGGAGTAAAATGTAAATATAAGAACAGACAGACACACACCGACACAAACACACACACATGTGTAAAGAGGGCTTTACCTGGATGTGTGACAGGGGCCCCACCTGCTGTAATGTGTAAAAGGGGCTCTACTTTGCGTAATGTTTAAAAGTTGACTCTACCTTGTGTAATTTGTAAAGGGGTCTCTACCTGGCGTAATGTGTAAAATGGGTCTCTGCCTGGCGTAATGTGTAAAAGGGGTCTCTACCTGGAGCAAAGTGTAAAAGGGACTCTACCTGGAGTAATGTGTAATGTGTAAAAGGAACTCTACCTGGAGTAATGTGTAATGTGTAAAAGGAACTCTACCTGGAGTAATGTGTAAAAGGGAAGGGGTCTCTTCCTGGAGTAATGTTTAAAAGGGGGCTCTACCTGGCATAATGTGCAAAAGGGGCCTCTATCTTGCATAATGTGTAAAAGGGGGCTCTACTTTGCGTAATGTGTAAAAGCAGTCTCTGTCTGGCGTAACATGTAAAAGTAGACTCGACCTGGAGTAATGTTTAAAAGGGGCTCTGTTTGGTATAATGTGTATCAATGGTACTACTGTGATACCCTGTACCAGTAATGTCATACTGTATGTGGTTATATAGATATGATAGTGATTAAGATAAAGTTATAAGGTTTATTTTATTAAAACTACCATTTAGTGGTAAAAGGTTAATGAATTATAGATACCCTCATGGAGGATAAAGTCTTATATAAAAGTGTATCACCCTCATAGAGGATAGGTGGCCTGGACAGGACAGTGAATGGCTCAAGAAAGTTCGAGACCCTTGGAGTCTAATGAGAGTGGCACGAGGAGGATTTGAGTTGGCTCGTGAAGAGGGCAGAGAGCGGGAAGGATCCGGGGCTTAGGACGGAGGAGATAAAAGGGGCTAAGGAGAGAACCGTTGGGGGTTGGCGGAGGAAAGAGGCACGGAAGAGGACGCAGTTCAGCTTGAGCAGCATCACTGACGGAAAGAGAGGACTCCGGCCGCTAGAAAAATAGAAAATAACGAGACTTACCCGAGATCTGTTGCCGGTAACCTCCGGGACGTTCACCGCGATCGGAGCTCTGGTGTGTCTGGCTGAGAGGAGTGGAGTGTTGCCGTCGCGTGTAGAGAATCACTGGCCCCGCAATGCCCTCCAGTGGGCGGCCGTGCCCTAGCCAACTAATCAGAGCCGACAGAGACGGACAGTGAAACCGTGAGTGACAACGGAGGGAGGGGAGATAGGCGGCTCCGGCTACCCCATATAAGGTGAGGGGTGGACCAATTGGGAGTGACAGGACAAGGTCCTCCCAATGAAGGGGATTCACAGCTGCACCACATTATAGACTAAAATCCATTATAGTTTGAAAGAAGATCTATGATGATATTGCAGTCACCCTATCTCCAAAATGGCTTCTAACAAGGCTAATTAGTAAAATACTAGCGGAGCTAAAGGAGAACAATATCCAACTCTGTCATTGCAGAAACGTTAGTCAGCAGTGTACCAGCATGTGAATTGGTCCAAAGATTACCTCAGTTAACAGATAGACACAATGTATAGTGATCTTACCATTTATTAATTGGACATCTTGATTGCAGAAACTGTCCTCTCTGAGTTATACTAATCTAAATGGAAAATAGTTACCATTAGTCTCCTCGTCATACTAAAGAAACATTGCTGCAATACAGATTAATAAAGTTAATTACCGATAAATGAAGACAGACATCTGTTGGTAGTTCAGACTACATTTTGCATAGCAGAAGCTGCGATATTTGCATTGACCAATATTGGAAAGGCCTAGAACTTGTTACCTCACATTGATTAAAAAGGATTATAAAGAGTAGCCCGACAACACTAATGTCACAGGATAAGGCAAGAGCCTGGATATGGCCATAAAAGAGAGACTACATGTGCACCAACAAAATGGACACTAATCCTGCGCAGTATAGGCAATAATATAAGTAATTAGAAGTATTAATAGACTTAAATGTACTGGTAGCTATGCTAAAAGTGAACAGTATGAAGTACTGACAGGTCGTTACTAAATATTAGTTTGTGTCAAGCATATTACCTAAAAGTAATTGTATAATTCTAATTGTTGTGTTGTGGGTATTTTATTGTTACTTCTAACATAAGATTTTATTCCTACAGCTGAAGTCTTGCTGAGTTCGTCAGTGGCTGAGAAATAAACTATATTTATTCATCCCGTGTATTTTCAAATTCTGTGGTGATAGTTTTATAGCTAAGAGTATTCATATTGTAACTGATCAACACCCAACAAAGGGTCTTGTGAACTTTGATAATTCATAAAAGAACATTTCCCAGGTTCGCAGTGTCGGCTTTAACCCTACATCTCTACGGAAATTGGAAAGGTAAAACGTGAGAATTACACTACAGTGTGGCGTAATTTGAATAATGGAGACTACTGTGCTCCGTAATATGAATTGGTATTATATTGTCACCATGCCCCTTCCCCATGAAGCCATGGGGGTCATTCCGAATTGATTGCTCGCTAGCAGTTTTAGCAGCCATGCAAATGCTTTGTCGCTGCCCACTAGGGAGTGTATTTTCACTTTGCAGAAGTGCGAATGCTTGTGCAGCAGAGCGCCTGCAAAATCGATTTGTGCAAAACAAGACAGCCCTGTAGTTACTCTTCATGTGCGTTGATTCTAACAATGGAGGGACAGCTTTTGACGTCACACACCCGCCCAGCGAACGCCTAGCCACGCCTGCCTTTTTTCTGCCACGCATGCGTTTTTCTAAGCACTCCCTGAAAATGGTCAGTTGACACCCAGAAACGCCCACTTTCTGTCAATCTCCTTGCAGCCGGCTGCGCGAATGGAATCGTCGCTAGAACCAGTGCAAAACCACAATGGACTTTGTACCCGTACGACGCGCATGCACATTGCGGAGCATACGCATGCGCAGATTAGCTGTTTTTTCCACAGATCACTACGAAGCGAACAACGGCAGCTAGCAATCAACTCGGAACCCCATGTACCTATATTTTTGCTGCACACTTTTGGCGTGCACTGTCTATGTTTTAAATATGGGGGGAGGTGGGCACCAATTCTCTTTCTGGCATAGGGTGCCAAAATGTCTAGCTCTGACCCTGCAGCCTGTTGAATGCAGCTTCCCCAGAAATCTGCTCTGCTTACATGATCCGGTAGACCAGCAGCCGCTGCAGACACTTCTGTTTCTGTGGTGTGTTAAGGTGTTCTACTGCCAGTCTCCTGCTGATCACTGATGATCAGTGTGGGTGCAGGTGACTCACCCTTCCCTCTCCATGCTGCTTGGGTCAACCTGCCTCTTAGACACTGGCACAGCGAGGAAGCGATGCCTGTCAAGTGCTTTTCCTTCAGCACAGTGCCGTAACTAGATATTTTAGCACTGTGTGCAATAAACAGCATTTGGCGCCCCCCCATATCCAAAATAGGGCCAGTGCGCCAAAAATATAGGGGCATGACTGCAAAGTAATACAAATTCATATTATGCTGTACAGGAGTCTCTATTATTCAAATTACGCCACACAGTAGCATTATTTACACACATTACACCAGGTAGAGCCCATTTTACACATTACGCCAGGTGGAGCCCCTGTCACACATTACACCAGGTAGAGCCCCTGTCAAACATTACGCCAGATGGAGCCCCATTTTACACATTATACCAGGTAGAGCCCCTATCACACATTACGCCAGGTAGAGCCCCTATCACACATTACGCCAGGTAGAGCCCATTTTACACATTATGCAAATTAGAGCCCCTATCTCACATTATGCCAGGTAGAGCCCCTATCACACATTATGCCAGGTAGAGCCCCTATCACACATTATGCCAGGTAGAGCCCCTATCACACATTACACCAGGTAGATCCCCTATCACACATTATACCAGGTAGAGCTCCCTATTACACATTATGGTAGGTAGAGTCCCCTTTTACATATTACGTGAGGTAGAGTCGCGAGATAGGGTTGGGAGGGAGAGAGAGAGAAAAAAAATGTGGAAGGTAGAGAGAGACAAAATACAGAAAGCATCACTATAACCGCTTTAATACAGAGGGCTTAAAATCAGTCATACAATACAAAATATTTCTGATACCATACAAAGTAATTTCCTCATTAGCAATTAATTAACCCCTACTCAGAAAATTATTAACTACTACAGTATGATTATAACATAATTAATTAGGTTTAATTACTTTCTGCTTTCTCCCCATATTTTGCATGTTGTTCCTCCCTTTTAACATTAACAAGCAACCATTTTGTTTTATAGGTGTGTGGCTATTACATTAGTCAAGCATGATATAAATGTGCATATATTTGTTAATATATATAGTTGGTAATTGTCCTAAACTGTTGTTTCCCCATCTCCTCCTCCTGGCCTGTCGCTCCTTCTATATCTTCTCCTCATGACCTGTTGCTTCCCCATTTCCTACTCCTGACCTATCGCTTCTTCTATATCTTCTCCTCCCCACTTGTTGCTTCCCCATCTCCTCTTCCTGACCTGTTGCTTCTGCATCCTCTCCTCTGAACCTGTCACTAACTTATCTCCTCCTCCTCCACCCGACCTGTCACTACCCCATCTCATCCTCCTCCTCCTGACCTGTGACTACCCCACCTACTTCTCCTCCAGACCTGTCACTACCACATCTTCTCCTCTGGACCTGTCGCTTCTTTATCTTCTCCTCCCCACCTGTTACTTTCCCATATTCTCCTCCTCCTGACCTATCGCTTCTCCATCTCCTCCTCTGGACCTGTCGCTTTAATATCTTCTCCTCCCCACCTGTCGCTTCCCCATCTCCTGCTCCTCTCGACCTGTCATTACCCCATTTTCTCCTCCTCCGCCTCCTGACCTCTCGCTTCCCCATCTCCTCCTCCTCCCCACCTGTCACTTCATCATCTCCCTCTCCTTCTGACCTGTCGCTATCCTATTCCTCCTCATCCTGACCTGTCGCTACCTTATCTCCTCTCGCTTCCCCATAATTTCCTCTCAACTTCATTTTAACCTCATACTTACAATACTATCAAATCTAACACACTCATCAACCCCCCAACACACACACACACACACACACACACACACACACACACACACACACACACAACTCTAACCACACACACACTGACAGCTCTGTCAGCCAAACACCTCCACTGCTCTGACAGCACATATACAGTATATGCAAGCACCTTCCTTCCTGTCCTCCCCTGACGCTGACAACCCCTCCACACACACACAGCCCCCCTCACTGACAGCACACTTACAGAAATCCTCACTTAGTGGACTGTGGATTCAGAAGGTGGCAAACTGTCTCCCAGCGCAGTCAGCCCTGGGACTGTCCGTCACACAGCTGTTCCTTGTCACGCTCGGCAAAGATTGGGGTTCCGACAACCGAGCTTGGGCTGGGAGGACAGCTGACTGTGTCCTCATGATGTTGAGGCCTAGTAGGTGTAGAGTTGGCTGGTGAGCAGAAGAAAGAGTGAGGACTCTGTAGGAGGTTAACTGTATCTTTAATGAAGAATCAACTGTACACCAATACTTGAAGAATTGAAAGACACGGGAAAAGAACTGGAGTCAATGATTAAACGTTTTGAGGAATGGAGCTGAAGATCACCGGTATTTGAGGCACTGAAAAACTGTGGTTTATGATTGGTAGACAAGGCTGAAGGAGGCTGGGTTTTGAAGAACTGAAAGACTGTGGCTTGTGACTGGTAGTTGAGATTGAAGGAGACTGGTTTTGAAGAACTGAAAGACTGTGGCTTGAGCTTGGAGAGCGAGGCTGAAGAACTCAGATTCTGAAGAAACGAAGACTGTGGCTTGGGCTTGGAAAGCGAGGCTGAAGAACTCAGATTCTGAAGAAACGAAGACTGTGTGGTTTGGGCTAGTGAGACGCCCCCAGGGACCACCGTGTAGCACCTGTAGCCCCTTAATGACCGGGAGCCCATGAGCGTCTCCACGAGTGGCGTCGGGTTAAGCGACAAGACTTCAGCATCGATAGGTCATGAACTGAGGATAGCAACCGAAACCAGGGAACCAGGAGCAGCCTGGAAGCACAGAGCTAGAGCACCTTTCACAGGAAAGCAACTTCAAGCACTGGCACTCTCTCCCTGAGCAAGGCCTCTTTTATAAGGGAAGACTGCACCGGATTGGCTGGAAGCAGAGTGTGAATTCCATTGGCAAATCTCTGGTCTCCAACATGGCCGTCCCCAGCACTGGGGACATTCTCAGCTGCAGCACTTTAGCTAACACAGCTCCGGCCCTGACTTCCTGAAACAGAGTCACTGCCAGAGGGCTCTGATGCAGCGACTACCCACCGCAGCGCCCGGCTCACCAGGCCCGACCTCCGTAAGCCGCACACGTGCAAAAGGACCCGCTGCAAGCAGCTCCCCGCCATCGCAGCCGCAACAACCACTGGGATGGCAACCCCCGGGAGACTGCACCGGAGGTAAGGCTCTGGATACTGACATTCTTGTATTTGAGGGGCTCAGTCAGGGAGGCGGGATGCAGCGCACCGGTGTTTGGAACCACCCCAACGCTGAAATGCGCTGTGCTGCTGGGGGCTCCTCTTCTCTGTCCTCCCACTGCCACTGCCGCTTCTGCTCTCTGTCCTTTCGCTACCGCTCCCAGAATTCCTTGCGCATTCTGGCATGGGATGCTGGGTGGGAACGGCAGCGCAGCACTGCTGTTCAAAAATTTGCCAGTGAGGGAAGTGATGGCGCCTACAGGGTAAATGCTATTACCCTGATTGCCCGCTTCTTGTTTTTGCCAGCGGATGCGACCTCAGTGCAGATGCGCTGTGTGCAACGCACCGCTGGCCTAAACCTAGTTACGGCTCTGCTTCAGCGCGCGCTGTCCCTTTGTGAAATATGGGAGGGTGCAAATTTATAGTTTGCAGGGAGGGCACCAAACACCCTAGCACCGACCCTGCTTGTGCATCCAATGACTGTGGAGAGCATCCTACAGTATATAAGCTTCTCACTTTCACTTGTTCAGTGCCTGTTCAACTTCTACATAACGAGTTCTTGGCTCCTGTATTGCAGCTCTGAGTACTGATTCCAGCTTTTTGCTACATCTGCTATCACTCCTATTACCTGTACAGTTATCCTTTGTACTTGAGCAGGTCCACTGGTAATTAATCAACATGCTCACCTGCAAGTAAATCACTGCTCTGTTGAGCAGTTTCTTCCTAGTAAAGCCTCTGCAAGTATACCACTGCAGTACACATCTGACAATGCACATTCCCAGAGCCGGCCCTAGGCATAGGCAAATTAGACAATTGCCTAGGGCATCTGGTATGCCTTGGGGCACGAGCAGCTTCTGCTGATTAAAATGATATGTGGCATGCCTATATTCTGTGTGTAGCATTTCGTTTGCAGATACAGTCAGTAGCACACAGTATATATCAATGCTGCATATCATTTTAATCAGCAGAAGCTGCTTGTGCATCCTAGCCACATAGCAATGCAAATAAGATGCATTTTCATAAAAAAAATAGTCACCCGACATTAGCAGAGCTGCCAGCTGACTCACACCAGGAACTATATGTGTCATTATATGTATAAGGGCATTAATAATGTGTAACATATGTGTAAGGGGCACTATGTGTGTCATTATGTGTAGAAGGGTACTAATAATGTGCGGCATATGTGTAAGGGACATTATGTGTGTCATGTGTATAAGGGCATTAACAATGTGTGGCATATGTGTAAGGGAAATTATGTGTATAAGGGCATTCATTAATAAGGGTTGGCGTAATGTGTAAAGCACATTATGTTTATAAGGACATTAATAATGTGTGTCATATGTGTAAGGGACATTACTGTGTGGTATTATGTGTATAAATGCATTACTAATGTGTGGCATTATGTGTATAAGGGGCTCTACTGTGTGGCGTAACGTATAGAAAGGGCACTACTGTGTGGTCTAATGTGAATAAAGAGCAATATGGTGTGGTGTAATGTGAATAAGGAGCAATTCAGTATGATATGTGAATGAGTGGCACTACTATGAGGAGTGACGTATATAAGGTAAAGTGGTACTACTGTGTGATGTAATGTGAATAAGGGACACTATCGCATTATAAATTGTGAATAAAGTTGCACTACTGTGAGGCATAAGTTGAATTGGGGGTACTATTGTGTGGCCATGCCCCTTGCCAGCAAAACACATACCTTTTTGGGCTGTGCGCGGAATGTGCACACTGTTCTTATTTAAATTACAGGGGGTAGGGGAAAAAAAGGACTGCTATGGGTGAGCGGTGATGGTTCTGGGAAAGGGGTGCAGGGTCAGAGGCGGGACTAGTGGTGGTGCTTGGGGGCACCAGCCAAAATCTTGCCTAGGCCATTATATTGGTTAGGGACGGCTCTGCACATTCCATTGTGTTCAAGCTCTCCTGAGTTCTCCAGTTCTAGCTGTGTGCCTCATGTCTCCTAATTGCTCCCTGCATTCAGTCCAGTACTCAGCTTTAAATTTCCTCTTGCTTCAGCATCCAGTCCAATGTACTATAGTCTTCATTACACCAGTGTGTTTCTCTGCCTGCAACATGCATTTCCGGCTACTGTATAATAACACTCCAGGCAGCTACTGTACTAATGTGCTGTTATTAAACAGTCTGCATACACTGGTGTCAGAGCCGAAACTAGGATTTTTGCCACCCGGGACAAGGCAGTAATTTGGCGCCCCCATGCACACACACACACTTTGGAACCATGTCAAAAACAAAGTAATAAACAGTTGGCAAAGTGACAACCAGCACTGTCAGGGTGCATCCAGCACACACTCCCTAGGAAATTAGATAGGAACACAAGAAAACTAACATGCACCTCAGATACAGTATTGTGGGGGACTCTGGCCAACTGCTGTAGGACTACAAAGCCTAGTATGTCAGTTAGGACCTAGGACCAATTAAAGAGGATGAGTAGCAACTTTCTGGGGAGGGGGTGCACACAATGTGGGTTACCCAGGCTGCAGATAGGAGACCCTAGGACTGGCTGGTGTTATATACCTGATATATAAGCCATGCAATCACTGTATCACACACACTAGAGGGAGGACTCCAACTGATCAACTGCTGTAGGACTACAAAGCCCTGCATGCAAGTTTGACCTATGACCACACTTTGGGAGGCAGCAGCTGTCCTGGTGTATAGAGACCTCACCTCAGTGCCCAGACTAATCAATGTTTGCTGCTGCTTCCTCTTGCCCTGTCCTCCACTGGTGGAGCTCACGTACAGGAAGGGGGAGGCCCTGAGGATCAGGGCTGGGGGCAGACATAGTTTGCACAGGCACACGAGTGTGTAATAAACAGCCACCCCCGCCCCATTCATAGGTGTTCTAGATGCCGAGGGGGGGGGGGGGGGGTTGGTTTCCTAAGACTCCACATTGGTGGTACTGAGGAGCGGGGACCTGCAGCAAGGGTTCTGGGACCCAGCAGTAGGTATCCTCCCCAGGTGGAGCTGCATGCAGTAAGGTGGAGGCGCTGGGTAACAGGCCAGAGGGGAGGAAAAGCTTACACATGCACAGGAGTGTGTGAGCGGCCATGGACCAGCGCTTTGGAAGTGAAAGGGGGTAGCTGGAGAGTCCTTGGTCACTACCCATGCCCCATTCATTAGTGTTCTAGTTGCCAGGGAGGGGGGAGTTTCATTGGTGGTTTACACTTCCCCAGCGGCTGCTATTGTCTGCAGCCGCTGGAAGGGGGGGTACTGCTGCGCAAAACGATCAGCAATGATTGGCAACACGGTAATCAGTAGCGGAGGGTGCAGGAAGGCAGAAGGACAGCAGCAGCGGAGGGAAGTTTCCCTTCCCTGCCGCGGCTATTACTGTTTATATGACTGGTCGCGTCCTGTGCGACCATTCAGATAAAGCACTGCCTGGTGGTCGCATCTGATGCGACCATGCCAGGCAAGTGGTTAAAATGCCCCTGTGCAGTGCATTAGACTCACTAGTAATCAGGCTTGGACTGGCCCACAGGGGTACAGGGGAAACCACCAGTGGGTCCCACTGCTGGGGACCCATCTCCTGCTCTAAGGATCAGGTTCCAGACTTTGCACTTGAATTATACATTATACATATGTTACCTTATACTGGACTACAGTGCATTGCTGTTATTAATTTGATACATTATCATGCATGCAGCAGCTGAATTTACTGTATATATTTATGAAGGGGTCCAGACACTCTCTAACGGCTAGTCAAACCAATGGGGTGCAGACTAGCCACACCCCTAACATGGGCCCCTACCACTATATCCCCTCCAGTGGGCCCTACATGCCCCAGTCCGACACTGCTGGTAATGCAAATACAGGCTGATAGCACAACATCCATAACTTTCAAACACCGGTGATAATAGCACCATTACAACTGCAGTTCAGCTCTCCAGAGGCTAATTTTAGCATTTCTTACAAACAGTGGTTAATGCTTTTTCCTAAACTACAAAGCGTTTTACTTGCAATGTAGAGTATAAATGCATTTACCTTGCAAATGGAGCTCAGAGCTGATTATCATTTTATTCTGCAGATACATATCTGAAAATATCATGCGGCAGAGCAGAAGGACACCCATTTTAGTCTCATTCCTAAGTACAGTATATAGTAAGTGGGCCATCATCATGTCCTTGCTTCCTCTGGAATGCGGTAATGGAATATGAGGGTTCCCTAGTGTGATCGAAACTGTGCACCATTAAAGAACAGCAAAATAGGAATAATTGCCTTTTCCCACAATGTCTAGAATTCTCTGATTAGTAAACGTTTAAATGAAAATCTCTCTGTAACGCTGCCTGAAGCATTTGCATAAAGTAATTTTTTTACACTCCAAAAGCAAAGTATTTAATATGGACCTCAAACTTTAGGCTGCTAGGAAATTTCACTGAATTTCAGCATTTATTTCATTTCAGACTAAGCACTACTAATCTCCTAAAAAATAAACATTTTTTTTTCTAATACTGAAAACACACTAATTACAGATAGAGATGTGTGCCGATCCCTGTGTTTTCGTTTTGGTTTTTGTGTTGGATCTGGATCTGTATTTGATTTTGCCAAAATCGCCCTTGTGTATTTTGCTTGTGGTTTTGGATCTGTATTTTTGTTAAAAAGTCATACAAACAGGCTCGTACTGGGCCACTGGGGAGCAGGTGAACTCACCGGTAGGCCCTGTCGAGTATTAGCCATGCCCTCTTTTGTGTGAGAGCAGGGCTTACAAGAGTCGGACATAGGAGAGGAGAGGTCCGCTGTGCACTGCGCTCGCCTCCCCAGCCACAGGAGTAGTTAATCCCGGGCGGCGGCGGTGACACAGGATTGGCCTGAGGGGAGGAGAGGCATGCGCTGCGCTCTTCTCCGAGTCCCTCAGATAAAGCAGAAGGCAGCAGAGCGGCGTTGACTGTGTGAGGCCGGGTCAGAGGCCTCAGACACAGGAGCGACGGCGGTAAGCAGCACTGTAGGGCATTATCTGTGTATCTGGCACTGTGGGGGCAGTACCTGTGTATCTTGCACTGTGGGGGCAGTACCTGTGTATCTGGCAATAGGGGCATCTGTGTATCTGGCACTTCTGGGTGCATCCGTGTATCTGGCACTGCTAGGGGCATCCTTGTATCTGGCACTGCTGGTGGCATCCATGTATCTGGCACTGCTGGGGGCATCTGTGTATCTGGCACTGCTGGGGGCATCTGTGTATCTGGCACTGCTGGGGGCATCCATGTATCTTGCACTGCTAGGGTCATACATGTATCTGGCACTGGGGATATCTGTGTATCTGGCAATGCTGGGGGCATCCATGTATCTTGCACTGCTGGGGGCAGCCATATATCTGGCACGGCACTACTGGGGGCATCTGTGTATCTGGCATCTGTGTATCTGGCACTGCTTGGAACATCTGTGTATCTGGCATGGCACTACTGGGGGCATCTTTGTATCTGGCATCTGTGTATCTGGCACTGCTTGGGGCATCCATGTATCTGACACTGCTGGGGGCATCCGCGTATCTGAAACTGCTGAGGGCATCTGTGTATCTGACACTACTGGGGGCATCTGTGTATCTGGCACTTCTGGGGGCATCCGTGTATCTGGCACTGCTGGGGGCATCCGTGTATCTGGCACTTCTGGGGGCCTCTGTGTATCTGGCACTGCTGGGGGCATCCGTGTATCTGGCACTTCTGGGGGCCTCTGTGTATCTGGCACTGCTGGGGGCATCCGTGTATCTGGCACTGTTGGGGGCCTCCGTGTATCTGGCACTGCTGTGGGAATCTATGTATCTGGCACTGCTTGGGGCATCTGTGTATATGGCACTGTTGGGGGCCTCCGTGTATCTGGCACTGCTGGTATCATCTGTGTATCTGGCACTGCTATGGGCATCCGTGTATCTGGCACTGCTGGGGGAGTCCATGTATCTGGCACAGCACTACTGGGGGCATCTGTGTATCTGGCACTACTGGGGGTATCTGTGTATCTGGCATCTGTGTATCTGGCACTGCTTGGGGCATCCATGTATCTGGTACTGCTGGGGGCATCCGTGTATCTGGCACTGCTGGGGGCATCCATGTATCTGGCACTACTGAAGGCATCGGTGTATCTGGCACTGCTTGGGACATCTGTGTATCTGGCATTGCTGGGGGCATCTCTGTATCTGGCACTGCTGGGGGCATCTCTGTATCTGGCACTGCTGGGGGCATCCATGTATCTGTCACGGCTGGGGGCATCTGTGTATCTGGCACTGCTTGGGGCATCTGTGTATCTTGCACTGCTGGGGGCATCTGTGTATCTGGCACTTCAGGGGGTATCTGTGTATCTGGCACTGCACTACTGGTTGCATCTGCTGTGTATCTGCCACTACTGGGGTCATTATGTGTATCTACTGTTCTCTCCCAATGTAACCCAGGTGAGTATACAACTGTTCTCTCCCGGTATAATCCAGGTGCGCATACTACTGCTCTCTCCTGGTATAACCCAGGCACATATACCACTGCTCTCTTCCGGAATAACACATGCGCATATACTACTGTTCTCTCCCGGTGTAACCCAGACACATATGCAACAGCCTGAAGTGGGCAGCGAGGTAGAGCTCTTTTTTGTTATATACTGTACTATGTTAGGTGGCACCTATAATGGCTGCCCACTTCTCTCTGGTCATGTGGCCACACCCCTTCCAGCATATGGCAACACCCGTTAGTGGGACCTTGTGATTGCATTTCCCTGGTGGGCCCTTTATGCCCCAGTCTGACACTGCATGCAAAAAGCTAATATCACAGTATGTGTGCCTGTTTTTGTTCCCACAGTAATATTAACCTCAATAACATTCATTTCCAGTAAATTTTGACAACCTCCTAGCTAGAGATGAGCGGGTTCGGTTCATCGAGATCCGAACCCCCCCGAACTTCACATGGTTTATACGGGTCCGAGTCAGCCTCGGTTCTACCTGCCATACACGCAAAACCCGAACGGGGGAAAACGTCATCATCCTGCTGTCGGATTCTTGCGAGATTCGGATTCCATATAAAGAGCCGCGCGTCGCTGCCATTTTCACTCGTGCATTGTCGAGATAAAGAGAGGACGTGGCTACGTTCTCTGTCCGAATAGCCCAATATCAGCAAATCTCAGCTCAATATCTGTGCTCAGTATCAGTGCTGCATTGTGGAGACCAGTATATGGTATTACAGTACAGTAGTCCAGTGCTGTTCTCGCTGCCCACTGTCACTCAGTTCTATTATCCTGAACAGTGCAAAGTGTATCTGTGCTCATTATTATCATTGTTGCATTGTGGTGACCACTGACCAGTATATGGTAGTATAGTACAGTAGTCCAGTGCTGTTCTCGCTGCCCAGTGTCACTCAGTTCTATTATCCTGAACAGTGCACAGTGTATCTGTGCTCATTATTATCATTGCTGCATTGTGGTGACCACTGACCAGTATATGGTAGCATAGTACAGTAGTCCAGTGCTGTTCTCGCTGCCCAGTGTCACTCAGTTCTATTATCCTGAACAGTGCACAGTGTATCTGTGCTCATTATTATCATTGCTGCATTGTGGTGACCATTGACCAGTATATGGTAGTACAGTACAGTAGTCCAGTGCTGTTCTCGCTGCCCAGTGTCAGTTCTATTATCCTGAACAGTGCTCAATAACTGTGCTCATTATTATCAGTGCTGCATTGTGGTGACTAAAAGTCCAGTGTCTTGTGCTGAAACTTGCTGCTGTAGGGTGCAGTGGTAGTGTCCTGTCACTGTGCATAGGTCATCATCATTCCAGTCACAGTGGTATCTGGTATCTATCTAGAAGTATCTAATTCCAAACATTACTGCCGTCTAATTCCAGATATATTACTGGCATATAATTCCACACATTAAAAAATGGAGAACAAAAATGTGGAGGGTAAAATAGGGAAAGATCAAGATACACTTCCACCTCGTGCTGAAGCTGCTGCCACTAGTCATGGCAGAGTTGATGAAATGCCATCAACTTCATCTGCCAAGGCCGATGCCCAATGTCATAGTAGAGAGCATGTAAAATCCAAAAAACAAAAGTTCGGTAAAATTACCCAAAAATCAAAATTAAAAGCATCTGAGGAGAAGCATAAACTTGCCAATATGCCATTTACGACACGGAATGGCAAGGAACATCTAAGGCCCTCTCCTATGTTCCTCATGACTAGTGGTTCAGCTTTACATGAGGATGGAAGCACTCATCCTCCCGCCAGAAAAATGAAAAGAGTTAAGCTGGCAAAAGCACAGCAAAGAACTGTGCATTCTTCTAAATCACAAATCCCCAAGGAGAGTTCTACTGTGTCGGTTGCGATGCCTGACCTTCCCAACACTGGACGGGAAGAGGTGGCTCCTTCCACCATTTGCACACTCCCTGCAAGTGCTGGAAGGAGCACCCACAGTACAGTTCCTGATATTCAATTTGAAGATGTCCCTGTTGAAGTACACCAGGATGAGGATATGGGTGTTGCTGGCGCTGAGGAGGAAATTGACCAGGAGGATTCTGATGGAGAGGTGGTTTGTTTAAGTCAGGCACCCGGGGAGACACCTGTTGTACGTGGGATGAATAAGGCCATTGACATGCCTGGTCAAAATACCCAAAAAATCACCTCTTCGGTGTGTAATTATTTCAACAGAAATGCGGACAACAGGTGTCAAGCCGTGTGTTGCCTTTTTCAATCTGTAATAAGTAGGGGTAAGGACGTTAGCCAGCTAGGAACATCCTCCCTTATATACGTCACCTGGAGCGCATTCATCAGAAGTCATTGACAAGTTCAAAAACTTTGGGTGACAGCGGAAGCAGTCCACTGATAGTGACAACTAAATACCTTCTTCCTCTTGTACCCAAGCTCCTGCAAACCACACCACCAACTCACTCAGTGTCAATTTCCTCCTTAGACAGGAACGCCAATAGTCCTGCACGCCATGTCACTGGCAAGTCTGACGAGTCCTCTCCTAACTGGGATTCCTCCGATGGATCCTTGAGTGTAACGCCTACTGCTGCTGGCGCTGCTGTTGTTGCTGCTGGAGTCGATCGTCATCCCAGAGGGGAAGTCGGAAGACCACTTGTACTACTTCCAGTAAGCAATTGACTGTCCAACAGTCCTTTGCGAGGAAGATGAAATATCACAGCAGTCATCCTGTTGCAAAGCGGATAACTCAGGCCTTGACAACTGTGTTGGTGTTAGACATGCAACCGGTATCCGCCGTTAGTTCACAGGGACTTAGAGAATTTCTTGAGGTAGTGTGTCCACGGTACCAAATACCATCTAGGTTCCACATCTCTAGGCAGGCGATACCGAGAATGTACACAGACGTCAGAAAAAGAGTCACCAGTGTCCTAAAAAATGCAGTTGTACCCAATGTCCACTTAACCACGGACATGTGGACAAGTGGAGCAGGGCAGACTAAGGACTATATGACTGTGACAACCCACTGGGTAGATGTATTGCCTCCCGCAGCAACAACAACAGCGGCGGCACCAGTAACAGCATCTCAAACGCGCCAACTCGTTCCTAGGCAGGCTATGCTTTGTATCACCACTTTCCATAAGAGGCACACAGCTGACAACCTCTTACGGAAACTGAGGAACATCATCGCAGATTGGCTTACCCCAATTGGACTCTCCTGGGGATTTGTGACATCGGACAACGCCACCAATATTGTGCGTGCATTATATGTGGGCAAATTCCAGCACGTCCCATGTTTTGCACATACAATGAATTTGGTGGTGCAGGATTTATAAAAAACGACAGGGGCATGCAAGAGATGCTGTCGGTGGCCCGAAGAATTGCGGGCCACTTTCGGCATTCAGCCACTGCGTGCTGAAGACTGGAGCGCCAGCATACACTCCTGAACATGCCCTGCCATCAGCTGAAGCAAGAGGTGATAACGAGGTGGAATTCAACCATCTATATGCTTCAGAGGATGGAGGAGCAGCAAAAGGCCATTCAAGCCTATACAGCTACCTACGATATAGGCAAAGGAGGGGGAATGCACCTGACTCAAGCGCAGTGGGGAATGATTTCCATGTTGTGCAAGGTTCTGCAACCCTTTGAACTTGCCACACGTGAAGTCAGTTCAGACACTGCCAGCCTGAGTCAGGTCATTCCCCTCATCAGGCTTTTGCAGAAGAAGCTGGAGAGAATGAAGGAGGAGCTAAAACAGAGCGATTCCGCTAGGCATGTGGGACTTGTGGATGGAGCCCTTAATTCGCTTAACCAGGATTCACGGGTTGTCAATCTGTTGAAATCAGAGCACTACACTTTGGCCACCGTGCTCGATCCTACATTTAAAACCTACGTTGGATCTCTCTTTCTGGCAGATACAAGTCTGCAGAGGTTCAAAGACCTGCTGGTGAGAAAATTATCAAGTCAAGCGGAACGTGACCCGTCAACAGTACTGCTATATATTATATATACTGGTGGTCAGAAAACTGTGCAAAACTGAAATGCACCACAGGTATGGATGGATAGTATACTTGACGACACAGAGGTAGGTAGAGCAGTGGCCTTCTGTGCCGTACTGCTATATATTTTATATACTGGTGGTCAGCAAACTGTGCAAAACTCAAATGCACCACATGTATGGATGGATAGTATACTTGACGACACAGAGGTAGGTAGAGCAGTGGCCTACTGTACCGTACTGCTATATATTATATATACTGGTGGTCAGCAAACTGTGCAAAACTGAAATGCACCACAGGTATGGATGGATAGTATACTTGACGACACAGAGGTAGGTAGAGCAGTGGCCTACTGTACCGTACTGCTATATATTATATATACTGGTGGTCAGCAAACTGTGCAAAACTGAAATGCACCACAGGTATGGATGGATAGTATACTTGACGACACAGAGGTAGGTAGAGCAGTGGCTTACTGTACCGTACTGCTATATATTATAAATACTGGTGGTCAGCAAACTGTGCAAAACTGAAATGCACCACAGGTATGGATGGATAGTATACTTGACGACACAGAGGTAGGTAGAGCAGTAGCCTACTGTACCGTACTGCTATATATTATATATACTGGTGGTCAGCAAACTGTGCAAAACTGAAATGCACCACAGGTATGGATGAATAGTATACTTGACGACACAGCGGTAGGTAGAGCAGTGGCCTTCTGTGCCGTACTGCTATATATTTTATATACTGGTGGTCAGCAAACTGTGCAAAACTCAAATGCACCACAGGTATGGATGGATAGTATACTTGACGACACAGAGGTAGGTAGAGCAGTGGCCTACTGTACCGTACTACTATATATTATATATACTGGTGGTCAGCAAACTGTGCAAAACTGAAATGCACCACAGGTATGGATGGATAGTATACTTGATGACACAGAGGTAGGTAGAGCAGTAGCCTACTGTACCGTACTGCTATATATTATATATACTGGTGGTCAGCAAACTGTGCAAAACTGAAATGCACCACAGGTATGGATGGATAGTATACTTGACGACACAGAGGTAGGTAGAGCAGTGGCCTTCTGTGCCGTACTGCTATATATTTTATATACTGGTGGTCAGCAAACTGTGCAAAACTCAAATGCACCACAGGTATGGATGGATAGTATACTTGACGACACAGAGGTAGGTAGAGCAGTGGCCTACTGTACCGTACTGCTATATATTATATATACTGGTGGTCAGCAAACTGTGCAAAACTGAAATGCACCACAGGTATGGATGGATAGTATACTTGATGACACAGAGGTAGGTAGAGCAGTGGCCTACTGTACCGTACTGCTATATATTATATATACTGGTGGTCAGCAAACTGTGCAAAACTGAAATGCACCACAGGTATGGATGGATAGTATACTTGACGACACAGAGGTAGGTAGAGCAGTAGCCTACTGTACCGTACTGCTATATATTATATATACTGGTGGTCAGCAAACTGTGCAAAACTGAAATGCACCACAGGTATGGATGGATAGTATACTTGACGACACAGAGGTAGGTAGAGCAGTGGCCTTCTGTGCCGTACTGCTATATATTGTATATACTGGTGGTCAGCAAACTGTGCAAAACTCAAATGCACCACAGGTATGGATGGATAGTATACTTGACGACACAGAGGTAGGTAGAGCAGTGGCCTACTGTACCGTACTGCTATATATTATATATACTGGTGGTCAGCAAACTGTGCAAAACTGAAATGCACCACAGGTATGGATGGATAGTATACTTGACGACACAGAGGTAGGTAGAGCAGTGGCTTACTGTACCGTACTGCTATATATTATAAATACTGGTGGTCAGCAAACTGTGCAAAACTGAAATGCACCACAGGTATGGATGGATAGTATACTTGACGACACAGAGGTAGGTAGAGCAGTAGCCTACTGTACCGTACTGCTATATATTATATATACTGGTGGTCAGCAAACTGTGCAAAACTGAAATGCACCACAGGTATGGATGGATAGTATACTTGACGACACAGAGGTAGGTAGAGCAGTGGCCTACTGTACCGTACTGCTATATATTATATATACTAGTGGTCAGCAAACTGTGCAAAACTGAAATGCACCACAGGTATGGATGGATAGTATACTTGACGACACAGAGGTAGGTAGAGCAGTGGCCTTCTGTACCGTACTGCTATATATTATATATACTGGTGGTCAGCAAACTGTGCAAAACTGAAATGCACCACAGGTATGGATGGATAGTATACTTGACGACACAGAGGTAGGTAGAGCAGTCGCCTACTGTACCGTACTGCTATATATTATATATACTAGTGGTCAGCAAACTGTGCAAAACTGAAATGCACCACAGGTATGAATGGATAGTATACTTGACGACACAGAGGTAGGTAGAGCAGTGGCCTTCTGTGCCGTACTGCTATATATTTTATATAATGGTGGTCAGCAAACTGTGCAAAACTGAAATGCACCACAGGTATGGATGGATAGTATACTTGACGACACAGAGGTAGGTAGAGCAGTAGCCTACTGTACCGTACTGCTATATATTATATAAACTGGTGGTCAGCAAACTGTGCAAAACTGAAATGCACCACAGGTATGGATGGATAGTATACTTGACGACACAGAGGTAGGTAGAGCAGTGGCCTTCTGTGCCGTACTGCTATATATTTTATATACTGGTGGTCAGCAAACTGTGCAAAACTCAAATGCACCACAGGTATGGATGGATAGTATACTTGACGACACAGAGGTAGGTAGAGCAGTGGCCTACTGTACCGTACTGCTATATATTATATATACTGGTGGTCAGCAAACTGTGCAAAACTGAAATGCACCACTGGTATGGATGGATAGTATACTTGACGACACAGAGGTAGGTAGAGCAGTGGCCTTCTGTGCCGTACTGCTATATATTTTATATACTGGTGGTCAGCAAACTGTGCAAAACTCAAATGCACCACAGGTATGGATGGATAGTATACTTGACGACACAGAGGTAGGTAGAGCAGTGGCCTACTGTACCGTACTGCTATATATTATATATACTGGTGGTCAGCAAACTGTGCAAAACTGAAATGCACCACAGGTATGGATGGATAGTATACTTGACGACACAGAGGTAGGTAGAGCAGTGGCCTACTGTACCGTACTGCTATATATTATATATACTGGTGGTCAGCAAACTGTGCAAAACTGAAATGCACCACAGGTATGGATGGATAGTATACTTGACGACACAGAGGTAGGTAGAGCAGTAGCCTACTGTACCGTACTGCTATATATTATATATACTGGTGGTCAGCAAACTGTGCAAAACTGAAATGCACCACAGGTATGGATGGATAGTATACTTGACGACACAGAGGTAGGTAGAGCAGTGGCCTTCTGTGCCGTACTGCTATATATTTTATATACTGGTGGTCAGCAAACTGTGCAAAACTCAAATGCACCACAGGTATGGATGGATAGTATACTTGACGACACAGAGGTAGGTAGAGCAGTGGCCTACTGTACCGTACTGCTATATATTATATATACTGGTGGTCAGCAAACTGTGCAAAACTGAAATGCACCACAGGTATGGATGGATAGTATACTTGACGACACAGAGGTAGGTAGAGCAGTGGCTTACTGTACCGTACTGCTATATATTATAAATACTGGTGGTCAGCAAACTGTGGAAAACTGAAATGCACCACAGGTATGGATGGATAGTATACTTGACGACACAGAGGTAGGTAGAGCAGTAGCCTACTGTACCGTACTGCTATATATTATATATACTGGTGGTCAGCAAACTGTGCAAAACTGAAATGCACCACAGGTATGGATGGATAGTATACTTGACGACACAGAGGTAGGTAGAGCAGTGGCCTACTGTACCGTACTGCTATATATTATATATACTAGTGGTCAGCAAACTGTGCAAAACTGAAATGCACCACAGGTATGGATGGATAGTATACTTGACGACACAGAGGCAGGTAGAGCAGTGGCCTACTGTACCGTACTGCTATATATTATATATACTAGTGGTCAGCAAACTGTGCAAAACTGAAATGCACCACAGGTATGAATGGATAGTATACTTGACGACACAGAGGTAGGTAGAGCAGTGGCCTTCTGTGCCGTACTGCTATATATTTTATATAATGGTGGTCAGCAAACTGTGCAAAACTGAAATGCACCACAGGTATGGATGGATAGTATACTTGACGACACAGAGGTAGGTAGAGCAGTGGCCTTCTGTGCCGTACTGCTATATATTTTATATACTGGTGGTCAGCAAACTGTGCAAAACTGAAATGCACCACAGGTATGGATGGATAGTATACTTGACGACACAGAGGTAGGTAGAGCAGTGGCCTACTGTACCGTACTGCTATATATTATATATACTAGTGGTCAGCAAACTGTGCAAAACTGAAATGCACCACAGGTATAAATGGATAGTATACTTGACGACACAGAGGTAGGTAGAGCAGTGGCCTTCTGTGCCGTACTGCTATATATTTTATATAATGGTGGTCAGCAAACTGTGCAAAACTGAAATGCACCACAGGTATGGATGGATAGTATACTTGACGACACAGAGGTAGGTAGAGCAGTGGCCTTCTGTGCCGTACTGCTATATATTTTATATACTGGTGGTCAGCAAACTGTGCAAAACTGAAATGCACCACAGGTATGGATGGATAGTATACTTGACGACACAGAGGTAGGTAGAGCAGTGGCCTACTGTACCGTACTGCTATATATTATATATACTGGTGGTCAGCAAACTGTGCAAAACTGAAATGCACCACAGGTATGGATGGATAGTATACTTGACGACACAGAGGTAGGTAGAGCAGTGGCCTACTGTACCGTACTGCTATATATTATATATACTAGTGGTCAGCAAACTGTGCAAAACTGAAATGCACCACAGGTATGAATGGATAGTATACTTGACGACACAGAGGTAGGTAGAGCAGTGGCCTTCTGTGCCGTACTGCTATATATTTTATATAATGGTGGTCAGCAAACTGTGCAAAACTGAAATGCACCACAGGTATGGATGGATAGTATACTTGACGACACAGAGGTACGTAGAGCAGTGGCCTACTGTACCGTACTGCTATATATTATATATACTGGTGGTCAGCAAACTGTGCAAAACTGAAATGCACCACAGGTATGGATGGATAGTATACTTGACGACACAGAGGTAGGTAGAGCAGTGGCCTACTGTACCGTACTGCTATATATTATATATACTGGTGGTCAGCAAACTGTGCAAAACTGAAATGCACCACAGGTATGGATGGATAGTATACTTGACGACACAGAGGTAGGTAGAGCAGTGACCTACTGTACCGTACTGCTATATATTATATACTGGTGGTCAGCAAACTGTGCAAAACTGAAATGCACCACAGGTATGGATGGACAGTATACTTGACGACACAGAGGTAGGTAGAGTAGTGGCCTACTGTACCGTACTGCTATATATTATATACTGGTGGTCAGCAAACTGTGCAAAACTGAAATGCAGCACAGGTATGGATGGATAGTACACTTGATGACACAGAGGTAGGTAGAGCAGTGGCCTTCTGTACCATACTGCTATATATTATATCCTGATGGTCAGCAAACTGTGCAAAACTGAAATGCACCACAGGTATGGATGGATAGTATACTTGACTACACAGAGGTAGGTAGAGCAGTGGCCTACCGTACCGTACTGCTATATATTATATACTGGTGGTCAGCAAGCTGTGCAAAACTGAAATGCACCACAGGTATGGATGGATAGTATATTTGACGACACAGAGGTAGGTAGAGCAGTGGCCTACTGTACCGTACTGCTATATATTATATACTGGTGGTCAGCAAACTGTGCAAAACTGAAATGCACCACAGGTATGGATGGATAGTATACTTGACGACACAGAGGTAGGTAGAGCAGTGGCCTACCGTACCGTACTGCTATATATTATATACTGGTGGTCAGCAAGCTGTGCAAAACTGAAATGCACCACAGGTATGGATGGATAGTATATTTGGCGACACAGAGGTAGGTAGAGCAGTGGCCTACTGTACCGTACTGCTATATATTATATACTGGTAGTCTGCAAACTGTGCAAAACTGAAATGCACCACAGGTATGGATGGATAGTATACTTGACGACACAGAGGTAGGTAGAGCAGTGGCCTTTTGTACCGTACTGCTATATATTATATACTGGTGGTAAGCAAACTGTGCAAAACTGAAATGCACCACAGGTATGGATGGATAGTATACTCGACGACACAGAGGTAGGTAGAGCAGTGGCCTACTGTACCGTACTGCTATATATTATATATACTGGTGGTCAGCAAACTGTGCAAAACTGAAATGCACCACAGGTATGGATGGATAGTATACTTGACGACACAGAGGTAGGTAGAGCAGTGGCCTACTGTACCATACTGCTATATATTATATGGGTGTAGTACTGGTGACCGGCGGTCTCCTGACCGCCGGTCACCTTACCGACGCCTGGATCCCGGCAGCATACCGATGCCGGGATCCCGGCGGGGAGGGGCGAGTGCAGCAAGCTCCTTGCAGGCTCGCTGCGCTCGCCACGTTGCGGTCGCCACGGGTTCTGTTTCCACTCTATGGGTGTCGTTGACACCCACGAGTGGAAATAGTCCCTGTTGGTCGGCATGCCGACCATCGGGATAGTGAGCCGTCGGGCTCACGGAGGAGGTCATGTGACTGTCGGTCAGCTGACCGGCAGTCACATGAATACCACCCATATTATATATACTGGTGGTCAGCTAACTGTGCAAAACTGAAATGCACCACAGGTATGGATGGATAGTATACTTGACGACACAGAGGTAGGTAGAGCAGTGGCCTACTGTACCGTACTGCTATATATTATATACTGGTGGTCAGCAAACTGTGCAAAACTGAAATGCACCACAGGTATGGATGGATAGTATACTTGACGACACAGAGGTAGGTAGAGCAGTGGCCTTTTGTACCGTACTGCTATATATTATATGGGTGTAGTACTGGTGACCGGCGGTCTCCTGACCGCCGGTCACCTTACCGACGCCTGGATCCCGGCAGCATACCGACGCCGGGATCCCAGCGGGGAGGGGCGAGTGCAGCAAGCTCCTTGCAGGCTCGCTGCGCTCGCCACGCTGCGGTTGCCACGGGTTCTATTCCCACTCTATGGGTGTCGTTGACACCCACGAGTGGAAATAGTCCCTGTTGGTAGGCATGCCGACCATCGGGATAGTGAGCCGTCGGGCTCACGGAGGAGGTCATGTGACTGTTGGTCAGATGACCGGCGGTCACATGAATACCACCCATATTATATATACTGGTGGTCAGCTAACTGTGCAAAACTGAAATGCACCACAGGTATGGATGGATAGTATACTTGACGACACAGAGGTAGGTAGAGCAGTGCCCTACTGTACCGTACTGCTATATATTATATACTGGTGGTCAGCAAACTGTGCAAAACTGAAATGCACCACAGGTATGGATGGATAGTATACTTGACGACACAGAGGTAGGTAGAGCAGTGGCCTACTGTACCATACTGCTATATATTATATACTGGTGGTCAGCAAACTGTGCAAAACAGAAATGCACCACAGGTATGGATGGATAGTATATTTGACGACACAGAGGTAGGAAGAGCAGTAGCCTACTGTACCGTACTGCTATATATTTTATATACTGGTGGTCAGCAAACTGTGCAAAACTGAAATGCACCACAGGTATGGATGGATAGTATACTTGACAACTCAGAGGTAGGTAGAGCAGTGCCTACTGTACCGTACTGCTATATCTTATATATATTGGTTGTCAGCAAACTGTGCAAAACTGAAATGCACCACAGGTATGGATGGATAGTATACTTGACGACACAGAGGTAGGTAGAGCAGTGGCCTACTGTACCGTACTGCTATATATTTTATATACTGGTGGTCAGAATACTGTGCAAAACTGAAATGCACCACATGTATGGATGGATAGTATACTTGACGACACAGAGGTAGGTAGAGCAGTGACCTACTGTACCGTACTGCTATATATTATATACTGGTGGTCAGCAAACTGTGCAAAACTGAAATGCAGCACAGGTATGGTTGGATAGTATACTTGATGACACAGAGGTAGGTAGAGCAGTGGCCTTCTGTACCATACTGCTAAATATTATATCCTGATGGTCAGCAAACTGTGCAAAACTGAAATGCACCACAGGTATGGATGGATAGTATACTTGACTACACAGAGGTAGGTAGAGCAGTGGCCTACTGTACAGTACTGCTATATATTATATACTGGTAGTCAGCAAACTGTGCAAACTGAAATGCACCACAGGTATGGATGGATAGTATATTTGACGACACAGAGGTAGGTAGAGCAGTGGCCTACCGTACCGTACTGCTATATATTATATACTGGAGGTGAGCAAGCTGTGCAAAACTGAAATGCACCACAGGTATGGATGGATAGTATATTTGAAGACACAGAGGTAGGTAGAGCAGTGGCCTACTGTACCGTACTGCTATATATTATAAACTGGTGGTCAGCAAACTGTGCAAAACTGAAATGCACCACAGGTATGGATGGATAGTATACTTGACGACACAGAGGTAGGTAGAGCAGTGGCCTACTGTACCATACTGCTATATATTATATGGGTGTAGTACTGGTGACCGGCGGTCTCCTGACCGCCGGTCACCTTACCGACGCCTGGATCCCGGCATCATACCGACGCCGGGATCCCGGCGGGGAGGGGCGAGTGCAGCAAGCCCCTTGCGGACTCGCTGCGCTCGCCACGCTGCGGGCTCGGTGGCGACCTGCGGTCGCCACGGGTTCTATTCCCACTCTATGGGTGTCGTGGACACCCACGAGAGGAAATAGTCCCTGTTGGTCGGCATGCCAACCATCGGGATAGTGAGCCGTCGGGCTCACGGAGGAGGTCATGTGACTGTCGGTCAGCTGACCGGCGGTCACATGAATACCACCCATATTATATATACTGGTGGTCAGCTAACTGTGCAAGACTCAAATGCACCACAGGTATGGATGGATAGTATACTTGACGACACAGAGGTAGGAAGAGCAGTGGCCTACTGTACCGTACTGCTATATATTATATACTGGTGGTCAGCAAACTATGCAAAACTGAAATGCAAAACAGGTATGGATGGATAGTATACTTCACGACACAGAGGTAGGTAGAGCAGTGGCCTACTGTACCATACTGCTATATATTATATACTGGTGGTCAGCAAACTGTGCAAAACTGAAATGCACCACAGGTATGGATGGATAGTATACTTGACGACACAGAGGTAGGAAGAGCAGTAGCCTACTGTACCGTACTGCTATATATTTTATATACTGGTGGTCAGCAAACTGTGCAAAACTGAAATGCACCACAGGTATGGATGGATAGTATACTTGACAACACAGAGGTAGGTAGAGCAGTGCCTACTGTACCGTACTGCTATATCTTATATATATTGGTTGTCAGCAAACTGTGCAAAACTGAAATGCACCACAGGTATGGATGGATAGTATACTTGACGACACAGAGGTAGGTAGAGCAGTGGCCTACTGTACCGTACTGCTATATATTTTATATACTGGTGGTCAGAATACTGTGCAAAACTGAAATGCACCACATGTATGGATGGATAGTATACTTGACGACACAGAGGTAGGTAGAGCAGTGACCTACTGTACCGTACTGCTATATATTATATACTGGTGGTCAGCAAACTGTGCAAAACTCAAATGCACCACAGGTATGGATGGATAGTATACTTGACGACACAGAGGTAGGTAGAGTAGTGGCCTACTGTACCGTACTGCTATATATTATATACTGGTGGTCAGCAAACTGTGCAAAACTGAAATGCAGCACAGGTATGGATGGATAGTATACTTGATGACACAGAGGTAGGTAGAGCAGTGGCCTTCTGTACCATACTGCTAAATATTATATCCTGATGGTCAGCAAACTGTGCAAAACTGAAATGCACCACAGGTATGGATGGATAGTATACTTGACTACACAGAGGTAGGTAGAGCAGTGGCCTTCAGTACCGTACTGCTATATATTATATACTGGTGGTCAGCAAACTGTGCAAAACTGAAATGCACCACAGGTATGGATGGATAGTATACTTGACGACACAGAGGTAGGTAGAGCAGTGGCCTACTGTACAGTACTGCTATATATTATATACTGGTAGACAGCAAACTGTGCAAAACTGAAATGCACCACAGGTATGGATGGATAGTATATTTGACGACACAGAGGTAGGTAGAGCAGTGGCCTACCGTACCGTACTGCTATATATTATATACTGGAGGTGAGCAAGCTGTGCAAAACTGAAATGCACCACAGGTATGGATGGATAGTATATTTGAAGACACAGAGGTAGGTAGAGCAGTGGCCTACTGTACCGTACTGCTATATATTATAAACTGGTTGTCAGCAAACTGTGCAAAACTGAAATGCACCACTGGTATGGATGGATAGTATACTTGACGACACAGAGGTAGGTAGAGCAGTGGCCTTTTGTACCGTACTGCTATATATTATATACTGGTGGTCAGCAAACTGTGCAAAACTGAAATGCACCACAGGTATGGATGGGATAGTATACTTGATGAAACAGAGGTAGTGCAGTGGACTACTGTACCGTACTGCTATATATATAGTTATGCTGGTGGTCAGCAAAATTCTGCACTGTCCTCCTACTATATACTACAATGCAGCACAGATATGGAGCGTTTTTCAGGCAGAGAACGTATAATACTGGTGGTCACTGGTCAGCAAAACTCTGCACTGTCCTCCTACTACAGGTTGAGTCTCCCTTATCCAAAATGCTTGGGACCAGAGGTATTTTGGATATCGGATTTTTCCGTATTTTGGAATAATTGCATACCATAATGAGATATCATGGTGATGGGACCTAAATCTAAGCACAGAATGCATTTATGTTACATATACACCTTATACACACAGCCTGAAGGTAATTTTAGCCAATATTTTTTATAACTTTGTGCATTAAACAAAGTGTGTCTACATTCACACAATTCAATTAAGTTTCATATACACCTTATACACACAGCCTGAAGGTCATTAATACAATATTTTTAATAACTTTGTGTATTAAACAATGTTTGTGTACATTGAGCCATCAAAAAACAAAGGTTTCACTATCTCAATCTCACTCAAAAAAGTCCGTATTTCGGAATATTCCGTATTTCGGAATATTTGGATATGGGATACTCAACCTGTATATAATACTGCTTGTCCCCAGTCCCCACAATAAAGCAATTAGCACACTGAGCACAGATATTTGCAGCACACTGAGCACAGATATGGAGCGTTTTTCAGGCAGAGAACGTAGATATTTGCACTTGCAGCACACTGAGCACAGATATTTGCAGCACACTGAGCACAGATATTTGCAGCACACTGAGCACAGATATTTGCAGCCCACTGAACATAGAAACTGAGAGGACACCAGCCACGTCCTCTCATGATCATCTCCAATGCAAGAGTGAAAAATGGCGGCGACGCGCGGCTCCTTATATAGAATACGAATCTCGCGAGAATCCGACCGCGGGATGATGACGTTCGGGCGCGCTCGAGCTAACCGAGCAAGGTGGTAGGATCCAAGTTGCTCGGACCCGTGCAAAAAAAGGTGAAGTTCGGGCGGGTTCGGATCCCGAGGATCCGAACCCGCTCATCACTAGTTTAAAGCCTACATTGTATCTCTCTTTCTGGAAGACACAAGTCTGCAGATGTTCAAAGACCTGTTTGTGAGAAACTTGTCACGTCAAGTGGAACGTGAACCGCCAACAGCTCCTACTTCATTTTCTCACGCCACTGGAGCTGCCAGGAAAAGGATAACATTTCCAAAACCACCCGCTGGCTGTGATGCAGTCTGGAGTGATAGCTGACATCTGGTCCGGACTGAAGGACCTGCCAACGATTACTGATATGCCATCTACTGTCACTGCATATGATTCTGACACCATTGAAAGAATGGTGGAGGATTATATGAGTGACAGCATCCAAGTAGGCATGTCAGATAGAGATGTGCACTTGAAATTTTTTGGGTTTTGTGTTTTGGTTTTGGGTTCGGTTCCGCGGCCGTGTTTTGGGTTCGACCGCGTTTTGGCAAAACCTCACCGAATTTTTTTTGTCGGATTCGGGTGTGTTTTGGATTCGGGTGTTTTTTTTTAAAAACACTAAAAAACTGCTTAAATCATAGAATTTGGGGGTCATTTTGATCCCAAAGTATTATTAACCTCAAAAACCATAATTTCCACTAATTTTCAGTCTATTCTGAATACCTCACACCTCACAATATTATTTTTAGTCCTAAAATTTGCACCTAGGTCGCTGGATGACTAAGCTAAGCGACCCTAGTGGCCGACACAAACACCGTGCCCATCTAGGAGTGGCACTGCAGTGTCACGCAGGATGGCCCTTCCAAAAAACCCTCCCCAAACAGCACATGACGCAAAGAAAAAAAGAGGCGCAATGAGGTAGCTATGTGAGTAAGATAAGCGACCCTAGTAGCCGACACAAACACCGGGCCCATCTAGGAGTGGCACTGCAGTGTCACGCAGGATGGCCCTTCCAAAAAACCCTCCCCAAACAGCACATGACGCAAAGAAAAAAAGAGGCGCAATGAGGTAGCTGTGTGAGTAAGATAAGCGACCCTAGTGGCCGACACAAACACCGGGCCCATCTAGGAGTGGCACTGCAGTGTCACGCAGGATGGCCCTTCCAAAAAACCCTCCCCAAACAGCACATGACGCAAAGAAAAAAAGAGGCGCAATGAGGTAGCTGTGTGAGTAAGATAAGCGACCCTAGTGGCCGACACAAACACCGGGCCCATCTAGGAGTGGCACTGCAGTGTCACGCAGGATGGCCCTTCCAAAAAACCCTAACCAAACAGCACATGACGCAAAGAAAAAAAGAGGCGCAATGAGGTAGCTGTGTGAGTAAGATAAGCGACCCTAGTGGCCGACACAAACACCGGGCCCATCTAGGAGTGGCACTGCAGTGTCACGCAGGATGGCCCTTCCAAAAAACCCTCCCCAAACAGCACATGACGCAAAGAAAAAAAGAGGCGCAATGAGGTAGCTGTGTGAGTAAGATAAGCGACCCTAGTGGCCGACACAAACACCGGGCCCATCTAGGAGTGGCACTGCAGTGTCACGCAGGATGGCCCTTCCAAAAAACCCTCCCCAAACAGCACATGACGCAAAGAAAAAAAGAGGCGCAATGAGGTAGCTGTGTGAGTAAGATAAGCGACCCTAGTGGCCGACACAAACACCGGGCCCATCTAGGAGTGGCACTGCAGTGTCACGCAGGATGGCCCTTCCAAAAAACCCTCCCCAAACAGCACATGACGCAAAGAAAAAAAGAGGCGCAATGAGGTAGCTGTGTGAGTAAGATAAGCGACCCTAGTGGCCGACACAAACACCGGGCCCATCTAGGAGTGGCACTGCAGTGTCACGCAGGATGGCCCTTCCAAAAAACCCTCCCCAAACAGCACATGACGCAAAGAAAAAAAGAGGCGCAATGAGGTAGCTGTGTGAGTAAGATAAGCGACCCTGGTGGCCGACACAAACACCGGGCCCATCTAGGAGTGGCACTGCAGTGTCACGCAGGATGGCCCTTCCAAAAAACCCTCCCCAAACAGCACATGACGCAAAGAAAAAAAGAGGCGCAATGAGGTAGCTGTGTGAGTAAGATAAGCGACCCTAGTGGCCGACACAAACACCGGGCCCATCTAGGAGTGGCACTGCAGTGTCACGCAGGATGGCCCTTCCAAAAAACATTCCACAAACAGCACATGACGCAAAGAAAAATTAAAGAAAAAAGAGGTGCAAGATGGAATTGTCCTTGGGCCCTCCCACCCACCCTTATGTTGTGTAAACAGGACATGCACACTTTAACCAACCCATCATTTCAGTGACAGGGTCTGCCACACGACTGTGACTGAAATGACGGGTTGGTTTGGACCCCCACCAAAAAGAAGCAATTAATCTCTCCTTGCACAAACTGGCTCTACAGAGGCAAGATGTCCACCTCATCATCATCCTCCGATATATCACCGTGTACATCCCCCTCCTCACAGATTATCAATTCGTCCCCACTGGAATCCACCATCTCAGCTCCCTGTGTACTTTGTGGAGGCAATTGCTGCTGGTCAATGTCTCCACGGAGGAATTGATTATAATTCATTTTAATGAACATCATCTTCTCCACATTTTCTGGATGTAACCTCGTACGCCGATTGCTGACAAGGTGAGCGGCGGCACTAAACACTCTTTCGGAGTACACACTTGTGGGAGGGCAACTTAGGTAGAATAAAGCCAGTTTGTGCAAGGGCCTCCAAATTGCCTCTTTTTCCTGCCAGTATAAGTACGGACTGTGTGACGTGCCTACTTGGATGCGGTCACTCATATAATCCTCCACCATTCTTTCAATGGTGAGAGAATCATATGCAGTGACAGTAGACGACATGTCCGTAATCGTTGTCAGGTCCTTCAGTCCGGAACAGATGTCAGCATCAGCAGTCGCTCCAGACTGCCCTGCATCACCGCCAGCGGGTGGTCTCGGAATTCTGAGCCTTTTCCTCGCACCCCCAGTTGCGGGAGAATGTGAAGGAGGAGATGTTGACAGGTCGCGTTCTGCTTGACTTGACAATTTTCTCACCAGCAGGTCTTTCAACCCCAGCAGACTTGTGTCTGCCGGAAAGAGAGATCCAAGGTAGGCTTTAAATCTAGGATCGAGCACGGTGGCCAAAATGTAGTGCTCTGATTTCAACAGATTGACCACCCGTGAATCCTTGTTAAGCGAATTAAGGGCTCCATCCACAAGTCCCACATGCCTAGCGGAATCGCTCCGTGTTAGCTCCTCCTTCAATGTCTCCAGCTTCTTCTGCAAAAGCCTGATGAGGGGAATGACCTGACTCAGGCTGGCAGTGCAGAGGCGTCACTAGGGTTGGTGTCACCCGGTGTGGTAACTCATGGTGTCACCCCCCCATGGACCTTCTCCCATATCACACCACACGCAATCCTTAGAAATGTTTTTGTACTAGTTTTACTTGTAAATCATAATTCCTGTATATCACTGAATGCGATGGCAATAGTAGTGACATAGGACCCTATTTGGGTTGGTTTGCATATTCTGCTTAAAAGCAGAATCTGCAATCGTTTCTGTAGCATGCTGGGGTCCGTCCAGGATGCTAATTGGCATCCAGCGATGCGATTTCAATTATTTTGCGATCACATCGCTGAAGCAGATACGAAGGATGACCCCCTGCAGACGTAGCTAGGCTGCGTATGCAGGCAATGCACCGCCATTTTTTGGGTTGCAGTGGGTGCGTGTGATGTCACATAGCCGCCCCAAAAAAGCTCTGATCCCCTTTCCCAACCACACCCTGCTACGCCGGCCCCCAATGGAAGTGCAGTCCTTAAGGGATGCGACCGCACTTTGATTGCATGCTCACTGTCAGCGTGGCGCATTTTAGCAATTTTATTGCTAAAATTAAATGCGACCAGAATTATGTCCATAATTGAGTATGAGCCGAAATTCACATTATAGAACACAGAATGAGCCAAAATTCACATCATAGAACACAGAATGATCCGAAATTCACATTATAGCACACAGATTGATCCGAAATTCACATTATAGCACACTGAATGAGCCGAAATTCACATTATAGCACACTGAATGATCCGAAATTCATATTGTAGCACACTGAATGAGCCGAAATTCACATCATAGAACACAGAATTATCCAAAATTCATATTATAGCACACTGAATGAGACGAAATTCACATTGTAACACACTGAATGATCCGAAATTCACATTGTAGCACACTGAATGAGCCGAAATTCACATTGTAGCACACTGAATGAACCGAAATTCACATTGTAGCACACTGAATGAGCCAAAATTCACATTGTAGCACACTGAATGAGCCGAAACTCACATTGTTGCACACTGAATGAGCCGAAACTCACATTGTAGCACACTGAATGAGCCGAAACTCACATTGTAGCACACTGAATGAGCCAAAATTCACATTGTAGCCAACAGTATGAGCCGAAATTCACATTGTAGCACACGGTATTATCCAAAATTCAGGGACAGGGAGAGTGACAGCAGGGACAGTGACAGCAGGGACAGTGACAGAGGTGCAGTGACAGAGGGACAGTGACAGCGGTGACAGCAGGGACAGTGACAGAGGTATAGTGACAGCAGGGACAGTGACAGAGGTATACTGACAGCAGGGACAGTGAAAGAGGTGCAGTGACAGAGGGACAGTGACAGCGGTGACAGCAGGGACAGTGACAGAGGTATACTGACAGCAGGGACCGTGACAGCAGGGACAGTGACAGAGGTATAGTGACAGCAGGGACAGTGAGAGGTATAGTGACAGCAGGGACCGTGACAGCAGGGACAGTGACAGAGATATAGTGACAGCAGGGACAGTGAGAGGTATAGTGACAGCAGGGACCGTGACAGCAGGGACAGTGACAGAGGTATAGTGACAGCAGGGACAGTGAGAGGTATAGTGACAGCAGGGACCGTGACAGCAGGGACAGTGACAGAGATATAGTGACAGCAGGGACAGTGACAGAGGTATAGTGACAGCAGGGACAGTGAGAGGTATAGTGATAGCAGGGGCCGTGACAGCAGGGACAGTGACAGAGGTATACTGACAGCAGGGACCGTGACAGCAGGGTCAGTGACAGAGGTATAGTGACAGCAGGGACAGTGACAGAGGTATAGTGACAGCAGGGACAGTGACAGAGGTATAGTGACAGCAGGGACAGTGAGAGGTATAGTGACAGCAGGGACCATGACAGCAAGGACAGTGACAGAGGTATAGTGACAGCAGGGACAGTGACAGAGGTATAGTGACAGCAGGGACAGTGAGAGGTATAGTGACAGCAGGGACCGTGACAGCAGGGACAGTGACAGAGGTATAGTGACAGCAGGGACAGTGACAGCAGGGACAGTGACAGAGGTACAGTGACAGCAGGGAAAGTGAGTGACAGCAGTGACAGGGACATAGGGAAGCAGGGTAAGTACCTGAGCAGCGGAGGGGGGTGTAGTAGGCGGCCCTAGGCTGCGGAGGAAGTGGGCTGCGGTGTGCAGAACGTGGCCGGCGGCGGTGAGGAGAATGGCAAGCTGCAAGCGGTGCCGGCGCGCAAGATGACGTCATGAGGAGTGACGTACAGCGACCGGCATCCTGGCTGAGGAGACTGTCAGGAACCGCCAGTACGGACCCGGCGGCGGCGGAATTCAGACAGTGATTTGAGTCAGCAGGGGGATGCGATTATAACAAGAGGACGCCGCGGCACAGTTATGATCGTGCAAATTCCCCCCCCCCACCCCCCCCCTCTCCCCCCGAGTACCCGGCGGCAGCGGTATTCAGGCAGCGGTTTGAGTCAGCAGGGGGATGCGATCATAACAAGAGGACGCCGCGGCACAGTTATGATCGTGCAAACTCCCCCCCCCCCTCCCGAGCAGGTGCGTGTGCGCCGCTGCTGGGTCCGTGCTTTCTGACACATTGTCAGTGTCATGGTAGGAATGCAACAGGTGTGAGGTGTGCGGCTCTTGTTTGCTGTCACCCCACTGAAGGGTGACACCCGGGTGCGGGCCGCACCCCCCGCACCCGCCTCATTACGCTACTGTGGCAGTGTCTGAACTGACTTCACGTGTGGCAAGTTCAAAGGGCATCAGAACCTTGCACAACGTTGAAATCATTCTCCACTGCGCTTGAGACAGGTGCATTCCACCTCCTATATCGTGCTCAATTGTATAGGCTTGAATGGCCTTTTGCTGCTCCTCCAACCTCTGAAGCATATAGAGGGTTGAATTCCACCTCGTTACCACTTCTTGCTTCAGATGATGGCAGGGCAGGTTCAGTAGTTTTTGGTGGTGCTCCAGTCTTCTGTACGTGGTGCCTGTACGCCGAAAGTGTCCCGCAATTCTTCTGGCCACCGACAGCATCTCTTGCACGCCCCTGTCGTTTTTTAAAAAATTCTGCACCACCAAATTCAAGGTATGTGCAAAACATGGGACGTGCTGGAATTTGCCCATATTTAATGCACACACAATATTGCTGGCGTTGTCCGATGCCACAAATCCACAGGAGAGTCCAATTGGGGTAAGCCATTCCGCGATGATCTTCCTCAGTTGCCGTAAGAGGTTTTCAGCTGTGTGCGTATTCTGGAAAGCGGTGATACAAAGCGTAGCCTGCCTAGGAAAGAGTTGGCGTTTGCAAGATGCTGCTACTGGTGCCGCCGCTGCTGTTCTTGCGGCGGGAGTCCATACATCTACCCAGTGGGCTGTCACAGTCATATAGTCCTGACCCTGCCCTGCTCCACTTGTCCACATGTCCGTGGTTAAGTGGACATTGGGTACAGCTGCATTTTTTAGGACACTGGTGAGTCTTTTTCTGAGGTCTGTGTACATTTTCGGTATCGCCTGCCTAGAGAAGTGGAACCTAGATGGTATTTGGTAACGGGGGCACACTACCTCAAGAAATTGTGTAGTTCCCTGTGAACTAACGGCGGATACCGGACGCACGTCTAACACCAACATAGTTGTCAAGGCCTCAGTTATCCGCTTTGCAGCAGGATGACTGCTGTGATATTTCATCTTCCTCGCAAAGGACTGTTGGACAGTCAATTGCTTACTGGAAGTAGTACAAGTGGTCTTCCGACTTCCCCTCTGGGATGACCATCGACTCCCAGCAGCAACAACAGCAGCGCCAGCAGCAGTAGGCGTTACACGCAAGGATGCATCGGAGGAATCCCAGGCAGGAGAGGAATCGTCAGAATTGCCAGTGACATGGCCTGCAGGACTATTGGCATTCCTGGGGAAGGAGGAAATTGACACTGAGGGAGTTGGTGGGTTCGTTTGCGTGAGCTTGGTTACAAGAGGAAGGGATTTACTGGTCAGTGGACTGCTTCCGCTGTCACCCAAAGTTTTTGAACTTGTCACTAACTTATTATGAATGCGCTGCAGGTGACGTATAAGGGAGGATGTTCCGAGGTGGTTAACGTCCTTACCCCTACTTATTACAGCTTGACAAAGGCAACACACGGCTTGACACCTGTTGTCCGCTTTTCTGTTGAAATACCTCCACACTGAAGAGCTGATTTTTTTGGTATTTTCACCAGGCATGTCAACGGCCATATTCCTCCCACGGACAACAGGTGTCTCCCCGGGTGCCTGACTTAAACAAACCACCTCACCATCAGAATCCTCCTGGTCAATTTCCTCCCCAGCGCCAGCAACACCCATATCCTCCTCATCCTGGTGTACTTCAACACTGACATCTTCAATCTGACTATCAGGAACTGGACTGCGGGTGCTCCTTCCAGCACTTGCAGGGGGCGTGCAAATCCAGTGTTGGGAAGGTCAGGCATCGCAACCGACACAATTGGACTCTCCTTGTGGATTTGGGATTTCGAAGAACGCACAGTTCGTTGCGGTGCTTTTGCCAGCTTGAGTCTTTTCAGTTTTCTAGCGAGAGGCTGAGTGCTTCCATCCTCATGTGAAGCTGAACCACTAGCCATGAACATAGGCCAGGGCCTCAGCCGTTCCTTGCCACTCCGTGTGGTAAATGGCATATTGGCAAGTTTACGCTTCTCCTCCGACAATTTTATTTTAGGTTTTGGAGTCCTTTTTTTACTGATATTTGGTGTTTTGGATTTGACATGCTCTGTACTATGACATTGGGCATCGGCCTTGGCAGACGACGTTGCTGGCATTTCATCGTCTCGGCCATGACTAGTGGCAGCAGCTTCAGCACGAGGTGGAAGTGGATCTTGATCTTTCCCTAATTTTGGAACCTCAACATTTTTGTTCTCCATATTTTAATAGGCACAACTAAAAGGCACCTCAGGTAAACAATGGAGATGGATGGATACTAGTATACTTATGGATGGACTGCCGAGTGCCGACACAGAGGTAGCTACAGCCGTGGACTAACGTACTGTGTCTGCTGCTAATATAGACTGGATGATTGATAATGAGATGAAATCAATATATATATGTATGTATATATAATATCACTAGTACTGCAGCCGGACAGGTAGATAATATATTTATTAGGTAATGATGACTGATGACGGACCTGCTGGACACTGTCAGCTCAGCAGCACCGCAGACTGCTACAGTAAGCTACTATACTCTATAGTAGTATGTACAAAGAAGAAAGAAAAAAAAAAAACCACGGGTAGGTGGTATACAATTATGGATGGACTGCCGAGTGCCGACACAGAGGTAGCTACAGCCGTGGACTAACGTACTGTGTCTGCTGCTAATATAGACTGGATGATTGATAATGAGATGAAATCAATATATATATGTATGTATATATAATATCACTAGTACTGCAGCCGGACAGGTAGATAATATATTTATTAGGTAATGATGACTGATGACGGACCTGCTGGACACTGTCAGCTCAGCAGCACCGCAGACTGCTACAGTAAGCTACTATACTCTATAGTAGTATGTACAAAGAAGAAAGAAAAAAAAAACCACGGGTAGGTGGTATACAATTATGGATGGACTGCCGAGTGCCGACAGAGGTAGCTAAAGCCGTGGACTAACGTACTGTGTCTGCTGCTAATATAGACTGGATGATTGATAATGAGATGAAATCAATATATATATGTATGTATATATAATATCACTAGTACTGCAGCCGGACAGGTAGATAATATATTTATTAGGTAATGATGACTGATGACGGACCTGCTGGACACTGTCAGCTCAGCAGCACCGCAGACTGCTACAGTAAGCTACTATACTCTATAGTAGTATGTACAAAGAAGAAAGAAAAAAAAAAAAACACGGGTAGGTGGTATACAATTATGGATGGACTGCCGAGTGCCGACACAGAGGTAGCTACAGCCGTGGACTAACGTACTGTGTCTGCTGCTAATATAGACTGGATGATTGATAATGAGATGAAATCAATATATATATGTATGTATATATAATATCACTAGTACTGCAGCCGGACAGGTAGATAATATATTTATTAGGTAATGATGACTGATGACGGACCTGCTGGACACTGTCAGCTCAGCAGCACCGCAGACTGCTACAGTAAGCTACTATACTCTATAGTAGTATGTACAAAGAAGAAAGAAAAAAAAAAACCACGGGTAGGTGGTATACAATTATGGATGGACTGCCGAGTGCCGACACAGAGGTAGCTACAGCCGTGGACTAACGTACTGTGTCTGCTGCTAATATAGACTGGATGATTGATAATGAGATGAAATCAATATATATATATGTATGTATATATAATATCACTAGTACTGCAGCCGGACAGGTAGATAATATATTTATTAGGTAATGATGACTGATGACGGACCTGCTGGACACTGTCAGCTCAGCAGCACCGCAGACTGCTACAGTAAGCTACTATACTCTATAGTAGTATGTACAAAGAAGAAAGAAAAAAAAAACCACGGGTAGGTGGTATACAATTATGGATGGACTGCCGAGTGCCGACACAGAGGTAGCTACAGCCATGGACTAACGTACTGTGTCTGCGTTCCGCTTGACTTGACAATTTTCTCACCAGCAGGTCTTTCAACCCCAGCAGACTTGTGTCTGCCGGAAAGAGAGATCCAAGGTAGGCTTTAAATCTAGGATCGAGCACGGTGGCCAAAATGTAGTGCTCTGATTTCAACAGATTGACCACCCGTGAATCCTTGTTAAGCGAATTAAGGGCTCCATCCACAAGTCCCACATGCCTAGCGGAATCGCTCCGTGTTAGCTCCTCCTTCAATGTCTCCAGCTTCTTCTGCAAAAGCCTGATGAGGGGAATGACCTGACTCAGGCTGGCAGTGCAGAGGCGTCACTAGGGTTGGTGTCACCAGGTGTGGTAACTCATGGTGTCACCCCCCCATGGACCTTCTCCCATATCACACCACACGCAATCCTTAGAAATGTTTTTGTACTAGTTTTACTTGTAAATCATAATTCCTGTATATCACTGAATGCGATGGCAATAGTAGTGACATAGGACCCTATTTGGGTTGGTTTGCATATTCTGCTTAAAAGCAGAATCTGCAATCGTTTCTGTAGCATGCTGGGGTCCGTCCAGGATGCTAATTGGCATCCAGCGATGCGATTTCAATTATTTTGCGATCACATCGCTGAAGCAGATACGAAGGATGACCCCCTGCAGACGTAGCTAGGCTGCGTATGCAGGCAATGCACCGCCATTTTTCGGGTTGCAGTGGGTGCGTGTGATGTCACATAGCCGCCCCAAAAAAGCTCTGATCCCCTTTCCCAACCACACCCTGCTACGCCGGCCCCCAATGGAAGTGCAGTCCTTAAGGGATGCGACCGCACTTTGATTGCATGCTCACTGTCAGCGTGGCGCATTTGAGCAATTTTATTGCTAAAATTAAATGCGACCAGAATTATGTCCATAATTGAGTATGAGCCGAAATTCACATTATAGAACACAGAATGAGCCAAAATTCACATCATAGAACACAGAATGATCCGAAATTCACATTATAGCACACAGATTGATCCGAAATTCACATTATAGCACACTGAATGAGCCGAAATTCACATTATAGCACACTGAATGATCCGAAATTCATATTATAGCACACTGAATGAGCCGAAATTCACATCATAGAACACAGAATTATCCAAAATTCATATTATAGCACACTGAATGAGACGAAATTCACATTGTAACACACTGAATGATCCGAAATTCACATTGTAGCACACTGAATGAGCCGAAATTCACATTGTAGCACACTGAATGAACCGAAATTCACATTGTAGCACACTGAATGAGCCAAAATTCACATTGTAGCACACTGAATGAGCCGAAACTCACATTGTTGCACACTGAATGAGCCGAAACTCACATTGTAGCACACTGAATGAGCCGAAACTCACATTGTAGCACACTGAATGAGCCAAAATTCACATTGTAGCCAACAGTATGAGCCGAAATTCACATTGTAGCACACGGTATTATCCAAAATTCAGGGACAGGGAGAGTGACAGCAGGGACAGTGACAGCAGGGACAGTGACAGAGGTGCAGTGACAGAGGGACAGTGACAGCGGTGACAGCAGGGACAGTGACAGAGGTATAGTGACAGCAGGGACAGTGACAGAGGTATACTGACAGCAGGGACAGTGAAAGAGGTGCAGTGACAGAGGGACAGTGACAGCGGTGACAGCAGGGACAGTGACAGAGGTATACTGACAGCAGGGACCGTGACAGCAGGGACAGTGACAGAGGTATAGTGACAGCAGGGACAGTGAGAGGTATAGTGACAGCAGGGACCGTGACAGCAGGGACAGTGACAGAGATATAGTGACAGCAGGGACAGTGAGAGGTATAGTGACAGCAGGGACCGTGACAGCAGGGACAGTGACAGAGGTATAGTGACAGCAGGGACAGTGAGAGGTATAGTGACAGCAGGGACCGTGACAGCAGGGACAGTGACAGAGATATAGTGACAGCAGGGACAGTGACAGAGGTATAGTGACAGCAGGGACAGTGAGAGGTATAGTGACAGCAGGGACCGTGACAGCAGGGACAGTGACAGAGGTATACTGACAGCAGGGACCGTGACAGCAGGGTCAGTGACAGAGGTATAGTGACAGCAGGGACAGTGACAGAGGTATAGTGACAGCAGGGACAGTGACAGAGGTATAGTGACAGCAGGGACAGTGAGAGGTATAGTGACAGCAGGGACCATGACAGCAAGGACAGTGACAGAGGTATAGTGACAGCAGGGACAGTGACAGAGGTATAGTGACAGCAGGGACAGTGAGAGGTATAGTGACAGCAGGGACCGTGACAGCAGGGACAGTGACAGAGGTATAGTGACAGCAGGGACAGTGACAGCAGGGACAGTGACAGAGGTACAGTGACAGCAGGGAAAGTGAGTGACAGCAGTGACAGGGACATAGGGAAGCAGGGTAAGTACCTGAGCAGCGGAGGGGGGTGTAGTAGGCGGCCCTAGGCTGCGGAGGAAGTGGGCTGCGGTGTGCAGAACGTGGCCGGCGGCGGTGAGGAGAATGGCAAGCTGCAAGCGGTGCCGGCGCGCAAGATGACGTCATGAGGAGTGACGTACAGCGACCGGCATCCTGGCTGAGGAGACTGTCAGGAACCGCCAGTACGGACCCGGCGGCGGCGGAATTCAGGCAGCGATTTGAGTCAGCAGGGGGATGCGATTATAACAAGAGGACGCCGCGGCACAGTTATGATCGTGCAAATTCCCCCCCCCCACCCCTCCCTCTCCCCCCGAGTACCCGGCGGCAGCGGTATTCAGGCAGCGGTTTGAGTCAGCAGGGGGATGCGATCATAACAAGAGGACGCCGCGGCACAGTTATGATCGTGCAAACTCCCCCCCCCCCCTCCCGAGCAGGTGCGTGTGCGCCGCGGCTGGGTCCGTGCTTTCTGACACATTGTCAGTGTCATGGTAGGAATGCAACAGGTGTGAGGTGTGCGGCTCTTGTTTGCTGTCACCCCACTGAAGGGTGACACCCGGGTGCGGGCCGCACCCCCCGCACCCGCCTCATTACGCCACTGTGGCAGTGTCTGAACTGACTTCACGTGTGGCAAGTTCAAAGGGCATCAGAACCTTGCACAACGTTGAAATCATTCTCCACTGCGCTTGAGACAGGTGCATTCCACCTCCTATATCGTGCTCAATTGTATAGGCTTGAATGGCCTTTTGCTGCTCCTCCAACCTCTGAAGCATATAGAGGGTTGAATTCCACCTCGTTACCACTTCTTGCTTCAGATGATGGCAGGGCAGGTTCAGTAGTTTTTGGTGGTGCTCCAGTCTTCTGTACGTGGTGCCTGTACGCCGAAAGTGTCCCGCAATTCTTCTGGCCACCGACAGCATCTCTTGCACGCCCCTGTCGTTTTTTTAAAAATTCTGCACCACCAAATTCAAGGTATGTGCAAAACATGGGACGTGCTGGAATTTGCCCATATTTAATGCACACACAATATTGCTGGCGTTGTCCGATGCCACAAATCCACAGGAGAGTCCAATTGGGGTAAGCCATTCCGCGATGATCTTCCTCAGTTGCCGTAAGAGGTTTTCAGCTGTGTGCGTATTCTGGAAAGCGGTGATACAAAGCGTAGCCTGCCTAGGAAAGAGTTGGCGTTTGCGAGATGCTGCTACTGGTGCCGCCGCTGCTGTTCTTGCGGCGGGAGTCCATACATCTACCCAGTGGGCTGTCACAGTCATATAGTCCTGACCCTGCCCTGCTCCACTTGTCCACATGTCCGTGGTTAAGTGGACATTGGGTACAGCTGCATTTTTTAGGACACTGGTGAGTCTTTTTCTGAGGTCTGTGTACATTTTCGGTATCGCCTGCCTAGAGAAGTGGAACCTAGATGGTATTTGGTAACGGGGGCACACTACCTCAAGAAATTGTGTAGTTCCCTGTGAACTAACGGCGGATACCGGACGCACGTCTAACACCAACATAGTTGTCAAGGCCTCAGTTATCCGCTTTGCAGCAGGATGACTGCTGTGATATTTCATCTTCCTCGCAAAGGACTGTTGGACAGTCAATTGCTTACTGGAAGTAGTACAAGTGGTCTTCCGACTTCCCCTCTGGGATGACCATCGACTCCCAGCAGCAACAACAGCAGCGCCAGCAGCAGTAGGCGTTACACGCAAGGATGCATTGGAGGAATCCCAGGCAGGAGAGGAATCGTCAGAATTGCCAGTGACATGGCCTGCAGGACTATTGGCATTCCTGGGGAAGGAGGAAATTGACACTGAGGGAGTTGGTGGGGTCGTTTGCGTGAGCTTGGTTACAAGAGGAAGGGATTTACTGGTCAGTGGACTGCTTCCGCTGTCACCCAAAGTTTTTGAACTTGTCACTAACTTATTATGAATGCGCTGCAGGTGACGTATAAGGGAGGATGTTCCGAGGTGGTTAACGTCCTTACCCCTACTTATTACAGCTTGACAAAGGCAACACACGGCTTGACACCTGTTGTCCGCTTTTCTGTTGAAATACCTCCACACTGAAGAGCTGATTTTTTTGGTATTTTCACCAGGCATGTCAACGGCCATATTCCTCCCACGGACAACAGGTGTCTCCCCGGGTGCCTGACTTAAACAAACCACCTCACCATCAGAATCCTCCTGGTCAATTTCCTCCCCAGCGCCAGCAACACCCATATCCTCCTCATCCTGGTGTACTTCAACACTGACATCTTCAATCTGACTATCAGGAACTGGACTGCGGGTGCTCCTTCCAGCACTTGCAGGGGGCGTGCAAATCCAGTGTTGGGAAGGTCAGGCATCGCAACCGACACAATTGGACTCTCCTTGTGGATTTGGGATTTCGAAGAACGCACAGTTCGTTGCGGTGCTTTTGCCAGCTTGAGTCTTTTCAGTTTTCTAGCAAGAGGCTGAGTGCTTCCATCCTCATGTGAAGCTGAACCACTAGCCATGAACATAGGCCAGGGCCTCAGCCGTTCCTTGCCACTCCGTGTGGTAAATGGCATATTGGCAAGTTTACGCTTCTCCTCCGACAATTTTATTTTAGGTTTTGGAGTCCTTTTTTTACTGATATTTGGTGTTTTGGATTTGACATGCTCTGTACTATGACATTGGGCATCGGCCTTGGCAGACGACGTTGCTGGCATTTCATCGTCTCGGCCATGACTAGTGGCAGCAGCTTCAGCACGAGGTGGAAGTGGATCTTGATCTTTCCCTAATTTTGGAACCTCAACATTTTTGTTCTCCATATTTTAATAGGCACAACTAAAAGGCACCTCAGGTAAACAATGGAGATGGATGGATACTAGTATACTTATGGATGGACTGCCGAGTGCCGACACAGAGGTAGCTACAGCCGTGGACTACCGTACTGTGTCTGCTGCTAATATAGACTGGATGATTGATAATGAGATGAAATCAATATATATATGTATGTATATATAATATCACTAGTACTGCAGCCGGACAGGTAGATAATATATTTATTAGGTAATGATGACTGATGACGGACCTGCTGGACACTGTCAGCTCAGCAGCACCGCAGACTGCTACAGTAAGCTACTATACTCTATAGTAGTATGTACAAAGAAGAAAGAAAAAAAAAAAAACCACGGGTAGGTGGTATACAATTATGGATGGACTGCCGAGTGCCGACACAGAGGTAGCTACAGCCGTGGACTAACGTACTGTGTCTGCTGCTAATATAGACTGGATGATTGATAATGAGATGAAATCAATATATATATGTATGTATATATAATATCACTAGTACTGCAGCCGGACAGGTAGATAATATATTTATTAGGTAATGATGACTGATGACGGACCTGCTGGACACTGTCAGCTCAGCAGCACCGCAGACTGCTACAGTAAGCTACTATACTCTATAGTAGTATGTACAAAGAAGAAAGAAAAAAAAAAAACCACGGGTAGGTGGTATACAATTATGGATGGACTGCCGAGTGCCGACACAGAGGTAGCTACAGCCGTGGACTAACGTACTGTGTCTGCTGCTAATATAGACTGGATGATTGATAATGAGATGAAATCAATATATATATGTATGTATATATAATATCACTAGTACTGCAGCCGGACAGGTAGATAATATATTTATTAGGTAATGATGACTGATGACGGACCTGCTGGACACTGTCAGCTCAGCAGCACCGCAGACTGCTACAGTAAGCTACTATACTCTATAGTAGTATGTACAAAGAAGAAAGAAAAAAAAAAAACCACGGGTAGGTGGTATACAATTATGGATGGACTGCCGAGTGCCGACACAGAGGTAGCTACAGCCATGGACTAACGTACTGTGTCTGCTGCTAATATAGACTGGATGATTGATAATGAGATGAAATCAATATATATATGTATGTATATATAATATCACTAGTACTGCAGCCGGACAGGTAGATAATATATTTATTAGGTAATGATGACTGATGACGGACCTGCTGGACACTGTCAGCTCAGCAGCACTGCAGACTGCTACAGTAAGCTACTATACTCTATAGTAGTATGTACAAAGAAGAAAGAAAAAAAAAAAAACCACGGGTAGGTGGTATACAATTATGGATGGACTGCCGAGTGCCGACACAGAGGTAGCTACAGCCGTGGACTAACGTACTGTGTCTGCTGCTAATATAGACTGGATGATTGATAATGAGATGAAATCAATATATATATGTATGTATATATAATATCACTAGTACTGCAGCCGGACAGGTAGATAAGATATTTATTAGGTAATGATGACTGATGACGGACCTGCTGGACACTGTCAGCTCAGCAGCACCGCAGACTGCTACAGTAAGCTACTATACTCTATAGTAGTATGTACAAAGAAGAAAGAAAAAAAAAAAACCACGGGTAGGTGGTATACAATTATGGATGGACTGCCGAGTGCCGACACAGAGGTAGCTACAGCCGTGGACTAACGTACTGTGTCTGCTGCTAATATAGAGTCTAGACTGGATGATAAATTATTGATAATGAGATGAAATCAAATCAATATAATATCACTAGTACTGCAGCCGGACAGGTACTATATATATTTATTATGTAATGACTGATGACGGACCTGCTGGACACTGTCAGGTCAGCACAGCACCGCAGACTGCTACAGTAAGCTACTATAGTAGTATGTATAAAGAAGAATGAAAAAAAAAAAACCACGGGTAGGTGGTATACAATATTATATATATATATATTATATACAATTATATATATATATATATATATATATATATATATATATTAAACTGGTGGTGATTGATTATTAAACTGGTGGTCACTTCAGGTCACGTTGCAACTTGCAACTAGTACTACGAGGCCTAAGCAGACAATCACAAAATATATTATTATACTGGTGGTCAGTGTGGTCACAACAATGGCAGTGTGGCACTGACTCTGGCAGCAAAAGTGTGCACTGTACGTTATATGTACTCCTGAGTCCTGCTCTCAGACTCTAACTGCTCCCCACTGTCAGTGTCTCCCCCACAAGTCAGATAATACACTTACAGTCACACTATCTATTATCTAATCTATAAATATCACTTCAGCAAGTAGTATAGTAGTATACAGTATAGTAGTACTCCTCCTAATAATGCTCCCCAAAATACTGTGTCTCTCTCTTCTCTAAACGGAGAGGACGCCAGCCACGTCCTCTCCCTATGACTCTCAATGCACGTGTGAAAATGGCGGTGACGCGCGGCTCCTTATATAGAATCCGAGTCTCGTGATAGAATCCGAGCCTCGCGAGAATCCGACAGCGTGATGATGACGTTCGGGCGCGCTCGGGTTAGCCGAGCGAGGCGGGAAGATCCGAGCCTGCTCGGACCCGTGTAAAAAACCTGAAGTTCGGGCGGGTTCGGATTCAGAGGAACCGAACCCGCTCATCTCTAATGTCAGACAGTCCGTACATATACTGGCAGGAAAAAGAAGCAATTTGGAGGCCCTTGCACAAACTTGCTTTATTTTACCTAAGTTGCCCCCCCTCCAGTGTGTACTCCGAAAGAGTGTTTAGTGCAGCCGGTCAGCTTGTCAGCGATCGGCATACAAGGTTACTTCCACAAAATGTGGAGAAGATGATGTTCATCAAAATTAATTATATGCAATTCCTCCGTGGAGACATTTATCAGCAATTGCCTCCAGAAAGTACACAGGGTCCTGTGATGGTGGATTCCAGTGGGGACGAATTAATACTCTGTGAGGAGGGGGATGTACACAGTGAAAGGGGTGAGGAATCGGACGGTGAGGAGGAGGTGGACATCTTGCCTCTGTAGAGCTAGTTTGTGCAAGGAGAGATTGATTGCTTCTTATTTGGTGGGGGCCCAAACAAACCAGTCATTTCAGCCACAGTCGTGTGGCAGACCCTGTCGCTGAAATGATGGGTTTGTTAAAGTGTGCATGTCCTGTTTATACAACATAAGGGTGGGTGGGAGGGCCCAAGGACAATTCCATCTTGCACCTCTTTTTTTATTTATTTATATTTGCATCATGTGCTGTTTGGGACCAATTTATTTAAGTGCCATCCTTTCTGACACTGCACTGCCACTCCTAGATGGGCCAAGTGTTTGTGCCGGCCACTTGGGTCGCTTAGCTAAGTCATCCAGCGACCTCAGTGCAAATTTTAGGACTAAAAATAATATTGTGAGGTGTGAAGTGTTCAGAAAAGTCTGGAAATGAGTGGAAATTATGGTTATTGAGGTTAATAATACTATGGGATCAAAATTAACCCCAAATTCTATGATTTAAGCTGTGTTTGAGGGGGTTTTGAAAAAAAACACCCAACTCCAAAACACACCCGAATCCGACAAAAAAATTTAAGGGAGGTTTTGCCAAAACGCGTCCGAATCCAAAACACGGCCGTGGAACCGAATCCAAAACCAAAACACAAAACCCGAAAAATTTCCGGTGCACATCAGTACTCCTAGCTCACAATATTGTTTTCATCCAGTTTATGCCAAAAGGTTGCACCAAGGTAGCTGGATAACTGAGTTAAGTGACAGCAGTTTGCGGAACAAACATTTGACTCTTATACTTCCAACATGGCACATCTAAGAAACAGAATGGCACTGAAGTGGCAGACAATGTGACAGTTTAATAAACTGTGAAAACGTTTGTCGTCTGCACAAGAAGATAGTCAGCAATGCTCCATCAGAGCATATGGGGGAAATTCAGACTGCTTTGCTGCAGCGGCAGCGATCACAGTCTGAATTTTTTTGTGGAGTGCGCCCGCGTACCCTGAGAGCCCAGTGAGATGGTAAAAGCATCTCAGTGCTGCGATTGCCTCTGCCTGATTGACAGTAAGAGACGAACGTGGGGTTGGAGGGGGTGTGCCAATGGCATTAGAACGCTGTTAGTGGGGCGCGGCCTGGACAACGCAGGCGTGTCCTGATTGTTTTAGAGGCTGGGCTGCATCAGCTGCATCGCATCACATGCAGTCGCTGCAAATCTGGACACAGCGGGTAACTCCCTGTCAAAGCGCAGTAGCTGAGCAGACAGGGACCTACTCGCCAGGTGCAAAAGCATCGCCTCCATGTGATGCTTTTTAGAGATGTGCACCGGAAATTTTTCGGGTTTTGTGTTTTGGTTTTGGGTTCGGTTCCGCGGCCGTGTTTTGGGTTCGAACGCGTTTTGGCAAAACCTCACCGAATTTTTTTTGTCGGATTCGGGTGTGTTTTGGATTCGGGTGTTTTTTTCAAAAAACCCTAAAAAACTGCTTAAATCATAGAATTTGGGGGTCATTTTGATCCCAAAGTATTATTAACCTCAATAACCATAATTTCCACTCATTTTCAGTCTATTCTGAACACCTCACACCTCACAATATTATTTTTAGTCCTAAAATTTGCACCGAAGTCGCTGGATGGCTAAGCTAAGCGACCCAAGTGGCCGACACAAACACCTGGCCCATCTAGGAGTGGCACTGCAGTGTCACGCAGGATGGCCCTTCCAAAAAATACTCCCCAAACAGCACATGACGCAAAGAAGAAAAAAAAGAGGCGCAATGAGGTAGCTGTGTGAGTTAGAGATGAGCGGGTTCGGTTTCTCTGAATCCGAACCCGCCAGAACTTCATGTTTTTTTTCACGGGTCCGAGCGACTCGGATCTTCCCGCCTTGCTCGGTTAACCCGAGCGCGCCCGAACGTCATCATGACGCTGTCGGATTCTCGCGAGGCTCGGATTCTATCGCGAGACTCGGATTCTATATAAGGAGCCGCGCGTCGCCGCCATTTTCACACGTGCATTGAGATTGATAGGGAGAGGACGTGGCTGGCGTCCTCTCCATTTAGATTATAAGAGACTGAGAGAGATTTACTGGAGCTGACTAGGAGGAGTACTGTTACTGTAGAAGTGTAGAGACTGAGTGGAGAGAGTTTACTAGTGAGGACAGTGCAGTTTACTTTATAATCCGTTCTCTGCCTGAAAAAAGCGATACACAGCACACAGTGACTCAGTCACATACCATATCTGTGTGCACTGCTCAGGCTCAGGCCAGTGTGCTGCATCATCTATTATCTATATATAATATTATATATATCTGTCTGACTGCTCAGCTCACACAGCTTATAATTGTGGGGGAGACTGGGGAGCACTACTGCAGTGCCAGTTATAGGTTATAGCAGGAGCCAGGAGTACATAATATATTATATAGTGAGTGACCACCAGACACACAGTGCAGTTTATTTAATATATCCGTTCTCTGCCTGAAAAAAGCGATACACACAGTGACTCAGTCAGTCACATACCATATCTGTGTGCACTGCTCAGGCTCAGGCCAGTGTGCTGCATCATCTATATATATTATATATCTGTCTGACTGCTCAGCTCACACAGCTTATAATTGTGGGGGAGACTGGGGAGCACTACTGCAGTGCCAGTTATAGGTTATAGCAGGAGCCAGGAGTACATAATATTATATTAAAATTAAACAGTGCACACTTTTGCTGCAGGAGTGCCACTGCCAGTGTGACTAGTGACCAGTGACCTGACCACCAGTATATATAATATTAGTAGTATACTATCTCTTTATCAACCAGTCTATATTAGCAGCAGACACAGTACAGTGCGGTAGTTCACGGCTGTGGCTACCTCTGTGTCGGCACTCGGCAGCCCGTCCATAATTGTATATACCACCTAACCGTGGTTTTTTTTTCTTTCTTTATACATACATACTAGTTACGAGTATACTATCTCTTTATCAACCAGTCTATATTAGCAGCAGACACAGTACAGTGCGGTAGTTCACGGCTGTGGCCACCTCTGTGTCGGCACTCGGCAGCCCGTCCATAATTGTATATACCACCTAACCGTGGTTTTTTTTTCTTTCTTTATACATACATACTAGTTACGAGTATACTATCTCTTTATCAACCAGTCTATATATTAGCAGCAGACACAGTACAGTGCGGTAGTTCACGGCTGTGGCTACCTCTGTGTCGGCACTCGGCAGCCCGTCCATAATTGTATATACCACCTAACCGTGGTTTTTTTTTCTTTCTTTATACATACATACTAGTTACGAGTATACTATCTCTTTATCAACCAGTCTATATATTAGCAGCAGACACAGTACAGTGCGGTAGTTCACGGCTGTGGCTACCTCTGTGTCGGCACTCGGCAGCCCGTCCATAATTGTATATACCACCTAACCGTGGTTTTTTTTTCTTTCTTTATACATACATACTAGTTACGAGTATACTATCTCTTTATCAACCAGTCTATATATTAGCAGCAGACACAGTACAGTGCGGTAGTTCACGGCTGTGGCTACCTCTGTGTCGGCACTCGGCAGCCCGTCCATAATTGTATATACCACCTAACCGTGGTTTTTTTTTCTTTCTTTATACATACATACTAGTTACGAGTATACTATCTCTTTATCAACCAGTCTATATATTAGCAGCAGACACAGTACAGTGCGGTAGTTCACGGCTGTGGCTACCTCTGTGTCGGCACTCGGCAGCCCGTCCATAATTGTATATACCACCTAACCGTAGTTTTTTTTTCTTTCTTTATACATACATACTAGTTACGAGTATACTATCTCTTTATCAACCAGTCTATATATTAGCAGCAGACACAGTACAGTGCGGTAGTTCACGGCTGTGGCTACCTCTGTGTCGGCACTCGGCAGCCCGTCCATAATTGTATATACCACCTAACCGTGGTTTGTTTTTCTTTCTTTATACATACATACTAGTTACGAGTATACTATCTCTTTATCAACCAGTCTATATATTAGCAGCAGACACAGTACAGTGCGGTAGTTCACGGCTGTGGCTACCTCTGTGTCGGCACTCGGCAGCCCGTCCATAATTGTATATACCACCTAACCGTGGTTTTTTTTTCTTTCTTTATACATACATACTAGTTACGAGTATACTATCTCTTTATCAACCAGTCTATATATTAGCAGCAGACACAGTACAGTGCGGTAGTTCACGGCTGTGGCTACCTCTGTGTCGGCACTCGGCAGCCCGTCCATAATTGTATATACCACCTAACCGTGGTTTTTTTTTCTTTCTTTATACATACATACTAGTTACGAGTATACTATCTCTTTATCAACCAGTCTATATATTAGCAGCAGACACAGTACAGTGCGGTAGTTCACGGCTGTGGCTACCTCTGTGTCGGCACTCGGCAGCCCGTCCATAATTGTATATACCACCTAACCGTGGTTTTTTTTTCTTTCTTTATACATACATACTAGTTACGAGTATACTATCTCTTTATCAACCAGTCTATATATTAGCAGCAGACACAGTACAGTGCGGTAGTTCACGGCTGTGGCTACCTCTGTGTCGGCACTCGGCAGCCCGTCCATAATTGTATATACCACCTAACCGTGGTTTTTTTTTCTTTCTTTATACATACATACTAGTTACGAGTATACTATCTCTTTATCAACCAGTCTATATATTAGCAGCAGACACAGTACAGTGCGGTAGTTCACGGCTGTGGCTACCTCTGTGTCGGCACTCGGCAGCCCGTCCATAATTGTATATACCACCTAACCGTGGTTTTTTTTTCTTTCTTTATACATACATACTAGTTACGAGTATACTATCTCTTTATCAACCAGTCTATATATTAGCAGCAGACACAGTACAGTGCGGTAGTTCACGGCTGTGGCTACCTCTGTGTCGGCACTCGGCAGCCCGTCCATAATTGTATACTAGTATCCAATCCATCCATCTCCATTGTTTACCTGAGGTGCCTTTTAGTTGTGCCTATTAAAATATGGAGAACAAAAATGTTGAGGTTCCAAAATTAGGGAAAGATCAAGATCCACTTCCACCTCGTGCTGAAGCTGCTGCCACTAGTCATGGCCGAGACGATGAAATGCCAGCAACGTCGTCTGCCAAGGCCGATGCCCAATGTCATAGTACAGAGCATGTCAAATCCAAAACACCAAATATCAGTAAAAAAAGGACTCCAAAACCTAAAATAAAATTGTCGGAGGAGAAGCGTAAACTTGCCAATATGCCATTTACCACACGGAGTGGCAAGGAACGGCTGAGGCCCTGGCCTATGTTCATGGCTAGTGGTTCAGCTTCACATGAGGATGGAAGCACTCAGCCTCTCGCTAGAAAAATGAAAAGACTCAAGCTGGCAAAAGCAGCACAGCAAAGAACTGTGCATTCTTCGAAATCCCAAATCCACAAGGAGGGTCCAATTGTGTCGGTTGCGATGCCTGACCTTCCCAACACTGGACGTGAAGAGCATGCGCCTTCCACCATTTGCACGCCCCCTGCAAGTGCTGGAAGGAGCACCCGCAGTCCAGTTCCTGATAGTCAGATTGAAGATGTCAGTGTTGAAGTACACCAGGATGAGGAGGATATGGGTGTTGCTGGCGCTGGGGAGGAAATTGACCAGGAGGATTCTGATGGTGAGGTGGTTTGTTTAAGTCAGGCACCCGGGGAGACACCTGTTGTCCGTGGGAGGAATATGGCCGTTGACATGCCAGGTGAAAATACCAAAAAAATCAGCTCTTCGGTGTGGAGGTATTTCACCAGAAATGCGGACAACAGGTGTCAAGCCGTGTGTTCCCTTTGTCAAGCTGTAATAAGTAGGGGTAAGGACGTTAACCACCTCGGAACATCCTCCCTTATACGTCACCTGCAGCGCATAGATAATAAGTCAGTGACAAGTTCAAAAACTTTGGGTGACAGCGGAAGCAGTCCACTGACCAGTAAATCCCTTCCTCTTGTAACCAAGCTCACGCAAACCACCCCACCAACTCCCTCAGTGTCAATTTCCTCCTTCCCCAGGAATGCCAATAGTCCTGCAGGCCATGTCACTGGCAATTCTGACGAGTCCTCTCCTGCCTGGGATTCCTCCGATGCATCCTTGCGTGTAACGCCTACTGCTGCTGGCGCTGCTGTTGTTGCCGCTGGGAGTCGATGGTCATCCCAGAGGGGAAGTCGTAAGCCCACTTGTACTACTTCCAGTAAGCAATTGACTGTTCAACAGTCCTTTGCGAGGAAGATGAAATATCACAGCAGTCATCCTACTGCAAAGCGGATAACTGAGTCCTTGACAACTATGTTGGTGTTAGACGTGCGTCCGGTATCCGCCGTTAGTTCACAGGGAACTAGACAATTTATTGAGGCAGTGTGCCCCCGTTACCAAATACCATCTAGGTTCCACTTCTCTAGGCAGGCGATACCGAGAATGTACACGGACGTCAGAAAAAGACTCACCAGTGTCCTAAAAAATGCAGTTGTACCCAATGTCCACTTAACCACGGACATGTGGACAAGTGGAGCAGGGCAGGGTCAGGACTATATGACTGTGACAGCCCACTGGGTAGATGTATGGACTCCCGCCGCAAGAACAGCAGCGGCGGCACCAGTAGCAGCATCTCGCAAACGCCAACTCTTTCCTAGGCAGGCTACGCTTTGTATCACCGCTTTCCAGAATACGCACACAGCTGAAAACCTCTTACGGCAACTGAGGAAGATCATCGCGGAATGGCTTACCCCAATTGGACTCTCCTGTGGATTTGTGGCATCGGACAACGCCAGCAATATTGTGTGTGCATTAAATATGGGCAAATTCCAGCACGTCCCATGTTTTGCACATACCTTGAATTTGGTGGTGCAGAATTTTTTAAAAAACGACAGGGGCGTGCAAGAGATGCTGTCGGTGGCCAGAAAAATTGCGGGACACTTTCGGCGTACAGGCACCACGTACAGAAAACTGGAGCACCACCAAAAACTACTGAACCTGCCCTGCCATCATCTGAAGCAAGAAGTGGTAACGAGGTGGAATTCAACCCTCTATATGCTTCAGAGGTTGGAGGAGCAGCAAAAGGCCATTCAAGCCTATACAATTGAGCACGATATAGGAGGTGGAATGCACCTGTCTCAAGTGCAGTGGAGAATGATTTCAACGTTGTGCAAGGTTCTGATGCCCTTTGAACTTGCCACACGTGAAGTCAGTTCAGACACTGCCAGCCTGAGTCAGGTCATTCCCCTCATCAGGCTTTTGCAGAAGAAGCTGGAGGCATTGAAGAAGGAGCTAAAAGGGAGCGATTCCGCTAGGCATGTGGGACTTGTGGATGCAGCCCTTAATTCGCTTAACAAGGATTCACGGGTGGTCAATCTGTTGAAATCAGAGCACTACATTTTGGCCACCGTGCTCGATCCTAGATTTAAAGCCTACCTTGGATCTCTCTTTCCGGCAGACACAGGTCTGCTGGGGTTGAAAGACCTGCTGGTGACAAAATTGTCAAGTCAAGCGGAACGCGACCTGTCAACATCTCCTCCTTCACATTCTCCCGCAACTGGGGGTGCGAGGAAAAGGCTCAGAATTCCGAGCCCACCCGCTGGCGGTGATGCAGGGCAGTCTGGAGCGACTGCTGATGCTGACATCTGGTCCGGACTGAAGGACCTGACAACGATTACGGACATGTCGTCTACTGTCACTGCATATGATTCTCTCAACATTGATAGAATGGTGGAGGATTATATGAGTGACCGCATCCAAGTAGGCACGTCACACAGTCCGTACTTATACTGGCAGGAAAAAGAGGCAATTTGGAGGCCCTTGCACAAACTGGCTTTATTCTACCTAAGTTGCCCTCCCACAAGTGTGTACTCCGAAAGAGTGTTTAGTGCCGCCGCTCACCTTGTCAGCAATCGGCGTACGAGGTTACATCCAGAAAATGTGGAGAAGATGATGTTCATTAAAATGAATTATAATCAATTCCTCCGCGGAGACATTGACCAGCAGCAATTGCCTCCACAAAGTACACAGGGAGCTGAGATGGTGGATTCCAGTGGGGACGAATTGATAATCTGTGAGGAGGGGGATGTACACGGTGATATATCGGAGGGTGAAGATGAGGTGGACATCTTGCCTCTGTAGAGCCAGTTTGTGCAAGGAGAGATTAATTGCTTCTTTTTTGGGGGGGGTCCAAACCAACCCGTCATATCAGTCACAGTCGTGTGGCAGACCCTGTCACTGAAATGATGGGTTGGTTAAAGTGTGCATGTCCTGTTTTGTTTATACAACATAAGGGTGGGTGGGAGGGCCCAAGGACAATTCCATCTTGCACCTCTTTTTTCTTTTCTTTTTCTTTGCATCATGTGCTGATTGGGGAGGGTTTTTTGGAAGGGACATCCTGCGTGACACTGCAGTGCCACTCCTAGATGGGCCCGGTGTTTGTGTCGGCCACTAGGGTCGCTAATCTTACTCACACAGCTACCTCATTGCGCCTCTTTTTTTCTTTGCGTCATGTGCTGTTTGGGGAGGGTTTTTTGGAAGGGACATCCTGCGTGACACTGCAGTGCCACTCCTAGATGGGCCCGGTGTTTGTGTCGGCCACTAGGGTCGCTTATCTTACTCACACAGCGACCTCGGTGCAAATTTTAGGACTAAAAATAATATTGTGAGGTGTGAGGTATTCAGAATAGACTGAAAATGAGTGTAAATTATGGTTTTTGAGGTTAATAATACTTTGGGATCAAAATGACCCCCAAATTCTATGATTTAAGCTGTTTTTTAGTGTTTTTTGAAAAAAACACCCGAATCCAAAACACACCCGAATCCGACAAAAAAAATTCGGTGAGGTTTTGCCAAAACGCGTTCGAACCCAAAACACGGCCGCGGAACCGAACCCAAAACCAAGACACAAAACCCGAAAAATTTCAGGCGCTCATCTCTAGTGTGAGTAAGCTAAGCGACCCTAGTGGCCGACACAAACACCTGGCCCATCTAGGAGTGGCACTGCAGTGTCACGCAGGATGGCCCTTCCAAAAAACACTCCCCAAACAGCACATGACGCAAAGAAGAAAAAAAAGAGGCGCAATGAGGTAGCTGTGTGACTAAGCTCAGCGACCCAAGTGGCAGACACAAACACCTGGCCCATCTAGGAGTGGCACTGCAGTGTCACGCAGGATGGCCCTTCCAAAAAATACTCCCCAAACAGCACATGACGCAAAGAAAAATTAAAGAAAAAAGAGGTGCAAGATGGAATTGTCCTTGGGCCCTCCCACCCACCCTTATGTTGTATAAACAGGACACGCACACTTTAACCAACCCATCATTTCAGTGACAGGGTCTGCCACACGACTGTGACTGAAATGACGGGTTGGTTTGGACCCTCACCAAAAAAGAAGCAATTAATCTCTCCTTGCACAAACTGGCTCTACAGAGGCAAGATGTCCACCTCATCATCATCCTCCGATTCATCACCGTGTACATCCCCCTCCTCACAGATTATCAATTCGTCCCCACTGGAATCCACAATCTCAGCACCCTGTGTACTTTGTAGAGGCAATTGCTGCTGGTCAATGTCTCCACGGAGGAATTGATTATAATTCATTTTAATGAACATCATCTTCTCCACATTTTCTGGATGTAACCTCGTACGCCGATTGCTGACAAGGTGAGCGGCGGCACTAAACACTCTTTCGGAGTACACACTTGTGGGAGGGCAACTTAGGTAGAATAAAGCCAGTTTCTGCAAGGGCCTCCAAATTGCCTCTTTTTCCTGCCAGTATACGTACGGACTGTCTGACGTGCCTACTTGGATGCGGTCACTCATATAATCCTCCACCATTCTTTCAATGGAGAGAGAATCATATGCAGTGCCAGTAGACGACATGTCCGTAATCGTTGGCAGGTCCTTCAGTCTGGACCAGATGTCAGCATCAGCAGTCGCTCCAGACTGCCCTGCATCACCGCCAGCGGGTGGGCTCGGAATTCTGAGCCTTTTCCTCGCACCCCCAATTGCGGGAGAATGTGAAGGAGGAGCTGTTGACCGATAAAGTTCCACTTGACTTGATAATTTTCCCACCAGCAGGTCTTTGAACCCCTGCAGACTTGTGTCTGCCGGAAAGAGAGATCCAACGTAGGTTTTAAATCTAGGATCGAGCACGGTGGCCAAAATGTAGTGCTCTGATTTCAACAGATTGACCACCCGTGAATCCTGGTTAAGCGAATGAAGGGCTCCATCCACAAGTCCCACATGCCTAGCGGAATCGCTATGTCTTAGCTCCTCCTTCAATGTCTCCAGCTTCTTCTGCAAAAGCCTGATGAGGGGAATGACCTGACTCAGGCTGGCAGTGTCTGAACTGACTTCACGTGTGGCAAGTTCAAAAGGTTGCAGAACCTTGCACAACGTTGAAATCATTTTCCACTGCGCTTGAGACAGGTGCATTCCACCTCCTTTGCCTATATTGTGGCCAGATGTATAGGCTTGAATGGCCTTTTGCTGCTCCTCCATCCTCTGAAGCATATAGAGGGTTGAATTCCACCTCGTTATCACTTCTTGCTTCAGATGATGGCAGGGCAGGTTCAGGCGTTTTTGGTGTTGCTCCAGTCTTCTGTACGTGGTGCCTGTACGCTGAAAGTGTCCCGCAATTCTTCTGGCCACCGACAGCATCTCTTGCACGCCCCTCTCGTTTTTTAAATAATTCTGCACCACCAAATTCAAGGTATGTGCAAAACATGGGATGTGCTGGAATTTGCCCAGATATAATGCACGCACAATATTGCTGGCGTTGTCCGATGCCACAAATCCACAGGAGAGTCCAATTGGGGTAAGCCATTCTGCGATGATCTTCCTCAGTTGCCGTAAGAGGTTTTCAGCTGTGTGCGTATTCTGGAAAGCGGTGATACAAAGCGTAGCCTGCCTAGGAAAGAGTTGGCGTTTGCGAGATGCTGCTACTGGTGCCGCCGCTGCTGTTCTTGCGGCGGGAGTCAATACATCTACCCAGTGGGCTGTCACAGTCATATAGTCCTGAGTCTGCCCTGCTCCACTTGTCCACATGTCCGTGGTTAAGTGGACATTGGGTACAACTGCATTTTTTAGGACACTGGTGAGTATTTTTCTGAGGTCTGTGTACATTTTCGGTATCGCCTGCCTAGAGAAATGGAACCTAGATGGTATTTGGTACCTGGGACACAGTACCTCAATCAAGTCTATAGTTGGCTCTGAAGTAATGATGGATACCGGAACCACGTTTCTCACCGCCCAGGATGCCAAGGCCTCAGTTATCCGCTTTGCAGCAGGATGACTGCTGTGATATTTCATCTTCCTCGCAAAGGACTGTTGGACAGTCAATTGCTTGGTGGAAGTAGTAAAAGTGGTCTTACGACTTCCCCTCTGGGATGACCATCGACTCCCAGCAGCAACAACAGCAGCGCCAGCAGCAGTAGGCGTTACACTCAAGGATGCATCGGAGGAATCCCAGGCAGGAGAGGACTCGTCAGAATTGCCAGTGACATGGCCTGCAGGACTATTGGCATTCCTGGGGAAGGAGGAAATTGACACTGAGGGAGTTGGTGGGGTGGTTTGCGTGAGCTTGGTTACAAGAGGAAGGGATTTACTGGTCAGTGGACTGCTTCCGCTGTCGCCCAAAGTTTTTGAACTTGTCACTGACTTATGATGAATGCGCTGCAGGTGACGTATAAGGGAGGATGTTCCGAGGTGGTTAACGTCCTTACCCCTACTTATTACAGCTTGACAAAGGCAACACACGGCTTGACACCTGTTGTCCGCATTTCTGTTGAAATACTTCCACACCGAAGAGCTGATTTTTTTGGTATTTTCACCAGGCATGTCAATGGCCATATTCCTCCCACGGACAACAGGTGTCTCCCCGGGTGCCTGACTTAAACAAACCACCTCACCATCAGAATCCTCCTTGTCAATTTCCTCCCCAGCGCCAGCAACACCCATATCCTCCTCATCCTGGTGTACTTCAACACTGACATCTTCAATCTGACTATAAGGAACTGGACTGCGGGTGCTCCTTCCAGCACTTGCAGGGGGCGTGCAAATGGTGGAAGGCGCATGCTCTTCACGTCCAGTGTTGGGAAGGTCAGTCATCGCAACCGACACAATTGGACTCTCCTTGTGGATTTGTGTTTTCGAAGAACGCACAGTTCTTTGCTGTGCTTTTGCCAGCTTAAGTCTTTTCATTTTTCTAGCGAGAGGCTGAGTGCTTCCATCCTCATGTGAAGCTGAACCACTAGCCATGAACATAGGCCAGGGCCTCAGCCGTTCCTTGCCACTCCGTGTGGTAAATGGCATATTGGCAAGTTTACGCTTCTCCTCCGACGATTTTAATTTAGATTTTTGAGTCCTTTTTTTACTGATCTTTTGTGTTTTGGATTTTACATGCTCTGTACTATGACATTGGGCATCGCCTTGGCAGACGACGTTGATGGAATTTCATCGTCTCGGTCATGACTAGTGGCAGCAGCTTCAGCACGAGGTGGAAGTGGATCTTGATCTTTCCCTATTTTTGGAACCTCAACATTTTTGTTCTCCATATTTTAATAGGCACAACTAAAAGGCACCTCAGGTAAACAATGGAGATGGATGGATACTAGTATACTTATGGATGACGAGTGACTGACGACACAGAGGTAGCTACAGCCGTGGACTACCGTACTGCGTCTGCTAGTATAGAGATGATAATTAATGATATAAAAAAAAATATATATAACTACTGTAGGTATATATAATATAATGACGGACCTGGTGGACACTGTCAGCAGACTGCTAAACTACTAGTATGAAGAAGATAGAAAAAAAAACCCACCACAGGTAGGTAGGTATACAATTATGGACGAGTGACGACACAGAGGTAGGTACAGCCGTGGCCTACCGTACTGCGTCTGCTAGTATAGATAATATACTAAATATATTACTACTGTAGGTATATAATATAATGACGGACCTGGTGGACACTGTCAGCAGACTCCTAAACTACTAGTATGAAGAAGATAGAAAAAAAAACCCCACCACAGGTAGGTAGGTATACAATTATGGACGAGCACTGACGACACAGAGATAGCCACAGCCGTGGACTACCGTACTGCGTCTGCTAGTATAGATAATATACTAAATATATTACTACTGTAAGATTATAATGACGGACCTGGTGGACACTGTCAGCAGACTCCTAAACTACTAGTATGAAGAAGATAGAAAAAAAAAACCCACCACAGGTAGGTAGGTATACAATTATGGACGAGCACTGACAACACAGAGATAGCCACAGCCGTGGACTACCGTACTGCGTCTGCTAATATAGAGATGATAAAGATGATAGAGATGAAAAAAAAAAATATAACACTACTGTAGGTAAATATTTATATAATATAATGAATGACGGACCTGCTGGACACTGTCAGGAGAATGCGTTTATACTATAGAATAAAAAAAAAAAACACCACAGGAGTGTTTAACTTTTTCAGGCAGACAATATACTGGTGGTCACTGGCAGCAAAAGTGTGCACTGTACTCCTGCTATAACTGCACCCCAGTCTCCCCCACAATTCAGCTGTGTGAGCAGTGAGCACTCAGCACAGTCAGATATACATAGATGATATATCATGCAGCACACTGAGGCTGAGCACAGATATGGTATGTGACTGTGTATCGTTTTTTTTCAGGCAGAGAACGGATTATAAATAAAACTGGTGGTCACTATCAGCAAAACTCTGCACTGTACTGAGTACTCCTAATGCTCCCCAAAATTAGTAAATCAAGTGTCTCTCTAATCTATTCTAAACGGAGAGGACGCCAGCCACGTCCTCTCCCTATCAATCTCAATGCACGTGTGAAAATGGCGGCGACGCGCGGCTCCTTATATAGAATCCGAGTCTCGCGAGAATCCGACAGCGGGATGATGACGATCGGGCGCGCTCGGGTTAACCGAGCAAGGCGGGAGGATCCGAGTCTGCTCGGACCCGTGCAAAAAAGGCTGAAGTTCGGGCGGGTTCGGATTCCGAGGAACCGAACCCGCTCATCTCTAATATTGCTTTTGCACCCATGTGGGTGGGCAGAGCCAGACATGCAGGGCGGACTAGCACTGAGCTGAGCGTTCCCAGGCATGTATGAGAAAATTATCGTAGATGTACTAAGTTTAGCACATCTATGATCAGATCTATTAGGCCCATAATTCAAAGAAAAGAGATACAAGATAGAATTGTCTTAGGGCCCCCCTACCCATTTTAATGTTGTATATATTAAACAAGACATGCACAGTTTAACAAACCAAATACTTTAGCGACAGGGACTTACAATAGTGACTAAAATTATTGGTTTGTTTGGGCCCCCACAAAACAAGCTGACAATGGAACAAAAACAAGAGTCCACCCTCTGCTGCACTATCCGTAAGTCCTTAAATTATGTTTCAATAACAATTATTCAAACAAAAGAAAACAGTCTCAATTTCTAAAGTCCGTGAAGGGGAATCCTCCACAGTCTGGATAATTATAGGTGAATGGTACGTGGGAATCTTCAATTAACAATACTTGACAGAAGTCTAATCTGCACGTGTGAAAGGAGAATTCTGTATAGGTACGCACCGTACTCACATGTACAATGTGCGTGCTGTATCCATAAAGGTATCTTTCTCCCCCGTGCAGCTTGATCCTCCTCCCTTGTAGACTCCCCTCAAAAGCAAGGAGAAGAAAAGAAAAGGGGTGGGGAACCCCAATGGTGTAGTACGTTCAGTATGATAAATCAGATATACAGAACTGCCAAAGATGTTTAAAATCTTATTTATAATTGGGAGCATACCCAACTCACATGGATAGAGACATAATACTCCTATAAAGGTATCTTTTATCAATTCAGGAAAAAATGGGGGTGATGCGTACCCCAAACTCACGTTCTACAGGATTCCTGAAGGCACATCAGGGTTTCTTTAGAAGGTGGTTTTCCTGCCTCTTCTCTGTTGCACTCTCCCCAAAGCCACCAAATATGTAGAACCCACAAAGAAGGAAGTTTTTTTTAGGGTAATGTGTCCATTTATTGTTAAAAACAATTTAAAACAAATGATTAGTTCTTAAGAGCATAATCCACCATGCAAACAAATAGGGGAACACATCCAAATACTGGGAGGTAGTTGTGAAAAAACAGACCTGGGGTGCGGTACGTCCTGATTCCCACGCTCCTAAGTACTGATCTCCTGGGTATTGGGTTGTGCCTCCTGAACCACCAACGCATTTCAACTTAAAAAGTCTTTGTCAAGGTGTGTCTGGGTGGTGTGTTCTCTGGGTTTAAATACCCTGTGGCATGGTGGCATCCATTAAAGGGGCGGGTCCAATGACCAAATCTAAATATGATTGATATAAATACTACTCTATCCAGGATTGCTTACATATGTAGTGGCAGTATTAAAATAACCATGCTGCACTGTTAAGATGGATTTATACATTTAAACAAACGACTTCTTTGTTTATTTGCGTTCCACACACTGTGGAACGCACATCGCATCCGCCGGAAGTGCGGGCAGACACTGCAGTTGTCATGGGGACGGGCGTATCCCGCCACCTTCCCGGCAACATACCGCCCAAGTGACATCTAAAATCCCCCGTCCGGCTATGGATGGCCGGCGCCGGACGCGGGGAGTCCTACTGTGGTTTGTGCTCCATGCTCCGTGGAGCGCACACAACTTCCGCCGGAAGTGACCTGCGGGTGTGGGCGGACATTCCTTATTCCCATAGCAATGGCTAAACAAAGCCGTTTCTATGGTGAAGCGCCGTGCATGTCCATGAATGAAGATGTGGACAGCACGAAGGGTGTAATGTTTATAGTTATTAGTCATTATATGTGGGGCATGTGGCTTAAACATCTCACACTCTCCAAGGTGTGGATTTTAATAGATGGTGTACACAATCATTCTCACCCGGCAAAATACTGCATATAGGGGACATGTAGTTAAAATATCCCACAATCCCCCTGATAGAGGTTTTCATAGATGATGCAAATGATCATGTTACCTGGCAAGATACTGCACATGGGAGCTGGCCCTGGATTTCCAGGAAGGGTTAAATATAATGGCCGGGGGGATGTATAGACACTGCTCCTTACCCCATATGACAAAGATGGGCCATGCCAAAAAAGTGGCCATATATGTGATTTGACCTAAAAAAACTTCTAAAATTAGCACATATTGGATCCTAAATTAATATTCAAAAAACATTTTATATAGAGTTCCCTTAAAGGGATATTCTCCCAGGCCCACATATATACAGCCTTTCCTCTCGGGGATATATCCCCAGGTCCCCTATTATGACCCCACCGGAGGGGGATGGGCCATTATATTTCTGAACCCCGGAGGTAACCTCACCCCAGATCTGCCTCAATCACCACTCCACATCATATATAGCAGTTGATGACATAAAAGTATAATTCCCAACCCACATCTTTATGAGGAAAACTTTACATATCCTATGGGTGAATGGTATATTCTAATCTTAATTTCAGTGGGGAGCTAGACCAGGGACAGGGTAGTAAAACAGAGGGAGATCAGACGGAAAGGGATCTAGCTCTCAAGCAACCAGAGGAAGAGTTACAAAAACCACTTAGTCTCGAAGTCGAGGTTCAACCCCCTAGGATTCAAAGTTCCTAGTTTAAAGATGATTTCCATCTCTTTCCTGGCCAATCTCTCCTCGGAATCATTCTTCCTCCAGTTATTCTTGATAGTATAGATTCCACAAAATGATACCAAATCTGCTATGTTACATTTGTGTGTGCTTTGAAAATGTGCCGACAATCCATGTGTAGGTAATCCTTTTTTGATATTCCTAACATGCTCGCTCATTCTCTCTTTGAGTTTCCGGGTCGTCCTACCCACATATTGCTTATTGCATTTGCATTGTATTAAGTAGACAACGTTCTTACTGTCGCAAGTGATGAAGTCGTGGATGGGAAATTCTCTTGTCGTGTTTGTAGACATATATTTTGTGATAGCTGAATTCGTACCTTTGCAGTTCCTGTACATTGTGCAAGATCTGCACCTGAAGAATCCCTTGGATTTAATACCGTTCTTCTTCCGTCCATCTCCTAGTACACTATTGACCACTCGGTTCTTGATGTTGTCGGCCTTCCGATAAACATATATGGGTTTGTCAGTAATGTATTCCTGCAAAGTGGGGTCCTTAAGTAGAATCCCCCAATGGTTTCTTATAATGCATTCCAAATCCTTATACTGACTGTTGTATTTCGTGATGAACGTAACTCCATTTCTGTTTCCCATCTCCTTCCTCTCCTTGTGCTGGATAAGTTCATCTCTGGTTCTTTTCCCATAGTCTGAGAATGAGCTGGTGATGTTATCCTCCTTATACCCCTTTCCGAGGAATTGTAATTTAAGCGCTGTTCCTTGGTCCTCGTAATCCTTAATCCTTGAGCAGTTCTTCCTCACTCTGTGGAATTGGCTTTTGGGTACTGACAATAGCCAATTCTGATTGGTGATTGCTATTGTAAGAGTTGAAGGAATTACAATCTGTGGATTTGATGAAGGTTTTCGTCTCTATCCTCCCATCATCCACCAAAATGGTCAAATCCAGGAAATTGACCTGTTCTTTGTTCTTCTCGAATGTCAGCTTGATATTCCTTGCATTCAAATTCAGTTGATCACAAAAATTCTCCAGTGACTCAGAATTCCCCCTCCAAATGAAGAATATGTCATCAATATATCTTACCCAGAGCACCAGGTCAGCCCCCAGCTCACGCCCACTGTATACAGATTGTTCCTCCCAATGGGCCATGAACAGGTTGGCATAACTGGGGGCGAACCTGGTGCCCATAGCCATGCCATGTAATTGTAGGTAAAAGGATTCCTCGAACCAAAAGAAATTGTTCTTCAGTATAAGTTCTATACTCTCCATGATAAACAGTTTATGTTCTGTGTCGAAATCTTCCTTGTCCAGGAAGAATTTTGTGGCCTCTAGGCTGGCAATGGTCTCTATGTATTCAAACTGGCTCTATATAGGCAATATATTGCCATAGTCTTCATCATCTGATTTCTCACCCCTCATCAGTGTGTATTTCCTCTTCTTCACAGACTATTAATTCATCCCCGCTGGAATCCACCATTACAGGTGCCTCTGTATTTTTTGGACATAATTGCTGGTACATGTCTTTGTAATTCTTTTGATAAAAATCATCTTTTCGACATTTTGGGGAAGTACCACTTTTTTAATGTCCTTGTACAGACTAGGAACTGCTTCTCTAGTGAAGTGGAATCTAGATGGGATTTGAGGAGACATTAGTGGGGAAACAGGACCTCAATTAACTGTCTAAAACAGAACTGCATTAATGGTGGCTACCAGTACAGTTGTTATGACATCAGTCATTATACCGCTATACAAGTGGGTGACAGCTGTCATACTTGCTCCCCCTTGAAAAAGATTGTTTAACAGTCAATTGTTTTGTTAAACTACTACAAGTAGTTTTTCTGGTCCCTTTCTGGGATGAAGATCCACTCACAACAGCAGCAGCGGCAGCAGGCATAGCTTATGTCAGTCATGCTTATGAAATTGGATGCAGGACTACTTCCGATCATGATTGAAGATGTTCATGGTGGAGATTGCAGGCACTTGGACCTAACATTGAGAAGGGAGCTAGGTGACACTGGACTGATTATTACGTTTTTAGCCAGAGTTTCTGAATTTGACAAAAACTTTTAATGAATGCGCTGCATGTGAGGAAGTTACTAGATGGTTACAGTCCCTACATCTAAGTATTCTTGCTTTACAAATGGTACAGATGGCCTGACAGTTGTTGTTTGGATTTGGGTAGAAATAATAATATTTTAATGTATTTTAATGTATTTTACCCCAGCATGACAATGGGCTTTTTCATATCATGGGCAACGACTGTTTCCACTGGTGCCTGATTTACACAAACAATATCCTCAGCATCAACATCCTCCTCATCATCATCATCATCAGTGTCCCAGTGTCACAATACATGTATGATTATAGAATGCGGTCTTACTGGAAGTGTCACAGTAAAATAATAGTATAGTACACTGGGGTATAGCATATAAAGGGGTACATTTACTAAGCAGTGATAAGAGTGGAGAAGTGAGCCAGTGGAGAAATTTCCCCATCAACCAATCAGCAGCTCTGTATCATTTTATAGTATGCAAATTATAGATGGTACTTCAGTGCTGATTGGTTGCCATGGGCAACTTCTCCACTGGCTCACTTCTCCGCTCTTATCACTGCTTAGTAACTGTACCCCAAAATTACATAAATATATATATATATATATATACAGTATATTAGAGATGTGCGGCGGATACTTTTCGGGTTTTGTGTTTTGGTTTTGGATCAGGATCTCCATTCGTGTTTTGGATCTGGATTTTCTTTTTTTAAAACACAAAAACAGCTAAAATCCCAGAATTTTTTTTTTATCCTACAGTATTATTAACCTCAATAACATTAATTTCCACTAATTTCCAGTCTATTCTGTACACATCACACCTCACAATATTGTTTTTAGGCCAAAAGGTTGCTGGTTGACTAAGCTAAGCAAACATGTGGCCCATCTAGGAGTGGCACTGCAGTGGCAGACAGGATGGCAGTTTTAAAAACTAGGCCCCAAGAGCACATAATGCAAAGAAAAAAAATAGGTGCAAGATGGAATTGTCCTTGGACCCTCCCATCCACCCTTATGTTGTTTAAACAGGACATGCACAGTTTAATAAACCATTAATTTCAGCGACAGGTGGCCCCCTAGAAAAGGCTTGCCAAATTCTCTGAATCATAGCTAGCTATAAACATGTCACCTCTATATTTGATGACTTTTCACATTAGGAGAAGAGGCAAGAGGAAGAGGACAGTGTGAAGAAGGTGATTAAAAATTAGGCAGGCACACGCAATCAGGAACAACACAGAGGCTTCCACCTCCACTCCTATATTGGTATGGAGCAGAAAGGACTTCAACCAAGCAAATATTTAATTACCACATTACTGGACAAAGGGATTAAGATAATCTCGGATTTAATGCTGGGATGCAAATAAACTGGTGTATACCACAGGATCAAGATTGAATATTTTCCCCTCCACGGAGTCTGGAGACCAATTTTGTGAAGATATCATGGGCTTCTTTTTTTCCATTTTTTTATTGCATTTTTATTTACGTATTTTGTGGCAGATGCCATATTTTTGTTTTTCACAGCTCCCAGTTACATGCATGTGAGCATACCTATGTGTCTTGTTTATTTTAATCATATTTTATTTTTAAGGAAAGCAGGACTGTGCAGTGATTTTTTTGTTATTTATCCCCTGACCTAGTGGAGTTTACCACTTTACAGTCCAAACTCATTTCATACTACAAGTAGGACTGTGGGAGGAAGCAATGGTAATATCTATGCCAACAGCATGCCTCAGCCTGGCAAACCAGACATCTTCTTGGCTGTAATCCACCATGAGACTCCATACTGGGCCCTTATTCAGTAACTGTTTGTGCCTCACAGGAACTCCTGGCCCATCTAGTGCTGCAGTGCAATGGAAAGCTGGTGCAATGCAAGATTACTGAAACTCTGTTCTTCTAACCCCGCTAGGTCTTGTCATAACCCTACGCAACCCTTACATTGTACAATTATTTAGAAGAAAACATTTACAACATAAAGGAAAAGAGCCCTGTACAACAAATACGCATCTTGTAAATAATCCCAAAATGTGGAACATTAATAATAAATCAAAATTAAAGTTGACTAATTGGAGCCATTCATTTGAGTCCCTGAAATGAAATAATTGAGAAGAACCTCTCTCTAATGCTGGGTACACAGTGCACACTAGAAGTTATATCAATTAGAGATGAGTGGGTTCAGATGAGGCACCCCTGGAATTAGATGGCAGACATATAGACATACGTGTGTTTGAAAAATCTAGTTTTCTCCGTCAGTTGCCAGAGAAAATCAAGTAGTTGCCATGTCATGTTCCGCTGAATTATGATTTTGTCTCTTCTAAATCTGGCTGAATTCGGCCACAAATGTGGTCTTACTGGAAAACACTTCGTCAAAATTGCAATCTCCATTTCCACACTTGCGGCTATATGTTTTTACAAATCTGGTTGTGATGTTGAATCTCGTTTCATATTCTGCTCTAACCTTTAATTCATACATAGGATCAAGTACAGTAGCACCATGGAATTATATGACAGCGCCTCGAGACTTATGCAGCAGATAGGCAGCACCCCTGGACTTATACAGCAGATAGGCAACACCTCTAGACTTATACAGCATAGACAACACCCCTGGAAAAATTACACAGCACAGCAGACAGGCAACATCTCCTCTGGACTTAAATGGCAGTGGGGTAGCACCCCGGGACTGATAGGGCAGAAGGCAGCACCCCTGAAATGATGTGGCAGACAAAGAAAAGATCTGCAAGATAGAATTGTCCTCGGGACCTCCCACTCACCCTTATGTTATATAAACAGGACATGCACACTTTAAAAAAACAGTAATTTCAGTGACAGGGTCTGACACATGACTGTGGCTGAAATGATTGCTTTGTTTGGGCCCCCACCAAAAAAAAAAGCAATTCATCTCTCCTTGCACAAACTGGCTCTACAGAGACAAGATGTAGTCCTCATCCCCATCCTCAGATTCCTCACCCCCTTCAGTGTTTACATCCTCATCCTCACAGAGAAATAATTCCACACCAAAGAGGTGGATTTTTTTGTATTTTGCCCAGGCATTACAATGGGATTTTTCATCCCATGGCCAACAATGGTCTTCACTGGTGCCTTATTCTAACAAGCCACATCACCATCAGAATCCTCATCGTCAACTTCCTCCTCAGCGCCAGCTACACCAATATCCTCCTCATCCTGGTGTACTTCTATAGTGACATCCTCAATCTCAATTTCAGCAACTGGACTGGCGGTGCTCCTCCCAGCACTTGCAGAGGGAGTGCAAATGGTGGTAGAAGTCTCCTCTTCCCATACAGTCTTGGGAAGGTCAGGCCAAGACATCGCAACCATGGACATACTTGGACTCTCCTTGGGGATTTGTGATTTCTCTGAATGCATAGTTGTTTTTTCCTGTGCTTTAACAAACTTTTTTTTTTTTCAAATTTTTTGAGAGGGTGAAGGGCTTCCATTTTCATGAGATGCTGAACCACCAGTCATGAACATAAGCCGATGCCTTAGCCTTTCCTTGCCACTTCGTGTTGTGAATGGCATATTGCCAATTTTATGTTTCTTATCGGAAAATTTATTTTTTTGTTAACAATTTTTGTTTCTTGGATTTTACATGCCCTCTATGACATTGGGCATCGGCCTTAGCAGACGATGTTGATGGAATTGCATTGTCTATGTCATGACTGGAGGCAGCAGCAGCTTCAGCACTAGTACTAGGAACTGGAAGTGGTTCCTGATCCTTCAGTATTTTTTTCTACAAATTATTGTTCTCCATTTCACAGGACAGCACCACTTTATTATTACAGCACACAGAACAGAACCCTTTTATTTTCACAGCACCCCTGTATTTTTACAGCATACAAAACAGGTCCAGTGTACATTTATTTTCACATTACCCCTGTAATTTGACAGCATACAAGACAGGGCCATTGTACCTTTATTTTAACAACAGCACCCCTGTATTTTTTTTTTACGGCATACAGGACAGGGCTAGTGAACATTTATTTTCACAGCACTCTGTATTTTTACAGCATACAATACAGGGCAAGTGTATTTTTAATTTAACAACAGCACCCCTGTATTTTGACAGCAAACAGAACAAGGCCAGTGTACCTTTACAACACCCCTGTATTTTTTTACAGCATACAGGAAACAACCAGCACCCCTGTTTTTTACAGCATACAGGACAAGGCCAGTGTACATTTATTTTCACAGCACCCCTGTCATTTTACAACATACAAGACAGGGGCAGTGTACATTTATTTTCACAGTACCCCTGTAATTTTACAGCATACAAGACAGGGCCAGTGTACATTTATTTTCACAGCAGCCCTTTATTTTTACAGAATACAATACAGGGCCAGTGTACCATTACAACACCTCTGTATTTTTTTACAGCATGCAGGACAGAACCAGCACCCCTATATTTCTACAGCATACCAGATAGGGCCAGTGTATATTTATTTTCACAGCACACCTGTAATTTTACAGCACACCTGTAATTTTACAGCACAGAAGACAGGGCCAGTGTACCTTTATTTTCACAGTACCCCTGTAATTTTACAGCATATAAGACAGGGCCAGTGTACATTTATTTTCACAGCACCCCTGTATTTTTACATCATACAAGACAGGGCCAGTGTACCATTACAACACCCCCTGTATTTTTTTTACAGCATACAGGACAGAACCAGCACCCCTTTATTTTCACAGTACCCCAGTATTTTTACAGCATACAGGATAGGGCCAGTGTACATTTATTTTCACTGCACACCTGTAATTTTACAGCACACAAGATGGGGCCAGTGTACATTTATTTTCACAGTACCCCTGTAATTTTACAGCATACAAGACAGGGCCAGTGTACATTTATTTTCACAGCAGCCCTTTATTTTTACAGAATACAATACAGGGCCAGTGTACCATTACAACACCTCTGTATTTTTTACAGCATGCAGGACAGAACCAGCACCCCTATATTTCTACAGCATACCAGATAGGGCCAGTGTATATTTATTTTCACAGCACACCTGTAATTTTACAGCACACCTGTAATTTTACAGCACAGAAGACAGGGCCAGTGTACCTTTATTTTCACAGTATCCCTGTAATTTTACAGTGTACATTTATTTTCACAGTACCCCTGTAATTTTACAGCATACAAGACAGGGCCAGTGTACATTTATTTTCACAGCAGCCCTTTATTTTTACAGAATACAATACAGGGCTAGTGTACCATTACAACACCTCTGTATTTTTTACAGCATGCAGGACAGAACCAGCACCCCTATATTTCTACAGCATACCAGATAGGGCCAGTGTATATTTATTTTCACAGCACACCTGTAATTTTACAGCACACCTATAATTTTACAGCACAGAAGACAGGGCCAGTGTACCTTTATTTTCACAGTACCCCTGTAATTTTACAGCATATAAGACAGGGCCAGTGTACATTTATTTTCACAGCACCCCTGTATTTTTACATCATACAAGACAGGGCCAGTGTACCATTACAACACCCCCTGTATTTTTTTTACAGCATACAGGACAGAACCAGCACCCCTTTATTTTCACAGTACCCCAGTATTTTTACAGCATACAGGACAGGGCCAGTGTACATTTATTTTCACTGCACACCTGTAATTTTACAGCACACAAGATGGGGCCAGTGTACCTTTATTTTCACAGTACCCCTGTAATTTTACAGCATATAAGACAGGGCCAGTGTACATTTATTTTCACAGCACCCCTGTAATTTTACCTCATACAATACAGGTCCAGTATACCTTTACAACACCCCTATATGTTTTACAGTATACGGGAGAGATCCAGCACCCTGCATTTTCACAGTACCCCTGTATTTTACAGCATACAGGACAGTGCCCCTTTAGAGCACAGTGACAGGACAGCAACACCCATGTACAGCTGCAGCACCATACTTGCCTACTCTCCCAGAAGCTGTGGGAGGCTTCCATTTTTTTGGGGTAGCCCCCTGCACCCCCATAATAGTAGGCAGGTTTCCCACATCCTGCTCAAACCCTAGTGATGTGGGCAGGATGGAGATATACTCTCCCATATTCGTGGGTCCATGGGGTGGAGAAGGGGGTTAAAATGACACAAATAGCATAATTTTAGCCACACCCCCTTCCTGAAGACTGTCAAAGTCGAAAAATATCGTGATTCACAATGCCTAGTACTAACCCCAATGCACATGCCCACTGCTAGTGCACCCACTCCCCCGTGCGTACGCATCCCCTCAGGTTGCGTAAGGGACGCTCCGACGTCTCCTGCGCATGGAGATGTGTATTTACGGCGGAGTTTGTGAGCGTCTAGCGGGCGACCCAATCATAACATATTTTACCCACATAGTGTGTTTTATAGTGAATATTCCCCTTAACAATGTTAGAAAGTATGTTTAGTGTAAACGGTTCTTGGACAGAGAAATTCCTCTTTGCATGATAGGAAGGGGCAGATAAAGGTAGAACGGTGGTGTTTAGTATCCAGCTGTAGAGTATTTTATTGGTAACATTTCGGTGTTGGTTAGGAAGAGATTGCTCGCTCCTGCGCATAGTTATGTACAAAAGTAGTTTATAGACATTTACTGTATTTGCTGTTCATTATCCATGCGGGGGGAATCCAGAGGATACCACCCACTACAGCAGTTGGAAATAGACACAGCCCACCTGTTCGAACCCACCTATGACCTTTTGTTATAATGCAGAGACACATTCCTGTGTCCAATGAACAATAAGATTGTAGGGACCATTGTATTGTTACTGTATGCTGTGTATATAAAGACCACCATTGCTGGACCAGCACTCACTCTCTCTCTACAAAGGTTTTCACACTGAAGGCTGAGGGCTGGTCCAGGATGCGCTTGCGAATCATTCCCATGTGTGTAAGTTTCTCTGTAGCCATTTTGTTATTCTTTATGTACGCCATTCGTTCTCATTTTGTTATCCTTTAAGTGTTTGCCATTTTATTCTCTTTGTGTTTGATCTGTTTGCGATCGTTCGCTATTGTTCACATTTATTTCTTGTTATTCTGTTTAGATATTGATGTTAGGTTTGTAGTGTATAAGCTGTAACTGTTTTTCCCCTTTTTATACTAAAGAATCTTCTACGAAGGTGTTGGAACCTTACCAGGTCTTGTGTGTTTCACCAGTTATTGTAAAGGGTTTCTGAGCGTCTCAATCGCTCAAACAGCTTTCATATTATCAATGTCAATAAGCGTTACAGTGTGGTAATATTACAGTACTAAGGTTTACAGTATAAGCATACCCTTACAGTGTGTTGTTAACAAGGTTTACTGTGTGTCATTCAGTGAGCGTCAGCGCCGCTCGTGTCTCACTCTCACGGCACAGCGTCCGCTACGCCAACAGCGTAGCAGTACGGTACTCGGGCCGCCTATAGCGTGCTCGATACTAAGCGTAAGCCCGTGAGCGTACGTGCCGCTCGTGCGTCGCGCCCACGGCTTAGCGTCTGCTACGCTACGTGCGTACCCTTACGGTACTCCGTGCGCCGATTGCGTACTAGTCCATAATAAGTATATAGCTTTATGTTCAAAGGTAACATTTGACTTTATCAATTGGGGGACTCATCCGGGCCTCCTCATATCCGCAGCCAAGCGGAACCGGGCAGACTTTATCCATCAGCAAAGGGCGGGAAGGTAGTATCCCCTGTTATCCGTTTGGTGGTTGGGGATACGGTAGTGCTGATCAGATAAGCGTCTGCTCCGCTTGGTTTGTAGGGATGCTGGTGGGATCCGGAACCGAAAGGTAAGAACGTTAAGCTGTTGTCTTTTTAATCTGTTTAATTTCTGTTTGGTGCCAACTGCGCACGCAAGACACGTAACACACACACACACACACACACACACACACCTGTACTCTGCATATCTGATCATATTGTTGCAAAACAAGGTTCAAATGAGTCATATTGTGTTTGATTCAGATTGGATTGCTTATCTGTTAAGTAGGTTTAAAAGTATATTTAAAAGTTGCTGCAAAAGCCTGATATAGTGTTGTTGTTGTTTTTTAACTTAGGCCTAAAATAACTTCAGGGGCTTGCATGGTGATTTTTTTTGTGACAAAGGAAGCAGCATGGTCTGTCCTCCATTTTGTGTAACCCTCATGGATGTGGAAGGGGGAGGAGCAGCGGCCATTTTGGGAAGGTCAACATTTTTTTTTTCTAAAATAGCTGATTTTCAGTCTACTCAGGAATAATCAGCCGGCCATGGTCAAAAAAGAAATCACCATTTGAGTTACCAATGCATTTATTTAACCAATGTCATAATCAATTACAAATAGTTTCAGATGGGGCTTAATGAAAGATAATAATAAAATGAATATTTGATTTAGGAACGACACACACAGATAAACAAAGTTTTGTGTTTTTTTTTCTCTCCTTACCTCTGTGATTCAGTTAAACTCTGCTTGTTGTAGGAAAGCCATTGAAATGCAAATTAACCTGTGTGGCTGCTTTTTTTCCTGGCAGTGAAGAGATAATATTATAATTATGTGTGTGTTTACATCAATGTATGTTCTGCAAGATGGCTATCCAATATGAATCATACTATTGGAAGCATTGATTACTAGATTAATTTAGAATTGTATTTTGTGTACTTTCACATATCTACCTTTTTGTTTGCCATTAGCATTGATCACGCGCTGAGAAAATTTGTTGCTATTTTAGTTAAAAGTAAAGAGTAATACTTAAGGGAGTAATTGTAAAACACGCACGCAGCCTTACCCAGTTATAAAGGTTGTGCAGGAGATAATGTGTGGTGTGGGTAAGCGATTATAGTTGAATATCGTTTACATTTATAGAAGCATGTTATTTGTATTATTGTGGAGTATCCGGCCTGCGTACACGTGTCTACCGCATGCGAGACAGCGTACGCTACGCAAAGGCCTACACACGTGGCGTAAATTACGCAACGTGCGTATAGATACGCCCACTAAATACAAATCACACAATAGCATTGTTTTAGTAAGAGGATACGGAAGCCACGAGATAATAGCACAAATTTGTTCAGTTTCCAATATTTAGTTTAAATACCTTACTTTACTGTAATACCTCTGGGGAGAGCTATCAGATTACAGGAAATGATTTTTCTGATCAGAAAACTATAGAATGATAGAGTGGGCTGAAAACGGTATGAGTGTATTGAACTCCTCTTGGTGGTCTTGGTGAAGTCTTGGTGAAGTCTTGGTGAATCACGGTCTAGGTGAAAACGTGCAAGCACGGTCTTGGTGAACACGTGCGACGGAGTGTGATAGAAGTTTTCGTGGTATTACGCTCCGGCTATTGTGGAGCACAGTAGGAAGACTCCAGTAATCCTACCACTTATAGATAGCAAGTGCCTATAAGTGGTACGATTGGACTGCACGGTTGTATGTGTGACCAATAACGCAACGTGATATGAGGTCGTATATATCTTGCCCTCATACATGTTGTAGGGAGCACATGCAAGCGTGATTTGTGTAAAATAAAGGAAGGGAATTTTCGCTGGTCTCTCAGGAAAATCTCTAGAGGTAGGGCCTGCAACGATTACGTGTGTCTGCTAAAAGGGGAGGATCCGTTGTACTCGGAGCAGAAGAAGCTGGTGGAAGAGCTTGAAGAACTTCCACCATAGACTTCTGTGTTTGGTGCATTTTAGGAAGTTTTTCTGTGTTAAAAAGGTCCACAATGGAAGCCAAATGCACAACACAGGGACGTTTAGCAGTCAGAGTTCAGGCTGAAGAGGCTTGCAGACCCCGAGGGTCTGCTTGGTTAGTAATGTGGGGGAAGTATGGTCCCCACACTGAGACCTTTTGTGATGAATGGACACGAATGACTGTGGGGGATTAAGCACCATTTCCTGGGATAGGTAGTTTTGACTCAGAGGTATTGCATAATCTAAGGAGAAGGATATGTCTGATAAAATCCGGGAAGCAATGGATTAGACATTATGATTGTTTACAGTTATGGCAACAGGAAGGTGAGATACAAAGAGGATTAGCTCAAACAGCTGGTTCCCACCTTAGCAGGAAACACATGGCAACTGGAGAAACAATGGCTACAGAGAATGGCATACTGGTGTATGATAAAAATGCACTTAATAAATGTATTAATGATGATAGTAGTAAACGTAATAAATGTGTTAATGACGATAGGAGTAAAACTGATAAATGTACAAATTCTAACCCGTGCAAGTTGCACCCCATGTTAAACTTCCCTCAGGATTACAAGCAAGAAAGTGAGCCCAGCACGATGTCGGCACATTTTCCAGCAGCCATCATACGAGACCCCCAGGTGGGCATGGCCCAATCGGTAAAAGCAGTAGTTAAGCCCCCTTACGGAGGGTCAGGTGAGGTCGTGTCCACAGGTAAGTACGGTATTGTACATCATGCACAGACAATTGTACCTCACATTGTAGAGTCAACACAAGATGGTGTAATTGAACAAAATCCTGTCAGGGTGATCACAGTCCCCAATGGGAGGACTGACGCTCAGGGAGTCACTCCCGCCAGAGACATTGCTATGCATTGTCCCTGGTCCCGGATGGAATTGAGGACAATTATGTCTGAATTTCCTGATCCCAGGAGAGATCTAGCTGCATGTCAGAGGTTTATTAAAGAATTAGGTAACGCCGCAGAACCCACAAACAAAGATTGGCGAACAGTGCTACGAGTATGTTTACCTTCCAACATTGACCCTGCCAAATTTATTACTGTGTGTAAATTAGAAGCAGACGTACCTCTCACTGAGGAATACACTCAGGAGAATGTACAACAAATCAATCTGCAATTAGGAGTATATTTCCCAACTGTTGTCAAGTGGAACAAAATTTTCTCCATTAGACAAAAAGAAGGTGAAATGGCAGTGGAATATTTCCATCGAGCACTGCAGGAAATATCTAGATACACTGGGATCACGGACATTGAGGATAATGTACATTATAGGGAGGTAGCTGTGTCCGTATTAATGGACGGCTTAAAAGACACACTAAGAATCAGGGTACAAACTTCTCTACCTAACTGGAGAGGTATCTCGGTGGCTGCATTAAGAGAGTCCGCTATCGAGCATAATCCGTAATATCCAAAGAACCAGGGAAGCACAGGGAGAGCGGTTGATGGTGATGAACATCCAAGCACTAGAGGAGGCATCAAATCGACCAAAACCACAGGCCACTGGCACATGGAGGAAGCCAAGGGTTTGTTATCTTTGTAAAAGGGAAGGGCATTATGCCAGCAACTGTAACAGCACACATAAAGTCAGACCCCTAGACAAGAACACGAGCAAAGTTATGACACACGTAATTGTAAGCAGGGATCATATAGGAAAAATTTTGGTCCGCACCTGTAATTTGCAGCCAGTGAAGTTGATCATTAGCCTTGATAGTAAGCCTGAGGTTACAGTCAATGTAATTGGTAGGTCATTCCTTGTAGACACAAGGGCGGCCAGGTAAACTCTGTGATTATCTTTAAATGTTTCCTTTTCATCTCTGACGTTCACCAGCAGAACTCAAACGTCACATGACTACTTGGTCTTTTCAGAGGTCTACCCAACCCCAGTATATCTTACCAGCATCGTTGTGTTTGGCCAGGCACAAAGGGTGGAGAGTGGAAATACTGGTGGGGGAGACTGCGCAGAGATACCAATGGACATGTTGGTGTAATAAGCCTAATGGTGAACGGAAATCCGACAATGTTTTTCACTTCTAATTGTTCTCTCACTTTTTGTTCTTTCATGTTTTACGGATGGTATGTCACACAAAAGTTAGACTAATGGTAATACCAGATTTATGCTCCTTATAGAAAGATCGCTGATTTGGAAAGAATATTGTATCACCGGAGTGTTCGTTTTGGGAAGACTGTGAGACAGCACCTTTGAGATGACAACTGAGCAAGAAGAACAACAAGACTAGAGGACAAATTATCGTAACAAGTTTTTTTTCCCCTTCAATTGTTTTCTGTACCCCCATTACAACTTTCTCTTTCTCCTCCTGTAAGATGGACTCGCCCCAAGAGATTGCAGTCCGTGTTTTCCTGTTGACCCTGTTGTTGACCAGAGCAGTCTGTTTCAGTGAGAGTACCAGTGAGGTCGAGAAAGGATCTGGAATGGGTTCTGATGATCAGGATGGATTTGTAGAATTCCAAGAGCAACACAATCACAGAGTAAAGGCGAGTATCAGAAAAAACGATCTGGTAGCCATGACACTAGTAGACATGTGAAGGATTGTTAGCTGAAGAGAACTGTATCTGTAGGAATTGTGACAACATTGCTGAGGACGGGTGCATCCAGAGATGTCAGTCCAGCCTTAATATCAACATGGACCGTCATCCATTGAGTGACTATCACTCATTAGTGGGTAAGGTTTTAAACCAAACGGAATGCTGGGTGTGCTCACAAGTACCTCAAGGTCATAGAAAGTCAGGACTAGTGCCATACTCATTAACGATAGATGAGTTACTTGAATTAAGGGGTGGGAGACCGGTGGACAAGAAATTTAATATTTCTTTCCCTCCTAGTTTGAAGCTCCACCAATACCATGTAGATAGGTCCCTAATATGTTTTAACATTTCCAATTCCCGAAAGCCGGGAAATTGGGAAGTGACATGGAACAACCGAACCATGACATTCTCACACAGAGCCGATAGAATGCCCATCGACTCAGAGCTCATACGCCAAATTGTCAAAGTCAAAAATATTACATAGAGAGAACATACAAACTGCACACATTTAAGTCGCTATACTTGCAAATATGCGCAGCGAGCACAGCAATATATAGTAACACACGCATTTGCTCGGACATGGCACGGAGATGGATTCGGCGCTTGTTTCATACAGTACATGGTTATGATAATGTCGGGCACCAGACATCATGGAGATTTAGAATTGGCTGATGAATTGATGTCATGAATGTGTATTATTTGAACAGAACCAGATGCGCCCGTCATGTTTGGTATTGAAGCAAGCAGATTGATGTGTGGGTTAGTTTGAGGCTTGTTGTGAAGTTGTGGGACATTGCAGCGGATAGATATGATTATATGTATAAAAGCTAAGATCATTTTTTTAGAACAATGAATGATCAAGCCAACCATTTACTAAGTTTTCAGGGCTGAACCTGATCAGCATATACAAAGAGAATAGTGACTCAATCATAAAGGAGAGAGAGAGAGACCCCTCCCCCAGGAACAGACACACAGGAGAATAGTTCCTGTCTGGGGGGGGTCGGGGTCAGTTTGCTTGGGGCCTCTGAGGACAGATATACTGTAGCTACTCACACAGCTACCTTACACACAGCAAGCATGGCTGGATCATCACCAGGCTCCTTACAAAAGGCTAAGTATCATAATCTCAATATCTCATGGCTGATTGGCATAGAATAGTTTTAAATATGTGTTTGTGGTAAAGTAGTTGTAGAATGATTGGCATAGATTAGTTAGTTTGGAGATACAAATGGCTTAAGGTTAACGAGGTTTGGGCAGTTGTGTGATTGTTGAGTAATTGTGTTGATACTCTGTGAAGTCTGTGATGAATTGGAACAGTAGACAATCTGTAGCATAGTATTTGTGGTATTTGTTTGCCTATGGTGATTTAAAATAGATTGTGCTGGTTTGTTATAATATATCTTGTTAATCATGAATAAGACCATGCAGTACTTTTGAATATGTGCTTGTAGCAATGGCAGGCTGATACTTGTGGGTACCTGGTGGTCTGGTCTTGTGATAGCTCATATGCTCTGGTTATTGAGATACTGTGTTTGCTTGAAATTATGAAAGGTGATTTAGATGGTTTGGAATTGTAAAATCAGAACATATGCATTGTTTTGAGGCTTGGACATTTTGGAATAAAATGGAGTCTTGTGTCTTCTGCTATGTGATTGTGGTGTAGCAGAGAGTGCCATGTGTTTGGACCTGCAAATCTAAAATGGCTGCTGCCGGGTGTTTTCCCCTCCCCCTTTCAACCATGTGTTGCAGTCTTTGGAATCATGGGAGTTTTCTCAAAATGGAGTCTAGCTTCCATCCCATGCGGTATTCAGCATTGACTAACTGCACAGCGATTGTCTCTCATATGTGTAGTTTTATCTACAACCATATTGTCTCTTATTTAATGTTATAAGTCATTCTGTCTCTCCTTCCCCTTTTAAAAGTAATTGTGTCTTTATTGTATTTTATGTGTAGTAACTTGGTTAGATATTCTATGTTATTTTGGTAGTGTATAGCTTGTATTGTATTATTCTTTTTTTTGAACGTTCATTCTCTCACTAAAGGCGTTAGAACCTTAGACCGATATTTGATTGGTTATTATAAATGCATAAAGGTTTCTCAGAGCGTCATAGTCGCACATACAGCTTTTAAGCTAACAAGGTTACACTGCATTACATCTACACATTGTCACTGCACAAATGTTTACAGTATAAGTACATTCCTTAAGGTATAGTTAAGGGAGTACCCTTGCGGTACTTTTTGCGCCAATTGCGTACTGTGTTCTTTAACCTTTAACGTGTTTTTAAAAGGACAAATATTATAGACATTGTCAATTGGGGAGCTCCTCCGGTCTTCACATATCTGCACTAGGTAACTTCAGCAAACATTAACGGTCAGCAAAGAGTGGAAGGTAGTATCCCTCGTTAAACCGTTTGGAGGTCGGGGATACTGCAGTGCTGACCAGATAAGCGCCTGCTTCACTTGGTAAGGAGTGCTGAGGGAATTCGGGAACTGGAAGGTAAGAACAGTACGTTATTGTCTTTGTAAATCTGGTTTTTATTTTGATTTGGTGCCAACTGCACACGCAAATTGGATGGTTTGTCTGTTTAAATAGGTTTAAAATTATTTTTAATCGCTCTGCATAGCGTGATAACTAAAAGGGGCTGGCATGATGATTTTTTCTTTGTGACAAAAGGTCTGTCCCCCATTTTGTGTAAACCTCATGGATGGGGGAGGAGCAGCGGCCATTTTGGGAAGGTAAAAAAAAAAATTTTTTTTTTGAACGGCTGATTTTCAGTTGACTCAGGAAATAATCAGCCATCCACTGTCAAAAAGAAATCATCATTTAATGAGTTTTTTTTATGCATTTGTTTAGTCCATATCATAGTCAATCATAAGTAATAGTGATTGGTACTTATATGTAAAATCTATATGCGTGTGCTTACATCAATGTATGTTATTAGATTAAATTTAGAATTGCATGTTCATTTGTGTAAGTTTCACATCTCACCTTCCTGTTTGCCATTTGCATTGATAACGTGCTAAGAAAGATTTGTTGCTATTAGTAGTTAAAAAGATAAAAAGTAATATTTAAGGGTATAATTGTAAAAAGCCCACACGCAACTCTACCTACAGTATAAGGAGAGATTGGTGTGGTGCGCGGTAGATGATCGAGGATCATCTACATTGAATAAACGTGTTAGTTGTGTTACGGTGGATAAAAGACTGGTGTACACGTGTCTCTAACAAAGGACTGAGACTCACGTACGCAAAGGCCGACGCACGCAGCGTATATTACGCAACGGAGCGTCTGGGTACGCCCACGTAACTCAAATCACACGATAGTGTTATTGCAACAGGCGGAAAGGTGGCAACGTGGTAAGTAGCGCAAGTCTATTTTAGTGTCCGAAATTTAGATTAACAGATCCTTCTCCACAACACATCTGGTTTAAAGAAAATTTCTGCGCAGAAATAGAAATAGAAACAAAAGTGTACATGTGGTGAGTGAGTGTTTGCAATTATACAATTTTGAGGTTGAACCACAAGAAAAGTATCGAGTTCTCGTGGAGGTACATACATGTAAGTGACGTGCATGGTGGCTAGGGAGGCATCCCTGGTTAAACATAAAATTTGAGCATTAGAGTGTAGCAGACCAGGAGGTCATACAGACCAGGAGGTCATACAGACCAAGAGGTCATACAGACCAGGAGGTCATACAGACAAGGAGGTCCAGGTAAAGTCCGCTATAGAGAAAAGGAGCACAACCCAGGGGGTTGGTGCTAAACCCATATAGGCCATTAAGCTCTGACTGAAGGAATTCGCAGCCGAAATTTTCGATTCCACTGGTCGCTCAGTACATAAGATTAGTTGCTTATGTGCTAAACGATTGTACCGCACGTAATTGTGTGCACTAGTTAGTCTGACCGGTACCATTTGTGTACGAAACCGGTCATAAAACTATTTGTACATTCTAACGTGATTTGTGAATTTTTTTTTATTTTAAGGGAGGTTCGCTGGTCACTCAGGAACTATCCAACAACCGATACTTGCTGGGGAACACGCCCCAGTAAATAAAGGTTCACAGGGGCCCTGGGTTGGGTACAACAGCTCTGGATACAGTGATTGCAGTACTGGCCAACGTGGGCGAGAAGTCAGTGGAGTACTCGGTAAACTTCACCGCCAGCCTGCCCCGGACATCTTGGTTTTTTGTAAGGGTTCGCTGAAGAAAAGCAACACCTACGAGTTATGGGGGCCAGTTGTTCAGGCAGGGGGCGATCAACCTCGGTTCGGGTTGATTTAGTAAACCGACCAGCTGGGTCGGCAAGGTACGTGATGTGTGAAAAATACGGTTCACACACAGAGGTTTTATGTGATGAATGGGAGAGAATGACGGTACATGACGGGGAGAAATTCCCAAGAGTAGGTAGCTTCAGCACAGAAGTGTTGCAAAATTTAAGGAGGAGGATATGTCTCATTAAATCAGTAAAGAGCCGGACCAAACATTATGATTGTTTAAAACCTGTGACAACAGGAAAGTGAATTTCAAAGAGAGGTAACTGACATATCTGACTTTCATCTTGGGAGGAGAGACATGGCAATGGAGAGAATTATGGTTGCAGAGAAATGGCACAAGGTTGTACGATAAAAACGCACTTAGTAACTGTCTTAAGAATGAAAGTGTAAAACGTAACAATGTTTATGAAAATGAAAGTGTAAAAAATTACAAATGTTAACCTGTGCAAGTCGCACCCCATGTCAAACTTCCCTCAGGAATACGAACAAGAAAGTGAGCCCAGCACGATGTCGGCACCTCTCCCAGCAACCATCACACAAGACATCCAGGTGGACGCGACCAAATTGGTAAAGGCAATAATCAAACCCCCTAACGGAGGGTCAGGTGAGGTCGTGTCCACAGGTACGTACAATGTTTTATATCACGCACAAACAAATGTACCCTATATTGTAAGACCAACACAAGGTGATGTAATTGAATTTAGTCCTGTCAGGGTGATCACAGTCCCCAATGGGAAGACTGACGATCAGGGAATCATTCCCGTCAAGGACAGTGCAATGCGCTGTCCCTGGTCCCGGACCGAATTGAGATCAATCATGTCTGATTTCCCAGATCCTAGGAAAGACCTAAGTGTATGATCAAAGATTCACAGAAGGTATATCAACTCCCTAGACAACGACATAATCATGGTATCCAATGAATCAGGGAGGTACAGGGAAAGCGGTTGATGGTGATGAGCATCCAAGCGTTTGAGGAGGCATCAAATCAACCAAGACCCCATTTCACTGACACTTGGAGGAAGCCCAGGGTTTGTGATCTTTGCAAAAGAGAAGGGAATTATGCCAGTAACTGCAACAGCCCACATAAAGTTAGACCCCCTAGACATGAATATGAGCATGAATATGACACACCAAATTATAATCAGGGATCATATAGGAAGAATTTTGGGCCACACCCATAATATATAGTCAGGAAAGGGGATCACTAGGACTGATAGTAAGCCTGAGGTAACAGTTAATAAATTGGGAGGTCATTCCCTGAAGACACAGGAATGACCGGGTGAAACGTTGTAAATGTATCTGTGAAATGTTTCTTTTCTCTCCCCATCTCTGACGATCATGGATAGGACTCAAACATTGCATATCTGTTTGGTCTTTGCAGAAGTCTACCAAACCCCAGCATGATCTACCCACATCAATGTATCCTGGCCAGATACAGTGGAGTATGGAGGTGCTGGTGGGAGGGACTGCGCAAGGAAACCATTGGACATGTAGATATGACAGCCTGATGATCTGACAATGTTTTAAAATGTTTGAAAAATGTTTTTTTCCCCTGTTTATTGTTGGTTTATGTAATATATATTTTTATGAATTGTTCTCTCTCTCTCTTTTGTTTTCATGTTTTAAAGATGGTATGTCACACATCAGCTAGACAAATGGTAATGCAAGATTTTTGCTCCTTACAGAAAGATCGCTGGTTTGGAAGAAATATTGCATCACCGGAATGTTCGTTTGGAAGACTGAGAGACAGCACCTTTGAGATGACAGCAGAACAAGAAGAACAACAAGACGAGAGAACTAATTATCGTAACAAGTTTCTCTCCCCCTCAAACTGATTTTCTGTACCCCATTACAAATTTCTTCTTTTCTCCTCCTGTAAGATGGACTTGCCCCAAGAGACTGTGATATAGATTTTTCCTGTTGACCACGATGTTGACCAGAGCAGTCTGTTTCTGTGAGAGTACCAGTGAGGTCGAGAAAGAAGTTTTGACACCAGAAAGGTTCCAATGACTAAGACGGAGGTGTAAATTTCCAATAGCAACACAAGCACCGAACAAAGGCGAGTACCGGAAACAATCTAACAGCCATGTTATTTGTAAACATTTTGAAGGATTGTTAGCTGAAGAAAACTGTATCTGTAGGCTCTGTGACAATGTAGTTGAGGATGGGTGCATTAAGAAATGCCAATCCAGTTTTAATATCCACATGGACCGGCATCCATTGAGTGACTATCACTCCTTAGTGGGTAGTGTGTTAAATAAAACAGATTGTTGGGTATGCTCTCAAGTACCTCAAGGTCATAGCAAATCAGGGCTAGTACCATTTCCTTTAACGGTAGGGGAGGTACTTGAGCTAAAGGGTGGGAGACCGGTGGACAGGAGGTTTAATATCTCCAGTCCTCCTAGTTTGAAGCTCCACCAATATCAGGTGGATAGATCCCTAATATGTTTTAACATTACCAACCCCGAAAGCCGGGAAATTGGGAAGTGTCATGGAGTAACCAAACCATGACCTTTTCATATAGAGCAGATAGAATGCCGACAGATACAGAGCTTATACGCCACATAGCCAGTAGAGAAAAATCTTTCCGATATAGGTACACCCTAGGAAATAAGATCATGAGAGTTGGAGAGGTATCACAAGGATACTGGGCACATATCATACAAACAGATACGTGTACTAGACAGATGGGAGAATTAGGGTTAGGAGAGTTCACATGGAAAATGTGTAACATGGTAATGACATATTCAGTCCCATATGTTCTCCCCGATGATGCATATTTCACATGCGGGAGAAAGGCGTATGAGCGGCTTGCCCCAAACTCAGAAGGATTGTGTTATATTGGAAAAGTACTACCTGAGGTAATGAGTCTAAGGAGTGAGGAAATTGTAATTCCAATGGATTTGATTTATGACCCAAATGTAGAAACAATGATGTGATGAAAATGCGATTTCTACGGTCCGTTTCTTTCACCTGTTTTTCCGGTTTCTCCTAGGTAAAAAGACCCACTTTTGACGAGGAGTTTGATGATCCTGTATACAGACAACGGATGGATTAAAGAAGAAGTTTTGACAACCTTATACCCAGAGATTTGATGAACTTTGCCATAGATCCCCAGTTTCCCTAGAAATTTTAAAATTACGCTAGCCCAACATTTTTGTAAATCTATGGACATTGACAAAGCTTTTTGCTCGCACCTAATGGGCAAAAGCACAAAGAAGACTGCATTCAACAGACACCGAACAAGACCTCAATCGACGAATGTTCATTAACCTGACATAGAATACCACTGCATTTACCGTAATTATGTCTTATCTTCATCTCTACAACCCTCAGGTAATGACACACATAGTCGATAGGGAATACAGGCACAGATATCAGCAATCACATACCTCCCCCATTCATGTATCATCAACTAAAATGTGCTTCCCCATTTTGTTACAACCACAGCCGAAAAGAGCTCGGTAAAGTTTGACAGCCCATCCACAGACCCGTACCACGGGATAAGAAGGAATTCAAATGTATACTTCGCAATACCTCGAAGCTTGATTTAAAACACGTACGGCACGATGATACATGACCCCCCAAACACGGATTCATACACACATGCTTCTGCTATCTCACTAGGTCATACCCTCTTCACACCTTCTCTTCTCTCCTCCCTTACCCAATCATAGAAATGTATTTACATATGACATATATTTTTCTCTTTTTGAAATGTTTTAGGAAGTGGCAGTTATTGGTGACTGCCAAAGGGTGGACTGTCAAAGTCAAAAATATTACATAGAGAGAACATACAAACTGCACACATTTAAGTCGCTATACTTGCAAATATGCGCAGCGAGCACAGCAATATATAGTAACACACGCATTTGCTGGGACTTGGCACGGAGATGGATTTGGCGCTTGTTTCATACAGTACATGGTTATGATAATGTCGGGCACCAGACATCATGGAGATTTAGAATTGGCTGATGAATTGATGTCATGAATGTGTATTATTTGAACAGAACCTGATGCGCCCGTCATGTTTGGTATTGAAGCAAGCAGATTGATGTGTGGGTTAGTTTGAGGCTTGTTGTGAAGTTGTGGGACATTGCAGCGGATAGATATGATTATATGTATAAAAGCTAAGATCATTTTTTTAGAACAATGAATGATCAAGCCAACCATTTACTAAGTTTTCAGGGCTGAACCTGATCAGCATATACAAAGAGAATAGTGACTCAATCATAAAGGAGAGAGAGAGAGACCCCTCCCCCAGGAACACACACACAGGAGAATAGTTCCTGTCTGGGGGGGTCGGGGTCAGTTTGCTTGGGGCCTCTGAGGACAGATATACTGTAGCTACTCACACAGCTACCTTACACACAGCAAGCATGGCTGGATCATCACCAGGCTCCTTACAAAAGGCTAAGTATCATAATCTCAATATCTCATGGCTGATTGGCATAGAATAGTTTTAAATATGTGTTTGTGGTAAAGTAGTTGTAGAATGATTGGCATAGATTAGTTAGTTTGGAGATACAAATGGCTTAAGGTTAACGAGGTTTGGGCAGTTGTGTGATTGTTGAGTAATTGTGTTGATACTCTGTGAAGTCTGTGATGAATTGGAACAGTAGACAATCTGTAGCATAGTATTTGTGGTATTTGTTTGCCTATGGTGATTTAAAATAGATTGTGCTGGTTTGTTATAATATATCTTGTTAATCATGAATAAGACCATGCAGTACTTTTGAATATGTGCTTGTAGCAATGGCAGGCTGATACTTGTGGGTTCCTGGTGGTCTGGTCTTGTGATAGCTCATATGCTCTGGTTATTGAGATACTGTGTTTGCTTGAAATTATGAAAGGTGATTTAGATGGTTTGGAATTGTAAAATCAGAACATATGCATTGTTTTGAGGCTTGGACATTTTGGAATAAAATGGAGTCTTGTGTCTTCTGCTATGTGATTGTGGTGTAGCAGAGAGTGCCATGTGTTTGGACCTGCAAATCTAAAATGGCTGCTGCCGGGTGTTTTCCCCTCCCCCTTTCAACCATGTGTTGCAGTCTTTGGAATCATGGGAGTTTTCTCAAAATGGAGTCTAGCTTCCATCCCATGCGGTATTCAGCATTGACTAACTGCACAGCGATTGTCTCTCATATGTGTAGTTTTATCTACAACCATATTGTCTCTTATTTAATGTTATAAGTCATTCTCTCTCTCCTTCCCCTTTTAAAAGTAATTGTGTCTTTATTGTATTTTATGTGTAGTAACTTGGTTAGATATTCTATGTTATTTTGGTAGTGTATAGCTTGTATTGTATTATTCTTTTTTTGAATGTTCATTCTCTCACTAAAGGCGTTAGAACCTTAGACCGATATTTGATTGGTTATTATAAATGCATAAAGGTTTCTCAGAGCGTCATAGTCGCACATACAGCTTTTAAGCTAACAAGGTTACACTGCATTACATCTACACATTGTCACTGCACAAATGTTTACAGTATAAGTACATTCCTTAAGGTATAGTTAAGGGAGTACCCTTGCGGTACTTTTTGCGCCAATTGCGTACTGTGTTCTTTAACCTTTAACGTGTTTTTAATAGGACAAATATTATAGACATTGTCAATAGCCAACAGTGGAAGATATTTCCAATATAGGTACACTCTAGGAAGTAGGCCCATGCGAGTTGGAGAAGTATCACCAGGATACTGTGCACATATCATACAACCTGATACGTGTACTAGACAGATGAGAGAGTTAGGGATAGGATTTTTCACTTGGAAGGTTTGTAATATGGTGATGTCATATTCTGTCCCATATGTCCTCCCCGATGATGCATATTTCATATGTGGGAGGAAGGCTTATAAGTGGCTTGCCCCAAACTCAGAGGGATTGTGTTACATTGGAAGAGTGTTACCGGAAGTAATGACCATTACCCATGAAAAGATGAAAGATGTTCACCGCAATACTCAAGCTCCTTACACTCACACCCATTACGAACACATTGTAAAAAGACACCTTATAGATAGGACAGAGCATGCAGCCTCTGATTTGATTCACGAATCCACCGGGATTCAACTCCTACTCGCGCTAGATATCACCCGTACCGCCAGAGAAGTTATAAATTTTAGGTATATTACCGCGCTAGCGAACCTGATAGACAATATCACCGAGATGTATGATGACACCTTTAGATATACTGGGAGAGAATTGCAAGCTTACAAAACGGAACTGATCCATCACAGGATGGTTCTCAATTACATCACAGCAGTGACAGGAGGGTATTGTGTCACCCTAGCAACTCAGTATGGAGTGAAGTGTTGTACGTATATCACAAACAGCACTGAGGACCCAACCGAGGTCATAGATCAAAAGATGGACGATATCTTGCAATTGAAGTGGGAGTTCCGAAGGAGACACAACCTTACCCTTGCTTCTGTGGGTAATGAACTGACCGGCTGGGTATCATGGTTGAACCCACACAATTGGTTCTCAGGTTTAGGAGAATGGGCTCAAAATGTTATCGTTGCTGTAGGGAAATTCCTCTTATGTATCCTAGGAGCTGTTATAATGATTGGTCTGATATTCAGATGTGTTCGGATTTTAATGAATTGCAAGTGTAGTACCAAATTGATGAGTTTGAGGAGCGAGGGCATTGTAACAACAACTAGTTTAATTTATGACCCATCAATCGAGACAATGTTGTGATAAAATGTGATTCCACGGTCTGTTTCTTTCACCCGTTTCTCCTTTGGTTTTCTCCAAGGTACAAAGACATCCACCTGGAAGAAGAATTTGATGACCCTTTATACAGACCACTAATGAACTGTGTCACAGACACCTAATGAGCTTTTAGAGACTGTAATTTTTTATGGACACTTGAAGAGCTTTGCTTGCCACTTACAGCAAAGATACAGTAAAGAGACAAGACATCAGACAAGACATCAGACAAGACGTCAACAAGACACCCAAAGACGACCACATACATAATCATACGACTGCATTTAGAACGCATGTTTCTTATCTTCATCTCTACTATCTTCAGGTAGTGACACACATAGTCGACAGGTCATATAGGCACATATATTAGCACTCACATATTCTCCCCCTTCATGTATCATCAACTAATGTGCACCCCCATGTGTTGGAACTAAAAGCCGAAAAGAGCTCGGTAGAGTTTGTTAGCCCACTTACAGATTCTTAATACGGGATGAGAAGGATTCAATGTATACTTCGCAATACCTCGAAGCTTGGTTTAGAACACGTACGGCACGATGATACATGACCCCTCAGACATGGATTTCATACACACATGCTTTTACTATCCCACTAGGTCATGCATTTCCCACCTCCTCCTCTCCTCCCTACTCCCAATCATAATGAGGTATTTCATGGTAATATATATATTTTTCTGCTTGAATTGTTTAGAAAGTGGCAGTTATTGGTGACTGCCATAGGGTGGACTGTCAAAGTCGAAAAATATCGTGATTCACAATGCCTTGTACTAACCCCAATGCACATGCCCGCTGCTCGTGCACCCACTCCCCCGTGCGTACGCATCCCCTCAGGTTGCGTAAGGGACGCTCCGACGTCTCCTGCGCATGGAGATGTGTATTTACGGCGGAGTTTGTGAGCGTCTAGCGGGCGACCCGATCATAACATATTTTACCCACATAGTGTGTTTTATAGTTAATATTCCCCTTAACAATGTTAGAAAGTATGTGTAGTGTAAACGGTTCTTGGACAGAGAAATTCCTCTTTGCATGATAGGAAGGGGCAGACTAGATGGGCCAAGTGGTTCTTATCTGCCGACAAATTCTATGGAAGGGTCAGATAAAGGTAGAATGGTGGTGTTTAGTATCCAGCTGTAGAGTATTTTATTGGTAACATTTCGGAGTTGGTTAGGAAGAGATTGCTCGCTCCTGCGCATAGTTATGTACAAAAGTAGTTTATAGACATTTACTGTATTTGCTGTTCATTATCCATGCGGGGGGAATCCAGAGGATACCACCCACTACAGCAGTTGGAAATAGACACAGCCCACCTGTTCGAACCCACCTATGACCTTTTGTTATAATGCAGAGACACATTCCTGTGTTCAATGAAAAATGAGATTGTAGGGACCATTGTATTGTTACTGTATGCTGTGTATATAAAGACCACCATTGCTGGACCAGCACTCACTCTCTCTCTACAAAGGTTTTCACACTGAAGGCTGAGGGCTGGTCCAGGACGCGCTTGCGAATCATTCCCACGTGTGTAAGTTTCTCTGTAGCCATTTTGTTATTCTTTATGTACGCCATTCGTTCTCATTTTGTTATCCTTTAAGTGTTTGCCATTTTATTCTCTTTGTGTTTGATCTGTTTGCGATCGTTCGCTATTGTTCACATTTATTTCTTGTTATTCTGTTTAGATATTGATGTTAGGTCTGTAGTGTATAACCTGTAACTGTTTTTCCCCTTTTTATACTAAAGAATCTTCTACGAAGGTGTTGGAACCTTACCAGGTCTTGTGTGTTTCACCAGTTATTGTAAAGGGTTTCTGAGCGTCTCAATCGCTCAAACAGCTTTCTTATTATCAAGATCAATAAGCGTTACAGTGTGGTAATATTACAGTACTAAGGTTTACAGTATAGGCATACCCTTACAGTGTGTTGTTAACAAGGTTTACTGTGTGTCATTCAGTGAGCGTCAGCGATGCTCGTGTCTCACTCTCACGGCACAGCGTCCACTACGCCAACAGCGTAGCAGTACGGTACTCGGGCCGCCTATAGCGTGCTCGATACTAAGCGTAAGCCCGTGAGCGTACGTGCCGCTCGTGCGTCGCGCCCACGGCTTAGCGTCTGCTACGCTAAGTGCGTACCCTTACGGTACTCCGTGCGCCGATTGCGTACTAGTCCATAATAAGTATATAGCTTTATGTTCAAAGGTAACATTTGACTTTATCAATTGGGGGACTCATCCGGGCCTCCTCATATCCGCAGCCAAGCGGAACCGGGCAGACTTTATCCATCAGCAAAGGGCGGGAAGGTAGTATCCCCTGTTATCCGTTTGGTGGTTGGGGATACGGTAGTGCTGATCAGATAAGCGTCTGCTCCGCTTGGTTTGTAGGGATGCTGGTGGGATCCGGAACCGAAAGGTAAGAACGGTAAGCTATTGTCTTTTAAATCTGTTTAATTTCTGTTTGGTGCCAACTGCGCACGCAAGACACGTAACACACACACACACACACACACACCTGTACTCTGCATATCTGATCATATTGTTGCAAAACAAGGTTCAAATGAGTCATATTGTGTTTGATTCAGATTGGATTGCTTATCTGTTTAAGTGGGTTTAAAAGTATATTTAAAAGTTGCTGCAAAAGCCTGATATAGTGTTGTTGTTTTTTTTAACTTAGGCCTAAAATAACTTCAGGGGCTTTTATGGTGATTTTTTTTGTGACAAAGGAAGCCGCATGGTCTGTCCTCCATTTTGTGTAACCCTCATGGATGTGGAAGGGGGAGGAGCAGTGGCCATTTTGGGAAGGTCAAAAAATTATTTTTTCTAAAATAGCTGATTTTCAGTCTACTCAGGAATAATCAGCCGGCCATGGTCAAAAATGAAATCACCATTTGAGTTACCAATGCATTTATTTAACCAATGTCATAATCAATTACAAATAGTTTCAGATGGGGCTTAATGAAAGATAATAATAAAATGAATATTTGATTTAGGAACGACACACACAGATAAATAAAGTTTTGTGTTTTTTTTTTCTCTCCTTACCTCTGTGATTCAGTTAAACTCTGCTTGTTGTAGGAAAGCCATTGAAATGCAAATTAACCTGTGTGGCTGCTTTTTTTCCTGGAAGTGAAAAAATCACCTTCACAGACAGTCAAAAGCACAGCATTCATATGCAAATTAGAAACACTTAAAGGGTACATAGAGATAATATTATAATTATGTGTGTGTTTACATCAATGTATGTTCTGCAAGATGGCTATCCAATATGAATCATACTATTGAAACATTGATTACTAGATTAATTTAGAATTGTATTTTGTGTACTTTCACATATCTACCTTTCTGTTTGCCATGAGCATTGATCACGCGCTGAGAAAATTTGTTGCTATTTTAGTTAAAAGTAAAGAGTAATACTTAAGGGAGTAATTGTAAAACACGCACGCAGCCTGACCCAGTTATAAAGGTTGTGCAGGAGATAATGTGTGGTGTGGGTAAGCGATTATAGTTGAATATCGTTTACATTTATAGAAGCGTGTTATTTGTATTACTGTGGAGTACAGATATGCCCACTAAATACAAATCACACGATAGCATTGTTTTAGTAAGAGGATACGGAAGCCGCAAGATAATAGCACAAATTTGTTCAGTTTCCAATATTTAGTTTAAATACCTTACTTTACTGTAATACCTCTGGGGAGAGCTATCAGATTACAGGAAATTATTTTTCTGATCAGAAAACTATAGAATGATAGTGTGGGCTGAAAACGGTATGAGTGTATTGAACTCCTCTTGGTGGTCTTAGTGAAGTCTTGGTGAAGTCTTGGTGAAGTCTTGGTGAATCACGGTCTAGGTGAAAACGTGCAAGCACGGTCTTGGTGAACACGTGCGATGGAGTGTGATAGAAGTTTTCGTGGTATTACGCTCCGGCTGTTGTGGAGCACAGTAGGAAGACTCCAGTGATCCTACCACTTATAGATATCAAGTGTCTATAAGTGGTACGATTAGACCGCACGGTTGTATGTGTGACCAATAACGCAACGTGATATGAGGTCGTATATATCTTGCCCTCATACGTGTTGTAGGGAGCACATGCAAGCGTGATTTGTGTAAAATAAAGGAAGGGAATTTTCGCTGGTCTCTCAGGAAAATCTCTAGAGGTAGGGCCTGCAACGATTACGTGTGTCTGCTAAAAGGGGCGGATCCGTTGTACTCGGAGCAGAAGAAGCTGGTGGAAGAGCTTGAAGAACTTCCACCGTAGACTTCTGTATTTGGTGCATTTTAGGAAGTTTTTCTGTGTTAAAAAGGTCCACAATGGAAGCCAAATGCACAACACAGGGACGTTTAGCAGTCAGAGTTCAGGCTGAAGAGGCTTGCAGACCCCGAGGGTCTGCTCGGTTAGTAATGTGGGGGAAGTATGGTCCCCACACTGAGACCTTTTGTGATGGATGGACACGAATGACTGTGGGGGATAAAGCACCATTTCCTGGGATAGGTAGTTTTGACTCAGAGGTATTGCATAATCTAAGGAGAATGATATGTCTGATAAAATCCGGGAAGCAATGGATTAGACATTATGATTGTTTACAGTTATGGCAACAGGAAGGTGAGATACAAAGAGGATTAGCTCAAGCAGCTGGTTCCCACCTTAGCAGGAAACACATGGCAACTGGAGAAACAATGGCTACAGAGAATGGCATACTGGTATATGATAAAAATGCACTTAATAAATGTATTAATGATGATAGTAGTAAACGTAATAAATGTGTTAATGACGATAGGAGTAAAACTGATAAATGTACAAATTCTAACCCGTGCAAGTTGCACCCCATGTTAAACTTCCCTCAGGATTACAAGCAAGAAAGTGAGCCCAGCACGATGCCGGCACATTTTCCAGCAGCCATCATACGAGACCCCCCGGTGGGCACGGCCCAATCGGTAAAAGCAGTAGTTAAGCCCCCTTACGGAGGGTCAGGTGAGGTCGTGTCCACAGGTAAGTACGGTATTGTACATCATGCACAGACAATTGCACCTCACATTGTAGAGTCAACACAAGATGGTGTAATTGAACTAAATCCTGTCAGGGTGATCACAGTCCCCAATGGGAGGACTGACGCTCAGGGAGTCACTCCCGCCAGAGACATTGCTATGCATTGTCCCTGGTCCCGGATGGAATTGAGGACAATTATGTCTGAATTTCCTGATCCCAGGAGAGATCTAGCTGCATGTCAGAGGTTTATTAAAGAATTAGGTAACGCCGCAGAACCCACAAACAAAGATTGGCGAACAGTGCTACGAGTATGTTTACCTTCCAACATTGACCCTGCCAAATTTATTACTGTGTGTAAATTAGAAGCAGACGTACCTCTCACTGAGGAATACACTCAGGAGAATGTACGACAAATCAATCTGCAATTAGGAGTATATTTCCCAACTGTTGTCAAGTGGAACAAAATTTTCTCCATTAGACAAAAAGAAGGTGAAATGGCAGCGGAATATTTCCATCGAGCACTGCAGGAAATATCTAGATACACTGGGATCACGGACATTGAGGATAATGTACATTATAGGGAGGTAGCTGTGTCCGTATTAATGGACGGCTTAAAAGACACACTAAGAATCAGGGTACAAACCTCTCTACCTAACTGGAGAGGTATCTCGGTGGCTGCATTAAGAGAGTCCGCTATCGAGCATGACCGTAATATCCAAAGAACCAGGGAAGCACAGGGAGAGCGGTTGATGGTGATGAACATCCTAGCACTAGAGGAGGCATCAAATCGACCAAAACCCCAGGTCACTGGCACATGGAGGAAGCCAAGGGATTGTTATCTTTGTAAAAGGGAAGGGCATTATGCCAGCAACTGTAACAGCACACATAAAGTCAGACCCCCTAGACAAGAACACGAGCAAAGTTATGACACACGTAATTGTAAGCAGGGATCATATAGGAAAAATTTTGGTCCGCACCTGTAATTTGCAGCCAGTGAAGTTGATCATTAGCCTTGATAGTAAGCCTGAGGTTACAGTCGATGTAATTGGTAGGTCATTCCTTGTAGACACAAGGGCGGCCAGGTAAACTCTGTGATTATCTTTAAATGTTTCCTTTTCATCTCTGACGTTCACCAGCAGAACTCAAACGTCACATGACTACTTTGTCTTTTCAGAGGTCTACCCAACCCCAGTATATCTTACCAGCATTGTTGTGTTTGGCCAGGCACAAAGGGTGGAGAGTGGAAATACTGGTGGGGGAGACTGCGCAGAGATACCAATGGACATGTTGATGTAATAAGCCTAATGGTGAACGGAAATCCGACAATGTTTTTCTCTTCTAATTGTTCTCTCACTTTTTGTTCTTTATTGTATCACCGGACTGTTTGTTTTGGGAAGACTGTGAGACAGCACCTTTGAGATGACAACTGAGCAAGAAGAACAACAAGACTAGAGGACAAATTATCGTAATAAGTTTTTTTTCCCCTTCAATTGTTTTCTGTACCCCCATTACAACTTTCTCTTTCTCCTCCCGTAAGATGGACTCGCCCCAAGAGACTGCAGTCCGTGTTTTCCTGTTGACCCTGTTGTTGACCAGAGCAGTCTGTTTCAGTGAGAGTACCAGTGAGGTCGAGAAAGGATCAGGAATGGGTTCTGATGATCAGGATGGATTTGTAGAATTCCAAGAGCAACACAATCACTGAGTAAAGGCGAGTATCAGAAAACGATCTGGTAGCCATGACACTAGTAGACATTGTGAAGGACTAGTGCCATACTCATTAACGATAGATGAGGTACTTGAATTAAGGGGTGGGAGACCGGTGGACAAGAAATTTAATATTTCTTTCCCTCCTAGTTTGAAGCTCCACCAATACCATGTAGATAGGTCACTAATATGTTTTAACATTTCCAATTCCCGAAAGCCGGGAAATTGGGAAGTGACATGGAACAACCGAACCATGACATTCTCACACAGAGCCGATAGAATGCCCATCGACTCAGAGCTTATACGCCAAATAGCCAACAGTGGAAGATATTTCCAATATAGGTACACTCTAGGAAGTAGGCCCATGCGAGTTGGAGAAGTATCACCAGGATACTGTGCACATATCATACAACCTGATACGTGTACTAGACAGATGAGAGAGTTAGGGATAGGATTTTTCACTTGGAAGGTTTGTAATATGGAGATGTCATATTCTGTCCCATATGTCCTCCCCGATGATGCATATTTCATATGTGGGAGGAAGGCTTATAAGTGGCTTGCCCCAAACTCAGAGGGATTGTGTTACATTGGAAGAGTGTTACCGGAAGTAATGACCATTACCCATGAAAAGATGAAAGATGTTCACCGCAATGCTCAAGCTCCTTACACTCACACCCATTACGAACACATTGTAAAAAGACACCTTATAGATAGGACAGAGCATGCAGCCTCTGATTTGATTCACGAATCCACCGGGATTCAACTCCTACTCGCGCTAGATATCACCCGTACCGCCAGAGGAGTTATAAATTTTAGGTATATTACCGCGCTAGCGAACCTGATAGACAATATCACCGAGATGTATGATGACACCTTTAGATATACTGGGAGAGAATTGCAAGCTTTCAAAACGGAACTGATCCAGCACAGGATGGTTCTCAATTACATCACAGCAGTGTCAGGAGGGTATTGTGTCACCCTAGCAACTCAGTATGGAGTGAAGTGTTGTACGTATATCACAAACAGCACTGAGGACCCAACCGAGGTCATAGATCAAAAGATGGACGATATCTTGCAATTGAAGTGGGAGTTCCGAAGGAGACACAACCTTACCCTTGCTTCTGTGGGTAATGAACTGACCGGCTGGGTATCATGGTTGAACCCACACAATTGGTTCTCAGGTTTAGGAGAATGGGCTCAAAATGTTATCGTTGCTGTAGGGAAATTCCTCTTATGTATCCTAGGAGCTGTTATAATGATTGGTCTGATATTCAGATGTGTTCGGATTTTAATGAATTGCAAGTGTAGTACCAAATTGATGAGTTTGAGGAGCGAGGGCATTGTAACAACAACTAGTTTAATTTATGACCCATCAATCGAGACAATGTTGTGATAAAATGTGATTCCACGGTCTGTTTCTTTCACCCGTTTCTCCTTTGGTTTTCTCCAAGGTACAAAGACATCCACCTGGAAGAAGAATTTGATGACCCTTTATACAGACCACTAATGAACTGTGTCACAGACACCTAATGAGCTTTTAGAGACTGTAATTTTTTATGGACACTTGAAGAGCTTTGCTTGCCACTTACAGCAAAGATACAGTAAAGAGACAAGACATCAGACAAGACATCAGACAAGACGTCAACAAGACACCCAAAGACGACCACATACATAATCATACGACTGCATTTAGAACGCATGTTTCTTATCTTCATCTCTACTATCTTCAGGTAGTGACACACATAGTCGACAGGTCATATAGGCACATATATTAGCACTCACATATTCTCCCCCTTCATGTATCATCAACTAATGTGCACCCCCATGTGTTGGAACTAAAAGCCGAAAAGAGCTCGGTAGAGTTTGTTAGCCCACTTACAGATTCTTAATACGGGATGAGAAGGATTCAATGTATACTTCGCAATACCTCGAAGCTTGGTTTAGAACACGTACGGCACGATGATACATGACCCCTCAGACATGGATTTCATACACACATGCTTTTACTATCCCACTAGGTCATGCATTTCCCACCTCCTCCTCTCCTCCCTACTCCCAATCATAATGAGGTATTTCATGGTAATATATATATTTTTCTGCTTGAATTGTAAAGAAAGTGGCAGTTATTGGTGACTGCCAAAGGGTGGACTGTCAAAGTCGAAAAATATTGTGATTCACAATGCCTTGTACTAACCCCAATGCACATGCCCGCTGCTCGTGCACCCACTCCCCCGTGCGTACGCATCCCCTCAGGTTGCGTAAGGGACGCTCCGACGTCTCCTGCGCATGGAGATGTGTATTTACGGCGGAGTTTGTGAGCGTCTAGCGGGCGACCCGATCATAACATATTTTACCCACATAGTGTGTTTTATAGTTAATATTCCCCTTAACAATGTTAGAAAGTATGTGTAGTGTAAACGGTTCTTGGACAGAGAAATTCCTCTTTGCATGATAGGAAGGGGCAGACTAGATGGGCCAAGTGGTTCTTATCTGCCGACAAATTCTATGGAAGGGTCAGATAAAGGTAGAATGGTGGTGTTTAGTATCCAGCTGTAGAGTATTTTATTGGTAACATTTCGGAGTTGGTTAGGAAGAGATTGCTCGCTCCTGCGCATAGTTATGTACAAAAGTAGTTTATAGACATTTACTGTATTTGCTGTTCATTATCCATGCGGGGGGAATCCAGAGGATACCACCCACTACAGCAGTTGGAAATAGACACAGCCCACCTGTTCGAACCCACCTATGACCTTTTGTTATAATGCAGAGACACATTCCTGTGTTCAATGAAAAATGAGATTGTAGGGACCATTGTATTGTTACTGTATGCTGTGTATATAAAGACCACCATTGCTGGACCAGCACTCACTCTCTCTCTACAAAGGTTTTCACACTGAAGGCTGAGGGCTGGTCCAGGACGCGCTTGCGAATCATTCCCACGTGTGTAAGTTTCTCTGTAGCCATTTTGTTATTCTTTATGTACGCCATTCGTTCTCATTTTGTTATCCTTTAAGTGTTTGCCATTTTATTCTCTTTGTGTTTGATCTGTTTGCGATCGTTCGCTATTGTTCACATTTATTTCTTGTTATTCTGTTTAGATATTGATGTTAGGTCTGTAGTGTATAACCTGTAACTGTTTTTCCCCTTTTTATACTAAAGAATCTTCTACGAAGGTGTTGGAACCTTACCAGGTCTTGTGTGTTTCACCAGTTATTGTAAAGGGTTTCTGAGCGTCTCAATCGCTCAAACAGCTTTCTTATTATCAAGATCAATAAGCGTTACAGTGTGGTAATATTACAGTACTAAGGTTTACAGTATAGGCATACCCTTACAGTGTGTTGTTAACAAGGTTTACTGTGTGTCATTCAGTGAGCGTCAGCGATGCTCGTGTCTCACTCTCACGGCACAGCGTCCACTACGCCAACAGCGTAGCAGTACGGTACTCGGGCCGCCTATAGCGTGCTCGATACTAAGCGTAAGCCCGTGAGCGTACGTGCCGCTCGTGCGTCGCGCCCACGGCTTAGCGTCTGCTACGCTAAGTGCGTACCCTTACGGTACTCCGTGCGCCGATTGCGTACTAGTCCATAATAAGTATATAGCTTTATGTTCAAAGGTAACATTTGACTTTATCAATTGGGGGACTCATCCGGGCCTCCTCATATCCGCAGCCAAGCGGAACCGGGCAGACTTTATCCATCAGCAAAGGGCGGGAAGGTAGTATCCCCTGTTATCCGTTTGGTGGTTGGGGATACGGTAGTGCTGATCAGATAAGCGTCTGCTCCGCTTGGTTTGTAGGGATGCTGGTGGGATCCGGAACCGAAAGGTAAGAACGGTAAGCTATTGTCTTTTAAATCTGTTTAATTTCTGTTTGGTGCCAACTGCGCACGCAAGACACGTAACACACACACACACACACACACACCTGTACTCTGCATATCTGATCATATTGTTGCAAAACAAGGTTCAAATGAGTCATATTGTGTTTGATTCAGATTGGATTGCTTATCTGTTTAAGTGGGTTTAAAAGTATATTTAAAAGTTGCTGCAAAAGCCTGATATAGTGTTGTTGTTTTTTTTAACTTAGGCCTAAAATAACTTCAGGGGCTTTTATGGTGATTTTTTTTGTGACAAAGGAAGCCGCATGGTCTGTCCTCCATTTTGTGTAACCCTCATGGATGTGGAAGGGGGAGGAGCAGTGGCCATTTTGGGAAGGTCAAAAAATTATTTTTTCTAAAATAGCTGATTTTCAGTCTACTCAGGAATAATCAGCCGGCCATGGTCAAAAATGAAATCACCATTTGAGTTACCAATGCATTTATTTAACCAATGTCATAATCAATTACAAATAGTTTCAGATGGGGCTTAATGAAAGATAATAATAAAATGAATATTTGATTTAGGAACGACACACACAGATAAATAAAGTTTTGTGTTTTTTTTTTCTCTCCTTACCTCTGTGATTCAGTTAAACTCTGCTTGTTGTAGGAAAGCCATTGAAATGCAAATTAACCTGTGTGGCTGCTTTTTTTCCTGGAAGTGAAAAAATCACCTTCACAGACAGTCAAAAGCACAGCATTCATATGCAAATTAGAAACACTTAAAGGGTACATAGAGATAATATTATAATTATGTGTGTGTTTACATCAATGTATGTTCTGCAAGATGGCTATCCAATATGAATCATACTATTGAAACATTGATTACTAGATTAATTTAGAATTGTATTTTGTGTACTTTCACATATCTACCTTTCTGTTTGCCATGAGCATTGATCACGCGCTGAGAAAATTTGTTGCTATTTTAGTTAAAAGTAAAGAGTAATACTTAAGGGAGTAATTGTAAAACACGCACGCAGCCTGACCCAGTTATAAAGGTTGTGCAGGAGATAATGTGTGGTGTGGGTAAGCGATTATAGTTGAATATCGTTTACATTTATAGAAGCGTGTTATTTGTATTACTGTGGAGTACAGATATGCCCACTAAATACAAATCACACGATAGCATTGTTTTAGTAAGAGGATACGGAAGCCGCAAGATAATAGCACAAATTTGTTCAGTTTCCAATATTTAGTTTAAATACCTTACTTTACTGTAATACCTCTGGGGAGAGCTATCAGATTACAGGAAATTATTTTTCTGATCAGAAAACTATAGAATGATAGTGTGGGCTGAAAACGGTATGAGTGTATTGAACTCCTCTTGGTGGTCTTAGTGAAGTCTTGGTGAAGTCTTGGTGAAGTCTTGGTGAATCACGGTCTAGGTGAAAACGTGCAAGCACGGTCTTGGTGAACACGTGCGATGGAGTGTGATAGAAGTTTTCGTGGTATTACGCTCCGGCTGTTGTGGAGCACAGTAGGAAGACTCCAGTGATCCTACCACTTATAGATATCAAGTGTCTATAAGTGGTACGATTAGACCGCACGGTTGTATGTGTGACCAATAACGCAACGTGATATGAGGTCGTATATATCTTGCCCTCATACGTGTTGTAGGGAGCACATGCAAGCGTGATTTGTGTAAAATAAAGGAAGGGAATTTTCGCTGGTCTCTCAGGAAAATCTCTAGAGGTAGGGCCTGCAACGATTACGTGTGTCTGCTAAAAGGGGCGGATCCGTTGTACTCGGAGCAGAAGAAGCTGGTGGAAGAGCTTGAAGAACTTCCACCGTAGACTTCTGTATTTGGTGCATTTTAGGAAGTTTTTCTGTGTTAAAAAGGTCCACAATGGAAGCCAAATGCACAACACAGGGACGTTTAGCAGTCAGAGTTCAGGCTGAAGAGGCTTGCAGACCCCGAGGGTCTGCTCGGTTAGTAATGTGGGGGAAGTATGGTCCCCACACTGAGACCTTTTGTGATGGATGGACACGAATGACTGTGGGGGATAAAGCACCATTTCCTGGGATAGGTAGTTTTGACTCAGAGGTATTGCATAATCTAAGGAGAATGATATGTCTGATAAAATCCGGGAAGCAATGGATTAGACATTATGATTGTTTACAGTTATGGCAACAGGAAGGTGAGATACAAAGAGGATTAGCTCAAGCAGCTGGTTCCCACCTTAGCAGGAAACACATGGCAACTGGAGAAACAATGGCTACAGAGAATGGCATACTGGTATATGATAAAAATGCACTTAATAAATGTATTAATGATGATAGTAGTAAACGTAATAAATGTGTTAATGACGATAGGAGTAAAACTGATAAATGTACAAATTCTAACCCGTGCAAGTTGCACCCCATGTTAAACTTCCCTCAGGATTACAAGCAAGAAAGTGAGCCCAGCACGATGCCGGCACATTTTCCAGCAGCCATCATACGAGACCCCCCGGTGGGCACGGCCCAATCGGTAAAAGCAGTAGTTAAGCCCCCTTACGGAGGGTCAGGTGAGGTCGTGTCCACAGGTAAGTACGGTATTGTACATCATGCACAGACAATTGCACCTCACATTGTAGAGTCAACACAAGATGGTGTAATTGAACTAAATCCTGTCAGGGTGATCACAGTCCCCAATGGGAGGACTGACGCTCAGGGAGTCACTCCCGCCAGAGACATTGCTATGCATTGTCCCTGGTCCCGGATGGAATTGAGGACAATTATGTCTGAATTTCCTGATCCCAGGAGAGATCTAGCTGCATGTCAGAGGTTTATTAAAGAATTAGGTAACGCCGCAGAACCCACAAACAAAGATTGGCGAACAGTGCTACGAGTATGTTTACCTTCCAACATTGACCCTGCCAAATTTATTACTGTGTGTAAATTAGAAGCAGACGTACCTCTCACTGAGGAATACACTCAGGAGAATGTACGACAAATCAATCTGCAATTAGGAGTATATTTCCCAACTGTTGTCAAGTGGAACAAAATTTTCTCCATTAGACAAAAAGAAGGTGAAATGGCAGCGGAATATTTCCATCGAGCACTGCAGGAAATATCTAGATACACTGGGATCACGGACATTGAGGATAATGTACATTATAGGGAGGTAGCTGTGTCCGTATTAATGGACGGCTTAAAAGACACACTAAGAATCAGGGTACAAACCTCTCTACCTAACTGGAGAGGTATCTCGGTGGCTGCATTAAGAGAGTCCGCTATCGAGCATGACCGTAATATCCAAAGAACCAGGGAAGCACAGGGAGAGCGGTTGATGGTGATGAACATCCTAGCACTAGAGGAGGCATCAAATCGACCAAAACCCCAGGTCACTGGCACATGGAGGAAGCCAAGGGATTGTTATCTTTGTAAAAGGGAAGGGCATTATGCCAGCAACTGTAACAGCACACATAAAGTCAGACCCCCTAGACAAGAACACGAGCAAAGTTATGACACACGTAATTGTAAGCAGGGATCATATAGGAAAAATTTTGGTCCGCACCTGTAATTTGCAGCCAGTGAAGTTGATCATTAGCCTTGATAGTAAGCCTGAGGTTACAGTCGATGTAATTGGTAGGTCATTCCTTGTAGACACAAGGGCGGCCAGGTAAACTCTGTGATTATCTTTAAATGTTTCCTTTTCATCTCTGACGTTCACCAGCAGAACTCAAACGTCACATGACTACTTTGTCTTTTCAGAGGTCTACCCAACCCCAGTATATCTTACCAGCATTGTTGTGTTTGGCCAGGCACAAAGGGTGGAGAGTGGAAATACTGGTGGGGGAGACTGCGCAGAGATACCAATGGACATGTTGATGTAATAAGCCTAATGGTGAACGGAAATCCGACAATGTTTTTCTCTTCTAATTGTTCTCTCACTTTTTGTTCTTTATTGTATCACCGGACTGTTTGTTTTGGGAAGACTGTGAGACAGCACCTTTGAGATGACAACTGAGCAAGAAGAACAACAAGACTAGAGGACAAATTATCGTAATAAGTTTTTTTTCCCCTTCAATTGTTTTCTGTACCCCCATTACAACTTTCTCTTTCTCCTCCCGTAAGATGGACTCGCCCCAAGAGACTGCAGTCCGTGTTTTCCTGTTGACCCTGTTGTTGACCAGAGCAGTCTGTTTCAGTGAGAGTACCAGTGAGGTCGAGAAAGGATCAGGAATGGGTTCTGATGATCAGGATGGATTTGTAGAATTCCAAGAGCAACACAATCACTGAGTAAAGGCGAGTATCAGAAAACGATCTGGTAGCCATGACACTAGTAGACATTGTGAAGGACTAGTGCCATACTCATTAACGATAGATGAGGTACTTGAATTAAGGGGTGGGAGACCGGTGGACAAGAAATTTAATATTTCTTTCCCTCCTAGTTTGAAGCTCCACCAATACCATGTAGATAGGTCACTAATATGTTTTAACATTTCCAATTCCCGAAAGCCGGGAAATTGGGAAGTGACATGGAACAACCGAACCATGACATTCTCACACAGAGCCGATAGAATGCCCATCGACTCAGAGCTTATACGCCAAATAGCCAACAGTGGAAGATATTTCCAATATAGGTACACTCTAGGAAGTAGGCCCATGCGAGTTGGAGAAGTATCACCAGGATACTGTGCACATATCATACAACCTGATACGTGTACTAGACAGATGAGAGAGTTAGGGATAGGATTTTTCACTTGGAAGGTTTGTAATATGGAGATGTCATATTCTGTCCCATATGTCCTCCCCGATGATGCATATTTCATATGTGGGAGGAAGGCTTATAAGTGGCTTGCCCCAAACTCAGAGGGATTGTGTTACATTGGAAGAGTGTTACCGGAAGTAATGACCATTACCCATGAAAAGATGAAAGATGTTCACCGCAATGCTCAAGCTCCTTACACTCACACCCATTACGAACACATTGTAAAAAGACACCTTATAGATAGGACAGAGCATGCAGCCTCTGATTTGATTCACGAATCCACCGGGATTCAACTCCTACTCGCGCTAGATATCACCCGTACCGCCAGAGGAGTTATAAATTTTAGGTATATTACCGCGCTAGCGAACCTGATAGACAATATCACCGAGATGTATGATGACACCTTTAGATATACTGGGAGAGAATTGCAAGCTTTCAAAACGGAACTGATCCAGCACAGGATGGTTCTCAATTACATCACAGCAGTGTCAGGAGGGTATTGTGTCACCCTAGCAACTCAGTATGGAGTGAAGTGTTGTACGTATATCACAAACAGCACTGAGGACCCAACCGAGGTCATAGATCAAAAGATGGACGATATCTTGCAATTGAAGTGGGAGTTCCGAAGGAGACACAACCTTACCCTTGCTTCTGTGGGTAATGAACTGACCGGCTGGGTATCATGGTTGAACCCACACAATTGGTTCTCAGGTTTAGGAGAATGGGCTCAAAATGTTATCGTTGCTGTAGGGAAATTCCTCTTATGTATCCTAGGAGCTGTTATAATGATTGGTCTGATATTCAGATGTGTTCGGATTTTAATGAATTGCAAGTGTAGTACCAAATTGATGAGTTTGAGGAGCGAGGGCATTGTAACAACAACTAGTTTAATTTATGACCCATCAATCGAGACAATGTTGTGATAAAATGTGATTCCACGGTCTGTTTCTTTCACCCGTTTCTCCTTTGGTTTTCTCCAAGGTACAAAGACATCCACCTGGAAGAAGAATTTGATGACCCTTTATACAGACCACTAATGAACTGTGTCACAGACACCTAATGAGCTTTTAGAGACTGTAATTTTTTATGGACACTTGAAGAGCTTTGCTTGCCACTTACAGCAAAGATACAGTAAAGAGACAAGACATCAGACAAGACATCAGACAAGACGTCAACAAGACACCCAAAGACGACCACATACATAATCATACGACTGCATTTAGAACGCATGTTTCTTATCTTCATCTCTACTATCTTCAGGTAGTGACACACATAGTCGACAGGTCATATAGGCACATATATTAGCACTCACATATTCTCCCCCTTCATGTATCATCAACTAATGTGCACCCCCATGTGTTGGAACTAAAAGCCGAAAAGAGCTCGGTAGAGTTTGTTAGCCCACTTACAGATTCTTAATACGGGATGAGAAGGATTCAATGTATACTTCGCAATACCTCGAAGCTTGGTTTAGAACACGTACGGCACGATGATACATGACCCCTCAGACATGGATTTCATACACACATGCTTTTACTATCCCACTAGGTCATGCATTTCCCACCTCCTCCTCTCCTCCCTACTCCCAATCATAATGAGGTATTTCATGGTAATATATATATTTTTCTGCTTGAATTGTAAAGAAAGTGGCAGTTATTGGTGACTGCCAAAGGGTGGACTGTCAAAGTCGAAAAATATTGTGATTCACAATGCCTTGTACTAACCCCAATGCACATGCCCGCTGCTCGTGCACCCACTCCCCCGTGCGTACGCATCCCCTCAGGTTGCGTAAGGGACGCTCCGACGTCTCCTGCGCATGGAGATGTGTATTTACGGCGGAGTTTGTGAGCGTCTAGCGGGCGACCCGATCATAACATATTTTACCCACATAGTGTGTTTTATAGTGAATATTCCCCTTAACAATGTTAGAAAGTATGTTTAGTGTAAACGGTTCTTGGACAGAGAAATTCCTCTTTGCATGATAGGAAGGGGCAGACTAGATGGGCCAAGTGGTTCTTATCTGCCGACAAATTCTATGGAAGGGTCAGATAAAGGTAGAACGGTGGTGTTTAGTATCCAGCTGTAGAGTATTTTATTGGTAACATTTCGGAGTTGGTTAGGAAGAGATTGCTCGCTCCTGCGCATAGTTATGTACAAAAGTAGTTTATAGACATTTACTGTATTTGCTATTCATTATCCATGCGGGGGGAATCCAGAGGATACCACCCACTACAGCAGTTGGAAATAGACACAGCCCACCTGTTCGAACCCACCTATGACCTTTTGTTATAATGCAGAGACACATTCCTGTGTCCAATGAAAAATGAGATTGTAGGGACCATTGTATTGTTACTGTATGCTGTGTATATAAAGACCACCATTGCTGGACCAGCACTCACTCTCTCTCTACAAAGGTTTTCACACTGAAGGCTGAAGGCTGGTCCAGGACGCGCTTGCGAATCATTCCCACGTGTGTAAGTTTCTCTGTAGCCATTTTGTTATTCTTTATGTACGCCATTCGTTCTCATTTTGTTATCCTTTAAGTGTTTGCCATTTTATTCTCTTTGTGTTTGATCTGTTTGCGATCGTTCGCTATTGTTCACATTTATTTCTTGTTATTCTGTTTAGATATTGATGTTAGGTCTGTAGTGTATAAGCTGTAACTGTTTTTCCCCTTTTTATACTAAAGAATCTTCTACGAAGGTGTTGGAACCTTACCAGGTCTTGTGTGTTTCACCAGTTATTGTAAAGGGTTTCTGAGCGTCTCAATCGCTCAAACAGCTTTCATATTATCAAGGTCAATAAGCGTTACAGTGTGGTAATATTACAGTACTAAGGTTTACAGTATAAGCATACCCTTACAGTGTGTTGTTAACAAGGTTTACTGTGTGTCATTCAGTGAGCGTCAGCGCCGCTCGTGTCTCACTCTCATGGCACAGCGTCCGCTACGCCAACAGCGTAGCAGTACTGTACTCGGGCTGCCTATAGCGTGCTCGATACTAAGCGTAAGCCCGTGAGCGTACGTGCCGCTCGTGCGTCGCGCCCACGGCTTAGCGTCTGCTACGCTAAGTGCGTACCCTTACGGTACTCCGTGCACCGATTGCGTACTAGTCCATGATAAGTATATAGCTTTATGTTCAAAGGTAACATTTGACTATCAATTGGGGGACTCATCCTGGCCTCCTCATATCCGCAGCCAAGCGGAACCGGGCAGACTTTATCCATCAGCAAAGGGCGGGAAGGTAGTATCCCCTGTTATCCGTTTGGTGGTTGGGGATACGGTAGTGCTGATCAGATAAGCATCTGCTCCGCTTGGTTTGTAGGGATGCTGGTGGGATCCGGAACCGAAAGGTAAGAACGTTAAGCTATTGTCTTTTAAATCTGTTTAATTTCTGTTTGGTGCCAACTGCGCACGCAAGACACGTAACACACACACACACACACACACACACACACACACCTGTACTCTGCATATCTGATCATATTGTTGCAAAACAAGGTTCAAATGAGTCATATTGTGTTTGATTCAGATTGGATTGCTTATCTGTTTAAGTAGGTTTAAAAGTATATTTAAAAGTTGCTGCAAAAGCCTGATATAGTGTTGTTGTTTTTTTTAACTTAGGCCTAAAATAACTTCAGGGGCTTGCATGGTGATTTTTTTTTGTGACAAAGGAAGCCGCATGGTCTGTCCTCCATTTTGTGTAACCCTCATGGATGTGGAAGGGGGAGGAGCAGCGGCCATTTTGGGAAGGTCAAAAAAAAAAATCTGAAATAACTGATTTTCAGTCTACTCAGGAATAATCAGCCGGCCATGGTCAAAAAAGAAATCACCATTTGAGTTACCAATGCATTTATTTAACCAATGTCATAATCAATTACAAATAGTTTCAGATGGGGCTTAATGAAAGATAATAATAAAATGAATATTTGATCTAGGAACGACACACACAGATAAACAAAGTTTTGTGTTGTTTTTTTCTCTCCTTACCTCTGTGATTCAGTTAAACTCTGCTTGTTGTAGGAAAGCCATTGAAATGCAAATTAACCTATGTGGCTGCTTTTTTTCCTGGCAGTGAAAAAATCACCTTCACAGACAGTCAAAAGCACAGCATTCATATGCAAATTAGAAACACTTAATGGGTACATCGAGATAATATTATAATTATGTGTGTGTTTACATCAATGTATGTTCTGCAAGATGGCTATCCAATATGAATCATACTATTGGAAGCATTGATTACTAGATTAATTTAGAATTGTATTTTGTGTACTTTCACATATCTACCTTTCTTTTTGCAATTAGCATTGATCACGCGCTGAGAAAATTTGTTGCTATTTTAGTTAAAAGTAAAGAGTAATACTTAAGGGAGTAATTGTAAAACACGCACGCAGCCTGACCCAGTTATAAAGGTTGTGCAGGAGATAATGTGTGGTGTGGGTAAGCGATTATAGTTGAATATCGTTTACATTTATAGAAGCATGTTATTTGTATTACTGTGGAGTATCCGGCCTGCGTACACGTGTCTACCGTGTGCGAGACAGCGTACGCTACGCAAAGGCCTACACACGTGGAGTAAATTACGCAACGTGCGTACAGATACGCCCACTAAATACAAATCACACGATAGCATTGTTTTAGTAAGAGGATACGGAAGCCGCAAGATAATAGCACAAATTTGTTCAGTTTCCAATATTTAGTTTAAATACCTTACTTTACTGTAATACCTCTGGGGAGAGCTATCAGATTACAGGAAATTATTTTTCTGATCAGAAAACTATAGAATGATAGTGTGGGCTGAAAACGGTATGAGTGTATTGAACTCCTCTTGGTGGTCTTGGTGAAGTCTTGGTGAAGTCTTGGTGAATCACGGTCTAGGTGAAAACGTGCAAGCACGGTCTTGGTGAACACGTGCGATGGAGTGTGATAGAAGTTTTCGTGGTATTACGCTCCGGCTGTTAGGAAGCACAGTAGGAAGACTCCAGTGATCCTACCACTTATAGATATCAAGTGTCTATAAGTGGTACGATTGGACCACACGGTTGAATGTGTGACCAATAACGCAACGTGATATGAGGTCGTATATATCTTGCCCTCATACGTGTTGTAGGGAGCACATGCAAGCGTGATTTGTGTAAAATAAAGGAAGGGAATTTTCGCTGGTCTCTCAGGAAAATCTCTAGAGGTAGGGCCTGCAACGATTAAGTGTGTCTGCTAAAAGGGGTGGATCCGTTGTACTCGGAGCAGAAGAAGCTGGTGGAAGAGCTTGAAGAACTTCCACCATAGACTTCTGTGTTTGGTGCATTTTAGGAAGTTTTTCTGTGTTAAAAAGGTCCACAATGGAAGCCAAATGCACAACACAGGGACGTTTAGCAGTCAGAGTTCAGGCTGAAGAGGCTTGCAGACCCCGAGGGTCTGCTCGGTTAGTAATGTGGGGGAAGTATGGTCCCCACACTGAGACCTTTTGTGATGAATGGACACGAATGACTGTGGGGGATAAAGCACCATTTCCTGGGATAGGTAGTTTTGACTCAGAGGTATTGCATAATCTAAGGAGAAGGATATGTCTGATAAAATCCGGGAAGCAATGGATTAGATATTATGATTGTTTACAGTTATGGCAACAGGAAGGTGAGATACAAAGAGGATTAGCTCAAGCAGCTGGTTCACACCTTAGCAGGAAACACATGGCAACTGGAGAAACAATGGCTACAGAGAATGGCATACTGGTATATGATAAAAATGCACTTAATAAATGTATTAATGATGATAGTAGTAAACGTAATAAATGTGTTAATGACGATAGGAGTAAAACTGATAAATGTACAAATTCTAACCCGTGCAAGTTGCACCCCATGTTAAACTTCCCTCAGGATTACAGGCAAGAAAGTGAGCCCAGCACGATGTCGGCACATTTTCCGGCAGCCATCATACGAGACCCCCAGGTGGGCACGGCCCAATCGGTAAAAGCAGTAGTTAAGCCCCCTTACGGAGGGTGAGGTGAGGTTGTGTCCACAGGTAAGTACGGTATTGTACATCATGCACAGACAATTGCACCTCAAATTGTAGAGTCAACACAAGATGGTGTAATTGAACTAAATCCTGTCAGGGTGATCACAGTCCCCAATAGGAGGACTGACGCTCAGGGAGTCACTCCCGCCAGAGACATTGCTATGCATTGTCCCTGGTCCCGGATGGAATTGAGGACAATTATGTCTGAATTTCCTGATCCCAGGAGAGATCTAGCTGCATGTCAGAGGTTTATTAAAGAATTAGGTAAAGCTGCAGAACCCACAAACAAAGATTGGCGAACAGTGCTACGAGTATGTTTACCTTCCAACATTGACCCTGCCAAATTTATTACTGTGTGTAAATTAGAAGCAGACGTACCTCTCACTGAGGAATACACTCAGGAGAATGTATGACAAATCAATCTGCAATTAGGAGTATATTTCCCAACTGTTGTCAAGTGGAACAAAATTTTCTCCATTACACAAAAAGAGGGTGAAATGGCAGCGGAATATTTCCATCGAGCACTGCAGGAAATATCTAGATACACTGGGATCACGGACATTGAGGATAATGTACATTATAGGGAGGTAGCTGTGTCCGTATTAATGGACGGCTTAAAAGACACACTAAGAATCAGGGTACAAACCTCTCTACCTAACTGGAGAGGTATCTCGGTGGCTGCATTAAGAGAGTCCGCTATCGAGCATGACCGTAATATCCAAAGAACCAGGGAAGCACAGGGAGAGCGGTTGATGGTGATGAACATCCAAGCACTAGAGGAGGCATCAAATCGACCAAAACCCCAGGCCACTGGCACATGGAGGAAGCCAAGGGTTTGTTATCTTTGTAAAAGGGAAGGGCATTATGCCAGCAACTGTAACAGCACACATAAAGTCAGACCCCCTAGACAAGAACACGAGCAAAGTTATGACACACGTATTTGTAAGCAGGGATCATATAGGAAAAATTTTGGGCCGCACCTGTAATTTGCAGCCAGTGAAGTTAATTATTAGCCTTGATAGTAAGCCTGAGGTTACAGTCGATGTAATTGGTAGGTCATTCCTTGTAGACACAAGGGCGGCCAGGTAAACTCTGTGATTATCTTTAAATGTTTCCTTTTCATCTCTGACGTTTCCCAGCAGAACTCAAACGTCACATGACTACTTGGTCTTTTCAGAGGACTACCCAACCCCAGTATATCTTACCAGCATCGTTGTCTTTGGCCAGGCACAAAGGGTGGAGAGTGGAAATACTGGTGGGGGAGACTGCGCAGAGATACCAATGGACATGTTGGTGTAATAAGCCTAATGGTGAACGGAAATCCGACAATGTTTTTCTCTTCTAATTGTTCTCTCACTTTTTGTTCTTTCATGTTTTACGGATGGTATGTCACACAAAATTTAGACAAATAGTAATACCAGATTTATGCTCCTTACAGAATGATCGCTGATTTGGAAAGAATATTGTATCACCGGAGTGTTCGTTTTGGGAAGACTGTGAGACAGCACCTTTGAGATGACAACTGAGCAAGAAGAACAACAAGACTAGAGGACAAATTATCGTAACAAGTTTTTTTTTCTCTTCAATTGTTTTCTGTACCCCCATTACAACTTTCTTTTTCTCCTCCCGTAAGATGGACTCGCCCCAAGAGACTGCAGTCCGTGTTTTCCTGTTGACCCTGTTGTTGACCAGAGCAGTCTGTTTCAGTGAGAGTACCAGTGAGGTCGAGAAAGGATCTGGAACGGGTTCTGATGATCAGGATGGATTCGTAGAATTCCAAGAGCAACACAATCACAGAGTAAAGGCGAGTATCAGAAAAAACGATCTGGTAGCAATGACACTAGTAGACATTGTGAAGGATTGTTAGCTGAAGAGAACTGTATCTGTAGGAATTGTGACAACATAGCTGAGGACGGGTGCATCCAGAGATGTCAGTCCAGCCTTAATATCAACATGGACCGTCATCCATTGAGTGACTATCACTCATTAGTGGGTAAGGTTTTAAACCAAAAGGAATGCTGGGTGTGCTCACAAGTACCTCAAGGTCATAGAAAGTCAGGACTAGTGCCATACTCATTAACGATAGATGAGGTACTTGAATTAAGGGGTGGGAGACCGGTGGACAAGAAATTTAATATTTCTTTCCCTCCTAGTTTGAAGCTCCACCAATACCATGTAGATAGGTCCCTAATATGTTTTAACATTTCCAATTCCCGAAAGCCGGGAAATTGGGAAGTGACATGGAACAACCGAACCATGACATTCTCACACAGAGCCGATAGAATGCCCATCGACTCAGAGCTTATACGCCAAATAGCCAACAGTGGATGATATTTCCAATATAGGTACACTCTAGGAAGTAGACCCATGCGAGTTGGAGAAGTATCACCAGGATACTGTGCACATATCATACAACCTGATACGTGTACTAGACAGATGAGAGAGTTAGGGATAGGATTTTCACTTGGAAGGTTTGTAATATGGAGATGTCATATTCTGTCCCATATGTCCTCCCCGATGATGCATATTTCATATGTGGGAGGAAGGCTTATAAGTGGCTTGTCCCAAACTCAGAGGGATTGTGTTACATTGGAAGAGTGTTACCGGAAGTAATGACCATTACCCATGAAAAGATGAAAGATGTTCACCGCAATGCTCAAGCTCCTTACACTCACACCCATTACGAACACATTGTAAAAAGACACCTTATAGATAGGACAGAGCATGCAGCCTCTGATTTGATTCACGAATCCACCGGGATTCAACTCCTACTCGCGCTAGATATCACCCGTACCGCCAGAGGAGTTATAAATTTTAGGTATATTACTGCGCTAGCGAACCTGATAGACAATATCACCGAGATGTATGATGACACCATTAGATATACTGGGAGAGAATTGCAAGCTTACAAAACGGAACTGATCCAGCACAGGATGGTTCTCAATTACATCACAGCAGTGTCAGGAGGGTATTGTGTCACCCTAGCAACTCAGTATGGAGTGAAGTGTTGTACGTATATCACAAACAGCACTGAGGACCCAACTGAGGTCATAGATCAAAAGATGGACGATATCTTGCAATTGAAGTGGGAGTTCCGAAGGAGACACAACCTTACCCTTGCTTCTGTGGGTAATGAACTGACCGGCTGGGTATCATGGTTGAACCCACACAATTGGTTCTCAGGTTTAGGAGAATGGGCTCAAAATGTTATCGTTGCTGTAGGGAAATTCCTCTTATGTATCCTAGGAGCTGTCATAATGATTGGTCTGATATTCAAATGTGTTCGGATTTTAATGAATTGCAAGTGTAGTACCAAATTGATGAGTTTGAGGAGCGAGGGCATTGTAACAACAACTAGTTTCATTTATGACCCATCAATCGAGACAATGTTGTGATAAAATGTGATTCCACGGTCCGTTTTTTTCACCCGTTTCTCCTTTGGTTTTCTCCAAGGTACAAAGACATCCACCTGGAAGAAGAATTTTATGACCCTTTATACAGACCACTGATGAAGTGTGTCACAGACACCTAATGAGCTTTTAGAGACTGTAATTTTTTATGGACACTTGAAGAGCTTTGCTTGCCACTTACAGCAAAGATACAGTAAAGAGACAAGGCATCAGACAAGACATCAGACAAGACGTCAACAAGACACCCAAAGACGACCACATACATAATCATACGACTGCATTTAGAACGCATGTTTCTTATCTTCATCTCTACTATCTTCAGGTAGTGACACACATAGTCGACAGGTCATATAGGCACATATATTAGCACTCACATATTCTCCCCCTTCATGTATCATCAACTAATGTGCACCCCCATTTGTTGGAACTAAAAGCCGAAAAGAGCTCGGTAGAGTTTGTTAGCCCACTTACAGACCCTTAATACGGGATGAGAAGGATTCAATGTATACTTCGCAATACCTCGAAGCTTGGTTTAGAACACGTACGGCACGATGATACATGACCCCTCAGACATGGATTTCATACACACATGCTTTTACTATCCCACTAGGTCATGCATTTCCCACCTCCTCCTCCCCTCCCTACTCCCAATCATAATGAGGTATTTCATGGTAATATATATATTTTTCTGCTTGAATTGTTTAGAAAGTGGCAGTTATTGGTGACTGCCAAAGGGTGGACTGTCAAAGTCGAAAAATATCGTGATTCACAATGCCTTGTACTAACCCCAATGCACATGCCCGCTGCTCGTGCACCCACTCCCCCGTGCGTACGCATCCCCTCAGGTTGCATAAGGGACGCTCCGACCTCTCCTGCACATGGAGATGTGTATTTACGGCGGAGTTTGTGAGCGTCTAGCGGGCGACCCGATCATAACATATTTTACCCACATAGTGTGCTTTATAGTGAATATTCCCCTTAACAATGTTAGAAAGTATGTTTAGTGTAAACGGTTCTTGGACAGAGAAATTCCTCTTTGCATGATAGGAAGGGGCAGACTAGATGGGCCAAGTGGTTCTTATCTGCCGACAAATTCTATGGAAGGGTCAGATAAAGGTAGAATGGTGGTGTTTAGTATCCAGCTGTAGAGTATTTTATTGGTAACATTTCGGTGTTGGTTAGGAAGAGATTGCTCGCTCCTGCGCATAGTTATGTACAAAAGTAGTTTATAGACATTTACTGTATTTGCTGTTCATTATCCATGCGGGGGGAATCCAGAGGATACCACCCACTACAGCAGTTGGAAATAGACACAGCCCACCTGTTCGAACCCACCTATGACCTTTTGTTATAATGCAGAGACACATTCCTGTGTCCAATGAAAAATGAGATTGTAGGGACCATTGTATTGTTACTGTATGCTGTGTATATAAAGACCACCATTGCTGGACCAGCACTCACTCTCTCTCTACAAAGGTTTTCACACTGAAGGCTGAGGGCTGGTCCAGGACGCGCTTGCGAATCATTCCCACGTGTGTAAGTTTCTCTGTAGCCATTTTGTTATTCTTTATGTACGCCATTCGTTCTCATTTTGTTATCCTTTAAGTGTTTGCCATTTTATTCTCTTTGTGTTTGATCTGTTTGCGATCGTTCGCTATTGTTCACATTTATTTCTTGTTATTCTGTTTAGATATTGATGTTAGGTCTGTAGTGTATAAGCTGTAACTGTTTTTCCCCTTTTTATACTAAAGAATCTTCTACGAAGGTGTTGGAACCTTACCAGGTCTTGTGTGTTTTACCAGTTATTGTAAAGGGTTTCTGAGCGTCTCAATCGCTCAAACAGCTTTCATATTATCAAGGTCAATAAGCGTTACAGTGTGGTAATAGTACAGTACTAAGGTTTACAGTATAAGCATACCCTTACAGTGTGTTGTTAACAAGGTTTACTGTGTGTCATTCAGTGAGCGTCAGCGTCGCTCGTGTCTCACTCTCACGGCATAGCGTCCGCTACGCCAACAGCGTAGCAGTACGGTACTCGGGCCGCCTATAGCGTGCTCGATACTAAGCGTAAGCCCGTGAGCGTACGTGCCGCTCGTGCGTCGCGCCCACAGCTTAGCTTCTGCTACGCTAAGTGCGTACCCTTACGGTACTCCGTGCGCCGATTGCGTACTAGTCCATAATAAGTATATAGCTTTATGTTCAAAGGTAACATTTGACTTTATCAAGACCCACAAATTGTGGCTTTTTTGTAGGGGTGGGGCTTGATGATGTCATAGCCATGCCCCACCCCCAAAAGTTTCCTACAGCATCTCCTCCCCAGGCTTCTCCCGGAGAGGAGAAATTTAAATTAGACAAGTATGTGTAGCACCTCTAACAGCATATGATACCACAGTGATAGGACAGCAGCCCTAACAGCACAGGACAGCACAGTGACAGGACAGCACCCCTAACAGCACACAGGACAGCACCCCTAGAAAGCAAACACTGACCCCACCCGATGCCACCACCCACAGAGAGAGACAGAGGTCCGGAGTGAAAATGGTGGCGAAGTATGGCTCTTTATATGAAATCCAAAACCCGCGAGAATCCGACAGTGGGATGATGGCATTTTGCCTCATCCTGGGATCCGAGTCAGGAGGGAAACTTTGAGCTGGACTCTGATCCAGACTCAGATCATGAAGTTCAGGTGGGTCCCGTTCTCAGAGGACCGGACCTGCTCAACTCTAGTTACAGGTAGTATAAATTTTTAAATCTGGCTTCAATTAGATTTCTGTGACCACATCTTGAATTTTTTTCACTTGATGCATGTCACTGCTTTATTTTGAATTATTCAAGTTACAGCAACATCCGCCTAGGGGCGTATTCAGCATCGTAACAGTGTTGCAGTGTGCATTATGCCAGCTCCCTAAATTGTGATTTAGCAGAGCTCTGCCTAAGCATGCTCTTGGCAGCTCCACAGGCTGCATGGTGCATGCCCAGAGCATTCCTTGGGTGCTCCAGGTGTCTCTGCAGTAGCACCACTGGCTGCGGGATACCATTCCAGGATATCTTACAAACCACCTCCAGGTTCTGTGGAGCATAAACAGTGCCACCCCCAAAGTCCTGCATAATAGCACCATTCACACAGTCCTAGATATGGCCCTGAGCATATCTGTTAAAGTTATTTTGTAGGAATTCCCTGAAAACAGGTGGTTTTGTGGATCTCTGCAATACTTAATCATCCCTGGTATGTAACAAGGAGGAACCGCAGTAGATTTCTCCTATATCTGCATCTGTCCCTTAATTTCCAACCACAAAAGCAGCCCCTGGACATATTTACCAAGCTCCAGAATGCAAAGATGACTTTAGCCCATAGTGACAAATCCCTGTTGGCTCCTGCGTCTAAACCCAGGACTGCATTGCGAGTTATTTTCACACCACAAGCACATATTATATGTGGTTGGGAGTAAATATGCTCTTTAGCTGGGTTACATCAATAATTTTATATTTCTCTGGCTTTTTCCTCTGTTTACATTGTACAGAAAAGGCAGTGGTATGAAATTAAGAGAGATGTGCAGTCTCCATGTGGGCATCCCCCTTTCTCACTGGCGTGGTGCAGAGTAGTCTCTGGGACTATGGTGGTCATTCCGAGTTGTTCGCTCGCAAGCTGCTTTTAGCAGCATTGCACATGCTAAGCCGCCGCCTACTGGGAGTGAATCTTAGCTTAGCAAAATTGCGAATGAAAGATTCTCAAAATTGCGAATAGAAATTACTTAGCAGTTTCTGAGTAGCTCGACACTTACTCTGCCACTGCGATCAGTTCAGTCAGTTTCGTTCCTGGTTTGACATCACAAACACACCCAGCGTTCGCCCAGACACTCCCCTGTTTCTCCAGCAACTCCCGCGTTTTTCCCAGAAACGGCAGCGTTTTTTCACACACACACATAAAACGGACAGTTTCCGCCCAGAAACACCCACTTCCTGTCAATCACATTACGATCACCAGAACGACGAAAAAAACCTCGTAATGCCGTGAGTAAATTACCAAACTTCTTAGCAAATTTACTTGGCGCAGTCGCAGTGCGAACATTGCGCATGCGCAATTAGCAGAAAATCGCTGCGATGCGAAGAAAATTACCGAGTGAACAACTCGGAATGAGGGCCTATGTGAGAGACTCCCTTATGTGTGCAGGTCTAAAGGGGACATGGTCCTGGTGAATGGCTGCCTCACCATTATCCCAGTAATATATGTAGCACTGGGCTCTGTAGAGATAAGTATAATGAAAGGGATAGATAAAGAAAGTGGAGGGCCTGTCTGCGGGCCTTGTTATCTCTCAATGGCTTTTTCAGCAGTAGACTCTAGCACAGGCCTGTCCAACCTGCGGCCCTCCAGATGTTGTGAAACTACAATTCCCAGCATGCCCTGCCACAGTTTTGCTGTCAGAAAATGCTAAAACTGTGGCAGGGTATGTTGGGATGTGTCGTTTCACAAGAGCTTGAGGGCCGAAGGTTGGACAGGCCTGTTCTAGCACTTACTAGAGTCTACTGTGTATATGACAATCTCTGAGAAAATGGCACCTGTACCATATTCCTAGTGATTTCTGTAGTGCACATGCACAGATCTCTGGAAACAAGGTACTTGCATCAAATTCAACTTCCAGGTGATACCTGTGGCGGCCACTGAGAGGTTAGTATTTTGAATGGATGTGCAGTGTGGACCCATTGTAAAACATTAAGGAACGGATGTAATGAAGTCCGAGTTGGCCAGAGGTGCCGGTTTCCGGCCAAACTCTCACTTTTTTTTAAGTGGCAATCATGTACAAGGCAAACCCATGCCTTGTAAATGATAGCTGCTTTAAAAAAAGCAGAGTTCGACTGGGTACCAGCTTCTCCGCCCAACTTGTACTTCATTACATCTGACCCTAAGGGCTATTACACATGCTCCGGGCAGCGCCAGCCTGCAAAATACCGGACAGCTTTTTGCCACAGCTGTCCTGCTGAGACACATGCAGAGCAATGTGTCAATTCACATGGCCTCGACATGGCCGTTGGGTTTGCAGCCGGAAATATCCACTGAAAGGTCCGGCTGCCATGCCGGGGCCGTGCCATCCTTACAGGCAGTTAGTTAAGTGTGTTAATGGGTGCTTTCACAGACAATGGTTTTTTTATGCTGTGCTGCTGCTTCTGCGCATGCGCCCAGCCTTAAACACGGCACAAAACTGTTGTGTGTGTAAGGAACTGACGGATGGCAAAAAGCCGGACAAAGTTTGTCCAGCTTTTTGCTAGGGATGAGCGGGTTAGGTTTTCAGAGAACCAAACTGTACCGGACTTCACCTTTCGAGACCGGATCCGAGTCAAGCTCGGGTTTTCCAACCTGACTCGGAAACGAGAACAAGGCAAAACGTCATTATCCCGCTGTCGGATTCTCACGGGGCTTGGGTTCCATATAAGGAGCCGTGCGTCCCTGCCATTTTCACTCCGGCATTGTAGAGTGTAGAGAGAGGATGTGTCTCCGTTATCTCAGTGTCCGTGTCTTGTGCTGTATTTGTCCAGTCACAGTGGTTGTGTTGATAAACCTGATTAACTTACAGGACAGAAAAAGCAATACCTTTAACTTATATTTGTGCAGGCCGCTGCTACCGCTAAGCGTGTGTGTAACCCCTAACAGATACGTACATGTTTGGAAGCACGCCGTCACGCTGTAAGCATGGAGTAGCTACACGTGAGGTGGAATACACTTTATAACCCCTAGCAGGAAAGGAACACTACACCAATTGTATTTAAAAATGTTGGGATCCGACCCACCAACAGTTATTTACTAAAAGGGGGTTACAACAATAATACAAATACAATAAGAGAAGAGGCTACAATCAATGACACATACGTTTGTTTTGCCATTGCCACCCAGTCCCGGTCCTCGGTCAATAAAGATAGATGACCTTCAGAGAATGTGTGACTGGCCAGGCAGCTTGGCTTTTTATACAATATTCCAAAGCATGAAATAATAGAAACTGTATGCTCTTCTTTCATTGGTTTGGGGGTGGGACATATCCTGTGCACTGGGGATCATTGGTCAGCTCAAGCGGTGGGCGATGGCTAAGTCTTGAGATGTGATTACTGTTGTTTGCATCTGAGTTCCCGCCCCATGACCAGTTAAACCCACCACATTAATCATACATAAATCTGGTATTACTAATAACTTATTGTTGCAATATGTGACAATATTCTCATACTCACTGGATTACTGCTTATGTGACCCTGAACAATATGATCCCACACATGATATGATTATCCATTTCCATCCTCAAGATATATATATGTATATATATATATATATATATATATATATATATACATACATGTATACATACATACACACACATACATTCCTGCTATTATATTTTGTTAGGAAATAAATAAATATGTATATATATATATATATATATATATATATATTTATTTATTTCCAAGAGTTTAGACTATAAATGTTATACCTCTGATATCTAAATGTCTGGTATGCAGTTTGTCAGCTGTTAGTGATTTGTACAAGCAAGGCTTGTGTTTTTTATATCTCATCGTCTTCTTGTTTGTCCTGGCTTCTAGTAAAACAATGACAGTCCAGTATCTGCTGTCTTTGACAGATACTGGACAACTCTAGAACAGTGGGGGTAACCAAAGGTATTTGCCTTCTTCATAGGATTACAAAGCTTTGCATAAACAAGTCAGTCTGATACATTCAAGGCACTCTAGGAGAATCGCCTTTCTATGCGTATGAGAGGTTTGATTAATTTATGTGTGAACAGTAACTTGCTATTGAAGGATGTACAGACAGTGGCCAGTATTAACTAAAAATCCGAGTTTGGACGATTTGTGTTTTTTTTTCTAAGTCCCAATCCGGGAATTCACTAAGCACCAATCTTGGCAGTGTCTGGTCTATTCGTAATGGTTTGAATGACAGCCTTCCGAAATACGAATGAATAGACCATCGGTCAAACGCGGCTGTTATTTCATAGAATACGGGCATTCACTATTCATTCGTATTTGGGTGTTAGTTTCTGAGTGCTCAAGTGCGGGTCTTTTTTTTTTCGAATCGTTAAATAAAGCAGCAAAAAAATAGACCTGCTTTTTCCAGTCGAGTTTGGATAACCATGCACGGATCAGTGAGATCTGTGCATGGTTATCTATGGGAAAGGGTCTGTTTAGTGTAAAATCAGAAAGAAAAAAAATTGCGTGTGGTCCCCCTTAGCATAACCAGCCTCGGGCTCTTTGAGCCGGTCCTGGTTGAAAAAATAAGGGGAAAAAATGACAGGGGTCCCCCCATATTTAATCAACCAGCACCGGGCTCTGCGCCTGGTCCTGGTTCCAAAAATACGGGGGACAAAAAGCGTAGGGGTCCCCCTTATTTCTGAAACCAGCACCGGGCTCCACTAGCTGGGGAGATAATGCCACAGCCGGGGGACACTTTGATATCGGTCCCTGCGGCCGTGCCATTAAAACCCCAACTTGCGGTTGACCGAAAGTAACCTCACCGCTGACCGCAAAGTTCCCACCATTGGCTACAATGGAGCGCATAGGCGCTACATTGTATCACTGCCGTTTGCTGCCTGACAGACACTACAGGAGCACACAGCCAATCAGGAGGGTGCCACGACGTGGCGCTCCCTGATTGGCTGAAGGTACCCTCTTTGACAAGAGTCAGGGGGGGTCCTGCAAACATGGGACCCCTTTCAGTGCGTGTTCAGGTTAGCGGTTTTTTTTGTTGCCAAGTACGTGGATTATTCCAAGGCCGGATTCTTCACTGGATTATGTGAGTATAATTTTTTTCACAGGTACCCCTAGGATTCTACATGGAGAAGAGGACCGAGCCTCGTGGGAACATAGGTAAGTATGTGTGTATGTTGGTGTGCATGTATGTAATAAAGTTGTACTGTCACGGTGTGTGTGTCCTGTTTTCATTGGGGTATTTTTTTAGTAGTAGTACTACAGGTACCAGCGGGCCCGGTTTTCCTCCGCATGCTGGTACTTGTGGTTCTCCAAGTACCAGCTTGCGGGGCAGGCTTGCTGGGACTTGTAGTACTGCTACTAAAAACAATATTCAAATTTTTTACACATGGCTATCAGCCCCCCATCCGCCGCCCTTGGATGGGGGGGACAGCCTCAGGCTTCACCCCTGGCCCTTGGGTGGCTGGAGGGGGGGACCCCTTGATTGAAGGGGTCCCCACTCCTCCAGGGTACCCCGGCCAGGGGTGACTAGTTGGGGTTTTAATGGCACGGCCGCAGGGACCGATATCAAAGTGTCCCCCGGCTGTGGCATTATCTCCCCAGCTAGTGGAGCCCGGTGCTGGTTTCAGAAATATGGGGGACCCATACGCTTTTTGTCCCCCGTATTTTTGGAACCAGGACCAGGCGCAGAGCCCGGTGCTGGTTGATTAAATATGGGGGGACCCCTGTCATTTTTCCCCACATATTTTTTCAACCAGGACCGGCTCAAAGCCTGAGGCTGGTTATGCTTAGGAGGGGGAACCCCACGCAATTTTTTTCAGAATTTTATAGATTTTAATGAACTTTTTAAGGTACACAATGAAGCCCTGCACGGATCACACAGATCCGGACGGGATTCCTTGTGTTTTTTCAGGCAGTGTTTTACTCATCACTCCCGTAAAACACTGCCTGATATTACGAATCACATCGACATCGGAAAAAACGATTGTGCAAAACTCGGCAGCTTAGTGAATGATCGTATCAGGATTCAAAAAGTTGCAGTAAAATGCACCCGATACCATTCGAGTTCAAACACCCTTCAAAACGGTCAAAACACGAATATTAGTAAATAAACCCCAGTGTGTGAGTTATGCACTATATGGGTAAAATATTGAATATGGCTTTGTGGCTTTTCTGTGCGAATGCATATGTTACCGTATTTACTCATACCATGTGCTAACACGCAGGACCACGTGAGTGATTATACGTAGCTTGCGAGTATGTGTACGCACGGCAGAACAAGCACCCGCATGGAGGCCATCTGTGTGGTGTTTGTACATGATGAGTGTGCCTATAATATTTTCGACTTTGTCAGTCCACCCTTTGGCAGTCAATAATAACTGTCACACATGACTAATAAACTGAAAATATAATCTATACATTATATACAAAGTTTGGATGACCGGGAGAGAGTTGTAGGTAGGAAACGTGTAGCCTAGTGGGATAGGAAAAAGCATGTATGTATGAATCAATGTCTGAGGGGCATGTATCATCGTGCCGTATATGTTCTAAGTAAGCTTCGAGGTATTGCGAAGTATACATTAAATCCTTCTTATTCCATATTAAGGGTTTGTACATGGGCAAACAAACACTACCTAGCTCTTTTCGGGCAAGGGCTTTTACTTCTCACCCTTTTCAGCTTCTTATTTCCAACAAATGGGGAGCACATTTATCTGATGATACATGGAGGGGGAACATATGTGAGTGCTACTATATGTGGATAACACCTGTCGATTATGTGTGCCATTAACTGAGGGTTGCAGAGATGAGGGTAAGACACATATAAAAAAAATACATTCACATAAAATTTGGGTATGGTTGACGTTTTTTTTCCCAGTAGGATGTTTCTGGGTAAAGGTAGAAACAGAGATAAATGATGAAATAAGCAGGCCATGAAATTCATTTGCAAACCTTATCATAACACTGTTTCTACAGATGAGTCATAAATCAAATCTGCTGCAGTAACAACGCCCTCGCTCCTTAGACTCATCAAATTTGTGCTGTGCTTGCGCCGCATCAACATTCGAACACACCTGAATATCAGGCCAATAATTACGACGACACCCAGGATACAAAGGAGAAACTTTCCCACATTCACATTAACATTCTGTGCCCACTCTCCTAACCCTGAGAACCACTTGCGTGGGTTCAACCATGAGACCCAGCAAGTCAATTCATTACCCACAACCGTCAAGGTAAGGTTGTGCTTCCTTCTGAACTCCCACTTCAACTACTAGATCTTGTCCATCTTTTGATCGATGATCTCCGTGGGGTCGTCAGTGCTATTCATAATATACGTACCGCACTTCACACCATATTGAGTTGCAAGGGTAAATACAAAAAATACTTACCACTAGTGGCTATCTTGCGTACAAGTTCAGAGTCAATAGATATCCTATCAGCTCTGTGTGAAAAGGTCATTGTCTGGTTATTCCACGTTACTTCCCAATTTCCTGGTTTTCGGAAATTGGAAATATTAAAACACAACAGTGACCTATCTAGGTGGTACTGGTGGAGCTTCAAGCTAGGGGGCCTAGATATATTGAATTTCTTGTCCACCGGTCTCCCACCCCGTAATTCGAGTACCTCATCTATCGTTAAAGGGTATGGCACTAATCCTGACTTACTCTGTCCTTGAGGTACCTGTGAGCACACCCAATATTCTGTCTGGTTTAAGACCTTACCCACTAATGAGTGGTAATCACTCAATGGATGTCGGCCAATGTCGATATTACTGTTTGCCTGACATCTCTGGATGCACCCGTCTTCGACTATGTTCTCACAATGCCTACATATACAATATTCATCAGACAATAACCCCTCACATTGCCTCCAAGCTCCGTGACTACCAGATCGCTTACTGATACCAGCCTTTACTAGAGTGATATGATGCTCCTGAGATCCTACAAATTTGTACTCGCCATCAGAACCCATTCCAGATCCTTGCTCGACATCTCGGGGACCTCACAAAAACAGATTGTCCTGATCAAAAACAGAGATACCAGAAAAACCCGAAATGCAGTCTCTTGAGGTAGATCCATTTAGTTAAGGAGCAAAAAGAAAAATAAGAAGGGAAACAAAATAAAAGAAAAATGCAGTGGGGGTGAGGTGAAAAAAAGAAAAATGGTACGACAACCGTCTTTGATTTTGTTGTTCTCTGCGCTCAGGTGCCGTCTCAACAGTACTGCCTCTCAGCTTTCCCGGAACAAATTCTCTAGTGATACGAGGTTCTCTTCACCTTGCTCTTTGTCACGAGTTTTCTCCGGGTCAGCAACCTTCTTGCAGTGGGACGAGTGGACCCAAGTCTCTCTCACGGCGACCTTTAGTGCTCTTAATGCTGGTCAACAAAACTTGATACGGTCCTTCCCACCTGTCTATGAGGCAACCGGTAGCTGTGATCTCACCAGTCCTTTCAGTGGGAGACACCGTCACTGTTCTTACTGGTTGGGCCGTGCCCACCTGAGTTTCCTGCAAGGTGGCTGCCTGGATGAGGGCTGAGAGTGAGAAGGATGCATCATTTTCCTCTGACCTATGACCTTGGAGAGAACTTAGGACAGGGTACAATATACATGGGTTAGGGATAATACATTTTACATGAATGTCCCTATCGTTTTCCAATGCACCATTGATTGTAGCCATTTTCTCCCCTTCGACCTGTGTCGGTAATGATGTGCTCATACTCACATTCCTGCCAGGTTTGGAACCTGCTGTGCAAGTCAGTTCCCTTTGCACCTCCCCCTCTTGCTGCCACAGATTTAAACAGTCGTTTTGTCTGATCCTTTGTTTTCTAGATTTGATCAGACATATTCTAATACCTACATTCTGCAGTACCTCTAGTTCAAAGCTACCTATCCCAGGGAATGATGCCCTATCATCAGCAGTCATACGTACCCATTCATTGCAATAAGCTTCCGCGTATGGACCATATTTACCACACATTATAAACCTTTCTGACCCCCTGGGCCGCACCTCTTCTGCCTTAACCCTGGCTACTGAACGTCTCTCACTTGAGCAACTGGCTCCCATAGCCAAAATACACAATGCAAGCAGACGGTGAAAGTTCTCCGAGCGCCCTTCACCCGCTCTCGCCCACATTGGCCAGTACAATGATACACTGTCGATAGTGGATCGCAATGTACCCAACGTAGGGCTCCTATAAGACCTTAAAGCACCGCAATTTCTTTTCGGTGAAGGCTCTGTTGGAATATTTTCCTGAGAGAGGCAGCGAAAAATTCCTTTTCGGTATCTTTCCGCTGGACTTTTTGTAGGGTGAAAAATAGAAAACTTCAATAACTATTGCTCACCCTTTCCAGTGGAAGCCCACCAGGGATATTTCTTGTAAAGCGAAAAACCCCTTGTTTACACAATCACGTTAACGTGTGCTCCCCACAGCGCATATGACACAATAATATCACGTTGTGCTTTGTAGAACACACGGAAGTGTGGTTCAATTGCAGAGCGTATAGATACTTGTTATCTATCCACCCTACGACCGCTGTCACCTAGACCACCTAGTTCACCTAGACCACCTAGACCACCTAGTTCACCTAGACCACCTAGTTCACCTAGACCACTTAGACCACCTAGACAATACGTAGGGTTGGGAACCCTTATGCCACTGTGCCTCTGCTAACCCAGTGTTTCCACGGGATCCTGATTTCTCCTCGGGGTTCAATACATCCACTCCTACTTTCACTCACTCAAATACACAGTGTTTTTCTTTTCTGTACAGAAAATATGACTTCCCTTTGACCAGCTATTTTGCCCCAGAGGTAATACAGTTTAAACAAAATATCGCTGTAATCTGCTTTTGAAATCGGATAGTTATGTGCTATTTGTATTAAATGTATACTACCCCGCCTTTACTTGAACAACTGTCGTGTGATTTGTACTTTGCGCCCGCAATCCTACGCAACCTGGCGTAACCACGTGACTGTGCGTGCCTTTACGCCACATGTGTGCTCCTGTCCGTACCACGTGTACAAACGTGCGTCCGCAACTCAACAAACCACACAGTCTCTATAAATGTGAGCCATAAAAGCTACTATCGCTCACAAACACAATACACAATTTTTCCGTATAAACCTAAGTGACCAGGCCGGACTTGCGTTTTGTGTTTTACAATTACACCCTTAACACAATATTTCAAATATCTATATAGCAAACAAATGTATCCGATTTTCACACAGATCTATAATGACTGTAATAAACTATGGAACTATGGCAGCAGTATGTGAGAGAGTATGCAAAGTATCGGTACGCTTTGTGTACACTTTTTGCATCAAAAATTTTACACACAGATTTTAAATAGCTTTTTTCCTGTTGCCTCCGGGTTCCATCAGCACCTCTGTAGACTAGACAGAGCAGACGTGATCTAACAGCACAAAAGAGGGTTTTAAAACACCCAAGCAACCAGGGAAAGGTTTTACTTAAAGATGCGTCTCCAACCTTTGCTGATAGATCAAAGTCTGCTATGGTCTGCAAGTCTACGAGTGTGTGAAAAACTGGACTGAGCACCCAACTGATGAAGCTGATTAACTTACAGGACAGAAAAAGCAATACCTTTAACTTATATTTGTCCAGGCCGCTGCGACCGCTAAGCGTGTGTGTTTAACCCGTAACAGATGCGTACACGTTGCGCAAGCACGCCGTCATGCTGTAAGCACGGAGAAGCTATATGTGAGGCAGAATACACTTTATAACCCCTAGCAGGAAAGGAACACTACACCAATTGTATTTAAAAATGTTGGGATCCGACCCACCAACAGTTATTTACTAAAAGGGGGTTACAACAATAATACAAATACAATAAGAGAAAGAGGCTACAATCAATGATACATACTATTGAGTTAATACACAGCTTGATAATTAATCAAATGGAACGCATAGAATCCCAATATGTGAAAATCAAAACGAGGTATGGACCGCAACATTGACGTATGCGCTAATAGGGAGGCGCCTGATTTAAAACCCTGTACCATTGCAGTGCATGTATGGACACTGAGGAAGCCGCTGAGCTGTATATTCAAGCGGGGAAACGCGTTTGTCGGATGCACTGCTAAAGAGCCTTTGGTGAGACAACTTCATTCATTACTGGCCGGCCAGAGACACTAATACCTACGGACAACACCAGAGATTATACCTGCTATCCACCAGGCAGTGGACTCCGGATAAGGCTGTTTATGGAAGCGACAGCCGGGAGAGGTATCTATGTGATATGTGCAAAGTTGAACATCTGTGCACAGTTAATCATCTTCACAAGAATCCATAATCACAAAACAGAATAAGTATAGCTCACACTGGTTGAAAACTTAATAGTGTGAGGAAGTTTACCTGGAAAGCATAATTTATTGGCTGTATGCGTTTGCCAAAAGAACTGCAATCTGTGTGAATAATCCAGGTGTGTTAACTGACCGGATAATTGCTCATTATAATAACTGAGGAAATATATCTATAGGCTGGACATTTGTATCGATTGATAACATCCACGCGGTCATGATTTATTGTCAAAAACATATAAGGAAATAATATCTAGCTTTAATATTCAGCTGTATATAATTATATAAAATCAGTGAGGAACGGTTTTCTCTGGTTCGGTATATAGAGCGGAATTATCCTGTGGGATACATAGTTTAATTTACATATATTATAATTGTTTTTATATGATATGGATATGAAGGATGTATTTTAATATGTGATATTAAATCAATTAAACATTTTTCAGTGTAAAAGTGCCAGCGCTGTTCTTCTTCTTCTTTCTTCAATGATACATACGTTTGTTTCGCCAGCGCCACCCGGTCCCGGTCCTCAGTAAGTAAAGATAGATGACCTTCAGAGAATGTGCGACCGGCCAGGCAGCTTGGCTTTTTATACAATATTCCAAAGCATGAAACAATAGAAACTGTATGCTCTTCTTCCATTGGTTCGGGGGTGGGACATATCCTGTGCACTGGGGATCATTGATCAGCTCAAGCGGTGGGTGATGGCTAAGTCTTGAGATGTGATTACTGTTGTTTGCATCTGAGTTCCCGCCCCATGACCAGTTAAACCCACCACATTAATCATACATAAATCTGGTATTACTGATAATTTATTGTTGTAATATGTTACAATATTCTCATACCCACCGGATTACTGCTTATGTGACCCTGAACAATATGATCCCACACATGATATGATTATCCATTTCCATCCTCAAGATATATATATATATATATATATATATGTATATATACATATATATATATATATATATACATACATGCATACATACATACATACACACACATACATTCCTGCTATTATATTTTGTTAGGAAATAAGTAAATATGTATATATATATATATATATATATATATATATATTCCAAGAGTTTAGACTATAAATGTTATACCTCTGATATCTAAATGTCTGGTATGTAGTTTGTCAGCTGTTAGTGATTTGTACGAGCAAGGCTTGTGTTTTCTATATGTTATTGTCTTCTTGTTTGTCCTGGATTCTAGTAAAACAATGACAGTCCAGTATCTGCTGTCTTTGACAGATACTGGACAACTCTAAAACAATGGGGGTAACCAAAGTTATTTGCCTTCTTCATAGGATTACAAAGCTTTGTGTAAACAAGTCAGTCTGATACATTCAAGGCACTGTTTGTGCTTGAGTTTCTAGGAAAATCACCTTTCTATGTGTATGAGAGGTTTGATTAATTTATGTGTGAACAGTAACTTGCTATTGAAGGATGTACAGACAGTGGGGTAAATTTATTAAGATGGGAGATTTTTAGAACTGGTGATGTTGCCCATGGCAACCAATCAGATTCTACTTACCATTTATCTAGCTGCTTCTAGCAAATAATAGATATAATCTGATTGGTTGCTATTGGCAACATCACCAGATCTAAAAATCTCCCACCTTAGTAAATTTAGCCCAGTGTGTGAGTTATGCACTATATGGGTAAAATATTAAATATAGCTTTTGTGGCTTTTCTGTGCGAATGTGTATGTTAACGTATTTACTCATACCATGTGCTAACACGCAAGACTGCGTGAGCGATTATACGTAGCTTGTGAGTATGTGTACGCATGGCAGAACAAGCACCCACACAGAGGCCATCTGTGTGGTGTTTGTACATGATGAGTGTGCCTATAATATTTTCGACTTTGACAGTGTCCTCTTGCTGCCATAATAATAATAATAACAACAAGTCCCTTACAGTGTTGCTGAGATGTCTTGCATTAGACCAGTGGTAGTGTCCTGTGCATCAGCCATCAGTCATTCCAGTGACCAGGCAGTCACAGTGGTATACTCTGCTGCCATATGTCCAGTGCTGCCATCTAATAATAATAATAATAACAAGTCCCTTACAGTGTTGCTGTGTTGTCCTGCATCAGACCAGTGGTAGTGTCCTGTGCATCAGACATCAGTCATTCCAGTGACCAGGCAGTCACAGTGGTATACTCTGCATCCATATGTCCAGTGCTGCCATATAATAATAATAATAATAATAACAACAACAAGTCCCTTACAGTGTTGCTGTGTTGTCCTGCATCAGACCAGTGGTAGTGTCCTGTGCATCAGCCATCAGTCATTCCAGTGACCAGGCAGTCAAAGTGGTATCCTCTGCTGCCATATGTCCAGTGCTCCTGTGCCGCATATTGTGTTATATAACTCCAGAGAAATAATGGAAAACAAAAATTTTGAGGATAAAATAGGGAAAGATCATGAACCACTTCCTCCTAGTGCTGAAGCTGCTGCCACTAGCCATGACATAGACAATGAAATGCCATCAACGTCGTCTGCCAAGGCCGATGCCCAACGTGATAGTAGAGGGCATGTAATATCCAAAAAGCCAAAGTTCAATAAAAAAGACCCAAAAAAGAAATTGAAATGGTCTGAGGAGAAACGTAAACTTGCCAATATGCCATTTACGACACTGAGTGCCAAGGAACGGCTAAGGCCCTGGCCTATGTTCATGACTAGTGGTTCAGCTTCACATGACGATGGAAGCCCTCAACCTCCATTTTGCCATTTAATTCCAGTGATTTGAACATATAATTCCAGTGATTTTGCAGTATGATTCCAGTGATTTTGCCATTTAATTTCAGTGATTTGGACATATAATTCCAGTGATTTTGCCATTTAATTCCAGTGATTTGGAGGTATAATTCCAGTGATTTTTCAGTATAATTCCAGTGATATGGACGTATAATTCCAGTGATTTGGATGTATAATTCCAATAATTTTGCAGTATAATTCCAGTGATTTTGCATTTTAATTCCAGTGATTTGGACATATAATTCCAGTGGGAATTGTTTGTGTCACTTGGCTTAGTCATACAGCTACCTTATTGCACGTCTACTACATCTTTGCATGAGGTGCTGTTTGGGGCCTTTTTTATATCTGCCCTCCTGTCTGCCACTGCAGTGCCACTCCTAGATGGGCCAATTGTTTATGTTGCTTGGCTTAGTCATACAGCTACCTCATTGCACCTCTTCTACATCTTTGCATGAGGTTCTGTTTGGGGCCTAGTTTTTAAAAGTGCAATCCTGTCTGACACTGCAGTTTCACTCCCATGGTTTTGCCCAACTGCTAAAAAATTTCCTGCTGCGATCAACTTGGAATTTCCTCTCCTCTAACCTAAGCATGCATCCACATGTCCTCTGTGTTGATCTTACCAAAAACAGGTACCCGCAAGATCTGTGTATTGCCTGTTATATATTTGTAAATGTTGATCCTACCCCCTCTTAGTCTCCTATTTTCCAGAGTAGTCTCCTCTTTTCCAGAGTCCAGTTTTCCTAGCCTTGAAAGAATTTCCTCGTACTCCAGCATCTCCATCCCCCTAATTAGTTTTGTCGCCAACCTCTGAACCTTTTCTTGTTCCAGGATATCCTTTTTGTAGTATGGTACCCAAAATTTTGCATAGTATTCAAGATGTGGCCTCACTAGGGATTTATATAATGGGAGTATAACACTCTCATTTCTTGCATCAATTTCCAGCTTTATACATGCTAATACCTTGTTAGCCTTCTTTGCTTCACTCTTACTCTGGGTACTGCTGCTTAGTTTGTTATCTATGTTAACACCTAAGTCTTTTTCCAATACAGAACCCTCTAATTTTACTCAATCTAGTATGTACAGTAGGTGTTATTTTTGTTCTTGCTACCAAAGTGCGTTACCCTACACTTATCTGTATTGAATCTCATTCTCCATTTTGTTACCTATGCTTCCAGTTTAACTAAAACGTTCTGAAGAGACTCAGCATCCCCACGAATTTATAACCTCACATTATTTGGCATTGTCTGCAAAAACTGACACCATGCTTTCTAGATCTACTGCTAGATCGTTAATGAAGATGTTGAACAATAGTGGTCCAAGTACAGACCCTTGTGGCACACCACTTAGTACTTCAGTCCAATTTGAAAAAGATCCATTTACCACAATGCACTGTTCCCTATTATCTAACCAATTTCGGACCCAAGTGCATATTGTGCTCCCTAGCCCTAGTTCTTGTAACTTATAGATAAGTCTCATGTGCGGTACTGTGTCAAAAGCTTTAGCAAAGTCTAATAAGATTAGATCCACCTGCTTACCCTGATCAAGGTTTGCAGTAACTGTTTCATAATAGCCTAGTAAGTTTGTTTGAAATGATCTATCCTTTACAAATCCATGTTGGTTCCTATTAGTAACCTTATTAGCTTCAAGAAACTTCTGTATACTATCCTTTAGAATACCTTCCAGTACTTTCCCAACTATAGATGTAAGACTTACTGGTCTATAATTACACGGTCCAGCTTTAATTCCGTTTTGTAATATTGTCACTACTTCTGCTATACGCCAGTCTTTGGGAACCATGCCTGATGTAAGTGAGTCCTTGAAGATCAAAAATAGCGGTATTGCTAGTTCAGAGTGAATCTCCATGAGAACCCTTGGGTGAATTCTGTGAAGACCAGGTGATGTATTAATCTTAATTTTTTTCTAATCAATCACAGACTACCTCCTCACTTAAATAAGCACTTACTAGTGGGACATTATCTTTGTTGAGATTGTGTGTTAATCCCTGCATCTGGTCCTCTCTTGTGAAGACCAATGAGAAATCTCATTTAATTTGTCCGCTGTGTCATTATCTTTTTTGATTAAGACTCCCAACTTGTCCTTTAAAGAGCCTATTCTCTCCTTCTTTAATCTTTTGCTGTTGATATATTTAAAAAAAATTGGGGTTTGATTTGTTTTCCTTTGCAACTAGCTTTTCAGTTTCAACTTTTGTCGCTCTTATTTCTTTTTTTGCATATTTTGTTACAATCCTTATAGTGCTGGAATGACTCCACATTCCTGTCTGATTTGTATATTTTGAATGCTTGCCTTTTTTGCCCATTAGTTCCTTAATCTTTTTATTAAGCCACATTGGTTTGAAATTTTTAGTCCTTTGTGTGCTGCACATGGGAATAAATTTGCGAGTATTATTATCGAGCAGTGATTTTAATACCTCCCATTCCTCTGTAGTATTTTTTCCTTGAAATAAGATTTCCCATTCAATGTCCCTTAAAGCTTCCCTCATCATGTCAAAGTTGGCTTTGCCAAAGTTTAGAATCCAAGTTGAACAATATAGAAAGAATTAATTAAAAATAAAAACACAGCGCTTATTAATCCACCAAAAAATAAATCTATACACATATACCACTTGAATAAATAACAAATCTCTGCAGCTCCTACAGACGGTGCTGTTCCACCCACTACAAAACAGAATTACAAAAAAGAATTTATAGGAGCGCTGAAAAAATGTCATTCAATTACTTAATAGTAGTTTTATTTAAATACAGTCATAAGACAAAATAAAAATACTTTAAAATTGTGCAATTTGATTCAAGCCCATGTCCATATCTCCTTAACAAGCCATCTCAAAAGGCTATATATGTACCAGTCCAACTGACTGTTTGTAACAGACTTGTGTCTCAGTGCTCCAATGGACACCAAATCCCTTTATGTAACAGTTTTTTACAGTCTCTGTGGTACCACTTAAATTTGTATCCAAGCATGGGGGAGAGCGCTGTGGCTGCCTGAATAACCACAGCGGTATGCTACGACCCCTAGTTTTTGCAGCCGTAATATGGAGAGCTTGTTACTCACGGCTGTCACGGTTGTTCACGGCTGTCACCCATAGAGGTCTGGATTTGGAGTCACACTCCTTGGCGTCTCCAGACTCTGTCACGTCTGTCACATGTGCTCAGTGAGAACCTGCTTTCATCTGTGAAGAGCACAGGGTGCCAGTGGCGAATTTGCCAATCTTGGTGTTCTCTGGCAAATGCCAAACATCCTGCACGGTGTTGGGCTGTAAGCACAACCCCACCTGTGGACGTCGTGCCCTCATACCACCCTCATGGAGTCTGTTTCTGATCATTTGAGTAGACACATGCACATTTGTGGCTTGCTGGAGGTCATTTTGCAGGGCTCTGGCAGTGCTCCTCCTATTCCTCCTTGCACAAAGGCGGAGGTAGAGGTCCTGATGCTGGGTTGTTGCCCTCCTATGGCCTCCTCCATGTCTCCTGATGTACTGGCCTGTCTCCTGGTAGCGCCTCCTGCTCTGGACACTGCGCTGACAGACACAGCAAACCTTCTTGCCACAGCTCACATTGATGTGCCATCCTGGATGAGCTGCACTACCTGAGCCACTTGTGTGGGTTGTAGACTTCGTCTCATGCTACCACTAGAGTGAAAGCACCGCCAGCTTTCAAAAGTGACCAAAACATCAGCCAGAAAGCATAGGAGTTGAGAAGTGGTCTGTGGTCACCACCTGCAGAACAACTCCTTTATTGGGGGTGTCTTGCTAATTGCCTATAATTTCCACCTGTTTATTACATTTGCACAACAGCATGTGAATTGATTGTCAATCAGTGTTGCTTCCTAAGTGGACAGTTTGATTTCACAGAAGTGTGATTGACTTGGAGTTACATTGTGTTGTTCAAGTGTTCCCTTTATTTTTTTTTTGAGCAGTGTACATGGTATACTGATTTGTTTGATTGTACAAGGTTACATAGTCTTACTGTTCACAACCATATTGTATCTCTTTATATGTATTATTTTATTTATATGTGAAATGTTATTTGCCTTTGATCAATTAATCCTCAGCGGTGACCAGTTGTTCCTGCATAATAAATCTTTCTGTCAATGTCCTAACACATGGTGACTACTGTATTGGATCCTCTGGGGTTGGGGTTCCTTGTACCTCGGCCTAGGGTCCCACCAGTGAGTTCCGATGCAAGAGTTGATTCCGGGTGAAGAATCCAGGTACGTTCACCGACACCTACAATTACCTGTTACAACTTGGCATCCACGAACAGGGTACAGGATGTTGGATCTCAGACACTCACATCAACTACAGTCCAAAGGAGGTTACCCACTTCACCATGCCAGTCACCACCAGCTGCATCATCACAGGCTGCACCAATCACGATGCCTTATTATTTTGGAGCCCCATGGCTTCCCATATACTCAGGAAATACTAAGTGAGCTAGCAAGAGTCATTTTAAAGAATTTAAAGAAAAATTATGATCTGTGTTCAGACTGTACCCCCTCAACGAAGAACAAAAAGTGGAGGTCATCATTGGACAACTAAAAGGTGCAGCATTGAGGGAAGTAAAATCTAATGAGGAGTGAACGACAGCTGATGGCATCTTGAATAAGTTGGCCGGTATCTTCAACTTACAGACAGTTGCAGATTTAAATGGTCATCTGTATGCCCGGAAGCAACAACCACATGAGTCTCCACGAAAGTTTGCACTGGGGCAACAAGAAGCCATGCAGGCGATACAGGCCAGAGATCCAAGAGAGGCAGAGCAAGTGGATGAGACCATGATAAACTTACTCATAGAAGGAGCTTGAGGGGAAACAACAAGAGCCCAGATGCGTATGTGGAGGCAAAAAAATCCCTGTTTGTACCTTATCAGAGTTCAAGGAGGCTATGATGGACATTTTAGGCTTTAATCAAAATACAGATGTCGAGTATGGAACTATGTCGGAGCCAATTGAGAGTGGAGTGCCCAGAGACTCACAACTAAGTCCGATGGCGGAAACCTCCATCTCAAGAGGAACCACCATGCAACAGTTACAAGTTGGTCAAGACCAAGTGGAGGTGCTCACCAGTGTCGTCCAAGAGATGATGAAAGAGCTAAAAAGAAATACATCTGGAACAGGCTGAAGCTAAACACAAGGAATGGAGACCGGGATCAAGGAGGAAATGGATGACAGCGGTGGGATTTGCCACACGGATCGGGCGACGCCACACGGATCAATTTGAGGCCCAAGGAAGACCTATATGCAGGCGGTGCAAATAGAGTGGGCACATTGAAAGACAGTGTCCCAATGATCCTTTAAACGACTTGACCCCGAGGTGAGGGACCGACCCTTGGCAGGAGATGCATTAGTAAGTCCATCGAAGACGGGTTGGTGGCCTAGATATGTCGGAGAGTGTCCACACCTCAAATTCAAGTAAACGGAGAGGAGTTAGCTGCTCTTCTGGACACAGGCTCACAGGTGACAATGATCCAGCTTGCAGAGTTTCAGAGACACTGGGATGAATCTGAGATAGTCAGCCCACCGAATACCTGGTTATACCCATTGGCCAGTAATGGACAACAAATCAAGTTCCGCGGCTAATGGAAGGCTGACCTTACTTTCAGCAAGGCTAATATGGAGCGGCAAAGGTGTCTGGTCACCACTATGTACAATGAATATTTACCTCCGGTCATCTTAGGGATGAACGTGTTGAAGAACTGTCCGGATGCATTGGTGGAGGCTCTTAAACTGGAAATGCGGTCGGCAGCCCCATGGAGCGGAAGACTCTTCAGCAGACAGTCAGGTTGCTTGAGGGAAAATAGAGAGTCACCAACACAAGGGGAGAAGTTGGAAAGGCGAGAATCACTGATCACCAACACGTCATCCTGTGACCAAATTCGGAGCACGTAGTGTGTTGCAAAACCCGGATCGGCCCTGGGGGGCGAGATTATGGGGCAATTCTGGAACCCATTGACTTTGATGGACAGAAACCATTCGCGGTGGCACAAACGCTGGCTAAAGTGACACGTGGGAGAGCACCTGTCAGGATATTAAACCCACATAGATATCCAGTCTGATTGTTTCGACACTGTCCGGTGGCTAGAGTAATTCTGGTTGACTTTCCTTGGTGAGGCTCTACCCAAGATTCCAGAGGGAGCGGTGGCTGGACAGGCCAGTATGACCACTGGTGAGGCTCCATGGTGGAGTGGCACAGTTTCTTCAGTGAGTCAGCGTGAGGGCATACTTCAGGTTGTGTGCAGGAATGACAAAGCCTTTAGTCAGCACCCATCAGACTTTGGGAAGGCTGAGGGAGTCCAACACCACATCCCTACTGGAACTAATCTGCCAGTTAAAGAGAGACACGGGCCTCTACCACCAGCCATGTACCAACCGGTGAGATATATGATACATGAGATGAAGGAAGTTGGTGTGATACGTGAGAGCTATAGTCCATGGGCAGCACCATTAGTGATTCTGCGGAAAAAAGATGGTAGCCTCAGATTCTGCATCGACTACCGAAAACTGAACGTGGTGACGCACAAAGATGTTTATCCACTGCCCCGGATAGAGGAATCGTTGACAGCGCTTAAGACAGCTCAGTACTTCTCAACTCTTGACCTGACGAGCGGATACTGGCAGATCCCAATGTCCCCAGAAGACAGGGAAAATACAGCGTTCATGATTCCTATGGGTCTTTTTGAGTTTGATAGCATGCCATTCGGGCTTTGTAATGCTCCTACCACCTTCCAAGGAGTTATGGAGCACTGTTTGGGGCACAGGAATTTCGAGATGGTCGTGTTGTATCTGGACGATGTCATCATATTCTCGAAATCCTATGATGAGCACTTGAAACATCTAGAGGAAGTCTTCGTCCAATTGACCAAATGTGGTCTAAAGTTAAATGCGTCCAAGTGCCATCTTCTCAAACCAAGTGTGCAATATCTGGGCCACATAGTTAGCTCTGGAGGGGTGAAGACTTACCCCAAGAAGATACGGGTGATGCGGGACTGGCCTGTTCCCCATACAGTGAAAGACGTCCCCAGCTTTCTAGGCTTCGTGGGATATTATTGACACTTTATCCAACATTTTGCCAATGTGGCCGCTCTGCTTCATGCGTTACTACGAGGCAAGTCAGGACAAGAGAGGCGGAGTACTGCCCTGGTAAATAAAGGATAATAATAATAATAATAATAATAATAACTAGGTGCTTCATCGCGCCCACTGGAGTTTTTCACATCATCGCAAGGGCTACGCCCCCTTAACCCTTGCATGCCTTTCTGGGGTTCAGTATTTGTATTATATGGAGTATTATCTGCATTCCTTTGTTAGTGGTTAAATATTGCACAATGAAAGGGCGTGCAATGGTGAAGGGGCGCAGCCCCTTGCGTCGGCGTGAACAGCACCTGCAGGGCAAGATGTACAGAATGTAGTGGGTGTGGGGGGGACTGCGGATGGGGGAGGGTGTCTGTAGATGCTGTGGGTGGAGGGGGGGCAGATGCGGGGGGGCCCGGATGGGGAAGGGTCGGGTGGTGCTGCTGGTGGGGGGAAGAGGAGTCGGGGCTGCAGATGGTGGAGGGGTCCGGAGGCACTGCAGTTGGGGGAGGGGAAGGGGTGCCACGGGAGGGGAGTGGCAGGTGCGAGGATGTTGCAGGTGGGTGAAGGGTTCCAGAGGTGTTGTGGGATGGAAAGGGGTGGGGGTGTCGGGGGTGGGGTAGGGGGTCCGAAAGCACCGCTGGTGGGGGCGGGGCAGGTGCGGGTGGTGTGATGGATGGGGAAGGGGGTTTGGAGGTGCTGCAAGTGGTGGAGGGGCGGGTGCAGGGGTGCCGTGGGTGGGGGAGGGGTAGGTGAGGGGGGGATTGCGGATGGAGGAGGGTGTCTGCAGATGCTGTGGGTGGAGGGGGGGCAGATGTAGGGGAAAACATATATGGGGTGGATGGTGGAGGGGGTCTGGAGGTGCTGTGGGTGGTGGAGGGGTGGGGAGTGGGAGCCATGGGTGGTGTAGGGGGTCTGGAGGCACAGCGTGTCGGGGAGGGGTGGGGTGCCGCATGTGGTGGAGGGGAAGGTGCGGAGGTGTGGTGCATTGGGGAGGGGTCTGGAGTTGCTGCGGGTACTGTACCTGCCAAAAAGGTAGTTGGAGGGTATGCAGTAACAGGGCCAGGAAAGGGGTGACAGGGTCATAACAGGGGTGACGGGGTCAGAACAGGGGTGACAGGGCCAAGACAGGGGTGACAGGGCCAGGACAGGGGTGACGGTACCAGGAAGGGGGTGACGGGGCAAGGACACGGGTGACGGGTCCAGGACTGGGGCGATGGGGCAAGGACAGGGGCGACGGGGCCAGGACAGAAATGACAGGGACAGTATAGGGGTGACAGAGCCAGGGTAGGGGCGGCAGGACCAGGACAGGGGTGACAGGGCCAGGATAGGGTTGACAGTGCAAGCACAGGGGTGACAGGGCCAAGATAGGGGTGACAGGGCCCGGATAGGGGTGACAGGGCCAGGATAAGGGTGAAAGGGCCACGATAAGGATGACAGGGCAAGGCCAGGGGTGACAGGGACATGACAGATCATAGGGCACAGGAGAGATTGGTATTTGGGACAAAACAGTGGTTACAGACAGATGTGTCTTACCGGAGTCACTGCTGCTGGCTGCTGCTGTTCCACTCCAACCTGTTGGGATCTGCTGCTGGTGTAGACTTGGCATGGCTGACTCTCTCAGGCTGGAGTCCTGCTTCCTCTGCCCGCCCACATCCCCCCCCTTCCTCAGTCACACACCACGGACCTCACGCAGCTGCCAGGCACTGTTGTAAGGGGAGACTGGGAATGACTGGTTAGCCCCCAGGAGATGCGGCTGGAGGGAGGAGGGGGTCATAGCATGCACGCGGTGCAGACCTCGCGGCTGCCGGGCACTTCGGTAAGGGGAGACTGGGAGTAACTGGTTAGCCCCCAGGAGATGCTGCGGCTGGAGGGAGGAGGGGGTTGGAGCCTGCAAGCAGCGTGGACTTCTGCAGCACTGCCCATCGGCTAAAGTGTGAGAAGGAGCGGTGCGCACCTCACTGCGGGCGGCAGCGCTGCAGCTAGCGGTGTGCTTGCCGGAGCTGGAGATAACAGAGGCAGTACGGAACCTGCACAGCGGCAGGTGTCCCAAAAAACTGCAGCTAAGAAGCGTGGAGTGTGCCAGAAAGTGACTCTCCTCCACGCCAGAGAGCCCCTGCTGAGTATGCTGATGTGGGGGTCAAGCACACAGTGAGCCAGTGCCTGTCTGTCTATACGGCATACCTCCTCTTACACCCCCATCCCTCCCAATTGTCCCAATTTTTGCGGGACAGTCCCATTTTTTGGGGTCTGTCCCACCCACAGGCTGCAGTGTCCCGCGGTGGGGGGGGGGGGCAGTGGGGAAGCTCCTGTACTCGCTGTTCTGTTTAGTGGAGACAGGAGGAGAGGGGGCATCAGGGGGTACAGATTAATGGGGGGCCCGGCAGCAGAGCCGGATTAAGGGGGGGCCAGGTGGTACGTACCCCGGGCCCCACAGTTTTAGGGGGGCCCCCGGCTGGAGTAGGTCTGTCCCAGCTTTGAAGCTCCCCCGTCCTGCCAGCAACAGCAGCAGCATTGTGCTAGTCAGCACACGCTGCTGCGTGTTGGCAGGTCTGTGGTGTTGCAGGGAGGCAGCAGCCTCCCAGCTTTCTTCTGCCTGTGCAGGTGTGTAGGGGGAGCGACCGCCCCCTCTGGATTTACCCCTAGCTGAGGGGTCAAAATCCCATTTAAAAAAATAAAATAAAAAATCCCGGAATTTGTATAAGGGGGCGTGGCCATGCAGCCCGTGATTAGGCCACGCCCCCTAACCCGCAGCAGGCACATCAATGAGATAGGGCCCCCCTGTCTCAAGTGTCCTGGGCCCCCCGGACTCATAATCCACCCCTGGGGGCATGCCAGCAGCTCACAGAGTGCTTGGCATGCCCCCTCACTGACGAAAATGGGGGGGAGGGGTTGCGATTGCGGGTCCTCCATGGAGCAACATCACCTGTTCATTGGCCACGCCCCTTTTTTGCATACGCGTGTGTCCCTCTTTCTGTCTGAAGAAAGCTGGGAGGTATGCAACCCTGCCTGTGCCATGCCCATACAATTTGCTTATGCTCCTAGTCTCCTATAGATTTGCCTAGATCTGTGACTCATTTGACTAACTCCGCCCAGTGTTGTGACTCCGCCCAGCATTAGCAAATGAGGCACAAAGTCACAGATCTGGGCTAATATATAAGAGATAATAATGGGCAGAGGAGCAACAGAATGCTTTTGAACGGTTGAAGTCGGCACTAACAGAGGCCCCACTTCTTGCCTATCCAGACTATGAGAAACCTTTCCAGGTGCATACGGATGCCAGCCACCAGGGATTGGGAGCTGTACTCTCTCAAATACAAGATGGACGAGAGAGAGTTATAGCGTATGCCAGTAGAGGTCTAAGAAAGACCGAAAGAAACAGCAAAATCTGCAGCCCGGATGAGCTCCTTGCACTCATCTGGGCTGTCACTGAAAATTTCAAGAATTATCTGACTGCCAGACCCTTAGTGATCATCACGGACAATAATACACTAGCGCATTTGTCCTCCGCTCGTCTTGGAGAGCTGGAGCAGCGATGGATGGCACATCTTGCCAACTTCAGATATACAGTGTCGTACCGGAGTGGCAAGTCCAGTGGAAATGCCGATACCTTGTCTTGCCTGCTTAACTACCAATGTCGCAGAAGAAGGAAGGGACTAGTCTGGAGATATCGAGATGCCTGTGTTCAAGCCTCCTAGGAAGAGAAAGCCGGTAGTTACCTCCGATCCTGTTACCACCACTGCAGGCATCACACCTGTTGATGCTCCATCAGACAATCTTGAGTTTAACTGGAAGAAAGTGCAGGAAGCGAGTCCTGTATTACAAGACTTGATGAGCCTCATTCGCAGCGAGAGTCATCTTACTAAGTCCCAGAGAGCAGCTGCTGACCCCGAACTGATCTAACTGTTACGCCACCGAGACCGAATCAGCCTCCGGCAGGGCCTTATCCTCTGCACCAGCCTTGATCCTGGTACCCACCATTCCATCTCTCAAATTGTAGTACCTAGACAGCAAGCTGATATGTTGCTTACCGCCTACCACAGCCAGTCGGGACACTTCAGGACCCAGAAGACGGAGGCGGTCCTTTGGCAGAGATTCTTTTGGATTGGGATGAGATCTGATATCGATAAGTGGTGTAGTGATTGCAGGCTATGCAACCTAAAAAGACCAGCTGATTCATCCCAAAAGTACCTTTTACATCCGATACCGGGCTCCCGCCCACTTGAACTTGTTGCTTTAGAGCATGTGAAACTTGAGCATAGCTCCGCTGGGTTCCAGAATGCCCTGACCATCACAGATCACTACAGCAAGTTCTTGGTGGTGGTACCAGCACATGATTTGACAACAAAAACAACTGCTGAGCTGTTCCTCAAACACTTTGTACGTCCCTGCGGCTACCCTGACAAAGTTCTTACCGATCAAGGCCCTGCGTTAGAGTCCCAGTTGTTCCAAGAACAATGAGGCAGATGTATTAACCTGGAGAAGGCATAAGGAAGTGATAAACTAGTGATATGTGCAAGGTGATAAACGCACCAGCCAATCAGCAACAATATGTAAATTTAAGTTAGGAGCTGATTGGCTGGTGTGTGTATCACCTTGCACATATTATTGGTTTATCACTTCCTTATGCCTTCACCAGGTTAATACATCTGCCTCTGTTCTCTCTATGGCTGTAAGAAACTGCAGACTACAGCCTATCACCCGCAAGGGATAGGCCTATGTGAGGGAGCTAACCAGTCTGTTATTGGAATGCTCTGAAGTCTCTCGGCAGAGAAATGTACTCAGTGGCCTAATCTCCTACCTAAACTGACTTACATCTATAACAATATGGAGGACTGCTCCACAGGATTCACTCCGTTATACCTAATGTTCGGGAGACATGTCAAACTCCCAAAAGGCTTAGAGCTGGCACCAGTGGTGGATGATCCTGACACCATGTGGACTGACTGGGTGCAAGAACATCAGTACTGGATAGAAACTGCTCAGCAACTGGTTGAACAACAAATGGAAATGGTGCATCACCGTCAGGAGAAAAACTATAACTCTGATACCCGGCCATTGCCTCTCAAGATCGGAGATAAAGTTTGGAAAAGATAAAATCACCAGTCCAGTAAATTAGATGCTATGTGGGAAGCTGTTTCTTACACGATTGTCCGAGTTCCAGCTGATGGACTATATACCCTACCAAATCCAAAGACCTGATGGACATTTGAGTACTGTTCCTCATGACCAAGTGAAGATCTGCACTGTTGAAATAACAGCAGTAGAGAAAGACTCACCTCTGGCGGAGGGGTTGAGGACTCCAGGGGGTATTCCATTTCATAACCCCATAGAGCTCTTATTATTTATGGGTAATGAAACTCCGAGCTCCATGAAACCAATAGACCAAGACCCAGGGTAGAGGTACCCACTAAATGTGATGATACACTTTGTAATATATCTGATTAGGCCGTAGGGGTGCTTACGCCAGTTCCTAAGAGGCCAGAATGCAGTACAAGAGGTACGTTACCTCTAAGGTACCGCTATTGAAAGTTTTGGTACAGTATGTTTCCTCAACCGCTGTTCTGTATATATGTATATAATGTAATAAGTATGTACTTACCTTGAGTATATTGTTTATGCTCAATATTATTCTGCCACTTTCAGGACTTGAGTGTATGTTTGACGAATGGTTTCTCAGAATTCTTGCTTTTGAAAATCTTCCATGAGGACACGCATGTTTTTAGTGGGGCATATGTGACACTCTGCCATGGATATCTAGAGCGGCAAGAGTAGGAGGTTGAGTTTCCACTGAAAGTTCCTGAGGTGATCTGAGGAGTCAGCAGGGAGGAATGCTGCTGGTATGCCCCACTGTGAGGACTGTAAGCTCAGTAGAGGGCGGGAGGTCCATCATGCACAGCGGTGTGAGAGAGCCCGGTTGTGAGAGGAGACACGCTGTTGAGAGTGGAGCTGCCGATGAGGAGACCTCTGTGAGAAGACACGCTGACACAACAAAAAAGATGGTGCCTTACTGAGAAGTCTTCCCAATGTTCCAGGAACACAAACCACTTTTTCCTACTCAAGTCTCTAAGCCACACATTTACCTCCCTTATCTCCCTTTGCATCCCTGGGCTAGTGCGTGGCATGGGTAATATTCATAGAATATTATCTTAGATGTCCTTTCCTTAGTTTCTGACCTAAGTCCCTATAATCTTTCTTAAGGACATCCCACCTACCACTAACTTTGTCTTTGGTACCGACATGCACCAAGACAGCCGGGTCTTTCCCAGCCCCTCCCAACAATCTTTCTACCTGATCCGCGATGTGCCGTACCAAGCACCAGGTGGACAACAGACTTTACGGCGATCATGGTCCCGGTAGCAGATTGCCCTATCTGTCTTCCTGATAATAGAATCCCTTACCACCACAATCTGACTAAGTACCTCACTTTCTTTTGCCCCATCTGTGCCAGAGGGACCGCTCCTTTGGTTGCTAGAGGAACAGTCTCCTCTAGCTCTGTCATTTCCTCACTACCATCCTCCGAATCTTCATCTAATCTTATTGGGGTTTGGTAGTTCAGAGATGTCTGGCCTCCCCCACTTTTTCTTCCTTCTAACTGTTGACAAAGCCTATATATTTATCCTATTTAAAACACTCTAAAAGATTAGGAGACACAGTACGCAATTGGCGCAAAAAGTACCGCAAGGGTACGCCCTTAGCGTAGCAGACGCTGTGCACAGGGTGTAAACACAGGCGTTGCAGATACTTACAGAATTAAACTAGAATAACTATACCATAAGGAATGTACTTATGATGTAAACCTTTGTGCAGTGATAATGTGTAGATGTAATGCAATGTAACCTTGTTAGCTTAAAAGCTGTATGAGCGGCTGTGATGCTCTGAGAACCCTTTAGCAATATAATAATCAATCAATTACCGTTCTAAGGTTCTAACGCCTTTAAGGAAGAGAATGAACGTTCAATTGCAAAAGAATAAACAATACAAGTTATACACTACCAAAACAACATAGAATACCTAACCAAGTTACTACACATAAAATACAATAAAGACACAAGTACTTTTAAGGGGAAAGAGAGAGAGAGAGAGAAAGAATGGCTTATAATAACAATAAAGACAATATGGTTGCAGAGAAACTTACACATGTTAGAAACAATCGCTGCGCAGTTAGTCAATGCTGAGAATCTTTGTGGAGAGAATACTTGAGCTTACCCAGGCTGGCTGTCCCTATATACACAACACCCAGCAACAACACAGTGGTCCCTACAATACCGCATGGGACAGAAGCTAGACTCCATTTTGGGAAAAACTCCCATGATTCCAAAGACTGCTACACATGGTTCAAAGGGGGAGGAGAAAACACCCAGCAGCAGCCATCTTCTACAAACCAACTAATTATATTCCACATTCCAATCCAACTAATTATATTCCACATTCCAATCCAACTTCCTAGAACCATCTTATTCAATTTCACATTCCAAACAAACTTCCTAGAACCATCTTATTCAATTTCACATTCCAAACAAACTTAGTTTATTGCATACAGTCCATGTTATATGAACCATCACAACACCAGATCACAATGTAACCACACATCCCAGCATGCCATTGCTACAAAACCCATATTCACAAGTAACTGCATGGCGGTATTCATGATTGACAAGATATATTATAACAAACCAGCACAATCTATTTTAAATCACCATAGGCAAACAAATACCACAAATGCTATGCTACAGGTTGTATAATGTCCCAGCTACCATCACAGATTCCCAGATCTACAATAAACAAGTTACAATATCCTAATTAAACCAGCACCATTGACCTTAAAGCCATCTGTCTATATTTCCTTATCTAGCCATGTGAATTCAATACTTAGCCTTCGTAAGGAAGTCAGTCCTGTTGATGATCCAGCCATGCTTCCGGGTGCTTTGTAGCTGTGTGTAGCTACAGTACATCTGTCCTCTGAGCCCACAAGCAACTGAACCCTGACCTCTTCTCTAGCCAGGAACTACTTTCCTGTGTGACTATTTCCTGGGGGAGGGGTCTCTCTCTCTCCTTCATGATTGAGTCACTATTCTCTTTGTATATGCTGATCAGGTTCAGCCCTGAAAACTGCCAAAAGGGTTGGCTTGAGTTCCCTGTTCACTGTATCATTCATTGTTCTAACAAAGTGATTTTAGCTTTTATACATATAATCTTAACTATCCGCTGCAATGTCCCACAACTTCACAACAAGTATCAAATTTATCTACACACCAATCTGCTTGTTTCAATAGTAAACATGACGGGTGTATCTGGTTCTGTTCAAATAATACACATTCATGACATTAATTCATTAGGTAATTTTAAATCTCCATGATGTCTGGTGCTTGATATTATTATAATTATGTACTGTATGAAATAAGTGTCGAATCCATCTCTGTGCCATGTCCGTGTAAATGCGTGTGTTACCATATATTGCTGTGCTCGCTGCGCATATTTGCAAGTATAGCGACTTAAATGTGTGCAGTTTGTATGTTCTCTCTATGTAATATTTTTGACTGTGACAGTCCACCCTTTGGCAGTCACCAATAACTGCCACTCCCTAAAACATTTCAAAAAGAGAAAAATATATGTCATATGTAAATACATTTCTATGATTGGGTAAGGGAGGAGAGAAGAAGGTGGGAAAAGGGTATGACCTAGTGAGATAGCAGAAGCATGTGTGTATGAATCCATGTTTGGGGGGTCATGTATCATCGTGCCGTACGTGTTTTAAATCAAGCTTTGAGGTATTGCGAAGTATACATTTGAATTCCTTCTTATCCCGTATTAAGGGTCTGTGGATGGGCTGTCAAACTTTACCAAGCTCTTTTTCGGCTTTGGTTGCAACAAAACGGGGGAGCACATTTTAGTTGATGATACATGAATGGGGGAGGTATGTGAGTGCTGATATCTGTGCCTGTATTCCCTATCGACTATGTGTGTTATTACCTGGAGGTTGTAGAGATGAAGATAAAGAACAATTATGGTAAATGCAGTGATAAACTATGTGAGTTTAATATACATTTGCTGATTGAGGTCTTGTCTTGTGTCTTGTCTTGTCTTGTCTCGATGTACATGTTGACTGTAGTCTCTTTGTGCTTTTGCCAATAAACGTAAGCAAAGCTTTATCAATGTCCATAGACTTACAAAAAATGTTGGGCTAGCGTAAAATTAACGTGACTAGGGATAAGGGGGTCTATGGCATAGTCCATCTGTTGTCTGTGTACAAGGTTGTCAAATTCTTCTTTCAAGCGGATGTCAAATTCTTCTTTCAAGCGGATGTCTTTTCACCTTGGAAAGAAACAAAGGAGAAACGGGTGAAAGAAACGGACCGTGGAATCACATTTTCATCACAACAGTGTCTCTATCGTTGGGTCATAAATCAAATCCATTGGAATTACAATGTCCTCACTCCTTAGACTCATCACCTTAGTACTTCGTTTACACTTCGTTAAAGCCTGAACGCATCTAAATATCAAGCCAATCGATATGACAACATCCAAGATACACAAAAGAAATTTCCCTACATCCATTATAATTCCTTGAGCCCATCCTCCTAAACCAGAGAACCAATTTCGCGGGTTCAACCATGACACCCAACCGGTCAGCTCATTACCCACAGCAGCAAGGGTGAGATTGTGTCTCCTGCGGAATTCCCACTTTAATTGGAGAATATCGTCCATCTTTTGGTCTATGACCTCGACCGGGTCCTCGGTACTATTCGTAATATAAGTGCAGCATTTTACGCCGTACTGCGTTGCCAGTGTGACACAATATCCACCTGTCACTGCCGTGAGATAATTAAGAACCATCCTATGCTGAACCAGTTCTGTTTTATAAGCTTGGAGCTCTCTTCCGGTATATCTAAAAGTGTCGTCATACATTTCAGTGATATTGTCTAATAAATTTGCAAGGGCAGATATGTATCTATAATTCAACACTCCTCTGGCGGTGCGAGTGATGTCTAACTCGAGTAGAACCTGAATCCCGGTGGATTCAGGGATCAAGTCAGAGGCCGGATGCTCTGCCCTTACTGTCAGTTGCCTTTTAACTACGTGCTCGTAATGAGTGTGAGTATAAGGAGCTTGGGCACCACGGTGAATATCTTTCATTTTGGTATGCGATACAGTCATTACCTCAGGTAGTACTTTTCCAATATAACACAATCCTTCAGAATTTGGGGCAAGCCACTTATACGCCTTCCTCCCGCATATGAAATATGCATCATCGGGGAGGACATATGGGACCGAGTAGGACATAACCATATTACACATTTTCCATATGAAATCTCCTAACCCTAATTCTCCCATCTGTTTAGTACACGTATCTGTTTGTATGATATGTGCACAGTATCCTGGTGATACCTCTCCAACTCTCATGATCCTATTTCCCAAGGTGTACCTATATCGGAAAGATTTTCCACTACCGGCTATGAGGCGTATAAGCTCTATATCTGTAGGCATTCTATCGGCTCTATATGAAAAGGTCATGGTTTTGTTATTCCATGACACTTCCCAATTTCCCGGCTTTCGGGGATTGGAAATGTTAAAACACACTAAGGACCTATCCACATGGTATTGGTGGAGCTTCAAACTAGGAGGACTAGAGATATTAAACCTCTTGTCCACCGGTCTCCCACCACTTAACTCAAGTACCTCCCCTATCGTTAAAGGAAATGGTACTAGTCCTGGCTTGCTGTGGCCTTGAGGTACTTGAGAGCATACCCAACAATCTGTCTGATTTAACACTTTACCCACTAAGGAGTGATAGTCACTCAATGGGTGCCGGTCCATGTTAATGTTAAAACTGGACTGACATTTCTTGATGCACCCATCCTCTACTACACTGTCACAGAGTCTACAGATACAGTTCTCTTTTCAGCTAACAATCCTTCACAATGTTTACAAATAACATGGCTGCTAGATCGTTTCCGGTACTCGCCTTTGCTTGGTGATTGTGTTGCTATTGGAAATGTACACCTCCGTCTCAGTCATCAGAAACCCATTCTGGATCCTTTCTCGACCTCACTGGTACTCTCACCGAAACAGACTGCTCTGGTCAACATCAGGGTCAACATGAAAACACGGATCACAGTCTCTTGAGGCGAGTCCATCTTACAGGAGGAGAAAAGGAGAAATTTGTAATGGGGGTACAGGAAAACAGTTTGAGGGGGAGAGAAACTCGTTACGATAATTAGTTCTCTAGTCTTGTTGTTCTTCTTGTTCTGCTGTCATCTCAAAGGTGCTGTCTCTCAGTCTTCTAAACATTCTGGTGATACAATATTTCTTCTAGCTCAGCGCTCTTTCTGTAAGGAGAATAAATCTTGCATTACCATTTGTCCAACTAATGTGTGACATACCATCTGTAACGTTATGAGAACATGAGAAAGAAGAGAGAGAGAGAAAAAAAAAACAACGAGAGAGAGAGAGAACCGTTCATATATATATGCATCACATAAATCAACAATAAACAACAATAGAAAAAAACATTTTTCAAACATTTTTCAGGAGAGAAAAAAAACATTGTCAGATCTGCCGTTCATCATCAGGCTGTCATATCTACATGTCCAATGGTATCCATGCGCAGTCCCTCCCACCAGCACCTCCATACTCCACCCTTTGTATCTGGCCAGGATACATTGATGCGGGTAGGTCATGCTGGGGTTTGGTAGACTTCTGCAAAGACCATGTAGTCAGGTGATGTTGGAGCGGTTGTGGTGAACGTCAGAGATGGGGAAAAGAACATTTACAGATAAATTACAACGTCTACCCGGCCGTCCTTGTGCCTGCAAGGAACTGACCTCCCATTTCATTAACTGTAACCTCAGGCTTACTATCAGTCCTAATGATCACCTTTCCTGATTGCATGTTACAGGTACGGCCCCAACTCCTTCCTATGTGGTCCCTGATTACAATTTGGTGTGTCATAACTTTGCTCATATCTTTGTCTAGGGGGTTTATATAAATTTGGTCTACTTCTTGATCTACAATCTCTTGCAAAATGACCTTCCTTCTGGCAATTATAACACCTTTTCACCTTTGACTTACCCACAGGGATCTGGGGCTTCTTTGTTTCCCTGTGCTTGATGATGTTTTGCTCATGCCCAACAGCGGAGTTCCTTAATGCAGTTACTGAGTTATTTCTCCAGTTAGGTAGAGAGGCTTGTATACTCGTTCTTAATACTTCCTTTAAACCATTTATTAACACCTAAACTGCTACTTTCCTGTAGTGTACATTTGTTTTAATATATTGTGCTCACCCTGACAGGATTTTGTTCCATTATGCTATTTTGTGTTAACTCTTTGGTGTAAGATGCATTTGTCTGTGAGTAACATACAATACCGTACTTACCTGTTGACACGACCTCACCTGACCCTCCGTTAGGGGGTTCTGCTATTGCCTTTACCAACTTGGCTGTGTCCCTCTGGGTGTCTCGTATGATGACTGCTGGGTAGAGTGTTGACATCGTGTTGGTTTCACCTTCTCGCTGGTAATCCTGAGGGGAGTTTAACATGGGGTGCGACTTGCACAGGTTAACATTTGTAATTTTTACACTTTTCATTTTTATAAACATTATTACATTTGTTACTTTCAGTCTTAATATAGTTACTAAGTGCATTTTTATCGTACATCATCGCGCCATTCTCTGCAACCATAATCCTCTCCATTGCCATGTCTCTCTTTGCATTTCACTTTCCTGTTGCCACAATTTTAAATCATCATAATGTCTAATCCGTCTCTTTGCTGATTTAATGAGACATATCCTTCTCCTTAGATTTTGTAACACATCTGGGCTAAAGCTGCCTACCCGGGGAAACTTTTCCCCGTCATGCACAGTCATTCTTTCCCATTCATCACATAAAACCTCTGTGTGTGGACCGTACTTCTCACACATTACATACCTTGCCGACCCGATTGGCCGGTTTACTGAATCAACCCGAACCGAGGTTGATCGTCCCCTACCCGAACAACTGGCCCCCATACCTGCAGGTGTTGCCTTCACTACCTCTGACCTTCAAATCAGGGTCTTCAGCGAACCCTTACAAAACCAAGATGTCCGGTGTAGGCCGACGGTGGCAGTTTACCGAGTACTCCACTCACTCGCCCACGCCGACCAATACGCCCACACACTGCCTTAGCGCTGGCGTACTCGACCTAGGGCCCCTGCGACCTGAACCGCTGTTTACTGGAACATGCGAGTGTGATCCGAAGAGCACTTAACCCTTTCCAGTAACTATTGGTTGTTGGATAGTTCCTGAGTGACCAGCGAACCTCCCTTAAAATAAAAAAAATTACACAAATCACGTTAGAATGTACAAATAGCGTTTATGACCCCTTTCGTACGCAAATGGTACTGGTCAGGTTACTAACTAATGCACACAATTACGTGCGGTACAATCGTTCTGCACATAAGCAACTAATCTTATGTGCGGAGCGACCAGTGGAATCGAAAATTTCGGCTGCGAATTCCTTCAGCCAGAGCTTTAATGGCCTATATGGGTTCCGCACCAACCCTTCCTGGTGTTGTGCTACTTTTCTCTATAGCGGACTTCTTAGTCTGCTGTACCTAGACCTCCTGGTCTGTTCCGGACCTCCTGGTCTGTGCTACAGTAGACCTCCTGGTCTGCTATACTCTAATGCTCAAATTTATGTTTAACAAGGGATGCCTCCCAAGCCACCATGCACGTCACTTACATGTATGTACCTCACGAGAACTCGACTTTCCTGTGGTTCAACCCAAAAATTGTAGAAACTTATATATATACACTCACTCACCACATGTACACTTTAATTGTTATTTCTGCGCAGAAATTCCTTTCATTCAGTAAAAGTCTAGACTAGATGAGTCGCAAATTGGAGAAGGATCTATTAGCTTAAAATTTTGGACACTAAAATTGACTTGCGCTATTTATCGCGTTGCCTTCTTTTCGCCTGTTAAAATAATACTATCGTGTGATTTGTATTATGTGGGCGTACCCAGACGCTCCGTTGCGTCGGCCCTCGCGTCGCGTACGCTCTGTCCTTGTGAGGACACGTGTACACAGATCAAGTACGTTCACAGTAACACACTACACGTTTATCAATGTGAATGATCTTTAACTGTAATCATTCACTATACACCACCCAAATCTACCTTGTATTCTTAGGCGAGACTGTGTGCGTGCTTTTTACAATCATACCCTTAAATATTACTTTTTATCTTTTTAACTACCAATAGCAACAAATCTTTCTTAGCACGTTATCAATGCAAATGGCAAACAGGAAGGTGAGATGTGAAAATTACACAAATGAACATGCAATTCTAAATTTAATCTAATAACATACATTGATGTAAGCACACGCATATAGATATTACATATAAGTACCAATCACTATTACTTATGATTGACTATGATATAGATTAAATAAATGCATTAAAAAAAACTCATTAAATGATGATTTCTTTTTGACAATGGATGGCTGATTATTTCCTGAGTCAACTGAAAATCAGCCGCTTAGGGGAAAAAAAAAAATTGACCTTCCCAAAATGGCCGCTGCTCCTCCCCCTTTCACCTCCCATGAGGTTTACACAAAATGGTGGACAGACCATGCGGCCTCTCCTGCCATAAAGAAAATCACCATGCAAGCTCCCAAAGTAACTTAGGCCTTTGTTAAAAAAAAAACACTTTATCAAGGCTATGCAGCAACTTTTAAATGTACTTTTAAACCTACTTAAACAGATAAACAATCTAATCTTAATCAAACACGATATGATCCATTTGAACCTTGTTTTGCGACAATAAAAATACATTTTAGCATCTTAAATATTATGAGTAATGCCTTGTCCCTTAAAATTTCCTATCAGCGTCTTACTGATACCACAATACATTAACGTGGATGTTTTTTTTTTTCCAGCATTTTGCGATGCGTCCATCATTAGCCAATCAATTACAGCCGCGTTTGTAATGTACAGTGCATCATTAAGAACGTGATATCCTGTGAGAGCCCCCAATTGACAAAGCCTATATATTTATCCTATTTAAAACACTCTAAAAGATTAGGAGACACAGTACGCAATTGGCGCAAAAAGTACCGCAAGGGTACGCCCTTAGCGTAGCAGACGCTGTGCACAGGGTGTGAACACAGGCGTTGCAGATACTTACAGAATTAAACTAGAATAACTATACCTTAAGGAATGTACTTATGATGTAAACCTTTGTGCAGTGATAATGTGTAGATGTAATGCAATGTAACCTTGTTAGCTTAAAAGCTGTATGAGCGGCTGTGATGCTCTGAGAACCCTTTAGCAATATAATAATCAATCAAATACCGTTCTAAGGTTCTAACGCCTTTAAGGAAGAGAATGAACGTTCAATTGCAAAAGAATAAACAATACAAGTTATACACTACCAAAATAACATAGAATACCTAACCAAGTTACTACACATAAAATACAATAAAGACACAAGTACTTTTAAGGGGAAAGAGAGAGAGAGAGAGAGAGAGAGAGAAAGAATGACTTATAATAACAATAAAGACAATATGGTTGCAGAGAAACTTACACATGTTAGAAACAATCGCTGCGCAGTTAGTCAATGCTGAGAATCTTTGTGGAGAGAATACTTGAGCTTACCCAGGCTGGCTGTCCCTATATACACAACACCCAGCAACAACACAATGGTCCCTACAATACCGCATGGGACAGAAGCTAGACTCCATTTTGGGAAAAACTCCCATGATTCCAAAGACTGCTACACATGGTTCAAAGGGGGAGGAGAAAACACCCAGCAGCAGCCATCTTCTACAAACCAACTAATTATATTCCACATTCCAATCCAACTAATTATATTCCACATTCCAATCCAACTTCCTAGAACCATCTTATTCAATTTCACATTCCAAACAAACTTCCTAGAACCATCTTATTCAATCTCACATTCCAAACAAACTTAGTTTATTGCATACAGTCCATGTTATATGAACCATCACAACACCAGATCACAATGTAACCCCACATCCCAGCATGCCATTGCTACAAAACCCATATTCACAAGTAACTGCATGGCGGTATTCATGATTGACAAGATATATTATAACAAACCAGCACAATCTATTTTAAATCACCATAGGCAAACAAATACCACAAATGCTATGCTACAGGTTGTATAATGTCCCAGCTACCATCACAGATTCCCAGATCTACAATAAACAAGTTACAATATCCTAATTAAACCAGCACCATTGACCTTAAAGCCATCTGTCTATATTTCCTTATCTAGCCATGTGAATTCAATACTTAGCCTTCGTAAGGAAGTCAGTCCTGTTGATGATCCAGCCATGCTTCCGGGTGCTTTGTAGCTGTGTGTAGCTACAGTACATCTGTCCTCTGAGCCCACAAGCAACTGAACCCTGACCTCTTATCTAGCCAGGAACTACTTTCCTGTGTGACTAGTTCCTGGGGGAGGGGTCTCTCTCTCTCTCTCCTTCATGATTGAGTCACTATTCTCTTTGTATATGCTGATCAGGTTCAGCCCTGAAAACTGCCAAAAGGGTTGGCTTGAGTTCCCTGTTCACTGTATCATTCATTGTTCTAACAAAGTGATTTTAGCTTTTATACATATAATCTTAACTATCCGCTGCAATGTCCCACAACTTCACAACAAGTATCAAATTTATCTACACACCAATCTGCTTGTTTCAATAGTAAACATGACGGGTGTATCTGGTTCTGTTCAAATAATACACATTCATGACATTAATTCATTAGGTAATTTTAAATCTCCATGATGTCTGGTGCTTGATATTATTATAATTATGTACTGTATGAAATAAGTGTCGAATCCATCTCTGTGCCATGTCCGTGTAAATGCGTGTGTTACCATATATTGCTGTGCTCGCTGCGCATATTTGCAAGTATAGCGACTTAAATGTGTGCAGTTTGTATGTTCTCTCTATTAATATTTTTGACTTTGACACTGTTACCCAGCTGGCTACCTGGTTGTTCTCGTCTACCGGTGTCCCCCCTTGCAACTCCTCTACCGTTCTATCTAAGCTGTGCTTGAGATTATCAATATCCCTCAGTCGCATAGCGGTTTACTCTAGATCAGTTACCTGGGTTTCCAGGGCAGACGTTTGCACACACCTCACGCAGATGTATTCACACTGGGATGGTTGCTCCAGGTGTACATACATCTTGCACAACATGCACTGAGTGAAATTCTCAATTATGGCCCCACCCATTTTGTTTGAAAAATCTGACTCCCTGTTACCTTCAGAAGATCATTACAAACTATGCAATACAATACTGTGCTATAGCCTAGCTGTGAAGAGAAACACTATTCAACAACAGAACAGTAATAGATAATACAATGTGTAATAATGAATCAATGCAAAGTAGTCAATACAGTACAGCAATGATAATGATACTTGCGTATCCGGGGGAAGTCAGGACCTCCTGTAGCAGCACTTGCTCAAAGGTCCTTGCTTTCCCTGTTTCGGCTCCATCCAGCTCCTCACTTTCTCCAAAAGCTCACACCCCCCCCCCACTCCTGTGGTTGATCGACTCACCAGCGCACATTCTCCTGCTGCTCAGCTGCTCACACACGCACCTGCTGCTCAGATGCTCCCCCTCACACACACCCGGAGCAGCAGTTGTTTCTCCTGCTGCCGACTCCTGCACCTCACAGTGATTTATTGAGCTCCTTCACTCTTTTACTCACACCTTCACACCCACATGCAGACATGGAGTGGAAGCTCTTTCACCTGCTGCTTGCTCTTTTCAGTGGCTTTGTGGCTCTCCACACACAAATCGGAGTGGCTGCCTGCTCCGCTCCCTCACCCCCTCTCTATACCCCTCACACACAAACGGAGCAGCATGCCTGCTCCGCTCCCTCACCCCCACTCCGTTCCCCTCACACACACAGAGCGGCTGCCTGCGCTGTTCAGCTGCAATCTGTCCCGCTCTGTTTCCCGGCAACTTCTGCTTCCGATCTCCTCGCCCGCTCGATCAGATCCCAATGTGGCCCATACATTTTTTTATTCATATGAAGATGTTGTCCAGTATGGTAGGGGAGCAAAATGGCATCTAAATTATCAATTTGTTTGCATTGTACTTTTTAATGTGTAGCTTTGTCTGACACATACACAGACAGGGTTGTGTTAGCTGCATACCTCCCAACATGACCTTCTCCAGGAGAGACAGAATGCTCTGCTCCTGATCTTTTCTCTTAATTTATGATTGCCATCACCTATGCAGAAACACCTTTCTTATCCATTAACCTGTTGAACACAGGTGCAGACAATCATAAATAAAGAAAAAAGTCCAGAAGCAGAGCATTGTGTCCCTCCTGGAGAGGGTCATGTTGGGAGGTTTGTAGTTGCTCATGTAAGTAGTTTTTGATTAGAAAATTATTTACCAAAGATCATGTTTTTACCTAATTTGGAAGTTGTTCCTGTGCTTTGGGGTAATTCCGACCTGATCGTAGCACCAAATTTGTTAGCAGTTGAGCAAAACCATGGCCCTCATTCCGAGTTGTTCGCTCGGTATTTTTCATCGCATCGCAGTGAAATTCCGCTTAGTGCGCATGCGCAATATTCGCACTGCGACTGCGCCAAGTATCTTTGCTATGAAGAAAGTATTTTTACTCACGGCTTTTTCATCGCTCCGGCGATCGTAATGTGATTGACAGGAAATGGGTGTTACTGGGCGGAAACACGGCGTTTTATGGGTGTGTGGCTGAAAACGCTACCGTTTCCGGAAAAAACGCAGGAGTGGCCGGAGAAACGGGGGAGTGGTTGGGCGAACGCTGGGTGTGTTTGTGACGTCAAACCAGGAACGAAAAGCACTGAACTGATCGCACAGGCAGAGTAAGTCTGAAGCTACTCTAAAACTGCTAAGTAGTTTGTGATCGCAATATTGCGAATACATCGGTCGCAATTTTAAGATGCTAAGATACACTCCCAGTAGGCGGCGGCTTAGCGTGTGTAACTCTGCTAAATTCGCCTTGCGACCGATCAACTCGGAATGAGGGCCCATGTGCACTGCAGGTGGGGCAGATTTGTGTGGGTTATGTTCAAACTGAAATTAAAATTTCAGTGTAAAAATAAAGCAGCCAGTATTTACTCTGCACAGAAACAAAATAACCCACCCAAATCTAAGGGTGTGTACACACGGTGAGATCCTTGCTATGCTCGATTTTTACTTGCGATTTCCCTTGAACTCCCCGGAGCCCAGATAGCACAGATTTTGACTAACTTTTCTGAGATATGGACTATGTGTGCTCACGATTTTGGCTTATGTGAGATTTTGGCTTATGTGAGATGTCATTGACATGTGAGAGAGAGATGTACATCTACACCGATCTAGCAAGGATTGACTTGCCTGCACAGTCTATCCATTCTTGCGATACCGACCTGGCGGGACTGCGCATCGGGATTGAATCGGGATCACAAGGTGACTTTCACCTTGCGATCTGCACTAACTTTTCTTGCGATTTTGACTATATAGTCAAAATTGAAAGAAAATATCTCACCGTGTGTACACACCCTAACACTCTCTGCAAATGTTATATCTGCCACATCTGCAATGCACATGGGTTTGCCCAACTGCTAACAAATTTGCTGCTACGATCAGGTCTAAATTACCCCCTTTGTCCTCTGTGATATAAAACTCAAAGACTGCTCCACAATTGGGTTTTTGATGTTGATGCGTCCTGGACTCGTGCGCTGCCAGGATTTCCTAATTGTGTCCAGCCTGAAAATGATGAAGAAGCCCTGGATGCCACAACCACTAGAAAATAGGTGTTGTAAAGTATCATCCAATGTTTCCACTTATTATTAATATTTTTATTATTTCTATAAAACATATTTTAATACATATACTGTATTCTCTGCTTTCTTTAACTCTGTGTATTCAAAAGAATCCAGTTCCCCTGTGAACATTCTAGTTATCATTTATGTAGCACTATTATCTATCTATCTATCTATCTATCTATCTATCTATCTATCTATCCATATATATATATATATAGTGGGTGGAGAAATCAGCGGCACTCAGCAGACAGGAATGAATGATGTGAAAAACTTTTAATCCAGTCCTACGGCGTTTCGGGGAGCAAGCCCCGTCTTCAGGGACAGACAATATAACCATACAAGTGTACACACAACATATATATACCCATGCTGAACAAATAATCATGAACAGGATTCACCTCACCTGTCAGACGCCGCCGCCGCAGCCGCGTCCATCCGCGTGTCCACGAGTCCACGGGTCCCTGAACACTGACGTCAGCTGGCAGCGCCGGACAGGGAGCCAATCCCGGCGGTCACAATAGCGTTGCTGGGCAACTGAAAACAAACAAAAACAAAGAAAACGTGAACATTATTGTGCAGCAGACACAAAACCAACCATGTCTGCAAGTACAAAAAACATTAAAGATACATATACAAAGAAGTTAAAAACTTGTATCCTCTGATATAGGCAGTGACGATCCAGTAAATGTCCTGTGGTATAACCATCCTATAATAGGGACTAAATCTACAATGCCCCTGCTGTTAGGCAGTATCTAAATTAGGACAACATGTGAGTAACATTTCAAAATGTTTAAAGAATTTATTAACCACAACATTGGACTAATATTAAGTTAAGCCTAATATGCGTAACTGAAATCACACCGTAATCATAAGAAGCTTTGGAGACCCATAGTCTCATTTAAACCACGTGGTGACAGGGTATTAAGAACAAAGATCCACCTGCTTTCGCGTTGCAGTAGGATCTTGTTCCTATCTCCTCCACGGTGTGATAATGGTACTTGATCTATAATGATGGCCCGCATGCTTGCTACCGTATGTCGGGCTTGTACACAATGTCGGGCTACCGGTTGGTCGCTGGTGCCCTTCTCAATGGCCAATTTAATGGCGCTGCGGTGCAGTGCCATACGTTCCTGAAATTGTCTCTGGGTTTTGCCTATATAGGCTAATCCACAGGGACATTTTAACATGTAAATTACATGAGTAGAGGTACATGTTACCCTGTGCCGAATAGTGTATTTCTTGCCCGTAAGCGGGTGGCTAAAATTAGGACCCGTCATGAGGGTATTACAGGTGGAACAACCTAAGCAACGAAAACAGTCAGGTTTAGGTCGCAGAAAATGTGATTGCCCAGATCTAGTTAAAGGAAAAATGTCCAATTTGACAACAGTGTCAGCAATGCTTTTGCCCCTAGTGTAACTTGGGAGTAATTTGGAACCTGCCAGTGCCGGTAAGGATTTATCTGTGTTTATCATTGGCCAAAGTTGTTTAGCCTTCCTTACCAGCGGGGTGGTAGCTGTCGTATATTTATTGACCCACGGAATTCTTGGGGTATCATTATTCAGCACTCGTGTTGAAGCAGTACTGTTCAATAGGGATTCCCTAGTCTGTCTAAGGGCTTTAGCCTTACTGGCCAAGAGCTCTAAGTGTGGATATCCCCGCTCTTCAAATTTAGTTATCATTTGATCCATGGTGTTTACTGTCTGTACAGGATCAGAGATAATTCGCCTGGCTCGTAATAACTGAGAATACGGGAGACCCTTATGTGTGGACAGAGGGTGAAAACTCTCATGATGTAACACAGAATTCCGGTCAGTGGGTTTGACATATAGGTTGGTCTGTAAAACCCCATCAACTAAGGAAATGACCACATCTAAAAAGTGTATGGTTTGAGGTGAAATCTGATAAGTGAATTTCACAGTACTTTCAGAGGCATTATGGTCATCTAAGAGTTTAGATAATGACAAGGCAGGCCCATTCCAAAAAATTAAGAGATCATCTATGTACCTCTTGTAGAAGCACATAGATGACCCTTGCAGGCTGTCAAACAATTGGGTTTCCACTTGATACATGTAGGCATTCGCGTACGATGGGGCCACTGGGGATCCCATCGCACAGCCTGTTAACTGTAAATAAATGCGACCATTAAATGTGAAATAATTACGAGTCAAAACTAAAGTTAGCAGTTGTAGAAATACTTCAATAGGTGGACCCAAGTATAGGGGATTATTATTGATTAACGACCGTACTGCCTCCACACCTGCCCCATGTGGGATGCAGGTGTAGAGGCTAGTAACATCTGCACTACATAACTGCACCTGTTCTGAAGGGATAACCAACTGTTGTAAATACACCAATAGGGCTGTGGTATCCTTCAGATACGAAGGGACTGCCTGGATGCATGGGTTGAGATAGGCATCCAGAAAAATGGAGATAGGGTGATATAATGATTTTCTGGCCGACACTATAGGTCAGCCAGGTGGATTGGACAAGGATTTATGTACTTTAGGTACTGTGTAAAATAAAGGTACGGTAGGGTACTGTACTGTCATGGCTTTTACCTGTTCACCAGATAATGCACCCGTGTTTACACAATGTGCCAAGAACAAATCTAATTCCGTTTTATACTGAATGGTAGGATCAAATGTTAAAATCTTATATGTGGTTGTATCAGAAAGTTGACGATTGCCCTCTGCCACATATGCTGGTAAATCCTGTATGACAACAGATCCCCCTTTATCCGCTTCCCTTATTATAAGGTCCGTCCTGGTGGATAAGTCCTTCAAGGCTCTCCGTTCCTCAATTGTGAGATTAGGATGACATGTAGTAGTGGAAGTCTGTTGATGCGACTGTTCCAACATCCAAGAGAAGGTCCTGATGGATGGATTGTTCGTATTGGGATCAAATTTAGATCTAGGAGCCACGTTTCTTAATTTTGCTGGAATATTGGTGTCATGTTTAGGCCCCTCAGCAATTCCAAAGTGTTCTTTGAGACGTAGAGTCCTGTTAAACTTGTAATTTTCCACTTGTGCGGTGAAGTCCTCCGGCTTGGTGGTTGGCACAAATGACAACCCTCGTGATAAAACTCTTTGTTCTATTAAAGTAAGTGGAGTCGAGGATAAATTTATAACTAAATCCGTCAGCGGCGTGGTGGTCGTCGCACGTTGGATCCTTATGTTTTGCCCCGACCGCCTCGTCCTCGTCCGGGGGCGGGGCGATGGCCCGACCTGGTAGCCACCCCTAAAGGGTACGTTGCTGTATTAGATGTGGGGGGGGTACTAGGTTGTTCGTTTTCACTCACAGTTGTACTGGAGTCAGACTGCTCAAATGGATGGTTTCTCTGTCGGTACCTTCTAAAGTGTGTCGATCGCTGTTGGGATGGGTTGGTGTTGCTGAGCCAAGAGTAGACTCTTCTTTGTTGATAGTCAGATTGAACTTTATGCAATTTTTCTTTCTTATATTTAATCAAGTTGCTCCTATATTCTTCCATGTGGACCTGAATCTTGTCAAGCCAGTTGGTGGTGGAATCGGCTGATAAAGTGGACTTATGAGCACTCTCAAATGTAGTGAGTTGCTCTTTAATCTAAGTCAATTCGCGGGTAGACTCTTCTATTACCAGCAACATTAAGTCCATGGAGCACTTATTTAAAATTGCCACCCATCGTCTGCAAAAGGGTATACTATATCGGCCTATCGTGGGGGTATTCTTTATTCTAAATCCCCTCGGTATTTGGTTAGTACGGTAATAGTCCGATAATGTAATCTCATGATATGTAAAGTCACACTCTCGTTGTTTCAATTTTTGCCATTGACGGTATAATTCTTCTGTAGTAGAGATAGGAGGGTCATCATCTAATTTCTGCTTGATGAGAATTGCTTGAGCCTCTGCATCAGAGTAACTGCATCGTTCCTTGGCATCAAGTTGCGCCAGTTCCCAGGCCGCTTCAATATCCGAATCCGGTGCTGACATGTTAGCCAAAAAAGGGCTAAATATACTGGATGATCAAACTGCGTTGATCAGAGGATCAAAGCCCCACACCAGTGAAGAAAAACCAGTAAAATCACTGTGTGAGACTGTGACAATGATTCATTGTTCCCTGGATATATAAATGAAAAGAGTAAATCTATGAATATCCCGTTGGTGCCTTATCCAGAATAATGTCACGTTGCCTGCATGGCTGCGTGCTGGTTATCCCAATTAGACAGCGGTGTGGGGATCGGCACTCAGAAAAGGGGCTGCTGGAATACTTGCTGCAGTGCCCTCTGTGATCCTGTGTGGGATCCAATATGGTGGGTGGAGAAATCAGCGGCACTCAGCAGACAGGAATGAATGATGTGAAAAACTTTTAATCCAGTCCTACGGCGTTTCGGGGAGCAAGCCCCGTCTTCAGGGACAGACAATATAACCATACAAGTGTACACACAACATATATATACCCATGCTGAACAAATAATCATGAACAGGATTCACCTCACCTGTCAGACGCCACCGCCGCAGCCGCGTCCTTCAGCGTGTCCACGGGTCCCTGAACACTGACGTCAGCTGGCAGCGCCGGACAGGGAGCCAATCCCGGCGGTCACAATAGCGTTGCTGGGCAACTGTCAGACGCCGCCGCCGCAGCCGCGTCCGTCCGCGTGTCCACGAGTCCACAGGTCCCCGAACACTGACGTCAGCTGGCAGCGCCGGACAGGGAGTCAATCCCGGCGGTCACAATAGCGTTGCTGGGCAACTGAATACAAACAAAAACAAAGAAAACGTGAACATTATTGTGCAGCAGACACAAAACCAACCATGTCTGCAAGTACAAAAAACATTAAAGATACATATACAAAGAAGTTAAAAACTTGTATCCTCTGATATAGGCAGTGACGATCCAGTAAATGTCCTGTGGTATAACCATCCTATAATAGGGACTAAATCTACAATGCCCCTGCTGTTAGGCAGTATCTAAATTAGGACAACATGTGAGTAACATTTCAAAATATTTAAAGAATTTATTAACCACAACATTGGACTAATATTAAGTTAAGCCTAATATGAGTAGCCACCCGCTTACGGGCAAGAAATACACTATTCGGCACAGGGTAACATGTACCTCTACTCATGTAATTTACATGTTAAAATGTCCCTGTGGATTAGCCTATATAGGCAAAACCCAGAGACAATTTCGGGAACGTATGGCACTGCACCGCAGCGCCATTAAATTGGCCATTGAGAAGGGCACCAGCGACCAACCGGTAGCCCGACATTGTGTACAAGCCCGGCATACGGTAGCAAGCATGCGGGCCATCATTATAGATCAAGTACCATTATCACACCGTGGAGGAGATAGGAACAAGATCCTACTGCAACGCGAAAGCAGGTGGATCTTTGTTCTTAATACCCTGTCACCACGTGGTTTAAATGAGACTATGGGTCTCCAAAGCTTCTTATGATTACGGTGTGATTTCAGTTACGCATATTAGGCTTAACTTAATATTAGTCCAATGTTGTGGTTAATAAATTCTTTAAACATTTTGAAATGTTACTCACATGTTGTCCTAATTTAGATACTGCCTAACAGCAGGGGCATTGTAGATTTAGTCCCTATTATAGGATGGTTATACCACAGGACATTTACTGGATCGTCACTGCCTATATCAGAGGATACAAGTTTTTAACTTCTTTGTATATGTATCTTTAATGTTTTTTGTACTTGCAGACATGGTTGGTTTTGTGTCTGCTGCACAATAATGTTCACGTTTTCTTTGTTTTTGTTTGTATTCAGTTGCCCAGCAACGCTATTGTGACCGCCGGGATTGGCTCCCTGTCCGGCGCTGCCAGCTGACGTCAGTGTTCGGGGACCCGTGGACTCGTGGACACGCGGACGGACGCGGCTGCGGCGGCGGCATCTGACAGTTGCCCAGCAACGCTATTGTGACCGCCGGGATTGGCTCCCTGTCCGGCGCTGCCAGCTGACGTCAGTGTTCAGGGACCCGTGGACTCGTGGACACGCGGACGGACGCGGCTGCGGCGGCGGCGTCTGACAGGTGAGGTGAATCCTGTTCATGATTATTTGTTCAGCATGGGTATATATATGTTGTGTGTACACTTGTATGGTTATATTGTCTGTCCCTGAAGACGGGGCTTGCTCCCCGAAACGCCGTAGGACTGGATTAAAAGTTTTTCACATCATTCATTCCTGTCTGCTGAGTGCCGCTGATTTCTCCACCCACCATATTGGATCCCACACAGGATCACAGAGGGCACCGCAGCAAGTATTCCAGCAGCCCCTTTTCTGAGTGCCGATTCCCACACTGCTGTCTATATATATATATATATATATAATCCATCAAAACGGGTGGCACTCCAAGAGGACTTGTCTTAAGGAAATAAAACTCAGAGACTGCGCTCTAGTAACGGTAACGTTTCAGTTGTAATTAACTTTCGTCAGACCAACATACAAAATACATTAACATACCTTTATACCCCACCAAATCCTCGTGTTCCTCCTCTCCTCGGGCCTGTCCGCTGGCGGGGAGTAATGACATCATTGCACAGTGCCGCTGCAACGTACTCACGTCCCTCGCTGCGTTTACAGGTTACCATGGAGCTAAACAAACAAATTTTTTCATTATTGAACTAGACAGCGTGTGCAGTGCATTAATCAGTTTCATGGTAATCTTATCAATTCATAAATACTAGATATACTTTTTCTATAAGGCCCCTGCTGGTTTACATCAAACAAGGCATATATAACGAAACATATAAACAAAAAGATCCCAATACAAAACATCAGAAAACATAATCAAATGACGATCATCCATTAACAGAAACCCTAAGAAAAACAATTTAATGACAGTTGTTCATTAAGGCCACCTGGGGCCATTGTGTTAAGGCTATGAATCCATCTTGCCTCTCGCTGTAACAGCAATTTATTTCTGTTGCCCCCCCGAATATTCTCGGGTTGCTGATCTATGATCTTGTATTTTAAACATGACAAATTATGTTTAAATTTGGCAAAATGGCGTGCCACCGGTTGCGACTGAGTCTCGCCCCCCTAGTGCCGCCCTAATCGAGGACCTGTGCATGGCCATTCTCTCACGAAACTGTCTTGTCGTTTTACCGACATAAAATAATCCACAGGGACAACGTATGTAATAGATGACATGAGTGCTCGTACATGTCAATACTTTGTCAATTTTTATAAATTTACCTGACTGTGGATGTGAGAAGCCGGGACCTACTTCCATGTAGCTACATGTAGTGCAGCCTATGCACCTGTAGCAGCCCGGCTTTTTCGTTAAAAATGTCTGCACAGGACCTGGTCTGAACTTAGAAATGTCATTATGAACCAGATAATCTTTAAGATTTATATTCCTAGTGTAACTAGACATTAGCGTTTTGTCTTTAAGGACTTTCAAATCCCTATCCGTAGATATCACTGGCCAGGTGTCCCTGGCATGTTTCTTAATTTCCTTGCTTACCACTGACCACCTTTGTACAAAAGGGATTTTGTTATGCATCGTTTTAACATCATTGTCTTTTTCCTCTTCTCCCCGCAACAACTTATTTCTATCCATGGTTAATACCTTGTTCTTAGTTTTCATTAATTCATCCCAATCATATCCCCTCACCTTGAATCTCAGGGCCATTTCATTGATCTCAGATTCAGTGTGTACCGGATCATCCGAGATCCTATGAACTCTGAGAAATTGGGAATAAGGGAGACTGTACTTTGTGGAAGGTGGGTGGAAGCTTGCCGCATGTAATAGGGTATTCTTATCTGTGGGCTTTTTGTATAGCTCAGTATGAATATAGCCTTCCTTTATGGAAATGATCACATCTAGATAATTTACCCTATCCTTGCTGATGTTAGCAGTAAATTTTATGTTATCATCAGACTCATTAATGATCAATAAAGTGTCAGAGAATTCCTTCTCGGTACCCGACCAAATTAAAAATAAATCGTCTATATAACGAATAAAGAATACAATCTTATCAGCAATCTCTGGATTCGTAAAGAATAACTCCCTTTCGACCTCGAACATAAAGCAGTTTGCAAAGGCAGGGGAGACACAACTGCCCATAGCACACCCCTGTCTCTGTTCAAACCAACCATTGTCAAATAGAAAATAATTACGTTCAAGAGTAAGTTTTAGAAGGTTCAAAAAGAAGTCAAGATTCGGGCCTTTGTACATTGTGCTAGTGGACAGTAGACGCCTGGCCGCCTCCACACCTCTATCGTGTGGGATATTGGTGTAGAGGCTGACCACGTCCAGTGTACACAGCACACAATTTCCAGACAATTTAGGCAATTCAGTTAATTTATTGATCAACGAGGTTGTGTCCTTTAAATAAGTCAATTGACACTGTATGACTGGCTGAAAGTAATGGTCAAGATATTGTGAGACCTTATAATAAACAGAGTCTCTGGCTGATATTATAGGGCGACCCGGTGGCACTTCAGCATCCTTGTGTATTTTCGGGATGGTATAAAATGCTGGTGCCACCGGGTAGTCCTGAAACAACGCCTCGTGTACATCTGTAGTAATAATATTATTATTCACAGCCTGCAACAACATTTGATTTAGCTCATTATTGTACTTAATAGTAGGATCCTTACATAGACGTTTATAAACAGAATCGTCATTTAATTGCCTGTAGGCTTCTGTTCTGTATTGTAGTAAACTTTGTACAATAATGCCCCCACCCTTATCAGCGGGGCGTATGACGATCTGTTTATCCTTACTAAGCACATTAAGAGCTTCCCGTTCACCTTTGGTCAAATTATTGTTACAATACTTATGTGTTTTAACCGATCCCATAGTTTTGGAATCTAATACCCTGGCGAAACATTTCAAAGAAGGATTATTACTTTGAGGGTCAAAACTAGACCTCGGTTTTAATTTAGATGGTATGTCTGTCTCCTTATCGGGGCTTATCTGATTAGCAAAATGTTCCTTCAGTCTTAAGCGCCGGTGTACGTTGTATGAATCGATCTTCCACTGGAACTCATCAAATGGAGTGGTAGGGATAAAAGATAGGCCCTTGTTTAGTACAGAAAGTTCATCCGTAGTTAATGGACGTCCTGATAGGTTAAACACTATGTTGTTTTCTTCCTGGATTTGGGGGCTTTTTTTGTTGATTCTTTGGCATTGCTTGCCCCGCCTGGTGTATTGCCTTTTTTTGGACCCAACATCGCTCGTGTATTTACCCCTAAAGGGGGTTTACCACCTTTAGCGCCTCCTGTGACCTCATTATCGCTCTGTGAGGTCCCTTCTCCACTTGAAGTCTCAGTGTATTGACCTCGGCGTGTTCTGTATCTATTATAACGCTTAGGCTGTGATCTCCCCTCTGGGTTATTTACCCAGCTGTACACTCGGCCTTCCTGGTAGTCCTTCTGGACCGTCATCAGCTTTTGTCGTTTGAATTTGACCAGTTCCTGTTTATATGTCTCTACTTGAGTCACCAACTTCTCCATCCACTTATTATCAACATCAGCATTTAAAATGGGAACATACTTGGCCTCAAAGGTAGAAGTCATATCCTTTAACAAATTCATTTCTCTCGTCGACTCCTCTATGACTAAGAGGATTAAATCCAAACTACATTTGTTTAGGATGCCAACCCATTTACGGCAAAATTCACTGTTATACTTGCCTATGGTTGGAATATTACGGACTCTAAACCCTCGTGGTATCTGTCGGTTACGGTGATAGTCAGATAGTGTGACTCCATGCATGTAGAAATCTATCTGTTTCTTGTGGAGACGTAATAATTTAGCAAAAAGCAAATCATTGCTGTCTGTGCCTCCTGCGGTCGCTAGATCGTCTTTGAATCTGATGTTTTCTGCATCCGCATCTGAAAAAGACCATGTCTCACACGCCGTAACATCAATGTGTCGATATCCACTCGTGTCAGCAATGTCACCAGCCTGTGACATATTGCTAGTGTGTTAACCACCACCAAACAAATGTGTAAAAGTCCACAACAGTTCTCGGTTGAAGGTATAGACAAAAAGAAGAACAGTATTGGTGCCTTGTCAATTTCGTGTCCCTAGCTCTCACTCAAGGTGTCAGCTATGGTTACACCAACATAAATATTCACCATGTAACCGGCACTCACGTTAATTTCACAGCTGCCCCGGTGCCGTCCCTTGCTGTAAGCAATAATAATCCATCAAAACGGGTGGCACTCCAAGAGGACTTGTCTTAAGGAAATAAAACTCAGAGACTGCGCTCTAGTAACGGTAACGTTTCAGTTGTAATTAACTTTCGTCAGACCAACATACAAAATACATTAACATACCTTTATACCCCACCAAATCCTCGTGTTCCTCCTCTCCTCGGGCCTGTCCGCTGGCGGGGAGTAATGACATCATTGCACAGTGCCGCTGCAACGCACTCACGTCCCTCGCTGCGTTTACAGGTTACCATGGAGCTAAACAAACAAATTTTTTCATTATTGAACTAGACAGCGTGTGCAGTGCATTAATCAGTTTCATGGTAATCTTATCAATTCATAAATACTAGATATACTTTTTCTATAAGGCCCCTGCTGGTTTACATCAAACAAGGCATATATAACGAAACATATAAACAAAAAGATCCCAATACAAAACATCAGAAAACATAATCAAATGACGATCATCCATTAACAGAAACCCTAAGAAAAACAATTTAATGACAGTTGTTCATTAAGGCAACCTGGGGCCATTGTGTTAAGGCTATGAATCCCTCTTGCCTCTCGCTGTAACAGCAATTTATTTCTGTTGCCCCCCCCCGAATATTCTCGGGTTGCTGATCTATGATCTTGTATTTTAAACATGACAAATTATGTTTAAATTTGGCAAAATGGCGTGCCACCGGTTGCGACTGAGTCTCGCCCCCTAGTGCCGCCCTAATCGAGGACCTGTGCATGGCCATTCTCTCACGAAACTGTCTTGTCGTTTTACCGACATAAAATAATCCACAGGGACAACGTATGTAATAGATGACATGAGTGCTCGTACAAGGCAATACACCAGGCGGGGCAAGCAATGCCAAAGAATCAACAAAAAAAGCCCCCAAATCCAGGAAGAAAACAACATAGTGTTTAACCTATCAGGACGTCCATTAACTACGGATGAACTTTCTGTACTAAACAAGGGCCTATCTTTTATCCCTACCACTCCATTTGATGAGTTCCAGTGGAAGATCGATTCATACAACGTACACCGGCGCTTAAGACTGAAGGAACATTTTGCTAATCAGATAAGCCCCGATAAGGAGACAGACATACCATCTAAATTAAAACCGAGGTCTAGTTTTGACCCTCAAAGTAATAATCCTTCTTTGAAATGTTTCGCCAGGGTATTAGATTCCAAAACTATGGGATCGGTTAAGACACATAAGTATTGTAACAATAATTTGACCAAAGGTGAACGGGAAGCTCTTAATGTGCTTAGTAAGGATAAACAGATCGTCATACGCCCCGCTGATAAGGGTGGGGGCATTATTGTACAAAGTTTACTACAATACAGAACAGAAGCCTACAGGCAATTAAATGACGATTCTGTTTATAAACGTCTATGTAAGGATCCTACTATTAAGTACAATAATGAGCTAAATCAAATGTTGTTGCAGGCTGTGAATAATAATATTATTACTACAGATGTACACGAGGCGTTGTTTCAGGACTACCCGGTGGCACCAACATTTTATACCATCCCGAAAATACACAAGGATGCTGAAGTGCCACCGGGTCGCCCTATAATATCAGCCAGAGACTCTGTTTATTATAAGGTCTCACAATATCTTGACCATTACTTTCAGCCAGTCATACAGTGTCAATTGACTTATTTAAAGGACACAACCTCGTTGATCAATAAATTAACTGAATTGCCTAAATTGTCTGGAAATTGTGTGCTGTGTACACTGGACGTGGTCAGCCTCTACACCAATATCCCACACGATAGAGGTGTGGAGGCGGCCAGGCGTCTACTGTCCACTAGCACAATGTACAAAGGCCCGAATCTTGACTTCTTTTGGAACCTTCTAAAACTTACTCTTGAACGTAATTATTTTCTATTTGACAATGGTTGGTTTGAACAGAGACAGGGGTGTGCTATGGGCAGTTGTGTCTCCCCTGCCTTTGCAAACTGCTTTATGTTCGAGGTCGAAAGGGAGTTATTCTTTACGAATCCAGAGATTGCAAATAAGATTGTATTCTTTATTCGTTATATAGACGATTTATTTTTAATTTGGTCGGGTACCGAGAAGGAATTCTCTGACACTTTATTGATCATTAATGAGTCTGATGATAACATAAAATTTACTGCTAACATCAGCAAGGATAGGGTAAATTATCTAGATGTGATCATTTCCATAAAGGAAGGCTATATTCATACTGAGCTATACAAAAAGCCCACAGATAAGAATACCCTATTACATGCGGCAAGCTTCCACCCACCTTCCACAAAGTACAGTCTCCCTTATTCCCAATTTCTCAGAGTTCATAGGATCTCGGATGATCCGGTACACACTGAATCTGAGATCAATGAAATGGCCCTGAGATTCAAGGTGAGGGGATATGATTGGGATGAATTAATGAAAACTAAGAACAAGGTATTAACCATGGATAGAAATAAGTTGTTGCGGGGAGAAGAGGAAAAAGACAATGATGTTAAAACGATGCATAACAAAATCCCTTTTGTACAAAGGTGGTCAGTGGTAAGCAAGGAAATTAAGAAACATGCCAGGGACACCTGGCCAGTGATATCTACGGATAGGGATTTGAAAGTCCTTAAAGACAAAACGCTAATGTCTAGTTACACTAGGAATATAAATCTTAAAGATTATCTGGTTCATAATGACATTTCTAAGTTCAGACCAGGTCCTGTGCAGACATTTTTAACGAAAAAGCCGGGCTGCTACAGGTGCATAGGCTGCACTACATGTAGCTACATGGAAGTAGGTCCCGGCTTCTCACATCCACAGTCAGGTAAATTTATAAAAATTGACAAAGTATTGACATGTACGAGCACTCATGTCATCTATTACATACGTTGTCCCTGTGGATTATTTTATGTCGGTAAAACGACAAGACAGTTTCGTGAGAGAATGGCCATGCACAGGTCCTCGATTAGGGCGGCACTAGGGGGCGAGACTCAGTCGCAACCGGTGGCACGCCATTTTGCCAAATTTAAACATAATTTGTCATGTTTAAAATACAAGATCATAGATCAGCAACCCGAGAATATTCGGGGGGGCAACAGAAATAAATTGCTGTTACAGCGAGAGGCAAGATGGATTCATAGCCTTAACACAATGGCCCCAGGTGGCCTTAATGAACAACTGTCATTAAATTGTTTTTCTTAGGGTTTCTGTTAATGGATGATCGTCATTTGATTATGTTTTCTGATGTTTTGTATTGGGATCTTTTTGTTTATATGTTTCGTTATATATGCCTTGTTTGATGTAAACCAGCAGGGGCCTTATAGAAAAAGTATATCTAGTATTTATGAATTGATAAGATTACCATGAAACTGATTAATGCACTGCACACGCTGTCTAGTTCAATAATGAAAAAATTTGTTTGTTTAGCTCCATGGTAACCTGTAAACGCAGCGAGGGACGTGAGTACGTTGCAGCGGCACTGTGCAATGATGTCATTACTCCCCGCCAGCGGACAGGCCCGAGGAGAGGAGGAACACGAGGATTTGGTGGGGTATAAAGGTATGTTAATGTATTTTGTATGTTGGTCTGACGAAAGTTAATTACAACTGAAACGTTACCGTTACTAGAGCGCAGTCTCTGAGTTTTATTTCCTTAAGACAAGTCCTCTTGGAGTGCCACCCGTTTTGATGGATTATTATTGCTTACAGCAAGGGACGGCACCGGGGCAGCTGTGAAATTAACGTGAGTGCCGGTTACATGGTGAATATATATATATATATATATATATACACAGTGGGACAAAAAAAGTATTTGGATAGCCACTGATTGTGCAAGTTGACCCACTTAAAAAGATGAGAGAGGTCTGTAATTTCCATCATAGGTACACTTCAACTGTGAGAGACAGAATCTGGAAAAACTAGGAAATCACATTGTATGATTTTTAAACAATTTATTTGTATATTCTTGCGGAAAATAAATATTTGCACAATCAAAAAGTTTAACTCAATACTTTGTAATATAACCTCGGTTGGCAATTACAGAGGTCAAACGTTTCATGTAGTACTTGACCAGGTTTACACACACTGTAGCAGGTATTTTGGCCCACTCTACCATGTAGATCTTCTCTAATCTGTCATGTTTTGGGGCTGTCGCCGGGCAACATGTACTATCAACTCCCTCCACAGATTTTCTATTGGGTTGAGGTCTGGAGACTGGCGAGGCCACTCCAGGACCTTGAAATGCTTCTTACGGAGCCACTCCTTAGTTGCCCGGATGGTGTGTTTGGGGTCATTGTCATGCTGGAAGACCCAGCCACATTCCATTTTCAATGCTCTTACTGAGGGAAGGAGGTTTTTGCCCAAAACCTCATGATACATGGCCCCATTCATCCTCTCCTTAATATGGATCAGTCGTCATGTCCCCTTTGCAGAAAAGGAGCCCCAAAGCATGATGCTTCCACCCCCATGCTTCACAGTGGGTATGGTGTTCTTGGTATGCCATTCATCATTCTTCTCCCTCCAAACACGACGAGTGGAGTTTATACCAAAAAGTTAAATTTTGCTCTTATCTGACCACATTACATTCTTTCAATCCTCCTCTGGATCATTCAGATGGTCACTGGCAAACTTTAGATGGGCCTGAACATGTGCTGGCTTAATCAGGGGGTCCTTTCGGGCGCTGCAAGATTTCAATCCATGACAGCGTAGTGTGTTACTAATGGCTGTCCAAATACTCTTTTGCCCCTCTGTGTGTGTGTGTGTGTGTGTGTGTGTGTGTGTTTGTGTGTGTGTGTATATATATATATATATATATATATATATTTCTGCAGCGGAGTACACTGTGTTCCACAGGGAATACATTGGGGTGTAAAGATGAATCTTGATCCAGAGGCACCAACAGGCTAAAGCATTAGACTGTCCTAGGATGCATTGCGGGGCCTCCTCTATAACCCCGCCTCCAGGCACTGTGACCTCAGTTTTAGTGTTAGTGCCTGCATGAAGCAGGTCACTTAACAGGGGGGCTGCGCTAGGCAGCCCTGAAAAAGCATTTTAGAAGACTTTAAGGGCTGCAGCACTTCATATGTCAGTGTGACATATTGTGCTGTGGATCCATCACCTCCGCAGCGACATTGCATACTCCCGCTGGCTCTGTTCCAGGGTACTTGCGGCAGAGGCGCTCCGGTTCCTAGGCACACCATCGCAGATGCTCTCCTGGAACGCGTGGCTGCTACTAAGGGAGGATGTAAGAGGTGGGACCCCCCATTAAATCGCGTTCCAGTCGCGGTCTTAGGTGATGGACCACGATGCTGGCGTGGACACTGTGACAGAGCAGGGACCCCGCTATATCCACCAGGGCATGAGAGCACAGGTCGGATAGTAAAATATCCTGTTTAATAAGGATCCACAATACCTGGTGGTGAGAACCAGCATAGGGGATAAGGCGCTGGACCTGTAGCCCCTCCCCTAGCTCCGGGCACCATCTACTGCTGGTGTTCCCACCCTGGAGCTGCCTAACACTCTCCCTCACACCCTGCCTGAGACTTTGGGCGCCATCTTCTCACAGTAGCTGCGACTGGTCTCCGGGACTGCAGGGCAAGGTCTCCTTCTGTAAATCCACCTGTACATCAGCGCTGTGATTTTACAGACACTTAAGTATTCTACATGTCATTTTAAGACAGCGTTAGTTAAGAACAAGTGTACCTCTATCAGAATATATTGTACAAGCATTCTGAGCTATACATCCAGTCTTGGACGGTGCATTGTTCATATATATATATATATATATATATATATATATAATCCAGAACAAACGACCGGCAATCTCTCATCAGAAAATTGCAGCTTTGCCGGGTGCCATACAAACACTGGTGTGTGTAATACAGAGAAAGTCAAATTGTCGGCACTCCAGGCGAATAAAGAAAAAGGCTGACACGTAGTGTACTGGTCAACGTTTCAGAGGCTGTGACCTCTTTTATCAAGACATGTCTTGATAAAAGAGGTCACAGCCTCTGAAATGTTGACCAGTACACTACATGTCAGCCTTTTTCTTTATTCGCCTGGAGTGCCGACAATTTGACTTTCTCTCTCTCTCTCTCTATATATATATATATATATAAACTAGTCAGTGCAGTTTTATTGTCTAAAATAATTATCTGCATTGTCACTATGATTGTGTGTGCCTGTATCTTCTGTGTGGATTAATTTCAGTGTATCACAGCTATTTATATCACTGCATTCTATACCCTAAAGGACTAGGGCCCTCATTCCGAGTTGTTCGCTCGCTAGCTGCTTTTAGCAGCATTGCACACGCTAAGCCGCCGCCCTCAGGGAGTGTATCTTAGCTTAGCAGAATTGCGAACGAAAGATTAGCACAATTGCGAATAGAAGTTTCTTAGCAGTTTCTGAGTAGCTCCAGACTTACTCAGCCATTGCGATCAGTTCAGTCAGTTTCGTTCCTGGTTTGATGTCACAAACACACCCAGCGTTCGCCCAGACACTCCCCCGTTTCTTCAGACACTCCCGCGTTTTTCCCAGAAACGCCAGTGTTTTTTCGCACACGCCCAGAAAACGGCCAGTTTCCGCCCAGAAACACCCACTTTCTGTCAATCACAGTACTATCACCAGAACGATGAAAATTCCTCATTATGCCGTGAGTAAAATACCTAACTTTTGTGTAAAATAACTAAGCGCATGCGCTCTGCGAACCTTGTGCATGCGCAGTAAGCGACTAATCGCAATATAGCGAAAATCGGCAATGAGCGAACAACTCGGAATGACCCCCTAGGTTCGTCAGGTTATCATATATAGTGCTGCACAGTATTTACAATTAAGTGTATTCTACTGTGTACCCAGTCACATCATACCTCATTTATTCTCTGTTTGTGTACTGTGCATGCTGTCACATAAATAGGGGATTTATTTGCTGGCATTATATTTGTCTGGCTGTATCGCACTCATACGCTCCACGGTTACGTTCACCATAATGTCTAACACAAAGGACGGGAAATCCGCTGATGCTCCTGCCTCATGCAGTGCATGCACCAAAATTTTGCCTGAGGATGAAGTTTTGCATAATGGTCTCTGTAATGTGTGCCATACATCTCTCAGTCAGCCCACAGCTACTGCAGCCAATCAGGAGCCACCTTGGGCAGCATTCTCAGCTTGCTCAATATGCTCGTGACATGCCCTGCACCCCCTATGGGACCTCCTGTGCCATTGCAGCCACATATTGTAAATCCACCTTGGGCGGTTACTTTGTCTACCCAGTTGCAGCAAATAAATCAATCTTTGGTTAAACAGAAACCTACCCCACGTCACTCTGGTGTCAAAGTGTCATCTAAGCGGGCCGCTTCCTCCTCACAATCCACTAATATCTCAGATGATTCCACTGATGAGGATGGGGAATATACTGACCCATCAGACACTGATACAGCTGCTTCTGACGAGTAATCTACAACTCAGGTTGATGTCCCTGACCTAATGGAGGCTATTAAGCTAATTCTTCAAATCGAGGTAGCTAAAGTAGTCTTACCGCATTCTGACCATTTAGTAGGAACCCTGGTCTTCACCAGGAAAGAAATTCTCCCTGTCTAAAAAGATGCTAGCTCATTATCCTCTCCCTGCAGAGTTGTGTAACAAGTGGGAAAATTCACCGCCGGTGGATTCCCATGTCACCCATCTTGTGGTGTCATCCACTCTGCCTGTCACCACGGTCACTTTACTGAAGTAACCGACAGATAAACATGTGGAGGGATCTCTGAAGTCTATTTACTCCTTTACAGGTGCTGTACATAGACCCACTATAGTAGCCTCCTGGGCCACAAAAGGAATTGAAGCATGGGTTCAAGCAATAGAGGAAGAGCTGCCTCAGGATATATCTGACACTGCCAGACAATATCTGTCTCATATTACCACCACCTCCCAATACATTCAGGAGGTGTCTTCTGAGGCAGGTGTAATGGTGGCCAAGGCGTCGACTACATCCATCCTGGTTCGACGAATTCTGTGGTTGAGGTCATGGAAGGTAGACCTGGACTCCAAAAAGACCTTGGAGGTACTCCCTTTTAAGGGAGACATCCTGTTTGGGGAAGATCTGAATAAGATTGTGACTGACTTAGCGGCTGCTAAGACTGCATCTCTCCTGAATACTAATCCTTCTGCACAGAAGGCAAAGAGTACCACTTTTCATTCCTTTCAACCTCAAGGGAAAGCAATAGGTCAGGCATACATACCTGAGACAAGCTCATGCTCCCAAAACCACTAAGCCCAAAACAAAACAATCCTGGGCTGCCCATCAGCTTGCTTCCAAACAAGACAAGCCTGCTGCATGACGGGCGGGCCTTCCCCTGGGGGATCCCAGGGTGGGAGGCTGACTTCAGCAGTTCACCCAGGTCTGGTAAAGACCACTTCAGATGCATGGGTGCGAGAAGTCATCTCTTGCGGGTACGCAGTCTCTTTCAAGAGACGTCCCCCTCGCCAATTCTGAACAATGGTTATTCCTTCGGATCCACTGAAGGCGCATGCTCTACACCTGGTTGTGCATTCTCTCCTGGATACAGGAGTGGTAGTGCTGGTACCCCTGTCCCAGAGAGGCGGAGGTTACTACTCGACCCTGTTTCTAGTCCCGAAACCCAATGGGTCTTTCCGGCCTATACTCAACCTCAAATTGTCAGGAATCGGCGTTCAGCAGCGTCTCACTTACCAGCGTGCTGGTGTGCAGGCCTCCGGAGGTCATGGCCCCAGTCATGGTTGCATGGATGCTCTGACCGCGAGCATCTTCTCCAGCATCACTAAGTACCCCTGAGCCAAGTTCTGTTTGTGCCTTGCTGTTTGCCGGCGTCCGGTTTGTATGGGCGCTTCCATGACACCTGCATGCAGCTGACCCAGGCAACCAATCCAGCGCTGTGCTTACCTCCAGAGGTTAAACAACCAATCACCGCAGAGCAAGGGGTATAAGTTCCACTCAGTGGCTCAGTCACATCGCCTCAGACAACGAGTCACATTGGTGTCTCAAGTTCCCCTGGTTCTCATGATCCTGTCTTCAGTGGTTCCCTGGGATCCTTCTCATCGCTTCATTTCATCACCCTGAATTTCCTTCACTCTGCTACAGACTCCAGCCGCAGCCAGCCGCAGCTCATCAGCAGTAAGAGACTCCTCAGGTGTTTGTTCCATTGCTTACTTGTGCACCTCGTTACGTTTATACCAACTAATACAAAGCTTGCTGTATTGGGACTATCTCCTGCTTGGGCCTTGTGTGGTAATAAGAACTGAGCTATACAGAGACTGTGTGCTTTACAAGTGTTACCGGAGTTCTGTCTTCAAAACTATTTGTATTCATTTACCAAGTTATTCCACGTTTTGTTATCAAAGACTTTATTGACTTTGCAATTATCACCGGAGTTCTGTTTTCTAAACTGTTTGCATTAATTTATCAAGTCATTCTACGTTTTTGTTACCAGAGACTTTATTTGCGTTAATCCTTCTGCATTCAGCCATCAAGCTGTTCTCAAATATATATGTGTGTTGCCAGAGACTTTTTACCTTGGTTTCAGTTACCGTTTGTTATTTCATTTCTGTCCTTACCGATGCTTAGTATCATCTGTTGTTACATCCTTGCTCTGTGACCTCTGTGTGCATTAAACATCAGCGCATATGCGCAGGACTTTTATTCTGCCTCCACGTTTCATATATTGTACCAATGGAGAAGCTTAGTGGATATACCACAATAGAACTGCGCTCAACCCCTAAGGTGTGTGTGTTTAGCTAACGAATGCACATCAGATGTAATAAAGGATAATGTATGAACAGACCTAAATTTGAGTTTGCACTTGGATATAGAAATCACAAAAATAACAATATGATGCAAATTTATTACATCTGATGTGCATTCGTTAGCTAAACACGCACACCTTAGGGGTTGAGCGCAGTTCTATTGTGGTATATCCTTTAAGCTTCTCCATTTACGTATAGGTGGGTTGGAACACCCATCAGAACGAGCAGCACACCCCGGTTAGCTATAGAATAAAGACACTCAGTGCGCAGAACCCTCCAATTTATAGTGATATATTGTACCAACACTGACCCACTAGTGCCCCCTCCGGGGACAGACAAAATCAGAAACCTGACACAAATCACTGAACAAATTTGTGAGAGTGTCTAAGTTCCATATGGAAATGCTGCACTCAATTGTATTGGCCATGGAACCCGGAGATTATATGGTATCCCTGGATATACAAGATGCTTATCTGCATTTACCTATTGCCATATCGCATCAGCAATATCTGCGGTTTGTTATTGGCAACCTGCACTATCAGTTCCAGGCTCTGCCATTTGGACTGGCCACGGCCCCTCAGATCTTCACCAAGGTTATTGCCTTGATGACGGCTCATCTACGTCATCAGGGAGTCAGGATCCTGTCATATCTTGATGACTTGCTGATCCTGGCAAACTCCCGAGATGTCCTCTTCAGTCATTTGCAACTGACAATATGCTTCCTACAAGTCCATGGGTGGCTTGTCAACTGGAAGTCCTTGCTGGTCCCTGCTCGGAGCATGGTGCACCTGGGGGCACTGCTGGACACACACAGCCAAAGACTGTTTCTGTCTCCAGAAAAGTCCTGAAACTTCAGGAGAGGATCAGATACTTCCTCTCTCACCCAAGAGTGTCGATAATCTCGGTGATGCAAGTACTAGGCCTCATGGTGTCGACTTTCGACATGGTGGAGTACGCTCAATTTTATTCCTGCCCTCGTTAGAGATTAATCCTTTCCAAGTGGGACGGCCTGCCTCGTCGGATCAGGTATCAAATGATCTCCTTGACACTGGAGGTTTGTCTGTCACTTTGCTGGTGGCTACAGGAGTAACAGTTGAGCAGGGGCCATCCCTTCTGGATCCCCAACTGGGTCCTACTGACTATGGATGCCAATCTGCGGGGTTGAGGTGCAGTGCTAGATCAACACTCTCTCCAGGGTCGGTGGACCAAGGAGGACTCTCTCCTCCCGACAAACATTCTGGAATTTTGGGCAGTGTTCAATGCTTTGACTCTTGCCCTGCCTCTGATACAGAACAGGCCGGTTCAAGTACAATCAGATAATGGCATACATAAATCATCAAGGCAGCACTCAAAGCCGCATGGCAATTATGGAAGTGTCAAAAATCCTTTGTTGGGTGGAACACCATCTGCCAGCGATATCGGCAGTGTTCATTCTGGGAGTCCTCAACTGGGAAGTGGATTTCCTCAGTCGTCAGGACGTGCACGCCAGAGAGTGGACTCGTCATCAGGAAGTCTTTCAACTCCTAGTGGACAAGGGGGGGTCTACCAGATGTAGACCTGATGGCGTCTCGACACAATCACAAAGTTCCGGTCTTCGGATCAAGAACAAGGGATCCTCAAGCAGCGTTCGTGGACACACTGGCAATTCCATGGAATTGAAAATTATCTTGGACCGAGCGCTATGCGTGCTAGTGAATAGTGTTCTGTACAGAAAATGTAAGAAAAAAATTATAAAAAATAAATAGTAAACAAAGAAAAAATTCAAAAAAATATATATTAAAAAATATATAAAAAGGGGGGTGGGAGAATAAATGCAATGTTTACAGCTCCTCTGTTGATATTTTGTTGGAGCTTTAAGACACTTGTTCAGCAGGAAAGAAAGTGCAGTCTCTTAAAGTGGAACTATCCCTATCTTACCCTGTTTCTTCTTCTCTGATGCGGCCGTGACCGGGAGTGACTTCCGGTGATTCCGATGTTGTTGGTGGTGGTATTGACGGGTGAGCTAGCCTCTCCTATGTGCTAGGCTGTGGCTGCTCCCCGGGTCTTTTCCCCACTTGCCGTACTGTGGCGGCTGTTCTGCCCGATCCGCCGTGACCGGAAGTTCAGATCTTCACTTCCGGTTGTTCGAGTGCTGGCGGCGGCGGCGGTTCTAGCGTCCTTTGCGTCTGCTCCTTCTTGGCCCAACGCATTTTGAATCCAATTCGGATACTTTCTCCACCCTCCTCATTACTTATTTTTATATATTTTTTAATATATATTTTTTTGAATTTTTTCTTTGTTTACTATTTATTTTTTATAATTTTTTTCTTACATTTTCAGTACAGAACACTATTCACTAGCACGCATAGCGCTCGGTCCAAGATAATTTTCAATATTGTACCCTATAATAACCTGAGCAGCTTCCACAGCGCAGCAAACTATACAATTTTTCAATTCCATGGAATTGTTCCCTCAAGTGTCTCTTCTGCCCAGGGTACTACGGAAGTTCAAGCAAGAAGGAGGATTACTACTTCTAGTCACGCCAGCGTGGCCCAGACAGCATTGGTTCTCAGATCTGCAGGGTCTATCGATAGAGCGTCCTGTTCTACTTCCTCAATGCCCAGACCTCCTCGTTCAGGGCCCTTGTGTCTACCTGGACCTGGCCAGGCTGACTTTGACGGCGTGGCTCTTGAAGCTTCACTCCTGAGGGCCAAAGGATTCTCCGAGTCGGTTATCCAAACTATGCTGAAGGCCTGCAAACCGGATTCTGCACGGATTTATTATAGGGTCTGGAATTCTTACTTCACCTGGTGTGCTGCTAAGAATTACGATGCTTCCAAGTTTAGTACTTCCAGACTTCTGGCTTTTTTGCAACAAGGCCTGGATTTAGGACTTCGTCTGGCCTCCCTCAAGGTTCACAAATCTGCCTTGTCTGTGTGGTTTCAGAGAAATATTGCATCTATACTTGACGTTCATACATTCACTCAGGGCTTACTGTGGATTCATCCTCCCTATGTCCCTCCTGTGGATCCATGGGATTTGTCTGTTGTCTTGAATGCCCTGCAAGATCTCCATTTGAACCTCTTGAGTCAGTGGACATTAAATGGCTCACAGCCAAGATCCTGTTTTTGCTGGCTATTGCCTCTGCTAGAAGGGTGTCAGACTTAGGTGTGTTGTCCTTTCGTCCACCCTTTTTAATATTTCATCGTGACCAAGCTGTTCTTAGAACTCGCCTTGGTTATTTACCTTAGGTGGTGTCATCTTTTCCCTTTAATCAAGAGATTATGGTTCCAGCCTTCATCTCTTCTGAATTATCCTCTAAAGAACGGTCTTTGGATGTGGGACAGGCTCTCTGTATATATGTAGAGAGGACTGCCTCTATCAAGAGGTCAGCTACCCTCTTTGTACTGTTTTGTTTTCACAAACATGGTTGGCCTGCGAATAAGCAAACCTTGGCCAGATGGATTAGAATGGTGATTGCACAAGCTTATGCGCAGGCTGGACTCCCAGCTCCTACTGCTATTAAAGCATATTCTACTCAGTCTGTTGGACGCTCTTGGGTGGCCCGTCATGGTGCATCCGCAGAACAATTGTGCAAGGTGGTTACGTGGTGAACACATTTATTAGGTTCTATGCCTTTGATACTTCCGCCTCCCAGGATGCTCCCTTTGGACGCCGGGTTCTCATACCTGCTAAGGTGCGTCCCCTGCCTTGAGGAACTGCTTTAGGACATCTCCGATGTATTCCCTGTGGAACACAGTGAACCCCACTGCAGAAAAGGAGATTTATGGTAGACTTACCATAGTTAAATCTCTTTCTACAAGGAATACTGGGTTCCACAGGGCGCCCACCCTGACGCACTTAGCTTCTTCGTGTTTGTATGGCATTAGCCGCTAGTCCCTTCTCCTGTCATGAGAACGTGGTTCTATGTGACTAACATCTGCCTTCTCTTTTACTTGCTTCTGCATTGGACTGGTTAACAAAACTGAGCTCACAGTGCCTGGAGGCGGGGGTTATATAGGTGGCCCTGCAATGCATCTTGGGACAGTCTAAAGCTTAAGCCTGTTGGTGCCCCTGGCTCAAGATCCATCTCTACATCCCAATGTATTCCCTGTGGAACCCAGTGTACCTCACAGAAAGAGATTTAACTATGGTAAGTCATAAATCTCCCTGTATAAATATATATATATATATACACACACACACACACACACACACACACACACACACACACACACACGTCCAAACAGCTACAGTGATGTTTTTAAAATGTTTGTCTTTTGAATACCACACACATGCAAGTGACTTCATCACCCACAAAAAAAAAGGCTGAAAATTGGATTAGAAAAACATTAATGGTTTATAATAAAACAACATCATCCAGATGTCATGTAAAACATTGTATACATGCAGGGCCGGTGCAAGCTTTATTTTTTATTTTTTTTGCCATGGGCAACATTTCACCCACAGCCATGCTCACTCCAATTAATAATATGCCACGCATAAGTGTCACCAATTTATAATATGGCACATAGCAGTGTCCCCAATATAAAATACAGCACTGTCCTGATTTCATAATATACTATATAGAAATACTCCAACTAATACGACACACTCACACACGTACAGGGACGGATCTAGGCATTGTGGCGCCCAGGGTGAATAAAATAGGGGCGTGGCTTTGGAGAAGGGGCGTGGTCAGTTATGCCCCCTGCAGCTGTGCCCTCAGCAGTTGTGCCCCTAGTACTGTGTCCCCAGTACTGGTGTCCCCTGTACTGTGCCCCCAATACTGTGCCCCCAGTAGCACTGATCACCCAGAAAAATAAAATAATAAAATAAATAAAAAAATACTCACAATCCCCGCTGCTGTCCTCCGTCTCCGGCCGCCGGTGCCGCTCCTCGGATCTATGGGAGAGACGTCATGACGTCTCTCCCATAGCACAGCATAGAAACTAGAGGTCAATTATGACCCCTAGCGTCTATGTGCCGGTCCCACAATGCCATGCGGTGCGCGATGCTGTCATCGCGCACTGCACAGCACCGGGGGCACCACCAGTAACGGATCTTGCCGTTCTCCGGATGGCTGCGTCGCCCTCCGGATGGCAGCGGTGCCCTCCGGAAGGTGACGCCCCGGGCAAAAATCCTGCGTGCACGTAGCAAGATCCGCTACTGCACACGTACATATACACACATACGATACCCTGCCCAAGCACTCATTAACATACACACAAACATACACACAGGTACACACACATTGCCAGTGCTCATTAACCCACTCCTTAACCCCCCCACACACATACATACTAACCCCGTCAGCACTTATCAGGCACCATGCAGCAGCAGGCCAGCAGTTCCTTGTTTTGTCTAGGAGGGTGGAGCTTATTATGTGAGTGACACCCTAGCACCCGGAAGAAAATAGAGAACTGGCAGAGAGGGCAGGTGCGGCCACCACTGCAGCTAACTCTGCCGCACTAACAGGTGAGAGTGCAGTGCCGGGGCTAGGAGATTTATGGAGGCTTGTCACCTTGATAGCATTGGCCCTGGTTATCAGTAGTCCCAGCCAGGACTATACGAGATGGCCTTCTTGTTTTTGTATTTTTGTGGAATCAGCAGAGCCCCCCAATGGCCGGCGCCCTTCGTCAGCTGCCTAAAGCTGCCTTATGATAGAGCCCGGTATACATGTAATTGATTACTTGTGAATGCTACAAAAAAAAATATTTACATTTATAGTGCACACATTTCAAAATGAAACACTGATGCTTCTTCCCTTTGTATAGGCTTCATAATTGTGTGGACAGGAATGTTTAAGCTGAGACACTTGACAAACACATCGGGGGAAAGGTGGTGTATTCTTCTATTCTATTCTTCTATTCTTGCTCGAATTTATCCAGTTTACACCCATGTTCCACCTATGTTTGTAAATACGATTTAAGTAAATTCCTGTTGCAGTATTTAGTTAGGAAATTACATCCACGTTTGGCAGATTGTGTATTTGATCATGTGTCCCTGACCCAGTGCTTCAGATGTCAGCAATCAGAATATTGAGGGCGGGATGATCTAAGACTTGAAAAGTGATAATTTCACTGTGATAAAGTGCCAGCCAATCAGCTCTGCCATGTTGAAGGCTGTGTTTGAAAAATGTCAGTTAGGAACTGATTGGCTGGTACTTTATCACAGTGAAAATATAATCTTTCAAAGTTTAGTACATCCTGTCCTGACAGCTGTGTCCCGGCACTCAGGTTCCCACCACCTACTGGGTAAGTATGCTACTCCTAATCCCTAACCTCCCTGGCCCTAATCCTCCTTACCCACAAACTGACCTTAACCACTCCCCCGACACAGCCACAGCCTGAACCTTATCCTTCCTTCCAAGCAGCCTAACCCTACCCTAACCCCCCACCCACCCCCACAGCCTAACCCTAACCCTCCCCCCACAGCCTAAACCGAACTCCTCCACAACAGCTTACCTCTCAGCAGTCCCAACATACTTACGTTTGGGATCCCAGCGATCAGGATCCTGGCACCGGCATTGCAATCCATGTCAAGTGTCACGGCGCCGTGGCCACCTCGCTTACCTCTCCGGGTGCGCTGGGTCTCCAGGCGGTCATCCCTGCTGGTGGGCTACGGGTCCCAGCGTCCTGTTGGCGCTGGTCCCGGCGGTCTTCCAGAGTGTGGATGCCGCCAATACACCCGGCGTCCACGGAGATGCAGTGGACGGGTGACGTCATCAGCTTCCCCCACCAATCAAACCAGGGCGGGAAATTCAAAAACAGACGCCGGGCAGAGCCCCGGCGCCTGAGTATCATCTCTTTCTTCAAAAGTGAACTCCAGTGCTCCAGCGTTCAGTGTCTCCTACTGCTGCTTCAACTCCTGTGCTTCCAGCATTCAGCATGCGCTTCTGCTGCACAGACCTCTGTGCTTCCAGCATCCAGTGAGTCTCTCTGTAGCATAGACATCAGTGCAACCAGCGTTCAGCGAGACTTTCTGCCAACAAATTCCAGTACTTACAGCGTTCAGCGTGTCTCCTAGCTGAAACAAACTTCAGTGCTTTCACCGTTCAGTGTGCTTCAGCAACGCTCTCAATTCTTTGTCACCATGTGCTTCAGCAACGCTCTCATTTCTTTGTCACCGTGTGCTTCAGCAACGCTCACAATCCTTTGTCACAGTGTGCTTCAGCAACGCTCACAATCCTTTGTCACAGTGTTCTTCAACATCGCTCACAAATCCTCTAATTCACTGTGCTTTCAGCATCGTTCATAAATCCCTGTCTCTGTGCTTGTCAGCCTCACTCCCAGTGCTCTTCAGCATCGCACACAGTGATTCTTTAGCATCGCTCACAGTATTCACCAGCACCGTTCTCAAGTCCTTGTCTTTCAGGTGGTCTCCAGTATCCGTCACGAACTTTGTCTGCCGCTAAGTCCTGCATGAAGAAAACCTATATTCGGCCATCTCTACTTCGGCCCAGCTGTGGTTCCTCTTCCCGGTCACCGGAAGAACCCCCGAGTTCACAACACTCTCAACCCAGGTCAGTGAAATCAAGACCCTGACATCTGTATTCCGAGTAGTGTCGGGATTTTTACATAGGTATACTGACTGCCGGGATCCTGAACACCAAGATGCACAGGAAGATACCTGTATGTTATGGGAGTGTCAGTGCCGTGTTGCTGTTATGTTTTTTTTTTACACAAACACTCAGTCATTCACAGTGGAGGCCATACTATGATGGAAAATGTGCACTTTCCAAAGGGCTTGTGCAAGGTTTAATGGTGTGAGTGATGGTGGCATCTAAAGACACACCAGGCTTTATTACAAAGTCTACAGACAATCAAAGTGGGCATCACAGTCCTTGCTCATTCATTCCCACAGATGTGCACTATGGAAGGGCTTGTAGTGGCATTTGCCACTACAAGTCACAGACAACTAATCACTTCTCAATCAGGTCTAAACTACTGTATGAAAAATAAATATAGCAGCAAGTCCATAGAAAAAAAGGAACATTTTTGTAGGGTCAATGATTCGGTATATCAGAACTTGCACTTTAAAAAGTTTACTCAGATGTACCATTATTAACAATGTATTGACAATGGGGGTAATTCTGAGTTGATCGCAGCAGCAAGAAAGTTAGCAGTTGGGCAAAACCATGTGCACTGCAGGTGTGGCAGATATAACATTTGCAGAGAGAGTTAGATTTGGGTGGGTTATTTTATTTCTGTGCAGGGTCAATACTGGCTGCTTTATTTTTACACTGCAATTTAGATTGCAGATTGAACACACCCCACCCAAATATATCTCTCTCTGCACATGTTATATCTGCCTCCCCTGCAGTGCACATGGTTTTGCCCAATTGCTAAAAAATTTCCCCCAATATGCAGTATTCAGTAGATACAAATAGCATAATAAGGAAAATTGGATATCACCCCCATTTGACTCACACACATTTTTAATAGCTAGAAAGCTAGCTGTTTTGGACAACCACTAGATCTTATCAATATGCAGTATGTGCCCTTATGGTCATTCCCTGTTGCCAGACCCAGATTGTTTGTTTGTTTATTTATTTATTTATTTATTTATTATTACCAGTTATATATAGCATACACATATTCCGCAGCGCTTTACAGAGAATATTGGGCATCAGTCCCTGCCCCAGTGGAGTTTACAACCTATATTCCCTATCACATGCACACACACTTAAACACTGGAGTTAATTTTTGTTGGGAGCCAATTAACCTACCGGTATATTTTTGGGTTATGGGAGGTAACCAGAGTACCCAGAGGAAACCCACGCAAGTACAAGGAGAATATACAAACTCCACACAGTTAGAGCCATGGTGGGAATCAAACCCATGACCCCTGTGGTGTGAGGCAGTAATGCTCACCATTACACCATTCGTACTACCTAACCTGCTTATTGTCTGTGCCCTTATTTGCAGAGACCTGTTGCCTGAGTTGGATCCTGCTATTGTGTTAACCCTGCAATTGCTGGACACCTTTTGGGCTCTCTGGACTTTATCTAACTTCTTGGGTTACCTGGACTGTATTTAACCTACTGCTTTTTTAGTCATTAAAGTCTGGCTGCTTATCTACTGCTTACCGTGTAAATCTGAGGGGGGGGGGGTTAAGTCATCTGAACAGGTGTGAAGGTTACTTATAGTACTTTGGGGGTGTCTAATTACAGACGATCCGTTTTTGGCGGGTGAAAATGGGTGGATGTTGTAATTAATGACAGATGGTTATTATTACTGCCCATTTTCATTGGCCGAAAACAGACCTACGATTGTTCGAAAACACATGGGATCGGGGACAAAGTTAAACTGGAAAAACGATTCATGTGATACTGCTAGGGGCAATATGGTTTTAAACACACTTAATGATAACTACTTAGTTCAACTAATTGAGGAACCAACTAGGTACAATGCAATCTTAGACCTGGTATTAACAAACAATGGGGATTTGGTTTCAGGTATTATAGTAGGGGAACCCATAGGAAACAGCGACCACAATATGGTCACATTCAATATCAGTTTCCATAAACAGCCCTATACTGGCTCAACTAGGACTCTAAACTTTAGCAAAGCAAATGTTGAAAAGATGAGGGTATTTTTCAGGGATATTGAATGGGAAGGTTTGTTTTTAGGAAAAAATACTACGGAGAAATGGGAGGTACTAAAATTCCTGCTAGCTAAAAATACACTCAAATTTATTCCTACGAGCAGCAAAAAAAGGAATAAAAATCATAAACCGATGTGGCTTAACAAAAAGATTAAGGAATTTATGGGCAAGAAAAGGCGAGCATTTAAAAAATACAAATCTGACGGGGAAGCAGAATCATTTCAGCACTATAAGGAATGTAACAAAATATGCAAAAAGGAAATAAGAGCGGCTAAAGTAGAAACTGAAAAACTAGTAGCAAAGGAAAGCAAAGCGAATCCATAAATATTCTTTAAATACATTAATAGCAAGAGATTAAAGAAGGAGAGTATAGGCCCTTTAAAAGACAAGTTGGGAGTCTTAAGCAAAAATGATGATGACATAGCGGACACACTAAATGAGTTTTTTTCAACAGTATTTACTAAAGAGGACCCAATTCAGGGACTAACATATAATCTCAATAATGAGAATATCCCACTGATAGGTACTTATTTAAGTGAGGAAGTAGTCTGTGACCGATTAAAACATTTAAAGATTAATAAGTCACCAGGTCCCGATGGTATTCACCCAAGGGTTCTAATGGAGCTTCATTCTGAACTTGCAAAACCGCTATTTTTGATCTTTAAGGATTCAGTAATATCAGGTATGGTTCCCAAAGACTGGCGTATAGCGGAAGTAGTGCCTATATTCAAAAAGGGATGTAAAGCTGAACCAGGTAATTATAGACCAGTTAGTCTTACATCTATAGTAGGGAAAGTATTGGAAGGTATTCTAAGAGATAGTATTCAGAAGTTCCTTGAAGTCAATAAGGTCATTAAAAGGAATCAACATGGGTTTATGAAGGACAGATCCTGTCAAACCAACTTACTTGGCTTTTATGAAACAGTAAGCGCAATCCTAGATCAGGGTAAAGAGGTGGATGCAATCTTTTTAGATTTTGCCAAAGCGTTCGATACTGTACCACACATGAGACTTATCTACAAGCTACAAGAATCATGGCTAGGAAGCACAATATGCACTTGGGTCAAAAACTGGTTAGATAATAGGGAGCAGCGCGTTGTGGTTAATGGAACTTTTTCAACTTGGACTGAAGTGCTAAGTGGTGTGCCGCAAGCAGGGCCGGAGCTTCCACTAGGCAGCTTTAGGCAGCTGCCTAGGGGCGCCGGAACCTGAGGGGGCGGCCTGCTGCAGATGCCTGGAAAATGTAGCATGTTCCTTCCTCCCACAGGTGCTGCAATACCCCCGGCACTCATATCTTACAATAGCAGCGACTGCCAAGCTCCCGTATTGCAGCCTCCAGCCACAGGCAGAAACTTTGACAGCTCCTGGAGTCTTGGCCAGGGGTGACATGCGGCGCTGCTCTTCATTCCAGGTTCTTTCACAGTCTACTCAGTCCCAACTCTGCATCGCAGCCTGCAGGTAAGGTGGCTGCACAGTGCACTCTCTGCATTTGATAAGGAAAGAGGGGGAGAGCAGCAGACAGGAAGGGGAAGGGGGGGCAGAGATGAGCAGCAGGCATGCACACAGTCTGGGGGATGAACACCAACATACACACAGATGGTGGGGGGAATAGAATAGCAGACATTTAACAGAGTGGGGGGAGGGGGGCTGGTGAGAGCAGCAGGCACCCACACAGACTGGGGAGATGGGGAAAAGAGAGCAGCCATGCAACAGACTGGGGGTGTGGGAGAGAAGCAGCATGCCTTTCACCTGAAGGGCAGGTAGGGGGAAGGGGCAGTAGCAGAAGTTTTGCCTAGGGTCCCGGGAAATCTTGCACCGGCCCTGGCCGCAAGGCTCAGTATTAGGACCGCTATTGTTCAATATTTTCATTAACGACCTAACAGAAGGTCTAGAGAGCATGGTGTCAATTTTTGCAGATGATACCAAATTGTGTAAAGTTATAAATGCGGAGGGGGATGCTGAGTTGCTTCAGAATGACTTAGTTAAATTAGAAGCTTGGGCAGCGAAATGGAGAATGTGCTTCAATACAGACAAGTGTAAGGTAATGCACTGTGGTTACAAGAACAAAAATAACACCTACCTATTAAATGGGGTAAAATTAGGAGATTATGTACTGGAAAAGGACTTAGGTGTCCTCATAGATAGCAAACTAAGCAGTAGTACCCAAAGTAGGACTGCAGCAAAGAAGGCTAATAAGATATTAGCATGCATAAAATGGGGAATTGATGCTAGGGTAGGGATGAGAGTATTATACTCCCGTTATATAAATCACTTGTGAGGCCACACCTTGAATACTGTGTACAATTATGGGCACCTTACTACAAAAAGGATATCCTGGAGCTAGAAAAGGTTCAAAGGCGGGCGACCAAACTAATTAAGGGTATGAAGATGTTGGAATACGAGGAAAGGCTTGCAAGACTAGGCATGTTTACACTGGAAAAGAGGAGATTAAGAGGGGACATGATCAACATTTACAAATATATAAGGGGACAATATACAGATCTTGAGCAGGACCTGTTTTTGGTTAGATCAACACAGAAAACTCATGGACACTCGCTCAGGTTAGAGGAGAGGAGATTCCACACAATACGGCGTAAAGGCTTTTTTACGGTAACGTGTTTGGAATTCCCTGCCTGAGGGAGTTGTAATGGCCAACTCAGTCAACACCTTTAAGAATGGGTTAGATAAATTCCTAATGGATAAGGATATCCAGGGTTACGGGGCATAGTCACGCACTATGGTTATTATAAAAAAGAGGGCTTAATCGGAACGACAGTCAGCAACTTCAGTCAACATTTTATACAAAATAATCGTGCATAGGAGACCACAAATAGGTTGAACCCGATGGACAATTGTCTTTTTTCAACCTTAGATACTATGTTACTATGTTACTATGCTTATTGCGGATTATGCTGCCTGAGGCACCCCAAGCATAATCCGTGATTAGTGCCGTTATCGGGGGGAGCAGTGTGCCGCATCAGGGGTAATAAGATAGCCTCAGGCAATACAATTACGTGCGATCATTGACCACGTCTAATTGGATAGACTACCCACTTTGAGTGCTTTTTACTTGTGCCTTATCACTCTGTTACTGGAATTCAGGTTGTTTTTGTTTTTTTTAAGATTAGAGGATATTATTATTATTATTATTATTATTATTATTATTATTATTATTATTATATTTTATTTAAAATTTGCCACAAGTGGTTACCAGCACCATACATACTATATGGCACTGAAAGACGTGCCCCATTCACTTGAATGGAGAGCATCTCCGTCCGCGTGCCCGGACAGAGACGCTCACAATGGAAGCGTCTATATGCACTCCTGGCGTAACTAGGCGGATGGATCGCCTAGTCACGGGTTGGAGTGCACGCCTGTGATGGAGCCACCTCAGATGAGCATCTGGCACACACGCAAAGTACAGAACACCGTGCCTCAGATTCTTCAGGATGTGAATTAGGCTCCCTGTTTTGCTTTCGTGTTATCATTAACCATGCTTTTTCAATGAATCAAATATCATAACAAGAAAGAAACACATTTGACTTTATTGACGGACATAAACTGCAATACTGTGGATTTCCTTTGATTTATGCATAAACCAATGCACAATGAAGGTAAATTGATGGGCACATTCCTCTTTTCTCTCTCTCTCTCTCTCTACAGTATACAGTATACAATATATAGTACTCAGGAGCATAGAGGATGCGCATAATTCTGCAATGCTCTTATATATTGACCATCTACACACGTCATGCATAACTCTAATCTAGGAACACAGCTGAAGATAATTTCATACTTCAGAAACAATCCTCAGAAATACATATTATCATTAAAGACTTTAGCTGGCATTTCATCAAACACAGTACAAAACATACTGTGGCGATAACAGCTCTTATATCTATGGTCTTCTAGACACCTATAATTATCCAAGCTCTACTTCCCCAGTTGTGTTCATGATTTGCATAATGAAACAAAATGAAATAGAAGCTAATGTGTACTAAAATTACATGGAAAATACCAGGATAAAAGTGTATGAAGTAAAGTTAGAGCACAATTCTGTGGATGCATTGAAAATTGGCAATTCTAATATAAGTAAAAGAAATGCAATGTTTATTATGTTCAGATAATACTGTATGTGAAGTCAGTAAAAATAGCATATAATAACTTACAGTAGTTGATTGCAGCACAAACTAACTATGTTGAGTATACTCATTTGGAATAGATTTTATATCTGTCCCATGGTCCGAATGTTCTCCTAGTAAACCATTTGGCTCAGCTTCCGTTGGAGCACCGAGGCCCTAGCAATTCTAAAATACATCCTATTCAGGCCCTGCCCCAAACTCCTGACATCATCATCATGATGTTACATTGAGGGGGTGGAGCCACCAAGACCATCAAGCAAACGGCCAGCACATTCTTTGGACACTATGGAGCAGTTTTATAGGCTACAATGTGTCATTCCAGGCACACTACAAGCCAAATGCAGGTGTCATGGGCCAGTGACAGTGTTTTCCCACTGGGCCATGCCTCCTGGCCAGTGCCACTCCTTGCACACCCCCCATTGTGGCCCTGCGGAGTAATAATTCAATGTAGGTTATGGAGCAGAAAAACACTGCTCATTTTTGCTTGCCCTAAGGATTGCTAGTCGGTGGTCAAGTATCGATCTTTCAGAATATCATGTCTGTATTTAATGTAGAAAGTAATTGGCAAGTTAATAATGACCTTTCTCGAGATTGATGTAATGCTAGCATATGTGCAATTAGGTGTCCAGGTAAAATTCCCCATGCGCATATGTGCAATTAGGTGTCCAGGTAATATTCCCCATGCACATATGTGCAATTAGGTGTCCAGGTAATATTCCCCATGCACATATGTGCAATTAGGTGTCCAGGTAATATTCCCCATGCACATATGTGCAATTAGGTGTCCAGGTAATATTCCCCATGCGCAGTTAAAAATGTTTAAAAAAAAATAAAAGCTGATGCATATGCAGGGGAGCGATATCATGGAACAGGTAAGTATATCATTGCTTTCACATTGTGACTTTTGGATTAATTATTCATATCTCCAGAATTGATAAAAATAAAGGAATAATAATAATAATAATAATAATAATAATAATAATAATGTGATGTATCGGGCATAAACATCAATCTTAAAAGGAAAAATATTGGAGATCAATGCCCAACACTAGCTTGCTATCCACAGAGTTGCAAGCATTATCTAGGAAGATTTTCTTATTACATAGTATGCAAAGTTTCATTTGATTGAGTCTCCAACTGAATCTAGCAGTTCAAAACATGGTTAATTAAGGAATGAGAGGACCATACAAAAAAAATGCACATTTCTGGCGTGTTAAATGAGGATCTTGCTGTAGATACTGTATATATGTGTATATATGTGGACAGTGGTGCAAATAGCGCTGCTACCAATAAAACAAGACTATTGTAGGTAAGTATAATGATAAATCCCGTTTAAAGTTCAAAAACACATCCCCTAATTCTGGGGGGCTGCTAGGCAGGTTCTCTTGTGTGGACTCTATTTCCAAAGTCCGGTTAAAATTAAAATGTGAAAGAGTGGTAGAACCCGGCGCCTTCTGTGTTGTGTGGTTTCCAAGTGAAGCTAGAATAATACTAAGCAAGCATACCGCATCTCAAGTGTGTTCAAGCCTGTAGAATGGATGTAACTTCTCCTGGTCACGATCTTCTTACTTCCCCGGTTACTCCGTGGGTGGACCGTGAGGAGATTTAAAAACCACAATAGTGTAATATTGCAAAACAACAATAACAGGTGTGCTGGTATAGAAAACGTTTTTCAAATGTGATGAATAGTGAAAGAATAATTCACCCAGTGTCAATTACATAAACACAGCGGTGTATCCGCAACCTAAGGTAGTTTAAAAATAAGTACCATCAGGACTTGTAGATCTTGCATATAGTATGTTCCTTTATGGTGTTCCTCTCCCGTGGTGTGGAGTTCAGGGCTCCTGAGAATGAATCAAGCATAATAGCTCAGCAGGGACCACTAACCACTCCTCAGTCCTCCTATGCTAAAAGGTAGAAACCATGCAGCCTGTCTGCTGGATAATCACAGGGTGCGAAGCAATCCAAAACCACTATTGTGGTTTTTAAATCTCCTCACGGTCCACCCACGGAGTAACCGGGGAAGTAAGAAGATCGCGACCAGGAGAAGTTACATCTATTCTACAGGCTTGAACACACTTGAGATGCAGTACGCTTAGTATTATTCTAGCTTCACTTGGAAACCACACAACACAGAAGGCACCGGGTTCTACCACTCTTTCACATATGTGTATATATATCTGTTAAAAAAGCATATATAGGGGGCGCTCCATAGTGCATAAAAGTATTTAATAAAATAGACAGACGTACACAGTAAGATTAAACTCATACCGAAAGGCAACCAGTGTGGGCTGGTTACCACATGATTTCACAATAATCTCCCGACAAAGGCTGGAACCAGAAGTCACCTAGTCCGTATTGGAATCCTCACCCCGCCGTTAACTGCTGCCTTCAAAGGGCCGCGAGTAGGAACACATCAGCCGTGGACTTCAGGATTCAACAGCCCCAGCGAGTACATGCGTCAGTTAACTCCGCCTTAACGCGTTTCGTCATCGACTTCTATATATATATATATATATATATATAGAGAGAGAGAGAGAGAGAGAGAGAGAGACAGTGGCAAGCGCAGGGTTTGCATGGGGGGTTTCCAGAATCACGGGGGTGGGGACTGCGGTGACCCAGTATATGCTGGGTCCGTAAAACTAGTGGGTCTGTGTGTGTGTGTGTGTGTGTGTGTGTGTGTGTGTGTGTATATATATATATATAACATGCAAAATCGAGCGGCACTCTCGGCGTAGAAATAACAACAGACAGGCAAGTCTGATGTTCTAATCAACGTTTCAATGTCAATTACGGCATTTTCGTCAGGATATATTGCATGTTATATTGGACACAGCGCTGCTGTTACCAGGGAGGGCACCTGCTTTACTATTATGTCATACTGAATTTTGGGAATTGGGAGTGCCGTGGACCCTGTACACATATATATATATATAGAAAGTTCCAGAGTCCGGCACTCCCCGCCACACAGAGAACTTGGGTCGGTGCCCTCACAATTGGAAACAATGGAACAAGCGCAGGTGCGGCACTCAGACCACGATTTTAGCAGCAGTTTAACGTTTCAATATGAATATTGTCATCAGGATTACAATGAAACATACATCACATACCTTTATAGTGCTTCACCAAACAAGAAAACAGCGGTTCCCGGGCCGAGACCGCACACCCGCCCAGTCGCTGCACACCCATTGACGTCACCCGTAAGGCACGTTCTGCTACGTACACCATCACCATAGCAACCGTAAACAAGCTAGAGGAATGCAGCATACGACATTGTCATTAAAGTGATCAAAAATCAGTATTGACATATATATACGGAACAAAATGCATTATCAACACAGAGATAAATTTAACAATGACATATACAGACAGTATGAACTTATAACAGAATCCTGCCTATAGCTCGGGACAACGCCCGACAATATGTCTCACTGTATAGAACACCTGCAAAGACAATTTTCAGCGTAAGCTTGCAATATATATATATATATACACACATATCTACACATATATATACCAATCTACACATATATATACCGTATATACACCTATATATATACATACATATACACGTATACATAGCATATTAAACATGCATACATATAAATATATATATATACATACAGTACACGTATATATAGTACACATGTATATATATCATATGTGTGTACATACAGGTGCCACCAGGAAGACAGCAAGCTGCAGAGGACGCTAGACAGCCATTAATAATACTCATGCAGAAAGAGAGAAAAAAATATAACATTTTTTGGCGGAGGGGGGTTTCTGGGCGCTCGGAAACCCCCCCTCCCCCCTGCATGTGCCACTGAGATACAGAGAGAGAGAGAGAGAGAGAGACAGGAGCCGATCTGACTGAGCTACACCATGCATCCCACCATGTAACATCATGTAAATTTAAACTGTCATGATTTTGAGAAAAGTACAATTTCTAAGCCCTCAGTACAATGGCTGTGATACAAAATATATGTATATATACTGTGTGTGTGTGTATATATATATATATATATATATATATATACCAAGTTGAAGGCAGCACTCAGAGACTCTCACAACTCCATAAAGATGCCAGGAACATGTTTAATGTGGGTCGACCCACATTAAACACCTTCCTGGCATCTTTATGGAGTTGTGAGCTGATACCCAGGGAGGAGCAGGAGTGCCGGACTATTTGCTGTGCTATATATATATATATATATATATAGACGTCCTCGTAATCGGCACTCCAGTCTTTAACAAAGTAATGCCCGGTGCCTTCTCGTGCAGGTACAACCGCTGCATATACAAAGAAATGAGCGGCACTCCCAGGTCTTATACGAAAGAAAGGGTCCTCAACCCATCAGTAAATGCATCGTTTCGGTAATTTTATTTCAACCGTCGTCAGGCTTATAACAAAAATGACAGACATTCTTACCTTTAAATAATATACAATATAACACGTGCAGTGGTCACCGGATGCCCAGAGCCTTGGACTTCCTCTGACGTCCGTCAGACATGACCTCATTAAACAACAATTAACCCTTCACCATGAAGAATAGAAGTAAGGAAAAACTGGAAAGAAAAAAGAACAAAAACGACCATAATAATAAACGTATCCATATACTAAACAGATACAATAAATAACCATCATTATTACAGATGAATTTAACTTCATAAATAGAATACATTATTGCACATGAAAAACTTTGCGTGACAATAACAAATAAGCAAGAAATTCCACAGAACCAGTAACCTATATAAAACAACTAAATGATAATGACTCATTCAGGCCATTGGGAGCTATAGTATTGAGACGATAAATCCATCGTGTCTCGCACTGCAATAGCCTTTTATTTCTATCTCCCCCTCTTCTATTAGCAAAGATGTGATCAATCATTTTATAACGCATGCTCGATAAATTATGATTGCACTGTTTGAAATGTTTAGCAACGGGCTGATCTACCATTTTACCCTCCAAGATTTGTTTCACGGCACTACGATGTTGAGCCATGCGCTCCTTAAAGGTACAAGAGGTTTTCCCCACATACATAAGCCCACAGGGGCACTTGATGTAATATACAATATATCTGGATGTACACGTCAAACTATGAATAATTTTCATAGCTTTACCTGACTGGGGATGATAAAAGGTGTCACCCGTTTCCAGATACAAACAAGTGGTACAACCCAGGCACCGAAAATTACCTGCTTTTCTTCTAAGGAAATGACTGGGTTTAGTAGAAGTAAAATCAGAAATGTCGGAATGTAAAAGTAAATCACGTAGAATTCTACCTCTACGATAACTAGGCATCAATCGTTTAGAGGCCAGAGAAGACAGTGCTTGATCTGCCTGTACCACAGGCCAGTGTCTCTTGGCACATCTGGTTAACTGCTTACTGGCAGTAGAAAACTGATTAACAAAAACCATCGTATCTCCCGTCTTATTCGAGACACTAGGATCTTGTTTAGTTTTCGGGGCTGCTAGAGCTCTATTCTTAGCCTCCTGTAACAATCTATTAGAATAACCCCGCTCAAGAAATTTAACAATAAGGTTATCCCTTTGTATGAGTTCTTCTGCTACATCACTGCAAATGCGGTGTATGCTAAGCAGTTGGGAGAAATGTAAACCATGAATGAGAGACGCAGGGTGATGGCTAGAAGCCATCAAATACTTATTGCAATCAGTGGGTTAACTATACACTGATGTCTTAAAACCCACATTTATACGGGAGACATTAACATCCAGAAAATGAATACTATCTCTCTGGATATTAAAAGTAAATTTGATATTCTCATCATGTAAATTGATATCAGTCATCATGGTAACAAAACTTTCTTTAGTGCCAGTCCAGATCATAAATACATCATCTATGTACCTGGTAAAAAATGCGATGTTAGAATAATACTCATGTACATCAAAAAACTATTTTTGCTCTACGGCAAACATAAATGCGTTCACGTAGGCAGGAGCGACCGGAGATCCCATCGCACATCCATGTATTTGCAAAAAGAATTCCTTATTGAATAAAAAATAATTGCGGGTCAACACGAACCTCAATAAATCAAAAAATAATTGTACAGGGACACCAGTATAGTGGATGTTATCAGAAATCAAATCTCTAACTGCAGAAATACCTCTTTCATGAGGAATATTGGTATAGAGACTAACAATATCCGCTGTACATAACCAAAATTCTGAAGTAGTGATAATATCAATATTATCTTAAACCATAAAGCTATACCTTAAAACACACTTTTACCATGGAGCCGCTGCGGCCGCTAGACTTAATACACACGCTTCGTACTTTGTACTCTATTTGCGTACAGAGTCCCGTACCGCGTATGGACTTTGCGTACAAACGCCGCGCTGGGGGTACAAAGTACACACAGCACGCACACAATCTTGATATACTTTAAACCTTATTAGTAATGCAATGCAATGATATTATTACACTCTAAACCTTATGCAGCAAAGCACTGCAATGATGTTAAACCTTAAACCGTATGCAGCGCTGACAGTACAAAGTACCCGCAGAGCATACACACCTTATCTATACACTTTTAAAACCTTATACAGTTAGGTAATGTAATATGCTTTAAACCCTAGCAGGGAAAAGAGGACACAACACCGATGTGTAGTTAAACATTGGGCTCCGACACCTCAGCATATATATCTGGAAGGGGATAACAATACAATTTATACACTACAATATACAACAGAATAAATGGCTACAGTCAATGTACATACGTGAAAATATTCGCTTGCGCAACCTGGTCCAGTCCTCTGCTAATCAGGTAGATAGCGTTAAGAGTCTTCTAACCGGCCAGGCAGCAACAGGCTTTTTATACACTACTTCAAAAAGCAATACAATGGATAATGTAATCCCTTTGTCCATTGGACACAGAGATGCATCTTTACATTACAGGAGAGGTCATAGGTTGATTTGAAAAGGTGGGCGATGTCTTTCCCAACTGCTCTTGTGGGTGGTCTCCTCTGGATTCCCGTCGCATACATAATATACAGTAAATACAGTTTAAACCTATATTCTACTTCTGCACATAACTATACGCAGGAACATGTGATCTTCCTCTAACCAACACCGGAATGTTACCCTTAAAATACCCTACAGCTGGATACTACACATCACCTTATAACCTTAGTCTGTCCCTTCCTATCATGCAAAGGCGAATCCCTTAGTCCTGGAATCATTTAAACTGTTGATACTTGCTGATGTGGTGCAGGGGGGCTATGTGTACAATGTGCACTATTTGGATTAAATATGTAATGTTTTGATAACCCTCTATGTGCTCACAAACTCCGCCGTAAATACCCATACCACGCGCAGGACCGCGGGAGCGATCATACGCAAATTGCGGATATGTGCACGCACGGCGGAACAAGTGCACGCGCAGCGGGCATGTGTGTGTGGTTAGTACGTGATGTGTGTATTGGAATATTTTTCGACTTTGACAGTCCACCCTTTGGCAGTCAACAATAACTGCCACTATCTAAACACTAAACAGAAAAATATATAATACAATATCTACAGATGATTGGATGGTAGGAGGAGAGGTGTACATGGGAAATGTATGACCTAGTGGGATAGTAAAAGCATGTATGTATGAATCCATGTCTGAGGGGCATGTGTCATCATGCCGTATATGTTCTAGATAAACTTCGAGGTATTGCGAAGTATACATTAAATCCTTCTTATCCCGTATTAAGGGTCTGTAGGTGGGCCAACAAACACTACCAAGCTCTTTTCGGCTTCTTGTTCCAACAAATGGGGTGCACATTTAGTTGATGATACATGGAGGGGGGAACATATGTGAGTGCTAATATATGTGGATATCACCTGTCAACTATGTGTGTCACTAACTGAAGGTTGTAGAGAGGAAGATAAGACATATATCTAAAATACATTTACATAACATTTTCATAAACATTCTTGGGTGTAGTCGATGTCTTTGCCGGATCGATGTATCTGGGCAAAGGGGGAGACAAAGGAAAAACGGGTGAAAGAAACGGGCCATGGAATTCATTTGCAATCCTTATCATAACATTGTCTCTATGGATGGGTCGTAAATTAAATCTGCTGCTGTAACAATGCCCCCGCTCCTTAAACTCATCAAATTTGTGCCGTGCTTGCGCCGCATTAGAATTCGAACACACCTAAATATCAAGCCAATAATTATGATGACTCCCAGGATACAAAGGAGAAACTTTCCTACACTCATAATAACATTTTGAGCCCATTCTCCTAAACCTGAGAACCAGTTGTGTGGGTTCAACCATGAGACCCAGCTGGTCAGTTCATTACTCACAGCAGTCAGGGTAAGGTTGTGTCTCCTTCGGAACTCCCACTTCAACTGCAAGATATCGTCCATCTTTTGATCGATGATCTCGGTTGGGTCATCAGTGCGGCTTGTAATATACGTGCAGCACTTCACACCATATTGAGTTGCCAAAGTGACACAGTACCCACCATCACGTAAATTGATACCAGTCATCATGGTAACAAAACTTTCTTTAGTGCCAGTCCAGATCATAAATACATCATCTATGTACCTGGTAAAAAATGCGATGTTAGAATAATACTCAGGTACATCAAAAAACAATTTTTGCTCTATGGCAAACATAAATGCGTTCGCGTAGGCAGGAGCGACCGGAGATCCCCTTCGCACATCCATGTATTTGCAAAAATAATTCCTTATTGAATAAAAAATAATTGCGGGTCAACACTAACCTCAATAAATCAAAAAATAATTGTACAGGGACACTAGTATAGTGGATGTTATCAGAAATCAAATCTCTAACTGCAGAAATACCGCTTTCATGAGGAATATTGGTATAGGGACTAACAATATCCGCTGTACATAACCAAAATTCTGAAGTAGATAAAGACAAATCTCTCAGCTTACTCAAAAAGCAGAAGGTATCCTTAAGGTAAGTTTTTTCGTGCTGAATTACAGGTTGTAACATAAAATCTAAATACTGGGAAACCTGACTGAAAAGCGAATCTCTGGCCGCTACTATAGGGCGACTGGGCGGTTTAAACAAATTTTTGTGCAATTTCGGGATGGTATTAAATACAGGTACCAAAGGTGATGATACATAAAGTGCATTCAACATATCCATATCAATAAAACCTTGGTCAACCGAGCTCAAAAGGAACTCATAAAGTTCTCTAGCATATACTTCAGTAGGGTCCTGTATCAAACTAGTATATACATTAGAGTCATTCAATTGTGAATATGCTTCAGTAAGATAGTCACCAATGTCCTGAATCACAATCCCGCCTCCCTTGTCTGCGGGACGGATTGTGATGTCAGTCCTGCCAGATAAATTCTTCAAGGCAATTCGTTCGTCAGGTGAAAGATTATAAACATGTTTAGGAGGAGTCTTAGTAACAACATCAATCTGATTAGTCAAAGTCTTAGTGTAAGCATGTATGGCAGGATTAATTGATGGAGGATCGAAAGCAGATTTAGATCTTACCGGACATCTGGATGCCACTTCGCAATCAGCTGCTTTATCGTTGAAGAACTCTTTCAATCTGAGTTGTCGACTAAACCGTCGACTAAACCGTGCCAAATCTATCTTGCTTTCAAAGCTCTTGTGCAAGTTAGTTGGAACAAAACTAAGACCCCTTTGTAATACCCTCAGGACTGTGAGCAAGAAGATGAGCCCAGCACGATATTGGCACTCTCCTAGCAGCCACCATACAGAACACTCAGGTGGGCACGGAATTAGGTAACGCCACCGAACCCACAAACAAAGATTGGCGAACAGTGCTACGAGTATGTTTACCTTCCAATATTGACCCCGAGAAATTTATTACTGATTGTAAATTAGATACAGAAGTACCTCTCACTGATGAGTACACTCAGCAGAATGTACGACAGATCAATCTGCAATTAGGAGTATATTTCCCTACTCTTGTCAAATGGAATAAAATCTTTTCCATAAGACAAAAAGAAGGTGAAACGGCATCTGAATATTTCCACCAGGCACTGCAAGAAATGGCTAGATACACTGGGAACGAGGACATTAAGGACAATGTACATCACAGGGAGGTAGCTGTGTCAGTATTAATGGACGGGTTAAAAGAGACAGTAAGAACAAGGGTACAAACTACTCTACCTAACTGGAGAGGTATCTCGGTGGCTGCATTAAGAGAGTCCGCTATCGAGCACGATCGGAACGTCATTAAGCACAGGGAGGCACAGGGGGAGCGGTTGATGGTGATGAGCATCCAAGCACTGGAAGGAGCACCAACTCAACCAAAACCCCAGGCCCCTGGCACATGGAGAAAGCCAAGAGTTTGTTATCTGTGTAAATGGGAAGGGCATTATGCCAGCAATTGTAACAGCACACAAAAATTCAGACCCCCTAGACAAGAACACGAGCAAAGTTATAATACACATAATAGAGATCAGGGATCGCATAGGAGAAGTTACGAGCCACACGCAGGGGAAACAAGGAGGCACCCACCAAGGAGGGACTGGCAGACCTCTGAAAATTCTCAGCTATCCCCCTCACATATTGTAGCTGCCAGCGCGCTGCGGGAGGGTCACAATATACAATAGGGGTTGGGCCACACCTGTAGTCTGCAGCCAGTGAAGTTGATTACTAGCCTTGGAAGTGAACCTGAGGTCACAGGTGATGTAGCTGGTAGATCATTCTTTGTAGATACAGGGGCGGCCAGGTAAACTCTGTGATTTGTCTTCAAAGTTTCCTCTTCATCCTCTTACGTTCACTGACAGGATTACAGTTCAAACGTCACATGCCTACTCGGTCTGTCAGAGCTCTGCCTAAATCAAGTATTTCTCACTAGCACAGGGACACCAGTATCAGTGTGCCTGGTCATGCACAAAGGGTGGAGAATGGGAATACTGGTGAAGATAGACTGTGCATAGATACCGATATACATGATGGTGTGACAGCCTGATGGTGAACGCAAATCTGACAAATTTTCTTTTTATTATTTCCCCTCTTTTCTCACTTCCCAAAGATCCCACAACTGATAATACACAACAGTTAAACAGATTTATGTTTCCTACAGAAAGGTCGCTGACCCAGAGAGAACATCGTATCACTGGAGTGTCTGTTCCAGGAAGGCTGAGAGGCAGGACTGTTGTCACGGCACCTGAGCGCGGAGAACAACAAAACCAAGAGGCGGTTGTCGTACTAGTTTTTCTTTTTTATTATTTTCTCCATCTCCCACTACCCTCCTTCTCTCCTTCCTTTTTCCTCCCCATTCTTGTTTCCTTTCTCTCCCCTTAACAAGATGGACTTACCCCAAGAGACTGCATTCCGGCTGATGTTGACCAGAACAGTCTGTTTCGGTGAGGGTCCCAGAGAGGGCGAGAAAGGATCTGGAATGATTTCTGATGGCGAGGACGGATTTGTAGAATTCCAAGACCAACACATCACTCGAGCAAAGGCGAGTATCAGAAAATGATCTGGTAGTCAGGGAGCTCGGAGGCACTGTGAAGGGTTATTGGCTGAAGAAAATTGCATTTGTAGAAATTGTGAGAACATAGTTGAGGATGGGTGCATACAGAGATGTCAGTCCAGCCTTAATATCAACATGGACCGTCATCCATTGAGTGATTACCACTCACTAGTGGGTAAGGTTTTAAACCAAACAGAATGCTGGGTGTGCTCACAAGTACCTCAAGGTCAGAGCAAGTCAGGATTAGTACCGTACCCTTTAGCAATAGATGAGGTACTCGAATTACGGGGTGGGAGACCGGTGGACAAGAAATTTAATATTTCTAGGCCCCCTAGTTTGAAGCTCCACCAGTATCATGTAGATAGATCCTTACTATGCTTCAACAATTCCAATTTCCGAAAACCAGGAAATTGGGAGGTGACATGGAATAACCAGACCATGGCCTTCTCGCATAGAGCTGATAGGATACCCATAGACTCAGAATTTGTACGCCAAATAGCCAACAGTGGAAGGTATTTTCGGTATAGGTATACTCGAGGAAGCAAGACCATGTGGGTTGGAGAAGTATCACCAGGGTACTGTGCTCATATCATCCAGCCTGATACTTGTACTGAGCAGATGGGAGAACTAGGGATTGGGTTTTTCACTTGGAAAGTTTGCAATATGCTAATGTCATATTCTGTCCCATATGTTCTCCCCGATGATGCCTATTTCATATGTGGGAGGAAAGCGTACAAGTGGCTTGCCCCGAGCTCAGAAGGATTGTGTTATGTTGGAAGAGTGTTGCCAGAAGTCATGACCATAACCCATGATAAGATGAAAGATGTTCACCGCAGTGCTCAGGCTCCTTATACTCACACTCATTATGAACACATCGTCAAGAGACACCTCATAGATAGGACAGAGCACGTAGCCTCTGATTTGATCCACGAATCCACCGGGATTAAATTCCTTCTCGCATTAGATATCACCCGTACTGCCAGAGGAATTATAAATTATAGGTATATCCATGCGCTAGCAAACTTGATAGATAATATCACTGAGATGTATTGCGACACCTTCAGGTATACGGGTAGGGAGTTGCAAGCTTACAAGACAGAACTGATCCAACATAGGATGGTCCTTAATTATATCACAGCCGTGACGGGTGGGTACTGTGTCACTTTGGCAACTCAATATGGTGTGAAGTGCTGCATGTATATTACAAACAGCACTGATGACCCAACCGAGATCATCGATCAAAAGATGGACGATATCTTGCAGTTGAAGTGGGAGTTCCGAAGCAGACACAACCTTACCCTGACTGCTGTGAGTAATGAACTGACCGGCTGGGTCTCATGGTTGAACGCAAATAGCGTACAAAGTAGGTAGCGTGTGTATTAAGTCTAGCGGCCGCAGCGGCTTTATGGTAAAAGTGTGTTTTAAGGTATAGCGTTATGGTTTAAGATAATATCGACATTATCACTACTTTAGAATTTTGGTTATGTACAGCGGATATTGTTAGTCTCTATACCAATATTCCTCATGAAAGAGGTATGTCTGCAGTTAGAGATTTGATTTCTGATAACATCCACTATACTGGTGTCCCTGTACAATTATTTTTTGATTTATTGAGGTTAGTGTTGACCCGCAATTATTTTTTATTCAATAAGGAATTCTTTTTGCAAATACATGGATGTGCGATGGGATCTCTGGTCGCTCCTGCCTACGCGAACGCATTTATGTTTGCCGTAGAGCAAAACTTGTTTTTTGATGTACCTGAGCATTATTCTAACATCGCATTTTTTACCAGGTACATAGATGATGTATTTATGATCTGGACTGGCACTAAAGAAAGTTTTGCTACCATGATGACTGATATCAATTTACGTGATGAGAATATCAAATTTACTTTTAATATCCAGAGATATAGTATTCATTTTCTGGATGTTAATGTCTCCCGTATAGATGTGGGTTTTAAGACATCAGTGTACAGTAAACCCACTGATTGCAATAAGTATTTGATGGCTTCTAGCCATCACCCTGCGTCTCTCATTCATGATTTACCTTTCTCCCAACTGCTTAGGAAGCACCGCATTTGCAGTGATGCAGCAGAAGGACGCATACAAAGGGATAACCTTATTGTTAAATTTCTTGAGTGGGGTTATTCTAATAGATTGTTACAGGAGGCTAAGAATAGAGCTCTAGCAGCCCCGAAAACTAAACAAGATCCCAGTGTCTCGAATAAGACGGGAGATACGATGGTTTTTGTTAATCAGTTTTCTACTGCCAGTAAGCAGTTAACCAGATGTGCCAAGAGACACTGGCCTGTGGTACAGGCAGATCAAGCACTGTCTTCTCTGGCCTCTAAACGATTGATGCCTTGTTATCGTAGAAGTAGAAATCTGCGTGATTTACTTGTACATTCCGACATTTCTGATTTTACTACTACTAAACCCAGTCATTTCCTTAGAAGAAAAGCAGGTAATTTTCGGTGCCTGGGTTGTACCACTTGTTTGTATCTGGAAACGGGTGACACCTTTTATCATCCCCAGTCGGGTAAAGCTATGAAAATTATTCATAGTTTGACGTGTACATCCAGATATGTTGTATATTACATCAAGTGCCCCTGTGGGCTTATGTATGTGGGGAAACCCTCTTGTACCTTTAAGGAGCGCATGGCTCAACATCGTAGTGCCGTGAAACAAATCTTGGAGGGTAAAATGGTAGATCAGCCCGTTGCTAAACATTTCAAACAGTGCAATCATAATTTATCGAGCATGCGTTATAAAATGATTGATCACATCTCTGCTAATAGAAGAGGGGGAGATAGAAATAAAAGGCTATTGCAGTGCGAGACACGATGGATTTATCGTCTCAATACTATAGCTCCCAATGGCCTGAATGAGTCATTATCATTTAGTAGTTTTATATAGGTTACTGGTTCTGTGGAATTTCTTGCTTATTTGTTATTGTCCCGCAAAGTTTTTCATGTGCAATAATGTATTCTATTTATGAAGTTAAATTCATCTGTAATAATGATGGTTATTTATTGTATCTGTTTAGTATATGGATACGTTTATTATTATGGTCGTTTTTGTTCTTTTTTCTTTCCAGTTTTTCCTTGCTTCTATTCTTCATCGTGAAGGGTTAATTGTTGTTTAATGAGGTCATGTCTGAAGGACGTCAGAGGAAGTCCAGGGCTCTGGGCATCCGGTGACCACTGCACATGTTATATTGTATATAATTTAAAGGTAAGAATGTCTGTCATTTTTGTAATAAGCCTGACGACGGTTGAAATAAAATTACCGAAACGTTGCATTTTCTGATGGGTTGAGGACCCTTTCTTTCGTATAAGACCTGGGAGTGCCGCTCATTTCTTTGTATATATATATATATATATATATATATTTATATATACAAATAAATGAGCTGCACTCCCATATATATATATATATATATATATATATACACTGCTCAAAAAAGTAAAGGGAACACTTAAACAACACAATGTAACTCCAAGTCAATCACACTTCTGTGAAATCAAACTGTCCACTTAGGAAGCAACACTGATTGACAATCAATTTCACATGCTGTTGTGCAAATGGAATAGACAACAGGTGGAAATTATAGGCAATTAGCAAGACACCCCCAATAAAGGAGTTGTTCTGCAGGTGGTGACCACAGACCACTTCTCAGCTCCTATGCTTTCTGGCTGATGTTTTGGTCACTTTTGAAAGCTGGCGGTGCTTTCACTCTAGTGGTAGCATGAGACGGAGTCTACAACCCACACAAGTGGCTCAGGTAGTGCAGCTCATCCAGGATGGCACATCAATGCGAGCTGTGGCAAGAAGGTTTGCTGTGTCTGCCAGCGTAGTGTCCAGAGCATGGAGGCGCTACCATGAGACAGGCCAGTACATCAGGAGACATGGAAGAGGCCGTAGGAGGGCAACAACCCAGCAGCAGGGCCGCTACCTCCGCCTTTGTGCAAGGAGGAACAGTAGGAGCACTGCCAGAGCCCTGCAAAATGACCTCCAGTAAGCTACAAATGTGCATGCGTCTACTCAAACGAGTAGACACAGCCCAACACTGTGCAGGACGTTAAGCATTTGCCAGAGAACATCAAGATTGGCAAATTCGCCACTGGCGCCCTGTGCTCTTCACAGATGAAAGCAGGTACTCACTGAGCACATGTGACAGACGTGACAGAGTCTGGAGACGCCAAGGAGAACGATCTGCTGCCTGCAACATCCTCCAGCATGACCAGTTTGGCAGTGGGTCAGTAATGGTGTGGGGCGGCATTTCTTTGGGGGGGCCGCACAGCCCTCCATGTGCTCGCCAGAGGTAGCCTGACTGCCATTAGGTACCAAGATGAGATCCTCAGACCCCTTATGAGACCATATGCTGGTGCGGTTGGCCCTGGGTTCCTCCTAATGCAAGACAATGCTAGACCTCCTGTGGCTGCAGTGTGTCAGCAGTTCCTGCAAGATGAAGGCATTGATGCTGTGCACTGGCCCGCCCGTTCCCCAGACCTAAATCTAATTGAGCACATCTGGGACATCATGTCTCGCTCCATCCACCAACGCCACGTTGCACCACATACTGTCCAGGAGTTGACGGATGCTTTAGTCCAGGTCTGGGAGGGGACCCCTCAGGAGACCATCCACCACCTCATCAGGAGCATGCCCAGGCATTGTAGGGAGGTCATACAGGCACGTGGAGGCCACACACACTACTTAGCCTCATTTTGACTTGTTTTAAGGACATTACATCAAAGTTGGATCAGCCTGTAGTGTGTTTTTCCACTTTAATTTTGAGTGTGACTCCAAATCCAGACCTCCATGGGTAAATACATTTTATTTCCATTGATAATTTTTGTGTGATTTTGTTGTCAGCACATTCAACAATGTAAAGAACTAAGTATTTAATAATAATATTTCATTCATTCAGATCTAGGATGTGTTATTTTAGTGCTCCCTTTATTTTTTTGAGCAATGTATATATATATATATATATATATATATATAAAACATATGTTCTGTGGTGTGATAAAGATGATAAACTTCAAAACTAGCTGTCCATGGCATAGAGTAGTGGTACCATGCATCTTGCTCCGTACATCTCAAAAAACCTAGGTATATAATGACACGTCTTTGCACGGCCTGTTCTGTGTCCTCCGATTCTGCTATCTGTTGTCAAAGTCAAAAAAATTATTACATATAGAGAACATCCAAACTCCAAACAGATGAGTCGCTATGCTTGCAAATACGCACAGCGAGCACAGCAATATATAGTAACATACGCATTTACACAGACATGCCACATAGATATATTCAACACATATTTCATACAGCACATACATTTAAACATATCAAGCACCAGACATCATAAGGTTTCAAATTATATAATGGAATATAACATCATATATGTGTATTGTTGGAGCAGAGAAAGATGGGCATGTCATGCATGGTGTCAGGATGACCGGGAGAATGTGTGTGTCAATTTGATGCCTGTGATTAAGTTGTAACACCTTGCCATGAGTAGATATGATTAAATGTAGGAATATGAAGTCACTTTTACTGGAACAAAAGGATTTTCAAAGGAGCATGTGTGGACAGGAAACCAGAGGCCAGCAACCTTGAACAAAAGCTCTCACACTGACCAATGACTCATCATGAATGAGAAAGTTCCCTCCCCTAGACCAATAACAAGAGATCTGTACACCCCCAACAGACTCAGTGTATAGCTGATCCCACACAGAAGAGTTTCCTGTTTGTCCCAGGTGATCGTCAAGATGCTATCTGTCCAGCGGCTGTTTGTTTTTACTGAGAGAGAGAGAGAGAGTGATAAGGAGCGGAGGGTGCATTGAGCAAAATATGGTGATGTATTGCTGGCCGTGTCTGTAATGAATTCGTTTGTAATAACTGCTTACTGTGTAAATGGTAACCATGTAAATATATATATATACTGTACATGTGATACTGTATATTGTATACATATCCTTTTAATAACAAATATATACATCAATGAGCTTTGGAACTCAGACAATGTATAGGTGTATTGTTTTCTCTTATGGGATGTAGTGTTTTGCGACGTACAGCGCACATTTATAGCACATGGTAGTAAGATGCGCCTGGCATCTGCAGTATATATTAGAGCCAGCATTTGAAAAATGTATTAGAAAGTAATTTGACTTAAACAGATGGGGCTCGTCTGGGATATCACGTTCTTAATGATGCACTGTACAAACGCGGCTCTGGTCTACCAGCTAATGATGGATGCATCACGACATGCTGCTGAATCACTTGCTGTTTTGTGTTTTTTTTGTTATCAGTAAGGCGCTGATATGAAATTCAAGGGACAGTGTGTTTCTCACAATATTTAAAATGCTACAACGTATTTTTATTGTTGCAAAACTATGTTCAAATAAGTCATATTGTGTTTGATTCAGATTGGATTGTTTATCTGTTAAGTAAATTTAAAGAACATTTAAAAGTTGGTGCATAGCCATAATATAGCTGTGTTAGCATGCTGAGACAAATTTGCATACTTTTAAACTCAGGCCTAAAGTAAATTTTGGTGCTTGTATAGAGTGTGATTTCTTTGTGACAAAAGATCCGCATGGTCTGTCCTCCGATTTGGGCTAGCCACATGGCCTGTCCACCATCTTGTTCAAGCCACATGGATGTGAAAGGGGCCATTTTAGGAAGGTCACTTTATCCAATTTAGCTAAACAGCTGACTTTCAGTCTGGTTAAAACAATCAGTTTCCTTTGTCACAAAGAAACAACATATGTGTACAAATCCAACACCATTTATAAGTTACCAATTAATTTATTTAACCCATGCCATAGTCAGTTACAAATAGTTTCAATTGGGCCTAGTGAGAGTTGATGGTGAGATAAATGAATATTTGATGTAAGCTAATTACACAGAAAAAAAGTGTTTTTTTTCTCTTCTTACCCAGGATTAAGTTAACTCTGTTTGCTAGGGTAGGATAGCCATTGAAATGTTAATTAACCTGTCCCACTACCCTCTTGAACAGGCACATGAACCTCTATTGATATGCAAATTAGAGGCAGTGAAGGGGTGAGGTGTTTCATAGAAGTTCAGTATATAGTGTGTGTGTGTGTGTGTGTGTGTGTGTGTGTGTGTGTGTGTGTGTGTGTGTGTGTGTATATATATAATATTATTATTATTATAATTATCGGTATTTATATCAGTGTATGTTCTGCAAGATAGCTATCCAATCTGAATTATAGCATTTAAATTATAGATTATTGCAGTCATTATAGATCTGTGTGAAATCGGATACATTTATTTGCTATATATATATTTGAATTAGTGTGTTAAGGGAGTAATTATAAAAACATGAAACGCAGTTCCAGCCTAAACGCTTAGATATACATTCAAAAGGGGATCCTCTTTGTTGGTGACTTCCGGCGAATGTAAGGAACAATTGTGTGTTGTGTTAGTGAGCAATAGTAGTTTTATTGCTTACATTTATTGAGATAGTGTGGTTTATTGAGTTGCGAACACACGTTTGTGTCACAACTGAGGGCTGATGACCGTGACTGGGAGCCTCAGTTGTAGGGGTTGATGGGTACTTGAACTTAGGAGGAGCCATGTGACTCCTGGACATGCGTAAAGACAGTAGCAAGGATGCCCGAAGGCGTGACCACGACAACTGGAAATATCTTTCAGTGATTTTATTAAATGAAAAGTCATAAAACTTGCAAAAACAATAGAAAGTCACAAGTGGAAATTTAGGCGTGCAACTGGTTAATACCAGTAACCTGGAATGTAGAAAAAAGTTCTGTAAACTGTAAATGAACTAGGGTTCGCTGGGAAACTGTAGTTGTTGAAGAGTGGCTGCTGGAAAGCCGGAATACAGACACAGGTGAGTAAGGTGATGTTGTAGAGGGTTAATCACAGAGGTGTCGTGTTACACCACAGAGTGTAACACAGAGGAGTCAGGCTTGAATGCAGGAGAGTTCACTGGAGAATCTGTAGAGGACTGCACACAGGAACCACTGGAGACAAATGAAGCACTGCAGAGAAAGTCCATGGAAGAACTGCTCACTGGAAACACTGAAGACCATTGAAGCACTGACATCCTTCAATGCTGGGACAGGCTATTTAAACCCACAGGTTAGCAGGGATTGGTGGACAATTAACCAGAGACCAGAGTGCAGCTGCTGTGTAATCAGGCTGGGAGCAGAGTGCAGCTGATTGGCTGAAAAGTAACATGTGATGAAAACAAACATGGCTGCGCCCATGTTTGAACTTGGAGGGAAAGACTGTTTGTAACTTGCATGTGAGTTTTAACCATGAAGCTGCCAGAATCACAGTAAAGAGATTTGAGACAATGAGATGCAGCATGCTGCACACAGACAGCGCAGATGGAATCCAGGCTTGGGACACTGGGACAGTCTCTGGAGGCATTTGGAAGGTAAATACTAATAAGGAATTACCTGGATCGTGACAGTACCCTCCCCTTTAGGAGTGGCCCCAGGACACTTCTTAGGCTTGAGGAGGAAATCTGGCGTGGAAAGCCTGAAGCAACTGGATTGCTAGAAGTCCTCCCAATCTTCTTCATCTGAAAGGACTGAGGAATAATATGTAGAAGGTCCCTTTCCTGGATTAGAAGTACGAGAAAATCGTGCTTTTGAAGCTAGCACTCCAATAAGTCTTAAAGTAAATCTTGTTCTAGAACGAGGACTTTTCATACAGAGACCTGTAGAGCTTTTTGGTAATTCTGGAACCTCTTCATGCGTGAAAGCGTAACAGGAAAGAGCAGGACCTCCCATAATGTAGCTTGAGTCATCAACAAATCCACCTTCGGAACCTGAATTGAATCCTGATGAACTTGAACTGGCTGGAACCAGAGGAGTCTTTGGACTGACGGATAGGACTTGATTAGATTCGAAGGTGCTGGAATCGGCTGGAACTGAAGGAGGCTTACTGGAATCGGCTGGAACCGAAGGAGTGTGAATCCGGTTGGAACCGGAATGAGTGGTATCCAAGTGTTTAGTTAGACCATCCTGGACCAGGTCCATGCTGGATGCCAACAGGGTGGTGCTCTCTGAAAACGGCAAACAGGAGTTCATAACTGCATCTGTAGCACAAAAATTTCCATCTGGGAACTCGGCTCTGGATACTTCCCTTGGGGCTGAAATTTCGGTGACCCCTCCTGGGGTTGACGAATCAGACACCTCTCTCAGGGTTGTTTTCTCCAGCACCCCTCCTGGGGTTGACAGATCAGAAACTCCTTTTTGAGAAGACTCATATGCCCCTAGTAGAGCTTGAACATTGGATACCTTTCCTGGAGCTGTAGAAACAGACGCCCCGTCTTGGGCTGCAGAAACAGGCGCCCCGTCTTGGGCTGCGGAATTGGATTTGCCTTTGGTGAAGAAAGTCTCATTAAATCTCTTTTGTTTCCCGGAATTGGAAATGGGGCTCCTGGACACAGGACCCCAATTGTAGAATTGGGTTTTTCTTTGATCAACTTTTATATTTTTCTTGACCGGCTCAGAAGGAGCTGAAGATTCCACATAGGAAGGTTTGTAACTATGAATGCTGTGATGTGGAGATCTATCCCACTTCCTCGGCTTACGGAGAGAACAGTCTTTAATAAGGTGATCAGAACCCCCACAGTAGAAGCAGAGTTGAAACTGCATGCGACGCTTGCGTTCCTCTTCAGAAAGTCTAGACCGTGGCTTACTCCGGAACTTATCTTTACTTGGAGCAAGGGGAAACGACTTGGACATAGAGAGATTGGCAGCTGTTGCATCTGTGTTCTCAGCAGACTGTGGGAAGGCTTTCGTGGAGACGGGAGCAGAGATAATAGGAGGAGTATCACAGAGACACTTTGAAATAACTGGAACGATGCTAGAAAGAAGGTCTTGTAACTGAACCAACAGTTGACTGAGAGTCAGGACACTGGATGCCCCTGAACCATTAAGGGTTACTTGGATTCCATCCAGCCGGGTGGAAAGGCCCTGGAGACAGCTAAAAACTTGACCCTGTGCAGCCTCAAGAAGTTCTAAGCGTGCTGCAAGTCGTTGCATCGGGTTAAACGCTTGGGCCTGGTCTCCGGCCAGATCCATTAGGTCAGTGCTTACTGTCACAACTGAGGGCTGATGACCGTGACTGGGAGCCTCAGTTGTAGGGGTTGACGGGTACTTGAACTTAGGAGGAGCCATGTGACTCCTGGACATGCGTAAAGACAGTAGCAAGGATGCCCGAAGGCGTGACCACGACAACTGGAAATATCTTTCAGTGATTTTATTAAATGAAAAGTCATAAAACTTGCAAAAACAATAGAAAGTCACAAGTGGAAATTTAGGCGTGCAACTGGTTAATACCAGTAACCTGGAATGTAGAAAAAAGTTCTGTAAACTGTAAATGAACTAGGGTTCGCTGGAAAACTGTAGTTGTTGAAGAGTGGCTGCTGGAAAGCCGGAATACAGACACAGGTGAGTAAGGTGATGTTGTAGAGGGTTAATCACAGAGGTGTCGTGTTACACCACAGAGTGTAACACAGAGGAGTCAGGCTTGAATGCAGGAGAGTTCACTGGAGAATCCGTAGAGGACTGCACACAGGAACCACTGGAGACAAATGAAGCACTGCAGAGAAAGTCCATGGAAGAACTGCTCACTGGAAACACTGAAGACCATTGAAGCACTGACATCCTTCAATGCTGGGACAGGCTATTTAAACCCACAGGTTAGCAGGGATTGGTGGGCAATTAACCAGAGACCAGAGTGCAGCTGCTGTGTAATCAGGCTGGGAGCAGAGTGCAGCTGATTGGCTGAAAAGTAACATGTGATGAAAACAAACATGGCTGCGCCCATGTTTGAACTTGGAGGGAAAGACTGTTTGTAACTTGCATGTGAGTTTTAACCATGAAGCTGCCAGAATCACAGTAAAGAGATTTGAGACAATGAGATGCAGCATGCTGCACACAGACAGCGCAGATGGAATCCAGGCTTGGGACACTGGGACAGTCTCTGGAGGCATTTGGAAGGTAAATACTAATAAGGAATTACCTGGATCGTGACAGTTTGTACACGTGGTACGGTACGTGAGGACAGCGTACAGAAGCACACACGTGGCGCAGGGTCGTGCACGTCGCGTAGAGACACGCACGGTCGCGTGTTTACCCAAGGTTGCGTAGAGTTGCAAGCACAAGGTATAACCACACGATAGCAGTTCAATTTAAGGCGGGATAGAATACATTTAATACTATAGCACATAACTATCCGATTTCAAAAGCAGATTATTGTAATACTTTCAACACTTGCCTGGCATGGTCGCATCAGATGCGACCATGCCTGCAAGTGCTCTATCTGACCTGGTCGCACGGGATGCGACCAGTCAGATAGAGAGTGTTAGCAGCAGCAGGGAAGAGAAACTTCCCTCCGCTGCTGCTGTCAGAGGGACCGGAATGTTCCCGATCAATGTTTCAGAGTTTGGGGGGGGGAAATATTTTTTTTAAAAAAATATTTTTTTTCCCTTTTTTTAACTAAAATCATTTGGGATAGTGTTAAATTCATGTTCTTCACCTAATTCACTCATAAAAAAACCCGACAATTTCGGAGCTTTTTATGCGAAATAAATCGTCAGTTAAGTGGTTAAACTGTACTGCCTCTGGGTTAAAACCATCAATCAAAGGGAGTAATATTTTTCTGTACAGAAAAAAAACATTGTGTATTTGTGTGAGCTGAATGTAAAAGTGAGAGGATTGAACCCCGGAAATTCGGGATCCCTTGGAGACACTTAGTTAGCAGAGGCTCAGTGGCGTAAGGTCGGCTAACTTACGTTAAAAATAGAGAAGTACGCAAGTCTTGAGACTTGCACAGGAGCATGAGAGAGTTTAGATTGTGAATTGAAGTTTAAGGTTTTTGTGTTACGCTCTGGCTGAGGAGCGCAGATTGTGAATTTGACTCCAGTAATCGTAGGGCTGATAGATAACAAGTATCTATATGCTGTGCGATTGGAACGTGCATTTGTGTATGCGATACATGGCGCAACATGATGCCAGTTTGCGTGCTTTTGCGTAAATTGCGTTATCATACGCGTTGTCTAGAGCATACGCAAACGTGATTTGTGTATAGTAGAAGGAAGTTTTTTCGCTGTTTCTCTCTCAGGAAGAAATCTTCCAAGGTGAAACCTTCACTGGAAGGGGTGATCGATAGTCTGTTTCTCTCCCTATAAAAAATTCCAGTGAATAGAAACCAGTTGCTGATAGGGGTCCTCACTGGGTACGCGGTGTTCACTATTGGAGTGAGTCATGGTACGGCCAGCGAAGAAGGAGCAAGTGAAAGCGCTAGGTTAACTTTCACCGTCTACTCGAGTTGTGCATTTGGGGATTGTGTATAAGGCAAAAATAAGATTTTACTCACCGGTAAATCTATTTCTCGTAGTCCATAGTGGATGCTGGGAACTCCGAAAGGACCATGGGGAATAGCGGCTCCGCAGGAGACTGGGCACAACTAAAAGAAAGCTTTTAGGTCACCTGGTGTGCACTGGCTCCTCCCACTATGACCCTCCTCCAAGCCTCAATTAGGACACTGTGCCCGGACGAGCTGACATAATAAGGAAGGATTTTGAATCCCGGGTAAGACTCTTACCAGCCACACCAATCACACCGTATAACTCGTGATACTATACCCAGTTTAACAGTATGAAAAAACAACTGAGCCTCTCAACAGATGGTTCAACAATAACCCTTTAGTTAACAATAACTATGTACAAGTATTGCAGACAATCTGCACTTGGGACGGGCGCCCAGCATCCACTACGGACTACGAGAAATAGATTTACCAGTGAGTAAAATCTTATTTTCTCTAACGTCCTAGTGGATGCTGGGAACTCCGAAAGGACCATGGGGATTATACCAAAGCTCCCAAACGGGCGGGAGAGTGCGGATGACTCTGCAGCACCGAATGAGAGAACTCAAGGTCCTCCTCAGCCAGGGTATCAAATTTGTAGAATTTTGCAAACGTGTTTGCCCCTGACCAAGTAGCAGCTCGGCAAAGTTGTAAAGCCGAGACCCCTCGGGCAGCCGCCCAAGATGAGCCCACCTTCCTTGTGGAATGGGCTTTTACTGATTTAGGATGCGGCAGTCCAGCCGCAGAATGCGCCAGCTGAATTGTGCTACAAATCCAGCGAGCAATAGTCTGCTTAGAAGCAGGAGCACCCAGCTTGTTGGGTGCATACAGGATAAATAGCGAGTCAGTTTTCCTGACTCCAGCCGTCCTGGAAACATAAATTTTCAAGGCCCTGACTACGTCCAGCAACTTGGAATCCTCCAAGTCCCTAGTAGCCGCAGGCACCACAATAGGTTGGTTCAAGTGAAAAGCTGATACTACCTTAGGGAGAAACTGGGAACGAGTCCTCAATTCCGCCCTATCCATATGGAAAATCAGATAAGGGCTTTTACATGACAAAGCTGCCAATTCTGACACACGCCTGGCTGAAGCCAAGGCCAATAACATGACCACTTTCCACGTGAGATATTTTAGATCCACGGTTTTAAGTGGCTCAAACCAATGTGATTTTAAGAAACTCAACACCACGTTGAGATCCCAAGGTGCCACTGGAGGCACAAACGGGGGCTGAATATGCAGCACTCCTTTCACAAACGTCTGAACTTCAGGTAGTGAAGCTAGTTCTTTCTGGAAGAAAATCGACAGAGCTGAGATCTGTACCTTAATGGAGCCTAATTTCAGGCCCATAGTCACTCCTGCTTGTAGGAAATGCAGAAATCGACCTAGTTTAAATCCCTCTGTTGGGGCCTTTTTGGCCTCACACCAAGCAACATATTTCCGCCATATGCGGTGATAATGCTTTGCAGTTACATCTTTCCTGGCTTTAATCAGCGTAGGAATGACCTCCTCCGCAATGCCCTTTTCCTTCAGGATCCGGCGTTCAACCGCCATGCCGTCAAACGCAGCCGCGGTAAGTCTTGGAACAGACAGGGCCCCTGCTGCAGCAGGTCCTGTCTGAGCGGCAGAGGCCATGGGTCCTCTGAGATCATCTCTTGAAGTTCCGGGTACCACGCTCGTCTTGGCCAATCCGGAACCACGAGTATTGTTCTTACTCCTCGTTTTCTTATTATTCTCAGTACCCTTGGTATGAGAGGCAGAGGAGGGAACACATAAACTGACTGGTACACCCACGGTGTCACTAGAGCATCCACAGCTATCGCCTGAGGGTCCCTTGACCTGGCTCAATATCTCTCTAGTTTTTTGTTTAGGCGGGACGCCATCATGTCCACCTGTGGACGTTCCCATCGATTTACAATCAGCGTGAAGACTTCTGGATGAAGTCCCCACTCTCCCGGGTGGAGGTCGTGCCTGCTGAGAAAGTCTGCTTCCCAGTTGTCCACTCCCGGAATGAACACTGCTGACAGTGCTAGTACGTGATTTTCCGCCCATCGGAGAATCCTTGTGGCTTCTGCCATTGCCATCCTGCTTCTTGTGCCGCCCTGTCGATTTACATGGGCGACTACCGTGATGTTGTCTGACTGGATCAGTACCGGCTGGTGTAGAAGCAGGGATTTTGCCTGACTTAGGGCATTGTAAATGGCCCTAAGTTCCAGAATATTTATGTGTAGGGAAGTCTCCTGACTCGACCATAGTCCTTGGAAGTTTCTTCCCTGTGTGACTGCCCCCCAGCATCGAAGGCTGGCATCCGTGGTCACCAGGACCCAGTCCTGTATGCCGAATCTGCGGCCCTCTAGAAGATGAGCACTCTGCAGCCACCACAGCAGAGACACCCTGGTTCTTGGAGACAGGGTTATTAGGCGATGCATCTGAAGATGCGATCCGGACCATTGGTCCAACAGGTCCCACTGAAAGATTCTGGCATGGAACCTGCCGAAAGGAATTGCTTCGTAAGAAGCCACCATCTTTCCCAGGACCCGCATGCAGTGATGCACCGATACCTGTTTCGGTTTCAGGAGGTCTCTGACTAGAGATGACAGCTCCTTGGCTTTCTCCTCCGGGAGAAACACTTTTTTCTGGACTGTATCTAGAATCATACCCAGGAACAGTAGACGTGTCGTCGGAACCAGCTGTGATTTTGGAATATTCAGAATCCAACCGTGCTGGTGTAGCACCTCCTGAGATAGTGCTACTCCCACCAACAACTGCTCCTTGGACCTCGCCTTTATTAGGAGATCGTCCAAGTACGGGATAATTAAAACTCCCTTTCTTCGAAGGAGTATCATCATTTCCGCCATTACTTTGGTAAACACCCTCGGTGCCGTGGACAGTCCAAACGGAATTGGTAATGGCAATCCTGTACCCAAAATCTGAGGTACTCCTGGTGAGGATAGTAAATGGGGACATGCAGGTAAGCATCCTTGATGTCCAGGGATACCATGTAATCCCCCTCGTCCAGGCTTGCAATAACCGCCCTGAGCGATTCCATCTTGAACTTGAATTTTTTTATGTATGTGTTCAAGAATTTCAAATTTAAAATGGGTCTCACCGAACCGTCCGGTTTCGGTACCACAAACAGTGTGGAATAGTAACCCCGTCCTTGTTGAAGTAGGGGCACCTTGACTATCACCTGCTGGGAATACAGCTTGTGAATTGCCTCTAGCACAGCCTCCCTGCCTGAGGGAGTTGTCGGCAAGGCAGATTTTAGGAACCGGTGGGGTGGAGATGCCTCGAATTCCAGTTTGTACCCTTGAGATACTATTTGCAGGATCCAGGGATCCACCTGTAAGCGAGCCCACTGATCGCTGAAATTTTTGAGGCGGCCCCCCACCGTACCTGGCTCCGCCTGTGGAGCCCCACCGTCATGCGGCGGACTTGGAAGAAGCGGGGGAGGACTTTTGCTCCTGGGAACCTGCTGTTTGTTGCAGCCTTTTTCCCCTACCTCTGCCTCTGGACAGAAAAGACCCGCCTTTTCCACGCCTGTTTTTCTGAGTCCGAAAGGACTGTACCTGATAAAACGGCGCCTTTTTAGGCTGTGAGGGAACATGGGGTAAAAATGCTGACTTCCCAGCAGTTGCTGTGGAAACTAGGTCCGAGAGACCATCCCCGAATAACTCCTCACCCTTATAAGGCAAAACTTCCATGTGCCTTTTTGAATTTGCATCCCCTGTCCACTGGCGAGTCCATAAGCCTCTCCTAGCAGAAATGGACAGTGCACTTATTTTAGATGCCAGCCGGCAGATCTCCCTCTGTGCATCTCTCATGTATAAGACTGAGTCTTTTATATGCTCTATGGTTAGCAGAGTAGTGTCCCTGTCTAGGGTGTCAATATTTTCAGACAGGGAATCTGACCACGCAGCGGCAGCACTGCACATCCATGCTGACGCAATAGCTGGTCTAAGTATAATGCCTGAGTGTGTATATACAGACTTCAGGATCGCCTCCTGCTTTCTATCAGTAGGTTCCTTGAGGGCGGCCGTATCTGGAGACGGTAGTGCCACCTTTTTAGACAAACGTGTGAGCGCTTTATCCACCCTAGGTGGTGTCTCCCAACGTGACCTATCCTCTGGCGGGAAAGGGAACGCCATTAGTAACTTCTTAGAGATTACCAATCTTTTATCAGGGAAAGCCCACGCTTCTTCACACACTTCATTTAATTCTTCTGATGGGGGAAAAACTACGGGTAGTTTTTTCTCCCCAAACATAATACCCTTTTTAGTGGTACCTGGGTTTATATCAGAAATTTGTAACACCTCTTTCATTGCTTCAATCATGCAACGAATGGCCTTAGTGGACATTAGACTAGACTCATCGTCGTCGACACTGGTGTCTGTATCCGTGTCGACATCGGCGTCTGCCATCTGAGGTAGCGGGCGTTTTAGAGCCCCCGATGGCCTTTGAGACGCCTGGACAGGCACGAGCTGAGAAGCCGGCTGTCCCGCATTTGGCATGTCGTCAAATTTTTTGTGTAAGGAGTCGACACGTGCACGCAATTCCTTCCATAAGTCCATCCACTCAGGTGTCTGCCCCGCAGGGGGTGACATCCCTTCTATAGGCATCTGCTCCGCCTCCACATCATTATCCTCATCAAACATGTCGACACAGCCGTACCGACACACCGCACACACACAGGGAATGCTCTAACAGAGGACAGGACCCACAAAAGCCCTTTGGGGAGACAGAGTGAGAGTATGCCAGCACACACCAGAGCGCTATATAATGCAGGGACTAACTGAATAATGTCCCCTATAGCTGCTGTTATATATACTGCGCCTAAATTTAGTGCCCCCCCTCTCTTTTTTACCCTTTTCTGTAGTGTAGACTGCAGGGGAGAGCCAGGGAGCTTCCTTCCAGTGGAGCTGTGAGGGAGAAATGGCGCCAGTGTGCTGAAGGAGATAGCTCCGCCCCTTTTTCGCGGACTATTCTCTCGCTTTTTTATGGATTCTGGCAGGGGTAATTATCACATATATAGCCTCTGGGGCTATATATTGTGGTATTTTTGCCAGCCAAGGTCTTTTTATTGCTGCTCAGGGCGCCCCCCCCTAGCGCCCTGCACCCTCAGTGACCGGAGTGTGAAGTGTGTATGAGGAGCAATGGCGCACAGCTGCAGTGCTGTGCGCTACCTTGGTGAAGACTGATGTCTTCTACCGCCGATTTTCCGGACCTCTTCTTGCTTCTGGCTCTGTAAGGGGGACGACGGCGCGGCTCCGGGTCCGAACACCAAGGCCAGTTCCATGCGGTCGATCCCTCTGGAGCTAATGGTGTCCAGTAGCCTAAGAAGCCCAAGCTAGCTGCAAGCAGGTAGGTTCGCTTCTTCTCCCCTTAGTCCCTCGCTGCAGTGAGCCTGTTGCCAGCAGGTCTCACTGTAAAATAAAAAACCTAATTATATACTTTCTTTTTAGAAGCTCAGGAGAGCCCCTAGTGTGCATCCAACCTCGGCCGGGCACAAAATCTAACTGAGGCTTGGAGGAGGGTCATAGTGGTGGGAGCCAGTGCACACCAGGTGACCTAAAAGCTTTCTTTAGTTGTGCCCAGTCTCCAGCGGAGCCGCTATTCCCCATGGTCCTTTCGGAGTTCCCAGCATCCACTAGGACGTCAGAGAAAAGTCCATGATGGGATCCATTTGCACAAGCGGTGGGCATTCGGCAGCCAGGGTTCAGGCTGGAGAATTGCGGCCCAAGGGGTCAGCAAGGTTGATAATGTTTGAGAAGTATGGTCCACACACAGAGGCTTTTTGCGATGAATGGGAACGCATGACTGCTGAAGATAGGGCATCATTCCCTAGGGTTGGTGAGTTTGATCCTGAGGTATTGCTTAGTATGTATAACCAAAGTCATATAAGACAAGAACAGAAATATAATAACTGCTTGAACTTGTAGCAACAATAAACAAGTAGAAAAAAGAGAAAGCAAGTACACCACCATATGTAGATGTGGAAGAAGTTACGGCCAGCATACAAACTATAGAAAATAATAAAAATAAAAATATGAATGTAACCTATATACGTACTAATGAATGTCGAAGTTTTATTTAGGAAGAGAAGGCGACATGACTGGTTTCAGCCATTTCTCATGCACTCAGAGGCAGGGACGTGCGGTGACCTAAATGGCTCAGGAGGCACTGGCTAGCACCAGAGCCACATTTAAACGCACTATATGAGCCAAAGGGTACATCTGGGCATTATACACAGGCGCAGCAGTATAAACTTTTGGAAATTTGGTGAGTTTTGATCTGAGAAGTGCAGAAAAGGTCAGCAGGTGAGGCACTGCCTCACCTGCCATAGACTTTTTGCTTCAGAGTTTTGGCTATAAAAATTATTAGAATAATGCAAAAAAGATATTTAAAACATTTTCTTTGTATTTTTTCATATACTTTATACAATCAAAACTCTGGTACAAACGTAAGTATGACAGGAAAGGCTCTGCCTCACCTGCCTCACCCCACCGCACGTCACTGCTCAGAGGAGTATCCAACAGTAAAAGAGGAGCAGTAGCCTGCAGGGGAAGTGGCTGAGAGCAGTGGTACTGGTAAGTATGGAGTCATTCGAGTACATATATAGTAAACCCCCCCCAAAAAAAAAAAATCGAGAAAGTAACATCAGAAATGGAGAAAATCCTGTCCGCACATTAGTATTTGTCAGTAGGTAAGTGGACAGAGATAGGGTAACCCCCGGGTATTTCTTTTAGTTACCATATAAGAAGTATTCATTTCTAGTAATGCCCCTAGTCAAGATGAGCTCGGAAATGTTTGTTGGACCATGTACAGACCCTTAATATGGGATGAGAAGGATTGAATGAATACTTCGCATGAACAAGAAGCTTGTTGATTTTTTTTTTCTTTTGCAGTACTAGAAAATTCTCTGTCTGGATAAAATCACTGGTAAACACTAATTCGGCAAATGGGAGGAACGAGAGAAATGCAACATTACCCTTTGACAAAACCTGCTGAAGTTAAGATTGGGCCTCTATGATGCTAAACCCTTTCCTTTTTTTTCCTAGCAGCAGTGGACCCTGACTAACTTAATCGACAGAGATTTTGTTAAATGTGAAATACATACAGTGGGGCAAAAAAGTATTTGGACAGCCACCGATAGTGCAAGAAGACCCACTGAAAAATATGAGGGAGGTCTGTAATTTCCATTATAGGTACACTTCAACTGTGAGAGACAGAATCTGAAAAAAATAAACAGGAAATCACATTGTATGATTTTTAAACAATTTACTTGTATATTCTTGTGGAAAATAATTATTTGGACACCTACCAAGCAGCAAGATTTCTGGCTCTCACAGACCTGTTACTTCTTAAGAAGCTCTTCTATCCTCCACTCATTACCTGTATTAATGGCACCTGTTTGAACTGGTTATCTGTATAAAAGACACCTGTCCACACCCTCAAACAGTCAGACTGCTACCTCTCCACCATGGCCAGAACCAGAGAGCTGTCTAAGGACAATAGGGACAAAATTGTAGAGTTGCACAAGGCCGGGATGAGCTACTTAACAATAGGCAAGCAGCTTGGTGAGAAGAGATCAACTGTTGGCACAATTATTATAAAATGGAAGAAATACAAGATCACTGACAATCTCCCTCGACCTGGGGCTCCATGCAAGATCTCACTTCGTGGGGTATCAATGATCTTGAGAACGGTAAGGAATCAGCCCAGAACTACACGGGGGGACCTGGTCAATGACCTCAAGAGAGCTGGGACCACAGTCACAAAGGTTACCATTAGTAACACACTACGTCGTCATGTATTGAAATCTTGCAGTGCCCGAAAGGTCCCCCTGCTTAAGCCAGCACATGTCCAGTCCCATCTAAAGTTTGTCAGTGACCATGTGGATGATCCAGAGGAGGATTGGGAGAATGTAATGTGGTCAGATGAGAGCAAAATTTAACTTTTTGGTATAAACTCCACTCGCCGTGTTTGGAGGGAGTGAATGATGAATGACATCCCAAGAACACCATACCCACTGTGAATCATGGGGGTGGAAACATCATGCTTTGGGGCTGCTTTTCTGCAAAGTGGAGAGGACAACTGATCCGTATTAAGGAGAGGATGAATGGGGCCATGTATCTTGAGACTTTGGGCAAAAACCTCCTTCCCTCAGTAAGAGCATTGAAGATGGAATGTGGCTGGGTCTTCCAGCATGACAGTGACCCCAAACACACCACCTGGGCAACTAAGGAGTGGCTCCGTAAGAAGCATTTCAAGGTCTTGGAGTGGCCAAGCCAGGTAGAAACCTCATGTCATGATTGATCCGCACAATGATCAGAAATACACCAATGAGGTGACAGTACAATACCTTATCGAGATGATCCAGCATTTGAGAAGTTGACAAAAGAACTTGAAACTGTTGATTCCTGATGTCAAATACTAACTGTCTTGATTGTGAACCAAGAGACTGTTTGATTGTTCTAACGCTCAGGTTGCCTAATAGACAGGTGGGAAGGACCATACCAAGTTTTGTTGACAGCATGATCCCAGTGAAAGTAGCCGAGAGAAAGACTTAGGTCCATGATTCCCATTCCAGGAAAGTCAGTAGTCCGGAAAGAACTCGTAAATGAAGTGAGATCGCAGAACTATCACCAGAGAGTCTGTTACGTGAAGACTGAGAGGCGGCACTGTTGAACACTACCTGAGCATACTAAAGGATTACAGAAAGAACAGTCGTTTGATTTGATATTTGTTTTGTTCTATTTTTTTTTTACTATTTCCCGCTGACAAACAGTTTTTTTCAGGACATTAATTTTTTGTGAGGTTTTTCATGAGGAGTCGAGTGTGGGACTGGAACTGGTTCTGGAGGAAGGAGTGATTTCTTTATATGATCCCAGGATTAGCCTTTCAGTTTGTTAAAGCCAGAGAAAATCAAAGGTCTAGTAGTTACGGAGTTCGGAGGTAACGTGATAGGCTATTGTCTGAGGAATACTGTATTTTGTAGTTATTGTGACCCCATAATTGAAGATGAGTACATCCAGAGATGTCAGTCTAGCAATAAGGCAGCATTTGACAGACATCCATTGAGTGATTACCACTCACTAGTGGGCAAGGTCTTAAACCAAACGGAATGTTGGATGTGCTCACAGGTACCTCTAAGACGAAATAATGCAGGATTAGTGCCATATTTTTTTAGAGTTAGCTGAGGTGCTTGAATTACACAAAGGGGGAGGGGACCGGTGGACAAAGAATATAATATAACTATACCCCCTATTCTTAAGATCCACCAGTACCATAGATAAATCCCTGGTATGTTTAAATCTCACCAATTTCAGGAAATCAGGAAATTGAGAGGTAATCAGGAACAATCAGACAATGGCTATTCACACATAGCAGATAAAGAGCTCATTAATATATGTAGAAGAAAGGTTTATGAATGGCTCTCCCCGAACTCTGAAGGTTTATGTTATCTAGGAAGGACACTACTTATAACCCTTATTCAATTATGAAATAGACCTAGCATACATTCCAGAAATGGAAACAATGTTCAGAAAATGATAGGAATATATATACCATGAAAATTTTATGTCTCTTTCACGATTTGTTTGTTTTCTCTCTCTACCCAGCAAAACCTCTATCGAATCTGAACATCAGTGTACAAAGACGTAGGTGCACGTATGTATGAAATGTTCATTCAAATCAGACATCATAGGCCATAGCACTGTCCCAGCATACTCTGTAGGTTGAATGTTGTCCCACACCCAACCAGTGGTCCCGTGACCGCCGAGTGCATATAGAGGATGTCTCATCCTCCTCCCTGTTTTCCCCAAAAATAGTCAAGTGTCTGATTTGCGAAATGAATACATATGTGTGTCTAGGTCACCGATTATTGTTTGAAATATTTGTTAATAATTTATGACAGTTATTGTTTACTGCCAAAGGGTGGACTGTTGAAGTAAAAAAAAAAAATTTAAATATAGAGAACATCCAAACTCCAAACAGATGAGTCACTATGCTTGCAAATATGTGCAGCAAGCACAGCAATATATAGTAACTAGAGATGTGCACCGGACATTTTTCGGGTTTTGTGTTTTGGTTTTGGATTCAGTTCCGCGGCCGTGTTTTGGATTCGGACGCATTTTGGCAAAACCTCCCTGAAAATTATTTGTCAGATTTGGGTGTGTTTTGGATTCAGGTGTTTTTTTTTAAAAAAAAACCCTCAAAAACTGCTTAAATCATAGAATTTGGGGGTCATTTTGATCCCATAGTATTATTAACCTCAATAACCATAACTTCCACTCATTTCCAGTCTATTCTGAACACCTCACACCTCACAATATTATTTTTAGTCCTAAAATTTGCACGGAGGTTGCTGGATGACTGAGCTAAGCGACCCAAGTGGGCGGCACAAACACCTGGCCCATCTAGGAGTGGCACTGCAGTGTCAGACAGGATGGCACTTCAAAAAATTAGCCCCAAACATCACATGATGCAGAGATAAATTTTTAAAAAAAGAGGTGCAAGATGGAATTGTCCTTGGGCCCTACCACCCACCCTGTTGTATAAACAGGACATGCACACTTTAACAAACCCATCATTTCAGTGACAGGGTCTGCCACATGACTGTGGCTGAAATGACTGGTTGGTTTGGGCCCCCACCAAAAAAGAAGCAATCAATCTCTCCTTGCACAAACTGGCTCTACAGAGGCAAGATGTCCACCTCCTCCTCATCATCCGATTCCTCACCCCTTTCACTGTGTACATCCCCCTCCTCACAGATTATTAATTCGTCCCCACTGGAATCCACCATCTCAGGTCCCTGTGTACTTTCTGGAGGCAATTGCTGGTGAATGTCTCCACGGAGGAATTGATTATAATTCATTTTGATGAACATCATCTTCTCCACATTTTCTGGAAGTAACCTCGTACGCCGATTGCTGACAAGGTGATCGGCTGCACTAAAAACTCTTTCGGAGTACACACTGGAGGGGGGGGGGGCAACTTAGGTAAAATAAAGCCAGTTTGTGCAAGGGCCTCCAAATTGCCTCTTTTTCCTGCCATTATACGTACAGACTGTCTGACATGCCTACTTGGATGCGGTCACTCATATAATCCTCCACCATTATTTCAATGGTGACAGAATCATATGCAGTGATAGTAGACGACATGTCAGTAATCGTTGGCAGGTCCTTCAGTCCGGACCAAATGTCAGCACTCGCTCCAGACTGCCTTGCATCACCGCCAGCGGGTGGGCTCGGAATTCTTAGCCTTTTCCTCGCAGCTCCAGTTGCGGGAGAATGTGAAAGAGGAGCTGTTGACGGGTCACGTTCCGCTTGACTTGACAAGTGTCTCACTAGCAGGTCTTTGCACCTCTGCACACTTGTGTCTGCCGGAAAGAGAGATACAATGTAGGCTTTAAACCTAGGATCGAGCACGGTGGCCAAAATGTAGTGCTCTGATTTCAACAGATTGACCACCCGTGAATCCTGGTTAAGCGAATTAAGGGCTCCATCCACAAATCCCACATGCCTAGCGGAATTGCTCCATTTTAACTCCTCCTTCAATCTCTACAGCTTCTTCTGCAAAAGGCTGATGAGGGGAATGACGTGACTCAGGCTGGCAGTATCTGAACTGACTTCACGTGTGGCAAGTTCTAAGGGTTGCAGAACCTTGCACAACGTTGAAATCATTCTCCACTGCGCTTGAGTTAGGTGCATTCCCCCTCCTTTGCTTATATCACAGGCAGATGTATAGGCTTGAATGGCCTTTTGCTGCTCCTCCATCCTCTGAAGCATATAGAGGGTTGAATTCAACCTCGTTACCACCTCTTGCTTCAGATGATGACAGGGCAGGTTCAGGAGTGTTTGCTGGCACTCCAGTCTTCGGCACGCGGTGGCTGAATTCCGAAAGTGGCCCACAATTCTTTGGGCCACCGACAGCATCTCTTGCATGCCCCTGTAATTTTTTTAAAAAACTCTGCACCACCAAATTCAATGTATGTGCAAAACATGGGACGTGCTGGAATTTGCCCACATGTAATGTACGCACTATATTGGTGGCATTGTCCGATGTCACAAATCCCCAATTGGGGTAAACCATTCTGCGATGATGTTCTTTAGTTTCCGTAAGAGGTTGTCAGCTGTGTGCCTCTTATGAAAAGCGATGATACAAAGTGTAGGCTGCCTAGGAACGAGTTGGCGTTTGTGAGATGCTGCTACTGGTGCCGCCGCTGCTGTTCTTGCTATGGGAGGCAATACATCTACCCAGTGGGCTGTCACAGTCATATAGTCCTTAGTCTGCCATGCTCCAATTGTCCACATGTCCGTGGTTAAGTGGACATTGGGTACAACTGCATTTTTTAAGACACTGATGACTCTTTTTCTGAGGTCTATGTACATTCTCGGTATCGCCTGCCTAGAGAAATGGAACCTAGATGGTATTTGGTACCAGGGACACAGTACCTCAAGCAATTCTCTAATTCCTTGTGAATTAACGGTGGATACCGGACACACGTTTAACACCACCGCAGCTGCCAAGACCTGAGTTATCCGCTTTGCAGCAGGATGACTGCTGTGATATTTCATCTTCCTCGCAAAGGACTGTTGGACAGACAATAGCTTACTGGAAGTAGTACAAGTGGTCTTCCGACTTCCCCTCTGGGATGACGATCGACTCCCAGCAGCAACAACAGCAGCGCCAGCAGCAGTAGGCGTTACACTCAAGGATCCATCGGAGGAATCCCAGTTAGGAGAGGACTCGTCAGACTTGCCAGTGACATGGCCTGCAGGACTATTGGTGTTCCTGTCTAAGGAGGAAATTGACACTGAGGGAGTGGTGTGGTTTGCAGGAGCTTGGGTACAAGAGGAAGGGATTTAGTTGTCAGTGGACTGCTTCCGCTGCCACCCAAAGTTTTTGAACTTGTCAATGACTTCTGATGAATGCGCTCCAGGTGACGTATAAGGGAGGATGTCCCTAGGTGGTTAACGTCCTTACCCCTACTTATTACAGCTTGACAAAGGCAACACACGGCTTGACACCTGTTGTCCGCCTTTCTGTTAAAATAATTCCACACCGAAGAGGTGATTTTTTTGGTAATTTGACCAGGCATGTCAATGGCCATATTCATCCCACGGACAACAGGTGTCTCCCTGGGTGCCTGACTGAAACAAACCACCTCACCATCAGAATCCTCCTTGTCAATTTCCTCCTCAGCGCCAGCAACACCCATATCCTCATCCTGATGTACTTCAACAGTGACATCTTCAATTTGAATATCAGGAACTGGACTGCGGGTGCTCCTTCCAGCACTTGCAGGGAGCGTGCAAATGGTGGAAGGCGTCACCTCTTCCCGTCCAGTGTTGGGAAGGTCAGGCATCGCAACCAACACAATTGGACTCTCCTTGGGGATTTGTGATTTAGAAGAATGTACAGTTCTTTGCTGTGCTTTTGCCAGCTTAAGTCTTTTCATTTTTCTAGCGGGAGGATGAGTGCTTCCATCCTCATGTGAAGCTGAACCACTAGCCATGAACATAGGACAAGGCCTCAGCTGTTCCTTGCCACTCCGTGTCGTAAATGGCATATTGGCAAGTTTACGCTTCTCATCAGACGCTTTTAATTTAGATTTTTGGGTCATTTTACTGAACTTTTGTTTTTTGGATTTTACATGCTCTCTACTATGACATTGGGCATCGGCATTGGCAGACGACGTTGATGGCATTTCATCATCTCTGCCATGACTAGAGGCAGCAGCTTCAGCACGAGGTGGAAGTGGATCTTGATCTTTCACTATTTTACCCTCCACATTTTTGTTCTCCATTTTTTAATGTGTGGAATTATATGCCAGTAATATATCAATAGCAATTGCCTACTGTACTGTACTATATATGTATACTGTTGGTCACCAATATGCTGCACTGTAATACTAGAAGCTATAGAAAAGTATGTATATTATTGTATATATCAGTACAGAGCGGTGTAACTGTGACCCATGTGTGACTCCTGACAAGCAGTATAGAAGCTATAGAAAAGTATATATATATATATTACTGTATATCAGTACAGAGCGGTGTAACTGTGACACATGTGTTCTGACAAGCAGTATAGAAGCTAAAGAAAAGTATATATATTATTGTATATATCAGTACAGAGCAGTGTAACTGTGTAACTGTGACACATGTGTCCTGACAAGCAGTATAGAAGCTATAGAAAAGTATATATATTATTGTATATATCAGTACAGAGCAGTGTAACTGTGACACATGTGTCCTGACAAGCAGTACAGAAGCTATAGAAAAGTATATATATTATTGTATATATCAGTACAGAGCAGTGTAACTGTGACACATGTGTCCTGACAAGCAGTATAGAAGCTATAGAAAATAAGAAAAGTATATATATTATTGTATATATATTATTGTATATATCAGTACAGAGTGGTGTAACTGTGACCCATGTGTCCTGATAAGCAGTATAGAAGCTATAGAAAAGTATATATATTATTATATATCAGTACAGAGCGGTGTAACTGTGACCATGTGTCCTGAAAAGCAGTATAGAAGCTATAGAAATGTATATATTATATACTGGTGGTCCCCAGTCCCCACAATGCAGCACACTGTGTTAGGTTCCTGGTGCTCAGAACAAGGGAGATGTTATGAAGTGAGTCCAAAGCACCAGGACGTAATGCTGGGAAAGGGGAATGGAAAGGGAATAGCCCCTGGCGCCCTATCTCCGTTGTCTCGCCCGTGCTGTCAGTACACTCTTGCGAGACTATGGTTGCTTGAGCCCATGGCAGCCGCGTTTGAAGGGCGCATTACGTCTGCCCAACTTCGATGCCCCCTCAGGTCTTAACGAGAGACAAAGAGTGAACCGAGACAGGGTGATAACAAGGGGCCCTCTAACTAAACAACAAGGCCAGGGGCTACTAACAAACCTAAAACCAAAGTATGTGCGGCTTGCCGCCAAAGGAAAAGAATAACAAAGGAAATGCTGACCACACGCCGACACAAAACTTTTGTGTACCGGCGGTGACAGCATAAGCAGAACCCTCTGCAAAACACCAGTGACAGAAATAATAACGGAATACAGCGGCCTAGGCCGACGGACGCGGCAGAGCCGCTACTCACGGAACCGGTACGAACACTGGCAAACGGACAGGAACCCCCAATGCTGCCGACACAGACTCTCAGAACTGGAGGACAGGCAGAATCCCAAATGACAGACCGGTGGACACCAAGAAGCCAGAAACTCGACCAGGCATAGGCAAAGCCACAGGACTTCTGGACAGGAACGCTTCATGGCAGGACACGGGATCAAACACAGGAATCGACACAGGGACTGGCACAGGAATCGACACAGGAAGCAGCTCGACAGACACTGCTACACAGGAGCTCAGGAACTGGCAGGAACAAGCTCAGAACTCAAGCAGACTGGAAACCTAGAAATATCACCAGCGTCTGTGAATTGCACTGAGCCAGCATATAACAGAGAGGCCTAATTAATAATGTCATGCAGCTGCCCTGTTGCGTGACTCCAAACTGACAAGATGCAATTAGCAGCCAGGTGAGGCAGAACACATGGGAACAAGCTGCAATTACACAGACTCACCAGCGGCAGCAACCAAGAGTATTCTTAAACAGAGCAACGGGAAATCCTGGCCTGCAAAACAACTTATAAACATAAAATAGGAATGAACCACTACCTGTGGTTCATAACAGTATCCCCTCCTTAAAGGTGAGCTCCGAGCACCCCATGACACCCACGGGGAACATGAACAGAAGAATAACATAAAATACCTAACTGACATACAAAACAGGAATGAGCCACAGCCGTGGCTCATAACACACTGATCAGATATTTTCAGCACACTGAGCACAGATATGGAGCGTTTTAAGGCAGAGAACGTAGATATTTTCAGCACACTGAGCACAGATTATTTGCAGCACACTGAGCACAGATATTTTCAGCACACTGAGCACAGATTACGGAGCTTTTCAGGGAGAGAACGCAGCCACGTCCTCTCTGTTTAATCTCCAAAGCACGAGTGAAAATGGAGGCGACGCACGGCTCCTTATATAGAATATGAATCTCGCGAGAATCCGACAGCGGGATGATGATGTTTGGTCGCGTTCTGGTTAACCGAGCAAGGCGGGAAGATCCGAGGCTGCCTCGGAACCGTGTAAAATAGGTGAAGTTCGGCGGGTTCGGATCCCGGAGAACCAAACCCGCTCATCTCTAATAGTAACATACGCATTTACACAGACATGCCACAAAGATATATTCAACACATATTTTATACAGCACATAAATTTAAACATATCAAGCACCAGACATCATAAGGTTTCAAATTATATAATGGAATATAACGTCATGTATGTGTATTGTTGGAGCGTAGCAAGATGGGCATGTCATGCATGGTGTCAGGATGACCGGGAGAATGTGTGTGTCAATTTGATGCCTGTGATTAAGTTGTAGCATATTGCCATGAGTAGATATGCTTAAATGTAGGAATATGAAGTCACTTTTACTGGAACAAAAGGATTTTCAAACGAGCATGTGTGGACAGGAAACCGGAGGCCAGCAACCTTGAACAAAAGCCCTCCTACTGACCAATGACTCATCATGAATCAGAAAGTTCCCTCCCCTAGACCAATAACAAGAGATCTGTACACCCCCAACAGACTCAGTGTATAGCTGATCCCAAACAGAAGAGTTTCCTGTTTGTCCCGGGTGATGGTTGAGATGCTGTCTGTCCAGTGGCTGTTTGTTTTTACTGAGAGAGAGAGTGATATGGAGCGGAGGGTGCATTGAGCAAAATATGGTGATGTATTGCTGGCCGTGTCTGTAATGAATTAGTTTGTAATAACTGCTTACTGTGTAAATTGTAACCATGTAAATATATATATATATACTCTACATGTGATATATTGTATACATATCCTTTTAATAACAAATATATATAGTAACATAGTATTTGAGGTTGAATAGAGGCAAATTGCCCATCGTGTTCAACCTGTTTTAAGTTGTGATGATTCTACATACTAGCTAAACAATGTTTTATGACTAGTTAGCTATTATAACTCATGTTACCCCCAGATTAACCACGTTGATATTTTAAGTATTATAACCTTGGATAGCTTCTTAATTCAGAAATGTATCCATTCCTTTTTTAAATCCAATTACAGAGTCCGCCATTACCACCTTCCCTGGCAGGGATTTCCACATCCTGATTGCCCTAACAGTGAAGAACCCTTTCCTCCGTTGCATTCGGAACTTTCTCTCCTCCAGTCGCAGCGAGTGCCCACGTGTCCTAAACTGTGTTCTTTTAATAAATAATTCCTCTGATAACTCTTTGTGATGTCCCTTTACATATTTGAAGATATTAATAATATCTCCTCTTAGGCGCCTCTTTTCTAGTGTATACATATTCAGCCTAGTAAGTCTTTCCTTATAGTTCAGTCTTTCTAGGCCTCTAATCAATTTAGTAAATCGCCTTTGAACACTTTCGAGTTCACTGATGTCTTTTTTATACTATGGTGCCCAAAACTGAACACAATATTCCAGGTGCGGACGTACCAATGCCTTATACAGCAGCATGATTACATCCGAGTCCCTTGTCTCAATTCCCCTTTTTATGCACGCTAGCACCTTACTTGCCTTCTTTACTGCATTTTGACATTATGTATGGTTATTAAGCCTATTATCAATGAATACCCCCAAATCTTTTTCCAACTTTGTTTCCCCTAGGCGTTCCCCATTTAATATGTAGGATGCAAGTTTGCTTTTAGTCCCAATATGCATAACCTTGCATTTGTCTGTATTGAACCTCATTTTCCATTTAGACGCCCAGAGTTCAAGTTTAGATAGATCATTCTGCAAGGACTCTACATCCAATTCTGAATTAATTATCTTACACAGTTTAGTATCATCTGCAAAGATTGACACTGTGCTTTCCAGGCCTATTTCTAGGTCATTGATAAATATGTTGAACAGTAGTGGTCTGAGTACGGACCCTTGTGGTATTCCGCTGACTACTGGGGACCAGGTTGAGGACTTCTCGTTGACCACTACTCGCTGTAGCCTGCTATCCAACCAGCTGCTTATCCATGTGCAAATAGTTTTTCCTAGGCCAATCTCCTTTAATTTGATCATCAGTCTCCTGTGAGGAACTGTATCGAAGGCTTCTGCAAAATCTAGGAAGACCACATCCACTGCTTTTCCTTGATCAAGATTATTGCTCACTTCCTCGTAGAAGCTAATTAAGTTAGTCTGACATGACCTGTCCCTCACAAGCCCATGCTGGCTCTTGCTAATAATCCTAGCGGACTTTAGATACTCCTGTATGACGTCCCTTAGATTTCCTTCCAATATTTTCCCCACTGTAGATGTTAAACTAACTGGTCTGTAGTTTCCCGGAAGATTTTTGGATCCCTTTTTAAATAATGGCACTACCTCAGCTATACGCCAATCCTTCAGTACCATGCCTGATCTAATTGAGCTATTGAAAATCAAGTATAGGGGTCGTGCTAGTTGTGAACTAAGCTCCATAAGAACCCTTGGGTGAAGTCCATCAGGACCAGGTGATTTATTAATCTTAATTTTGCTTAGTCTCTCCCGGACTACTTCTTCGCTTAAACAAGTATCTAACCATGAATCATTATTGTCACAATTGTTATGATCTACTCCCACCATCAGTTCTTCACTGGTGAATACTGATGAAAAGAATTTGTTCAGTATTTCTGCTTTTATTTCATCATTTATCAATTCTCCTAATTCTTCTTTTAATGGACCTATATTCTCCTTTTTTAACCTTTTTCCGTTTATGTATTTAAAAAACTTTTTTTTTTTTTTTATACATCAATGAGCTTTGGAACTCAGACAATGTGTGGGTGGATTGTTTTCTCTTATGGGATGTAGTGTTTTGCGACGTACAGCGCACATTTATAGCACATGGTAATAAGATGCGCTTGGCGTCCGCAGTATATATTAGAGCTGGCATTTTAAATAATTTTTCTAATGAACAATCTGCATTGTATTGCTCTGAATGACACAGTAAGTGAAATCACTGAGCATTTGTGCAGGATGTAATGTACTAGGGCACATTGTTATTTTAACATTTATAAACTGATCATTTTATAGCTTTAACCTACAATGTCAATTTCCATTATTGCTCTGATAGGCAACGTGACCCTTTCATGTTTCTTCAGTGAGAAAACAAATGCTTTTCCTTTTGTCACATTCTAGTACTGTTTCCAGTTGCTAAGGGGCACATTTACTAAGCATTGGTCAAAGTGGAGAAGTTAGCCCATGGCAACTAATCAGCATTGACTTAAATTCTATTCTGTAGGCTGTGCAAAGCCGGCTGGCTGTGCATTTATTATCGAAGTGTGCATTTTTACCAAAGTGTGATAAAATTGACACATAACAGCAGCAAATAGAAACACTCTATAGCTTATAGAGTGTTTCATAGTGCAGAGTCATTTCTATTTGTTCCAAGAATCTTTGTCATTTTGCAGCCTAGCAAGCTGTTTTTACTCAGCTGCTTTAAAGGAACACTGTTTGATACAAAATAACCAACTCAGTCAGCGCCGGGTTCTACAGTCTGAGACTTTGTCTCTGTTTCCCCTCTTCTACATAACAGCAGCGTTCCATCAGCGTTAATCTATCTTCAGCTGATATTGATTGTGAATTGACAACTCTTCTCTTCTTGTCATCTACAGGTAACTACAACCACCAACATATTCTGCTGCATTATACTTCTATAGGCCAGGCTGATATTGCTAGGTAACCACAACCACCAACATATTCTGCTGCATAATACTCTATAGGCCAGGCTGATATTGCTAGGTAACTACAACCACAAACATATTCTACTTCATTATACAGTACTTCATTAGGCCAGGCTGATATTGCTAGGTAATGCAAATTGAAACATTATTGCATAGTATCTCATTCTGATGTAGTTTCTTTAGTTTTGAATTGTATATACCCAGTTGTTATCTATGTGGCATGCATGTTTGTTTTTGTAAGGTAATTTAGTGCTTGGCATTCTAGGGGGTGGGGAGCCGTTGTAGATTCCAATTATTGGACTCACATGCAGTATTTCTCTACTTAAGTTCTATTCTGTAGGCTGTGCAAAGCCGGTTGGCTGTGCATTTATTATTGAAGTGTGCATTTTTATCAAAGTGTCATAAAATTGACACATAACAGCAGCATCCTATCAGTGTTCAATCGAGGTGAAACAGACGGAAAACAGAAGGAAACCAATCTAACAAAACATAGAAAACTGAAGAACTAATAACAAATGTGAGTTCACTTACTCTTCATATCCCTAATCTCCTGATTGTTACATCTGATTAAATAGCACGGAACTACCTTACTTGGACATTTCAAAAACCATCCATTTTACCAACAAATGCTTTTATCTGTATTTTTGTAATTTGTTTTTTATGCACAGCTGGTGAGGAAGTCATGGCCCTCATTCATTCCTGTCCCCTCACCACCTTCATACTTGACCCTATCCCCTCCCACCTTCTCCGCTACCTCTCTCCTTCTGCCAGTTCCCATCTTTCCCACCTTCTCAATCTCGCTTTCTCATCAGACACTGTCCCCTCTGCCTTAAAGCATGCACTCATCTCTCCAATTCTTAAAAAACCTACCCTTGATCCAAACACTCTCTCCAACTACATACCCATCTCTATTCTCCCTTTTGCCTCCAAACTCCTTGAGCATATTGTCTACAACGGCCTTACTTCCTTCCTTTCATCACATCACTGCTTTACCCATTCCAGTCTGGCTTCCGTCCTCTCCACTCCACTGAAACTGTCCTTACAAAAGTCTGCAATGACCTCCATGCTGCTAAATCTAAGGGTCACTACTCTCTACTTATTCTTCTTTATCTCTCTGCTGCTTTTGACACTGTGGACCACCTTTTCCTACTGCAAATCCTTCACTCCATTGGTCTGCATGATCTTGGCTGTCTTCCTACCTCTCTGACCGTTCATTCTCTGTCTCCTCTCAGAACTCCACCTCCCCCTCACTTCCAATAACTGTAGGTGTAGCCCAAGGTTCTGTCCTTGGTCCTCTTCTTTTCTCTCTCTATACGTCTTCACTGAGGGCTAATTCAGACCTGATCGCTAATCTGCGTTTTTGTACAGCAAACGATCAGGTCTAAACTGCGCATGAGTATGCACAATAATGCAAAGGCACATCGCACACAGCTTAGCCACGCCGGCAGGAGGCCAACTGCCATGTTTCTGATCATGGTTGCTGCATGTGATGTAATGCAGCTGCCATGATCATGCTCACGCCATGCCCCCCATTTCTAAAATGCCGCCTTTCGCCCCCGTAACGCTCCGTCTCTGCTTAGGAAACAGAGCATGGGGCTGGGACTGACAAAACAGACAGGGCCCCTGCTGATTTTATTGTGCTCTGATATTAATATGATATCGAAGTGGAAATTTTCTAAAGGTCACTTTTGATTGACTTTCAGCAATTTAAAATTGATCAAAATAGATCTTTAGTAAATTTCTCTCCTTTAGTGTTTATGATGCTTTTATAAATTATTGAAAATGATGCAGATGATTGCAGAAATCTGTTTTTTTTTATTGTTATTGAATGTTTTAATAAAATGTGGTGTCATCCGCAAACTGATTTTCACGTTATTCTATTTTTTACTATTTGATATACCAATTTGCAAAATGTGTTGCTAACTTGCTTTTAGCAATCCAATTCCTTTAGTAAAACAGTATACTGTATGTTTTTCTATTGGCTGTAAAAATCTGCCACATTGTAGCTTTTAATGATGGTATACTATCTTCCTTCTGATTGTACAGTATGTGCCTATTGTACTTAAAGAAGTTTGCAGCCCCTTTCTGCAAGCTGCCGTTGTTGCATACAAATGAAGGAGGAGCTGTTAACGTGTCACGTTTTGCTTGAGCTGACAATTTTCTTACCAGCAGATCTTTGCACCTCTGCAGACTTGTGTCTGCCAGAAAGAGAGATACAATGTTAGCTTTAAACCTAGGATCAAGCACAGTGGCCAAAATGTAGTGATCTGATTTCAACAGATTGACCACCCTTGAATCCTGGCAAAGTGAATGAAGGGCTCCATCCACAAGTCCCACATTTTTGCTGTAATCGCTCCATTTTAGCTCTTCCTTCAATTGCTACAGATGCTTTTGCAAAAGCCTGATGAGGAGAATGACCTGACTCAAGCTGGCATGGTCTGAACTGACTTCACGTGTGGCAAGTTCGAAGGGTCGGAGAACCTTGCACAACATGGAAATCATTCTACACTGAGCTTGAGTCAGATTCATTCCCCCTCCTTTGCCTATGTGTTAGGGTCTCCTGCTCTGTGCTGCCACGTCGTCATAGCAACCGGGAGACAAGTGCTAGCTGAGTAACCTGAGCGTAGCTGATACTCCGGTTCGGGTCTTTTGCTGTGCAGTGGTTACAGGCTCTGTGCACGGCAGGGGATCCGGTGCTGGTTTTTGTGCTCACAGTATGTGAGGTCTGAGTGGGGCGTGGACAGCACCTGCTATATAAACCCTCTTCTCAGGTTAGGCAGATGCTGCTGAATCTTTGTTGGTTAGTCAGTTCCTGAAAGCTAGCTAGTACTGTGTAAACTTTGTATTTGTTTGTTGCTTACTGCAAATAGGCCTTGGGATTTGGTATTACACTCTGCCAATCCAGACCTAGCAGTAAGACGGGAGTCAGTCGTTTAACCTGCTGGGGTTCTTTTGCTACTCTGTGAACCTAGCAAGTTTGCGGCTGTATTCTCAGACTTGCCTGCCAAAATCCTTTCTCACTGTGCAAGGTGTTCAGGTGTCAGTTTAGTGGCAGCAAGCTGAACCGGTGCACTGCAAGTGAGGACTAGGATTGTGGAGACTCTCCTTGTGTCTATTATTCCATCTCTGACCAAGGAGTTTACTGCCACACCCGTTGGTAACCCTTTAGGGTTTTGCTGTTGCCCTTAGCAACAGCATTTCGGGTTCTCTACTTATTAAATCACAACATTTTGCTTCTTTCCATCTGAGCATTCCTAATACTAGGGAGACACCCAGTTTCTTAGCCTTTGAGCTTCTCTGTTCACTTTTTGTTAATTTTGTTACCCTATCACCTTCTGTGTATGTAATGTCATATTCCCCAGTCTGTCTGTGAGTTCATTTGTTTTGCATCCCTCTCCGTTCAGACACCAGTACATTCCTGCTGGCACTGGTGTGCATAACATATTCAGCACCCTAATACTCCTGTTGAAATTTTGTGGGAATATGGAGCATACCCCTCAAAATACTTTGCAACAGGTGGTCGATCAGGTGCAGGTCCTGACTCGACAATTTAATGATTTGTCTATTAAAATGCACACCTCGCAGGCCGCTGGCGGAGCTCCCGCAGCAGCAGTACCTTCAGGGGTTAAGGAGCCGAAAGTAAATCTCCCGGATCGTTTTTCTGGAGATCGCTCGCAGTTCTTTTGTTTCAAGGAGAGCTGCAAGCTATATTTCCAGCTTAGGCCTCAGTCTTCTGGGTCGGAGATTCAGCGGGTGGGCATAGTGATTTCCTTGCTACAAGGAGACCCACAGGTCTGGGCATTTGGGTTGCAGCCTGACTGTCCGTCGCTTAAAAGTGTTGATGTTTTTTTTACGGCACTGGGCATGTTGTATGATGACCCTGACAAGACGGCCTCAGCCGAGGCTCAGATTTCGATCCTTAAGCAAGGGCGAAGGCCAGTTGAGGTTTATTGTACGGAGTTTCGGAGGTTGGCCCATGATACCCAGTGGAATGACCCAGCCCTGAGACACCAGTACCGAAGAGGTCTTTCTAACCAGTTAAAAGACCAACTGGTACAATATCCCTTGCCTGATAGCTTGGATCAGCTCATGCAGTTATCCATTCGGGTGGATAGACGGCTGAGAGAGCGCAGGCTTGAAAGGGAGACCGAGGTTTCCTTCTTTCCCAAGGGAACCTCAGACTCTGAGGAATTTTCCGAGGAGCCTATGCAGATTGGGGCTACCCGCCTCTCCTCGCGTGAGAAGACACGGAGGAGACAGCAGGGGTTATGTTTGTACTGTGGGAATAAAGGTCATGTGGTAGTATCATGCCCAGAAAAGCCGGAAAACTTCAGGGCCTGAGGGTGATGGGAAATATCCTATCAGGCCAGAAGTCAGAATTTCCCAAGAAGACTTTTATCATTCCGGTGACCTTGAAGATCCTCGGTCAAACTGTCAAGACTGAGGCCTTTGTGGACAGTGGGGCCGACGGGGTTTTTATGGACCGCCAATTCGCCCTGAAACACTCTGTTCCCTTAGTACCCTTGGCATCGGAAATTGAGATTTGTGGGTTAAACGGGGAACCATTATCCCAGGGTAAAATTACCTCTTGCACTAGCCAGATTTCTTTGTTTATTGGAGCCACACACTCTGAAAAATTGTCCTTTTATGTGACTGTCTGTACTTTTGCTCCATTGGTGTTGGGGTTACCATGGTTAAGGGCCCACAATCCTCAATTTGACTGGGTCTCTGGGGAGATTCTTAGTTGGGGTACTGATTGTTTCAGGAGTTGCTTGAGCCTTCCAGTCAGGCTTTCGCAGCTAAGTTTGCCAGGATTGCCAGGATGTTATGCAGATTTTGCGGACGTGTTCTCCAAAAGAGTTGCAGAGGTACTACCTCCCCATCGCCCCTATGACTGTGCCATTAATTTGTTGCCGAATGCTAAGCTTCCCAAGAGCAGGTTGTACTCCCTGTCACGTCCTGAGACTCAGGCTATGGCAGAGTACATTCAGGAGAACTTGGCTAAGGGATTTATCAGACCTTCACAGTCTCCAGTTGGGTCGGGGTTCTTCTTCGCGGGTAAAAAGGACGGTTCGTTGCGACCCTGCATCGACTTCAGGGAATTGAACCGTATCACGATTAAAAACTCATACCCACTGCCTCTCATTTCGGTCTTGTTTGACCAGCTTCGTACTGCCACCATTTTTTCTAAGATTGACCTACGCGGTGCGTACAATCTAATCCGAATAAGAGAGGGGGATGAATGGAAGACTGCCTTTAATACCCACTCAGGGCATTATAAATATTTGGTGATGCCTTTTGGGCTCTGTAATGCCCCGGCAGTCTTCCAGGACTTCATGAACGATGTGCTCAGGGAATATTTGGATAGATTCTTAGTTGTATACTTAGATGACATCCTAATCTTCTCCCATTCCCTGGAGGAACATCGGAAGCATGTACGCTTAGTCCTCCAGAAACTCAGAGACCACCGGCTTGGAGCGAAGCTGGAGAAGTGCGAATTTGAAGTTCAGAAAATCGCATTTCTAGGATATATTATCTCCCCAGAAGGGTTCCAAATGGAGGGTTCCAAGGTACAGGCAGTCCTGGATTGGGTGCAGCCCACTGGTTTGAAGGCGCTTCAGCGTTTTCTGGGATTTGCGAATTTTTATAGACGATTTATCGCTGGATTTTCGTCTATAGTGGCGCCCTTGGTGGCACTCACTAAGAAAGGGGCGGATGTTGCTCACTGGTCTTGTGAGGCCAAAGCGGCTTTTGCCCGTCTCAAAAGGGCATTTGTCTCGGCCAAGGTGCTGTGACACCCAGATCCAGAGCGTCCTTTTATGGTGGAGGTGGATGCCTCTGAGATGGGTATTGGGGTAGTGCTCTCTCAGATGGGGGTGTCTGATAATCGCCTTCATCCCTGTGCTTACTTTTCCCGTAAATTTTCGCCTGCCGAGATGAATTATGACGTGGGTAACCGGGAATTGTTGGCTATTAAGGATGCGCTCGAGGAGTGGAGACACTGGCTTGAGGGGGCTAAGTTTGTGGTCTCAATTCTCACCGACCATAAGAATTTGGCATATTTAGAGTCAGCGAAGCGCCTCAATGCCAGGCAGGCACGATGGGCTTTGTTTTTTGCTCGCTTTAATTTTTTGATAACATATCGCCCTGGGTCAAAAAACATCAAGGCTGATGCGCTCTCGCTGAGTTTTGCTCCAATCCAGGAGACCACCGAGGAGCCATTGCCCATTGTGTCCCCATCATGTATTAAAGTGGGCATTACCCAGGACCTCTTGTCATTAGTCCTTAGAGCACAGGAGCAGGCTCCTCCAGACCTTCCGGTAGGTCTTTTGTTTGTGCCTCCTAGGTTAAGACAGCGAGTGTTCCTGGAATTCCATACCAAGAAGTCGGCAGGTCACCCGGGTATTGCCAGAACTCGGGAGTTGCTATCTAGGGCGGTGTGGTGGCCCTCGGTGGCTAGGGATGTGGATCAGTGGGTTCGGGCATGTGACATCTGTGCCCGAAATAAGACTCCTAGAGGGGTTCCTGTTGGCCCATTACATCCACTCTCTATTCCATCTAAGCCATGGACCCACATTTCAATGGATTTTGTGGTGTACTTGCCCAAATCCTCGGGGATGACAGCCATCTGGGTTGTCGTTGACAGGTTTTCGAAGATGGCGCACTTCGTTCCATTGGTTGGGCTGCCATCGGCCAGACGCCTGTCTAAATTATTTATGCTGCATGTTGTGCGCCTCCACAGGTTGCCACTTGATGTGGTCTCTGACCGCGGATCCCAGTTTGTGGCCAAATTCTGGAGGGCATTTTGTTCCGATCTCCAGATTTCTGTCAGCTTGTCGTCAGGCTACCATCCGCAGTCTAATGGGCAGACTGAAAGGGTGAACCAGTCCTTGGAGCAGTTCCTCAGGTGTTATGTCTCCAAGTGTCAGACTGACTGGGTTGCTCATCTGTCCATGGCGGAGTTTGCCTATAACAACGCGGCTCACTCTGCTACAGGGATCTCTCCCTTCCTTTGTGTGTATGGGCATCATCCCAAGGCCAATTCTTTTGACCCCCTGGACTCCACGCCTGGTGGTTCCTCTGTGGTTCCGGTCCTTAGAGGTATTTGGAGGAAAGTGAAGAAAGCCTTTGTGTCTGTGTCATTAGTGACCAAAAGGGTTTTTGATAAGCGGAAAAGACCCTGCAGCTTCAAATTAGGAGACTTCGTCTGGTTGTCTACCAAGAATTTGAAGTTGAGACAGCCATCTCATAAGTTAGGCCCCCGGTTCATTGGTCCTTATAAGATCACTATGGTTATCAATCCGGTGGCATTTCAGTTAGATCTACCCCGTTCTTTGGGTATCAATAAAACATTTCGTTGTTCCCTTTTAAAACGGGCGATTAGTAATCCTTCTTCCAGTGGAAGACCTTCCCCTCTTCTGATACGTGGCCAGAGGGAGTTTGTTGTTGAAAGGATTCTTGACTCCAAGATGGTTCGGGGTCGGCTGTCATTTTTGGTGCACTGGAAGGGGTATGGCCCGGAGGAGCGGTCGTGGGTGCGCAGTTGTGATCTTCATGCCCCCAGACTGTTACGCTCTTTCTTCTCGCAGTTCCCTGATAAACCCGGTGGTAGGGGTTCTTTGACCCCTCGTCAGAGGGTGGGTACTGTTAGGGTCTCCTGCTCTGTGCTGCCACGTCGTCATGGCAACCGGGAGACAAGTGCTAGCGGAGTAACCTGAGCGTGGCTGATACTCCGGTTCGGGTCTTTTGCTGTGCAGTGGTTACAGGCTCTGTGCACGGCAGGGGATCCGGTGCTGGTTTTTGTGCTCACAGTCTGTGAGGTCTGAGTGGGGCGTGGACAGCACCTGCTATATAAACCCTCTTCTCAGGTTAGGCAGATGCTGCTGAATCTTTGTTGGTTAGTCAGTTCCTGAAAGCTAGCTAGTACTGTGTATACTTTGTATTTGTTTGTTGCTTACTGCAAATAGGCCTTGGGATTTGGTATTACACTCTGCCAATCCAGACCTAGCAGTAAGACTGGAGTCAGTCGTTTAACCTGCTGGGGTTCTTTTGCTACTCTGTGAACCTAGCAAGTTTGCGGCTGTATACTAAGACTTGCCTGCCAAAATCCTTTCTCACTGTGCAAGGTGTTCAGGTGTCAGTTTAGTGGCAGTAAGCTGAACCAGTGCACTGCAAGTGAGGACTAGGATTGTGGAGACTCTCCTTGTGTCTATTATTCCATCTCTGACCAAGGAGTTTACTGCCACACCCGTTGGTAACCCTTTAGGGTTTTGCTGTTGCCCTTAGCAACAGCATTTCGGGTTCTCTACTTATTAAATCACAACATCTCGCTACTTTCCATCTGAGCATTCCTAATACTAGGGAGACACCCAGTTTCTTAGCCTTTGAGCTTCTCTGTTCACTTTGTGTTTATTTTGTTACCCTATCACCTTCTGTGTATGTAATGTCATATTCCCCAGTCTGTCTGTGAGTTCATTTGTTTTGCATCCCTCTCCGTTCAGACACCAGTACATTCCTGCTGGCACTGGTGTGCATAACACTATGTCATAGGTGGATGTATAGGCTTTAATGGCCTTTTGCTGCTCCTCTCTCCTCTGAAGCATATAGAGGGATGAATTCCACCTCGTTACCACCTCTTACTTCAGGTGATGGCAGGACAGGTTCAAGAGTGTTTGCTGGCGCTCCTGTCTTCGGCAAGCATTCGCTGAATGTCAAAAGTGGCCTGCAATTTTTCAGGCCACCGACTGCATCTCCTGCATGCCCCTGTAATTTTTCAAAATCTTCTGCACCATCAAATGAATTGTGTGATCAAAACATGGGACGTACTGGAATTTGCCCAGATGTAATGCTTGCACAATATTGGTGGCGGTGTCCGATATCACAAATCCCCAGGAGAGTCTAAGTGGGGTAAGCCATTGTCCGATGATGTCCCTGAGTTTCTGTAACATGTTCTCAGCGGTGTGCCTCTTACAGAAACAGGTAATACACAGCGTAGCCTGCCTAGGAACGAGATGCTGCTGCTGGTGCCACTGCTGTTGTTGCTGCGGAAGGCAATATATCTACCTAGTGGGCTTTTACAGTCATGTAGTCCTTAGTTTGCCCTGCTCCACTGGTCCAAATGTCTGTGGTTAAGTGGGCAGTGGGTACAACTGCATTTTTGAGGACACTGAGGACACTTTTCTTAATGTCCGGGAATTGCTTGCCTAGTGAAGTGGAATCTCATGGTATTTGATACCGGGACACAGTAAGTCCATCAACTGATTAAATCCCACTGCACTAATGGCAGATACCGGATGCACATCTAACACCAGCAGAATTGTTATGGCCTCAGTAATCTGCTTTGCAATAGCGTGACTGCTGTCATATTTCATCTTCCTCGCAAAGGACTGTTGGACAGTCAATTGCTTAGTTAAAGTAGTACAAGGGATCGTCCAACTTCCTCTCTGCAGCCACGGCAGCAGTAGGCATACCACTCAAAGGTCCTCTGGAGGAATCCCGGATAGGAGAGGAGTCGTCTGTCATGCCACTGACATGGCTTGCAGGACTGCTTCCGATCCTGACTAAGGAGGAAATTGACGATGAGGGAGTTAGTGGTGTGGATTGCAGGAGCTTGGATACAGCAGGAAAAAGGGATTTAGGTGTCAGAGGACTGCTTATGCTCTTACCCAAAATTTCTGAACTTGACAATGATTTATGATGAATGCGCTGCAGGTGACCTATAAGGGAGTGTGTTCCTAGGTGGTTAATGTACTTACCCCTACCTATTATGGATTGAAAAAGGCAATTTATGGCTTGACACCTCGAAGAGGTGTTTATTTTTAGTATTTTGCCCAGGCATGACAATGGGCTTTTTCATCTCATGGACAACAACTGTCTCCACTTGTGCCTTATTCAAACAAACCAAATTACCATCAGAATCCTCATCATCAACTTCCTTCTCAGTGCCAGCTGCGCCAATATCCTCCTCATCCTGGTGTACTTCTACGGTGACATCCTCAATCTCAATATCAGGAACTGGACCGGCGATGCTCCTCCCAGCACTTGCAGAGTGCATGCAAATGGTGGAAGGAGCCTCCGCTTCCCATATAGACTTGTGAAGGTCAGGCCTAGGCATCGCAACTGCGGACACTCTTGGACTCTCCTTGGGTATTTGTGATATGAACGCACAGTTGTTTGTTCCTGTTCTTTAACATGCTTTATTTTTATTTATTTTTTTGAGAGGGAAGAGGGCTTCCATCTTCATGAGAGACTGAACCACCAGTCATGAATAAAGGCCAAGGCCTTGGCCTTTCCTTGTCACTTCATGTTATGAATGGCATATTGCCAATTTTATGTTTCTCATCATAAAATTTCTTTTTTTTGTGTTATTAATTTTTGCTTCTTGGATTTTACATGCCCTCTATGACATTGGGCATCGGCCTTAGCAGACAATGTTGATGGAATTGCATTGTCAATGTCATGACTGGTGGCAGCAGCAGCTTCAGCACTAGTACTGGTACAAGGAACGGTAAGTGGTTCCTGATCTTTTACTATTTTTACTCCAAATTTTTGTTCTTCATTTCACTGGACAGCACCTCTTTATTATTACAGCACACAGAACAGTACCCCTTTATATTTACAGCTCCCCTGTATTTTTACAGCATACAGGACAGGGCCAAAGTGCTCCTTTATTTTTACAACACCCGACAGGGCCACAGCGTTCCTTTATTTTTATAGCACCCCTGTATTTTTACAGCACCCCTGTATTTTTACAGCATACAGGATAGGGCCACAGCAGCTGAGTATTTTTACAGCATACAGGACAGGGCCACAGTGTTCCTTTAATTTTACAGCACTCAACAGTGCCACAGTACCCCTTTATTTTTACAGCACACAGAACAGTGCCCCTGTACAGCATAGGACTGTAGCACTCCTGCACAGCACCCCAAACAGCACAGGACACCACAGAACAGTAACCCTGTACAGCAAAGGACAGCAGCAACCCTAACAGCCAAGTCCACCAGCAACCCTAACAGCCAAGTCCACCGGCACAGGACACCAGCCCAGAAGAGCACAGGACAGCAGCACCCCTAACAGCACAGGACACCACCCCAGAATGACACAGGACAGCAGCACCCCTAACAGCACAGTACACCAGCACAGGACACCACCCCAGAATAGCACAGGACAGCAGCACCCCTGTACGCCACCACCCACAGACAGACAGAGTTCTGTCTCCCTCGCTCTCCAAGTCCGGAGTAAAAATGGTGACAACACACGGCTCCTTATATAGAATCCAAAACATGCAAGATCCGACAGCAAGATGATGATGTTTTTCCTCGTTCTGGGTTCCGAGTCTGGCGGGAAAGTTCCGAGCTGGAATCGGATCAGAGCCTGGATCATGAAGTCCGGGTGGGGGGGTGGGGTTCAGAACTCTGAGATCCAAACCTGCTCATCCCTACTACAAACACAAGGTAATGTTACATACAGTATGTTACTAATGTCCTAAATTGTAAAGCATGAACAGTTTGAATGATGCACTTACAACATAAGCTAAACAAAGGAATAAATCTGAAATTCAAAATGCATAAGGGTCAAAAACCTGCAGCTAAAATGATGAGGCAGCACAAAAGCTGTGTGTGATTTTACTAAATAATATCAGCTTTGAGCGAATACCTGTATTTGCTAATTGGACAGCAACTTCATCAACCATCAATGTTACTGCTGCCAAAACAGTGACCTGCAGAGTGTACGTAGCTCTATACCTACCCAGAATTTGCATTGACTTTTTCTGTAGTCTTTTCTTCAAGAACGTGCAGTCAGGGGAGGCAGTGCATCCCCTGTGATTAATTATTAAAGTAATACAAAGAAGATAATTATGACACATATTCTGTGCATAAGTAGAGATGAGCGGGTTCGGTTCGTCGAGATTTGAACCCCCCCAAACTTCACGTGGTTTATATGGGTCGGAGGCAGCCTCGGTTCTTCCCGCCTAAGAAACAAAACCCGAACGGGGAAAACGTCATCATCCCGCTGTCGGATTCTCGCGAGATTCGGGTTCCATATAAAGAGCCGCGCGTTGTCGCCATTTTCACTCATGCATTGTCGATTGAATGGAGAGGACGTGGTTACGTTCTCTGCCTGAAAAGCTCAATATCTGTGCTCAGTGTGCTGCATTGTGGGGACCAGTATATAGTAGTATAGTGCTGCATTGTGATGACCACTGTTAGGTGCCGCGGTCCGCGGCGCCGCTCAGTCTGCTTCCGAGCGACGCTCACGGCCGCCGCACCTCTCTCCCTGCCCGCCCGGCACCTAGCAACGCCAGGACGCCGTGCATACTGTAGCCACCGGGTCCCTGGCAACGCTAGGACGCCGGGGGTCCACAGCCGCTGGGTCCATAGCAACGGGGACGCCATTGGCGGACCGCGTTCCCCGTTGCTAGATAAAGATTGATTAGTTGCTCGTGCAGCAGGGCAGCTGCACGGCAACTAGTAATTAGGGTCTGGGGGCTGGTCTTGCTGGCCCTCCTGTCATTGGCCAGCAGGGCCTTTTTATGGGAGCCAGCACACTACAGCCTCGCCGGTGATAGCTTCCTGTATGCTGTTCCTGCCTTGCAACGTCTGTTCCTGGTCAGCTGTATCTGGTCGATCCTGCTCCCTGCGCTCCTGAGTCCTGGAGTTCTGAAGCCGGTCCTTGGAATCCTTCCTGTCCAAGTGAACCTGTTGCAGTCATCTGGGGGTTCTCGCTTGTTGGGGTTCTCTCCTGGTTTCGTGAGTAGCGGCTTCTGCCGCGGGTTGCGGCCTAGGCTGCTTAAGTCCTTGTGTTAATTTTGTATTGGTGGTTTTTACGGAGGTTTCCGCTTTTCACTGTCCTCCCCGGTACACGGCGGTGACATGTGGGGGTGTGGACAGTGGTGTCTTTTGTTGTTGTTTTCCTTTGGCGGCGTGCCACACATATATTTAGTTTTAGGGCAGTGTTAGGGTCTCCTGCTCTGTGCTGCCACGTCGTCATGGCAACCGGGAGACAAGTGCTAGCGGAGTAACCTGAGCGTAGCTGATACTCCGGTTCGGGTCTTTTGCTGTGCAATGGTTACAGGCTCTGTGCACGGCAGGGGATCCGGTGCTGGTTTTTGTGCTCACAGTCTGTGAGGTCTGAGTTGGGCGTGGACAGCACCTGCTATATAAACCCTCTTCTCAGGTTAGGCAGATGCTGCTGAATCTTTGTTGGTTAGTCAGTTCCTGAAAGCTAGCTAGTACTGTGTAAACTTTGTATTTGTTTGTTGCTTACTGCAAATAGGCCTTGGGATTTGGTATTACACTCTGCCAATCCAGACCTAGCAGTAAGACTGGAGTCAGTCGTTTAACCTGCTGGGGTTCTTTTGCTACTCTGTGAACCTAGCAAGTTTGCGACTGTATTCTCAGACTTGCCTGCCAAAATCCTTTCTCACTGTGCAAGGTGTTCAGGTGTCAGTTTAGTGGCAGTAAGCTGAACCAGTGCACTGCAAGTGAGGACTAGGATTGTGGAGACTCTCCTTGTGTCTATTATTCCATCTCTGACCAAGGAGTTTACTGCCACACCCGTTGGTAGCCCTTTAGGGTTTTGCTGTTGCCTTTAGCAACAGCATTTCGGGTTCTCTACGTATTAAAACACAACATCTTGCTTTTCCCATCTGAGCAGTTCTAATACAAGGGAGATACCCAGTTCCTTAGCCTCTGGGCTTCTCTGTTCACCTTGTGTGTATTTTGTTACCCTATCACCTTCTGTGTACGTTATGTCATATTCCCCAGTCTGTCTGTGAGTCCATTTGTTTTGCATAACAGTTCTGACACCAGTACTTTCCTGCAGGCACTGGTGTGCATAACATATTCAGCAGCCTAATACTCCTGTTGAAATTTTGTGGGAATATGGAGCATACCCCTCAAAATACGTTGCAACAGGTGGTCGATCAGGTGCAGGTCCTGACTCGACAATTTAATGATTTGTCTATTAAAATGCACACCTCGCAGGCCGCTGGCGGAGCTCCCGCAGCAGCAGTACCTTCAGGGGTTAAGGAGCCGAAAGTAAATCTCCCGGATCGTTTTTCTGGAGATCGCTCGCAGTTCTTTTGTTTCAAGGAGAGCTGCAAGCTATATTTCCAGCTTAGGCCTCAGTCTTCTGGGTCGGAGATTCAGCGGGTGGGCATAGTGATTTCCTTGCTACAAGGAGACCCACAGGTCTGGGCATTTGGGTTGCAGCCTGACTGTCCGTCGCTTAAAAGTGTTGATGTTTTTTTTACGGCACTGGGCATGTTGTATGATGACCCTGACAAGACGGCCTCAGCCGAGGCTCAGATTTCGATCCTTAAGCAAGGGCGAAGGCCAGTTGAGGTTTATTGTACGGAGTTTCGGAGGTTGGCCCATGATACCCAGTGGAATGACCCAGCCCTGAGACACCAGTACCGAAGAGGTCTTTCTAACCAGTTAAAAGACCAACTGGTACAATATCCCTTGCCTGATAGCTTGGATCAGCTCATGCAGTTATCCATTCGGGTGGATAGACGGCTGAGAGAGCGCAGGCTTGAAAGGGAGACCGAGGTTTCCTTCTTTCCCAAGGGAACCTCAGACTCTGAGGAATTTTCCGAGGAGCCTATGCAGATTGGGGCTACCCGCCTCTCCTCGCGTGAGAAGACACGGAGGAGACAGCAGGGGTTATGTTTGTACTGTGGGAATAAAGGTCATGTGGTAGTATCATGCCCAGAAAGAAAACTTCAGGGCCTGAGGGTGATGGGAAATATCCTGTCAGGCCAGAAGTCAGAATTTCCCAAGAAGACTTTTATCATTCCGGTGACCTTGAAGATCCTCGGTCAAACTGTCAAGACTGAGGCCTTTGTGGACAGTGGGGCCGACGGGGTTTTTATGGACCGCCAATTCGCCCTGAAACACTCTGTTCCCTTAGTACCCTTGGCATCGGAAATTGAGATTTGTGGGTTAAACGGGGAACCATTATCCCAGGGTAAAATTACCTCTTGCACTAGCCAGATTTCTTTGTTTATTGGAGCCACACACTCTGAAAAATTGTCCTTTTATGTGACTGTCTGTACTTTTGCCCCATTGGTGTTGGGGTTACCATGGTTAAGGGCTCACAATCCTCAATTTGACTGGGTCTCTGGGGAGATTCTTAGTTGGGGTACTGATTGTTTCCGGAGTTGCTTGAGCCTTCCAGTCAGGCTTTCGCAGCTAAGTTTGCCAGGATTGCCAGGATGTTATGCAGATTTTGCGGACGTGTTCTCCAAAAGAGTTGCAGAGGTACTACCTCCCCATCGCCCCTATGACTGTGCCATTAATTTGTTGCCGAATGCTAAGCTTCCCAAGAGCAGGTTGTACTCCCTGTCACGTCCTGAGACTCAGGCTATGGCAGAGTACATTCAGGAGAACTTGGCTAAGGGATTTATCAGACCTTCACAGTCTCCTGTTGGGTCGGGGTTCTTCTTCGTGGGTAAAAAGGACGGTTCGTTGCGACCCTGCATCGACTTCAGGGAATTGAACCGTATCACGATTAAAAACTCATACCCACTGCCTCTCATTTCGGTCTTGTTTGACCAGCTTCGTACTGCCACCATTTTTTCTAAGATTGACCTACGCGGTGCGTACAATCTAATCCGAATAAGAGAGGGGGATGAATGGAAGACTGCCTTTAATACCCACTCAGGGCATTATGAATATTTGGTGATGCCTTTTGGGCTCTGTAATGCCCCGGCAGTCTTCCAGGACTTCATGAACGATGTGCTCAGGGAATATTTGGATAGATTCTTAGTTGTATACTTAGATGACATCCTAATCTTCTCCCATTCCCTGGAGGAACATCGGAAGCATGTACGCTTAGTCCTCCAGAAACTCAGAGACCACCGGCTTGGAGCGAAGCTGGAGAAGTGCGAATTTGAAGTTCAGAAAATCGCATTTCTAGGATATATTATCTCCCCAGAAGGGTTCCAAATGGAGGGTTCCAAGGTACAGGCAGTCCTGGATTGGGTGCAGCCCACTAGTTTGAAGGCGCTTTAGCGTTTTCTGGGATTTGCGAATTTTTATAGACGATTTATCGCTGGATTTTCGTCTATAGTGGCGCCCTTGGTGGCACTCACTAAGAAAGGGGCGGATGTTGCTCACTGGTCTTGTGAGGCCAAAGCGGCTTTTGCCCGTCTCAAAAGGGCATTTGTCTCGGCCAAGGTGCTGTGACACCCAGATCCAGAGCGTCCTTTTATGGTGGAGGTGGATACCTCTGAGATGGGTATTGGGGTAGTGCTCTCTCAGATGGGGGTGTCTGATAATCGCCTTCATCCCTGTGCTTACTTTTCCCGTAAATTTTCGCCTGCCGAGATGAATTATGACGTGGGTAACCGGGAATTGTTGGCTATTAAGGATGCGCTCGAGGAGTGGAGACACTGGCTTGAGGGGGCTAAGTTTGTGGTCTCAATTCTCACCGACCATAAGAATTTGGCATATTTAGAGTCAGCGAAGCGCCTCAATGCCAGGCAGGCACGATGGGCTTTGTTTTTTGCTCGCTTTAATTTTTTGATAACATATCGCCCTGGGTCAAAAAACATCAAGGCTGATGCGCTCTCGCTGAGTTTTGCTCCAATCCAGGAGACCACCGAGGAGCCATTGCCCATTGTGTCCCCATCATGTATTAAAGTGGGCATTACCCAGGACCTCTTGTCATTAGTCCTTAGAGCACAGGAGCAGGCTCCTCCAGACCTTCCGGTAGGTCTTTTGTTTGTGCCTCCTAGGTTAAGACAGCGAGTGTTCCTGGAATTCCATACCAAGAAGTCGGCAGGTCACCCGGGTATTGCCAGAACTCGGGAGTTGCTATCTAGGGCGGTGTGGTGGCCCTCGGTGGCTAGGGATGTGGATCAGTGGGTTCGGGCATGTGACATCTGTGCCCGAAATAAGACTCCTAGAGGGGTTCCTGTTGGCCCATTACATCCACTCTCTATTCCATCTAAGCCATGGACCCACATTTCAATGGATTTTGTGGTGTACTTGCCCAAATCCTCGGGGATGACAGCCATCTGGGTTGTCGTTGACAGGTTTTCGAAGATGGCGCACTTCGTTCCATTGGTTGGGCTGCCATCGGCCAGACGCCTGTCTAAATTATTTATGCTGCATGTTGTGCGCCTCCACAGGTTGCCACTTGATGTGGTCTCTGACCGCGAATCCCAGTTTGTGGCCAAATTCTGGAGGGCATTTTGTTCCGATCTCCAGATTTCTGTCAGCTTGTCGTCAGGCTACCATCCGCAGTCTAATGGGCAGACTGAAAGGGTGAACCAGTCCTTGGAGCAGTTCCTCAGGTGTTATGTCTCCAAGTGTCAGACTGACTGGGTTGCTCATCTGTCCATGGCAGAGTTTGCCTATAACAACGCGGCTCACTCTGCTACAGGGATCTCTCCCTTCCTTTGTGTGTATGGGCATCATCCTAAGGCCAATTCTTTTGACCCCCTGGACTCCACGCCTGGTGGTTCCTCTGTGGTTTCGGTCCTTAGAGGTATTTGGAGGAAAGTGAAGAAAGCCTTTGTGTCTGTGTCATTAGTGACCAAAAGGGTTTTTGATAAGCGGAAACGACCCTGCAGCTTCAAATTAGGAGACTTCGTCTGGTTGTCTACCAAGAATTTGAAGTTGAGACAGCCATCTCATAAGTTAGGCCCCCGGTTCATCGGTCCTTATAAGATCACTAGGGTTATCAATCCGGTGGCATTTCAGTTAGATCTACCCCGTTCTTTGGGTATCAATAAAACATTTCGTTGTTCCCTTTTAAAACGGGCGATTAGTAATCCTTCTTCCAGTGGAAGACCTTCCCCTCTTCTGATACGTGGCCAGAGGGAGTTTGTTGTTGAAAGGATTCTTGACTCCAAGATGGTTCGGGGTCGGCTGTCATTTTTGGTGCACTGGAAGGGGTATGGCCCGGAGGAGCGGTCGTGGGTGCGCAGTTGTGATCTTCATGCCCCCAGACTGCTCTTTCTTCTCGCAGTTCCCTGATAAACCCGGTGGTAGGGGTTCTTTGACCCCTCGTCAGAGGGTGGGTACTGTTAGGGTCTCCTGCTATGTGCTGCCACGTCGTCATGGCAACCGGGAGACAAGTGCTAGCGGAGTAACCTGAGCGTGGCTGATACTCCGGTTCGGGTCTTTTGCTGTGCAGTGGTTACAGGCTCTGTGCACGGCAGGGGATCCGGTGCTGGTTTTTGTGCTCACAGTCTGTGAGGTCTGAGTGGGGCGTGGACAGCACCTGCTATATAAACCCTCTTCTCAGGTTAGGCAGATGCTGCTGAATCTTTGTTGGTTAGTCAGTTCCTGAAAGCTAGCTAGTACTGTGTATACTTTGTATTTGTTTGTTGCTTACTGCAAATAGGCCTTGGGATTTGGTATTACACTCTGCCAATCCAGACCTAGCAGTAAGACTGGAGTCAGTCGTTTAACCTGCTGGGGTTCTTTTGCTACTCTGTGAACCTAGCAAGTTTGCGGCTGTATACTAAGACTTGCCTGCCAAAATCCTTTCTCACTGTGCAAGGTGTTCAGGTGTCAGTTTAGTGGCAGTAAGCTGAACCAGTGCACTGCAAGTGAGGACTAGGATTGTGGAGACTCTCCTTGTGTCTATTATTCCATCTCTGACCAAGGAGTTTACTGCCACACCCGTTGGTAACCCTTTAGGGTTTTGCTGTTGCCCTTAGCAACAGCATTTCGGGTTCTCTACTTATTAAATCACAACATCTCGCTACTTTCCATCTGAGCATTCCTAATACTAGGGAGACACCCAGTTTCTTAGCCTTTGAGCTTCTCTGTTCACTTTGTGTTTATTTTGTTACCCTATCACCTTCTGTGTATGTAATGTCATATTCCCCAGTCTGTCTGTGAGTTCATTTGTTTTGCATCCCTCTCCGTTCAGACACCAGTACATTCCTGCTGGCACTGGTGTGCATAACACTATGTCATAGGTGGATGTATAGGCTTTAATGGCCTTTTGCTGCTCCTCTCTCCTCTGAAGCATATAGAGGGATGAATTCCACCTCATTACCACCTCTTACTTCAGGTGATGGCAGGACAGGTTCAAGAGTGTTTGCTGGCGCTCCTGTCTTCGGCAAGCATTCGCTGAATGTCAAAAGTGGCCTGCAATTTTTCAGGCCACCGACTGCATCTCCTGCATGCCCCTGTAATTTTTCAAAATCTTCTGCACCATCAAATGAATTGTGTGATCAAAACATGGGACGTACTGGAATTTGCCCAGATGTAATGCTTGCACAATATTGGTGGCGGTGTCCGATATCACAAATCCCCAGGAGAGTCTAAGTGGGGTAAGCCATTGTCCGATGATGTCCCTCAGATTCTGTAACATGTTCTCAGCGGTGTGCCTCTTACAGAAACAGGTAATACACAGCGTAGCCTGCCTAGGAACGAGATGCTGCTGCTGGTGCCACTGCTGTTGTTGCTGCGGAAGGCAATATATCTACCTAGTGGGCTTTTACAGTCATGTAGTCCTTAGTTTGCCCTGCTCCACTGGTCCACATGTCTGTGGTTAAGTGGGCAGTGGATACAACTGCATTTTTGAGGACACTGAGGGCACTTTTCTTAATGTCCGGGAATTGCTTGCCTAGTGAAGTGGAATCTCATGGTATTTGATACCGGGACACAGTAAGTCCATCAACTGATTAAATCCCACTGCACTAATGGCAGATACCGGATGCACATCTAACACCAGCAGAATTGTTATGGCCTCAGTAATCTGCTTTGCAATAGCGTGACTGCTGTCATATTTCATCTTCCTCGCAAAGGACTGTTGGACAGTCAATTGCTTAGTTAAAGTAGTACAAGGGATCGTCCAACTTCCTCTCTGCAGCTACGGCAGCAGTAGGAATACCACTCAAAGGTCCTCTGGAGGAATCCCGGATAGGAGAGGAGTCGTCTGTCATGCCACTGACATGGCTTGCAGGACTGCTTCCGATCCTGACTAAGGAGGAAATTGACGATGAGGGAGTTAGTGGTGTGGATTGCAGGAGCTTGGATACAGCAGGAAAAAGGGATTTAGGTGTCAGAGGACTGCTTATGCTCTTACCCAAAATTTCTGAACTTGACAATGACTTATGATGAATGCGCTGCAGGTGACCTATAAGGGAGTGTGTTCCTAGGTGGTTAATGTACTTACCCCTACCTATTATGGATTGAAAAAGGCAATTTATGGCTTGACACCTCGAAGAGGTGTTTATTTTTAGTATTTTGCCCAGGCATGACAATGGGCTTTTTCATCTCATGGACAACAACTGTCTCCACTGGTGCCTTATTCAAACAAACCAAATTACCATCAGAATCCTCATCATCAACTTCCTTCTCAGTGCCAGCTGCGCCAATATCCTCCTCATCCTGGTGTACTTCTACGGTGACATCCTCAATCTCAATATCAGGAACTGGACCGGCGATGCTCCTCCCAGCACTTGCAGAGTGCATGCAAATGGTGGAAGGAGCCTCCGCTTCCCATATAGACTTGAGAAGGTCAGGCCTAGGCATCGCAACTGCGGACACTCTTGGACTCTCCTTGGGTATTTGTGATATGAACGCACAGTTGTTTGTTCCTGTTCTTTAACATGCTTTATTTTTATTTATTTTTTTGAGAGGGAAGAGGGCTTCCATCTTCATGAGAGACTGAACCACCAGTCATGAATAAAGGCCAAGGCCTTGGCCTTTCCTTGTCACTTCATGTTATGAATGGCATATTGCCAATTTTATGTTTCTCATCATAAAATTTCTTTTTTTTGTGTTATTAATTTTTGCTTCTTGGATTTTACATGCCCTCTATGACATTGGGCATCGGCCTTAGCAGACAATGTTGATGGAATTGCATTGTCAATGTCATGACTGGTGGCAGCAGCAGCTTCAGCACTAGTACTGGTACAAGGAACGGTAAGTGGTTCCTGATCTTTCACTATTTTTACTCCAAATTTTTGTTCTTCATTTCACTGGACAGCACCTCTTTATTATTACAGCACACAGAACAGTACCCCTTTATATTTACAGCTCCCCTGTATTTTTACAGCATACAGGACAGGGCCAAAGTGCTCCTTTATTTTTACAACACCCGACAGGGCCACAGCGTTCCTTTATTTTTATAGCACCCCTGTATTTTTACAGCACCCCTGTATTTTTACAGCATACAGGATAGGGCCACAGCAGCTGAGTATTTTTACAGCATACAGGACAGGGCCACAGTGTTCCTTTAATTTTACAGCACTCAACAGTGCCACAGTACCCCTTTATTTTTACAGCACACAGAACAGTGCCCCTGTACAGCATAGGACTGTAGCACTCCTGCACAGCACCCCAAACAGCACAGGACACCACAGAACAGCAACCCTGTACAGCAAAGGACAGCAGCAACCCTAACAGCCAAGTCCACCAGCAACCCTAACAGCCAAGTCCACCGGCACAGGACACCAGCCCAGAAGAGCACAGGACAGCAGCACCCCTAACAGCACAGGACACCACCCCAGAATGACACAGGACAGCAGCACCCCTAACAGCACAGTACACCAGCACAGGACACCACCCCAGAATAGCACAGGACAGCAGCACCCCTGTACGCCACCACCCACAGACAGACAGAGTTCTGTCTCCCTCGCTCTCCAAGTCCGGAGTAAAAATGGTGACAACACACGGCTCCTTATATAGAATCCAAAACATGCAAGATCCGACAGCAAGATGATGATGTTTTTCCTCGTTCTGGGTTCCGAGTCTGGCGGGAAAGTTCCGAGCCGGAATCGGATCCGAGCCTGGATCATGAAGTCCGGGTGGGGGGGTGGGGTTCAGAACTCTGAGATCCAAACCTGCTCATCCCTACTACAAACACAAGGTAATGTTACATACAGTATGTTACTAATGTCCTAAATTGTAAAGCATGAACAGTTTGAATGATGCACTTACAACATAAGCTAAACAAAGGAATAAATCTGAAATTCAAAATGCATAAGGGTCAAAAACCTGCAGCTAAAATGGTGAGGCAGCACAAAAGCTGTGTGTGATTTTACTAAATAATATCAGCTTTGAGCGAATACCTGTATTTGCTAATTGGACAGCAACTTCATCAACCATCAATGTTACTGCTGCCAAAACAGTGACCTGCAGAGTGTACGTAGCTCTATACCTACCCAGAATTTGCATTGACTTTTTCTGTAGTCTTTTCTTCAAGAACGTGCAGTCAGGGGAGGCAGTGCATCCCCTGTGATTAATTATTAAAGTAATACAAAGAAGATAATTATGACACATATTCTGTGCATAAGTAGAGATGAGCGGGTTCGGTTCGTCGAGATTTGAACCCCCCCAAACTTCACGTGGTTTATATGGGTCGGAGGCAGCCTCGGTTCTTCCCGCCTAAGAAACAAAACCCGAACGGGGAAAACGTCATCATCCCGCTGTCGGATTCTCGCGAGATTCGGTTTCCATATAAAGAGCCGCGCGTTGCCGCCATTTTCACTCATGCATTGTCGATTGAATGGAGAGGACGTGGTTACGTTCTCTGCCTGAAAAGCTCAATATCTGTGCTCAGTGTGCTGCATTGTGGGGACCAGTATATAGTAGTATAGTGCTGCATTGTGGTGACCACTGTTAGGTGCCGCGGTCCGCGGCGCCGCTCAGTCTGCTTCCGAGCGACGCTCACGGCCGCCGCACCTCTCTCCCTGCCCGCCCGGCACCTAGCAACGCCAGGACGCCGTGCATACTGTAGCCACCGGGTCCCTGGCAACGCTAGGACGCCGGGGGTCCACAGCCGCTGGGTCCATAGCAACGGGGACGCCATTGGCGGACCGCGTTCCCCGTTGCTAGATAAAGATTGATTAGTTGCTCGTGCAGCAGGGCAGCTGCACGGCAACTAGTAATTAGGGTCTGGGGGCTGGTCTTGCTGGCCCTCCTGTCATTGGCCAGCAGGGCCTTTTTATGGGAGCCAGCACACTACAGCCTCGCCGGTGATAGCTTCCTGTATGCTGTTCCTGCCTTGCAACGTCTGTTCCTGGTCAGCTGTATCTGGTCGATCCTGCTCCCTGCGCTCCTGAGTCCTGGAGTTCTGAAGCCGGTCCTTGGAATCCTTCCTGTCCAAGTAAACCTGTTGCAGTCATCTGGGGGTTCTCGCTTGTTGGGGTTCTCTCCTGGTTTCGTGAGTAGCGGCTTCTGCCGCGGGTTGCGGCCTAGGCTGCTTAAGTCCTTGTGTTAATTTTGTATTGGTGGTTTTTGCGGAGGTTTCCGCTTTTCACTGTCCTCCCCGGTACACGGCGGTGACATGTGGGGGTGTGGACAGTGGTGTCTTTTGTTGTTGTTTTCCTTTGGCGGCGTGCCACACATATATTTAGTTTTAGGGCAGTGTTAGGGTCTCCTGCTCTGTGCTGCCACGTCGTCATGGCAACCGGGAGACAAGTGCTAGCGGAGTAACCTGAGCGTAGCTGATACTCCGGTTCGGGTCTTTTGCTGTGCAATGGTTACAGGCTCTGTGCACGGCAGGGGATCCGGTGCTGGTTTTTGTGCTCACAGTCTGTGAGGTCTGAGTTGGGCGTGGACAGCACCTGCTATATAAACCCTCTTCTCAGGTTAGGCAGATGCTGCTGAATCTTTGTTGGTTAGTCAGTTCCTGAAAGCTAGCTAGTACTGTGTAAACTTTGTATTTGTTTGTTGCTTACTGCAAATAGGCCTTGGGATTTGGTATTACACTCTGCCAATCCAGACCTAGCAGTAAGACTGGAGTCAGTCGTTTAACCTGCTGGGGTTCTTTTGCTACTCTGTGAACCTAGCAAGTTTGCGGCTGTATTCTCAGACTTGCCTGCCAAAATCCTTTCTCACTGTGCAAGGTGTTCAGGTGTCAGTTTAGTGGCAGTAAGCTGAACCAGTGCACTGCAAGTGAGGACTAGGATTGTGGAGACTCTCCTTGTGTCTATTATTCCATCTCTGACCAAGGAGTTTACTGCCACACCCGTTGGTAGCCCTTTAGGGTTTTGCTGTTGCCTTTAGCAACAGCATTTCGGGTTCTCTACGTATTAAAACACAACATCTTGCTTTTACCATCTGAGCAGTTCTAATACAAGGGAGATACCCAGTTCCTTAGCCTCTGGGCTTCTCTGTTCACCTTGTGTGTATTTTGTTACCCTATCACCTTCTGTGTACGTTATGTCATATTCCCCAGTCTGTCTGTGAGTCCATTTGTTTTGCATAACAGTTCTGACACCAGTACTTTCCTGCAGGCACTGGTGTGCATAACATATTCAGCAGCCTAATACTCCTGTTGAAATTTTGTGGGAATATGGAGCATACCCCTCAAAATACGTTGCAACAGGTGGTCGATCAGGTGCAGGTCCTGACTCGACAATTTAATGATTTGTCTATTAAAATGCACACCTCGCAGGCCGCTGGCGGAGCTCCCGCAGCAGCAGTACCTTCAGGGGTTAAGGAGCCGAAAGTAAATCTCCCGGATCGTTTTTCTGGAGATCGCTCGCAGTTCTTTTGTTTCAAGGAGAGCTGCAAGCTATATTTCCAGCTTAGGCCTCAGTCTTCTGGGTCGGAGATTCAGCGGGTGGGCATAGTGATTTCCTTGCTACAAGGAGACCCACAGGTCTGGGCATATGGGTTGCAGCCTGACTGTCCGTCGCTTAAAAGTGTTGATGTTTTTTTTACGGCACTGGGCATGTTGTATGATGACCCTGACAAGACGGCCTCAGCCGAGGCTCAGATTTCGATCCTTAAGCAAGGGCGAAGGCCAGTTGAGGTTTATTGTACGGAGTTTCGGAGGTTGGCCCATGATACCCAGTGGAATGACCCAGCCCTGAGACACCAGTACCGAAGAGGTCTTTCTAACCAGTTAAAAGACCAACTGGTACAATATCCCTTGCCTGATAGCTTGGATCAGCTCATGCAGTTATCCATTCGGGTGGATAGACGGCTGAGAGAGCGCAGGCTTGAAAGGGAGACCGAGGTTTCCTTCTTTCCCAAGGGAACCTCAGACTCTGAGGAATTTTCCGAGGAGCCTATGCAGATTGGGGCTACCCGCCTCTCCTCGCGTGAGAAGACACGGAGGAGACAGCAGGGGTTATGTTTGTACTGTGGGAATAAAGGTCATGTGGTAGTATCATGCCCAGAAAAGCCGGAAAACTTCAGGGCCTGAGGGTGATGGGAAATATCCTGTCAGGCCAGAAGTCAGAATTTCCCAAGAAGACTTTTATCATTCTGGTGACCTTGAAGATCCTCGGTCAAACTGTCAAGACTGAGGCCTTTGTGGACAGTGGGGCCGACGGGGTTTTTATGGACCGCCAATTCGCCCTGAAACACTCTGTTCCCTTAGTACCCTTGGCATCGGAAATTGAGATTTGTGGGTTAAACGGGGAACCATTATCCCAGGGTAAAATTACCTCTTGCACTAGCCAGATTTCTTTGTTTATTGGAGCCACACACTCTGAAAAATTGTCCTTTTATGTGACTGTCTGTACTTTTGCCCCATTGGTGTTGGGGTTACCATGGTTAAGGGCCCACAATCCTCAATTTGACTGGGTCTCTGGGGAGATTCTTAGTTGGGGTACTGATTGTTTCAGGAGTTGCTTGAGCCTTCCAGTCAGGCTTTCGCAGCTAAGTTTGCCAGGATTGCCAGGATGTTATGCAGATTTTGCGGACGTGTTCTCCAAAAGAGTTGCAGAGGTACTACCTCCCCATCGCCCCTATGACTGTGCCATTAATTTGTTGCCGAATGCTAAGCTTCCCAAGAGCAGGTTGTACTCCCTGTCACGTCCTGAGACTCAGGCTATGGCAGAGTACATTCAGGAGAACTTGGCTAAGGGATTTATCAGACCTTCACAGTCTCCAGTTGGGTCGGGGTTCTTCTTCGTGGGTAAAAAGGACGGTTCGTTGCGACCCTGCATCGACTTCAGGGAATTGAACCGTATCACGATTAAAAACTCATACCCACTGCCTCTCATTTCGGTCTTGTTTGACCAGCTTCGTACTGCCACCATTTTTTCTAAGATTGACCTACGCGGTGCGTACAATCTAATCCGAATAAGAGAGGGGGATGAATGGAAGACTGCCTTTAATACCCACTCAGGGCATTATGAATATTTGGTGATGCCTTTTGGGCTCTGTAATGCCCCGGCAGTCTTCCAGGACTTCATGAACGATGTGCTCAGGGAATATTTGGATAGATTCTTAGTTGTATACTTAGATGACATCCTAATCTTCTCCCATTCCCTGGAGGAACATCGGAAGCATGTAATCTTAGTCCTCCAGAAACTCAGAGACCACCGGCTTGGAGCGAAGCTGGAGAAGTGCGAATTTGAAGTTCAGAAAATCGCATTTCTAGGATATATTATCTCCCCAGAAGGGTTCCAAATGGAGGGTTCCAAGGTACAGGCAGTCCTGGATTGGGTGCAGCCCACTAGTTTGAAGGCGCTTCAGCGTTTTCTGGGATTTGCGAATTTTTATAGACGATTTATCGCTGGATTTTCGTCTATAGTGGCGCCCTTGGTGGCACTCACTAAGAAAGGGGCGGATGTTGCTCACTGGTCTTGTGAGGCCAAAGCGGCTTTTGCCCGTCTCAAAAGGGCATTTGTCTCGGCCAAGGTGCTGTGACACCCAGATCCAGAGCGTCCTTTTATGGTGGAGGTGGATGCCTCTGAGATGGGTATTGGGGTAGTGCTCTCTCAGATGGGGGTGTCTGATAATCGCCTTCATCCCTGTGCTTACTTTTCCCGTAAATTTTCGCCTGCCGAGATGAATTATGACATGGGTAACCGGGAATTGTTGGCTATTAAGGATGCGCTCGAGGAGTGGAGACACTGGCTTGAGGGGGCTAAGTTTGTGGTCTCAATTCTCACCGACCATAAGAATTTGGCATATTTAGAGTCAGCGAAGCGCCTCAATGCCAGGCAGGCACGATGGGCTTTGTTTTTTGCTCGCTTAAATTTTTTGATAACATATCGCCCTGGGTCAAAAAACATCAAGGCTGATGCGCTCTCGCTGAGTTTTGCTCCAATCCAGGAGACCACCGAGGAGCCATTGCCCATTGTGTCCCCATCATGTATTAAAGTGGGCATTACCCAGGACCTCTTGTCATTAGTCCTTAGAGCACAGGAGCAGGCTCCTCCAGACCTTCCGGTAGGTCTTTTGTTTGTGCCTCCTAGGTTAAGACAGCGAGTGTTCCTGGAATTCCATACCAAGAAGTCGGCAGGTCACCCGGGTATTGCCAGAACTCGGGAGTTGCTATCTAGGGCGGTGTGGTGGCCCTCGGTGGCTAGGGATGTGGATCAGTGGGTTCGGGCATGTGACATCTGTGCCCGAAATAAGACTCCTAGAGGGGTTCCTGTTGGCCCATTACATCCACTCTCTATTCCATCTAAGCCATGGACCCACATTTCAATGGATTTTGTGGTGTACTTGCCCAAATCCTCGGTGATGACAGCCATCTGGGTTGTCGTTGACAGGTTTTCGAAGATGGCGCACTTCGTTCCATTGGTTGGGCTGCCATCGGCCAGACGCCTGTCTAAATTATTTATGCTGCATGTTGTGCGCCTCCACAGGTTGCCACTTGATGTGGTCTCTGACCGCGAATCCCAGTTTGTGGCCAAATTCTGGAGGGCATTTTGTTCCGATCTCCAGATTTCTGTCAGCTTGTCGTCAGGCTACCATCCGCAGTCTAATGGGCAGACTGAAAGGGTGAACCAGTCCTTGGAGCAGTTCCTCAGGTGTTATGTCTCCAAGTGTCAGACTGACTGGGTTGCTCATCTGTCCATGGCGGAGTTTGCCTATAACAACGCGGCTCACTCTGCTACAGGGATCTCTCCCTTCCTTTGTGTGTATGGGCATCATCCTAAGGCCAATTCTTTTGACCCCCTGGACTCCACGCCTGGTGGTTCCTCTGTGGTTTCGGTCCTTAGAGGTATTTGGAGGAAAGTGAAGAAAGCCTTTGTGTCTGTGTCATTAGTGACCAAAAGGGTTTTTGATAAGCGGAAAAGACCCTGCAGCTTCAAATTAGGAGACTTCGTCTGGTTGTCTACCAAGAATTTGAAGTTGAGACAGCCATCTCATAAGTTAGGCCCCCGGTTCATCGGTCCTTATAAGATCACTAGGGTTATCAATCCGGTGGCATTTCAGTTAGATCTACCCCGTTCTTTGGGTATCAATAAAACATTTCGTTGTTCCCTTTTAAAACGGGCGATTAGTAATCCTTCTTCCAGTGGAAGACCTTCCCCTCTTCTGATACGTGGCCAGAGGGAGTTTGTTGTTGAAAGGATTCTTGACTCCAAGATGGTTCGGGGTCGGCTGTCATTTTTGGTGCACTGGAAGGGGTATGGCCCGGAGGAGCGGTCGTGGGTGCGCAGTTGTGATCTTCATGCCCCCAGACTGTTACGCTCTTTCTTCTCGCAGTTCCCTGATAAACCCGGTGGTAGGGGTTCTTTGACCCCTCGTCAGAGGGTGGGTACTGTTAGGGTCTCCTGCTCTGTGCTGCCACGTCGTCATGGCAACCGGGAGACAAGTGCTAGCGGAATAACCTGAGCGTAGCTGATACTCCGGTTCGGGTCTTTTGCTGTGCAGTGGTTACAGGCTCTGTGCACGGCAGGGGATCCGGTGCTGGTTTTTGTGCTCACAGTCTGTGAGGTCTGAGTGGGGCGTGGACAGCACCTGCTATATAAACCCTCTTCTCAGGTTAGGCAGATGCTGCTGAATCTTTGTTGGTTAGTCAGTTCCTGAAAGCTAGCTAGTACTGTGTAAACTTTGTATTTGTTTGTTGCTTACTGCAAATAGGCCTTGGGATTTGGTATTACACTCTGCCAATCCAGACCTAGCAGTAAGACTGGAGTCAGTCGTTTAACCTGCTGGGGTTCTTTTGCTACTCTGTGAACCTAGCAAGTTTGCGGCTGTATACTAAGACTTGCCTGCCAAAATCCTTTCTCACTGTGCAAGGTGTTCAGGTGTCAGTTTAGTGGCAGTAAGCTGAACCAGTGCACTGCAAGTGAGGACTAGGATTGTGGAGACTCTCCTTGTGTCTATTATTCCATCTCTGACCAAGGAGTTTACTGCCACACCCGTTGGTAACCCTTTAGGGTTTTGCTGTTGCCCTTAGCAACAGCATTTCGGGTTCTCTACTTATTAAATCACAACATCTCGCTACTTTCCATCTGAGCATTCCTAATACTAGGGAGACACCCAGTTTCTTAGCCTTTGAGCTTCTCTGTTCACTTTGTGTTTATTTTGTTACCCTATCACCTTCTGTGTATGTAATGTCATATTCCCCAGTCTGTCTGTGAGTTCATTTGTTTTGCATCCCTCTCCGTTCAGACACCAGTACATTCCTGCTGGCACTGGTGTGCATAACACTATGTCATAGGTGGATGTATAGGCTTTAATGGCCTTTTGCTGCTCCTCTCTCCTCTGAAGCATATAGAGGGATGAATTCCACCTCATTACCACCTCTTACTTCAGGTGATGGCAGGACAGGTTCAAGAGTGTTTGCTGGCGCTCCTGTCTTCGGCAAGCATTCGCTGAATGTCAAAAGTGGCCTGCAATTTTTCAGGCCACCGACTGCATCTCCTGCATGCCCCTGTAATTTTTCAAAATCTTCTGCACCATCAAATGAATTGTGTGATCAAAACATGGGACGTACTGGAATTTGCCCAGATGTAATGCTTGCACAATATTGGTGGCGGTGTCCGATATCACAAATCCCCAGGAGAGTCTAAGTGGGGTAAGCCATTGTCCGATGATGTCCCTCAGATTCTGTAACATGTTCTCAGCGGTGTGCCTCTTACAGAAACAGGTAATACACAGCGTAGCCTGCCTAGGAACGAGATGCTGCTGCTGGTGCCACTGCTGTTGTTGCTGCGGAAGGCAATATATCTACCTAGTGGGCTTTTACAGTCATGTAGTCCTTAGTTTGCCCTGCTCCACTGGTCCACATGTCTGTGGTTAAGTGGGCAGTGGATACAACTGCATTTTTGAGGACACTGAGGGCACTTTTCTTAATGTCCGGGAATTGCTTGCCTAGTGAAGTGGAATCTCATGGTATTTGATACCGGGACACAGTAAGTCCATCAACTGATTAAATCCCACTGCACTAATGGCAGATACCGGATGCACATCTAACACCAGCAGAATTGTTATGGCCTCAGTAATCTGCTTTGCAATAGCGTGACTGCTGTCATATTTCATCTTCCTCGCAAAGGACTGTTGGACAGTCAATTGCTTAGTTAAAGTAGTACAAGGGATCGTCCAACTTCCTCTCTGCAGCTACGGCAGCAGTAGGAATACCACTCAAAGGTCCTCTGGAGGAATCCCGGATAGGAGAGGAGTCGTCTGTCATGCCACTGACATGGCTTGCAGGACTGCTTCCGATCCTGACTAAGGAGGAAATTGACGATGAGGGAGTTAGTGGTGTGGATTGCAGGAGCTTGGATACAGCAGGAAAAAGGGATTTAGGTGTCAGAGGACTGCTTATGCTCTTACCCAAAATTTCTGAACTTGACAATGACTTATGATGAATGCGCTGCAGGTGACCTATAAGGGAGTGTGTTCCTAGGTGGTTAATGTACTTACCCCTACCTATTATGGATTGAAAAAGGCAATTTATGGCTTGACACCTCGAAGAGGTGTTTATTTTTAGTATTTTGCCCAGGCATGACAATGGGCTTTTTCATCTCATGGACAACAACTGTCTCCACTGGTGCCTTATTCAAACAAACCAAATTACCATCAGAATCCTCATCATCAACTTCCTTCTCAGTGCCAGCTGCGCCAATATCCTCCTCATCCTGGTGTACTTCTACGGTGACATCCTCAATCTCAATATCAGGAACTGGACCGGCGATGCTCCTCCCAGCACTTGCAGAGTGCATGCAAATGGTGGAAGGAGCCTCCGCTTCCCATATAGACTTGAGAAGGTCAGGCCTAGGCATCGCAACTGCGGACACTCTTGGACTCTCCTTGGGTATTTGTGATATGAACGCACAGTTGTTTGTTCCTGTTCTTTAACATGCTTTATTTTTATTTATTTTTTTGAGAGGGAAGAGGGCTTCCATCTTCATGAGAGACTGAACCACCAGTCATGAATAAAGGCCAAGGCCTTGGCCTTTCCTTGTCACTTCATGTTATGAATGGCATATTGCCAATTTTATGTTTCTCATCATAAAATTTCTTTTTTTTGTGTTATTAATTTTTGCTTCTTGGATTTTACATGCCCTCTATGACATTGGGCATCGGCCTTAGCAGACAATGTTGATGGAATTGCATTGTCAATGTCATGACTGGTGGCAGCAGCAGCTTCAGCACTAGTACTGGTACAAGGAACGGTAAGTGGTTCCTGATCTTTCACTATTTTTACTCCAAATTTTTGTTCTTCATTTCACTGGACAGCACCTCTTTATTATTACAGCACACAGAACAGTACCCCTTTATATTTACAGCTCCCCTGTATTTTTACAGCATACAGGACAGGGCCAAAGTGCTCCTTTATTTTTACAGCACCCGACAGGGCCACAGCGTTCCTTTATTTTTATAGCACCCCTGTATTTTTACAGCACCCCTGTATTTTTACAGCATACAGGATAGGGCCACAGCAGCTGAGTATTTTTACAGCATACAGGACAGGGCCACAGTGTTCCTTTAATTTTACAGCACTCAACAGTGCCACAGTACCCCTTTATTTTTACAGCACACAGAACAGTGCCCCTGTACAGCATAGGACTGTAGCACTCCTGCACAGCACCCCAAACAGCACAGGACACCACAGAACAGCAACCCTGTACAGCAAAGGACAGCAGCAACCCTAACAGCCAAGTCCACCAGCAACCCTAACAGCCAAGTCCACCGGCACAGGACACCAGCCCAGAAGAGCACAGGACAGCAGCACCCCTAACAGCACAGGACACCACCCCAGAATGACACAGGACAGCAGCACCCCTAACAGCACAGTACACCAGCACAGGACACCACCCCAGAATAGCACAGGACAGCAGCACCCCTGTACGCCACCACCCACAGACAGACAGAGTTCTGTCTCCCTCGCTCTCCAAGTCCGGAGTAAAAATGGTGACAACACACGGCTCCTTATATAGAATCCAAAACATGCAAGATCCGACAGCAAGATGATGATGTTTTTCCTCGTTCTGGGTTCCGAGTCTGGCGGGAAAGTTCCGAGCAGGAATCGGATCCGAGCCTGGATCATGAAGTCCGGGTGGGGGGGTGGGGTTCAGAACTCTGAGATCCAAACCTGCTCATCCCTACTACAAACACAAGGTAATGTTACATACAGTATGTTACTAATGTCCTAAATTGTAAAGCATGAACAGTTTGAATGATGCACTTACAACATAAGCTAAACAAAGGAATAAATCTGAAATTCAAAATGCATAAGGGTCAAAAACCTGCAGCTAAAATGGTGAGGCAGCACAAAAGCTGTGTGTGATTTTACTAAATAATATCAGCTTTGAGCGAATACCTGTATTTGCTAATTGGACAGCAACTTCATCAACCATCAATGTTACTGCTGCCAAAACAGTGACCTGCAGAGTGTACGTAGCTCTATACCTACCCAGAATTTGCATTGACTTTTTCTGTAGTCTTTTCTTCAAGAACGTGCAGTCAGGGGAGGCAGTGCATCCCCTGTGATTAATTATTAAAGTAATACAAAGAAGATAATTATGACACATATTCTGTGCATAAGTAGAGATGAGCGGGTTCGGTTCGTCGAGATTTGAACCCCCCCAAACTTCACGTGGTTTATATGGGTCGGAGGCAGCCTCGGTTCTTCCCGCCTAAGAAACAAAACCCGAACGGAGAAAACGTCATCATCCCGCTGTCGGATTCTCGCGAGATTCGGGTTCCATATAAAGAGCCGCGCGTTGCCGCCATTTTCACTCATGCATTGTGGATTGAATGGAGAGGACGTGGTTACGTTCTCTGCCTGAAAAGCTCAATATCTGTGCTCAGTGTGCTGCATTGTGGGGACCAGTATATAGTAGTATAGTGCTGCATTGTGGTGACCACTGTTAGGTGCCGCGGTCCGCGGCGCCGCTCAGTCTGCTTCCGAGCGACGCTCACGGCCGCCGCACCTCTCTCCCTGCCCGCCCGGCACCTAGCAACGCCAGGACGCCGTGCATACTGTAGCCACCGGGTCCCTGGCAACGCTAGGACGCCGGGGGTCCACAGCCGCTGGGTCCATAGCAACGGGGACGCCATTGGCGGACCGCGTTCCCCGTTGCTAGATAAAGATTGATTAGTTGCTCGTGCAGCAGGGCAGCTGCACGGCAACTAGTAATTAGGGTCTGGGGGCTGGTCTTGCTGGCCCTCCTGTCATTGGCCAGCAGGGCCTTTTTATGGGAGCCAGCACACTACAGCCTCGCCGGTGATAGCTTCCTGTATGCTGTTCCTGCCTTGCAACGTCTGTTCCTGGTCAGCTGTATCTGGTCGATCCTGCTCCCTGCGCTCCTGAGTCCTGGAGTTCTGAAGCCGGTCCTTGGAATCCTTCCTGTCCAAGTGAACCTGTTGCAGTCATCTGGGGGTTCTCGCTTGTTGGGGTTCTCTCCTGGTTTCGTGAGTAGCGGCGTCTGCCGCGGGTTGCGGCCTAGGCTGCTTAAGTCCTTGTGTTAATTTTGTATTGGTGGTTTTTGCGGAGGTTTCCGCTTTTCACTGTCCTCCCCGGTACACGGCGGTGACATGTGGGGGTGTGGACAGTGGTGTCTTTTGTTGTTGTTTTCCTTTGGCGGCGTGCCACACATATATTTAGTTTTAGGGCAGTGTTAGGGTCTCCTGCTCTGTGCTGCCACGTCGTCATGGCAACCGGGAGACAAGTGCTAGCGGAGTAACCTGAGCGTAGCTGATACTCCGGTTCGGGTCTTTTGCTGTGCAATGGTTACAGGCTCTGTGCACGGCAGGGGATCCGGTGCTGGTTTTTGTGCTCACAGTCTGTGAGGTCTGAGTTGGGCGTGGACAGCACCTGCTATATAAACCCTCTTCTCAGGTTAGGCAGATGCTGCTGAATCTTTGTTGGTTAGTCAGTTCCTGAAAGCTAGCTAGTACTGTGTAAACTTTGTATTTGTTTGTTGCTTACTGCAAATAGGCCTTGGGATTTGGTATTACACTCTGCCAATCCAGACCTAGCAGTAAGACTGGAGTCAGTCGTTTAACCTGCTGGGGTTCTTTTGCTACTCTGTGAACCTAGCAAGTTTGCGGCTGTATTCTCAGACTTGCCTGCCAAAATCCTTTCTCACTGTGCAAGGTGTTCAGGTGTCAGTTTAGTGGCAGTAAGCTGAACCAGTGCACTGCAAGTGAGGACTAGGATTGTGGAGACTCTCCTTGTGTCTATTATTCCATCTCTGACCAAGGAGTTTACTGCCACACCCGTTGGTAGCCCTTTAGGGTTTTGCTGTTGCCCTTAGCAACAGCATTTCGGGTTCTCTACGTATTAAATCACTACATCTCGCTTATTTCCATCTGAGCATTCCTAATACTAGGAAGACACCCTGTTTCTTAGCCTTTGGGCTTCTCTGTTCACTTTGTGTTAATTTTGTTACCCTATCACCTTCTGTGTATGTAATGTCATATTCCCCAGTCTGTCTGTGAGTTCATTTGTTTTGCATCCCTCACCGTTCAGACACCAGTACATTCCTGCTGGCACTGGTGTGCATAACATATTCAGCAGCCCAATACTCCTGTTGAAATTTTGTAGGAATATGGAGCATACCCCTCAAAATACTTTGCAACAGGTGGTCGATCAGGTGCAGGTCCTGACACGACAATTTAATGATTTGTCCATTAAAATGCACACCTCGCAGGCCGCTGGCGGAGCTCCCGCAGCAGCAGTACCTTCAGGGGTTAAGGAGCCGAAAGTAAATCTCCCGGATCGTTTTTCTGGAGATCGCTCGCAGTTCTTTTGTTTCAAAGAGAGCTGCAAGCTATATTTCTCTAACGTCCTAAGTGGATGCTGGGGACTCCGTAAGGACCATGGGGAATAGCGGCTCCGCAGGAGACTGAGCACATCTAAAGAAAGCTTTAGGACTATCTGGTGTGCACTGGCTCCTCCCCCTATGACCCTCCTCCAAGCCTCAGTTAGATCTCTGTTCCCGAACGAGAAGGGTGCACACTAGGGGCTCTCCTGAGCTTCTTAGTGAAAGTTTTAGTTTAGGTTTTTTATTTTCAGTGAGACCTGCTGGCAACAGGCTCACTGCATCGAGGGACTAAGGGGAGAAGAAGCGAACTCACCTGCGTGCAGAGTGGATTGGGCTTCTTAGGCTACTGGACATTAGCTCCAGAGGGACGATCACAGGCCCAGCCTGGATGGGTCCCAGAGCCGCGCCGCCGGCCCCCTTACAGAGCCAGAAGGCAGAAGAGGTCCGGAAAATCGGCGGCAGAAGACGTCCTGTCTTCAACAAGGTAGCGCACAGCACTGCAGCTGTGCGCCATTGCTCTCAGCACACTTCACACTCTGGTCACTGAGGGTGCAGGGCGCTGGGGGGGAGCGCCCTGAGACGCAATAATAAACACCTTGGATGGCAAAAAAATGCATCACATATAGCTCCTGGGCTATATGGATGCATTTAACCCCTACCAAAATACATAGAAAAACGGGAGATAAGGCCGCCGATAAGGGGGCGGAGCCTATCTCCTCAGCACACTGGCGCCATTTTCCCTCACAGCTCCGTTGGAGGGAAGCTCCCTGTCTCTCCCCTGCAGTCACTACACTACAGAAAGGGTTAAAAAAGAGAGGGGGGGGCACTAATTACGCGCAGTATTAAATATACAGCAGCTATAAGGGGAAAAACACTTATATAAGGTTATCCCTGTATATATATAGCGCTCTGGTGTGTGCTGGCAAACTCTCCCTCTGTCTCCCCAAAGGGCTAGTGGGTCCTGTCCTCTATCAGAGCATTCCCTGTGTGTGTGCTGTATGTCGGTACGTTTGTGTCGACATGTATGAGGAGAAAAATGATGTGGAGACGGAGCAGATTGCCTGTAATAGTGATGTCACCCCCTAGGGGGTCGACACCTGAGTGGATGAACTGTTGGAAGGAATTACGTGACAGTGTCAGCTCTGTATAAAAGACAGTGGTTGACATGAGACAGCCGGCTACTCAGCTTGTGCCTGTCCAGACGTCTCATAGGCCGTCAGGGGTTCTAAAGCGCCCGTTACATCAGATGGCAGATATAGACGCCGACACGGATACTGACTCCAGTGTCGACGGTGAAGAGACAAATGTGACTTCCAGTAGGGCCACACGTTACATGATTGAGGCAAAGAAAAATACGAGTACCACCAAAAAGGGGTATTATGTTCGGTGAGGAAAAACTACCTGTAGTTTTCCTGAATCTGAGAAATTAAATGAGGTGTGTAATGATGTGTGGTTTTCCCCCGATAACAACTGATAATTTCTAAAATGTTATTGGCATTATATCCTTTCCCGCCAGAGGTTAGGGTGCGTTGGGAAACACCCCCTAGGGGGGATAAAGCGCTCACACGCTTGTAAGGGCTCTACCCTCTCCTGAGATGGCCGCCCTTAAGGATCCTGCTGATAGAAAGCAGGAGGGTATCCTAAAATGTATTTACACACATACTGGTGTTATACTGCGACCAGCAATCGCCTCAGCCTGGATGTGCAGTGCTGGGTTGGCATGGTCGGATTCCCTGACTGAAAATATTGATACCCTAGATAGGGACAGTATATTTTTGCCTATAGAGCATTTAAAAGATGCATTTCTATATATGCGTGATGCACAGCGGAATATTTGCCGACTGGCATCAAGTCTAAGTGCGTTGTCCATTTCTACCAGTAGAGGGTTATGGACACGTCAGTGGTCAGGTGATGCGTATTCTAAACGGCATTTGGAAGTATTGCCTTATTAAGGGGAGGAGTTATTTGGGGTCGGTCTTTCAGACCTGGTGGCCACGGCAACAGCTGGGAAATCCACGTTTGTACCCCAGGTCGCCTCTCAACATGAGAAGACGCTGTATTATCAGGCGCAGTCTTTTCGTGGACAAGCGGGCAAAAGGTTCCTCATTTCTGCCCCGTGACAGAGGGAGAGGAAAAAGGCTGCAGAAATCAGCCAGTTCCCAGGAACAGAAACCCTCTCCCGCCTCTGCCAAGCCCTCAGTATGACGCTGGGGCTTTACAAGCAGAATCAGGCACGGTGGGGGGCCCGTCTCAATGAATTTCAGCGCGCAGTGGGCTCACTCGCAAGTAGACCCCTGGATCCTTCAGGTGATATCTCAGGGGTACAAATTAGAATTCGAGACGTCTCCCCCTCGCCGTTTCCTAAAGTCGGCTTTACCGATGTCTCCTTCTGACACGGAGACAGTTTTGGAAGCCATTCACAAGCTGTATTCCCAGCAGGTGAAAATCAAGGTACCCCTCCTGCAACAGGGAACGGGGTATTATTCCACACTGTTGTGGTACCGAAGCCAGACGGCTCGGTGAGACCGATTCTAAATCTAAAATCTTTGAACACTTACATACAGAGGTTCAAATTCAAGATTGAGTCACTCAGAGCAGTGATTGCGAACCTGGAAGAAGGGGACTACATGATGTCTCGGGACATCAAGGATGCTTACCTTCATGTCAAAATTTACCCTTCTCACCAAGGGTACCGCAGGTTTATGGTACAGAACTGTCACTATCAGTTCAGACGCTGCCGTATGGATGGTCCACGGCACCCCGGGTCTTTACCAAGGTAATCGCCGAAATGATGATATTCCTTCGAAGGAAGGGAAGTTTAGTTATCCCTTACTTGGACGATTCCCTGATAAGGGTAAGATCCATGGAACAGTTGGAGGTCGGTGTAGCACTATCTCAGGTAGTGTTGCGGCAGCACGATTGGATTCTCAATATTCCAAAATCGCAGCTGGTTCCGATGACTTGTCTTCTGTTCCTAGGGATGATCCTGGACACAGTCCAGAAAAAGGTGTTTCTCCCGGAGGAGAAAGCCAGGGAGTTATCCGAGCTAGTCAGGAACCTCCTAAAACCGAGCCAAGTCTCAGTGCATCAATGCACAAGGGTTCTGGGTAAAATGGTGGCTTCCTACGAAGCAATCCCATTCGGCAGATTCCACGCAATAACTTTCCAGTGGGACCTGCTGGACAAATGGTCCGGGTCGCATCTTCAGATGCATCAGCGGATAACCCTGTCACCAAGGACAAGGGTGTCCCTCCTGTGGTGGTTGCAGAGTGCTCATCTTCTAGAGGGCCGCAGATTCGGCATTCAGGACTGGGTCCTGGTGACCACGGATGCCAGCCTGCGAGGCTGGGGAGCAGTCACACAGGGAAGGAATATCCAGGGCTTATGGTCAAGCCTGGAGACAACACTTCACTTAAATATCCTGAAGCTAAGGGCCATTTACAATGCTCTAAGCTTAGCAAGACCTCTGCTTCAAGGTCAGCCGGTGTTGATCCAGTCGGACAACATCACGGCAGTCACCCATGTAAACAGACAGGGTGGCACAAGAAGCAGGAGGGCAATGGCAGAAGCTGCAAGGATTCTTCGCTGGGCGGAAAATCATGTGATAGCACTGTCAGCAGTATTCATTCCGGGAGTGGACAACTGGGAAGCAGACTTCCTCAGCACGACCTCCACCCGGGAGAGTGGGGACTTCACCCAGAAGTCTTCCACATGATTATAAACCGTTGGGAAAAACTCGACAGGTATTGCGCCAGGTCAAGGGACCCTCAGGCAATAGCTGTAGACGCTCTGGTAACACTGTGGGTGTACCAGTCAGTGTATGTGTTCCCTCCTCTGCCTCTCATACCCAAGGTACTGAGATTGATAAGATGGAGAGGAGTAAGCACTATATTCGTGGCTCCGGATTGATCAAGAAGGACTTGGTAACCGGAACTTCAAGAGATGCTCACGGAGGATCCGTGGCCTCTACCTCTAAGAAGGGACCTGCTCCAGCAAGGACCCTGTCTGTTCCAAGACTTACCGCGGCTGCGTTTGACGGCATGGCGGTTGAACGCCGGATCCTGAAGGAAAAAAGGCATTCCGGATGAAGTCATCCCTATCCTGATCAAAGCCAGGAAGTATGTAACCGCAAAACATTATCACCGCATTTGGCGAAAATATGTTGCGTGGTGCGAGGCCAGTAAGGCCCGACGGAGGAAATTCAACTGGGTCGATTCCTACATTTCCTGCAAACAGGAGTGTCTATGGGCCTGAAATTGGGGTCCATTAAGGTTCAAATTTCGGCCCTGTCAATTTTCTTCCAAAAAGAACTAGCTTCAGTTCCTGAAGTTCAGACGTTTGTAAAAGGGGTACTGCATATACAGCCTCCTTTTGTGCCTCCAGTGGCACTTTGGGATCTCAATGTAGTTTTCGGGTTCCAAAAGTCACATTGGTTGAACCACTTAAATCTGTGGAGTTAAAATATCTCACATGGAAAGTGGTCATGCTGTTGGCCCTGGCATGGGCCAGGCGCGTGTCAGAATTGGCGGCTTTATCCTGTAAAAGCCCTTATCTGATTTTCCATTCGCAAGGGCGGAATTGAGGACTCGTCCTCAGTTTCTCCCTTAGGTGGTTTCAGCGTTTCACCTGAACCAACCTATTGTGGTGCCTGCGGCTACTAGGGACTTGGAGGACTCCAAGTTGCTAGACGTGTCAGGGCCCTGAAAATATATGTTTCCAGGACGGCTGGAGTCAGGAAATCTGACTCGCTGTTTATCCTGTATGCACCCAACAAGCTGGGTGCTCCTGCTTCTAAGCAGACTATTGCTCGTTGGATTTGTAGTACAATTCAGCTTGCACATTCTGTGGCAGGCCTGCCACAGCCAAAAATCTGTAAATGCCCACTCCACAAGGAAGGAGGCTCATCTTGGGCGGCTGCCCGAGGGGTCTCGGCTTTACAACTTTGCCGAGCAGCTACTTGGTCAGGAGCAAATACGTTTGTAAAATTCTACAAAATTGATACCCTGGCTGAGGAGGACCTGGAGTTCTCTCATTGGTGCTGCAGAGTCATCCGCACTCTCCCGCCCGTTTGGGAGCTTTGGTATAATCCCCATGGTCCTTACGGAGTCCCCAGCATCCACTTAGGACGTTAGAGAAAATAAGAATTTACTTACCGATAATTCTATTTCTCGTAGTCCGTAGTGGATGCTGGGCGCCCATCCCAAGTGCGGATAGTCTGCAATACTGGTACATAGTTATTGTTACCAAAAAATCGGGTTATTGCTGTAGTGAGCCATCTTTTCTAGAGGCTCCTCTGTTATCATGCTGTTAACTGGGTTCAGATCACAAGTTGTACAGTGTGATTGGTGTGGCTGGTATGAGTCTTACCCGGGATTCAAAATCCTTCCTTATTGTGTACGCTCGTCCGGGCACAGTATCCTAACTGAGGCTTGGAGGAGGGTCATAGGGGGAGGAGCCAGTGCACACCAGATAGTCCTAAAGCTTTCTTTAGATGTGCCCAGTCTCCTGCGGAGCCGCTATTCCCCATGGTCCTTACGGAGTCCCCAGCATCCACTACGGACTACGAGAAATAGAATTATCGGTAAGTAAATTCTTATTTTCCAGCTTAGACCTCAGTCTTCTGGGTCAGAGATTCAGCGGGTGGGCATAGTGATTTCCTTGCTACAAGGAGACCCACAGGTCTGGGCATATGGGTTGCAGCCTGACTGTCCGTCGCTTAAAAGTGTTGATGCTTTTTTTACGGCACTGGGCATGTTGTATGATGACCCTGACAAGACGGCCTCAGCCGAGGCTCAGATTTCGATCCTTAAGCAAGGGCGAAGGCCAGTTGAGGTTTATTGTACGGAGTTTCGGAGGTTGGCCCATGATACCCAGTGGAATGACCCAGCCCTGAGACACCAGTACCGAAGAGGTCTTTCTAACCAGTTAAAAGACCAACTGGTACAATATCCCTTGCCTGATAGCTTGGATCAGCTCATGCAGTTATCCATTCGGGTGGATAGACGGCTGAGAGAGCGCAGGCTTGAAAGGGAGACCGAGGTTTCCTTCTTTCCCAAGGGAACCTCAGACTCTGAGGAATTTTCCGAGGAGCCTATGCAGATTGGGGCTACCCGCCTCTCCTCGCGTGAGAAGACGCGGAGGAGACAGCAGGGGTTATGTTTGTACTGTGGGAATAAAGGTCATGTGGTAGTATCATGCCCAGAAAAGCCGGAAAACTTCAGGGCCTGAGGGTGATGGGAAATATCCTGTCAGGTCAGAAGTCGGAATTTCCCAAGAAGACTTTTATCATTCCGGTGACCTTGAAGATCCTCGGTCAAACTGTCAAGACTGAGGCCTTTGTGGACAGTGGGGCCGACGGGGTTTTTATGGACCGCCAATTCGCCCTGAGACACTCTGTTCCCTTAGTATCCTTGGCATCGGAAATTGAGATTTGTGGGATAAACGGGGAACCATTATCCCAGGGTAAAATTACCTCTTGCACTAGCCAGATTTCTTTGTTTATTGGAGCCACACACTCTGAAAAATTGTCCTTTTATGTGACTGTCTGTACTTTTGCCCCATTGGTGTTGGGGTTACCATGGTTAAGGGCCCACAATCCTCAATTTGACTGGGTCTCTGGGGAGATTCTTAGTTGGGGTACTGATTGTTTCAGGAGTTGCTTGAGCCTTCCAGTCAGGCTTTCGCAGCTAAGTTTGCCAGGATTGCCAGGATGTTATGCAGATTTTGCGGACGTGTTCTCCAAAAGAGTTGCAGAGGTACTACCTCCCCATCGCCCCTATGACTGTGCCATTGATTTGTTGCCGAATGCTAAGCTTCCCAAGAGCAGGTTGTACTCCCTGTCATGTCCTGAGACTCAGGCTATGGCAGAGTACATTCAGGAGAACTTGGCTAAGGGATTTATCAGACCTTCACAGTCTCCAGTTGGGTCGGGGTTCTTCTTCGCGGGTAAAAAGGACGGTTCGTTGCGACCCTGCATCGACTTCAGGGAATTGAACCGTATCACGATTAAAAACTCATACCCACTGCCTCTCATTTCGGTCTTGTTTGACCAGCTTCGTACTGCCACCATTTTTTCTAAGATTGACCTACGCGGTGCGTACAATCTAATCCGAATAAGAGAGGGGGATGAATGGAAGACTGCCTTTAATACCCACTCAGGGCATTATGAATATTTGGTGATGCCTTTTGGGCTCTGTAATGCCCCGGCAGTCTTCCAGGACTTCATGAACGATGTGCTCAGGGAATATTGGATAGATTCTTAGTTGTATACTTAGATGACATCCTAATCTTCTCCCATTCCCTGGAGGAACATCGGAAGCATGTACGCTTAGTCCTCCAGAAACTCAGAGACCACCGGCTTGGGGCGAAGCTGGAGAAGTGCATTTCTAGGATATATTATCTCCCCAGAAGGTTTCCAAATGGAGGGTTCCAAGGTACAGGCAGTCCTGGATTGGGTGCAGCCCACTAGTTTGAAGGCGCTTCAGCGTTTTCTGGGCTTTGCGAATTTTTATAGACGATTTATCGCTGGATTTTGTGAGGCCAAAGCGGCTTTTGCCCGTCTCAAAAGGGCATTTGTCTCGGCCAAGGTGCTGCGACACCCAGATCCAGAGCGTCTTTTTGTGGTGGAGGTGGATGCCTCTGAGATGGGTATTGGGGCAGTGCTCTCTCAGATGGGGGTGTCTGATAATCGCCTTCATCCCTGTGCTTACTTTTCCCGTAAATTTTCGCCTGCCGAGATGAATTATGACGTGGGTAACCGGGAATTGTTGGCTATTAAGGATGCACTCGAGGAGTGGAGACACTGGCTTGAGGGGTCTAAGTTTGTGGTCTCAATTCTCACCGACCATAAGAATTTGGCATATTTAGAGTCAGCGAAGCGCCTCAATGCCAGGCAGGCACGATGGGCTTTGTTTTTTGCTCGCTTTAATTTTTTGATAACATATCGCCCTGGGTCAAAAAACATCAAGGCTGATGCGCTCTCGCTGAGTTTTGCTCCAATCCAGGAGACCACCGAGGAGCCATTGCCCATTGTGTCCCCATCATGTATTAAAGTGGGCATTACCCAGGACCTCTTGTCATTAGTCCTTAGAGCACAGGAGCAGGCTCCTCCAGACCTTCCGGTAGGTCTTTTGTTTGTGCCTCCTAGGTTAAGACAGCGAGTGTTCCTGGAATTCCATGCCAAGAAGTCGGCAGGTCACCCGGGTATTGCCAGAACTCGGAAGTTGCTATCTAGGGCGGTGTGGTGGCCCTCGGTGGCTAGGGATGTGGATCAGTGGGTAAGGGCATGTGACATCTGTGCCCGAAATAAGACTCCTAGAGGGGTTCCTGTTGGCCCATTACATCCACTCTCTACTCCATCTAAGCCATGGACCCACATTTCAATGGATTTTGTGGTGGACTTGCCCAAATCCTCGGGGATGACAGCCATCTGGGTTGTCGTTGACAGGTTTTCGAAGATGGCGCACTTCGTTCCATTGGTTGGGCTGCCATCGGCCAGACGCCTGTCTGAATTATTTATGCTGCATGTTGTGCGCCTCCACGGGTTGCCACTTGATGTTGTTATGATTCCAGCACTCCTGACCAGAGGAGATCTTATGACAATGACCAGAGCGCTGGAATGGAATGCTGGTAACGGGAGCAGGAAAGACTAGTTGCCCCTGGCGCCCTAACTCTATTGTCTCACCCGTGCTATCGGAAATCCCTTGCGAGACTATGGTTTCTTGAGCCCTTGGCAGCCACGTTTGAAGGGCGGATTATGTCTGCCCAACTCCGATGCCCCCCGGTCTTAATGAGAGACAAAGGGAAATCCGAGGCAGGATGATAACAAGAGGACCTCTGACTGACAACAGGCCAGGGGCAACAAGCTAACTAGCAAAGACCTGAAGTATGTGCGGAAAAACCGCCAGGGAAAAGGACAACCAAAAATCCACTTGTCCAATACTCCTACCCAGCACCGCCGGATACCAGAGTGGACCTGTGGAAGCGGAACCCTCCGCAAAATGCTCCAAAACACAAATAATAAATGGTAAAGCGGCCAAGCCGCAACACACGGCAAAGCCGCGACTCACGAACACCACTGGATGTTAAACGGTGATCAGTCAGGACTCCAGGAACAAGATGACAACTTCCGAGTACAGGACTACTGGAGACTGGAACGACCGGATACAGCAAGACTGGAAACAGACTCTCAGCAAACAAGGACAGCATGCAGGAAGCTATTACCGGCGTCTGTGAGAAGCCCTGAGAGTGCATATAAACAGGAGTCCTCCAATCAGCTGCTGACAGGGCTGATTACACAAATGCCGTGCAGCTGCCTTGCTGCACGGCCAGGAAACAGGTGCACAATCATCTTAACTGGACCCAGCAACGGGGAATGCGGTCCGCCAGTGGCGTCCCCGTTGCTAGGGTCCGTGCGGCTCAGTGCGCCCGGCGTCTAGCGTTGCCAGGGAGCCGGCGGCTGTACGCGTACGGCGTCCCTGGTTGCTAGGCGCCGGGCCACACCGACGAGCGGACCCCGGCGCCTAACAGTACCCCCCCCCCTTGAGGAGAGGTCAAGGAACCCCTAAAGCCAGGCTTCCGAGGAAATTCCCGAAAAAATCCCCTCTTGAGCTTTGGGGCATGAAGATCCTTATCCAGGACCCAAGACCTTTCCTCTGGACCATAGCCTCTCCAGTGAACCAGAAAATAAAGCCTGCCCCGGGACAATTTGGAATCGAGAACCTTCTCCACCAGGAACTCCTGTTGTCCCTGTACATCCACTGGAGATCTTCCCTGAGAGATCTTCCGAGGAAATCTACTGGAAGAAACGTATGGTTTCAACAGGGAGCAATGAAACGTATTTCCAATCCGGAGAGATCTTGGTAAACGTAACCGGAAAGCAACTGGGTTGACTTTTTTAATAATATGAAATGGTCCAATAAATTTGGGTCCCAATCTAGCCGAGGATTGTCGAAGTCTAATGTTACGAGTCGACAACCATACCCATCTCCCACCTTAAAAGTGCAAGGACGTCGGAGCCTGTCAGAATTTTTTTTCTCTTGAAAGGCCGCTTTTCTGAGAGCAAGGTGCACTTTTTTCCAAATGGCTCTGAGATGGGAGGTTAAGGTTAGCGAGGAAACTGAGGAATGTTGAAAAAAAGAATTAGCTCTGGGGTGAAAACCAAAAACTGAAAAGAATGGAGACACATTAGTGGAGGAATGACAAGAATTATTGTAAGCAAACTCCGCCAATGGAAGAAACTCGGACCAATCATTCTGGAGTTTGGCTGAGTACAAACGCAAATACTGTTTCAATGATTGGTTAACTCGCTCGGTTTGCCCGTTGGATTGGGGGTGGTAACCGGATGTTAATGAGAATTTCATCTTTAATGAAGCACAAAAACTCTTCCAGAATTGTGCAATGAATTGTGGACCCCGATCAGAAACAATATCAGTGGGCAACCCATGAAGTCTGAAAACATGGCGGAGAAACAAAACTGCCAATCCTTGGGCAGATGGCAGTCGGGGAAGAGCAATGAAATGAGCCATCTTGCTAAAACGGTCCACTACCACCCATATGACTCGGCATCCGGCTGAAAGGGGAAGGTCTACCACAAAATCAATGGAAATATGAGACCATGGCCTGAGGGGGACATTTAAGGGCATAAGTTGCCCGATAGGCAAGGAACGGGGAACCTTATGCTGTGCACAAACCTGACATGAAAAAACAAACTCCTTAACGTCTTTAGAAAGACCAGGCCACCATACTGAGCGGGAGACTAACTCCAAAGTCTTAGAGATCCCCGGATGCCCGGAAACTTTGTTATCATGGAACTCAGTCAAAACAGTAGCTCTCAAAAACTCAGGGACGTAAAGACGACCAGCAGGAGTATTTCCAGGAGCTTGGTGTTGAAGCTGTTTTAACTGGGTAAATAAATCTTGTGTGAGGCCTGCCCAAATGACTGAAGATGGAAGTATGGGAGTAACAGGACTGTTATTGTGAACCGGAAGAAAACTGCGTGACAGGGCATCCACCTTGGTATTCTTGGAACCTGGCCTGAAAGTGATAATAAATTTGAAACGAGTAAAGAATAAAGCCCAACGAGCCTGCCGGGCATTCAGCCGCTTAGCTGATTCGATGTATTGCAGGTTTTTATGGTCAGTCAATACTGAAATAGTATGTGTTGCTCCCTCCAGCCAATGCCTCCACTCCTCGAAAGCCCATTTTATTGCCAGTAACTCCCGGTTACCAACGTCATAGTTGGATTCAGCGGAGGAGAATTTCCTGGACATAAAGGCACAAGGATGTAGTTCCAGAGACTCCGGATCCTTTTGAGATAGGATAGCCCCCACTCCAACCTCCGAGGCATCAACCTCCACAACGAAGGGTAATTCTGGATTGGGATGTCTGAGGACTGGAGCAGAGACAAAAGCTTGTTTCAGGGCCTGAAAGGACAACTCAGCTTTACGCGACCAGTTGGTAGGATCCGCTCCTTTCTTTGTCAGAGCCACAATGGGAGCAACCAGGTCGGAAAAAGAATGAATGAACCTCCTATAATAATTTGCAAACCCTAAAAAGCGCTGAATTGCTTTTAAATTGGTGGGTTGCGCCCAACTAAGGATGGCCTGGAGCTTCTTAGGTTCCATGAAAAATCCCCGAGGGGAAATAATGTACCCTAAAAAAGATACCTCCGTGACATGAAACTCACATTTCTCCAGCTTGGCATATAGATGATTCTCACGTAACTTTTGAAGAACCTGACGCACCTGGGTAACATGTTGTTCAATTGAGTCAGAATAAATCATGATGTCGTCTAAGTAAACGACCACGAATTTCCCTAGGAAGTCACGGAGCACATCGTTAATGAGGTCCTGGAAAACTGCAGGAGCGTTAGACAAGCCGAACGGCATCACCAGGTACTCGTAGTGACCCGACTGAGTACTGAAGGCCGTCTTCCACTCATCTCCAGACTTGATTCGGATGAGGTTATACGCTCCTCTTAGGCCAATTTTAGAAAAAATCACAGCCGAACGCAGCTGATCAAAGAGGACAGAAATCAGTGGCAGAGGATAAGTATTTTTTACTGAGACTTTATTCAGGGCTCTAAAGTCAATGCAAGGTCTAAGCGAGCCATCCTTTTTCTCCACAAAGAAGAAGCCTGCACTTAAAGGAGATTTTGATGGCCTAATAAATCCTTTCCCTAGGCTCTCCTTAACATAATCATTCATGGCCGCAGTTTCTGGCCCGGATAAAGCATATAACCTTCCCTTTGGCAATGCGGCACCAGGAATTAGCTCAATAGCACAATCATAAGGCCGATGTGGAGGCAGAATGTCTGCATTGCCCTTGGAGAACACATCAGCAAACTCTTGGTATTCCAGGGGAATGAGTTCAGGAATGGCAGCTGCTATTCTGACTGGAAACGTAATACATTCCTTATCACAGAAGGTACCCCATTGTGAAATCTCCCCCGACCGCCAATCACTGGTGGGATTATGAAAGGCCAGCCAAGGGTGACCCAGAACCACTGGAACTGCTGGGCAATGGGTAAGGAAGAACTCGATTTTTTCAGAATGAAGAGCTCCTACCGTAAGTAGTACAGGGGGTGTACAGAGGGAAATAACCCCATTGGACAGTGGACTCCCATCTAAGCCATGCATGGTGACACACCTACCCAAAGATAACTGAGGAATGCCTAAGGCCTTAGCCCAAGTTAAATCCATAAAGTTTCCTGCAGCTCCACTGTCAACAAAAGCCGACACCGAAGAACTGAGGCTGCCAAAGGAAACTTTAGCTGGGACTAAAAGGGAGTTATTCGAGGAGATAAGCTGCAGACCTAGGTGAACCCCCTCACAATTCACCTGGTCGAGGCGTTTCCCGACTTGTTCGGACAATTACGAGCAAAATGTCCCTTACCCCCACAGTACAAACAAAGACCAGAGTTTTGCCTTCTGGCTCTTTCTTCAGGAGACAGCCGGGAGAGACCCATCTGCATGGGCTCCTCTACGTCCTCAGGAATGGAATATACACATGGAGTTGACCTGACAGGTGCTCCTTTTTCAGCCCTCCGCTCTCTGAGACGACGATCAATCTTAATAGAAAGCTCCATGAGTTTATCGAGAGTCTCAGGAGCGGGATACTGAAGGAGACTGTCTTTTATAGACTCTGATAAGCCGAGGCGAAACTGACTGCGCAGGGCTGGGTCATTCCAGCCACAGTCGTTCGACCAACGGCGAAACTCCGTACAATAAACCTCTGCAGGATTCCTACCCTGTCTGAGAGCGCGCAACTGACCTTCAGCGGATGCCTCTCTATCAGGGTCATCATACAATAGCCCTAAAGACCCAAAAAAGGCGTCTACTGACAACAAGGCCGGATCCTCTGCTTTTAAACCAAATGCCCAGGTCTGAGGATCCACCTGGAGCAAAGAAATAATAATCCCAACCCGCTGAGATTCAGTACCCGAGGAGATCGGTCTTAAACGAAAATAAAGTTTTCAGGATTCTTTAAAATTAAAAAACTCTTTCCTATCACCAGAAAAACGGTCAGGCAAATGCATCTTTGGTTCAGGGACTACCCTCGGGGAAGTTCGCAAAATATCTTCCTGCGACTTCACCCGAAGGGAAAGATCCTGAACCATCTGAGTAAGTTCTTGAATCTGGCTGACTAAGAGCTGACCAGGATTTGGCCCTAAACCTGTTGGATTCATGAGGCCGATAAACTCTTACAAAACTGAATGAGAAAAAAATTAAACCCCGTTTAATTTTAAGTTTTGGTGTGGCCGGTAATAATGTTATGATTCCAGCACTCCTGACCAGAGGAGATCTTATGACAATGACCAGAGCGCTGGAATGGAATGCTGGTAACGGGAGCAGGAAAGACTAGTTGCCCCTGGCGCCCTAACTCTATTGTCTCACCCGTGCTATCGGAAATCCCTTGCGAGACTATGGTTTCTTGAGCCCTTGGCAGCCACGTTTGAAGGGCGGATTATGTCTGCCCAACTCCGGTGCCCCCCGGTCTTAATGAGAGACAAAGGGAAATCCGAGGCAGGATGATAACAAGAGGACCTCTGACTGACAACAGGCCAGGGGCAACAAGCTAACTAGCAAAGACCTGAAGTATGTGCGGAAAAACCGCCAGGGAAAAGGACAACCAAAAATCCACTTGTCCAATACTCCTACCCAGCACCGCCGGATACCAGAGTGGACCTGTGGAAGCGGAACCCTCCGCAAAATGCTCCAAAACACAAATAATAGATGGTAAAGCGCCCAAGCCGCAACACACGGCAAAGCCGCGACTCACGAACACCACTGGATGTTAAACGGTGATCAGTCAGGACTCCAGGAACAAGATGACAACTTCCGAGTACAGGACTACTGGAGACTGGAACGACCGGATACAGCAAGACTGGAAACAGACTCTCAGCAAACAAGGACAGCATGCAGGAAGCTATTACCGGCGTCTGTGAGAAGCCCTGAGAGTGCATATAAACAGGAGTCCTCCAATCAGCTGCTGACAGGGCTGATTACACAAATGCCGTGCAGCTGCCTTGCTGCACGGCCAGGAAACAGGTGCACAATCATCTTAACTGGACCCAGCAACGGGGAACGCGGTCCGCCAGTGGCGTCCCTGTTGCTAGGGTCCGTGCGGCTCAGTGCGCCCGGCGTCTAGCGTTGCCAGGGAGCCGGCGGCTGTACGCGTACGGCGTCCCTGGTTGCTAGGCGCTGGGCCGCACCGACGAGCGGACCCCGGCGCCTAACAGATGTGGTCTCTGACCGCGGATCCCAGTTTGTGGCCAAATTCTGGAGGGCATTTTGTTCCGATCTCCAGATTTCTGTCAGCTTGTCGTCAGGCTACCATCCGCAGTCTAATGGGCAGACTGAAAGGGTGAACCAGTCCTTGGAGCAGTTCCTCAGGTGTTATGTCTCCAAGTGTCAGACTGAATGGGTGGCTCATCTGTCCATGGCGGAGTTTGCCTATAACAACGCGGCTCACTCTGCTACAGGGATCTCTCCCTTCCTTTGTGTGTATGGGCATCATCCTAAGGCCAATTCTTTTGACCCCCTGGACTCCACGCCTGGTGGTTCCTCTGTGGTTTCGGTCCTTAGAGGTGTTTGGAGGAAAGTGAAGAAAGCCCTTGTGTCTGTGTCATTAGTGACCAAAAGGGTTTTTGATAAGTGGAAAAGACCCTGCAGCTTCAAATTAGGAGACTTCGTCTGGTTGTCTACCAAGAATTTGAAGTTGAGACAGCCATATCATAAGTTAGGCCCCCGGTTCATCGGTCCTTATAAGATCACTAGGGTTATCAATCCGGTGGCATTTCAGTTAGATCTACCCCATTCTTTGGGTATCAATAAAACATTTCATTGTTCCCTTTTAAAACGGGCGATTAGTAATCCTTCTTCCAGTGGAAGACCTTCCCCTCTTCTGATACGTGGCCAGAGGGAGTTTGTTGTTGAAAGGATTCTTGACTCCAAGATGGTTCGGGGTCGGCTGTCATTTTTGGTGCACTGGAAGGGGTATGGCCCGGAGGAGCGGTCGTGGGTGCGCAGTTGTGATCTTCATGCCCCCAGACTGTTACGCTCTTTCTTCTCGCAGTTCCCCGATAAACCCGGTGGTAGGGGTTCTTTGACCTCTCGTCAGAGGGGGGGTACTGTTAGGGTCTCCTGCTCTGTGCTGCCACATCGTCATGGCAACCGGGAGACAAGTGCTAGCGGAGTAACCTGAGCGTAGCTGATACTCCGGTTCGGGTCTTTTGCTGTGCAATGGTTAGAGGCTCGGTGCACGGCAGGGGATCCGGTGCTGGTTTTTGTGCTCACAGTCTGTGAGGTCTGAGTGGGGCGTGGACAGCATCTGCTATATAAACCCTCTTCTCAGGTTAGGCAGATGCTGCTGAATCTTTGTTGGTTAGTCAGTTCCTGAAAGCTAGCTAGTACTGTGTAAACTTTGTATTTGTTTGTTGCTTACTGCAAATAGGCCTTGGGATTTGGTATTACACTCTGCCAATCCAGACCTAGCAGTAAGACTGGAGTCAGTCGTTTAACCTGCTGCGGTTCTTTTGCTACTCTGTGAACCTAGCAAGTTTGCGGCTGTATTCTCAGACTTGCCTGCCAAAATCCTTTCTCACTGTGCAAGGTGTTCAGGTGTCAGTTTAGTGGCAGTAAGCTGAACCAGTGCACTGCAAGTGAGGACTAGGCTTGTGGAGACTCTCCTTGTGTCTATTATTCCATCTCTGACCAAGGAGTTTACTGCCAAACCCGTTGGTAACCCTTTAGGGTTTTGCTGTTGCCCTTAGCAACAGCATTTCGGGTTCTCTACGTATTTAATCACTACTTCTCGCTTCTTTCCATCTGAGCATTCCTAATACTAGGAAGACACCCGGTTTCTTAGCCTTTGGGCTTCTCTGTTCACTTTGTGTTTATTTTGTTACCCTATCACCTTCTGTGTATGTAATGTCATATTCCCCAGTCTGTCTGTGAGTTCATTTGTTTTGCATCCCTCACCGTTCAGACACCAGTACATTCCTGCTGGCACTGGTGTGCATAACAGGCAGCTAGTAGCCCCTAGCTTTCTGTTTGCTTTAGTTAGAGGTCCCCTTTTTATTATCCTGTCTTGGCTCAAGCCTTGTCTCACTCTAAGACCTGGGGGCATCGGAGTTGGGCAGACCTAATCCGCCCTTCAAACGCGGCTGCCGTGGGCCCAAGAAACCATAGTCACTCAGGCGTGAACTGACCACACGGGTAAAACAATGGAGGTAGGGTGCTAGGGGCTATTCCCGTACCATCCCTTATTTCAGCGTCACGTCCTGGTGCTCTGGACTTACTACGCAACATCTCTCTAGTTCTGAGCATCAGGAACGTAACATTACCACTGGCCCAAAAAACAAAAAGAAAAAATATAAAGAGTTATTTATTTTTGGTGGGCCTTGAAATTCGGCCTCATGAATCCGGCAGTATTAGGACCGAATCCCAGCCAGCTTTTGGCCAACCAGATTCAGGAACTAACTCAGATGGTTCAGGATCTTACTCTTCGGGTGAGATCTCTGGAAGATCTTTTGCGAGCCTCCCCGAGTATGATTCCAGAACCAAAGATGCAACTTCCTGACCGTTTTTCAGGTAACCGAAAGGATTTTTTTAATTTCAAGGAAGCTTGTAAGCTTTATTTTCGTTTAAGGCCCCCGATCCTCTGGTACTGAGTCTCAACAGGTCGGGATTGTGATGTCATTACTACAAGGCGATCCGCAAACCTGGGCTTTTGGGCTAAAAGCCGATGATGTTGCCTTGCTTTCTGCAGATACTTTTTTTAAGTCCCTAGGCCTTTTGTACAATGACCCTGATAGGGAAGCGTCGGCTGAGAGCCACCTGCGTGCACTTAAGCAAGGAAAAAATCCAGCAGAGGCGTATTGTACCGAGTTTCGCCGTTGGTCGAACGACTGTGGCTGGAATGACCCGGCCCTGCGCAGTCAGTTTCACCTCGGTTTGTCTGAAGTTATTAAAGACAGTCTCCTTCAGTACCCCGCTCCAGAGACTTTAGACAAACTCATGGAGCTTGCTATTAAAATTGATCGTCGTCTCCGGGAGCGGAGGGCTGAAAGAGGAGCTAGTTTCAGGCCTAGTCCATGTGTGTATACTTTCCCTGAGGACGTCGAGGAGCCCATGCAAATGGGTCTCTCCCGGCTGTCCCCAGAGGAAAGAACCAGAAGGCTAAATTCTGGTCTTTGCTTGTATTGTGGTGGCAAGGGACATATCGCGCGTAATTGCCCGAATAAGCAGGGAAACGCTCTGACCAAGTGAATTGTGAGGGGGTTCACTTGGGTCTGCAACTGATCTCCTCTAATGATTCCTTATTAGTTCCTGTAAAAATTTCCTTTGGTAGTCTCAGTTCGTTGGTGTCGGCCTTTGTTGACAGTGGAGCTGCGGGAAATTTCATGGATCTTGGTTGGGCTAAGGCTTTGGGCGTTCCACAGATACCTTTGGATAAAAGTATCACCGTGCACGGTTTGGATGGTGGTCCGCTTTCTAATGGGGTAATCACTCACCGCACACCTCCAGTACAACTGACAGTGGGGGCCCTACATTCGGAGAAAATCAAATTTTACCTTACCCATTGTCCGGCTATCCCCGTAGTGTTGGTTCACCCCTGGCTTGCCTTTCATAATCCCACCATAGATTGGCGGTCTGGGGAGATTTCCCGATGGGGTCCCTTTTGTGTTAAGGAATGTATTTCCCGTCCAGTCAAGGTTGCGGCAGTCACCTCAAAACTTATTCCTTTGGAATATCAGGACTTTGCCGATGTTTTCTCCAAGGGTAATGCAGATATTCTGCCCCCTCATCGGTCCTATGACTGCGCTATTGACTTAGTTCCTGGTGCCTCTTTGCCTAAAGGGAGACTATATGCCCTGTCTGGGCCGGAAACTACGGCAATGAATGATTATGTACAGGAGAGCCTGAAAAAAGGCTTCATTAGGCCCTCGAAATCTCCCTTGAGTGCAGGGTTCTTTTTTGTTGAGAAAAAAGATGGGTCGCTCAGACCATGTATTGAATATCGGGCTCTGAATAAAATTTCTGTTAAAAACACCTACCCCTTGCCACTGATTTCAGTACTATTTGATCAGCTCCGGACTGCCGTTATCTTTTCCAAGATCAATCTTAGAGGGGCTTACAATCTCATCCGAATAAAATCTGGGGATGAGTGGAAGACGGCTTTCAGCACACAGTCGGGACATTATGAATACCTGGTGATGCCGTTTGAGCTGTCTAATGCTCCTGCTTTATTTCAAGATCTCATTAACGACGTCCTGCGCGACTTTCTAGGAAAGTTTGTAGTCGTTTATTTAGACGACATTTTTATTTACTCTGAGTCTTTGGAACAACATATTACCCATGTGCGACTGGTCCTTCAGAAGTTACGGGAAAATCATTTGTACGCCAAACTGGAGAAATGTGATTTCCACATCACAGAAGTATCCTTCCTGGGGTATATTATTTCTCCTAAGGGGTTTTTCATGGAACCAAAAAAACTCCAGGCCATCCTAAATTGGGCACAACCCACAAACTTAAAAGCAATTCAGCGCTTTTTAGGGTTTGCAAATTACTATAGGCCTTTTATTCATACCTTCTCAGATTTGGTTGCTCCTATTGTGGCATTGACTAAAAAAGGAGCGGACCCTTCCAATTGGTCGCCTGAAGCCAAGTCTGCCTTCCTGGCCTTAAAGCAGGCCTTTGTCTCAGCTCCAGTACTCAGACACCCTAACCCATATCTCCCCTTTATTGTCGAGGTAGATGCCTCAGAGGTTGTAGTGGGGGCAATCCTTTCTCAGGAAGACCCGGAGTCTCAGGAATTACACCCATCTGCCTTCATGTCCAGAAAATTCTCCTCCGCAGAATCCAACTATGATGTTGGTAATCGAGAATTGTTGGCAGTTAAATGGGCTTTCGAGGAGTGGAGGCACTGGTTGGAAGGAGCAAGGCATACCATTACGGTGTTTACTGACCACAAGAACCTGCAGTATATTGAGTCAGCTAAACGACTTAATGCTCGACAGGCACGTTGGGCGCTGTTTTTTACTCTTTTCAGGTTTATAATCACCTTCCAAGAATACAAAAGCCGATGCCCTGTCACGTTGTTTTCTTCCGGTTCACAATAACCACCCGGCTACTACCCCCATAGTCCCATCGTCTGTCATCCGGGCTGGCCTCACACAGGATTTATTTACACAGCTAGTCCAGCTTCAGCAGCAGGCTCCCAAAGTCACTCCTGCAGATCGTCTCTTCGTCCCTGAATTTCTGAGGGGCACTGTTCTAGCTGAGTTTCATGATAATAAGATTTCTGATCATCCGGGTATCACTAAGACCTTGGAGTTAATCTCTCGCTCAGTGTGGTGGCCTAATCTTTCTAAAGATGTAAGGGAATTTGTCCGTTCCTGTCAGGTTTGTGCTCAGTACAAGGTATCTCGATCGTTGCCGGTCGGGCAACTCATGCCTCTAGCTGTTCCTCTCAGGCCATGGTCACATATATCCATGGATTTCGTGGTGGACCTTCCTCTTTCAGCTGGGTTTCGAGTCATTTGGGTGGTAGTAGACCGTTTTAGTAAGATGGCCCACTCCATTGCTCTCCCCCGATTACCCTCTGCTCAAGGGTTGGCAGTTATGTTTCTCCGCCATGTGTTCAGGCTCCATGATTTACCCAGGGATATTGTCTCTGATCGGGGACCCCAATTCATCGCCCGTTTCTGGAAACGTTTTTGTGCCTCATTAAATATGAAACTCTCTTTAACATCTGGGTACCATCCACAGTCTAACGGACAAACTGAATGTGTTAATCAGTCGTTAAAACAGTATTTACGGCTATATTCAGCCAAACTTCAGAATGATTGGTCTGAATTTCTTCCTTTGGCCGAATTTGCCTATAATAACTCTTGTCATTCTTCCACCAAGGAGTCCCCATTCTTTTCGGTCTTGGGCTTCCATCCTAGAGCCAATTCTTTTTACCCTCATTCTCCCGTCTCCTCGTTGACCTTAACTTCCCGTCTCAGAATGATTTGGAAAAAAGGTGCACCTTGCCATTAAGAAGGCTGCCTTCCGAGAAAAAAAAAATTCTGATAGGTTTCGACGCCCATGCACTTTTAAGGTGGGAGATAAGGGGTGGTTGTCAACCCCCAACATCAAGCTCCGACAACCCTCGGCTAGATTGGGACCCAAATTTATTGGACCGTTCCTTATCGTTAAGAAGGTCAACCCAGTTGCTTTCCGGCTACGCTTGCCTAAATCACTCAAAATTGGCAATACTTTTCACTATTCCCTTCTGAAGCAGTATATTTCTTCCAGGAGATTCCCTCGGAAGACTTCCCAGGGTAGACCTCCGGTGGATGTTCAGGGGCAACAAGAGTTCTTGGTGGAGAAAGTTTTATATTCCAAAGTTTCTCGGGGCCGGCTTTATTTTTTGGTTCACTGGAAAGGCTATGGCCCGGAAGAAATGTCTTGGGTCCTGGATAATAATTTACATGCCCCTAAAGTTAAGAGATTATTCTTTCAGGAATTTCCTCAGAAACCTGGCTTTAGGGGTTCTTTAACCCCTCCTCAAGGGGGGGTTCTGTTAGGTGCCGCGGTCCGCGGCGCCGCTCGGTCTGCTTCCGAGCGACGCTCACGGCCGCCGCACCTCTCTCCCTGCCCGCCCGGCGCCTAGCAACGCCAGGACGCCGTGCGTACTGTAGACGCCGGTCCCTGGCAACGCTAGGACGCCAGGCGTCCACAGCCGCTGGGTCCATAGCAACGGGGACGCCATTGGCGGACCGCGTTCCCCGTTGCCAGATAAAGATTGATTAGTTGCTCGTGCAGCAGGGCAGCTGCACGGCAACTAGTAATTAGGGTCTGGGGGCTGGTCTTGCTGGCCCTACTGTCATTGGCCAGCAGGGCCTTTTTATGGGAGCCAGCACACTACAGCCTCGCCGGTGATAGCTTCCTGTATGCTGTTCCTGCCTTGCAACGTCTGTTCCTGGTCAGCTGTATCTGGTCGATCCTGCTCCCTGCGCTCCTGAGTCCTGGAGTTCTGAAGCCGGTCCTTGGAATCCTTCCTGTCCAAGTGAACCTGTTGCAGTCATCTGGGGGTTCTCGCTTGTTGGGGTTCTCTCCCGGTTTCGTGAGTAGCGGCTTCTGCCGCGGGTTGCGGCCTAGGCCGCTTAAGTCTTTGTGTTAATTTTGTATTGGAGTTTTTGCGGAGGTTTCCGCTTTTCACTGTCCTCCCGGTGCGGTGCCGTGGGGGGGTGTGGACAGTGGTGTCTTTTGTTGTTCTTTTCCTTTGGCGGCGTGCCGCACATATATTTAGTTTTAGGGCAGCTAGTAGCCCCTAGCTTTCTGTTTGCTTTAGTTAGAGGTCCCCTTGTTATTATCCTGTCTCGGCTCACGCCTTGTCTCACTCTAAGACCTGGGGGCATCGGAGTTGGGCAGACCTAATCTGCCCTTCAAACGCGGCTGCCGTGGGTCCAAGAAACCATAGTCACTCAGGCATGAACTGATCACACGGGTAAAACAATGGAGGTAGGGTGCTAGGGGCTATTCCCGTACCATCCCTTATTTCAGCGTCACGTCCTGGTGCTCTGGACTTACTACGCAACATCTCTCTAGTTCTGAGCATCAGGAACGTAACAACCACCAGTATATAGTAGTACAGTACAGTAGGCCATAGCGTTATCTTGCAGCTCCGTGTCAGACTCAGTTCTATTCTCCGGATCAGTGCTCAATATCTGTGCTGCATTGTGGGGACCAGTATATAGTAGTACAGTGCTGCATTGTGGTGACCACCAGTATATAGTAGTACAGTACAGTAGGCCATAGCGTTATCTTGCAGCTCCGTGTCAGACTCAGTTCTATTCTCCGGATCAGTGCTCAATATCTGTGCTGCATTGTGGGGACCAGTATATAGTAGTACAGTGCTGCAATGTGACCACCAGTATATAGTAGTACAGTACAGTTGTCCATTGCTGTATCTTGCAGCTCCGTGTCAGACTCAGTTCTATTCTCCAGATCAGTGCTCAATATCTGTGCTACATTGTGGGGACCAGTATATATAGTAGTACAGTGGTGCATTGTGGTGACCCCAGTATATAGTAGTACAGTACAGTAGGCCATAGCGTTATCTTGCAGCTCCGTGTCAGACTCAGTTCTATTCTCTAGATCAGTACTCAATATCTTTGCTTCATTGTGGGGACCAGTATAGAGTAGTGCAGTGCTGCATTGTGACCACCAGTATATAGTAGTACAGTACAGTTGTCCATTGCTGTATCTTGCAGCTCTGTGTCAGACTCAGTTCAATTCTCCGGATCAGTGCTCAATATCTGTGCTGCATTGTGGGGACCAGTATATATAGTAGTACAGTGCTGCACTGTGGTGACCAGCAGTATATAGAAGCACAGTACAGTAGGCTATAGCATTATCTTGCAGCTCCGTGTCAGACTCAGTTCTATTCTCCAGATCAGTGCTCAATATCTATGCTGCATTGTGGGGACCAGTATATAGTAGTACAGTGCTGCATTGTGGTGACCACCAGTATATAGTAGTACAGTACAGTTGTCCATTTCTGTATCTTGCAGCTCCGTGTCAGACTTAGTTCTATTCTCTAGATCAGTGCTAAATATCTTTGCTGCATTGTGTGGACCAGTGTATAGTAGTACAGTGCTGCATTGTGGTGACCACCAGTATATAGTAGTACAGTACAGTTGTCCATTGCTGTATCTTGCAGCTCCGTGTCATACTCAGTTCTATTCTCCAGATCAGTGCTCAATATCTTTACAGCATTGTGGTGACCAGTATACTACAGTACAATAGTCCAGTGCTGTTCTCGCTGCTCAGTGTCAGTTCTCCGTAGTATCATCAGTGATCAGTATAATCAGTTCTCAGTAAATCAGTGCGCTGTTAGACGTGCACCCATTTTCTGCCATTAGTGCATTGGGATTTAGACAATTGATGAAGTTATTGTGTCCCCGGTACAAAATCCCATCTAGATTCCACTTCACTAGGCAGGCGATAGAGAGATTTTACCAATTAATATCAGTGATTTATAATTATTAATTACAGTGATCTTGCCAAATAATTCCAGTGATTTTGTCATTTTCTTCCAGTTATTTGGACCAATAATACCATTGATTAGAACGAATAGTTCCTGTGATTTTGTCATTTTCTTCCAGTGATTTGGACCAATAATACCACAGATCAGAACTAATAATTCCTGTGATATTGAGTAGTGATGAGCGGGTTCGGTTCCTCGGAATCCGAACCCGCCCGAACTTCAGGTTTTTTTTACACGGGGCCGAGCGACTCGGATCTTCCCGCCTTGCTCGGTTAACCCGAGCGCGCCCGAACGTCATCATCCCGCTGTCGGATTCTCGCGAGGCTCGGATTCTATCGCGAGACTCGGATTCTATATAAGGAGCCGCGCGTCACCGCCATTTTCACACGTGCATTGAGATTGATAGGGAGAGGACGTGGCTGGCGTCCTCTCCGTTTAGACTAGAGTACTAGAGAGAGACACAAATTTTGGGGAGCATATTATTAGGAGAAGTACTACTTGCTGCTGATAGTGTGACCAGTGACCACCAGTTTAATTAATCCGTTCTCTGCCTGAAAAAAAATGATACACAGTGTGACACAGTCACATACCATATCTGTGCTCAGCCCAGTGTGCTGCATCATATGTAATACTGTATATCATTATCTGACTGTGCTGAGTGCTCACTGCTCACACAGCTTAATTGTGGGGGAGACTGGGGAGCAGTTATAGCAGGAGTACATATTTTAAGTACAGTGCACACTTTTGCTGCCAGAGTGCCACTGCCAGTGTGACTGACCAGTGACCACTGACCACCAGTATTGTGATTGTCTGCTGACCACCAGTATATTGTGATTGTCTGCCTGAAAAAGTTAAACACTCGTCGTGTGGTGTTTTTATAAACGCATTCTGCAGACAGTGTCCAGCAGGTCCGTCATTACATAATATATACCTGTCCGGCTGCAGTACTAGTGTGATATATATATATTTTAATTTTATCTCATTATCATCCAGTCTATATTAGCAGCAGACACAGTACGGTAGTCCACGGCTGTAGCTACCTCTGTGTCGGCAGTCGCTCGTCCATCCATAATTGTATACCACCTACCCGTGGTTTTTTTTTCTTTTCTATCTTCTTGATACTAGTAGCTTACTTTAGGAGTCTGCAGTGCTGACAGACAGTGTCCAGCAGGTCCGTCATTACATAATATATACCTGTCCGGCTGCAGTACTAGTGTGATATATATATATATTTTAATTTTATCTCATTATCATTAAGTCTATATTAGCAGCAGACACAGTACGGTAGTCCACGGCTGTAGCTACCTCTGTGTCGGCAGTCGCTCGTCATCCATAAGTATACTAGTATCCATCCATCTCCATTGTTTACCTGAGGTGCCTTTTATTTGTGCCTATTAAAATATGGAGAACAAAAATGTTGAGGTTCCAAAAATAGGGAAAGATCAAGATCGACTTCCACCTCGTGCTGAAGCTGCTGCCACTAGTCATGGCCGAGACGATGAAATGCCATCAACGTCGTCTGCCAAGGCCGATGCCCAATGTCATAGTACAGAGCATGTAAAATCCAAAACACCAAATATCAGTAAAAAAAGGACTCAAAAATCTAAAATAAAATTGTCGGAGGAGAAGCGTAAACTTGCCAATATGCCATTTACCACACGGAGTGGCAAGGAACGGCTGAGGCCCTGGCCTATGTTCATGGCTAGTGGTTCAGCTTCACATGAGGATGGAAGCACTCAGCCTCTCGCTAGAAAAATGAAAAGACTCAAGCTGGCAAAAGCACAGCAAAGAACTGTGCGTTCTTCGAAATCCCAAATCCACAAGGAGAGTCCAATTGTGTCGGTTGCGATGCCTGACCTTCCCAACACTGGACGTGAAGAGCATGCGCCTTCCACCATTTGCACGCCCCCTGCAAGTGCTGGAAGGAGCACCCGCAGTCCAGTTCCTGATAGTCAGATTGAAGATGTCAGTGTTGAAGTACACCAGGATGAGGAGGATATGGGTGTTGCTGGCGCTGGGGAGGAAATTGACAAGGAGGATTCTGATGGTGAGGTGGTTTGTTTAAGTCAGGCACCCGGGGAGACACCTGTTGTCCGTGGGAGGAATATGGCCATTGACATGCCTGGTGAAAATACCAAAAAAATCAGCTCTTCGGTGTGGAAGTATTTCAACAGAAATGCAGACAACATTTGTCAAGCCGTGTGTTGCCTTTGTCAAGCTGTAATAAGTAGGGGTAAGGATGTTAAACACCTCGGAACATCCTCCCTTATACGTCACCTGCAGCGCATTCATAATAAGTCAGTGACAAGTTCAAAAACTTTGGGCGACAGCGGAAGCAGTCCACTGACCAGTAAATCCCTTCCTCTTGTAACCAAGCTCACGCAAACCACCCCACCAACTCCCTCAGTGTCAATTTCCTCCTTCCCCAGGAATGCCAATAGTCCTGCAGGCCATGTCACTGGCAATTCTGACGAGTCCTCTCCTGCCTGGGATTCCTCCGATGCATCCTTGCGTGTAACGCCTACTGCTGCTGGCGCTGCTGTTGTTGCTGCTGGGAGTCGATGGTCATCCCAGAGGGGAAGTCGTAAGACCACTTTTACTACTTCCACCAAGCAATTGACTGTCCAACAGTCCTTTGCGAGGAAGATGAAATATCACAGCAGTCATCCTGCTGCAAAGCGGATAACTGAGGCCTTGGCATCCTGGGTGGTGAGAAACGTGGTTCCGGTATCCATCATTACTGCAGAGCCAACTAGAGACTTGTTGGAGGTACTGTGTCCCCGGTACCAAATACCATATAGGTTCCATTTCTCTAGGCAGGCGATACCGAAAATGTACACAGACCTCAGAAAAAGAGTCACCAGTGTCCTAAAAAATGCAGCTGTACCCAATGTCCACTTAACCACGGACATGTGGACAAGTGGAGCAGGGCAGGGTCAGGACTATATGACTGTGACAGCCCACTGGGTAGATGTATGGACTCCCGCCGCAAGAACAGCAGCAGCGGCACCAGTAGCAGCATCTCGCAAATGCCAACTCTTTCCTAGGCAGGCTACGCTTTGTATCACCGGTTTCCAGAATACGCACACAGCTGAAAACCTCTTACGGCAACTGAGGAAGATCATCGCGGAATGGCTTACCCCAATTGGACTCTCCTGTGGATTTGTGGCATCGGACAACGCCAGCAATATTGTGTGTGCATTAAATATGGGCAAATTCCAGCACGTCCCATGTTTTGCACATACCTTGAATGTGGTGGTGCAGAATTATTTAAAAAACGAGAGGGGCGTGCAAGAGATGCTGTCGGTGGCCAGAAGAATTGCGGGACACTTTCGGCGTACAGGCACCACGTACAGAAGACTGGAGCACCACCAAAAATGCCTGAACCTGCCCTGCCATCATCTGAAGCAAGAAGTGGTAACGAGGTGGAATTCAACCCTATATATGCTTCAGAGGTTGGAGGAGCAGCAAAAGGCCATTCAAGCCTATACAATTGAGCACGATATAGGAGGTGGAATGCACCTGTCTCAAGCGCAGTGGAGAATGATTTCAACGTTGTGCAAGGTTCTGCTACCCTTTGAACTTGCCACACGTGAAGTCAGTTCAGACACTGCCAGCCTGAGTCAGGTCATTCCCCTCATCAGGCTTTTGCAGAAGAAGCTGGAGACATTGAAGGAGGAGCTAACACAGAGCGATTCCGCTAGGCATGTGGGACTTGTGGATGGAGCCCTTAATTCGCTTAACAAGGATTCACGGGTGGTCAATCTGTTGAAATCAGAGCACTACATTTTGGCCACCGTGCTCGATCCTAGATTTAAAACCTACCTTGGATCTCTCTTTCCGGCACACACAAGTCTGCTGGGGTTCAAAGACCTGCTGGTGAGAAAATTGTCAAGTCAAGCGGAACGCGACCTGTCAACATCTCCTCCTTCACATTCTCCCGCAACTGGGGGTGCGAGGAAAAGGCTCAGAATTCCGAGCCCACCCGCTGGCGGTGATGCAGGGCAGTCTGGAGCGACTGCTGATGCTGACATCTGGTCCGGACTGAAGGACCTGCCAACGATTACGGCCATGTCGTCTACTGGCACTGCATATGATTCTCTCCCCATTGAAAGAATGGTGGAGGATTATATGAGTGACCGCATCCAAGTAGGCACGTCAGACAGTCCGTACGTATACTGGCAGGAAAAAGAGGCAATTTGGAGGCCCTTGCACAAACTGGCTTTATTCTACCTAAGTTGCCCTCCCACAAGTGTGTACTCCGAAAGAGTGTTTAGTGCCGCCGCTCACCTTGTCAGCAATCGGCGTACGAGGTTACTTCCAGAAAATGTGGAGAAGATGATGTTCATTAAAATGAATTATAATCAATTCCTCCGTGGAGACATTGACCAGCAGCAATTGCCTCCACAAAGTACACAGGCAGCCCGAGATGGTGGATTCCAGTGGGGACGAATTGATAATCTGTGAGGAGCGGGATGTACACGGTGATATATCGGAGGATGATGATGAGGTGGACATCTTGCCTCTGTAGAACCAGTTTGTGCAAGGAGAGATTAATTGCTTCTTTTTCGGTGGGGGTCCAAACCAACCCGTCATTTCAGTCACAGTCGTGTGGCAGACCCTGTCACTGAAATGATGGGTTGGTTAAAGTGTGCATGTCCTGTTTATACAACATAAGGGTGGGTGGGAGGGCCCAAGGACAATTCCATCTTGCACCTCTTTTTTCTTTCATTTTTCTTTGCGTCATGTGCTGTTTGGGGAGTGTTTTTTGGAAGGGCCATCCTGCGTGACACTGCAGTGCCACTCCTAGATGGGCCAGGTGTTTGTGTCGGCCACTAGGGTCGCTTAGCTTACTCACACAGCTACCTCATTGCGCCTCTTTTTTTCTTTGCGTCATGTGCTGTTTGGGGAGTGTTTTTTGGAAGGGCCATCCTGCGTGACACTGCAGTGCCACTCCTAGATGGGCCAGGTGTTTGTGTCGGCCACTAGGGTCGCTTAGCTTAGTCATCCAGCGACCTCGGTGCAAATTTTAGGACTAAAAATAATATTGTGAGGTGTGAGGTGTTCAGAATAGACTGAAAATGAGTGGAAATTATGGTTTTTGAGGTTAATAATACTTTGGGATCAAAATGACCCCCAAATTCTATGATTTAAGCTGTTTTTTAGGGTTTTTTGAAAAAAACACCCGAATCCAAAACACACCCGAATCCGACAAAAAAAATTCGGTGAGGTTTTGCCAAAACGCGGTCGAACCCAAAACACGGCCGCGGAACCGAACCCAAAACCAAAACACAAAACCCGAAAAATTTCAAGTGCACATCTCTAATATTGAGACGTATGTGTCGCTTAGCTTAGCCATCCAGCGACCTCAGTGCACCTTTTTTTTTCTTTTCTTTGCATCATGTGCTGTTTGGGGCCAATTTTTTTAAGTGCCATCCTGTCTGACACTGCAGTGCCACTCCTAGATGGGCCAGGTGTTTGTGCCGGCCACTTGGGTCGCTTAGCTTAGTCATCCAGGGACCTCTGTGCAAATTTTAGGACTAAAAATAATCTTGTGAGGTGTGAAGTGTTCAGAATAGACTGGAAATGAGTGGAAATTATGGTTATTGAGGTTAATAATACTATGGGATCAAAATTACCCCCAAATTCTATGATTTAGGCTGTTTTTGAGGGTTTTTTGAAAAAAAAAACACCCGAATCCAAAACACACCCGAATTCGACAAAAAATTTTAAGGGAGGTTTTGCCAAAACGTGGCTGTGTTTTGGATTCCAAAACCATAACACAAAACCCGAAAAAATTCCGGTGCACATCACTAGACTCGTAACTATCTTCTTTATATAATTCTAATATTTTTTTTTCCTTAAATTACTTTGGGAGGCACTGATAGGGTTCACTACGATATGCCGGCGGTCGGGCTCCCGGCGACCAGCATACCGGCGCCGGGAGCCCGACCGCCGGCTTACCGACAGTGTGGCGAGCGCAAATGAGCCCCTTGCGGGCTCGCTGCGCTCGCCACACTACGCGCGCCACACTATTTTATTCTCCCTCCAGGGGGGTCGTGGACCCCCACGAGGGAGAATAAGTGTCGGTATGCCGGCTGTCGGGATCCCGGCGCCGGTATACTGTGCGCCGGGATCCCGTCAGTCGGCATACAGAAGACCACCCGATAGCAGTGCCTCCCACAGATAATGCAAACAGAGAGAGAGAGCGGGGGGCGGGGCCAAGCACTGGGCTGTAAAAGCCCATTGAAAAAGATAGGGAAAGCAGCACTGAAAAAAGTGCCTCGCTGACAGGAACACCACCCCTATGTCAGCGAGGCACCTGTGATTGGACAGTAGATCCAGTGCTGGATCCGCTGTCCAATCACCCACACGTGGCGCTGGAGGCGGAAGTGGCGGCTGGTTCTGGCGGTGACTGCCTTTGCAACTAGCCGGGAGGCCGGGTACAGCAGCTGTGGCCCTGGCAGGAGTGAGTGCGGCTCCGGTGGCCCTGGCAACAGTGAGTGCGGCTCTCCCCTCTCCTTCCTCTTCCGCCGGCTCCATCCTCCCGTAGCAGCATAATAACCAGGTTGGTGACACACACACTCTCTCTCTCTCCTTTTACCCCTGCTGTGGATTACTTCAGGAACAAAGTTTGTAAGTCTAATTTTCATTTTTACAGGTACACCTATTGGATTCTACTTGGACAAGTGGACATGATCGGCATGGGATGTAGGTAAGTAATCTCTCTCTCATTTTTACAGGTACCCCTATTGGATTCTACATGGACAACTGGACGTGATCAGTGTGGTATGTAGGTAAGTATGTGTGAGTGAGTGTGTAAATGTGTTTTAATACATTTTTACTTTCAAGGTGTGTGTGTTGTGTTTTTATTTGGCTTTTTTTTGTTTTAGAACTACAGGCACCAGTGGGCCCGTTATTTCCTGCATGCTGGTACTTGAGGTTCTCCAAGTCTTGCTGGGCCTTGTAGTTCCACAACAACAACAAAATATTCATTTTTTATACACTTATGGCTATCAGCCCGGCACGCACCGCCCAGTGGTGCTGGGGACAGCCTCAGGCTTCACCCCTGGCCATTGGGTGCCTGGAGGGGGGGACCCCTTGATTTAAGGGGTCCCCACTCCTCCAGGGAACCCTGGCCAAGGGTGACTAGTTGGGGGGGGTAATGCCACGGCCACAGGGACCTACATAAGTGTGTTCCCTGGCTGTGGCGTTATGTCCCTGGCTAGTGGAGCATGGTGATTGTTTTAAATATAAGGGGGACTCCTACATCTTTTGTTCCCCATATTTTTGGAACCAGGACTGGACTAATAGTCCGGTGCTGGTTGTCTAAATATGTGGAAACCCTGTCCAATTTTCCCCCCAGTATTTAAACAACCAGGGCGTGCTCAAAGAGCCCAAGGCTGGTTATACTTAAGAGGGGGGACCTCACGCATTTTTTTATTTATTTTTTAACCCATTCAGACCCTTCTCCATTAAGTTAATGGAAGCTCTGGACAACAAAATTGCATTCATGTCCTCCTCCCACTCCCTTTCCAGTCCCAAACACTATTTTTTTTTTCTATAAAAATGTACAATATTTCACAAGTATGATGAGCAGGCAGGCAGCGGGCATTGTCGGCATCAGACTGATATGCAAATTAGTGGTGGAGGGCTGGGTCAGTTGATGGTGGGCGAGTTTGTAAGCCATTGGCGGTGGCAGCAGGCATCGGCTCAAAGGCAGTAGCGGGCATTGGCTCGGCGGCGGTAGGGGTCATCGGCAGAATTCAGCGGACATTATGGCTGTAGTGCCTCACCAGCCACTGACCTCACCTTACACCACTGTTTTTCTTGTCTGTCTGCTGATATGCCTATGCACCGCCCTTGACCTAGGTACATACTCCCACGTCTACACACCCCTGTTTCACGCCCAGATTTGTAAACTTGTGAAGACTGCCCACAGACACTTCTCTGCCATGCCATTTTAACATTGTTTAGTGGAGGGTTTGTTTTTCTTTGAAAGTTTGCTGAAAAATTTAGTAGAGGTGATTTTTCCTCTATCCTGAACGCAAATATAGCTGCAGACATACGCTGTGTGAATTTTGTGCTTGCGCAGTGTATCGATTATTGGCAACTACAAATGCGTTTGCAAATATAGTGGAGGATGCATAATTAATTATTGGGACTCCCAATATATATACAGAGAGGTCTTGACGCGGTTTGGGGCTTACACATACATTTGCGCAGATATATGTAACCGAGATCTCTGAATTCAAATATATTGTATGGGATTTAAATATGGTTACTGCTATCATTCAGGGTGCTGGGGAAAACAAAATGTGTTTTATTTTCTTGCTCAGAAATACCCCTCCCTTTCAAGCAACTGAATGATATCACTAACCTAATTGAGCATCCACCACTATATTTGCTTGTTGTGAGAGGCAAGAGGAGCTTGCATTAGGAGAAGATGCAGGTCCTGACATGCCAGATGGAGCATTATGGGGTTGCTCCAAGGTGGGTAGCTCATAGCAGTGGTGTCACAAGGGGGTGCGGCCCACAACCGGGTGTCACCCTCCGAGGGGTGACACCAAAATGCCGGCTCCTGCTCAGTGACAGGAGCCAAGTGCTGCACTGTTACATTATGTGCAGCACTAGGCTCCTGTCACTGAGTAGGAGCCAGCACTGCACAAAAAGCACTCTGCGGGAGGCAGCACACACCTCCCTAACCCCCCAAGTGACGAAAAAAGGAGGTCGGAAAGCGAAGACCCACCCCCTCTCACGAAGCAATGCCCCTCCCGTGAATCCACGCCCCTTTTCCAGGTGGTGCCGCACCGGGTGCACAAGGCGTAAGCGACACCTCTGGCTCTTAGCTTTGATATATTGTAGCAGGGAGCCATTATTATGTGGCTCCTTGCTGGCTAAACATAGACCCCGATTGGGGTTGTGGAGGTGTGGTATGTGGTGCCCCTGAATTGGCGGAGCTGGATGGCTTTAGTGTGGCATACCCTTACATTAACACTTATCACATACTAATTTCTTTAGCACTATTTCTTATTTTAATTACATCTGATTTTTGTATCACTTTCTCTACAGCTTCAGTTTCTTAAACACTAATCTATTAACATTTTAGTTTCTTCACAGGTATGTTGCCCTTGGCTGTCTGGCTTATGCTGATTTTTTTTGTGGGATGCCACGCCCTGCACCTATATATAGTGCTAAGGACCCCCAATATATATACTGAGAGTCCTTGATGCGGCTTGGGTTCTTACACATACATTTGCGCTGATATATGTAACCGAGATCTCTGAATTCTAAGATATTGTATGGGATTTAAATCTTGTTACTGCTATCATTCAGGGTGCTTTTCTTGCTTATAAATGCGTTTGCATTTGCGTTCATCCTTGAATTAGGCCCATAGGAAAATCTAACAATGAAATAATGAATAAAAAAACTTTCTGTGAATGAAATTGGAAATACAGGTTGAGTATCCCATATCCAAATATTCCAAAACACAGAATATTCCGAAATACGGAATTTTTTGAGTGAGAGTGAGATAGTGCAACCTTTGTTTTCTGATGGCTCAATGTACACAAACTTTGTTTAATACATAAAGTTATTCAAAATATTGTATTAAATGACCTTCAGGCTGTGTGTATAAGGTGTATATGAAACATAAATGATTTGTGTGAATGTACACGCACTTTGTTCAGTGCACAAAATTATTAAAAATATTGATTAAAATGACCTTCAGTCTGTGTGTATAAGGTGTATATGTAACATAAATGAATTCTGTGCTTAGACTTGGGTCCCATCACCATGATATCTCATTATGGCATGCAATTATTCCAAAATACGGAAAAATCCGATATCCAAAATTCTTCTGGTCCCAAGCATTTTGGATAAGGGATACTCAACCTGTATGTGTAAAGAAATGTCCTTCATTCTGTCTCTACTTGAATATAAGGTTTGTTATCTTTTAGTACATAAGATGCATGCTAAAGTAAACCCAGATTGTAAATACAATAAGTCCATGTTGGCTTTATAAATCTTTCCTGGTAAAAGCATCTGCATTTGCAGCTAATGGATACATTGACTCACAAAGTACATATTTCAGACACATCTCGTCCGCCTCCCTTTGTGGATGCTTTTTAAAATGTCAGTATTTCAGTATGTAATATTGATAAAGAAATGGTGATTCCAAGAAAGTGAACATCAAAGAAAATTGTAAATCATCAAAGCTCTAATTTGTAACAAATAACATAGAAAGAAACCTGAATATAATTGAGAATACATTCACAATGCACTATATTTCAAAATAGAAGCAAATTAAAAGAAAAAAAATATTTTTAAAAAACATCTTTAGGAACTTTTTTTTGTAAAGAGTTATTTTTCATTCTACTTTCACAGAGTTAAAAGAAAACTCTTACTGAATGTTTATAATGTAATATTTACTGTAGCTGGAAGCATCATTAAATAGACATTATATATCTTATGGTTCCCACAGATGCTCATGTGGTTTAACAACTGATTTAACCAAGCTCAAGCAATCACCATTTTTAAGGCATAAGTTTACTGTACAGATGTGTTCTCATACACCTAGCCACTATAGACCATATGGTGTGAGACACCTGTGAGGCTGAGATGCTCCAAAAGAAGTAGCGTACCATAGTTTAGTTCAAATTCTGCATTTTATTCCCATTGGGGATGCAGAAAAACATCACTCAAAGGGCCGGATTCAATTTAGAAATAAAGCAAAAAACAAGCAATTGGGCAAAACCATGTTGCACGACAGGTGGGGAAGATGTAACGTGCAGAGATTTAGATTTGGGTGGGCTTGAATGTGGTATCCCAGAATTTGTGGAACTACAGGTCACCGTATGTCTGCTTGAGAATTGCTGGGGCGGACTGTACATAACCCAGCACAGACTTTTCCCTAGGAAAAACTGCAGGGATAGCATGGGTTAATGTTGCTAAGAGTGTTATACTGCTGAACAGGCACACGTTTCCTTACTTGCACCAGATTGGCTCCTCCAAGAGCGGGAACCCTGGATGTTGAATGTTGGCCCAGACAGAGGGAGGGGATGTATGCCCTTGCTCATGCTTGCAGACAGAAAGAGGACCCATGTGGAATGCTGAAGGGATCACAGAAGCCAGAACGGACGCAGCCTCAGACATTGTGTGAATACAGAGCCTCAGACAGTGGCCCTCATTCCGAGTTGTTCACTCGCTAGATACTTTCAGCAGCCGTGCAAATGCATAGTCACCACCCACAGGGGAGTGTATTTTCGCTTTGCAAGTGTGCGATCGCATGTGCAGCAGTACAAAAACATTTTGTGCAAAACAAGACCAGCCCTGTAGTTACTTATCCTGTGCGATGATTCTAGCGTCGGAGGTCCCGGAATTGACGTCAAGTACCCGCCCTGCAAACGCTTGGTCATGCCTGCTTTTTCCCTACCACTCCCAGAAAATGGTCGACACCCATAAATGCCCTCTTCCTATCAATCTCCTTGCGATTGGCTGTGCGAATGGATTCGTCGCTAGAAGCATTGCACAGCAACGATGCTGTTTGTACCCATATGATGTGCGTGCGCATTGCGGTGCATACGCATGAGCAGTTTTGCCATTCTTTTACCTGATTGCTGCGCTGCGAAAATCAGCAGCGAGCGATCAACTCGGAATGACCTCCAGTGTGTGATTACAGAGCCTCATACAGAGTGTCATTACAGCGCCTCAGAGTGTCTTTACAGCGCCTCAGACAGAGTGGGATTACAGAGCAAGGTCCCACGTCCTAAATGTACAGCAGCGTGACTCAGAGAGAGGTGATAGAGCACGGAGTGTCAGCGGTAACCAGTGGTGTAACGGAGGGGACAGCATGCCAGGAGAAGGGTGACGGCGGCTGGAGTACTCCATACTCCGCGGTCCTTGCTAGCAGCAGTGTCAACGCAACCATCACAGAGCAGCCCCAGAGGTACAGAGCAGAAAACCAGGGAAACCCCTGTATCAGCGTGCAGCTGTTGCAGAGTGGGAAGCCCTGTACACAGAGAGAGGTCCCGCAGATAGATGCAGCAGTGTGTGGGAGACATGAGTGAACAGTACATACATAGAGACTGAGGGGTATATTTACTAAGCTCCCGATTTTGACCGAGATGCCGTTTTTTCTTCAAAGTGTCATGTCGGGAATTTACTAAGCAAAAATCTCGGCAGTGATGAGGGCATTCGTAATATTTTGGAAGTCCTAGGAAAAAAATCACGAATCAATACACCATCGGTCAAATACGCCTGCAATTGGGTAGAAATCGGGAATTTACTAAAAAGTGCAAATCACAAACACTGCCGACAATAGCCAAACACTGCCGTGCTGAAATACAATTCGTGAAAAAGTGCTAAAAAAAAACAGACCTGCTTTTTTTTACCGTGTTTGGATAGGCATGCAGGGATCCATGAGAACCGTGCATGTTTATCAGTGGGAAGGGGATGGGAAAGTGTTATTTTTAGGGGGAAAAAATGCGTGGGGTCCTCCCTCCTAAGCAAAACCAGCCTCGGGCTCTTTGAGCCGGCCCTGGTTGCAAAAATATGGGGGGGAAAATGATAGAGGTTCCCCCATATTTAAACAACCAGCACCGGGCTCTGCGCCTGGTCCTGGTTCCAAAAATACGGGGGACAAAAAGCGTAGGGGTCCCCCGTATTTCTGAAACCAGCACCGGGCTCCACTAGCCAGATACATAATGCCACAGCCGGGGGACACTTTTATATAGCTCCAGGCGGCCCTGGCATTACATAATCAACTAGTCACCCCTGGCCGGGGTACCCTGGAGGAGTGGGGACCCCTTCAATCAAGGGGTCCCCCCCCCTCCAGCCACCCAAGGACTAGGGGTGAAGCCCGAGGCTGTCCCCCCCATCCAAGGGCTGCGGATGGGAGGCTGATAGCCATTGTGTAAAAAAATGAATATTGTTTTTAGTAGCAGTACTACAAGTCCCAGCAAGCCTCCCCCGCAAGCTGGTACTTGGAGAACCACAAGTACCAGCATGCGGAGGAAAACCGGGCCCGCTGGTACCTGTAGTACTACTACTAAAAAAATACCCCAATAAAAACATAAGACACACACCTTGTAAGTAAAACTTTAATACATACATACACACCTCCATATACCCATACTTACCTTATGTTCACACGAGGGTCGGTCCTCTTCTACATGTAGAATCCATGGTGTACCTGTGGAAAAAATTATACTCACATACTCCAGTGTAGAAGCCTCTTCTTCTTGTAATCCATTTGTAATCCAGGTACTTGTCAAAATAAAAAAACGGACACCCGACCTCGCACTGAAAGGGGCCTCATGTTTTCACATGGGACCCCTTTCCCCGAATGCCAGAAACCCCCTCTGACTTAAGTCTAAGAGGGTTTCTTCAGCCAATCAGGGAGCGCCACGTTGTGGTACCCTCCTGATTGGCTGTGTGCTCCTGTACTGTATGACAGGCGGCACACGGCAGTGTTACAATGTAGCGCCTATGCGCTCCATTGTAACCAATGGTGGGAACTTTGTGGTTAGCGATGAGGTTACTTTCGGTCAACCGCTGACCACAAAGTTCCCACCATTGGTTATAATGGAGCGCATAGGTGCTACATTGTAACACTGCCGTGTGCCGCCTGTCATACAGTACAGGAGCACACAGCCGATCAGTAGGATGCCACAACGTGGCGTTCCCTGATTGGCTGATGGAACCCACTTAGACATAAGTCAGAGGGGGTTCCTGACATTCGGGGAAAGTGGTCCCATGTGAAAACATGGGGCCCCTTTCAGTGCGAGGTCGGGTGTCCGTTTTTTTATTTTGACAAGTACCTGGATTACAACTGAATTAAAAGAAGAAGAGGCTTCTACACTGGATTTTGTGAGTATAATTTTTTCCACAGGTACACCATGGATTCTACATGGAGAAGAGGACCGACTCTCGTGTGAACATAAGGTAAGTATGTGTATATGGAGGTGCGTATGTATGTATTAAAGTTATACTTTCAAGGTGTGTGTCTTATGTTTTTATTGGGGTATTTTTTTAGTAGTAGTACTACAGGTACCAGCGGGCCCGGTTTTCCTCTGCATGCTGGTACTTGTGGTTCTCCAAGTACCAGCTTGCGGGGGAGGCTTGCTGGGACTTGTAGTACTGCTACTAAAAACAATATTCATTTTTTTACACAACGGCTATCAGCCTCCCATCCGCAGCCCATGGATGGGGGGACAGCCTCGGGCTTCACCCCTGGTCCTTGGGTGGCTGGATGGGGGGACCCCTTGATTGAAGGGGTCCCCACTCCTCCAGGGTACCCCGGCCAGGGGTGACTAGTTGGTTATGTAATGCCAGGGCCGCCGGGAACTATATAAAAGTGTCCCCCGGCTGTGGCATTATGTATCTGGCTAGTGGAGCCCGGTGCTGGTTTCAGAAATACGGGGGACCCCTACGCTTTTTGTCCCCCGTTTTTTTGGAACCAGGCGCAGAGCCCAGTGCTGGTTGTTGAAATATGGGGGAACCTCTATCATTTTCCCCCCCATATTATTGCAACCAGGACCGGCTCGAAGAGCCCGAGGCTGGTTTTGCTTAGGAGGGGGGACCCCACGCATTTTTTTTTTATTTAACACTGATTTTTATTTTTAAAAAAGTGCACAATGAAGCCCAGCACGGATCTCTCAGATCCGGCCGAGATTCATTGTATTAAAGTCGGCAGTGTTTTACAAGTCACTCACGTAAAACACTGCCTAAAAAAACGAATGACATCGACATCGGTAAAACCGAAAATGCAGAATACGGCAGCTTAGTAAATTAGTCGTACTAAATTCAAAAAGTTGCATATTTACACTTTCGCTGTCATTCGTGATTGAACTTTGACCTCAAACGGAAAATTACGAATCTTAGTAAATTTACCCCCATGTGAGTACCTGCCTACACGATATAGTATAAGCCTGGGGCCCTGGTCAAACCATTCACAGGGAGTGTTAGTGACAGTTATGGGACAATCAGTCTGTTTCTAAGTTAAAGGAGACTTACATTAATTTATGGAGAAGCACTTACCGGTTTGGGAAATAAAGTGTATTATTACCGCCTGAGACCATGCCTGTCACTGTGTTCATTTTCATAATTAACTCTACACTTTATGGTTTTATATATATATACGTATATAGCCCTATTTTAACCACTTTGACATATATTGGGAAACTGGTATTCTACCCTGAGCTCAGGTAAATTGGAACTATGGGGTAAATTTACTAAGGTCCCGATTTTGACCGAGATGCCGTTTTTTCATCAAAGTGTCATCTCGGTAATTTACTAAACTCAAATCACGGCAGTGATGAGGGCATTCGTAATATTTGGAAGTCCTAGGAAAAAAATCACGAATGAATACACCATCGGTCAAAACGCGGCTGTTTAAGTATGAATCTCGGTCATTTACTAAGAAGTGCAAAGCAAAAAAAAACAAAACACTGCCGTGAAAAATTACAACTCGTAAAAAAGTGCTTAAAAAAAACAGACCTGCTTTTTTTATTCGTGATTGGATAGGCATGCACGGATCCATGAGATCCGTGCATGTATATCAGTGGGAAGGGGTGGGAAAGTGATGATTTTTTAAAAAAAAATTGCGTGGGGTCCGCCTCCTAAGCATAACCAGCCTCGGGCTCTTTGAGCCGATCCTGGTTGCAGAAATATGGGGGGAAAAATTGACAGGGGTTCCCCCATATTTAAGCAACCAGCATCGGGCTCTGCGCCTGGTCCTGGTTCCAAAAATACGGGGGACAAAAAGAGTAGGGGTCCCCCGTATTTTTAAAACCAGCACCGGGCTCCACTAGCTGGACAGATAATGCCACAGCCGGGGGTCACTTTTATATAGTGCCCTGCGGCCGTGGCATCAAAAATCCAACTAGTCACCCCTGGCCGGGGTACCCTGGGGGAGTGGGGACCCCTTCAATCAAGGGGTCCCCCCCCCAGCCACCCAAGGCCAGGGGTGAAGCCCGAGGCTGTCCCCCCCCATCCAATGGGCTGCGGATGGGGGGGCTGATAGCCTTTGTTGTAAATGAAAAGATATTGTTTTTAGTAGCAGTACTACAAGGCCCAGCAAGCCTCCCCCGCATGCTGGTACTTGGAGAACCACAAGTACCAGCATGCGGCGGAAAAACGGGCCCGCTGGTACCTGTAGTACTATTACTAAAAAAATACCCAAATAAACACAAGACACACACACCTTGAAAGTAAAGATTTATTACATACATGCACACAAACATACATACATACTTACCTTATGTTCACACGCAGGTCGGTCCTCTTCTCCAGTAGAATCCATGGGGTACCTGTAGAAAAAATTATACTCACAAAATCCAGTGTAGATCGGTCCTCTTCAAATACATTTGTAATCCAGGTACTTGATTAAAATAAAAAAACGGAAAGCCGAGCCACGAACTGAAAGGGGCCCCATGTTTTCACATGGGACTCCTTTCCCCGAATGCCAGAAACCCACTCTGACTTCTGTCTAAGTGGGTTTCCTCAGCCAATCAGGGAGCGCCACGTTGTAGCACTCTCCTGATCGGCTGTGTGCTCCTGTACTGAGTGACAGGTGGCACACGGCAGTGTTACAATGTAGTGCCTATGCGCTCCATTGTAACCAATGGTGGGAACTTTCTGCCCTGCGGTTGACCTAAAGTGACGTCACCGCTGAGCAGAAAGTTCCCACCATTGGTTAAAATGGAGCGCATAGGCGCTACATTGTAACACTGCCGCGTGCCGCCTGTCAGACAGTACAGGAGCACACAGCCGATCAGGAGGGTGCTACAACGTAGCGCTCCCTGATTGGCTGAAGAAACCCACTTAGACAGAAGTCAGAGTGGGTTTCTGGCATTCGGGGAAAGGAGTCCCATGTGAAAACATGGGGCCCCTTTCAGTTCGTGGCTCGGCTTTCCGTTTTCTTATTTTATGCAAGTACCTGGATTACAAATGGTTGCCCCGAGGACCCTGGGACCCGGGATCTGGTAAGTAGAATTTATTCAACAGGTACCCCTTGGATTCTACTGGAGAAGAGGACAGACCCTCGTGTGAACATAAGGTAAGTATGTATGTATGTTTGTGTGCATGTATGTAATAAATCTTTACTTTCACGGTGTGTGTGTCTTGTGTTTTTTTGGGTATTTTTTTAGTAATAGTACTACAGGTACCAGCGGGCCCGTTTTTCCGCCGCATGCTGGTACTTGTGGTTCTCCAAGTACCAGCATGCGGGGGAGGCTTGCTGGGCCTTGTAGTACTGCTACTAAAAACAATATCTTTTCATTATCACAAAAGGCTATCAGCCCCCCCATCCGCAGCCCATTGGATGGGGGGGACAGCCTCGGGCTTCACCCCTGGCCCTTGGGTGGCTGGGGGGGGGACCCCTTGATTGAAGGGGTCCCCACTCCCCCAGGGTACCCCGGCCAGGGGTGACTAGTTGGATATTTGATGCCACGGCCGCAGGGCACTATATAAAAGTGACCCCCGGCTGTGGCATTATCTGTCCAGCTAGTGGAGCCCGGTGCTGGTTTTAAAAATACGGGGGACCCCTACTCTTTTTGTCCCCCGTATTTTTGGAACCAGGACCAGGCGCAGAGCCCGATGCTGGTTGCTTAAATATGGGGGAACCCCTGTCATTTTTTCCCCCATATTTCTGCAACCAGGATCGGCTCAAAGAGCCCGAGGCTGGTTATGCTTAGGAGAGGGGACCCCACGCAATTTTTTGGGGGGATTTTACAGTGTTTAATTTAAAAAATAAAAATAAATGAACCCCAGCACGGATCACACAGATCCGGCCGAGATTCATTGTAAAAAAGTCGGCAGTGTTTTGCTAATCACTGCCGTAAAAATTTAAAAAAAAACACGAATGACATCGACATCTGAACAAAAGAAAAACCCGAATACGACAGCTTAGTAAATCCATCGTAACAAATTCAAAAAGTTGCAGTTTTACACTTTCGATGTCATTCGTGATTGAACTTTGACCTGAAACGGGAAAACACGAATCTTAGTAAATTTACCCCTATGTCCCAGGAACATTGATACAGAGAACTACTGCAGTGTTATACTAAAACACACTTATAAACTGTATGGTTAAAGTACTATTAGGTTGGGAAAATACCCATTACTATAAAGTGGAGTATTTACATTGTGATATGAGCTATTTTATGTGATGTTTTCAGAGTGACATGTGTTATTGACTACCAGTAGTTCAAAGTGATATATCTGTCGTAATTGTCAGAATTACAGAGTTACAGACATTATTTGCTGAATTGTTAGGTAGAATTATTGCTGCACTCAGATCTTCTGCTTAAACGTGTTACAGTACATTTGATTGTTGTGGACCCGACACATGGGTAGTGTTCCCTCACCTAACCTACCTCTTTCCTATTCAAATAAACTGGCTTCAGTGAGGCCAGAAGTAGCATCGCACAGCTTTGGTCTTAATACCCCCCCCCCCCATTACTATCTAGTCAACCTGAAGCAAGGACATCTTCCAGGTGACTCAGCAGAAGTGCCAGGAAGATCAAGAAAGGTCAGTGAGTAATCCATATACCGTGAACCATTCTTACCAGTGTACCATATTTGGCGTCCAAACGAACAGGATTGGGATAAAGAAAAATGTTGACAGAACAATTCATCCTAGCAGAGAAAAGACAGGAGGACGGACCCAGAACAAGCGGAACAGGAGATGCACCACCTACAGGTGGGACAGGTAATGCACCACCTACACCTGCACCACCCGCGGCAGTGGAGACTAACCAACTTATGATGCCGTACTATGCTGGAGCCCCATGGCTCCCTACTTATAGTGGCGATTCGTACGGTCAAGACAGAAACACCTTCATGGATTTCAAAAATAGGATGAAATCAATGTTTACTGTGTATATGTTGAACGACCAACAATAGGTTTAAATTCTTGTGGAACAATTGAAGGATCCAGCTCATAGGGCAGTTATCTCATGGCCACCAGATGAAAAGAAAACTATTGACCAAGTGATGAAATGATTAACCACCACTTTCGAGACGCGAACCCTATCTGAACTATAGATGAAATTCTATGGGTGTAACCAATGCCCTGGAGAAACTTTGCTTGACTATGCACTAAACTTACAAGAGGCCCTACGCGCAGTGATGGCTATTGATGCGCAAGAGATCAAGAATACAGATGAGGCCCTAATTGCTAAGCTGGCTGAAGGGTCGCTGGGAGAAAACACTCGGGCCCAATTACGTCTCCTAAGAAAACAGATGCCAAAATGTTCATTCTTGGATTTTAAGGAAGCCGCAGTTGAAATGATGGGCCCAGGCGCTAACTGGAATTGGAGTTTGCAGAGATGCCTGAGTTTTAGGAGCTGTTAAACCCTCTGGGATCGGTGCAAGGATCTAAAAAGAGCAGGGAAATGGCAGTTCAAGGAGCTCAAACCCTGACCCCGGATCCCCTACAGGCAGTTAAGAAACAATTGGAAGAGCTGACTATGGGAATGGCTGAAATGAAGAGGGAAATGCTAGCTCGGCAAAGACCATGGCATTCTGGGCCAACTGAGCCAGAATGGAGATTGAGATGGAAGGTGCCACAACCCGACTGGTGGGAAACACCTCGAGGGAGAAAAAGGAGACAAGCTGACCAATTCGACTTTCAAGATTAACCAGTCTGCAGAAGGTGTCGGCAAGCTGGGCACATCAAATGGGAATGCTGCTATATGGAGCCTTTAAACTCCAATGCCCCGAAGACAGAGACCAAGCTTTGGGGGAAACAACAAGAATAAGACCAACCTTTGAAGAAGAATGGCCCCAATATGGCCGCCAATGCCATATCAATGCGGATGAGTTAACCGACATATTGAATACTGACACTCTAGTCCGCACAAGGAAAGTTTCAGGAAAGGTCGTCTGGTTTCATGTGCGGCGTGGGTATGGAATCGTAAACACACCAAGAAAGATATATTCAATCATTATACAGCCATACAGAACAACAACCCCAGAAAATACCATTGTAGCCTAGGAGATGGAGAGATTGTGTAATTTGACGTCATCAGTGGATAGAAAGTTCTAAGGGCAGTCAACATCACTGGTCTGAGGGGTACTTCAGTTAAGGGCAGCAAGTATGCAGCAGATCGCAGATGTTATTGGCGCCATCCACACTGTGAAGATTCTCCACGCCACTACTAATACCATGATGAGGGAGCAGATCCCATAGAGACAACGTGTGCAGTAGCAGGTACAAATCAGAGACCATCTGTATGCAATCAACAGGATCCTAATGCCGAATCGCTGAGTGCATTATTGAGAAGAACAGCTGACTTAGAGGAACCAAATGGATGTACATAACGGAACCTACAAGAAACTGTTCTGCCATTTCGGTGTGGACCTACAATGATAGATGACACTAATTCCAATATGGCCTACCTCAATATGGCTCATGCTAACGACACTGATCAGGACCGAAATACAGAAGTAGTAACCCACAAGGCCGCAGAGGGAGACTGGGGATCCTCTAAACCTAATTCATCAGATCCAGGTGTACTCATCCTTGAACCTCACAATCTTGCAGAAGCCCATGGGGAAACTAAAGAGGCTGTGAAACGGCTCTTCCCAGAGTGGCATCGCCCTGACCAAGAGTACACCTCCATGAGTGGAAAATTATTAATCTCCCTGTTGCAGCAGGTGTCAAAAGACCAGGGAAGAGGCTCGCAGGAATTTCTGCCATTAGTGATAGACCCTTCTCATGTCTGATTTGTAATGACTATACTAATGAAAGTGCCTTGACCTGATAAATCTGTTACTGCAGTTTAGGGAAATGTAATTTTCAAACCTGTTTCTCCACTGTTACTAAATGTGTTGGAATGTAGGTGATAAAGACTTTACTCAAGGAATCTCCATGCGCGGGGACGTGCATAATTCAAAGCAGGCATGAATGTGGTACCCAAGAATTTGTGGAACTACAGGTCACAGCATGTCTGCTTAAGAATTGCTGGTGCAGGCTGTACATAACCCAGCACAGCTTTTTCCCTAGGAGAAACTGCAGGGATAGCATGGGTTAATGCAGCTAAGAGTGTTATACTGCTTGACAGGCACATGTCTCCTTTCTTGCACCAGATTGGCTCCTCCAAGAGCGGGAACCCTGGATGTGGAATGTTGGCACGGACAGAGGGAGGTGATATATGCCCTTGCTCGTGCTTGCAGACAGAGAGAGGACCCATGTGGAATGCTGAAGGGATCACAGAAGCCAGAACAGAGGTTCTCAAACCTGACGCTGCTCAAACCCCGTGCTGTGTCGTCCAGCGGCCGAGTCTGCTGAGCGGCAGAGTCCGTCCCTGCTGTTGCCACTGCTGTGCTGCTGGTAGGCTGCCACTACTCACATGTCCCCGCTCCCCCGTCTCATCTCCCTGGTTCCGACAATGTCAATCTAACTTTAAAAAAAGTCGAATTGACATTGGGCCTACTTCAGACCCGATTGCTGCTGTGCATCTTTGCACAGCTGCCGATCAGGTCTGAACTGCGCATGCGCCAGCGTCATAGTGCACCGGTGCATGCCGGACAGCCAACGGCTGTCTCAGCCATGTGATCACCTCTGCCTGATTGACAAGCAGAGGCGGTTGCTGGGCGAGAGGGGGCTGGCCGGCAGTGTTTGGCCGCTTTTTAGGCGGCGCAGTCAGGGCAACGGACTGTTGTGACTGCCCAGGCTGTTGGGGGGGGAAGGGGGTGGGCCGCTGCGGCTGCATGATGTCACACGCAGCTGCTGTGACCCTCACAGCGACAACTAGCTCCCTGCCAGTGCGCAGGAGCTGCGCTGGTAGGGAGCTACTCCTAAAGTACAAAAGCATCGCCGCTGTGCGATGCTTTTGTACTTGTGCAGGAGGGGGGTCGGTCCTGACATGCGGGGTGGACTAGCCCTGTGCCGGGCGTCTCCCCGCATGTCTGTGTGACTGATCGTAGATCAGGTCTGAATTAGGTCCATTGTCGGAACAGGGGCCACAACTTGTCGGATTTGGCCGCGGAACACGTGGAACTGCAGCTAATCCATCAATCCACGTGTTTTCCGACAAGTCGGGTTGAATCAGCCGGCATTGAATAGGTCGGAACCCCTCTTTCCGACAAGACGGCAGCAAATACACCCCTTGGACTCAGTCATGCACAAATGTTGCACATCAAATTGTGTAATCTAGCAAAGTGGTCTTGTTGCTCCCAGTTGTTTTTTTTCATGCGAATAAGACACACATTTTGATGGAGAAAGACACTTGTCATGGTGAAGTCGCCCAGGACCTGGCTCTCCAAGGGACCATTTGCAGTGACTTGAGCAACAGTGAATACGCACATTACTACAGCTAAGGAATGCTGGAACTAGTGACAAGGAAATATGTTTAAGAGATATAGATTGATTCCACAAAGCAATAATATTGAATGCACATTTTAAATAAATGTTAAGAGGTATCACACCCTGCATAGGAACAGATGTAAACAGTCCTTCTAGTCACGCCAGGGGGGGATTGGCCCACCAGGACACCATGACAGATTCCGATGGGCTGGTCCCATATCCCCCTCAGCCAGGCCGATTCACACTCAGGCTGGGCTGGCTCACACTGCTTCCAGTACTTGCGGTTCATTGGAACGCAATCCAGAAGTTAGGCTAGCGGGCACTTCCAGGTGCCGCTAGCCATGTAAAGTGGTGAAGCTGTTATACCAACGAGGGACCAGGAGAAAGTTAACCAGCCCAGCAGCCCTCTCTCTGGCCCCGGGCAAAGGTCTCTTCAACAAGGCCGGCACGGGAGCAGCAACATAGCGATGGTCGGAGCCGGATTCACGACACCCGCCGCCACCCTAGCTCCCGCACTCTCACTGAACTGGCCAAAGCGGCAACTGAGCACTGAAGGGGACCCGGCAGAGAGGTTATTTTTAATTACATTATTTGCATTATCATGTTGGTATAAGGGATAGGCGTCCCCGGTCACAGTGTATGGTCTGGGGACTGGACAGGAGCAGGATGTACCTTGTTCTCAGGATGCCAGCTGATCAGGCTGCACTCACAGCCAGCCCTATGACAATCTCTAATGCAAAGTCCTCCAGCCCTATAGCTGCCCAATGTCTGTCCATGATGATGGGCCTATTTATGTAATGCGGTGGGTATATATATAATGCGGTGGCTATGTATGTAATGTGGTGCTAATTGTGTAATGAGGTGCTATACCTGTAATGTGGTGCTATACGTGTTATGTGGTGCTATTTGTGTAATGCAGTGCTATACGTGTAGTGCAGTACTATACTTGTAATGTGATGCTATTCGTGTTATGTGGTGCTATATGTGTAATGCAGTGCTATACGTGTAGTGTGGTGCTATACATGTAATGTGGTGCTATTCCTGTAATATTGTGTTGGCTATGTAAGTAAGCAGAGGCGGATTGACCACTGGGACAGATTCCGCTGCGCTGGTCCCGTGTCTATGTTTCACTACTTGTGTGTGCTTCCTCCCTGTACTGTGCTGTATGTAGTGTGTGCTCCCTCCCTGTACTGTGCTGTATGTAGTGTGTGCTCCCTCCCTGTACTGTGCTGTATGTAGTGTGTGCTCCCCCTCCCCATACTGTGCTGTAGGTAGTATGTGCTCCCTCCCTGTACTGTACTGTGCTGTATGTAGTGTGTGCTCCCCCTCCCCGTACTGTGCTGTATGTAGTATGTGCTCCCTCCCTGTACTGTGCTGTATGTAGTTTGTGCTCCCCCTCCCTGTACTGTGCTGTATGTAGTATGTGCTCCCTCCCTGTACTGTGCTGTATGTAGTGTGTGCTCCCTCCCTGTACTGTGCTGTAGGTAGTATGTGCTCCCTCTCGGTACTGTGCTGTATGTAGTGTGTGCTCCCCCTCCCTGTACTGTGCTGTATGTAGTATGTGCTCCCTCCCTGTACTGTGCTGTATGTAGTGTGTGCTCCCCCTCCCCGTACTGTGCTGTATGTAGTATGTGCTCCCTCCCTGTACTGTGCTGTATGTAGTGTGTGCTCCCCCTCCCTGTACTGTGCTGTATGTAGTATATGCTCCCTCCCTGTACTGTGCTGTATGTAGTGTGTGTTCCCTCCCTGTACTGTGCTGTAGGTAGTATGTGCTCCCTCCCTGTACTGTGCTGTATGTAGTGTGTGCTCCCCCTACCTGTACTGTGCTGTAGGTAGTATGTGCTCCCTCCCTGTACTGTGCTGTATGTAGTGTGTGCTCTCCGTCCCTGTACTGTGCTGTATGTAGTGTGTGCTCCCTCCCTGTACTGTGCTGTATGTAGTATGTGCTCCCTCCCTGTACTGTGCTGTATGTAGTGTGTGCTCCCTCCCTGTACTGTGCAGCATGTAGTGTGTGCGCCCCCTCCCTGTACTGTGCTGTATGTAGTATGTGCTCCCTCCAGAGGCGTATCTAGGGTAGGGCGAGTGGGGCACGTGCTCTGGGCGCCTTGGCAGGCACAGGAGAGGGGGGCGCCGCCGGCGTCCAGGGCATCATGCCCCACTCGCCCCTGTCAACCCTAAATGTGAGGGGAGGAGAGCGCAGCATTTCTCCCTCCCCTCACCGCCGCTGCCAGCACTAGCAGCGCTGCCAGTGTGTGCTCCCCCTCCCTGCACTGTGCTGTATGTAGTATGTGCTCCCTCCCTGTACTGTGCTGTATGTAGTGTGTGCTCCCCCTCCCCGTACTGTGCTGTATGTAGTATGTGCTCCCTCCCTGTACTGTGCTGTATGTAGTGTGTGCTCCCCCTCCCTGTACTGTGCTGTATGTAGTATGTGCTCCCTCCCTGTACTGTGCTGTATGTAGTGTGTGTTCCCTCCCTGTACTGTGCTGTAGGTAGTATGTGCTCCCTCCCTGTACTGTGCTGTATGTAGTGTGTGCTCCCCCTACCTGTACTGTGCTGTAGGTAGTATGTGCTCCCTCCCTGTACTGTGCTGTATGTAGTGTGTGCTCCCTCCCTGTATTGTGCTGTATGTAGTGTGTGCTCCCTCCCTGTACTGTGCTGTATGTAGTGTGTGCTCCCTCCCTGTACTGTGCTGTATGTAGTGTGTGCTCCCCCTCCCCATACTGTGCTGTAGGTAGTATGTGCTCCCTCCCTGTACTGTGCTGTATGTAGTGTGTGCTCCCCCTCCCCGTACTGTGCTGTATGTAGTATGTGCTCCCTCCCTGTACTGTGCTGTATGTAGTTTGTGCTCCCCCTCCCTGTACTGTGCTGTATGTAGTATGTGCTCCCTCCCTGTACTGTGCTGTTTGTAGTGTGTGCTCCCTCCCTGTACTGTGCTGTAGGTAGTATGTGCTCCCTCCCTGTACTGTGCTGTATGTAGTGTGTGCTCCCCCTCCCTGTACTGTGCTGTATGTAGTATGTGCTCTCTCCCTGTACTGTGCTGTATGTAGTGTGTGCTCCCCCTCCCCGTACTGTGCTGTATGTAGTATGTGCTCCCTCCCTGTACTGTGCTGTATGTAGTGTGTGCTCCCCCTCCCTGTACTGTGCTGTATGTAGTATGTGCTCCCTCCCTGTACTGTGCTGTATGTAGTGTGTGTTCCCTCCCTGTACTGTGCTGTAGATAGTATGTGCTCCCTCCCTGTACTGTGCTGTATGTAGTGTGTGCTCCCCCTACCTGTACTGTGCTGTAGGTAGTATGTGCTCCCTCCCTGTACTGTGCTGTATGTAATGTGTGCTCCCTCCCTGTACTGTGCTGTATGTAGTGTGTGCTCTCCGTCCCTGTACTGTGCTGTATGTAGTGTGTGCTCCCTCCCTGTACTGTGCTGTATGTAGTATGTGCTCCCTCCCTGTACTGTGCTGTATGTAGTGTGTGCTCCCTCCCTGTACTGTGCTGTATGTAGTGTGTGCTCCCTCCCTGTACTGTGCTGTATGTAGTGTGTGCTCTCCGTCCCTGTACTGTGCTGTATGTAGTGTGTGCTCCCTCCCTGTACTGTGCTGTATGTAGTATGTGCTCCCTCCCTGTACTGTGCTGTATGTAGTGTGTGCTCCCTCCCTGTACTGTGCAGCATGTAGTGTGTGCGCCCCCTCCCTGTACTGTGCTGTATGTAGTATGTGCTCCCTCCAGAGGCGTATCTAGGGTAGGGCGAGTGGGGCACGTGCTCTGGGCGCCTTGGCAGGCACAGGAGAGGGGGACGCCGCCGGCGTCCAGGGCATCATGCCCCACTCGCCCCTGTCAACCCTAAATGTGAGGGGAGGAGAGCGCAGCATTTCTCCCTCCCCTCACCGCCGCTGCCAGCACTAGCAGCGCTGCTGTGTCCGGTCTCCGGCGCTAGCCAATCAGAGCTTGCGGACCGGCTCCTGATTGGCTGCCGGTCCGCGAGCTCTGATTGGCTGGCGAACCGGCGCCAGACAGTCGCCGGAGACCTGGAGTGGCGAGGCAAAGGAGAGGCGCTGCGCTCTCCTCCCCTCACATAGCAACAAGAAGCCACCGGCCGGTAAGTGACGTGGGGGGGGGGGTCCGGCGGCACGGGGGGGGGGGTCCGGCGGCACGGGGTGGCATGTATCTTGCACCAAGTGGGGCCTGGCACTGTGGGGCATGTATCTGGCACTGTCTGTGGGGCAATGTAACTGGCACTGTGGGGCACGTAACTGGCACTGTGGGGCAATGTATCTGGCACTGTGGGGCATGTAACTGGCACCAAATGGGGCATGTAACTGGCACTGAGTGGGGCCTGGCACTGTGGGGCATATATATGGCACTGTGGGGCAATGTATCTGGCACTGTGGGGCATGTATCCGGCACTGTGGGGCATTGTATCCGGCACTGTGGGGCAATGTAACTGGCACTGTGGGGCATGTATCTGGCACTGTGGGGCAATGTATCTGGCACTGTGGGGCATGTATCTGGCATTGTGGGGCAATGTAACTGGCACTGTGGGCAATGTAACTGGCACTGTGGGGCAATGTAACTGGCACTGTGGGGCAATGTAACTGGCACTGAGTGGGGCAATGTAACTGCCACTGAGTGGGGCAATGTATCCGGAACTGTGGGGCAATGTATCCGGCACTGTGGGGCAATGTAACCGGCACTGTGGGGCAATGTAACTGGCACTGTGGGGCAATGTAACTGGCACTGTGGGGCAATGTAACTGGCACTGAGTGGGGCAATGTATCCGGCACTGTGGGACAATGTATCCGGCACTGTGGGGCAATGTATCCGGCACTGTGGGGCAATGTAACTGGCACTGTGGGGCAATGTAACTGGCACTGTGGGGCAATGTAACTGGCACTGAGTGGGGCAATGTATCCGGCACTGTGGGGCTATGTAACTGGCACTGTGGGGCAATGTAACTGGCACTGTGGGCCATTTTCAGTGGCCACACCCCTTCTGGAGCGTGGCCACACCCCTTCTGGTGTGTGGCCACGCCCATTTTTCGCCTTTCATAAATTTCCCAGGCTGGTGTTCGATCCCAATCCGCCCCTGAGTCATGCCATGCCATTTCATGACTTGGTAGCATAGAGCATCTCTATGTGTGACCTTTTTCCATTAGAATGCCTCTTATTTGCAAAACAATGCAAGCAGGACACACAAGCAGCTTATGCTAATTAATATGGTATGTGGCATGCCTTTAGTCTATGTGTGACTGTAAACCATGGGCCTAATTCAGACCTGATTGCTAGGCTGCGTTTTCGTACAGCGGGCGATCAGGTCTAAACTGATCATGCATATGCACTACAATGCGCAGGCGCTTCGCACGGGTACAAAGCGGATCGTCGCTCAGCGATGGTTTGTGTGAAGAATCCATTCGCATGGGCGTTCTTAAGGACATTGACAGGAAGAAGCCATTTGTGGGTGTCAACTGACCGTTTTCTGGGAGTGGTTGGAAAAACGCAGGCGTGTCCATGCATTTGCAGGGAGGGTTCCTGATGTCAATTCAGGTCCCGAACAGGTTGATGTGATCGCAGTGGCTGAGTAAGTCCTGGGCTACGCAGAGACTGCACAAAATCTGTTTGTACAGCTCTGCACACTTGCAAAGCGAAAATACACTCCCCTATGAGCGGCGACTATGCGAACGCAGGACTGCAAAAAAACCTAGCGAGAGAACAGGTCTGAAGTAGGCCCCATGTCTGTAGCTACATACAATATGGTACATTATAGTGTTTTTTAGGAAAACACTGTAACGTAAAATTTCGTATGCAGCCGCAGATGCACAGAGAATATAGGCATGCCACATATAATTTTAATCAGCAGAGTCTGCTTGTGCATCCTATTTGCATAGCTATGCAAATAGGATGCATTTTCAGCAAGAAGGACACCCAATGCTAAAGGGGCCTTTCAGCTCACTCAAGCCACGCATCTCCCGCTGCGTGGCATTAAGTCAAGATGTATGAGGACACATCTGTATGCAGTTCTCATCTCGACAAACATGTCAACACTACATATATTGGACATATAAGTAGACTTTCTGACTGGCGCCATCTAAGTATTTCCAAATATAAGAAAACAATTAGTAAATTAAAAAGGGGTGTGGTTCATTAGGTCGACATACATTGGGTCAACATGTTCATTAGGTCGACGTGTACAAGGTCGCCATGGAAAAGGTCAACATGAGTTTTTTGACAGTTTTTGGTATTTTCTTTGAAAAGTGATGGGGAACCCCAATTATAGCACCGCATCCCATCGCGTGGCTTGCTTCGCTCGCCATGCTTCGGGCAAGGTGCCTCGCTGTGCTCGGCACAGGTTACCATTCCCATTTGTAGTCCACGTGGATCGTTAAGTATGAAAAAGGTCAAAAAATAAAAAATTGTGAAAAGCTGAAGTTGACCTTTTTGCATGTTGATCTAGTACATCTCGACCGAATTACCATGTCGACCTAGTGACCATGTCGACCTAATGCATGTCGACCTTCAGTGGTCAACCTAATGTATGTCGACCCAATGCTTGTCGACCTAATGACCGCCATCCCTTAAAAAGGATTGTCCTGCAGGGACTTCCCAATAAGTCCCACAAGGTTAAGAGATACGTTTGTGTGTGTTTCTCTGGTGCTGGGCATGTGATATCCAGTGCTGGAGAAACACACACACAAACTGCATATGTTTGGAGCCTTGATGCCGGCACCAGATAAAATGCTACTTAGACTATTTTAACAGAATTATTAGTATCATTTGCTTTGCTTTTACAGCATGTTTTACTTTATATTAGCAACATCAATAAAATACTTGATGTAGCATTTTAACATTGTTGGGATACTTGTGCCGGCAATGAGGCTCCGACACATGCAATACAGGCCAAGTCTCCCGTATTAAAAAATTATGAAATACAGAATATTCCAAAATACAGAATTTTTGGGGAGCAACTGAGATAATAAAACCTTTACTTTCTGATGGTTCATAGTACACAAAATGTGTTTAAAGCACAAAATACTAAAAATTATGTATAAAATCACCTTCAGGCTGTGTATAATGTGTATATGAGCAAGGCAGGCTGTTTCTATTCACAGTGCTGCTGACTCCATCAGAAATCAATGGGAGGTGGATACATATACGCACACGGCTCCTATTGAATTGAATGACATAGCAGGGCATTCACATAGCGTACGGCCAAATATGCTATGGACGGCGTGCTGAAATGCGCAACACTGTATAAGGATACATCTTTATGTACACAACCTTTGTTTCATGCATAAAATGATGTGTACTCCAGATTAAATTATTTCTTATTGTACATGTGCATTTGTTTCAGACCACTACCATAGGCCTCCTTACATGGTTGGACCACGCTTTTATTTATCTGACCCTTGAGACTTCTTGGCCCCACATAAAACAGTGTATGTGGCAACATACAGATGTGTCCACATACACTTTTCCCCATTTAAGTCATATGGCCAAATAAGCCATGCAATGGAATCTGCCACATAGTCACGCCATGCGATTTTTCTTAAGATATGCTACTTTATTCTGCTACATTATACAAAAAGTTATGTATCAAAAAATTTTTGGGAAATCCATCCAATTGCTACTTATGGTGGAGCATCTTTGCCATGCTAAGCATTTTGTGCCAAATTAAACAAAAAGGGAGAGGTATATGAGGACACATTTATTGTTGTTAGCGATAGCCACTTTATATTTTCAAATAGTTAAGGATTCTTGAGGAGTGCATCACACCCTTACCCATGATATATTCGGCTCAATCCACTCCTATTATACTATATTATATAATCTCTGACACCCATTGTCTCCTGAATTATTGGCTTCTTCTCAGGATCTTATGGCTCCGTATCTGCTCGGTGCTGGCCTCCCCACACTGTCAGAGGTGGATCTCACTTGGTTAGATTGCTCTATCTCCCTTTTAGAACTTGAGGCAGCCATTAAGAATACACCCTCAGGAAAAAGCCTATGCCTAGATATTTTCACCATGGCATTGTAACCCTTCCCTACTTGCGGTGACCGTGTGTAATTGGGTTATTATAGTTTTACTAGGGCGTGCCTCCACCCAAGCTCTCTGTCCAGTACTGGCTTGCTTGGGAAAGCCGGTAAAGGTATTTAAACCTACACTTTACTGGGTACTACTCAAACCTGTGCAGTTATTATCTGGTATCTCTTCGTCTTTCAGATTCCCCCCTCCGGATGCTTTCAACCAAATTCCCATGGAATGGTAAGTATTTATTGAACAAGAATACGAATAATACACAACCTCGTCAGGGAAGATTAATTGCACAATTGTATTACAAACATTCCCATTTACGGCATTGACATTTGTCTATACTAAGGTTACCTTTGTACTATACAACTTCCTTTGCATGCAGTACAAAAAATGTAAAACCGGTTAAAGAGAAAAATATGAAAATGAGTAACGACTCATATTCACTGAATTACCTCAATATATCAGGAGTAATATCAATAGTTATGTCAGCAGTTGAATATTATGGCGTTTAAAATAAGTATACCGGAGTATTTCGTTGGTGCACAGATGGGACCCATTATGAAGGTCCGCGTTTGTGGTGACGGAATCAGAGCATTAAATACCCCCTATTATGGGGATAATTATTTGTAAATTTGTCATAGGACAGTTAACAAACTCTCGTTGATGAGGCACCAAGGGCTCCACTGCGGCTAGTCTGCTGCGGGTGAAAGGACCATATACAATATCCGTTCTCTCCACTTTATCGGCCAGGATTAGCCTGGAAGTATTATGGCTAGGTTGGAGACCTATAAAGGGGTGGGAGTATCCCAGGTAGCATAGACATCTGTGGTTCACCTGTAGGGATCAGAAGGAATTGGGTCTCGGACCATTATAGTCTCCAAGGCTTGTTTCGATGGTCCGTTCTAGTTTCCTACTTCCGTTCTAGTTCTGTAGGCCCATACACACGCGATCCCGGCTCAGTTTGTCCCATTACCGTATGATGAGCATTTACCCCGGGGTACTGTCCATAAGTACTAGGGGTCCTACTCACAGACTTAGTATTTATTTCCTGTTGATTAGCGTTTCAAAGGCAGTGGTAGGCTCATGAGGGTAGATAGATCTATTCAAACACCTATTTTTATCTCCTCGACTCCAGGTGAACGGATGTCCCTCATCCTCCCTGCCTTGAATATCACAGGATCAGGTAAATGTGTACTTAGCCAGAGTCCCCTTGCATATCTTTTGTATGTGCAGTGTACATCCAAAGTAGTCCCTAAATCTATGGAGCTCCTAAATGGCTGCCAATCGGGTACTAGATACTGTCTCTACAGATAGGGACCTCCGAGGGGGATCATGACCGGGCTGTCACTCACTGTTATGGCTGTAATTGACTCCTGCCTGACTGCACTGTGAAGGGAGGCTCGGTAGGCGGAACTCCCCTTAGCTCTCAGCTCCTCCTGCTGGGTGGCCCCGACCAAGGGCTGCTCCTATCAATTCTGAGTGGGTGGCCATAAGGGAGGTACTAGTAATGGTACGGAATTTAGCCTGCAGCGGCGTCGATCATGCTGGTGTCCTTCGACGGAAATGGTGCGGCGATCCGACACTGAGCTATTCTCCAATGCCTGTTATAATCGTGGTTCTAGATGGCACCGCTCCACCAGCTCTCCAGTTTCCAAGGTCGACGAGCACAGCCCACTCCTCCGACTTAACCAGCTCCGGGACCCAGGACCTCTGATATCTCCTCCGTCACACTAGTCTCGCTCTTCCTCTCTCCGGTAAAACTCCCCTCACACCAACCGTCTTTTTCTTTGCCTTGCGGCTTCCCCTCTGTCCTTGTCCCCGCGGGCATGGCACCTGTTTGCTAGTGTTAGGGTATCCTGCCCTGTGCTGCCACGTCGTCATGGCAACCGGGAGACAAGTGCTAGCGGAGTAACCTGAGCGCAGCTGATACTCCGGTTCGGGTCTTTTGCTGTGCAGTGGTTATAGGCTCTGTGCATGGCAGGGAATCCGGTGCTGGTTTTTGTGCTCACAGTCTGTGAGGTCTGAGTGGGGCGTGGACAGCACCTGCTTTATAAGGCCTCTTCTCAGGGTAAACAGATGCTGCTGAATCTTTGTTGGTTAGTCAGTTCCTGAAAGTTAACCAGTACTGTGTAGCTTTGTATTTGTTTGTTGCTTACTGCAAATAGGCCTGGGGATTTGGTATTACACTCTGCCAATCCAGACCTAGCAGTAAGACTGGAGTCAGTCGTTTAGCTTGCTGGGGTTCTGTTACTACTCTGTGAACTTAGCAAGTTTGCGGCTGTATTCTAAGACTTGCCTGTCTAATCCTGTCTCACTGTGCTAGGTGTCAGGGGTCAGTTTAGTGGCAGTAAGCTGAACCTGTGCACTGCAAGTGAGAATTAGGATTGTGGAGACTCTCCTTGTGTCTATCATTCCATCTCTGACCAAGGAGTTTACTGCCACACCCGTTGGTAACCCATTAGGGTTTTGCTGTTGCCTTTAGCAACAGCATTTCGGGTTATCTACGTATTAAAACACAACATCTTGCTTTTCCCATCTGAGCAGTTCTAATACAAGGGAGATACCCAGTTCCTTAGCCTCTGGGCTTCTCTGTTCACCTTGTGTGTATTTTGTTACCCTATCACCTTCTGTGTACGTTATGTCATATTCCCCAGTCTGTCTGTGAGTCCATTTGTTTTGCATAACAGTTCTGACACCAGTACTTTCCTGCAGGCACTGGTGTGCATAACATATTCAGCAGCCTAATACTCCTGTTGAAATTTTGTGGGAATATGGAGCATACCCCTCAAAATACGTTGCAACAGGTGGTCGATCAGGTGCAGGTCCTGACTCGACAATTTAATGATTTGTCCATTAAAATGCACACCTCCCAGGCTGCTGGCGGAGCTCCCGCAGCAGCAGCACCTGCAGGGGTTAAGGAGCCGAAAGTAAATCTCCCGGATCGTTTTTCTGGAGATCGCTCGCAGTTCTTTTGTTTCAAGGAGAGCTGCAAGCTATACTTCCGGCTTAGGCCTCAGTCTTCTGGGTCGGAGATTCAGCGGGTGGGCATAGTGATTTCCTTGCTACAAGGAGACCCACAGGTCTGGGCATATGGGTTGCAGCCTGACTGTCCGTCGCTTAAAAGTGTTGATGCTTTTTTTACGGCACTGGGCATGTTGTATGATGACCCTGACAAGACGGCCTCAGCCGAGGCTCAGATTTCGATCCTTAAGCAAGGGCGAAGGCCAGTTGAGGTTTACTGTACGGAGTTTCGGAGGTTGGCCCATGATACCCAGTGGAATGACCCAGCCCTGAGACACCAGTACCGAAGAGGTCTTTCTAACCAGATAAAGGACCAACTGGTACAATATCCCTTGCCTGATAGCTTGGATCAGCTCATGCAGTTATCCATCCGGGTGGATAGACGGCTGAGAGAGCGTAGGCTTGAAAGGGAGACTGAGATTTCCTTCCTTCCCAAGGGAACCTCAGACTCTGAGGAATTTTCCGAGGAGCCTATGCAGATTGGGGCTACCCGCCTCTCCTCGCATGAGAAGATGCGGAGGAGACAGCAGGGGTTGTGTTTGTACTGTGGGAATAAAGGTCATGTGGTAGTATCATGCCCAGAAAAGCAGGAAAACTTCAGGGCCTGAGGGTGATGGGAAATATCCTGTCAGGCCAGAAGTCAGAATTTCCCAAGAAGACTTTTATCATTCCGGTGACCTTGAAGATCCTCGGTCAAACTGTCAAGACTGAGGCCTTTGTGGACAGTGGGGCCGACGGGGTTTTTATGGACCGCCAATTCGCCCTGAAACACTCTGTTCCCTTAGTACCCTTGGCATCGGAAATTGAGATTTGTGGGTTAAACGGAGAACCATTATCCCAAGGTAAAATTACCTCTTGCACTAGCCAGATTTCTTTGTTTATTGGAGCCACACACTCTGAAAAATTGTCCTTTTATGTGACTGTCTGTACTTTTGCCCAATTGGTGTTGGGGTTACCCTGGTTAAGGGCCCACAATCCTCAATTTGACTGGGTCTCTGGGGAGATTCTTAGTTGGGGTACTGATTGTTTCAGGAGTTGCTTGAGCCTTCCAGTCAGGCTCTCGCAGCTAAGTTTGCCAGGATTGCCAGGGTGTTATGCAGATTTTGCGGACGTGTTCTCCAAAAAAGTTGCAGAGGTACTACCTCCCCATCGCCCCTATGACTGTGCCATTGATTTGTTGCCAAATGCTAAGCTTCCCAAGAGCAGGTTGTACTCCCTGTCACGTCCTGAGACTCAGGCTATGGCAGAGTACATTCAGGAGAACTTGGCTAAGGGATTTATCAGACCTTCACAGTCTCCAGTTGGGTCTGGGTTCTTCTTCGTGGGTAAAAAGGACGGTTCGTTGCGACCCTGCATCGACTTCAGGGAATTGAACCGTATCACGATTAAAAACTCATACCCACTGCCTCTCATTTCGGTCTTGTTTGACCAGCTTCGTACTGCCACCATTTTTTCTAAGATTGACCTACGCGGTGCGTACAATCTAATCCGAATAAGAGAGGGGGATGAATGGAAGACTGCCTTTAATACCCACTCAGGGCATTATGAATATTTGGTGATGCCTTTTGGGCTCTGTAATGCCCCGGCAGTCTTCCAGGATTTCATGAATGATGTGCTCAGGGAATATTTGGATAGATTCTTAGTTGTATACTTAGATGACATCCTAATCTTCTCCCATTCCCTGGAGGAACATCGGAAGCATGTACGCTTAGTCCTCCAGAAACTCAGAGACCACCGGCTTGGGGCGAAGCTGGAGAAGTGTGAATTTGAAGTTCAGCAAATCGCATTTCTAGGATATATTATCTCCCCAGAAGGTTTCCAAATGGAGGGTTCCAAGGTACAGGCAGTCCTGGATTGGGTGCAGCCCACTAGTTTGAAGGCGCTTTAGCGTTTTCTGGGATTTGCGAATTTTTATAGACGATTTATCGCTGGATTTTCGTCTATAGTGGCGCCCTTGGTGGCACTCACTAAGAAAGGGGCGGATGTTGCTCACTGGTCTTGTGAGGCTAAAGCGGCTTTTGCCCGTCTCAAAAGGGCATTTGTTTCGGCCAAGGTGCTGCGACACCCAGATCCAGAGCGTCCTTTTGTGGTGGAGGTGGATGCCTCTGAGATGGGTATTGGGGCAGTGCTTTCTCAGATGGGAGTGTCTGATAATCGCCTTCATCCCTGTGCTTACTTTTCCCGTAAATTTTCGCTTGCCGAGATGAATTATGACGTGGGTAACCGGGAATTGTTGGCTATTAAGGATGCACTCGAGGAGTGGAGACACTGGCTTGAGGGGGCTAAGTTTGTGGTCTCAATTCTCACTGACCATAAGAATCTGGCATATTTAGAGTCAGCAAAGCGTCTCAATGCCAGGCAGGCACGATGGGCTTTGTTTTTTGCTCGCTTTAATTTTTTGATAACATATCGCCCTGGGTCAAAAAACATCAAGGCTGATGCGCTCTCGCGGAGTTTTGCTCCAATCCAGGAGACCACCGAGGAGCCGTTGCCCATTGTTTCCCCATCATGTATTAAAGTGGGCATTACCCAGGACCTCTTATCATTAGTCCTTAGAGCACAGGAGCAGGCTCCTCCAGACCTTCCGGTAGGTCTTTTGTTTGTGCCTCCTAGGTTAAGACAGCGAGTGTTCCTGGAATTCCATGCCAAGAAGTTGGCAGGTCACCCGGGTATTGCCAGAACTCGGGAGTTGCTATCTAGGGCGGTGTGGTGGCCCTCGGTGGCTAAGGATGTGGATCAGTGGGTTCGGGCATGTGACATCTGTGCCCGAAATAAGACTCCTAGAGGGGTTCCTGTTGGCCCATTACATCCACTCTCTATCCCATCTAAGCCATGGACCCACATTTCAATGGATTTTGTGGTGGATTTGCCCAAATCCTCGGGGATGACAGCCATCTGGGTTGTCGTTGACAGGTTTTCGAAGATGGCGCACTTCGTTCCACTGGTTGGGCTGCCATCGGCCAGACGCCTGTCTGAATTATTTATGCTACATGTTGTGCGTCTCCACGGGTTGCCACTTGATGTGGTCTCTGACCGCGGATCCCAGTTTGTGGCCAAATTCTGGAGGGCATTTTGTTCCGATCTCCAGATTTCTGTCAGCTTGTCGTCAGGCTACCATCCGCAGTCTAATGGGCAGACTGAAAGGGTGAACCAGTCCTTGGAGCAGTTCCTCAGGTGTTATGTCTCCAAGTGTCAGACTGACTGGGTTGCTCATCTGTCCATGGCGGAGTTTGCCTATAACAACGCGGCTCACTCTGCTACAGGGATCTCTCCCTTCCTTTGTGTGTATGGGCATCATCCTAAGGCCAATTCTTTTGACCCCCTGGACTCCACGCCTGGTGGTTCCTCTGTGGTTTCGGTCCTTAGAGGTATTTGGCGGAAAGTGAAGAAAGCCCTTGTGTCTGGGTCATTAGTGACCAAAAGGGTTTTTGATAAGCGGAAAAGACCCTGCAGCTTCAAATTAGGAGACTTTGTCTGGTTGTCTACCAAGAATTTGAAGTTGAGACAGCCATCTCATAAGTTAGGCCCCCGGTTCATCGGCCCTTATAAGATCACCAGGGTTATCAATCCGGTCGCATTTCAGTTAGATCTGCCCCGTTCTTTGGGTATCAATAAAACATTTCATTGTTCCCTTTTAAAACGGGCGATTAGTAATCCTTCTTCCAGTGGAAGACCTTCCCCTCTTCTGATACGTGGCCAGAGGGAGTTTGTTGTTGAAAGGATTCTTGACTCCAAGGTGGTTCGGGGTCGGCTGTCATTTTTGGTGCACTGGAAGGGGTATGGCCCGGAGGAGCGGTCGTGGGTGCGCAGTTGTGATCTTCATGCCCCCAGACTGATACGCTCTTTCTTCTCGCAGTTCCCAGATAAACCAGGTGGTAGGGGTTCTTTGACCCCTCGTCAGAGGGGGGGTACTGTTAGGGTCTCCTGCCCTGTGCTGCCACGTCATCATGGCAACCGGGAGACAAGTGCTAGCGGAGTAACCTGAGCGCAGCTGATACTCCGGTTCGGGTCTTTTGCTGTGCAGTGGTTATAGGCTCTGTGCACGGCAGGGGATCCGGTGCTGGTTTTTGTGCTCACAGTCTGTGAGGTCTGAGTGGGGCGTGGACAGCACCTGCTTTATAAGGCCTCTTCTCAGGGTAAGCAGGTGCTGCTGAATCTTTGTTGGTTAGTCAGTTCCTGAAAGTTAACCAGTACTGTGTAGCTTTGTATTTGTTTGTTGCTTACTGCAAATAGGCCTGGGGATTTGGTATTACACTCTGCCAATCCAGACCTAGCAGTAAGACTGGAGTCAGTCGTTTAGCTTGCTGGGGTTCTGTTACTACTCTGTGAACTTAGCAAGTTTGCGGCTGTATTCTAAGACTTGCCTGTCTAATCCTGTCTCACTGTGCTAGGTGTCAGGGGTCAGTTTAGTGGCAGTAAGCTGAACCTGTGCACTGCAAGTGAGAATTAGGATTGTGGAGACTCTCCTTGTGTCTATCATTCCATCTCTGACCAAGGAGTTTACTGCCACACCCGTTGGTAACCCTTTAGGGTTTTGCTGTTGCCCTTAGCAACAGCATTTCGGGTTCTCTACGTATTAAAACACAACATCTTGCTTTTCCCATCTGAGCAGTTCTAATACAAGGGAGATACCCAGTTCCTTAGCCTCTGGGCTTCTCTGTTCACCTTGTGTGTATTTTGTTACCCTATCACCTTCTGTGTACGTTATGTCATATTCCCCAGTCTGTCTGTGAGTCCATTTGTTTTGCATAACAGTTCTGACACCAGTACTTTCCTGCAGGCACTGGTGTGCATAACAGCTAGGCACCTTTCCCTATATTGTGCTTCTTTCCGGTCGCCTAACCCAGGTCTCAAAGCATGTAAATATACAGGACAACATTAACAACAATAATAACATTAACAATAATATATTCAGTGTCAGTGCCACGTTCCCAGGAGAGTTAGTTCACTAAAAGGGGTTACAAGGGGGTTACAGCATATTATAAATTCTTTAAAGACTTCCTTTTGCATTAAATGCTTAATGCCTTTGATGCAATTACAGATGATTGCGAGTTTTCTCCTCAATGTTTGGCAGCTCACATTACAGTAATTCACATGGCAGTTAAGGACCCGGCACAGTGTTCCAATTATCCCCTGATATCCCTGCTAAATACTGATGTTAAGCTGTTTGCAAAACTTATTGCCAATAGAATTAAGTTACTGCTACCAGCGTTAAAAAATTTGGATCTGGTGGGGATTGTGCCTGGGAGGGAGGCACAAGAAAAGTACCAACAAAGCCTTTAGATTTGAAACCTTTAGCTTCTGGTGTCACCATCCGAGTGGTGCTGCCCTCAACTGACACCGAAAAAGGCTTTTGATAGGATCAGCTGGAGGGGATTTTGCAACACCTGGGTCTAGGTCCTGTTGTCCTTCATTGGATATTGGCACTTTTAATTTTCCCACTGTGTGGATTAAAATCAATGGGACTCTTTGGATCGTCAGCTCCTATCTTATTTTTATTTTATGTATTGAAGTACTATTAGACTTAATTCTGACATCACTGGCCTGCAAGAGGGTGAAACTGAATACAAACTCGCGCTGTTTGTAGATGACATGTTGGCTGCTCTGTCCAACCCAGTTGTTTCAATCCCCAATCTGATGGAGGAGTTCCAGAAATTTAGTTCACTATCTATTTTTAAGGTGAAATATTCCCAAGTCTATCGCAGTCAATGTGTCAGCTTCACCTCAATTCATTGATGGGCTCAAATAGTCCTTTCCCTTTTCTTGAATACCACTAGCCTCAAGTTCTGTATTTCAGAATTGCTCTACATACTGATCCTACATACTAAGCCTTTACTTCTCACGCTGTGCTCTGGACTCTGACTGGCATACCAAACGGTTATCTTGATTCGGTAGAACTAGTGTAGTTAAAATCAACGTCCTTTCCTTGATATTTGGTACAAACGCTAGCTATTTGCATCAATTTAAACACACTTGGTATAGACATGAATTATTCTTACAGAGAACTAAGGAACAAATAGGGTTGAAGTTGCCAAAAGGATAAATAAAAAAAAGACAGACTGAACTTCCGGTTCCAGGTGCTGCATGGAAGCTAGCTAGAGGATAGAGCTCCCGTGGTCCCCATTTATTTGCACCCTTTTCACGGCTCCTTGCCTCCCGCGATCGGCCCGCTGCTCCCTTGCTCACCCCGCAGTGCATGGAGCGCTATTTTGCCCTGCTCATGCCACGCACAAAGTCCCAGAAGGAGAAGGAGCGGCGCCGCATGGAGGCCAAAATGGCGGCAGATGCAGCAACAGGTGTTCCCAGCATGAGGTAATGGCTTCCCCGCTTCCCTCTCCCCAGGGCTCCCTCACGCTGTCTCCAGGGAATGCACCTTCATCTCCCATTATGCTGCATGATATACATGGGGACAGTGGCTCCCCCCAGCCTGTTACTGTTACACAAGCTGAGGCTGCTACTACACCTCAATGGTGCAAGCCATAAAGGAAACAATGTGGCCACTTCTGAAAGAGCAGACAGCTGATATAAATAGACAGCTGGCTCAGTTCTCTCAAAGACTTTACACTACAGAACATAGGTGGTCATTCCGAGTTGTTCGATCATTGCCGTTTTTCGCAACGGAGCGATTACGTGGAAAATGCGCATGGTACGCATCGCGCATGCGCTAAGTACTTTCCCACAAAACTTAGCAGATTTACACAAGGCCGACCGACGTTTTTTCATCGCTAGAGGGACCGTAGTGTGATTGACAGGAAGTGGGTGTTTCTGGGTAGAAACTGGCCGTTTTCAGGGAGTGTGCTAAAAAAATGCAGGCGTGCCAGGTAAAAATGCAGGAATGACTGGAGAAACGGGGAGTGGCTGGCCGAACGCAGGGCGTGTTTGTGACATCAAACCAGGAACTAAACAGACTGAGCTGATCGCAATCTGGGAGTAAGTCTGGAGCTACTCAGAAACTGCTGCAAATTATTTAGTAGCAGTTCTGCTAATCTTTCGTTCGCAATTCTGCTAAGCTAAGATACACTCTTGAGGGCGGCGGCCTAGCGTGTGCAATGCTGCTAAAAGCAGCTAGCGAGCGAACAACTCGGAATGAGGGCCATAGAATGGGGGAATGCTTTGCTGATATTGCAAATCTGAAAAAGGCAGTGAGTCCTAATACCAAAGCCTGTTACCACCTGCATAATAAAACTGACGAATTGGAGAACAGGGCCATGAAACATAATCTGTGCATCATAGGCTTGCCGGAAACGGTGAAAGGCTCCGAGTTGTTGCTTTTTGTCCGTGACACCTTGACAGATTTATTACAAATTCGCAATGAACGTGCTGATATTGTTATAGAAAGAGCTCACCGCCTTGGCCCGTTCCGGTCACAAGAGGGCAGCAGACCACGAGCTGTGATTTTCAAGGTTTTAAACTACCTTCATAAAGAAATTGTCTGGCAAGCCTCCCGCAAGCAGCACAATATTTCTTGGGAAGGTCACACTCTTTTGATATTCCAAGACTATTCAGCTGAGCTGACAAAGGCTAGGAAAGAATTTTCCCCCCTCTGCTTATCCAGGAGCGCTAAAAGTTTGCGTTGCTATACCCGCCAAGACTGCACATTTATAGAGATGGCTCATTTAAAGACTTCCTCTCTCTGCATGACGCAGAGGCATTTCTACACTCACAAGTGGATGACTCCAACTCACAGGACTGTTATCTCTCCTGTTTCAGTGTCTGGGTGTTTTTGGTTCTCATACATCATACTACTCAGCCACTAGATCTGTTATGCCTTTTGCTACCTCTACTACAAGGTTAATTATATAATGATGTTATAAGTTATCGCAAATTTTGGTGCTGATATGTTGCAGTCTATGTGCATCTGTTTTTGAGTATACTGACTCTTTAATTGGGATATTATGGTGCCACTCTAGAATTGTCAGCTACTTTTGTTTTGGTTATGCTCACGTTGGGGCTGTTACGTTTTGCTCTTATATGTTGTTATATATCATCATACACACATGTACTTGGGGTTGTACCGCGGTGGGCTTACCAGGGGGGAGATTGTGTATGTATTGTTTTAGGGGGCCTCACGGGGTTTCTGTTGCGCAAATATGTATTTAGCTATAATGATATGGTTACTTTGCCGGAATGTCGCTGCACGATTTATGTCTTCTCCATTATTCTCACAGTTGTTTCTGTTTATCTTTCTCTGTTTCTAATTTCTTCCCCTCTCTCCCCATGGACGACGGGGCCTCAGATACTAATAGTTTTTCCCTCTTTGAGGGTGAATTATTTTTTATGTCTATTATTATATATGCATAATTGTCTCTGGCTAAATGTCTTCTCTTAAGGTATGTAGTTGGAATGTGGGGGGTCTGAACTCTCCACAGAAACAGAATAAAGTGCTTATATATCTGCAGAGACTCCATGTAGATCTGGTCTTTCTGCAAGAGTCTCACCTCCTATCCCCAGATACCCAGAGACTTAACGCTCTAGGTTGGAGAGTGCTAGCATCTGCATCTTTTTCAAAGAAAACTAGAGGTGTAACGATCATCGTCAAACAAACAGTGCCTGTTGAGGTCAGGTTTACCCTTGCTGATGAGGAAGGCAGATGGGTCATATGCCAGATTTTTTATAATAACCAAATGTATACCCTGTGTAATGTATACGCTCCAAATGTCTACAGCAAGCGCTTTCTACAAACTATTCTCACAAAACTTAAGCCATTAGCGGATACTCTGCTTATTGTGTGTGGTGATTGGAACATGATTTCCTCTAAATATTTAGACAAACAATTCCCATCAGAACATGGGAATAATCCACCTAAATTTGGAGTGCCTGACGTGGCTAGGGGGTTACAGCTAATAGATATTTGGAGAGTCATGCACACGACCAATCGGGACTTTATGTGTTTTTCTACAGTGAGGGGTACCCTGTCACGCATAGATTATATACTCTTATCTGAATATTTATTGCCCAAAGTTGTTTGTTCTGAGATTGAATCTATCTCTATTTCAGACCATGCGGTAATATGGGTGGAGCTGCAATTGTTGCCTTCTCAGAAAAACTTCATTTCATGGAGATGCCCTCCCACTCTTGCTATGTCCACTCATTTGCGTCAGAGGGTCAGAGATAGCTGGGAGGATTTTGTTTTTCATAACTCTGATACATGTGTCACTAACCCCCTTTTATTTTGGCAGGCTTCCAAGGCAACGATTAGAGGCAACATTATCGCTCACACACTGACAGCTAAGAAGACCTTGTCGAGAGATTATATGGTAGCGCAACGTACACTCACATGTGCATTTAACAATTTTAAACAGTCACCGACTCACAATACTAAATTAGAATATGCAAACGCTAAAACTTTATTTGATGCCCTACTCTCCAAACTTGAAGCTAATTACACTTTTAGGAAAGACTATAGATTTTTTAAATTTGGCAATAAATCCAGCAAGACCCTTTCAAACCTTTTAAAAGGACAGCGCCCCTCTTCCATTGTTCACCCTTTAAAATTGGCGGATGGATCTCTGTCTTCTATTAATGAACAAACAGCTTCCATCCTTCAATCTTTCTACACGGATCTATACTCGCCTCCTCCTGTACCCGTGGTTGATACCTCCTCATTTTGGGAGGCTTTCCCAATACCACAAATTTCCTCAGTGCAAAGCACTTCCTTATTGATGCCCATTACTGACTTGGAAGTTTAAAATGCTATTTCAAGCTTGAAATCTGGTAAGGCCCCAGGCCCAGATGGTCTCTCCCCAGACTATTACAAATTACTTGGTCCTAATATAACACCTGTTTTAACCTCAGTATTTAATACAATTATGGTCCCAGGGTCGATGCCTCCTTATTTTAACGCTGCAATTCTGAGATTGCTCACGAAACCTCGTTGCAACCTTTCAGAACCAAGCTCCTATAGACCAATATCTTTCCTTAATACCGACTATAAACTGCTGACAAAAATTCTTGCTGATAGGCTTAAAACTATACTCCCTACTATTATACATTCTGACCAGATGGGCCAGTGGTAAATATTAGGAGAGTCCTGGCGGTGGTGTACAACTCCCAATGTGCCATGTCTAACGAGTCGAGAGCTATATTGTCGCTTGATGCGGAGAAGGCCTTCGATATGATACATTGGGATCACCTGTATGGCATGCTGAGCGGCTTCGGATTCCCAGTTCAATAGGAAGCGATTCTGGCATAAATTTTGTAATTTTATCAATTCTTAATTTTCTTTAGCAGTACCACTAGATCCCATCCCGTTGCTGTTTGCAAATTTTGATAGGTGGTTATTAATGGTTAGTACTATTAGTTAGTACTATTTTATAACGTAAGAAGTTGACTATTTAATGCTTGCACTACGTCTTTATTCATCAAAGTACTGATACTTACTCTAGACATATATATGTTCCTTCTCAGACATGATTACTATACTACGATTCGTATGATCAATATTCTCTCCTTTTCTTCTTTTTTTTAAACTTGATGTCTCTATACTATGTTCTCTAGTTTTGGTGGGACACTTTTATACCTATCGGAGCATTCTTTGTGTTATTGTAATACCTGCATGTTCTGCCTTACTTTTGTACTACGAAAAAATTCTAATAAAAAAACATGTTTATAAAAAAAAAAAGGACAGACTAGCTGGGCCAAGAGGTTCTTATTCGCCATCAGATTCTATGTTTCTATGTTACATCCCAAAGTCTTGGTTTCAGAAACTGCACAACATAGGGCATAGGGCCTAATTTAGACCTGATTTCAGCAGCAACATCTTTCTCTAATGGGCAAAACCATGGCCCTCATTCCGAGATGATCACTAGCTGCCACTGTTCGCTGCATAGCAATCATCTAAAAAAAGGCAAATCTGTGCATGCGTATGCACCACAATGCGCACGCGCAGCATATGGGTACAAAGAGCATCGTGGTTTTGCACAGGTTCTAGCGACGCTTTTAGTCACACTGACGGATGCAAGGAGATTGACAGGAAGAGGGAGTTTCTGGGTGTCAACTGACCGTTTTTTGGGAGTGTTTGGAAAAACGCAGGCGTGGCCGGGCGTTTGCTTGATGGGTATCTGACGTCATTACCGTGTCATTCGTCGCAGCAATCATCGCACAGAATAAGTAACTACAGGGCTGGTCTTGTTTTGCACAAAATGTGTTTGCAGCCGCTCTGCTGCACAGGCGTTCGCACTCCTTCAAAGCGAAAATACACTCCCCCGTGGGTGGCGACTATGCATTTGCATGGCTGCTAAAAGTAGCTAGAAAGTGATCAACTTGAAATGAGGGCCCGTGTACACTGCAGGAGGGGCAAATATAACATGTGTGCAGTGAGAGTTAGATTTGGGTGGGTTATTTTGTTTATGTCCAGGGTAAATACTGGCTGCTTTATTTTTACACTGCAATTTAGATTTCATTTTGAACACACCCCACCCAAATCTAACTGTTATATCTGCCCCACCTGCACTGCGCATGGTTTTGTCCATTAGAGAAAGATTTTGCTGCTGTGATCAGGTCTGAATTAGGCCCATTGTCAGGGAAATTGTACGTAGCAATCCTCTTAGACGCATGCACTCCAGCTGCTGCATATCACTGCATATTATGACACTGTTGTGCTGAGTGAAATAATGGAGTGGTTCCGGACGGCGGATACTAAACAGTGAGTCCAATTAGAGAATGAACCTCTGCTTGTACTGTATGTATTGCACGGTATCCCTGGAGATCCAAGGTTCTTGTTGTTTATTATCCCCCCCTCCCCCCCTCCTATAACCCTGGTTTTTGCCCAGGTTTCAAAAGTTATCCCTCCTCTATATTGCTTCCTCATGGGATACGGCGAGCCAGTCAGCTAGTGGACTAGAGTAGTGTGTCTTCCCTATCTGTTCTGCAAGCCAAATGGGACCTACTGTACCTGTAGCTGAGATTTGTTGATATTTACAATTGAAGAATGTTGTACAAGGAAGGGAGCTCCTCAGGGCCTCTCCCAGACCTTTCACTATCTTTGAGGTCATGTGTCTGGCCCCCTTGTGCTGCACATCCTCTCTCAAGGGAATACAAATATCTGATTGAACACATGTACTCCATACTTACCTAACCTCCTGGAATGGCAGGGAGGCTCCTGAACATCGGGTGGCACGCCCGGCCCCTCAGAAAGGTCGGCAAGTGTCCCGCATCTGCCGCAGGCCCCTGCACCCCATTTTTGGCTGCCAACAAAAGAGCTCAAGTGGGTGATCCGAGGGGGACCTGATGATGTTATTTGCACTGAATTGCATCATCGTAGCTCTGCCCCCCGCTATCCAGTGCCTTTTTCCTCCCCACTGGATAGCAGAGCCACAATGATGTTTTGTGCTGCCACACCCATGGACATGCCCCCTTACCACCGGCCACGCACACTGTTCTCCAACGAGGCTGCACCCTCTCGTAAGAGGGGGCAGCAATATCAGCAAGTATGATGCACTCTGCCTTCCCTAAATGCACTACGGACAGGGAGCAAGATTTGGAGCTTGGTTAAGGAGATGGTGAGTGGAACAGAATCTTTAAAAATGTTTATTAGTTCTGTAAGATATTCAGTGATTGAGACCCAATTTAAGGTTCTGTCACATTGGTACAGATGTCCCCTTACGCTTGCTAAGACGTTTCCTTAGATTTGGGATAGATGTTGGTCCTGAAGATAGTGGTTGTCTCCTCAGAGATCCGGTCTCTAGGTCGACCACTATTGGTCGACAGTAAATAGGTCGACAGGGTTTCTAGGTCAACAGGGTCTCTAGGTCGACATGTTGTAGGTCAACAGGTCAAAAGGTTGACATGAGTTTTTCACAATTCTTTTCTTTTTTTTAACCTTTTCATACTTAACGATCCACGTGGACTATGATTGGAACGGTAATCAGTGCCGAGAGAAGTGGTAGCAGAGCGAGGCACTTTGCCCGAAGCATGGCAAGCAAAGCGAGCCATGCGAGGGGACACGGTGCACTAATTGGGGTTCCCGGTCACTCTGCGAAGAAAGCGACACAAAACCCTCCAAAAAAACTCATGTCGACCTTTTGACCTTTCGACCTAGACCATGTCGACCTAAATACCCTGTCGACCTAGAAACACTGTCGACCTAGTTACTGTCGACCAATAGTGGTCAACCTAGACTCTGTCGACCTAGTTACTATCTACCTTCCATACCACACCCGTCTCCTCATTACATATTTGGTGGGACTGCAGTCTCCCAAATATGAGATATTGCCTCCTCTCCTTCTGGGATCAGGTAATATCTATCTCTAAGTGGATAGTGCACAGGGAGGCCTCCTCTGAGCCCTTTTTTGGCCTCTTAACCTATACCCTGGCCCTTTGGTAACTTACAAAAATGTCTTGTTAAAGTTTATTTATTGCGCCATGAAGGCTGTGATCACAAATTACTGGTGGTCTACTCCCCCTCCCCCTAAGCTTAATGTTTTACCTGAATAGACTTGTACTGTATATCTCTATGGAGGACCTTTGTGTGAGGCTGGAGAAAAAAATAGAAGCTTTTCTCCACTTGGCACCCATGGCTGGAATTCAAGTCCTCACAACCCTAGCTAATGACCATCAGGTGAGCCCAGATACCTCCTCCCAGTAGAGCTCTTACACACAAAAACTATTTTTTTCTTTCCTTATTGTAGATGATAGTTAAGAATGGATGTCCCTTTACTCTTCATGCATATATTTTATCTTGATTAAGTAATTGCCACAATTCAAGGCATAAAACAGCAATACAATTTTTATTCAGTTCCCTGACAGACTCAGATAAGCTCTGTAAAGGCCCAGTTATTTGTACTAAATAGGATCTTTTCTCATCTGGACATAGGGGGTCATTCCGAGTTGATTGCTCGCTAGCTAGTTTTAGCAGCCATGCAAACTTTATGCCGCCGCCCACTGGGGAGTGTATTTTAGCTTAGCAGAAGTGCAAACGCTTGTGCAGCCGAGCTCTACAAAAAAGTTTGTGCAGTTTCAAAGTAGCTCTGTACCTACTCAGCGCTTGCGATCACTTCAACCTATTTGTGTCCGGGATTAACGTCATACACACGCCCAGCGAACGCCCAGCGAACGCCCAGCCACGCCTGCGTTTTTTCAGACATGCCTGCGTTTTTGCAAACACTCCCTGAAAACGGTCAGTTGACACCCAGAAATGCCCCTTCCTGTAAATCTTCTTGCGGCCATCAGTGCGAAGGAAAACTTTGCTACAACCTGTGCACAACCACTGTGGGCTTTGTACCTGTACGACGCGCGTGCGCATTGCGGTCCATACGCATGCGCAGAAATGCAATTTTTTCACTTGATCGGTGCGCTGCGAAAATCGGCAGCGAGCGATCAACTCAGAATAACCCCCATTAAGTATATAATTTTGGACATTAGTTTGAAAGCTCTAGCAAACTGAAGCTGCATTAATTTATTGCATTTGCCAATTGTGGGTATGCATAATCTCCATGTGAATGTGTCAGAAATCATCCACAGCAGCTGACAAAGAATTAACTTGGCTACTGTCCTGTTTCTGCAGTGTGTTGCTATGACAGTGCTGTAAATGGAAATAGTTGTTCAGTATTTTTTTTTTTTATTATATATTGATGTAATTGCTTTTTTTTATACACAGTAGTTGGACTCACCAGCTGTCTCTTCATCTGAGGTTGACCTATATGCTGTCTGCATGAGGAACCTCTTGTTTGAACTATGACATGATAACACTGTTATTTTATGACGTTTGGTATCTGTGTACACACTGGGAAGTAAAACCATATCAAATACATTGCATATTACTGTACATGTATTTCTCAGCCTATTTGCTTTGCTTTGAACATATACTGTACATACACTTAAGGACTAGAGATGAGCGGGTTCGGTTCTCAGAGAACCGAACCCTACCGGACTTTGCCTTCCGAGTTCGGTTCCGAACCAGGCTCTGATTTTCCCGCCTAACTCGGAAACCCGAACGCAGCAAAACGTCATCATCCCACTGTTGGATTCTCACGGGATTGGGATTCCATATAAGGAGCCGAGCGTCTCGGCCATTTTCCCTCCAGTCTCGGAGAGTGTATTGACTTGAGAGGACGTGTCCTCAGTGTTCAGTGTCTGTGTGGGGGCGGGAAAGTGGGGTAGGGAGTCTTGTGCTGTGTTGTGCTGTCCAGTGTAGTCAGTGTATTGTGCTGCATCAGTCCAGCCAGTCACAGAGTTGGTGTCCTCTGCTGCCATATATCCAGTGTAGCTGTATAAAGTAGTGCTGTGTTGTGCTGTCCAGTACAGTGTAGTCAGTGTATTGTGCTGCATCAGTCCAGCCAGTCACAGTGTTGGTGTCCTCTGCTGCCATATATCCAATGTAGCTGTATAAAGTGGTGCTGTGTTGTGCTGTCCAGTCCAGTGTAGTCAGTGTATTGTGCTGCATTAGTCCAGCCAGTCACAGTGTTGGTGTCCTCTGCTGCCATATATCCAATGTAGCTGTATAAAGTGGTGCTGTGTTGTGCTGTCCAGTCCAGTGTAGTCAGTGTATTGTGCTGCATCAGTCCAGCCAGTCACAGTGCTGGTGTCCTCTGCTGCTATATAGCCAGTGTAGCTGTATAAAGTGGTGTTATGTTGTGCTGCATCAGACCAGTGGCATTGTCCTGTCAATCAGTCATTCCAGTGACGATATACGCTGCTGCTATATGTCCACTGCTACAGTATTATAATAATAACAATCACAAGTCCCTTACATTGTGTTGTTGTGTTGTGCTGCATCAGACCAGTGGTAGTGTCCTGTCCATCAGTCATAGCAGTGACGATATACACTGCTTCTATATGTCCACTGCTACAGTATTATAATAATTATAACAACAACCACAAGTCCCTTACAGTTTTGTTGTGTTGTGTTGCATCAGACCAGTGGTAGTGTCCTGTCCATCAGTCATTCCAGTGACGATATACGCTGCTGCTATATGTCCACTGCTATAGTATAATAATAATAATAGTAATAATAATAATAATAACAACCACAAGTCCCTTACAGTGTTGTTGTGTTGCGCTGCATCAGACCAGTGGTAGTGTCCTGTCCATCAGTCATACCAGTGACGATATACACTGCTTCTATATGTCCACTGCTACATTATTATAATAATTATAACAACAACCACAAGTCCCTTACAGTTTTGTTGTGTTGTGCTGCATCAGACCAGTGGTAGTGTCCTGTCCATCAGTCATACCAGTGACGATATACACTGCTTCTATATGTCCACTGCTACATTATTATAATAATTATAACAACAACCACAAGTCCCTTACAGTGTTGCTGTGTTGTCCTGCATCAGACCAGTGGTAGTGTCCTGTCCATTAGTCATTCCAGTGACCAGGCAGTCACAGTGGTATACGCTGCTGCTATATGTCCACTGCTGCTGTATAATAATAACAAAAACAACAACAAGTCCTTTACAGTGTTGCTGTGTTGTGCTGCATCAGTTTCAAAAGGAAAGGGGAGAAGGGAATGGTTAGTTGCACAGAAAAAATAGGAAGATACCCCTAATTGAAATATAGTATCAATTATTAATAATATCTGTAGGGGGTGCTACCACAGATCATGTCACAGTTGAGGATAAGGAAGAAAAAGAAAGGAAAAGGATCTGTCTTCGGTGCACAAAGGTTTAAAGTTTAACTTTTAATTAGTTGCTTAAAATATGACACGCTTGAACTTTAACATGTTTGGCTGATCAACTGATATGCAAAATATTACAAAACACACAAATAACACATATGTGAAAATATGACAACACTTGTGAATCACAAACAAAAGAAAAGAAACAATCACATAAACATAAATTTGTTTAAAAACTGAGCGTCTGTTTTATGCCTGTCCTATTAAATCACTGTTTTAATATATAAATCAATCACTGCTGTCCTGTGTTTATTTATAATTTTTGTTGCACATTAGCACAATCGTGTCGGAGATGTTACTTTGATGTTTCTATGGATGCCTTTGGCAGGATGCCCAGACTTCTTAGGGTTTTGATACAAATGAGATGTTGCGATATATGATAATGATACAGTGTTCCTTGTGTCTCACAATATGCTAGTCAGCTAGGATGAGCTGTGTTGCTCAGATAAATATCTCATCCTATATCAGTCTGAAGATATGGAATTTCACAGTGCCTGTTGCACAATCAGTGTTCAAATACTTCTTATATAGTTCCCCTCTCAATAATGTAGTGATGTGGTGTCTTTCTTAAACACACTGTCAAATGTCACACCTCTCACTTATAATGTCAGGTGCCAAGCAAGAGCAGATATATCGTCGGTCCATCTCTCACCTCTAGTGTCAGGTGTTAGTCTAATACCTTAGAATATATCTCACATATACTGTTGCGAGTATGTTGCTGTATTGTTATCCACATATAATACAGTATGTGGCAAGATCTTTGTATCTCCCCAGTATTCAATATAGTATATGTTGTTAATTCGCCTCTCACTTATCGTGTCAGGTCTCTGATAAATAAAGGGGGTCATTTTCTAGTATCTCATGTTCGCAAACTCAGATATGAATTTTTAATGTGATTTTTTTCCCAGCTATCACTACCCGTGTCCTGTGTTGTGATAGATCTTATGCCCGTGACAGGGGAAAAAGAGAAGAAAACTATAGATCTGAATATATATCGTATTTTATTGATTCATGCAAGGTTTAAGATAATACAGTGATACAATATTTCCCTTTCAAAAAGTGTGCGAGACACAAGGGATATAGAGGATTTAGATTTCAACCGATAATAATATATTGTTTATTATACCTGGTCAAAGAGTCGTTAAAATGAACTAGGACTGTATACCTTATCTAGACTAAGGGGTCAATTTACTAAGCCTTGGAGGAAGATAAAGTGGACGGAGATAAAGTACCAGCCAATCAGCTCCTAACTGCCATGTCAGATGCTGTGTTTGAAAAATGACAGTTAGGAACTGATTGGCTGGGACGTTATCTCCATCCATTTTATCTCCGTCAAAGGCTTAGTAAATAGATCCCAAAATCACTATCTGCACAGCCGGATGGTATGAATCTCTGTAGGTGTGTGCTATACACAACCGCTTTGTTATGAATGTTGACATGAGTGGAATGGCATTTACTATATCCTATTCATAAACCAGTTGTGTCTGCTACGGTCAGATTTTGGGAGGCCGTTTATCGGCTAGTCAGGCTAACGTGGTCTTATGCCCAAATGTACTTGCACTATTGTCGCTAATCCTGAGTTTAAGAAAATTCACTTTGTAATCAATTAGTGCAGAATAGGGGTGTACATGAACTGCCCCATTTCAGTTATTCATAACACCTCAGGATCGTATGGTTGGTTCAAATTATTCTATTTGGACATGTACTGTGACTGAACCAGAAGGCAGAAGGGAGGAATCGGGTGACATTACGCTTTATTATCCATTCCCCTCTCATATATTGCCTATATGTATAATTCTGGGCATACTAGTACCCGTAAACCTTTAATCAAATTCTAATATGATAGCTCCGTACTCAAATAGTGGTAACCACTCCTACAATATGTGCAGGTTGCCTGTGAGTGCTAGTGCCGGCAGTCCTATAAACAAATTCTAACATGGTAGCTCCGTGATCAGGTAATGGGGACCACTCATATAGTATATGCAGATTACCTGCAGACATTAATCTGGGCGTGCTAGTACCGGCAAAGCTGTAGTCAGATTCTATTATGATAATACTCCATAGTCAGGTAGTACGAGCCGCTCATAAAATATATGTAGGTTGCCGGGATCTGATTATAACAAATATGCCGTCTCAGAGCCTGAGTGTGACCAATGTGATATAATTAGTGCAGTAGTGTGTATGATTACTGAATCGCATCATTCCCTTGAAGCCGTGCTGTAATCAAGCGGCATCACATTAAATATCTCCTTCTTAAACATGACAAGCATAGTGATTTGTTAATCTATTATCAATACATTTCTATATAACAGGAGGACAGGCATGTAGGACGCTCAGGTCCTACATACGTTTCGCATTGCTTCGTCAGGGTACTGCTGGAGTATCTTTTTATGCCGTCCGCTACCAATCAATTGGTCTCGCGGGAGATTTAAATTTAATTACATGTCAGGGTCCGTTGGGATCAGTTGTATCTGTAAGGAATAGCGTCATTCAAAGTAAATAGGATTGTAATGAATCACTCTCTCCGGATGAATTGCACGTTAATAAATCTCATTGTATATGAAGAATATTCACGATATCATTCTGTTAGTGCTGCGCATAAGGAGCCGCATTTGTCTTTTAAAGGGAGTATTTGATTATCTGCCCTGTTGTGTATGTAGGATGATGTAATATGAATGAAAAGCATCTGTTAGTGAATATAATATAATATTATCCATGGGGACTCTGACCTAAATATGACTACGTGCGTACACGTTAATGATATGTATGTACGTCTCCTAAGCTCATTAAAGTAAATCATAGTTGTTCAGAATACGTATGTGCCTGAATGATAATACTTTAAATCAAATAGGCTTAAATAAAAAAAAAAAACACGTTAGCCTGACTAGCCGATAAACGGCCTCCCAAAATCTGACCGTAGCAGACACAACTGGTTTATGAATAGGATCTAGTAAATGCCATTCCACTCATGTCAACATTCATAACAAAGCGGTTGTGTATAGCACACACCTACAGAGATTCATACCATCCGGCTGTGCAGATAGTGATTTAGTCTAGATAAGGTATACAGTCCTAGTTCATTTTAACAACTCTTTGACCAGGTATAATAAACAATATATTATTATCGGTTGAAATCTAAATCCTCTATATCCCTTGTGTCTCGCACACTTTTTGAAAGGGAAATATTGTATCACTGTATTATCTTAAACCTTGCATGAATCAATAAAATACGATATATATTCAGATCTATAGTTTTCTTCTCTTTTTCCCCTGTCACGGGCATAAGATCTATCACAACACAGGACACGGGTAGTGATAGCTGGGAAAAAAATCACATTAAAAATTCATATCTGAGTTTGCGAACATGAGATACTAGAAAATTACCCCCTTTATTTATCAGAGACCTGACACGATAAGTGAGAGGCGAATTAACAACATATACTATATTGAATACTGGGGAGATACAAAGATCTAGCCACATACTGTATTATATGTGGATAACAATACAGCAACATACTCGCAACAATATATGTGAGATATATTCTAAGGTATTAGACTAACACCTGACACTAGAGGTGAGAGATGGACCGACGATATATCTGCTCTTGCTTGGCACCTGACATTATGGCCCTCATTCCGAGTTGTTCGCTCGGTAATTTTCTTCGCATCGCTGCGATTTTCCGCTAATTGCGCATGCGCAATGTTCGCACTGCGACTGCGCACAGTAAATTTGCTAAGAAGATTGGTATTTTACTCACGGCATTACGAGGTTTTTTCTTCGTTCTGGTGATCGTCGTGTGATTGACAGGAAGTGGGTGTTTCTTCGCGGAAACTGGCCGTTTTATGGGAGTGTGTGGAAAAACGCTGGCGTTTCTGGAAAAAACGCGGGAGTGGCTGGAGAAACGGGGGAGTGTCTGGGCGAACGCTGGGTGTGTTTGTGACGTCAAACCAGGAACGAAACTGACTGAACTGATCGCAGTGGCAGAGTAAGTCTCGAGCTACTCAGAAACTGCTTAGAAATTTCTATTCGCAATTTTGAGAATCTTTCGTTCGCAATTTTGCTAAGCTAAAGGGCTTTACTCACTGGCCGACCCGCCGCCGAGCTGCCCGACGGCGGATACGGCCGACGAGTGACCCGGGGGGGCAGTGACGGGGGGAGTGAAGTTTCTTCACTCCCCCCGTCACGCGGCTGCATTGAAGTGCAGGCAAATATGGACGAGATCGTCCATATTGGCCTGCATGCACAGCCGACGGGAGACCAGCGATGAACGAGCGCAGGGCCGCGCATCGTTCATCGCAGGAGTCTCCACACTGAAAGATATGAACGAGTTCTCGTTCATTTATGAACGAGATCGTTCATATCTTTCAAAAAATCGGCCCTTATGATACACTCACAGTAGGCGGCGGCTTAGCGTGTGCAATGCTGCTAGCAGCTTGCGAGCGAACAACTCGGAATGAGGGCCTATAAGTGAGAGGTGTGACATCTGACAGTGTGTTTAAGAAAGACACCACATCACTACATTATTGAGAGGGGAACTATATAAGAAGTATTTGAACACTGATTGTGCAACAGGCACTGTGAAATTCCATATCTTCAGACTGATATAGGATGAGATATTTATCTGAGCAACACAGCTCATCCTAGCTGACTAGCATATTGTGAGACACAAGGAACACTGTATCATTATCATATATCGCAACATCTCATTTGTATCAAAACCCCAAGAAGTCTGGGCATCCTGCCAAAGGCATCCAGAGAAACATCAAAGTAACATCTCCGACACGATTGTGTTAATGTGCAACAAAAATTATAAATAAACACAGGACAGCAGTGATTGATTTATATATTAAAACAGTGATTTAATAGGACAGGCATAAAACAGACGCTCAGTTTTTAAACAAATTTATGTTTATATGATTTTTTCTTTTGTTTGTGATTCACAAGTGTTGTCATATTTTCACATATGTGTTATTTGTGTGTTTTGTAATATTTCGCATATCAGTTGATCAGCCAAACACGTTAAAGTTCAAGCGTGTCATATTTTAAGCAACTAATTAAAAGTTAAATTTGAAACCTTTGTGCACCGAAGACAGATCCTTTTCCTTTCTTTTTCTTCCTTGTGCTGCATCAGACCAGTGGTAGTGTCCTGGCCATCAGTCATTCCTGTGCCGCATATTGTCCTATTTAACTCCCAAAAAATAATGGAGAACAAAAATTTGGAGGATAAAATAGGGAAAGATCAAGAACCACTTCCTCCTAGTGCTGAAGCTGAAGCTGCTGCCACTAGCCATGACATAAACAATGAAATGCCATCAACGTCACCTGTCAAGGCTGATACCCAATGTGATAGTAGAGGGCACGCAAAATCAAAAAAGCCAAAGTTCAGTAAAAAAAGAACCAAAAAAAGAAATTTAAATGGTCTGAGGAGAAACGTAACCTTGCCAATATGCCATTTACGACACGGAGTGGCAAGGAACGGCTGAGGCCCTGGCCTATGTTCATGGCTACTGGTTCAGCTTCACATGACGATGGAAGCCCTCATCCTCCAGCTAGAAAAATTAAAAGAGTTAAGCTGGAAAGAGCACAGAAAAGAACTGTGCGTTCTAAGATGGTATCACAAATCCCCAAGGAGAGTCCAAGTGTGTCGGCGGTTGCGATGCCTTACCTTCCAAACACTGGATGAGAAGAGGTGGCTCCTTCCACCATTTGCACGCCCCCTGCAAGTACTGGAAGGAGCACCAACAGTCCAGTTCCTGATATTGAAATTGAAGATGTCACTGTTGAAGTACGCCAGGATGAAGATATGGGCGTTGCTGGCGCTGAGGAGGAAGTTGACGATGAGGATTCTGATGGTGATGTGGTTTGTTTAAGTCAGGCACCGGGGGAGACACCTGTTGTCCATGGGATGAAGAAGCCCCTTGTGATGCCTGGGCAAACTACCAAAAATTCCACCTCTTCGGTGTGGAATTATTTCTCCACAAATCCGGACAACAGGTGTCAAGCCACCTGTTGCCTCTGTCAACCTGTAATAAGTAGGGGTTAGGATATTAACCCCCTAGGAACATCCCCCCTTATACATCACCTGCTGCGCATTCATCAGTAGTCAGTGTCAAGTTGTGAAACTTTGGGTAATAGCGTAAGCAGTCCACTGACACCTAAATCCCTTCTTCCTCCTGTACCCAAGCTCCTGCAAGCCACACCATCAACTCCCTCAATGTCAACTTCCTCCTCAGTCAGGAACATCAGTAGTCCTGCAGGCCATGTCACTGTCTAGACTGAGGAGTCCTCTCCTAACCGGTATTCCTCCGTAGGATCCTTGAGTGGTATGCCTGCTGTTGCTGCCACTGCTGTTGCTGCTGGGAATCAATCGTCATCCCAGAGGGGAAGTCGGAAGACCACTTGTACTACTTCCAGTAAGCAATTGACTGTCCAACAGTCCTTTGTGAGGAAGATGAAATATGACAGCAGTCATCCTTTTGCAAAGCGGATAACTGAGGCCTTGACATATATATTGGTGTTAGATGTGCGTCCGGTATCTGCCATTAGTTCAGTGGTACTTAAAGAATTGTTTGAGATACTGTGTCCCCGTTATCAAAGCCCATCTAGGTTCCACTTCTCTAGGCAGGCGATACCGAGAATGTACACAGTCGTCAGAAAAAGAGTCACCAGTGTCCTACAAAGTGCGGTTGTATCCAGTGTCCACTTAACCACAGACATGTGGACAAGTGGAACAGGGCAGACTAAGGACTATATGACTGTAACAGCCCACTGGGTAGATGTATGGCCTCCCGCAGCAACAACCGCAGCAGCACCAGTAGCAGCATCTCGCAAATGCCAACTCATTCCTAGGCAGGCTATGCTATGTATCACTGCTTTCTGTAAGAGGCACACAGCTGACAACCTCTTACAGAAACTGAGGAACATCATTGCACAATGGCTTACCCCAATTGGACTCTCCTGGGGATTTGTGATATCGGACAATGCCGCCAATATTGTGCATGCATTAAATCTTGGCAAATTCCAGCATGTCCCATGTTTTGCATATACAATTAATTTGGTGGTGCAGAACTTTTTGAAAAATGACAGGGGTGTGAAGGAGATGCTGTCAGTGGCCCGAAAAATTGCGGGCCACTTTCGGCATTCTGACACTGCGTGCCCAAGACTGGAGCGCCAGCAAACACTCCTGAACCTGCCCTGCCATCAACTGAAGCAAAAGGTGGTAACGAGGTGGAATTCAACCCTCTATATGCTTCAGAGGATGGAGGAGCAGCAAAATGCCATTCAAGCCTATACATCCACCTACGATATAGGCAAAGGAGGGGTAATGCACTTGATTCAAGTGCAGTAGAGAATGATTTCTGTCTTGTGCAATGTTCTCTGACCCTTCAAACTTGCCACATGTGAAGTCAGTTCAGACACTGCCAGCTTGAGTCAAGTCATTCCCCTCATCAGGGTTTTGCAGAAGTAGCTGGAGAAATTGAAGGAGGAGCTAAGACGGAGCAATTCCGCAAAGTATGTGGGACTTGTGGATGGAGCCCTTCATTCGCTGGATTCAAGGGTGGTCAATCTGTTGAAATCAGAGCACTACATTTTGGCCACCGTGCTCGATCCTTGGTTTAAAGTCTACGTTGTATCTCTCTTTCCAGCAGACACCTGCTGGTTAGTAAATTGTCAACTTAAGCGGAACGTGACCCGTCAACAGCTCATCCTTCAATTTCTCCCACCACTGGGGCTGCAAGGAAAAGAATAAGATTTCCTAACCCACCCGCTGGCGGTGATGCAGGGCAGTCAGGATCGAAAGCTGACATCTGGTCCGGACTGAAGGACCTGCCAACGATTACTGACATTCTACTGTTACTGCATATGATTCTGTCACCATTGAAAGAATGGTGGAGGATTATATGAGTGACAGTATCCAAGTAGGCATGTCAGACAGTCTGTATGTATACTGTCAGGAAAAAGAGGCAATTTGGATGCCCTTGCATAAACTGGCTTTATTTTTTCTTAAGTTGTCCCCCCTCCAGTGTGTACTCCAAAAGAGTGTTTAGTGCAGCCGGTAACCTTGTCAACGATTGGCGTAGGAGGTTACTTCCACTAAATGTGGAGAAGATGAAGATCATGAAAATGAATTATAAATTCCTCCGGGAAGACCATTATCAGCAATTGCCTCCAGATAGTACACAGGAACCTGTGATGGTGGATTCCAGTGGGGACGAATTAATACTCTCTAGGAGGAGGATGTACACGGTGAAAGGGGTGAGGAATTGGAGGATGAGGATGAGGTCGACATCTTGCCTCTGTAGAGCCAGTTTGTGCAAGGAGAGATTGAGTGCTTCTTTTTTGGTGGGGGCCCAAACAAACCAGTCATTTCAGCCACAGTAGTGTGGCAGACCCTGTCGCTGAAATGATTGGTTTGTTAAAGTGTGCATGTCCTGTTTATACAACATAAGGGTGGGTGGGAGGGCCCAAGGACAATTCCATCTTGCATCTCTTTTCTTCTTTGCATCATGTGCTGTTCGGGGACTAGTTTTTTTAAGTGCCATCCTGTCTGTAACTGCAGTGCCACTCCTAGATGGGCCAAGTGTTTGTGCCGCACACTTGTGTCGCTTAGCTTGGCCATCCAGCTACCTCATTGCACCTCTTTTTCTTCTTTGCATCATGTGCTGTTTGGGGACTATTTTTTAAATCTGACATTCTGTCTGCCACTGCAGTGCCACTCCTAGATGGTCCAGGTGTTTGTGCCGCACACTTGTTTCATTTAGCTTAGTCATACAGCTACCTCATTGCACCTCTTTTACTTCTTTGCATCATGTGCTTTTTGGGGCCTATTTTTTAAATCTGCCATCCTGTCTGCCACTGCAGTGCCACTCCTAGATGGGCCAGGTGTTTGTGCCGCACACTTGTGTCGCTTAGCTTAGTCATACAGCCACCTCGGTGCAACTTGTAGGCCTAAAAACAATATTGTGGGGTGTGAGGTGTTCAGAATAGACTGGAAATGAGTAGAAATGAATGTTATTGAGGTTAATAATACCGTAGGAGCAAAATTACCCCCAAATTCTGTGATTTTAGCTGTTTTTATGTTTTTTTCAAAAATCATCCAGATCCAAAGCCAAAACACGAAAGGGTGGTTTTGGCAAAACCAAGCCAAAACCAAAACACAAAAGTGTAATTAGAACCAAAACCAAAACACAAAACACGAAAAGTGCCAGCCGCACATCTCTATTAAGGACACTAACATCTTCAAGAAGTCCTACTGGTTGGATGTATCTGAAGTTTGCATATACAGTATAAGATACAGCCAGTGTGGTGCCATCTTCTGTAGCTGCAGCAGCCTTTCATTTTCATTTCAGATGCTTCTTTATAACTCAGCATCTCTTCAAACACTGGGCCTAGGGGGTCATTCTGACCCGTTCGCACGCAGCGGTTTGTCGCTGCGGTGCAAATGGGTCCGGAATGCACATGCGCGGTGGCCGCAATGCGCGTGGGCAACGTTGCCCGGCGACAGGGGTCGCCGTGTTACATCGCATCTAACGCAAATAAGACTGACAAGAAGAAGGCGTTCCTGGGCGGATCCGGACCTATGGGGACCATTTTCCGGGAGTGGTAAGGAATACGCGGGCGTGTCCAGCAGAACGGAGGGCGGATGTGTGACGTCAAAGCCGGCTCCAGCATCGCAGAGATCGTCGCACAGGGTAAGTAGGTATAGGGCTGGTCTAGTTCTGCTTGAAAATGTTTTAGCTTAGCAGGGCTGCACAAGCGATTGCAGTCCTGCTAAGCTAAAATACACCCCCCCATATGTGTGTACTAGTTGATCACAGCAGCAGCAAAAAGTTGCTGGCTGCGATCAACTCGGAATGACCACCCTAATTCAGTCCTGATCGTAGCAGCAAATTTGTCAGCAGATGGGCAAAACCATGGGGATCATTCCGACCCGTTCGCTCGCTGCGTTTTAACGAACGGGTCCCTGCTGCGCATGCGCTGGCGCCGTAGTGCGCCTGCGAATGCGGGAAAGCCGAAGGCCGTAGCAGGATAGCGATCGCCTCTGCCTGATTGACAGCAGGCGTGGCCTGAACGCAGGCGTGGCCGGACCGAACGAGGGGCGGCCACAGCAGCTGCGTGACGTCATACGCAGCCACTGCGGGTCAGGGAGCGAGGAACTGCGCTGGCCGGGAGTTAATCCTGAAGTGCAAATGCATTGTCGCTGTGCGATGCCTTTGCACTTCTGCGAGGGGGGGCCGGACTGACATGCGGGGAGGTCTAGCCCCATGCTGGGCGTCCCCCCGCATGTCAGGAAAGATTATTGTAGCTGTGTAAAATTTTGCACAGCTACGATCAACTCAGAATTACCCCCCATGTGCACTGCAAGGGGGCAGATATAACATGTGCAGAGAATACTTGCCTACTTTTGAAAAAGCATTTCAGGGAGATTGTGAAAGTAACACCTGTCAGCGTGGATTGGTACAGCTACATCTAAGAGGTGTGTCATGAAAATGACTTACATTCAAATGTAAATGAGCCCCAAAGTTAGTAATATCTACTTGTTGAAGAAAATACACTGATATTTTGCAGGGAAATGACACTGATGAGCTCATTTGAATGTATTTATGTCTTATTTTCCTCCCCCAAGAATGTAATAGCTATTTAATAGGGGTAAGGTGCAATCAGGGAGATTGCTGGACTATTCATGAAGTGAGGGAGATTGTTGATATTTCAGGGAGTCTCCTGCAGAATGAAGGAGGGAAGGCAACTATGGGGCAGAGAAAGTAAGATTTGGGTGGGGTGTGTTCAAACTGAAATCTAAATTGCAGTATAAAAATAAAGCAGCCAGTATTTACCCTGCACAGAAACAATATAACCCACCCAAATCTAAATCTCTCTGCAAATGTTATATCTGCCCCACCTGCAGTGTACATGGTTTTGCCCATCTGCTAACAAATTTGCTGCTACGATCAGGTCTGAATTAGGTCAATTGCAGCGGCATCATAAGGCGGGTGTGGGGGGTGCGGCACCCAGGTGTGACACCTGGAGAGGGGTGACACCAAATGTCAGCTCCTCCGCAGTGACAGGAGCCAGGGGCTGCAGTGAGAGAGTCTCCTACAGCACCCGGCTCCTGTCATAGAAGAGGAGCCGATAGCGCACAGAGACTGTCTCTGGGGGAAGCCCAGCATCTCTGGAGATGCTGGGCACGCTCCCGGAGTGACGATTCCAGGATCCCTGCGAAGCCACGCCCCCTAAGTGTAAGACTATGCCCCGCTTTTGCCGCGATCGCGGCAGGAGATCAGGGGTGAGCAAGACGCCTCTGGTCAATTGTACAAGCTTTGTGAGTGGCTGAATTTCAACATGTACCATGTTTTGTGCACACTATAAACCTTGTGATACAAAATTTCCTAAAAATTCTGTATCTGTAAAATTCTGTAAAATTCTGTATCTGTAAAAGGTCTGTATAGGAGATGCCAGCCGTGGCCCATAAACTTTCTGTGCATTTTTGGCATGTAGAACATTGCAGCAGCAGCAAGAAAAGTATAGATGATTCCCAGGAATTCGAAGCGCTCTGAACACCGCCCCCTGAGTCTATCGCGAGCCCGGCTCACGATGTTCCCGCCAGGCTCGGAATCACAGGAGAGGCTGAATGTCATCATCCCACTTCAGATTCTCACGCGATTTCGAGCCTATAAAGTCTCGGCGTCCCGCAACTCAGCGCCATTTCCCTGAATGCCTTCACACTGCGAGGAGCTCTGCTGTTGTGCGCTGTCAGTCTTTGTATTTTTTTTTAAAGGGCAGGCTGTCAGAGTGTCCATCAGGGGCTGTGTCAAAGTGTGCATCTGGGCCTGTGCTGTAGGGCTGTCAGTCAGTGTCCATCAGGGGCTGTGCTGTGGGGCTGTCAGTCAGAGTGTCCATCAGGGGCTGTGCTGTGGGGCTGTCGGTCAGAGTGTCCATCAGGGGCTGTCAGTCAGTGTGTCCATAAGGGGCTGTCAGTCAGAGTGTCCATCAGGAGTTGTGTCAGTCAGTGGTATAATGGCCCAGGGCTGTGTCAGTCAGTGTAGTAGTGTACATAAGAGGATGTCTGTCAGTAGTGTACATCTAAGGGGCTGTCAGTCATTGTGTCCAGCACAGCTTGTGGTTTTGTTTGGTGCGGTTACTGTCTAACATAGGGGCAATGGTGCTGTCACTGTGTCCAGTGACCAGTCCCCTAAGTCCATCACAGTGGCACTGCAGTGACTATGCAGTCACCACCCTCTGTGTTCACAGTGCGTGTGTGAAAGTGGTCTGACTTAACACAATGTGGGACAAGCTGCGTCCCCCCAAAAAATGTAAAAAATTTGTTTGCTGTTTACATTGTTTGTTGTGTGCACTGCACTCCAGTACACCATAGTTAATAGTACCGTGTGTGAAAGTGCTCTGACTCCACGCAGTGTGGGACAAGCTGCTTCCCCCAAAAAAATTTAAAAAAATAGTTTGCTCTTCTATCTTTACTGTACAATGTTTGTTGTGTGCACTGCACCCCAGTACACCATAGTTGTATAGTACCGTGCGTGAAAGCAGTGTGGGACAAGGTGCATCCCCCCAAAAAAAAAATATTTTTTGTTGTTGTGTGCACTGCACCCCAGTACACCATAGTTGTATAGTACCATGGGGGTAATTCAGACCTGATCAAAGCAGTGCTAAATTTAGCACAGCTACGATCAGTTACACTGACATGCGGGGGGACGCCCAGCACAGGGCTAGTCCATCCCGCATGTCAGGGTGCACCCCCTACCGCACAAGTCCATAAGCATCGCACAGCGGCGATGCTTTTGTACTTGAAGAGTAACTCCCAGCCAGTGCAGCTTCTGCGGCTGGCCAGGAGTTTCTCATCGCTGCCCAGGTTGCAGCAGCTGTGTGTTACATCATGCAGCCGCTACGGCCCTCCCCCCGCACGGTCTGGCCATGTCTACGTTGGCCGTACCACGCCCACAAAATGGCGGCCAAATCCGTGCTGCCCCCTCCTGCCCAGCGACCGCCTCTGCCTGTCAATCAGTCAGAGGCGATCGCTAGGCAATGACAGCCGTCAGCTGTCAGCCATGCACCGGTGCACTGCGGTGCCAGCGCATGCGCAGTTCTTACATGATCGATGCGCTGCGATGAACTGCAGCGAGTGATCAGGTCAGAATGACGCCCCCATGTGCACTGCAGGTGTGGCAGAGAGAGTTAGATTTGGGTGGGTTATTTTGTTTCTGTGCAGTGAAAATACTGGCTGCTTTATTTTTACACTGCAATTTAGATTTCAGTTTGAATACACCCCACCCAAATCTAACTCTCTGTTCATATGTTATATCGGCCCCTCCTACAGAGCACATGGGTCCTAATCAGGGGTGGATTGGGATTGATAACCAGCCCGGGAAATTTATGGAAGCATCTATATTAGGGGGGAGGGGGGGGGGTCTGTTGGTGGGGTGGAGTCTGTTAAGTGGGAGGGATTACTGCTCAGAAGGCCTGATAAAATGCACGTAAGAAAAGTGCACGCCGAAGGCACGCTGAAAAAATTCAGGGGTGTGGCTTAGTGGGGAAGGGGCATGGCCACTTAATAGTGCCAATTCACATTACACTACACAGTAGTGCCTCTTACACACATTGCACCAGGTAGAACCTCCTACACACTGCGCCAGGTAGAGCACATTATACATATTCCGCCAGATAGAGCACGTTCTACACTTTGCGCCAGGCAGAGCACATTATACATATTACATCAGGCAGAGCACATTGTACACATTGCACCAGGTAAAGCACATTATACATATTACATCAGGCAGAGCACATTATACATATTGCACCAGGTAGAGCACGTTATACACATTGCAGCGGGTAAAGCCCATTATACATATTGCACCAGGTAGAGCACGTTATACACATTGCAGCGGGTAAAGCACATTATACACATTGCACAAGGTAGAGCATGTTAGACACGTTGTGCCAGGCAGAGCAGGATATCCATATTGCACCAGGTAGAGCACCCCTCACAGCTCTCACAATGGGCGGGATGTACTAAATATTGCATTTATATTGCAATATTTTTGGACTTTTCTAGTGCCGAATATGTGATTTTCCGGCTTCTACTTTGCTGATATGAACATGGCTTTTTATACTTCTGTGACTATTGCAGTTGTTTATGTGCATGTGCCATCTAGCAGATTTTTCTGTCATGCACAGTTGGTGTTTCTGGGATCTCTAAGCATTACAATCCAGTGCCAGTGACAGATCTCGTTCATGCAGCTGGGGTCCCTAGAAATATGTTCTTTTTTGTTTGGCCATGTGGTGGTACTAGTGGAAGGGGCAGCTGCAGGAGGCTCTTCATCTTGTTGTTTGCGGTGGGTGAGACCTGGGTGACTTTTGACTGCAGCAGAACTGGTTGCCCCAGAACTTTGTTCTGTTCCATGTGATCTGTGCCCCCCATTCACACAACCAGGGCCGGACTGGCCATCTGGCACTTCTGGCAAATGCCAGAAGGGCCGATGGCCACGTGGGCCGGTCCAGCGCTCACTGAGACACGCTGCCGCTTAGTCCGGCGGCAGCGTGTCTCAGCTGTCAGGGGAGGAGAGCGTGCCAGCGCCGCTATGTCTGGCGGCGTATAGTGGACTTCAAACCTGCCGCCGGTTCGTGAGCCAATCAGAGCTCGCGGACCGGCAGCCAATCAGAAGCCGCCGGTCCGCGAGCTCTGATTGGCTCACGAACCGGCGGCTGGTTTGAACGAAGTCCGCTATATGCCGCCGCGCCAGACACAGCCGCGCTGACAGGCGCTCTCCTCTCCTGACTCACCCATCCCTCACAGCCGGAGCCCAGAGGAGGAGCAGCAGCAGCAGTCCAGCAGCGGTAAGCAGCTGCAGCACTGGCTGTTGTGGGGGCAATTGTTTACCTGGCACTGTGGGGGCATTTGTATACCTGGCACTGTGGGGGAATTTGTATACCTGGCACTGTGGGGGCATTTGTGGATCTGGCACTGTGGGGGCATTTGTGGATCTGGCACTGTGGGGGCATTTGTATACCTTGCACTGTGGGGTATTTGTATACCTGGCACTGTGGGGGCATTTGTGGATCTGGCACTGTGGGGGCATTTGTGGATCTGGCACTGTGGGGGCATTTGTATACCTGGCACTGTGGGGCATTTGTATACCTGGCACTGTGGGGCATTTGTATACCTGGCACTGTGGGGCATTTGTATACCTGGCACTGTGGGGGCATTTGTATACCTGGCACTATGGGGGCAATTGTGGATCTGGCACTGTGGGGGCATTTGTGGATCTGGCACTGTGGGGGCATTTGTATACCTGGCACTGTGGGGCATTTGTATACCTGGCACTGTGGGGCATTTGTATACCTGGCACTGTGGGGGCATTTGTGGATCTGGCACTGTTGGGGCATTTGTATACCTGGCACTGTGGGGGCATTTGTATACCTGGCACTGTGGGGCTTTTGTATACCTGGCACTGTGGGGCATTTGTATACCTGGCACTGTGGGTGCATTTGTATACCTGGCACTGTGGGGGCAATTGTGGATCTGGCACTGCACTATTGGGTGCATATAATGTAAATTTCAGCTCATACCGGGTGCTATAATGTAAATTTCGGCTCATACCGGGTGCTATAATGTGAATTTTGGCTCATACTGTGTGGTATAATGTGAAAGAGGCACCAGTACTAGATAGTATAAGGGGTCCTACTATTGTGGTGCATAATGCGTATAAGGGGTGTATGGTGTGGTAAACTACACTGAAGGCCACCCCCCCTTTGAGTGGCCACGCCCCCTTTTCCGGAGCACGCGCGCCTTCGCCGCGCGCTTCATTACAAACTTCACATTTCCATACCCCCACTTAAAAATTTCCACTTCAACCACTGGTTGTGTGTATTTTAATAGAGAATGATGTACGCTTGTATGTTGTTAGAATATTAATTATATTTGTAAGAGCATAGACTAATAAGTGGGAGGAGTCAGGAATAGTAAGGTGAGGAGTCACAAAGGTGGGCCTGTGTGCTTCAAAAATGCCAGGTCCTATTTTTAGTCCCAGTCCGGCCCTGCACACAACTGTCCCACTTCAGATTTGTCCCCTCTCATAAAGCTCCCCCAATACAGTGCATCTCCAGTCAGTCATACAGTTCTCCCCCACTGTGTCCACCATGCATCTTATCTGTCCTCTCATACAGTCCTCCCCCCACACCCCTACACAGCATATCTACCTCTCTCAGCCCCCCCCCCATCTTATCTCTCCTCTCATACAGCTCTTTCCCTCATGCAGCTCCCCACATACACAGCGTGCCTCCAGTAATACAGCTCTCTCCCTCTCCCTGCCATACAGCATATATCCCTCAAGCATTTCAGTCCTACCTCTCCCTTGAGCCATCCTACTCAGTTATCCTCTTCCTTTTCGGCTTTCAGTGGCTCCCGTAATGTCTGTGGGCGCAAAGAGACGAGTGATGATGATGTCACGGCATCTCATTCCCACCAAAACAATGCCCCTCGGGGAACTGGGGAGGCACTCACTGTGCAGTACTGCCCACTCGCCACAGCCCACATGTATTTATGTGGGAGGTGTGGCAGAGGACTGCTTAGCGCAAGAGTGACTTGCGGCAGAATCCGGCTTCACCCAGTGCAGGCAGCAACAGCACAACCTCTGCCTTTAAGTTAACGCTGCAGCGGCAGCCAGCTAGCAAGGGGGATGACGGCGGCCACTGAGGGGCATCCGGACCAGCCAAACAAAATCTGTCCTGGCATGCCAATCCTCCTCTGGTCCTAATTCAGAGTTGATCGCAGCAGCAAATTTGTTAGCAGTTGGGAAAAACCATGGGGGCAACTCCAAGTTGATCGCAGCAGGAATTCTGTTAGCAATTGGGCAAAACCATGTGCACTGCAGGGGAGGCAGATATAACATGTGCAGAGAGAGTTAGATTTGGGTGTGGTGTGTTCAATCTGCAATCTAATTTGCAGTGTAAAAATAAAGCAGCCAGTATTTACCCTGCACAGAAATAAAATAACCCACCCAAAGCTAACTCTCTCTGCAAATGTTATATCTGCCACACCTGCAGTGCACATGGTTTTGCCCAACTGCTAAAAAATTTCCTACTGCGATCAACTTGGAATTACCCGCCATGTGCAATGCAGGTGGGGGGCAGATATAACATGTGCAGAGCGATTTAGATTTGGGTGGAGTGTGTTTAAACTGAAATCAAAATTGCAGTGTAAAAATAAAGCAGCCAGTATTTACCCTGCACAGAAACAAAATAACCCACCCAAATCTAACTCTCTCTGCAAATGTTATATCTGCCACACCTGCACGTGGTTTTGCTGCTGCTATCAACTCTGAATTACTACCATGGTTTTGCCCAACTGCTTACAAATTTGCTGCTATGATCAGGTCTGAATTACCCTCCATGTGTGAAAGCGGTCTGACTCCATGCAGTGTGGGACAAGGTGTGTCTTCCCCCCCCAAACAAAAAAATGTTTATTGTGTGCACTGCACCCCAGTACAACATAGTTGTATAGTACTGTGTGAAAGCAGTCTGACTCCACGCAGTGTGAGACAAGCTGCGTTGTCAAAAAAAATTCTGAAATACTTTGCTCTTTACATTGTTTGTTGTGTGGACTGCACCCCATATTTGTGAATTTGATCTGTGAATTGAAAAATGTATAACAATCAGTTTACAGAACCAAATACTAGTACTCCAGTTGCTGCCACCAGTCACGATACCGATTTAATGTCATCTAGTACTAACGCTGATGCTTAAGGGCATAGAGAGCTTACCCAACTGGTAAAGAAAAAAAACCCTCAAGAAGTAAGAAAAAGAAAGTTGGTTCTTGCAGAAAAACTTAAAATTGCCAACATGCCATTCCCATCATGCAGTGGCAAGGAAAAACTTAGGGCTTGGCCTATATTTATGACTGGTGATTCTGCAACTGTTAGTAAAGCATCTTCTGCCTCTCATGACAATGAAAGACCTTGTCACTCAAACTTTAGAGGCGTAAAAAAAACTGAAAACCACTAAGGACACCCAGAGAGGGAGAGAAATTAATATATCGGGATTGTGCCGGTCGGGATCCCGTTGTCTGTATTCCGACCGCCGGGATCCCGTCCGGCGGGATCTTGACCACATCCCGATCCTAGGTTCACGTCGTATGCTGTGTCTTTCTTTTCAAATGACACAGATCTTAAGAGATGAAAAGAGCTCCTAGTGAGCAAGTTGGTAGCTCAAGTGATGTCTCCTCCTTCAGTTTCTTCCAAAACAGCCAGGAAAAAACTACATTTTTCCAAAAGACTTAGTGGGGATGCAGATCAGTCCAAACAACATTTTAACTTCTGGTCGGGTCTAGATGAATTTCCCAGACACCTCTACCGTAACTCCATCTGATATGGTCACCATCCAAAGAATGGTGGAGGATTACTTTCACAACACCGTAAAAGTAGGCATGTCATGAAGTCCCTTCATGTACTGGAAGGAAAAAAAGTTAATATGGAGGCCCTTGTACAAACTGACTTTGTATTTCTTAAGCTGCCCATCATCCAGTGTGTACTTGGAGAAAGTTTTCAATACAGCTGGGAACCTTGTGAGTGAACGGCGTAGAAGGCTACTTCCTCAAAATGCGGAAAAGATGATGTTCATCAAAATGAACTGGAAATTCCACCTGGAAGACCTTTCCCAGCAATTACATCGAAATACAGAAACATCTGTAATGGTGGATTCCAGCGGGGAGGAATTAATATTGTATGATGAGGATGAGGATGTACACACTGCTGAGGGTGAGGATGAGGATGGCAGTGGCGATGACATCTTCTAGACACTGTAGAGCTGTTGCTTTAAGGCAATTGGTAGCTTGTTTTTTGGGGGCCCAAACAAACCAATAATTTCAGCCCCAAGTGTGGCAGTCCTTGTCACTGAAATTATTGGTTTGTTAAACTGTGCATGTCCTGTTTAAAATCCAACATAAGGGTGGGTGGGAGTATCCAAGGACAATTCCATCTTGCAACACTGTTCATTTATTCCACTGCTGTGTGGCAGTGTTTCATAGATATGCTACAAACTGCCGTCTGTTTGTGTCGCTTCTCTGTCACATAGTAGTAAGTTACCAGCGAGCTTGCTGCAGACTTTGACCTAAAGTGGATGAAAAGGTGGTCAAAGTTGTCTGCAAATAACAGGAAACTAATGTTATTGAGGTCAATAATACTCTAGGGACAAAAAAAACAAAAAAATAATGTGATTTGGGCAATTTTTGTCAAATTTTGAAAAAAAATCCAAATCCAATTCCCGTCACGGCTGTTTGGCAAATCCAAATCCCACCAACAAATCCAAATCCTATCCAAATTATCGGGTCCGGCGCACATCTCTAAAGAAAAGTTAAATTCGCTATGCCACCAAGTGAAGAAAGACGTAGTAACTAGGTGGAACTCCACCCTTTATATGCTTCAGTGACTTCAACATAGGAACATCAACAAACCAGATATACTCATAAGATTATGCCATAGTCGGGGGAGTGGGGGGTCATGTTACCATACTCCATTTTATGCAAGCTACTGAAACCATTTGAAATTATAACAAATGAAGTAAGTTCAGACACTGAGAGCATGAGAAAGGTCATACATTTAATTAAACTTTTGGAACAGCAAAGGGGTCATGGAGCAGTGGATAGTGTGGAGAAGTGAACCAGTGGAGAAGTTGCCCATGGCAACCAATCAGTGTTGAGGTAATATTTCTCCCATGCATCTGGAGAGGAAGTCATGGCCCTCATTCGTTCCTGTCCCCTCACCACCTCCCCACTTGACCCTATCCCCTCCCGCCTCCTCCGCTACCTCTCTCCTTCTGCTTGTTCCCATCTTTCCCACCTTCTCAATCTCTCCCTCTCATCAGGCACTGTCCCCTCTGCCTTCAAGCATGCACTCATCTCTCCTATTCTTAAAAAACCTACCCTTGATCCAAACACTCTCTCCAACTACCGACCCATCTCTCTCCTCCCTTTTGCCTCCAAACTCCTTGAGCGTATTGTCTACAACCGCCTTACTTCCTTTCTTTCCTCAAACTCACTGCTCAACCCATTCCAGTCTGGCTTCCGTCCTCTCCACTCCACTGAAACTGCCCTTACAAAAGTATGCAATGACCTCCATGCTGCTAAATCTAAGGGACACTACTCTCTACTTATTCTACTTGATCTCTCTGCTGCTTTTGACACTGTGGACCATCCTCTCCTACTGCAAATCCTTCACTCCATTGGTCTGTGTGACACTGCCCTCTCTTGGCTGTCCTCCTACATTTCCGTTCATTCTCTGTCTCCTCTCATGACTCCACCTCCCTCTCACTTCCACTAACTGTAGGTGTACCCCAAGGTTCTGTCCTTGGTCCTCTTCTCTTCTCTCTCTATATTTCCTCACTAGGTAAGCTCATTAGTTCTTTTGGTTTCCAATATCATCTCTATGCTGATGACACCCAAATCTATCTTTCCTCTCCAGACCTCTCCCCTGCTCTCCTCACTCGTATCTACAACTGTCTCTCTGCTACCTCTTCCTAGATGTCCCAGCGCTTTCTTAAACTTAACATGTCTAAGACTGAGCTGATCATCTTCCCTCCCTCCCGCATAACCTCACCTCCTACAATCTCATTATCTATTGATGGCACTACTATCTCCTCTAGCCCCCAAGTGCGCTGTCTTGGAGTAATCCTTGACTCCTCCCTCTCCTTCAAACCACACATTCAGCCCTTCTCAGAAACCTGCCGTTTTCATCTAAAAAATATTTACAGGATCAGACCCTTTCTGACCCAGGATGCTACTAAGACTCTTATCCACTCACTGGTCATCTCCAGACTGGACTACTGTAATCTCCTCCTGACTGGCATTCCTGACAAATACCTCTCTCCACTCCATTCTATCCTCAATGCTGCTGCCCGGCTCATTTTCCTCACCAAACGCACTACGTCCACCTCTCCTCTCTTACTAGACCTTCACTGGCTCCCCTTCCCTTTCAGAATCCATTTCAAGCTTCTCACACTCGATTACAAAGCCCTCACCCACTCCTCTCCCATCTACATCTCTGACCTTATCTCCCTTTACACTCCCACCCGTCCTCTTTGCTCTGCTAATGCACGCCGACTCTCCTGCTTACGGATTACTTCCTCCCACTCCTACCTCCAAGATTTTTCACATGCTGCACCACTTCTCTGGAATTCCCTACCTCTCCCCCTCAGACTCTCCACCTCTCTACAAAACCTCAAACGGGCTCTTAAGACCCACTTCTTCACCAAACCCAGCCAAATCTCATCCTAACCCTCTGTTCCACGATCTCTATGTACCCCATCTGTGTCACCCCTGTCTACCCCTACCCTTTAGAATGTAAGCTGTCACGAGCAGGGCCCTCTTCCCTCATGTGCTTATCCTTTTTCTTACTTTAATAATCTTCATCTGCACCAAATCCAGCAGTCTTCTGCCACCTGATACTTATTCCAGTGTCATCTGCTGATGTAACTATGTTTATTTACCCTGTACTTGTCCTATACGGTCATCAACTGTAAGTTGCTGTTTTCCTGTTTGATTATTTGTTTATGTACTCTGTCATTGGGCGCTGCGGAACCCTTGTGGCGCCATATAAATAAAGTCTAATAATAATAATAATAATAATAATAATAAAAAAGTGCATTCTATTAAATTATACATGATTGGTTGCTATGGGCAACTTCTTCACTGGCTCACGTCTCTACCCTTTTCATTGCTTCGTGAATAAAGTATGCTGGACTTGTACAAAAGATCAAGTTCTTTTTTCGCTTTGCCAGGATCAAACTGTTTGCAATATCTAACAATTGAATAAGTATAATTTAGCAACCATCCTAGGTTTAAATCCTATTTAATGTCTTTATTTCCAACTGACACATATTTTAAGAGGATCTACGAACTCATTGCAAGCAAGATTCCAGCTCAAGTGGCACATGGCGTGACAACATCTGCTGTAAAAAGGTTAGAGCTGGTCTCTGATATATACTTAGTCTAATAAATTTGTTTTGACTGGTGCAAAATCACAAACCCCGACACGCTAGTAACATGACAACATCTGCTCCAGCTTCTCCTGCAAATGCTGCTGCCAGGAAAAAAGGGAAGTTTTCCAAAAGACGATGATGACAAGCCATTTCAATGCTCCAAAGTGAAACATGATAATGATAATCTACAAATTAGTATCACACATGGTCCCTTTGAATTTTGGGAGGAAAAAAGGCAATCTGAATCCTATAGACTCAGTTTGGGGTTCTTAAGCTACCCACCCTCCAGTTTTTAGCACATTCGTTTGTTAAACTGTGCATGTCCTTTGTAATTTGTAACATTTGGGTAGGTTGGAGGGCCCAGGGGCAATTCCATTGCACACCACTTTTCATGAGGTTGTACTTTCTTTGGGCATTGGTCTTCTGTAAGTACTCCCAGACTGCCCTTTCTAAAAGGGCCCCCCGCCATCCACCACAGATCAGATTTCTCTTACCGATCCAATCTGTGGTGCCACCGCTGTGCTCCCGGCTCCTAACTGCACTAACTGCACAAACTAATAGCCAGTGCCGCATAGTAATACAGGGCAGCTGAGCGGCAGCTTAGCTGTCCAGAAGTGCTTGAAGCAGCAACTTGTGGCTCAGTCATTGGCTGGGCTTGCAGGCTGCAGGGAAGAAGGAGAGATCCCTGGCAGTGTGTGGAGTCAGGAAGGTTGTGTGTGGATCCAGTGAGGACAGACAGAGAGAAATAAGCTCTGCTCTCCTGTCTCCTGTTGTGTCAGACTCAAAAAGTATTTATTTATTTATTTATTAACAGTTTCTTATATAGCGCAGCATATTCCGTTGCGCTTTACAATTAGAACAACAGTAATAGAACAAAACTGGGCAAAAACAGACAGACATAGAGGTAGGAAGGCCCTGCTCGCAAGCTTACAATCTATAGGGAAATAGGCATAGATACACAAGGATTGATGCTACCTATTGCATAATGGTCCACCAGATTGCTAGGTTCTTAATGGGTTGTATGATGATACCCCACAAAGTTATCCAAGTGTCAGGAGGGTGTGAGACTAAAGAAAGACAAGATATGTGATGTTATGAATATTCTACAGAGGATGTAATTAGATAGGGAAGCACTGAAGGTTATGTCGGTGGGTCTGGAATTTGATAGGCTTGTCTGAAGAGATGAGTTTTCAGGGAACATTTAAAGGTTTGGAGACTAGAGGCGAGTCTTACTGTGCGTGGGAGGGCATTCCACAGAGTGGGTGAAGCCCGTATAAAGTCCTGTAATTTTGAGTGTGAACAAGTAATGCGTGTGGATGAGAGACGTAGATCTTGTGCAGAGCGGAGAGGTCGGGTAGGGAGATATTTTGAGATGAGTGAAGAGATGTATGTTGGTGCAGTTTGGTTAATAGCCTTGTATGTGAGTAAAAGTATTTTATATTTAATACGGTAGAATATCGGTAACCAATGGAGGGACTGACAGAGTGGATCTGCAGACGATGAACGTCTGGCAAGGAAGATTAGCCTCGCAGCTGCATTTAAAATGGATTGTAGTGGTGAGAGCCTATGTTTGGGAAGACCGGTCAGGAGACTATTACAATAATCAATGCGGGAGATAATGAGAGCATGGATCAGAGTTTTTGCTGTGTCTTGTGTAAGATAAGGGCGTATTTTGGATATGTTTCTTAGATGTATGTAACATGATCTTGAGACAGATTGAATGTGGGTAACAAAGGACAGTTCAGAGTCAAGAATGACACCTAGGCAGCGAGCTTGTGGGGTAGGGGTGATTGCAGAGTTCTCAACAGTGATAGAGATATCAGGTTGGAAACTACAATTGGCCGGTGGAAATATAATTAATTCTGTTTTGGAAATATTAAGTAAAGGCTGCCTATATTGAATTTATTTTTCCTGCTGCTATCATTAAAAAAAAAATATATATATATGTGTATATATATATATATATATATATTAATTAGAGATGTGCACCGGAAATTTTTCGGGGTTTGGTTTTGGATTCGGTTCTGCGCGGTCGTGTTTTGGATAGGGACGCATTTTGGCAAAACCTCCCTGAAAATTTTTGCTCGGATTCGGGTGTTTTTTTTTTCAAAAACCCCTCAAAAACAGCTTAAATCATAGAATTTGTGGGTAATTTTGATCCTATAGTATTATTAACCTCAATAACCACAATTTCCACTCATCTCCAGTCTATTCTGAACACCTCACAATACTATTTTTAGTCCTAAAATTTGCACCAAGGTCGCTGGATGACTAAGCTAAGCGACCCAAGAGGGCGGCACAAACACCTGGCCCATCTAGGAGTCGCACTGCTGTGTCAGACAGGATGGCACTTAAAAAAAATTGCCCCAAACAGCACATGATGCAAAGAAAAGAGAAAAAGAGGTGCACTGAGGTCACTGGACGGCTAAGCTAAGCGACACAAACACCTCAATATCACAGGAATTATTCATTCTAATCAATGGTGTTATTGGTCCAAATCACTGGAAGAAAATGACAAAATCACTGGAATTATTTGTTCTAATCAATGGTATTATTGGTCCAAATCACTGGAAGAAAATGTCAAAATCACTGGAATTATTTGGCAAGGTCACTGTGATTAATAATTATAAATCACTGATATTAATTGGTAAAATCTCACTATCGCCTGCCTAGTGAAGTGGAATCTAGATGGGATTTTGTACCGGGGACACTATAACTTCATCAATTGTCTAAATCCCACTGCACTAATGGCGGAAAACGGGCACACATCTAACAGTGCACTGATTATACTGAGAACTGATTATACTGATCACTGATGATACTACGGAGAACTGACATTGAGCAGCGAGAACAGCACTGGACTATTGTACTGTAGTATACTGGTCACCACAATGCAGCACTGACACTGAGCACAGATATTAAGTACTGATAAGGATACTAGAAGTGACACAGAGCTGCAAGATACAGCAATGGCCTACTGTACTGTACTATATGTATACTACTGGTCACCAAAATGCTGCACTGTCCTACTATATACTGCTCACAATAATGCAGCACAGAGATAGTATACTTGACACAGAGCTGCAAGATACAGCAATGGCCTACTGTACTGTACTATATGTATACTGCTAGTCACCAAAATGCTGCACTGTCCTACTATGTACTGCTCACCATAATGCACCACAGATATGGATAGTATACTTGACACAGAGCTGCAAGATACAGCAATGGCCTACTGTACTGTACTACTATAATTATATACTGGTGGTCCCCAGTCCCCACAATGCAGCACACTGAACACAGATAGTTGCAGCACACTGAGCACAGATATGGAGCGTTTTCAGGCAGAGAACGTAGATATTTGCAGCACACTGAGTACAGATATTTGCAGCACACTGAGCACAGATATTTGCAGCACACTGAGCACAGATTACTGAGCTTTTTAGGGAGAGAACGCAGCCACGTCCTCTCCGTTCAATCTCCAATGCACGAGTGACAATGGCGGCGACGCGCGGCTCTTTATATAGAATACGAATCTTTCGAGAATCCGACAGTGGGATGATGACGTTCGGACGCGTTCGGGTTAACCGAGCAAGGCGGGAAGATCCGAGGCTGCCTCGGAACCGTGTAAAATAGGTGAAGTTCGGGGGGGTTAGGATTTCGGAGATCCGAACCCGCTCATATCTAATATATATACGTATCTATGGTATATATATTTATGTATATATGTGTATATGCATACATATATATATATATATATATATATATATTACATACAGATGTAGCAACGCACCTCGTGCCTACATCTCAACACAGTAGTGCCCTCTCTGCATATAAGACGCGTGCACCTTAGATGTGCATGCGCCCCATTCGCAGTGAATGGGGTAGCTTAATAAGCAGTGTCTCCAGCATTTCCTTTCTTGTACAACAATTGATTCTTTACACTGGCCGTGTGTTTTTTGATATGTGTATGTGACATTAAGGGGTATATGCAATTGCGGTCGAATTCCCGAAATTGTCGAAAAACTGGACTTTTTCGCCCCAAAAAAAAATCGACAATGCAATTCAGTACTTTCCGTCAAAAAAACGGACTTTCAAAATTCGACTTTTTGAAATTCGACATTTCTGCAATGGTACAAATGCGGCAATTCGCCAAAAGTATATTCAATTAAAGTTTGGAAATTCGACAACAGTGCTTTTAGACAGTAAATTCGTCATTTTCAATCCGCCACACTTTGGTGGGGGAATCTAATAAAAAAAAATTAAAACATGTTTTTTTTGGTGTTTTTTTTATTGGTAATAGCATATCTATTTATTTTAGAAGGGACTAGGTAATTGGTTTGTCTATTTTGGAGGCACAAGTATTATTTATACATTTTTAAAAATATTATTTTTTTTATTTTTAAATGGAATGGTAAAATCCCGAAAAAAAATGGCGTGGGGTCCCCCCTCCAAAGCATAACCAGCCACGGGCTCTTCGAGCCGGTCCTGGTTCTAAAAATCCGGGGGGGGGGAATGACAGGGGATCCCCCGTATGTTTAAAACCAGCACCGGGCTCTGCGCCTGGTGCTGGTGCAAAAAATACGGGGGACAAAAAGAGTAGGGGTCCCCCATATTTTTTACACCAGCATCGGGCTCCACTAGCTGGACAGATAATGCCACAGCCGGGGGTCACTTTTATACTGAGCCCTGCGGCCGTGGCATTAAATATCCAACTAGTCACCCCTGGCCGGGGTACCCTGGGGGAGTGTGGACCCCTTCAATCAAGGCCCCCCCCCAGCCACCCAAGGGCCAGGGGTGAAGCCCGAGGCTGTCCCCCCCATCCAAGGGCTGCGGATGGGGGGCTGATAGCCTTTGGAAAAATGAAAGAATATTGTTTTTTCCAGTAGTACTACAAGTCCCAGCAAGCCTCCCCCGCAAGCTGGTACTTGGAGAACCACAAGTACCAGCATGCGGGAGAAAAACGGGCCCGCTGGTACCTGTAGTTCTACTGGAAAAAAAATACCCAAATAAAAACAGGACACGCACACCTTGAAAGTACAACTTTATTTCACACCTGCCGACACACACATACTTACCTATGTTGACACGACGTTCTGTCCACTTGTCCAAGTAGAATCCGGGGTACCTGTGAATAAAATTATACTCACCTGATCCAGTGTCCAGGTTATAATCCACGTACTTGGCAAAACAACAAAACGGCAACCCGGACCAAACGGACTGAAAGGGGTCCCATGTTTAAACATGGGACCCCTTTCCACGAATGCAGAGACACCCCCCCCCCCCCCGTGACTGCTGTCACAGAAAGGTCTCTTTAGCCAATCAGCGAGCGCAACGTCCTGGCACTCTGCTGATTGGCTGTATGCGCGTCTGAGCTGTCAGACAGCGCATCGCAAAGCCTCTCCATTATATTCATTGGTGGGAACTTTGCGTCAGCGGGGAGGTCACCCGCGGTCAGCGGCTGATCGCGGGTAACCACACCGCTACCCGCAAAGTTCCCACCATTGAAACTAATGGAGGGAGCAGTGCGATGCGCTGTCTGACAGCAGACGCGCATACAGCCAATCAGGTGAGTGCCACGAAGTAGCGCTTCCTGATTGGCTGAAGGGACCTTCTGTGACAGCAGTCACGTGGGGTCCCGGCATTCGTGGAAAGGGGTCCCATGTGTAAACATGGGACCCCTTTCAGTCCGTTTGGTCCGGGTTGCCGTTTTGTTGTTTTGCCAAGTACGTGGATTATAACCTGGACACTGGATTGAGGTGAGTATAATTTTTTTCACAGGTACCTCGGATTCTTCAGTGACGAGGGGGGCGTGGCAGTCGGCGGGTCAACATAGCTAAGTATGTATGTGTCGGCATGTATGAAATAAAGTTTTACTTTCACGGTGTGTGTCTCCTGTTTTTATTTGGGTATTTTTTTCCAGTAGAACTAAAGGTACCAGCAAGCCCGTTTTTCTCCCACATGCTATACTTGTGGTTCTCCAAGTACCAGCTTGCGGGGGAGGCTTGCTGGGACTTGTAGTACTACTGGAAAAAACAATATTCTTTCATTTTTCCAAAGGCTATCAGCCCCCCATCCGCAGCCCTTGGATGGGGGGGACAGCCTCGGGCTTCACCCCTGGCCCTTGGGTGGCTGGGGGGGGACCCCTTGATTGAAGGGGTCCCCACTCCCCCAGGGTACCCCGGCCAGGGGTGACTAGTTGGATATTTAATGCCACGGCCGCAGGGCGCTGTATAAAAGTGACCCCCGGCTGTGGCATTATCTGTCCAGCTAGTGGAGCCCGATGCTGGTGTAAAAAATACGGGGGACCCCTACTCTTTTTGTCCCCCGTATTTTTTGCACCAGCACCAGGCGCAGAGCCCGGTGCTGGTTTTAAAAATACGGGGGATCCCATGACATTTTTTCCCCCGGATTTTTAGAACCAGGACCGGCTCGAAGAGCCCGAGGCTGGTTATGCTTTGGAGGGGGGACCCTACGCCATTTTTTTTCGGGTTTTTTCCATTTTTTTTCCAGTTTTTTAAAAATCGGAACAAAATCCGTCAAATCGGCCGTTTTTCGTCAGCGGGACTGTCGAACCCGTTTTTTTATTGAATATGGTCAATTTCGGCACCCACTTGCCGAAATTAGACGGTCGAATTGTGTCGAATTAAAAAACGGCCGAAAAATTGCCGCGATTCGCCGCTAATTGCATATACCCCTAAATGTTTTATAAAAAGTCTTTAAAAAAACTGCACTTTTTTCTTTTTATGGTTTATATAAATAATAAGTATTGACCTATGTATATTTTCCTTTTATTATGCATAATAAAATGTATCTTTCTATGTTTCTGTTTTAATTGTGGATTCACATTATACTGTACTTGTACCGCTGCTATAATAACAGCATACCCTGAAAGCATTGTGGCAAAAAATCAAAAAATGACTTTGTAATATTATGTTTTACACAATGCACTTGTTTATACCCTCAATGCAAGAGACTAAAAACATGTTACTTTCCAGCTTTCCTCTGCCATAATCTCCATCTGTTGTTTTTCTTCCTTTGCCATATCTAAACCAGAATCTATGCCAGAACCTAGGTCTGGTTGATCCATTGCCACTATGAGTTTTAGCTATCAGGAAGCTCTGCACAAAATCTAATAATAATAATAATAATAATAATTTTATTTATATAGCGCTCTTTCTCCAATAGGACTCAAGGCACTTAACAGATACATAGCATAATATGGTACAGAAACAAAGAGGTACAGAGCAGCTTTTCATAAAATACAGAATCATGAAGATACTAAAGGGACATTATGGAAATGCGTGAGTAAACAGGAAAGTCTTGAGTCTACTTTTGAAGGATTCTATAGTTGGGACCTCTCGCACTATGCGGGGTAGTGAGTTCCATAGAGTCTGAGCCGCATGACTAAAAGCTCGACCCCCAGATGAATTACGGGAGATTCTAGGTACTGCTAAAAGTCCTTATCTACAGATCGCAGTAATCAAGTGGGGTAGTATGGAGTCAGAAGCTGCTTCAGGTACCTTGGACCCTGGTCATGTAGTGTTTTGAAACTCAGTAAGCCAATCTTGAAGATGATTCGCCATCTTACAGGCAGCCAGTGAAGGGAGTAGAGGATGGGTGTTATGTAGCTAGTACGGGGCTGGCTGGAAAACATGGGTACAGGGAATGAGCAGGGAACAGGAATCAGGAATAACAGGAATGAGAAACAGAGTTTTGCCTAGGGATGCACTAGGGAGCATAGAGACTGTAACGGAGGAGTTTGATTTGGTAGCCTATACAATAAAAGTGTCCAGAGACTTCCTTTTTCAAGATGGAGATTTGAATTTGACAGCAAATATGACATCACATTTTAGCATGCTGACCCTTTAAATTACAAATTACAACAAAGGACATTGGATGTGCTCAGGGCCAGTTCAAGACCTTGTGGTGCCCAGGGTGAAAGTTTCCTTTAGCGTGCCCCCCCCCCCCTCTCACCCAGCAGGTAACAGGTGATAAAGCTAAATATTTATCTTATATAATACCCTTTATGAGGTCTAAGAACACTGTACGCTATCTACGTATGAAGTACCGTAAGGGTACGCTCGTTGCGTAACAATCGCTTAGCCGTAGTCGAGACGCTCAAGCGTCACGTTCGCTCACGGCCAAGAGATCACAGGCAGGCACGCTATTGGCTGCTGACTAACGTAATGATTCGCTATAGCGTAGCGGACGCTCGGGACCACGAGGAGATCACCAGCGGCGCTGACGTTAACAATGTTAAACCTTTAAATCTAAACCATAAACAATGTAATATGCTGTAAAACCTTAGTGTAGAGATAGGGTGTAGATGCAACCTAGTGTAACCTTATTAACTTAAAAGCTGTTTGAGCGTCACCGACGCTCTGAGAATACTAAACACTATAAGAAATACACAGATACCTGGGCTTAGGGTCCAACGCCTAATATATATATATTTTGAATGATATACTTGCAAAAGAATTAATACAAATACAAATCATACACTACAATATAACATAGACTACCTAACCAGATAACTACACAGGAAATACAATACAATTACTATTTAAGAGAAAATAAGAGAGAAAGAGGAGAACAGAGAGAGAGAGAGAAATTGGCCCATAATAACAAGAAGATCAATATAGTTGCGGAGAAACACTTACGCACCAGGGGAAACGATCGCATGCGCCTCGATATCCAGCTCCCGATTATCAGCAATGAGAACCGTTGAAGAGAGTGCACTGGATATGGTCGGCCTGCCTATTTATGCCCCACACACAATACAATTCAATGGTCCCTACAATCTCATTGTTCATTGGACACAGGAATTCGGCTTCGCATTATAACAAAAGGTCATAGGTTGATTCATACAGGTGGGCTGTGACTGCTTCCAACTGTTCAGGTGGGTGGGATACTGGGTTTCCCGCTGCATGACTAAATAAGAACAAATAATAGTAAATGGACATAAACTTCTTATGTCCATAACTATTCGCACGAGCGATTAATCCGCTCCAAACCAACACTGGAATATTGCTATTTAAATACTCTTCCGATGGGTACCAAACACCACTGTATGACCCCTGTTAGACCCTTCGTACAATACAAAGAGGGATCTCTCTGTTCAGGAACATGCTATGTTAACTAAACTTTCAGAATCTATCAAAGGGACCATGATCTACAAAATACATTATATAGTGAAAATATGTAACGATTGAGTCGCACGCTACGATCACATAAACTCTACCGTAAATACGCATACCGTGCGCCTGCGGGTGCCCGCGACTGTGAGTATGCGCACGTACGGGAGAGCGCACGCATGCGCAGCACGGACCTGTGTGAGGTGCAAATATGGTAGTGTGCATAGAGATATTTTTCTGACTTTGACAGTCCACCCTTTGGCAGTCAACAATAACTGCCACCTTCTAAAACATTTCAAAAAAGAGAAAAATATATGTCAGGGGTTAATACATTTACATGGTTGGGTAGGGGAGGAGAGGAGAAGGTAGGAAAAGGGTATGACCTAGTGAGATAGCAGAAGCATGTGTGTATGAATCCGTGCTTGGGGGTCATGTATCATCGTGCCGTACGTGTTTTAAATCAAGCTTCGAGGTATTGCGAAGTATACATTTGAATTCCTTCTTATCCCGTGGTACGGGTCTGTGGATGGGCTGTCAAACTTTACCGAGCTCTTTCGGCTTTGGTTGTAACAAAATGGGGGAGCACATTTTAGTTGATGATACATGAATGGGGGAGATATGTGATTGCTGATATCTGTGCCTGTATTCCCTATTGACTATGTGTGTCATTACCTGAGGGTTGTAGAAATGAAGAAAAGACATAATTACGGTAAATACGGTGGTATTCTATGTCAGGTAAATGTACATTCGTCGATTGAGGTCTTGTTTGGTGTCTGTTGAATGCAGTCTTCTTTGTGCTTTTGCCCATAAGGTGCGAGCAAAAGCTGTCAATGTCCATAGATTTACAAAAGTGTTGGGCTAGCGTAATTTTAAAATTTCTAGGGAAACTGGGGATCCATGGCATAGTTCATCAAAAATCTATGTATCAGGTTGTCAAAACTTCTTCTTTAATCCCTCTGTTGTCTGTATATCGGCTCATCAAATTCCTCGTCCAAGTGGGTCTTTTTACCTTGGAGGAAACGGAAAAACAGGTGAAAGAAACGGACCGTAGAAATCGCATTTTCATCACATCATTGTTTCTACATTTGGGTCATAAATCTAGTCCATTGGAATTACAGTTTCCTCACTCCTCAAACTCATTACCCTAGTACGACGATTGCACCTTATTAAGCCTGACCGCATCTAAATATCAAACCAATCGTTATGATAACACCTAAGATACATAGGAGAAACTTCCCAACATCCATTATGACTCCTTGAGCCCAGTCTCCTAAACCAGAGAACCAATTTCGCGGGTTCAACCATGACACCCAACCAGTCAGCTCATTACCTACAGCAGCAAGAGTGAGATTGTGTCTCCTGCGAAATTCCCATTTCAGTTGGAGAATATCGTCCATCTTTTGGTCTATGACCTCGACCGGGTCCTCGGTGCTATTCGTAATATATGTGCAACATTTCACGCCGTATTGTGTTGCCAGTGTGACACAATATCCGCCTGTCACTGCTGTGAGGTAATTAAGAACCATTCTATGCTGTACCAGTTCTGTTTTATAAGCCTGAAGTTCTCTTCCAGTATACCTAAACGTGTCATCATACATTTCAGTGATATTATCCAACAAATTGGCGAGCGCAGATATGTATTTATAATTCAACACTCCTCTAGCGGTGCGAGTGATATCTAACGCGATTAGAAACTGAATCCCGGTGGATTCATGGATCATGTCAGAGGCCGGATGCTCTGTTCTTTCTATCAGGTGCCGTTTAACTACGTGCTCGTAATGGGTGTGAGTATAAGGAGTTTAGGCAACATGGTGTATGTCTTTCATTTTGTCATGTGATACAGTCATTACTTCAGGCAGTACTTTTCCAATATAACACAATCCTTCAGAGTTTGGGGCAAGCCACTTATACGCCTTTCTCCCGCATATGAAATATGCATCATCGGGGAGAACATATGGGACGGAGTAGGACATAACCATATTACACACCTTCCATGTGAAATCTCCTAACCCTAATTCTTCCATCTGCTTAGTACACGTATCAGGTTGTACGATATGTGCACAGTATCCTGGTGATACCTCTCCAACTCTCGTAATCCTATTTCCTAAGGTATACCTATACCGGAAAGATTTTCCTCTACTGGCTATGTGGCGTATAAGCTCTGTATCTGTAGGCATTCTATCTGCTCTATGCGAAAAGGTCATGGTTTGATTACTCCATGACACTTCCCAATTTCCCGGCTTTCGGGGATTGGAGATGTTAAAACATAATAGGGACCTATCCACATGGTATTGGTGGAGCTTCAAACTAGGTGGGCTGGAGATATTAAACCTCCTGTCCACCGGTCTCCCACCACTTAACTCAAGTACCTCCCCTAACATTAAAGGAAATGGTACTAGCCCTGATTTGCTATGACCTTGAGGTACTTGAGAGCATACCCAACAATCTGTTTTATTTAACACACTACCCACTAAGGAGTGATAGTCACTCAATGGATGCCGGTCCATATGGATATTAAAACTGGATTGGCATTTCTTTATGCACCCATCCTCAATGACATTGTTACAGAGCCGACAGATACAGTTTTCTTCAGCTAACAATCCTTCACAATTCCTTCTATGGTCAATGCTATCGGATCGTTTTCTGATACTCGCCTTTGCTTGTTGATTATGTTGTTCGCAGAAAACTACGCCTCCATCTCTGTCATCAGAACCCATTCCAGAACCTCTCTCGACCTCCATGGTACTCTCGCCGGAACAGACTGCTCTGGTCAACATCATGGTCAACAGGAAAATCCGGATCACAGTCTCTTGGGGCAAGTCCATCTTGTAGGAGGAAACGGAGAAGAATGAGAAGGGGGAAAAAATAATTTGAGGGAGAGGGGATGGGAAGTTGGAGAAAAACAATAAAAGGGAACAGGGGATCGACAACTGCTTTTGGTCTTGTGATTTTCAATGCTCAGGTGCCGCCTCAGTCCTCCTGGAACAGACACTCCAGTGATACAACCTCTACCGTCTGTTCCTTATCACGGGGCCTCTCTGGATCAGCAACCTTTTTACAGTGGGACGAATGAACGCAAGTCTCTCTCTCAGCAACCTTCAATGCTGTAGTGCTAGTCAATAAGACCTGGTATGGTCCTTCCCATCTGTCAATAAGGCAACCTGAGCATAGAAAATTCCGTATCATTACATAATCCCCAGGTTCAATGTCATGACAATTACTATCTGGTAAATCAGGAATCACTAACTTCAGATTATCATTTTGATTCCTCAACTGTTTACTCATGTTAATCAAGTATTTTACAGTCACTTCATTGTTACACTTCAAATCATCCTGAGGGTTAATCATAACATGCGGTTGTCGACCAAACAAGATTTCAAAGGGAGACAGATTAAGAGGGGACCTGGGAGTGGTTCTGATGCTGTACAGTACAATGGGTAAAGCTTCTGGCCATGTCAATCCTGTCTCTGCCATCACTTTACTCAGTTTATTTTTAATAGTGCTGTTCACTCTTTCCACTTTCGCACTCGCCTGTGGACGGTATGGAGTGTGCAGCTTGCTATCAATTCCCATCAATTTACACATTCCTTGAAAGACATCACCTGTAAAATGGGTACCCCTATCACTTTCGATAATTCTAAGGATACCATATCTACATACAAATTCCTGCACAATTTTCTTAGCAGTAAACATAGCGGTATTTGTGGCCGCTGGAAATGCTTCGACCCAATTTGAGAAAACATCTATACAAACAAGTACATATTTCAAATTTCGACAAGGGGGTAATTGAATAAAGTCAATCTGTATTACCTGGAAAGGGCCGCCGGCAGGTGGGATATGAGATGGTTCTGTAGGTATTGCCTTTCCGATGTTCTTTCTCAGACAGGTAAGGCATGACATTGCTCTTTTACTCGCATGAGATGAAAATCCTGGGGCACACCAATATGCTCTCACCAACTTGCACATCCCTTCCTTGCCCAGATGAGTCAGCCCGTGAGCTGCCTCAGCTAAACATGGAAGGTATGCTCTGGGGGCCACTGGTTTACCGTGTCCATCCGTCCAGAGTCCTGAGGACTCCTGGCCATATCCTTTTGCCTTCCAGACTGCCTTTTCCTGTGTGGAACACACATTTTGCATCTCACACAACTTCTGTGTGTTGATGGTATTAAATACCATCAGTTGTGTGGTGTCTGTCTGTCTGGGGGTAGCAGCTGCTAATTTAGCAGCTTCGTCTGCTCGGCTGTTACCAAGTGATACTGGGTCTTGGCTATATGTGTGTGCTTTACATTTGATAACAGCCACTCTGTCGGGTTCCTGTATCGCTGTTAGAAGCCTTTTTATGTGGGCTGCATGCGCTACCGGTGTACCAGCTGCCGTCATGAAATTTCTGAGGCGCCATAGGGCTCCGAAATCATGGACTACCCCGAATGCGTATCTAGAATCGGTGTAGATATTGGCTGATTTGCCCTTAGCCAATTCACATGCTCTGGTTAGGGCGACCAGTTCAGCAACCTGGGCTGAGTGAGGTGGGCCTAGCGGTTCCGCTTCTATGGTGCCTTGGTCATCTACGACTGCGTATCCAGTACACAAGTCTCCCGAGTCTGACTGTCTATGACAACTACCGTCCGTGTAGAACGTAAGTTCTACATCTTCCAGTGGGTTGTCACTGATGTCAGGCCTTGCGGTAAAATTTTGGGTCAAATATTCCATACAATCATGTGTGTCTTCCTTTGTATTAAATTCTCCTTCCCCACCACTCTCATCCTCCACCCTTTGTGCCTGTCCAGGCACACCTGGGAGATATGTTGCAGGATTTAATGCACTGCATCTCCTTATGGTGATGTTTACGGGGGCCATTAGTGCCAATTCCCATCTTGTAAACCGCGCTGATGAGACGTGTCTGGTTTGGGCAGAATTTAACAAGGCTGACACTGCATGTGGTGTATGAATTGTGAGGTTGTGACCTAGCACGACGTCTTCGCTTTTCGTTACTAGCAATGCTATCGCGGCAACGCTTCGCAAGCATGTGGGGAGGGATCGCGCTACCGTATCTAGCTGAGCGCTGTAATATGCTACCGGCCTGCTGGCATCACCGTGCTTTTGGGTTAGTACGCCTGCCGCGCAACCAGCACTTTCTGTTCCGTATAGTTCAAAGGGTTTCCCATAGTCTGGCATACCCAATGCTGGTGCCTGCGTTAGGCACTGTTTAAGTCTCTCGAATGCTGTCTCAGACTCGTCTGTATGCGAAATCCGATCAGGTTTGTTTGAGGAGACCATCTCCTGCAAGGGTAACGCTAGAATGGAAAACCCTGGGATCCAGTTACGGCAATACCCACACATTCCTAAAAATGTTCTGATCTGTTGCTGGGTTTGTGGCAGAGTCATGTCTCTAATGGCTTGAATTCTATCAGCGGTCAGGTGTCTCAGTCCTTGTGTTAGACAGTGTCCCAAATATTTTACCTTAGTTTGGCATAATTGCAACTTGTCTTTGGAAACCTTCTGTCCTGTGTCTGAAAGATGAAACAGGAGCTGTTTCGTATCCTTCAGGGATGCTTCCAATGAATCAGAACACAGTAGTAGATCATCCACGTACTGTATTAATACTGATCCACTCACTGGTTGGAAAGACTGTAAACAATCATGCAAAGCCTGGGAAAATATACTTGGGCTATCTATGAATCCTTGTGGTAATCGAGTCCATGTGTATTGGACTCCTCTGTATGTAAATGCAAACAAATATTGACTGTCAGGGTGCAGAGGTACCGAAAAGAAAGCGGAGCAGAGGTCAATAACAGTGAAAAATTTCGCAGTGGGAGGGATTTGCATTAGGATGACAGCTGGATTTGGCACTACGGGGAACTGACTCTCAACTATTTTGTTAATCCCCCTTAGATCCTGCACTAGCCGGTAACCCCTCCCCCCACTCTTTTTAACAGGGAAGATGGGACTATTGGCAGTGCTGGACGTTCTTACCAGAATGCCCTGTTGTAGCAAGCGCTCTATTACGGGATACACTCCTAACTCCACCTCTGGCTTCAGAGGGTACTGTGGGATTTTTGGAGCTATCCTACCATCTTTTACTTGTACAACTACCGGAGCTACGTTTGCCATTAATCCAGTGTCCCGTCCATCTTTAGTCCAAAGTGACTCTGGTATCTGAGATGTCATTTCTTCTACTTGGGAGGGAGTCCTATTTGTCATAATGGTATGTGACATTAATTTTGACGGGGAGTCTAACATGTCTCGCACTTCCTGAGCGTGATTCTCAGGTATGTCCAAGAATACACCTTCAGGAGTACAATAAATGACGCACCCCATTTTACACAGTAAGTCTCTTCCCAGGAGATTAGTCGGTGCCGATGCAGCCAGCAAAAAGGAATGCTTGGTATGTAAAGGCCCTACTGTAATCTCGGCTGGTTTGCTAACAGGGTAGTGCTGGACTACTCCCGTTACCCCTATGGCTGGAATTGTCTTACCAGTGGTTCTCATGCCCACTGTCGAATTTATCACTGATTTGGCCGCCCCTGTGTCTACAAGAAAGTTTTATGATTTACCAGCTACATTGATTGTAATTTCTGGTTCACTTCCAAGACTTGCAATCAATTTTACTGGCTGCAGATTACAGGTATGGCCACACCCCTATTGGGTATGGTGACCTCCCTGAATCCCGCTGGCAGCAACTACTTGTGATGGAGTTAATTGGGAGCTACCAGAGGCTTGCCAGTCTCTGTTCGGGGGATATCTTTTTGTTTCCCCTGTATGTGGCTCATAACTCCGTTTCTGCGGACCCTGATCCCAATGTCGTGTGTCGTGTCGTTGTCTAGGGGGTTGGTATGAGTTTCGTGAATTCTTCACTCTACAATCTCGTGCCATGTGTCCCTGTTTATGACAAGAATAACAAGTAACCACATTTGACTTACCCACAGGGTTTGGTGATATAAACAAAGGCTGCCTTGTGGTCAGGGCCTGTATACTTACTGCCATTAACTTATCACCTTGTTGTTCCCTGTGTCTGGTGATGTTCCTATCGTGATCAATAGCAGCCTCTCTCAAAGTAGCCACAGACAGACCTCGCCAACATGGTTGTGTGGTCTGTACCCTAGTCTTCAATGACTCTTTTAAACCATCCATCAGTACCGATACTGCTACTTCTCGATGGTTTATGTTTGTTTTAATGTCCTCTATGCCTGTGTATTTTGCCATTTCTGATAATGCTCTGTGAAAATACTCTGCAGCTGTTTCTGACTCCTTCTGTTTAATGGAGAATATTTTGTTCCATTTAACTACGGCTGGGAAATACTCCTTTAACTGTAAACTTATTCTTTTTACATTGTCTTTGTTGTATACTTCTGTAAGAGGTACATCCTGATCTAATCCACAGTCAGCTAAAAATTGAGCTGCGTCGACATTGGAGGGTAAACATGCTCTCAGCAATATCTGCCAGTCTTTATTGTTGGGCTCTACAGTGTTACCTAGGTCTCTGATGTATTTTTGGCTGGCAACTAAGTCTTTTCTAGGGTCAGGGAATTCCGACACTATGGTCCTTAATTCCATTCGGGAAAATGGGCTGTACATGGCAATGTTCCTAACAGGAGTGACTCCTGAAGTGTCTGTTTTCCCATTTGGAACTACTATTACCTTAACAGGATTAACTCTAACAACCTCATTCTGTGTAGATTCTACAGGCTGTGGTGAAATAGTTTCAGCATAGTGTATGGTGCCGTACTTACCCGTTGATACGACCTCACCTATCCCTCCGCTAGGGGCCTTTGTTACTAATCTCGGGGGTGGAGCTGTGCCTACTGTGGTCTCTGCTATGGTGGCTGCTAGAGAGAGCGCTGAAATTGTTGCCGATTCGTCCTCTTGATCACACTCCTGAGGAAAGTTCAAAACAGGGTACAACTTGCACGGGTTAATACTTGCATTGGTTAATTGGTTAACATTATCTTTAACATTTACACAGTTGCTAAGTGTTTGTGTGTTACACCTTAGTGCGTCATTCTCCGCAACCAATTTCTCTCCTGATATGTATGGTGGCGGTGGGGCCGTGGCTATCAGTTTTCTGATCGAGCCAGATCCCGCCGCCTGAGCCAATCCTCTCTGTATGTCACCCTCCTGTTGCCACAACTGTAAATAATCGTAATGTTTGATTCGTCTCTTGGCTGATTTAATGAGACATATCCTTCTCCTTAAATTCGTTAACACTTCTGTGCTGAAGCTACCTACTCTTGGGAATTTCTCCCCGTCATGTACTGTCATTCTCTCCCATTCATCACATAAAGCTTCTGTGTGACTTCCGTATTTCTCACACATTACGTACCTTGCCGACCCGACTGGTCGGTTTACTGAATCAACCCGAACCGAGGTTGATCGCCCCCTACCTGAACAAGTGGCCCCCATAGTTCGAAGGTGTTGCTTTATTCAGCCAACCCTTACGCAAACCAAAATGTTTAAAATAGGCTGACGGTGGCGGTTTACCGAGTACCCCACTCACTCGCCCACGCCGACCAATACGACCTGATCACACCGATATGGTGCTGGCGTACTCGACCCAGGGCCCCTGCGACCTGAACCTCTATTTACTGGAACCTGTGAGGGTGATCCGAAGAACACTTACTCTTTCCAGTAACTATTGGTTGTTGGATAGTTCCTGAGTGAGCAGCGAACCTCCCTTAAAATAAAAAAAATTACACAAATCACGTTAGAATGTACAAATAGCGTTTATGACCTTCGTACACAAATAGTACCGGTCAGGTTTACTAATGCACACAATTACTTGCGGTACAATCGTTCAGCACATAAGCAACTAATCTTATGTACGGAGCGACCAGTGGAATCGAAAATTACGGCTGCGAATTCCTTCAGCCAGAGCTTGTATGGCCTATATGGGTGTTGCACCAACCCTTTCTTGGTGTTGTGCCTGTGGACTGTATAGCGGACTTCCTTGTCTGCTGTACCTGAACCTGCTGGTCTGCTATGACCTCCTGGTCTGTTACAGTATGACCTCCTGGTCTGCTACACTCTAATGCTCAAATTGTATGTTTTAACCAGGGATGCCTCCCTAGCCACCATGTACGTCACTTACACGCATGTACCTCATGAGAACTCGACTTTTCTTGTGGTTCAACCTCAAAAATTGTAAAAACAAACACTCACTCACCACATATACACTTTTGTTTCTATTTCTATTTCTGCGCAGAAATTTCTCTTTAGACCAGATGTGTTACAAATTAGGAGAAGGATCTATTAATTTAAATTTCGAATGTTAAAATAGATTTGCGCGATTTATCGCCTTGCGTTATTTACCGCGTTGCGCTATTTATCGCGTTGAAGAAAAAAAATTAACACTTGTGATTTGAGTTACGTGGGCGTAACCGTACGCTCCGTTGCGTAATATACGCTGCGTGCGTCGTCCCTTGGGTTGCGTACGCAAGTCTCAGTCCTTTGTTAGAGACACGTGTACGCAAAGCAAAGATCCACCGTAACACAATTTATACGTTTATCAATGTAGATGATCCTTTATCATCTACCGCGCACCACACTGACTTTGCCTTGTCTCTCAGGCACAGCTGTATTTGTCTATACTTTAACTATATTACCTTTTTACTCTTAAACTATGAAATAGCAGCAAATCTCTCTTAGCACGTTTATCAACTATAAAACTGGCAAACAGGAGAGTGATATACGAAAATACACAAATGAAAAAAAAGAAATGCAGATATATATGTGTGCGTGCGTGTGTACGCAAGACAGAAAAATAAACAGTTTTAAAAGAGACTAGCGTGTTGTTCTTACCTCCGGTTCCCGGATTCCTTCAGCACCCTTTACTAAGAGAAGCAGACGCTTATCCAAACAGCACTACGAGGAATATGATCTCCCGCCCTTTGCTGCTGGATAATGTCTGCTGAAATTACCTAGTGCAGATATGTGAAGGACAGGACGAGCCCGCAATTGATAAAGCTAAATATTTATCTTATATAATACCCTTTATGAGGTCTAAGAACACTGTACGCTATCTACGTATGAAGTACCATAAGGGTACGCTCGTTGCGTAACAATCGCTTAGCCGTAGTCGAGACGCTCAAGCGTCACGTTCGCTCACGGCCAAGAGATCACAGGCAGGCACGCTATTGGCTGCTGACTAACGTAATGATTCGCTATAGCGTAGCGGAAGCTCGGGACCACGAGGAGATCACCAGCGGCGCTGACGTTAACAATGTTAAACCTTTAAATCTAAACCATAAACAATGTAATATGCTGTAAAACCTTAGTGTAGAGATAGGGTGTAGATGCAACCTAGTGTAACCTTATTAACTTAAAAGCTGTTTGAGCGTCACCGACGCTCTGAGAATACTAAACACTATAAGAAATACACAGATACCTGGGCTTAGGGTCCAATGCCTAATATATATATATTTTGAATGATATACTTGCAAAAGAATTAATACAAATACAAATCATACACTACAATATAACATAGACTACCTAACCAGATAACTACACAGGAAATACAATACAATTACTATTTAAGAGAAAATAAGAGAGAAAGAGGAGAAGAGAGAGAGAGAAATTGGCCCATAATAACAAGAAGATCAATATAGTTGCGGAGAAACACTTACGCACAAGGGGAAACGATCGCATGCGCCTCGATATCCAGCTCCCGATTATCAGCAATGAGAACCGTTGAAGAGAGTGCACTGGATATGGTCGGCCTGCCTATTTATGCCCCACACACAATACAATTCAATGGTCCCTACAATCTCATTGTTCATTGGACACAGGAATTCGGCTTCGCATTATAACAAAAGGTCATAGGTTGATTCATACAGGTGGGCTGTGACTGCTTCCAACTGTTCAGGTGGGTGGGATACTGGGTTTCCCGCCGCATGACTAAATAAGAACAAATAATAGTAAATGGACATAAACTTCTTATGTCCATAACTATTCGCACGAGCGATTAATCCGCTCCAAACCAACACCGGAATATTGCTATTTAAATACTCTTCCGATGGGTACCAAACACCACTGTATGACGACCCCTGTTAGACCCTTCGTACAATACAAAGAGGGATCTCTCTGTTCAGGAACATGCTATGTTAACTAAACTTTCAGAATCTATCAAAGGGACCATGATCTACAAAATACATTATATAGTGAAAATATGTAACGATTGAGTCGCACGCTACGATCACATAAACTCTACCGTAAATACGCATACCGTGCGCCTGCGGGTGCCCGCGACTGTGAGTATGCGCACGTACGGGAGAGCGCACGCATGCGCAGCACGGACCTGTGTGAGGTGCAAATATGGTAGTGTGCATAGAGATATTTTTCTGACTTTGACACAGGGTTAGTGCACGCCAAAGGCGCGCATAAAAAATAGGAGCAGGTCTTCATAGGGAAGGGGTGTGGTCACAGTTATGCCCCCAGTAGTTGTGCCCCCTGTAGTTGTGCCACCTGTAGCTGCGCTACCAGTAGTTGTGCCCCCAGTAGATTTGCCCCTAGTAGTTGTGCCCCCAGTAGTTGTGCCCACAGTAGATTTGCCCCAGTAGTTGTGCCCACTGTAGATGTGTCCCTGTAGTTATGCCCCCAGTAGATCTGCCCCCAGTAGTTGTGCCCCCTTTAGATGTGCCCCCTAGTAGCGTCGCTTACAAACACACAAAAAAATAGGATTTTAATACCTACCGGTAAATCCTTTTCTCTTAGTCCATAGAGGATGCTGGGGACACTTCAAGAACCATGGGGTATAGATGGGATCCGCAGGAGACATGGGCACTTTAAGACTTTAAAAGGGGTGTGAACTGGCTCCTCCCTCTATGCCCCTCCTCCAGACTCCAGTTATAGGAACTGTGCCCAGGGAGACGGACATTTCGAGGAAAAAGGATTTATTTTGATTTAAACTAAGGTGAGATACATACCAGCTCACACCTCAAACATGCTGTACAACATGGCATTCAACCCAATGCATGCAACGGCATGAATAATGACAGCAACATGGTGACTATAACCGCAACACAACATGTGAGTAACCGTAACCAATAACTGCAGATACAGTACGCACTAGGACGGGCGCCCTGCATCCTCTACGGACTAAGAGAAAAGGATTTACCGGTAGGAATTAAAATCCTATTTTCTCCTTACGTCCTAGAGGATGCTGGGGACACTTCAAGAGCCATGAGGTTTATATCAAAGCTCAAGAACGGGTGGGAGAGTGCTGATGACTCTGCAGTACCGATTGACCAACAATAGGTCTTCCTTAGCCAGGGTATCAAACTTGTAAAACTTTGCAAAAGTGTTTGAACCCGACCAAGTAGCTACTCGGCAAAGCTGTAATGCTGAGACCCCCCAGGCAGCCGCCCAGGATGAGCCTACCTTTCTGGTAGAATGGGCCTTCACCAATTTCGGTAACGGCAATCCAGCCGTAGAATGAGCTTGCTGAATCGTATTACAGATCCAGCGTGCAATAGTCTGCTTGGAAGCAGGAGCCCCAATCTTGTTGGGATCATATAGGACAAACAGAGCCTCCGTTTTCCTAAGCTGAGCCGTTCTGGCTACATAAATTTTCAAAGCTCTGACCACATCTAGAGACTTCGATTCCTCAAAGGCGTCAGTAGCCACTGGCACCACATGTGAAACGATGACAACACTTTAGGCAGAAATTGCTGACAAGTTCTCAACTCCGCTCTATCTTCATGGAAGATCAAATAGGGGCTCTTGTGAGACAAAGCCGCCAATTCAGACACTCGCCTTGCAGAGGCCAAGGCCAACAGCATGATCACTTTCCAAGTGACGAATTTCAACTCTTCCTTACGTAAAGGTTCAAACCAATGAGATTGCAGGAACCGCAACACCACGTTAAGATCCCATGGTGCCACCGGGGGCACAAAGGGAGGTTGGATGTGCAGCACGTCTTTCACGAAAGTCTGAACTTCTGGAAGGGAAGCCAATTCTTTTTTAAAGAAAATTGACAAGGCCGAAATTTGTACTTTAATTAAGCCTAACTTTAGGCCCACATCCTTGCTTGCAGAAAATGGAGAAAATGGCCCAGCTGAAACTCTTCCGCAGGAGCCTCCTTGGATTCACACCAAGACACATATTTTCTCCAAATACGGTGATAATGTTTCGCCGTTACCTCTTTTCTAGCCTGAAGCTTTTGGAATGAGTGGAATCGGAGGGAACACATATACCGACTGAAACACCCACGGTGTCACTAGGGCGTCCACTGCTCTTGCTTGAGGGTCCCTCGACCTGGAACAATATCTCGGAAGTTTCTTGTTGAGGCGCGATGCCATCATGTCTATTTGAGGAATTCCCCAACGACTTGTCACTTCTGCAAGGACCTCTTGATGAAGACCCCACTCTCCTGGATGGAGATCGTGTCTGCTGAGGAAGTCTGCTTCCGAGTTGTCTACACCCAGAATGAAGACCGTTTGTAGAAGGCCGTTGTAAATGGCCTTTAACTCCAGAATGTTTATGTGTAGACAAGCTTCCTGGCTTGACCATTTTCCCTGGAAATTTTCCCCCTGTGTGACTGCACCCCAGCCTCGGAGACTCGCATCCGTGGTCACCAGGATTCAGTCCTGGATCCCGAATATGCGTCCCTCTAGGAGGTGAGAGCTGTGATGCCACCACATGAGTGAGATTCTGGTTTTGGAAGACAGGATTATCTGTCGGTGCATGTGCAGATGGGATCCGGACCATTTGTCCAACAGGTCCCACTGAAACACTCTGGCATGGAATCTGCCAAACTGAATGGCCTTGTAGGCCGCCACCATCTTCCCTAGCAACCAAGTGCATTGATGAATCGACACTCTTGCTGGCTTCAGAATCTGTTTGACCAGGTTCTGAATTTCCAGAGCCTTTTCCACTGGAAGAAAAACTCTCTGTAATTCCGCGTCCAGAATCATACCCAAGAATGACAGTCTTGTCGTCGGAACCAACTGTGATTTTGACAAGTTTAGGAGCCAACCATGTTGTTGCAGAATTGTCAGGGAGAGCGTCACGCTCTGCAGTAATTGTTCCTTGGACCTCGCTTTTATCAGGAGATCGTCCAAGTACGGGATAATTGTGACTCCTTGCTTGCGTATGAGAACCATAATTTCCGCCATAACTTTGGTGAAAACCTTCGGAGCCGTGGACAGACCAAACGGCAACGTCTGAAGTTGGTAATGACAATCCTGAACGGCAAACCTCAGGTAAGCCTGATGTGGAGGATATATGGGGACGTGTAAGTAGGCATCCTTTATGTCGACCGACACCATAAAATCCCCTTCCTCCAGACTGGAGATCACTGCTCGGAGAGACTCGATCTTGAATTTGAATTTTTTAGATAGAAATTGAGGGATTTTAAGTTCAGAATAGGTATGACCGAGCCGTCCGGCTTCGGGACCACGAACAGGTTCGAATAAAAGCCTTCTCCCAGTTGTGACGGGGGCACCGTTACAATGACTTGATTTTGACATAGTCTTTGTATAGCACTGCATACCACCTCCCTGTCCGGAAGAGAAACTGGTAAGGCTGATTTGAAAAATCGTCGAGGGGGCACGTCTTGAAATTCCAGCTTGTACCCTTGGGACACTATTTCTAATACCCATGGGTCTAAAGTCGAACTAACCCAGAAATAACTGACGTGCCCCCACTGGTGCGGAGTCCTGCAGAGGAGTCCCAGCGTCATGCGGTGGATTTGGTAGAAGCCGGAGAGGACTTCTGCTCTTGGGAACCTGCCACAGCCGGTGACCTTTTTCCCTTTCCTCTTCCTCTAGAAGCAAGGAAGGAAGACCCTCGTCCTTTTTTTGTATTTATTGGGCCGAAAGGACTGCATCTGATAGTGGTGCGTTTTCTTTTGTTGTGCAGGAACATAAGGTAAAAAGGATGACTTATCCGCGGTAGCCGTAGATACCAGGTCAGCGAGGCCGTCACCAAACAAGACACCACCTTTATACGGCAGAGACTCCATAGCCTTCTTAGAGTCAGCTTCAGCATTCCATTGATGAATCCACAATGCTCTCCTAGCCGAGACTGCCATAGCATTGCTTTTTGATCCCAAAAAGGCCAATGTCCCTCGCAGCTTTTTTAAGGTAGGCTGCAGCATCCCTGATATGACCCAGAGTCAAAAGAATGTTATCCCTATCCATGGTATCTAACTCAGATGACAAGTTATCTGCCCACTTTTCAATAGCGCCACTCACCCACGCCGAAGCAATGGCAGGTCTGAGTAGCGTACCCGTAGTGACATAAATGGATTTCAATGTATTTTCCTGCCTACGATCCGTAGGTTCTTTTAGGGCTGCCGTGTCAGGAGACGGAAGCGCCACCTTTTTGGACAGCTGTGACAGAGCTTTGTCCACAGTGGGGGGTGACTCCCACTTTTCCCTATCCCCAGAGGGGAACGGATATGCCACCGGAATTCTCTTGGCAATCTGAAACTTCTTGTCAGGATTTTGCCAAACCTTTTCAAAAAGAGCGTTCAGTTCATGAGAGGGAGGTTTCTTTCCTTTAAACATACAGACCCTTGTATCAGGAACAGCAGGGTCCTCCGTGATATGTAACACGTCTTTTATCGCCACAATCATGTACTGAATGCTTTTAGCCAGTTTTGGATTTAATCTGGCATCACTATAGTTGACACTGGAGTCAGAGTCCGTGTCGGTATCTGTATTTGCTATCTGGTTAAAAGAACGCTTCTGTGACCCCGAGGGGGTCTGAACTTGTGACAACACATCCTCCACGGATTTCTTCCATTCCTGGGTCTGAGACTCAGACTTATTTAATAGAACCACATTCGCATTCAAAGCACTGAAAACATTTACCCAATCAGGCGTCGGCGGTGGCGACAGGGTCACTCCCACAGTCATTTCTTTCCCTAATCCAGTCTTCTCCTGGGAAGAGCACTCAGCCTGAGACATGTCGACACATGTGTACCGACACCACAAACACACTGAGCATATATGGGACAGACCCACAGTAAAGCCTGTCAGAGAAACACAGAGGGAGTTTGCCAGCTAACAACCCAGCGCCTATCCCGATACTGAAACGTTTTATACAATGCCTCAGACCTGTTAGCGCTTTTATTATTATTAAAACAGCACCAAATTAACTGTGCCTCCCCGTTTTGCACCCTGTTACTTGTACAGCAGTGTAGGAGGACAGGACCAGCGTCTCTGCAGCTCTGTGAGAGAAAATGGCGCTGATGAGAGCTGTGAGGGCTAAGCCACGCCCCCTTAATGGTGCTCTTCAGCCCCGCTATTTTTCAAATATTTTTACTGGCGAGGGTTCAGATTCAGTGCCCAGGCACTATATACCACTTTTGCCAGTTACTTAAATGAGGATGTATGCTGCCCAGGGCGCCCCCGTGCCCTGCACCTTGTAGTGCCGCTGTGTGTGTGGGAGCATGGCGCACAGTGCGGCCGCTGTGCGGGTGCCCACACAGCCCATGGCACCTGCTGCAGCCGAAATGCGGGGTGCGGGTTGGCAGCGGGAGCCTGCGGGGTAACTGTGGACCTGCCTGGCTTGCCTATGCCTAGATCCGCTCCTGGATATGCTGATGTAAGGATGCTCTGCTACTGGTCCTGAAAAAGGTCCCATTTGGACCGAAATGCCAACTTTAGGCACTTATGCACTTTGGATATGTTATGTCAGTAATAAAAGTATCTTTCTTCACTCAAATATTCTCTCTGGAGAGTGCTGTATAAATGGGGTCCCATGTAGTGGGCTGCAAGCTTACATGCATTGTACAATTCATAAACCAAAACCCCATTGTTTATATACACTAAAGCATTAAGGTGAATGAAGCTGCCAAGGAGAGTGCAGGGTTCTCTATATATGTATACAGTATTTGAGTTCGGTGGTCACAGCCCAATGCACGCCAACCTAGGTGTGGGGAGTACGTAAGTGCACCCCTCTCCTGGGAATGGTGAGTGCAGTGGATCTTCGTGTGTGTATAATAGGGTTAATTTTTAATTGGCCCTTTTGTGATCATATCTCTCTCTCATGCACCCCTAAACTCATTTACCTTTAACCTGGGACGCTGCTGTTTAGGTGTGTTGGTGACTGTCTCACTTCGAAAGCCAGTAGTCCGTTGGCAGGTGAGCTTTAGACTAGGTAAGCACACTTGTGTAGTTGTGTTGGTGATTGTCTTACTGTTTTAGGTGGTAATCCAACCACCTTTTCTCAAGCAAATCCAATATAACCACAAGTAAATCAGCAACAACGATTGTCCACAATCCCAAGAAAAGGTGGTTGGATTACCACCTAACATGGTACTTGTACACTTTGATAGGTGTCAGAAGGTGGTGGATGTTAAACTGTGTTTTAAGAAATACTGCACTAGGGCTTTTTTAACTTTTTTACAGATTAACTATTAAACCTGTTTTTGAAACTACTGGCAACTTGGAGAAGAGCAGCCACCCCTTTATAAAGTAGAGGGAGTGCAATAGGACTTTTTTAATTCAGTTGTGACATGGTTGCTTTTTCTGGAAATAGGGGGGGGGGGGGGCGCTTAGTACCACTAATATTTTATAGGTTTAAATTGTTTCTTTTGGGTACAGAGCAGCCACCTCTGGTGTGGTCAGTCCATTTGGGAAAATGAGCTCATTTAGAGCACAATTTGAAGGCTCTAAGAGAATAGACCTATGCCAAAGAATCTTTAATGAAAGTAATACACAGTCAACATGCAGCACCGAGAGTCTAAACGATAAATTCTGGGATATGGAAAGATTGTTAACAAAGGAATTAAAAACATGGTGGGATATTGCGGGCCTTGAGCAATATATAAAGGTGGACAGAGTCCCAAGAGCCTTCGAATATTAAAACAGCCTACATTTAATACAAGTAATGATCAATTCCTGAAAAGTTGGGATTTAATATTACATGAATGCTCAACTCGTTTAATGAAATTAATAATAGAAGAGAAAAAAAGAGAGTTAGACAGGATTGAAGATGAGTTAAAAATGAAAGAAGCAGCTTTAGAAACCTTTAAGGGTGAAGAAGATTACAAGTCCAATTAGGTGGTTTTGGTTAAGAAATTAGAGAAAATTGATGGAGATGTTGTATCCACTGAGGAGAAGAAATTTTACAGAGATAAGCAGGATTATGAAGGGAACAGAATAAAGAAATGGAATGGCAATAGGGAAAACTATGGAAGGCGTGATACATCAAATCAAAGGAAACAATATGATTGGAAGACTGTACGTAACAGAACGAATAATTACCAGAAAAGACAAGGAGCCCTAAGATATGTCAATTTTGAGACTAATAATAGGTTTTCTACATTGAATCGGTTGAATTATGAAACAGAACCAGAAGATTTTTTATCCCCAATGGCCTCCAATCAGAGATTACGAAGGGAACATTGTGTAAAAGAAACGGTGTACCGAGCATCCCCATTGAAAAGACGACTAACAGAAGACGGGGGAAAAGTGGAAGAGGGTCCCTTAAACGAATACAAAAAAACAAGGAACATGTGACCATAGCACCTTTAAAAATGGCGGAAATGAGAATCTTTAATCTTTCGGATCATGTCCTCACAGAAATGGAGGTTATGTTGTTGAAGAAAGGACTTTCTTTTGCACCTTCCGTGGAAGTTAATAATTTTCAAATATTTACAGATCTAAATAAGTTTGTTGGAAAGCTCACATTAAAACGGCACTTTTTAAAGAAGGAAGTCGGAGTGAACCCAAATTTGGAGAATGGATCAAAATCAGGATTAGAGCCCACATCGAAATATTATCCGCTTGAATCCAAGAGTAGCCAAATTGATATGTTTTATAATTTGGTTAAGAAGGAAATTGAGGAGTTAAAACCATCAAACAAAAGTAATTTAGTGAACTTTGAAAAGAAAGCATTTAAAGAATTGAAAGAAGAAAATAACTTAGTTCTGAGACAAGCCGATAAAGGAGGTGGAATGGTTTTAATGAACCATAGTAACTATGAAAAGGAGGCTTTTAGATTATTGAATGACATTACTTCATATAAAAGATTGCCTAGTGATCCCACATGCCAATTTGTAGATGAATAACGACCAATACTAATAAAAGCACTCCATGCGGAAATTATTACTGAAGATGAATATCAATTTTTAATTAAAAATAATCCTATAATTCCGATCTTTTATTTCCTACCAAAGATTCACAAGCGGCTAATTGATCCACCTAGTAGGCATATAGTAGCGGGGATTGATTCACTTACAGCTGGTCTTTCTCAATATGTGAAAATCTTTTTAACGAAATATGTGCCTGGACTAGATTCATATGTAAAAGACACAATAGCAGTTCTTCAATTTTGAAAAAAATTTAAGTGGCAAGAAGGATATTTTTTGGTAACAATAGACGTACAGTCTTTATATACTTCAATAGACCATAAAATGGGAATAGAATCATGTAGAAAGTTTTTAATGGCGGCTCCAGATCTTGAAGATAAACATCGTATTTCATATGCATTTTTATTGCTTTTATACTTACCCATAATTATTTTAAATTTTTGGAAGGGTTTTATTTACAAACGTGTGTAACAGCTATGGGGACAGTTTTCGCTCCCAGTTTTGCTAGTTTGCATATGGGAAGCTGGGAGCGGGAATGTGTCTATCAGAATAACCCCTTTTTGGACCATATTGTTTTCTTTAAATGTTACATACAGTAGACAATATTTTAATGATATGGAAAGGAACAGAAGAGTCTTTTGGTGATTTTATGAAGTTTATTGAAGTTAATGAATATAATCTCTCTTTTACCTCTAAAATTGATAAAAATTAAATAGAATATTTTGATCTGGTTTTAATGAACATCGGATTGGAAGTGCAAATGAAGAACTTTGTTAAAAAAGTGGATACCAACTCATATGTCCACTATAAAAGTGGACATGCAACTAAATGAAAAACAAACATACCATTATCACAATTTAGTCGCATTAAACGAAATTGCAGTACAAAGGAAGATCTGGAAGAACAACTAAGACTGTATGGAGAACATATTAAGGATAGGGGCTATCCAAGAAAACTAATCGGAGAAGCTAAAGAGAAGACAAGACTAAGGAATCGAGATGCATTAATGGAATACAGAACCAGAGACAGCAAAGAGATGAGGGTTAACTTTATTACTCCGTTCAATTGCCAAGAAAAGCAGATTCATAGGATTTTCAATAAACATTGGGGAATTTTGAAAATGAATGGACTGTTGAATAGGATTTTACCAGACAAACCAAGCATTGTTTTTAAGAAGGCAAAAAATCTAAAGGAGCATTTAGCACCTAGTATGCTATCAGAGGTGAAGAAGCCAGAACAGAGAGGTTTGTGTGATTGTAGTTTGAAAGGTCTATATAAATGTAATCACTGCAATATTTGCCAATTTATTTATCCCACTGGTAGAACATTCAATAATGCGGATGACTCAAAGATGTATAAAGTGAAGGATAAAATTACTTGTAACACTGCATGGGTGATCTATCAATTAGAATGCCCTTGTCATTTGAGATACATAGGGAAGACCAAACGACTTCTGAAAATTAGAATGCAGGTGCATATAAGAAGTATTAACAATAAGCAGGATCATCACACTATCCCAAAACACTTTAAAATGTTTCATAATCCAGAGGTAAAGGGTAGAACTAGAAAAGCAATACATAATGTAACGTTGGGCCCTAGAGGAGGGGATCGTGAGAAAAAAATTATCACAGAGAGAGATGTACTGGATTTATGAACTTAATTCCCTTACCCCAAAAGGTTTAAATGACAATTATGAAATAGCCCCGTTTTTTATGAATAACTTAATTGTTTCCCCTATTATAAATATTTTTAATGTATTCGAAATTTATGTTATATCTCTGTAATATTTATAATTCCCTCTTTTTTCAGATTGTATATGAATTTTATTGTTTTTAAGGATGCGCTCTATGTAAAGAGTATGGATACAAACGCACTTTAATAGAATGTATATATCTATAAATGCATTTTAATAGAATCTATATATGGTATGGTCTCAGGGAAGATGGCGCCTACTGAGAGGCAGCCATGCTGAATGATAGCTTAGCGGACGGCGTTGGGAGCCGTGCGGGAGAAGGCATTGTGACCGATATACTTTGTGCATGCACGCCACCGCCGTCCGTGATCTCGCGATGTGGGATGGCATCATCCAGGTCGGCGCAACTTCCGGCGGTCGCGTGTGATCGGGATGGCACTCATACAAAGCATCACCACTATCAGCATAATAACAGTAAGAGGTGTAAGGCCTTATTAGCATCACCTATCTAGAATAAATGGAATCACTATAGAGGCTGATAATAGATTCCTTTTTGAGATATAAAACCTTTGTTTAAAATGAACACACAGGAAGTGACATCACTGCCTGTGACATCACTTCCTGTGACTATGACTGTACACGCCCTCTCATTTATGTAATTGATATGGGTATAAATGTGGAGGATGACACCTCATACTCCTGAGGAAGTCCAGCAGAGGCAAAACGGACGAAACGCATTGCGGAAGGACGGTAACTTCACCCTGATCACAGATGGGAGGAAGTGTTATATCAGATTAGCTGTTTTATTCTTTATGAATGTACTGAATGTGTTTTTATTACTAAACTTGTGTGAAACATTGCACTATTATTTCCATTTGAATCTCTTTTATATGGCATACTCGGATATTGGGATCGTGGACAATCGGTGTTGCTGATTTACTTGTGGTTATATTGGATTTGCTTGAGAAAAGGTGGTTGGATTACTACCTAACATGGTACTTGTACACTTTGATAGGTGTCAGAAGGTGATGGATGTTAAACTGTGTTTTAAGAAATACTGCACTAGGAGGCACTTTTTTCACTTTTTTTACAGATAAATAAATAAACTGTACCCCATGCTGTAACCTTTATTGGGTGCCCTCCCATGGAAGAAACTTGCCACCAGTACATAGAGTTGTAGCTAGGCACCATGGTGCCTAAGCAAGTGGATGTTTTGGCTCCCCCTGCCCTGTACTGAATTAGGGGCCTAGCCAACATGTGGTGTCATGTTATATTTTGAAAAGAATCATTATTTATAAATCCTAAATTGGTGACAGGGTCGGTTTTAGACTTTTTGGAGCTCAGGGCAAAAGTTTCCTTTGGATGCCCCCCATGTTTAAAATAGGGTCAGTGTGTGCTGAAGGACTGCAACAACTATATAGGGGCATGGCAGTACAAATGTTGTAATGGTTAGCATTACTGTCTCATAGCACTGAGGTCATGGGTTTGGTTCCCACCATGGACATAACTGTGTGGAGTTTGTATAATCTCCCCATGCTTGAGTGGATTTTCTCCCACAATACAAAAATATCCTGGTATGTTAGTAAGCTCCCAACAAAAATTATCCCTGTTGTGTGTGTGCGTGTGGGTGTTAAGGAATATAGAGGGTCATTCCGACCCAATCGCTCGCTGCAGTTTACCGCAGCATAGTGATCGGGTCAGAATTGTGCATGTGCCGGCGCCACAGTGCACCGGCGCATTCCGGACGGCCGATGGTCGTTGTTCAGTAGCAATTGCCTCTGCCTGATTAGGGGGGCGGGCCGCTGTGGCCAGTGCAGCCGTTGATCAACCGCTGATCATCAGCTGTCTCACGCAGCCGTCTCACGCAGCCGCTGCGGCCAGTGCCAGTGAAGATGAACTCCCAGCCAGCCGCAGGAGCTGCGCTGGCCGGAATTTACTCCACAAATACAAAAGTATTGCCATTGTGTGATGCTTTGTATTTGTGCGGGGGGTGGGGGGGGGGGGTGGACTGACATGCGGGATGAACTATCCCTGTGCTGGGCGTCCCTCCACATGTCAGAGAAGATGATTGTAGCTGTGCTAAATTTAGCACAGCTACGGTCAACTCGGAGTGACCCCATAGATTGAAAGCTCTCATAGGGAAGGGACTTATGTGAATGGTAAACTATTCTCTGTAAAGTGTTGCAGAATATGTGTGCACTATATAAATAACTGGTAATAATAAATAAATATTGGCTTCATTGGGAAGGTGTGTGGCCACAGAATAGTACCAATTCACATTACACCACATAGTAGTGTCTGTTATTCACATTACACCACACCACACAGCAGTACCCCTTATATACATTATGCCACACATTAGAGCCCCTTATACATGTTACACAATGTTTGATCCCCTTATACACATTACACCATGGTAGAGCTGCTATGGAAGTAGCTGTATTTAACTATTTACTTGTTTAATAAAATAAATTAAAAACACTATGGGGGTCATTCTGAGTTGATCGCTCGCTAGCTACTTTTAGCAGCCATGCAAATGCATTGTCGCCCCCCACCGGGGAGTGTATTTTCACTTTGCAGAAGTGCGAACGCTTCCGCAACATAGCGCCAGCAAAATTATTTTTTGCAAAACAAGACCAGCCCTGTAGTTACTCTTCGCGTGTGTTGATTCTAAAGACGGAGGGACGGCTTTTGACGTCACGCACACTCCCAACGTTCGTCCAGCCATGCCTGCGTTTTTCCCGACACGTCTGCGATTTTATAAGCACTCCCTGAAAACAGTCGGTTGACACCCAGAAACCCGCACTTCATGTCAATCTACCTGCGTTCGGCCGTGCAACTGAAAACTTTGCTAGAGCCTGTGCAAAAATAAGAATTTACTTACCGATAATTCTATTTCTCGTAGTCCGTAGTGGATGCTGGGGACTCCGTCAGGACCATGGGGAATAGCGGCTCCGCAGGAGACAGGGCACAAAAATAAAGCTTTAGGATTAGGTGGTGTGTACTGGCTCCTCCCCCTATGACCCTCCTCCAAGCCTCAGTTAGGATACTGTGCCCGGACGAGCGTACACAATAAGGAAGGATATTGAATCCCAGGTAAGACTCATACCAGCCACACCAATCACACCGTATAACTTGTGATCTGAACCCAGTTAACAGTATGACAAACGTAGGAGCCTCTGAACAGACGGCTCACAACAATAACAACCCGAATTTGTTTGTAACAATAACTATGTACAAGTATTGCAGACAATCCGCACTTGGGATGGGCGCCCAGCATCCACTACGGACTACGAGAAATAGAATTATCGGTAAGTAAATTCTTATTTTCTCTAACGTCCTAAGTGGATGCTGGGGACTCCGTCAGGACCATGGGGATTATACCAAAGCTCCCAAACGGGCGGGAGAGTGCGGATGACTCTGCAGCACCGAATGAGAGAACTCAAGGTCCTCCTCAGCCAGGGTATCAAATTTGTAGAATTTTGCAAACGTGTTTGCCCCTGACCAAGTAGCAGCTCGGCAGAGTTGTAATGCCGAGACCCCCCGGGCAGCCGCCCAGGATGAGCCCACTTTCCTTGTGGAATGGGCCTTGACAGATTTAGGTTGTGGCAAGCATGCCACAGAATGTGCAAGTTGAATTGTGCTACAAATCCAACGAGCAATCGTCTGCTTAGAAGCAGGAGCACCCATCTTGTTGGGTGCATACAATATAAACAGTGAGTCAGACTTTCTGACTCCCGCCGTTCTTGAAATATATATTTTCAATGCCCGGACCACGTCCAACAACTTGGAATCCTCCAAATCGTTAGTAGCCGCAGGCACCACAATAGGCTGGTTCAGGTGAAACGCTGATACCACCCTAGGCAGAAAATGAGGACGCGTCCGCAGTTCTGCCCTGTCCGTATGGAAAATCAGATATGGGCTCTTATATGATAAAGCCGCCAATTCTGATACTCTCCTGGCTGAAGCCAGGGCCAGTAGCATGGTTACTTTCCATGTAAGATACTTCAACTCCACCGATTTGAGCGGCTCAAACCAATGGGATTTGAGAAAATCCAAGACTACATTAAGATCCCACGGTGCCACTGGGGGCACAACCGGGGGCTGTATATGTAGTACTCCTTTTACAAAAGTCTGGACTTCAGGAACTGAAGCCAATTCTTTCTGGAAGAAAATCGACAGGGCCGAAATTTGAACCTTAATGGACCCCAATTTGAGGCCCATAGACAATCCTGTTTGCAGGAAATGTAGGAATCGACCCAGTTGAAATTCCTCCGTGGGGGCCTTCCTGGCCTCACACCACGCAACATATTTTCTCCAAATGCGGTGATAATGTTGTGCAGTCACCTCCTTCCTGGCTTTTACCAGTGTAGGAATGACCTCTTCCGGAATGCCTTTTTCCCTTAGAATTCGGCGTTCAACCGCCATGCCGTCAAACGCAGCCGCGGTAAGTCTTGGAATAGACACGGTCCCTGCTGAAGCAGGTCCCGTCTTAGAGGTAGAGGCCACGGATCCTCCGTGAGCATCTCTTGAAGTTCCGGGTACCAAGTTCTTCTTGGCCAATCCGGAGCCACTAGTATCGTTCTTACTCCCTTTTGCCGTATAATTCTCAGTACTTTTGGTATGAGAGGCAGAGGAGGGAACACATACACTGACTGGAACACCCACTGTGTTACCAGAGCGTCCACAGCTATTGCCTGAGGGTCTCTTGACCTGGCGCAATACCTGTCCAGTTTTTTGTTGAGGCGGGACGCCATCATATCCACCATTGGTTTTTCCCAACGGTTCACAATCATGTGGAAGACTTCTGGATGAAGTCCCCACTCTCCCGGGTGTAGATCGTGTCTGCTGAGGAAGTCTGCTTCCCAGTTGTCCACTCCCGGAATGAATACTGCTGACAGTGCTATCACATGATCTTCCGCCCAGCGAAGAATCCTTGCAGCTTCTGCCATTGCTGTCCTGCTTCTTGTGCCGCCCTGTCTGTTTACGTGGGCGACTGCCGTGATGTTGTCCGACTGGATCAACACCGGATGACCCTGAAGCAGGGGTTTTGCCAGACTTAGAGCATTGTAAATCGCTCTTAGCTCCAGTATATTTATGTGAAGAGACATCTCCAGGCTTGACCATACTCCCTGGAAGTTTCTTCCCTGTGTGACCGCTCCCCAGCCTCTCAGACTGGCATCCGTGGTCACCAGGACCCAGTCCTGTATGCCGAATCTGTGGCCCTCTAACAGATGAGCACTCTGCAACCACCACAGAAGAGACACCCTTGTCCGTGGCGATAAGGTTATCCGCTGATGCATCTGCAGATGTGATCCGGACCATTTGTCCAGCAGATCCCACTGAAAAGTTCGTGCGTGGAATCTGCCGAATGGAATCGCTTCGTTAGAAGCCACCATCTTTCCCAGGACTCTTGTGCATTGATGCACAGACACTTTCCCTGGTTTTAGGAGGTTCCTGACAAGTTCGGATAACTCCCTGGCTTTCTCCTCCGGAAGAAACACCTTTTTCTGAACCGTGTCCAGAATCATTCCCAGGAACAGCAGACGTGTCGTCGGGGTCAACTGAGATTTTGGAAAATTTAGAATCCACCCGTGTTGTTGCAGCACTAGTTGGGTTAGTGCTACTCCGTCCTCCAGCTGTTCTCTGGACCTTGCCCTTATCAGGAGATCGTCCAAGTAAGGGATAATTAATACGCCTCTTCTTCGCAGAAGAATCATCATTTCGGCCATTACCTTGGTAAAGACCCGAGGTGCCGTGGACAATCCAAACGGCAGCGTCTGAAACTGATAATGACAGTTTTGCATCACGAACCTGAGGTACCCTTGATGTGAAGGGCAAATTGGGACATGCAGGTAAGCATCCTTTATGTCCAGGGACACCATAAAGTCCCCTTCTTCCAGATTCGCTATCACTGCTCTGAGTGACTCCATCTTGAACTTGAATTTTTGTATGTACAGGTTCAAAGATTTCAGATTTAGAATAGGTCTTACCGAGCCGTCCGGCTTCGGTACCACAAATAGCGGGGAGTAATACCCCTTTCCCTGTTGTAGGAGGGGTACCTTGACTATCACCTGCTGAGAAAACAGCTTGTGAATGGCTTCCAATACCGTCGCCCTGTCTGAGGTAGACGTTGGCAAAGCAGACTTTAGGAACCGGCGAGGGGGAGACTTCTCGAATTCCAACCTGTAACCCTGAGATACTACCTGCAGAATCCAGGGGTCCACCTGTGAGCAAGCCCACTGTGCGCTGAAATTCTTGAGTCGACCCCCCACCGCTCCTGAGTCCGCTTGTAAGGCCCCAGCGTCATGCTGAGGGCTTTGCAGAACCCTGGGAGGGCTTCTGTTCCTGGGCAGGGGCTGCTTGCTGCCCTCTCTTACCCCTTCCTCTGCCCCGAGGCAGATATGACTGTCCTTTTGTCCGCTTGTTCTTATAGGACCGAAAGGACTGCGGCTGAAAAGACGGTGTCTTTTTCTGTTGGGAGGGGGTCTGAGGTAAAAAGGTGGATTTTCCGGCAGTTGCCGTGGCCACCAGATCCGATAGACCGACGCCAAATAATTCCTCCCCTTTATACGGCAATACTTCCATATGTCGTTTGGAATCCGCATCACCTGACCACTGTCGCGTCCATAAACTCCTTCTGGCAGATATGGACATCGCATTTACTCTCGATGCCAGAGTGCAAATATCTCTCTGAGCATCTCGCATATAAAGGAAAGCATCCTTTAATTGCTCTATAGTCAATAAAATACTGTCCCTATCCAGGGTATCAATATTTTCAGTCAGGGAATCCAACCAGATGACCCCAGCACTGCACATCCAGGCTGAGGCGATGGCTGGTCGCAGTATAACACCAGTATGTGTGTATATACTTTTTAGGGTAGTTTCCAGTCTCCTATCAGCTGGATCCCTGAGGGCGGCCGTATCAGGAGACGGTAACGCCACTTGTTTTGATAAGCGTGTGAGCGCCTTATCCACCCTAGGGGGTGTTTCCCAGCGCGCCCTAACCTCTGGCGGGAAAGGGTATAATGCTAATAACTTTTTTGAAATTAGCATTTTTCTATCTGGGTTAACCCACGCTTCATCACATACATCATTTAATTCCTCTGATTCAGGAAAAACTACAGGTAGTTTTTTCACCCCCCACATAATACCCCTTTTTGTGGTACTTGCAGTATCAGAGATATTCAAAGCCTCCTTCATTGCCGTGATCATATAACGTGTGGCCCTACTTGAAAATACCTTTGTTTCATCACCGTCGACACTAGATTCAGTGTCTGTGTCTGGGTCTGTGTCGACCGACTGAGGTAAAGGGCGCTTTACAGCCCCTGACGGTGTCTGAGACGCCTGGGCAGGTACTAACTGGTTTGCCGGCCGTCTCATGTCGTCAACTGATTTTTGTAATGTGCTGACATTATCACGTAATTCCATAAACAAAGCCATCCATTCCGGTGTCGACTCCCTGGGGGGTGACATCACCATTATCGGCAATTGCTCTGCCTCCACACCAACATCGTCCTCATACATGTCGACACACACGTACCGACACACAGCAGACACACAGGGAATGCTCTTATCGAAGACAGGACCCCACTAGCCCTTTGGGGAGACAGAGGGAGAGTTTGCCAGCACACACCCAAGCGCTATAATATATATGGGAACAACCTTATATAAGTGTTGTTCCTTATAGCAGCTTAAATATATCAAAATATCGCCAAAAAATGCCCCCCCTCTCTGTTTTACCCTGTTTCTGTAGTGCAGTGCAGGGGAGAGTCCAGGGAGCCTTCCTCACAGCGGAGCTGAGCAGGAAAATGGCGCTGTGTGCTGAGGAGAATAAGCCCCGCCCCCTATTTCGACGGGCTTTTCTCCCGGAGTTTTAGATATCTGGCATGGGTTAAATACATACATATAGCCTCAATGGCTATATGTGATGTATTCTTTTGCCATAAAGGTATTAAATATTGCTGCCCAGGGCGCCCCCAGCAGCGCCCTGCACCCTCCGTGACCGCTTGGTGTGAAGTGTGTGACAACAATGGCGCACAGCTGCAGTGCTGTGCGCTACCTTTATGAAGACTGAAGAGCCTTCTGCCGCCTGTTTCCGGACCTTCAATCTTCAGCATCTGTAAGGGGGGTCGGCGGCGCGGCTCCGGGACGAACCCCAGGGTGAGACCTGTGTTCCGACTCCCTCTGGAGCTAATGGTGTCCAGTAGCCTAAGAATCCAATCCATCCTGCACGCAGGTGAGTTGAAATTCTCTCCCCTAAGTCCCTCGATGCAGTGAGCCTGTTGCCAGCAGGACTCACTGAAAATAAAAAACCTAAAAACTTTTTCTAAGCAGCTCTTTAGGAGAGCCACCTAGATTGCACCCTGCTCGGACGGGCACAAAAACCTAACTGAGGCTTGGAGGAGGGTCATAGGGGGAGGAGCCAGTACACACCACCTAATCCTAAAGCTTTATTTTTGTGCCCTGTCTCCTGCGGAGCCGCTATTCCCCATGGTCCTGACGGAGTCCCCAGCATCCACTTAGGACGTTAGAGAAACAACGATGCTCTTTGTACCCATACGTCGTGCATGTGCGCATTGCAGTGCATACGCAGAAATTCCGATTTTTAGCCTGGTCGCTGCACTGCGTTCAACGGCAGCTAGCGATCAACTCGGAATTACCCCCTATATACGTATGCCCCGACTGACCTGACCTCACAACCCCCCAATGCTTCAATGAAAATAAAGGCCCAAATGTGACCCCCCACAGACCTGATAACACCACCAATCTCTGATTGAAAATAATGCCCCCAAACTGCCCCCACAGATCTGATAATTTCTCAATGCCTCAATGAAAATAATGCCCCAAGTGTGACCCCTAACAGACTGACCTGACCTCACAACACCAAACTCTCAATGAAAATAATGCACCACAATTGCCCCCCCATTTTATAAAACCCAAATAAAACCCAAATGACTCAATGAAAAAAATACTTTAGAACTGCCATCACAGACCTGATAATCCCACTATGATTAAATTATAATAATGTCCTAGAATTGGTGGGTTTTAGCGCCCTCTAACTTTTTCAGCTCGTGCTACACCCCTGCCAGTACAGATATAATCATAGGTTGGCACTCAAATCTTTCAAATCAAGTAAAAATTAGATGTTTGTTGCAACGTTTTATGGAACAACAACTAGATATATAGATGGATTTTGTTTCACCTGCTTCAGGCAGGGGAAACCGAATCTTCAAAAACAACTCAGTTCTTCGTCTTTAAATGGGTTTGTTTCTACTGAAAACACACAGGTTTCACTGAACCTATTAGTTTTTGGGAGACCTATTTGGATAGTCCAAAAAAAAAAAAAAATCTGATTAACATCAGTGTAACCAATGTTTCTTTCTACATACTGTACTTGAAAATCCTTTGTAATGAAAATATTCTTTGGTGTGGCACTAAGTCATATATATCAAGCAGTGACTGTGGAACCTCCAGACTTTTTCTCCTGAGGGGCTAGATATTGGAGGGTGGGGGTGCACTGAAGACTTATGTAGGGTGTTGAGAATGGTTCTTGGTCAATGTTTGTAGACTTCAGCTTTCAGATGGCCTCCTTGGCTGTGTAGAGGTCTTTCATGAAGCTGAAGAGGATTGTTTAACAAAAATTCTGCTTGATAACATAGCCAGACAAATAACAATAAGCTTCAACAAGAAATTGCAGTGATAACTCCGGAAATAACTTCAGGAATCGACTACAAATGTGGGTGAAGGCCACCATCTAGACAATATATTCAAAACCAATTGAAAATAAACTGTACTCCATGCACTTTTAGATTTTAGGGCAGTTTGGATGGTGTAATGATCACTGAGGTCATGGTTTTGATTCTCACCACAGCCCCGATGGGGTTGAGTTTGTATCTTCTCCCCATGCTTGTGTGGGCTTCCTCTGAATACTCTGGGTTTCTCCCACAATCCAAAAGTACACTGGTAGGTTAATTGGCTCCCAACAAATAATTAACCCTTGTGTGTAGAGTTTTTGTTAAACTTTAAAATCTGGGAGGTTTTTTGCCTCACCCTGTATGTTACACACTCCCAGAATCTTTGTGATGCCCACTTTCCTATCTAAACATTGATTCCAGAGATATTCAACCTTTTTGAATTTCAGTAACTTGGAACAAGATTCTAATATTGTCATGGCACACATTGCTTTTTAAGAAAAAATATTATCTTTGCAGTGCTATTAGTTCACATTATGCCACATTTTAGTGCCTTAGTTCGGTGGTTCTCAAACTGTGTGCCTAGGCACCCCGGGGTGCCACAAGGCTCTTGCAGTGGTGCCACGGGTTGGTGGTCCAGGACCAAATAAAATTATTTATGGTTAAAGTGATATCAAAACTAGTGCTAGTGGCTGCCATTCATAAAACAGGTGGACAATCAGAAGCAAAACTGTACACCACAATATACCTGACCATAAGGATGACACGTAGGCACAGTTTACTTAATGTAATGTTTTTTTCCAAATTTATTAATGAAAAATCTTTTAGCCTAGGGGTGCCATGAAATAAAATGCTGATACTCTACAGCGCAATGATTCAAGAAACCACTGCCTCAGTTGACATAATTCCACTGTGTAGTAGTTCACTTTATGCCACATTATAGTGTCCCTTAGATCACATTCAGCTATATTGTAGTGCTCTTTAGATCACACTATGCCACTCTGTAATGCCCACTTTATGTCACACAGTGCCCCCAGTTCAGTGGCACACTTACCTGGTACTCTCTCTTCAGTCAGGTTGGAACTTTGATAGTCACCTGTTGCAGCTGTTTCAGACAGTCACATCACTCATGTTTACTTTCTGTGAGTGGCTTATGTGCCTGCATGGGCAGTATCTATTCTCTGCAAGAAAAAAAGGTATTTTGTTTCCCCCAGCACCCTGAATGATACCAGTAACCAGATTTAAATCCTACAAAATATTATAATTCAGAGATCTTGATTACATATATTTGCACAAATGTATGAATAAGCCCCCAAGCCACGCCAAGGCCTCTCTGTACATTGGGGTTCCCTATTGCTATATCTAGGTGCAGGGTGCGGCACCCCAAAAATCAGCATAAGCCAGAAAGCCTAGGGCAGCACACCAGTGAAAAAAGCATGCAGGCCAATCTAGCACCAGCGATAGCGATGCACAGGGCTGCACATCGCTATCGCTGGGGGGGGGGGGGGGGGGGGGTACACGCAGAGCGATCTTGTTTAAAAATCTAAGAAATCTATTCAGATTGCTTAGATTATCGCTCCGTGAGTACCCCCATTTAGGCAATTTGCTATACAGATTCGATCCTGATGCGCGCTCCTATGGGGTCGGGATCGTAAGGCTAGATAGACTGTGCAGGCAAGTCAGTCTTGACTATCTAGTGTACTATCTAGTACAAAGTATAGTCAAAATTGGCACTTAGTCAAAATCGTACATAGACAAAATCTCAAGCAGAGGTAGCCAAAATCTGTACTATCTGTGGTTTCTGGGCTCTGGGGGAGTTCAAGGGAAAAATTGGACATAGCAAGGATCTCACTGTGTGTGCACACCTTTAGTGAGCAGCACCATGCTTTTGTTGTGCTTAATCTGCAACTTTGTATTAATTTTTTGCAACAATTTTTTTTCCACCTAGTACACTATAAGCGACTTTATATAAGGCTATGATGTGAGACACTAAATTTTAGAATAGTTATTAAATTCCTTGAATCACTACCCTTGGAGGAGCATCCCCAGATCTGCCCATGAATACGGGCCTTAACACCTTGAGATATGCACTGACTTTTCATAAGATTTTGACACCGTGTGTACACACCTTAAGATCAGACCTCTATCTTTTGCCTTTTTACACAGTTTAGCATCTGAGTCACACACAGCAGCTGTATGCAATGGCAGAACCAGTGTCTGGGGTACACATGCACTGTATTTGTCTCACATTATTGATATAGCTATAGCAGGATGTACTGTACACCAGTAATGTGCGGTGAGGAAGGTGAGGCAGAGCCTTTCCTGTTATACCCAGTATACGCTACAGTTTTCACTATATAGAGTATATGAAAAATACAAAGAATATATTAGAAAAATCTTCTTTATATTATTCTAACAATTTTTATAGCACAAAACTCTGGAGTAAAAAGTCTATGACAGTTGATGCATTGCCACCCTATCTACTTTTTCCTCACATCTCTGATCAGAACTCACCAAAGTTCCAGCAGTATATACTGCTGCACCTGTATATAATGCCCACATGAACCATAGGGCTCATATATTGTGTATAAATCTGGCTCTGGTACTAGCCAGTGCCTCCTCAGCCATTTACCTTAAGCACATCCCTGCTGTACACTATACAATTATCTGGCAGGCCGTCTGTTCAATTTGAATGATTCATAGGAAAATCTGGTAATGACAACAGACCATTTGCTTCCGAACACTGGAAAATGGACGAAAATGTTAGTCCAGACAAATTGGTTAAATCTGTGATTTAACCTATTTGTCTGAAGACCACATTTGTCCATTTTCCAGTGTTTGGAACAAATGTTTGATTACCATTTGCTCCCATACATTACCAGATTTTCATTCCAACCAGCCAGAGTGGATCGATGGTCTGCCATATAATTGTATATATCAGTGGCGTGCGGTGAGGTCAGTGGCTAGTGAGGCACTACAGCCATAATGTCCGCCGAATCCTGCCGATGACCCCTAGCCAATGCCCGCTACTGCCTATGAGCCGGTTCCCGCTGCCACCACCAATGGCTTACAAACTCGCCCACAATCAACTGACCCAGCCCTCCGCCACTAATTTCTATCTCAGTCAGATGCTGCCAATGCCCGCTGCCTGCCTGCCTGCTCATCATACTTGTGATATATTGTACATTTTTATAGAAAATAAAATAAAATTAGTGTTTGGGACTGGGAAGGGAGTGGGAGGAGGACATGAATGCAATTCTGTTGTCCAGGGCTTCCATTAACTTAATGGAGAAGTGTCTGAATGGGTTAAAAAAAAATAAAAAAAAATGCGTGAGGTCCCCCCTCCTAAGTATAACCAGCCTCGGGCTCTTTGAGCCAGTCCTGGTTGTTTAAATACTGGGGGAAAAAATGGACAGGGGTTCCCCGTATTTAGACAACCAGCACCGGGATCTTAGTCCGGTCCTGGTTCCAAAAATATGGGGGACAAAAGATGTAGGGGTCCCCCATATTTTTAAAACCAGCACCGAACTCCACTAGTCCACTAGAGATAATGCCACAGCCGGGAGACACTTTTATGTAGGTCCCTGCGGCCGTGGCATTACCCCCCCCAACTAGTCACCTCTGGCCGGGGTACCCTGGAGGAGTGGGGACCCCTTAAATCAAGGGGTCCCCCCCCCCCTCCAGGCACCCAAGGGCCAGGCGTGAAGCCCGAGGCTGTCCCCAGCACCCCTGGGCGGTGGGTGCCGGGCTGATAGCCATGTGTGTTAAAAAAGAATATTGTTTTTTGTTGTGGAACTACAAGGCCCAGCAAGCCTCCCCCGCTTGCTGGTACTTGGAGAACCTCAAGTACCAGCAGGCGGGGAAATAACGGGCTCGCTGGTACCTGTAGTTCTACAACATAAAAATTAACCAAATAAAAACACAAACACACACACCGTGACAGTAAAACTTTATTAAAACACACTCACACATACTTACCTACATCCCACGCCGGTCACGTCCACTTGTCCAGTAGAATCCAAAGGGGTACCTGTAAAAATGAGAGAGATGACTTACCTACATCCCACGCCGGTCACGTCCACTTGTCCAGTAGAATCCAAAGGGGTAGAGGCACCTGTAAAATTGAACATTATACTGACATATGATCCAGGGAGGGAGGGAGGGAGGGAGGGAGGGAGAGAGAGAGAGAGAGAGAGAGAGAGAGAGAGAGAGAGAGAGAAAAACTAACCTGCTGCTGGAGCCGGCGGAGGAGGACAGCCGCACGTACTGTACGGCCACCGCTGCTGCCTGTCAGGTGATCAGGAGCCGGGAGGACGGAGCCAGAAGGGGAGGACGGGGGGAGAGCTGCACGCTCCGCAGGACCGCCGCTGCTGGTAGTGAGGTGAGCGGGAGCCGGAGCAGGAGGATGGGGGGGGGGAGCCGCACATGCTGAAGGCCCACCGCTACTCCCGGCTATCATTAACGCCGGGACCCGCCGCCTCCAGCGCCGCATGTGGATGATTGGACAAGCGGATCCAGCCCTGGATCCGCTGTCCAATCACCGGTGCCTCGCTGACATGGGGGTGGTGTCCCTGTCAGCGAGGCACTTGGAACAGTGCCGCTTTCCCTATGGTTTTTCATGGGCTTTTACAGCCCAGTGCTAGGCTCCGCCCCCCGCACTGTCCCCATTCCCATTATCCACGGGAGGCACTGCTATCAGTGCCTCCCAAAGTACTTTAAAGCAGAAAAAGCAGAATATGTGTCATAAGTATCTTCTTATCACAGGGGAAGCACTGCCTCCCCTGCCTCCCCTGACTGCACGTCCCTGGTATATATTCCCAGCTTTAGACAAATATTTTGTGAAGAAGTCTGTGGCAAGATGCTTACGCCCAGATTTATCAAGCCTTGGAGAGTGATAAATTGCACTGTGATAAAGTACTAACCAATCAGCTCCTAGCTGCCATGTTACAGGCTGTGCTTGAAAAATGTCAGTTGGGAGCTTATTGGTTGGTACTCTATCACCGTGCAAATTATCTCTCTACAAGGCATGATAAATCTGGGCCTTCATTTCTAAACAGCACTGTTTGAGAAAATTTGAGGATAGGTGTATGTGGAAACATCTGTATAGCATAATAGTGAATGTCCCATCCTCAAGCACTCATAACATGCACATTGACGGGTGGCCATATTTTGCCAGACACAAATATGTAGTATATAATGAGATTGGGAAACAAACTGAGGAAGTTACTAAATTTCAGTAGCACCCTCAACCCCTGTGTCCCAATTGTGCTGTTATAATTCAATGAAGATGGGACATATATCATACTGTATATTATGTTACTGTATAAATAAGCTTTTATAATCTTCATACTATAAAACTGCTTCTCGCAGCAAACAGCATATTACATCAACTTTTGAACTGTGTCATAAACCAATACACCCAGAGTGAATACTGAATTAAAGACAATTGTATCAACTAAAGCTGTGGGAAGCTATTGAATTAATGACACTTGAAATCAATCTCTAGGATAACATAGAACATTAAATCAGGAATGAGGGACAATAGCATTGATCTTAAAGCACTTTATTTTCATCCTATCATATTCCTTAATTACTTTATATGGATTCATCACGTTTCATTTTTGTTACATTTACTTTGCCTTAAGATATTTCAATAAAACAGCTACATACCTGAATGTTTATGATGCACAATCTGTGAGAATATTTTTATATATTTTTTTCTTTTTGTGGGTATTAGTGTTTCACTGGTATCCTGGCTGTAGTAAAAAGTAGCACAGTTATCCAACTGGTAACTGGGATGCCCTCAATATTGTGTGGCAGACAAAGGTATGCCCTCTGAATTGTATAGTGGTCACTGGGATGATTTCAGTATTGCTCTCTGTACTACAGATACATGGAAATCACTGGGATGCTCCCAGTTTTTAATGATCTGTCATGAGCAGTGCTTAAAGTGGTCCTAGAGAGGTTGTGGAACTCCCCTCCCCCCCGGTGCCCATGCAATAAAATTATTGTGCGTGCCTAAAAAAGGGGCTTAATCTACAACCTAAAGGGGCATGGTCACATAATAGTAATAATGTCCACAGTAATAGCACCCCTAATACACATAATGCCCACAGTAGTAGCACCACGTAATACACAATGCCAACAGTAGTGCCCCTTTTTCAATGACCACAGTAGTAGTGCTCCGTATGCAATGTCCACTGTACTGGTAGTGCCCCTTATATAGAGCCCATAGTAATGGTGCCCCTTATGCAATGCCCCCAGTAGTAGTGCCCCTTATGTCCCCAGTAGTGATGCCCCTTATGAAGTGCCCCCTTTACCATGCCCTCATTAGTAGTGCCCCCATTAGTAATGCCATTAATGGTAATGGCCCTGTGTAGTATTGCTCCCAGTAGTAATGTTGCCTGTAGTAATGCCGTTTATGTAGTAATGCCGTTAATGTCGTTTAGCCCCCTGTAGTTTAGCCCCAGTAGTTAAGCCCCCAGTAGTAATGCCCCTGCAGTTATGACCCCAGTAGTTTACCCCCACTTTAATTTAGCCTCCCAGTGGTAATGCCCCCAGTAGTTTAGCCCCTGTAGTTTAGACCTCATGTAGTTTGCCCCATGTAGTTCATCCCCCAGGGGTAATGCCCTCTGTAGTTTAGCACCTGCAGTTATGCTTCCAGTAGTTTAGCCCCCCAGTAGTAATGTCCCCAGTAGTTTAGCCCCATGTAGTTTGCCCCAAGTAGGAATGCCCCCAGTAGTTTAGCCCCTGCAGTTATGTCCACTGTAGTTTAGCCCCCAGTAGTAATGCCCCCAGTAGTTTAGCCCCATGTAGTTTGCCCCAAGTAGGAATGCCCCCAGTAGTTTAGCCCCTGTAGTTATGCCCTCCTGTAGTTTGCCCCCTTGTAGTTTAGCCCCCCTGTAGTTATGCCCCCAGTAGTAATGTGCCCCTGTAGTTATGCCCCAGTAGTAATGCGACCTTGTAGTTTGCCCAAAGTAGTTTGCCCCCTTGTAGTTTGCCCCCAGTAGTTAGCCCCATGTAGCTTGCTCCCCAGTAGTTAGCCCCCTATAGCTTGCCCCAAGAAGTAATGCCCCCTTGTAGTTTAGCCCCGCTGTAGTAATGCCCCTGTAGTTTGCCCCAGTAGTAATGTGCCCCTGTAGTTATGCCCCCAGTAGTAATGCACCCCTGTAGTTAGCCCCATGTAGCTTGCCCCAAGTAGTATTGCCCCCAGTAGTAATGCCCTCTGTAGTTTGCACCCTTGTAGTTTAGCCCTCCTGTAGTAATGCCCCTTGTAGTTTAGCCCCCCCTGTAGTTTAGCCCCCCTGTAGTTTAGTCCCCAAATAGTAATTCCCCCAGTAGTTTAGCCCCAAGTAGTAATGCCCCCAGTAGTAATGCGCCCCTGTAGTTTGCCCCCAGTAGTTTATCCCTTGTAGTTTGCCCCCTGTAGCTTGCCCCCAGCAGACATGCCTTAAAACCCCCCAAAAAGCACAATACTTAGCAAGCCCCGCTCCCGCGTCCGACCGCTGTGATCCTCTCGGTGTCCGGCTCCCTGCACTATGAGAGAGATGTCATGATGTCTCTCTCATAGCACACACTAGAGCTGGGAGCTGGAAGCAGGAGCTCAGTACTGAGCCCCTGCCGCCGGGCTTCCACTGTGCGGGGAGAGCCGGGGCCGCTGATAGCAGCGGGCGCCCGGCATCTCCCTGCGGCGCCGGCACACATCGGGTTAGGTGAGCCGGAGGAAGCGGAACTGCGTTCCGTCTTCAAGTGGGACTGACGGTACGCAGTTCCGCCCCGTTCCGGCTCACTTTAACTCCTGGTCATGAGAATGGTAGAGGCATTTTTTTTGATTAAGTGAAAATGTGGAACCAGTTCACAGTGGATTAGACCCCAGTAGCAATAATCCTGTTTACAGTGACCATACCCAAGCCAGCAACCAGGACTTCCCAGACTCAATTATTATAATTTTTATGCTGATACTGGTAACACATTGCTGGCATTTTGAACAACCATATCGCAGAAAACATTATTCAATAGTTTTGATGAGGTTTTTTAAAGCGCCATTAATTAGTGATGAGCGGGTTCGGTTCCTCTGAATCCGAACCCCCCCGAACTTCACCCTTTTTACACGGGTCCGAGGCAGACTCGGATCCTCCTGCCTTGCTCGGTTAACCCGAGCGCGCCCGAACGTCATCATCCCGCTGTCGGATTCTCGCGAGATTCGGATTCTGTATAAGGAGCCGCGCGTCGCCGACATTTTTCACTCATGCATTGGAAATGATAGTGAGAGGACGTGGCTGGCGTCCTCTCACTTTGTTTCAGGGGGCTGTAGTGCAAATATCTTTATTCTGGGGACCAGCAGTATTATAGGAGGAGTACAGTGCATAGTTTTGCTGACCAGTGACCACCAGTATTATACGTTCTCTGCCTGAAAAACGCTCCATATCTGTGCTCAGTGTGCTGCATATAGCTGTGCTCACACTGCTTTATTGTGGGGACTGGGGACCAGCAGTATTATATAGGAGGAGTACAGTGCAGAGTTTTGCTGACCAGTGACCACCAGTATTATACGTTCTCTGCCTGAAAAACGCTCCATATCTGTGCTCAGTGTGCTGCATATAGCTGTGCTCACACTGCTTTATTGTGGGGACTGGGGACCAGCAGTATTATATAGGAGGAGTACAGTGCAGAGTTTTGCTGACCAGTGACCACCAGTATTATACGTTCTCTGCCTGAAAAACGCTCCATATCTGTGCTGCATTGTAGTATATAGTATATATTACCCCTCCCCTTTTAGCACCTGAGTGATATTACAATCTGATTGAGCAGCTTCCCACCTTGTGTATTGTATATAGAGAGGCACAAATGGGTCAGCATTAGGAGGGATTGCTGACTCTAGTAGTGCCATAGGGGAAGTCAGGGGTATCCCCAGGTAAGCTGGCTCTCAGATGCTGTAGGTGCCATTACCATGTGGCCTTACACTGGGAATTTAACCCAGATATATATATATGTAATTATTTATGGGGTGGGTGTGGGGTGCAGTGGCCCCTGTGTCGGTATGGGTGGGCTGCTGCGGGTCGGCACACCCTAACACTTTATTAACACTTATTATTTTTCCTATCACTTTGTATATATTATTTTAATCACACCACTTACATAGCACTTCTGTGCTTCTTATTAACCCCTATTAATTTTCACCTGTGTGCTGACCTGGGGTGGCCGACCTGTGCCGGCATTGTGGGGTCCTGCACCCCAGGCCCATACCTAGCATTAGGGACCCCAAGTGACGGAGAAGCCTTGTCGATCGGCCTGGGGGCTTAACCCTATATCTGCAGATATACGCAACTAAGATCTCCGTATTATCTGACTATTATTATATAGTAATATTATTCACTCGGTGTGCATTAGGGAACACAGTTTTTTTTTTCCTACACAGAATTACCCCTCCCCTTTTAGCACCTGAGTGATATTACAATCTGATTGAGCAGCTTCCCACCTTGTGTATTGTATATAGAGAGGCACAAATGGGTCAGCATTAGGAGGGATTGCTGACTCTAGTAGTGCCATAGGGGAAGTCAGGGGTATCCCCAGGTAAGCTGGCTCTCAGATGCTGTAGGTGCCATTACCATGTGGCCTTACACTGGGAATTTAACCCAGATATATATATATATATGTAATTATTTATGGGGTGGGTGTGGGGTGCAGTGGCCCCTGTGTCGGTATGGGTGGGCTGCTGCGGGTCGGCACACCCTAACACTTTATTAACACTTATTATTTTTCCTATCACTTTGTATATATTATTTTAATCACACCACTTACATAGCACTTCTGTGCTTCTTATTAACCCCTATTAATTTTCACCTGTGTGCTGACCTGGGGTGGCCGACCTGTGCCGGCATTGTGGGGTCCTGCACCCCAGGCCCATACCTAGCATTAGGGACCCCCAGTGACGGAGAAGCCTTGTCGATCGGCCTGGGGGCTTAACCCTATATCTGCAGATATACGCAACTAAGATCTCCGTATTATCTGACTATTATTATATAGTAATATTATTCACTCGGTGTGCATTAGGGAACACAGTTTTTTTTTCCTACACAGAATTACCCCTCCCCTTTTAGCACCTGAGTGATATTACAATCTGATTGAGCAGCTTCCCACCTTGTGTATTGTATATAGAGAGGCACAAATGGGTCAGCATTAGGAGGGATTGCTGACTCTAGTAGTGCCATAGGGGAAGTCAGGGGTATCCCCAGGTAAGCTGGCTCTCAGATGCTGTAGGTGCCATTACCATGTGGCCTTACACTGGGAATTTAACCCAGATATATATATATGTAATTATTTATGGGGTGGGTGTGGGGTGCAGTGGCCCCTGTGTCGGTATGGGTGGGCTGCTGCGGGTCGGCACACCCTAACACTTTATTAACACTTATTATTTTTCCTATCACTTTGTATATATTATTTTAATCACACCACTTACATAGCACTTCTGTGCTTCTTATTAACCCCTATTAATTTTCACCTGTGTGCTGACCTTGGGTGGCCGACCTGTGCCGGCATTGTGGGGTCCTGCACCCCAGGCCCATACCTAGCATTAGGGACCCCCAGTGACGGAGAAGCCTTGTCGATCGGCCTGGGGGCTTAACCCTATATCTGCAGATATACGCAACTAAGATCTCCGTATTATCTGACTATTATTATATAGTAATATTATTCACTCGGTGTGCATTAGGGAACACAGTTTTTTTTCCTACACAGAATTACCCCTCCCCTTTTAGCACCTGAGTGATATTACAATCTGATTGAGCAGCTTCCCACCTTGTGTATTGTATATAGAGAGGCACAAATGGGTCAGCATTAGGAGGGATTGCTGACTCTAGTAGTGCCATAGGGGAAGTCAGGGGTATCCCCAGGTAAGCTGGCTCTCAGATGCTGTAGGTGCCATTACCATGTGGCCTTACACTGGGAATTTAACCCAGATATATATATATGTAATTATTTATGGGGTGGGTGTGGGGTGCAGTGGCCCCTGTGTCGGTATGGGTGGGCTGCTGCGGGTCGGCACACCCTAACACTTTATTAACACTTATTATTTTTCCTATCACTTTGTATATATTATTTTAATCACACCACTTACATAGCACTTCTGTGCTTCTTATTAACCCCTATTAATTTTCACCTGTGTGCTGACCTGGGGTGGCCGACCTGTGCCGGCATTGTGGGGTCCTGCACCCCAGGCCCATACCTAGCATTAGGGACCCCCAGTGACGGAGAAGCCTTGTCGATCGGCCTGGGGGCTTAACCCTATATCTGCAGATATACGCAACTAAGATCTCCGTATTATCTGACTATTATTATATAGTAATATTATTCACTCGGTGTGCATTAGGGAACACAGTTTTTTTTTTCCTACACAGAATTACCCCTCCCCTTTTAGCACCTGAGTGATATTACAATCTGATTGAGCAGCTTCCCACCTTGTGTATTGTATATAGAGAGGCACAAATGGGTCAGCATTAGGAGGGATTGCTGACTCTAGTAGTGCCATAGGGGAAGTCAGGGGTATCCCCAGGTAAGCTGGCTCTCAGATGCTGTAGGTGCCATTACCATGTGGCCTTACACTGGGAATTTAACCCAGATATATATATATGTAATTATTTATGGGGTGGGTGTGGGGTGCAGTGGCCCCTGTGTCGGTATGGGTGGGCTGCTGCGGGTCGGCACACCCTAACACTTTATTAACACTTATTATTTTTCCTATCACTTTGTATATATTATTTTAATCACACCACTTACATAGCACTTCTGTGCTTCTTATTAACCCCTATTAATTTTCACCTGTGTGCTGACCTGGGGTGGCCGACCTGTGCCGGCATTGTGGGGTCCTGCACCCCAGGCCCATACCTAGCATTAGGGACCCCCAGTGACGGAGAAGCCTTGTCGATCGGCCTGGGGGCTTAACCCTATATCTGCAGATATACGCAACTAAGATCTCCGTATTATCTGACTATTATTATATAGTAATATTATTCACTCGGTGTGCATTAGGGAACACAGTTTTTTTTTTTCCTACACAGAATTACCCCTCCCCTTTTAGCACCTGAGTGATATTACAATCTGATTGAGCAGCTTCCCACCTTGTGTATTGTATATAGAGAGGCACAAATGGGTCAGCATTAGGAGGGATTGCTGACTCTAGTAGTGCCATAGGGGAAGTCAGGGGTATCCCCAGGTAAGCTGGCTCTCAGATGCTGTAGGTGCCATTACCATGTGGCCTTACACTGGGAATTTAACCCAGATATATATATATGTAATTATTTATGGGGTGGGTGTGGGGTGCAGTGGCCCCTGTGTCGGTATGGGTGGGCTGCTGCGGGTCGGCACACCCTAACACTTTATTAACACTTATTATTTTTCCTATCACTTTGTATATATTATTTTAATCACACCACTTACATAGCACTTCTGTGCTTCTTATTAACCCCTATTAATTTTCACCTGTGTGCTGACCTGGGGTGGCCGACCTGTGCCGGCATTGTGGGGTCCTGCACCCCAGGCCCATACCTAGCATTAGGGACCCCCAGTGACGGAGAAGCCTTGTCGATCGGCCTGGGGGCTTAACCCTATATCTGCAGATATACGCAACTAAGATCTCCGTATTATCTGACTATTATTATATAGTAATATTATTCACTCGGTGTGCATTAGGGAACACAGTTTTTTTTTCCTACACAGAATTACCCCTCCCCTTTTAGCACCTGAGTGATATTACAATCTGATTGAGCAGCTTCCCACCTTGTGTATTGTATATAGAGAGGCACAAATGGGTCAGCATTAGGAGGGATTGCTGACTCTAGTAGTGCCATAGGGGAAGTCAGGGGTATCCCCAGGTAAGCTGGCTCTCAGATGCTGTAGGTGCCATTACCATGTGGCCTTACACTGGGAATTTAACCCAGATATATATATATGTAATTATTTATGGGGTGGGTGTGGGGTGCAGTGGCCCCTGTGTCGGTATGGGTGGGCTGCTGCGGGTCGGCACACCCTAACACTTTATTAACACTTATTATTTTTCCTATCACTTTGTATATATTATTTTAATCACACCACTTACATAGCACTTCTGTGCTTCTTATTAACCCCTATTAATTTTCACCTGTGTGCTGACCTGGGGTGGCCGACCTGTGCCGGCATTGTGGGGTCCTGCACCCCAGGCCCATACCTAGCATTAGGGACCCCCAGTGACGGAGAAGCCTTGTCGATCGGCCTGGGGGCTTAACCCTATATCTGCAGATATACGCAACTAAGATCTCCGTATTATCTGACTATTATTATATAGTAATATTATTCACTCGGTGTGCATTAGGGAACACAGTTTTTTTTCCTACACAGAATTACCCCTCCCCTTTTAGCACCTGAGTGATATTACAATCTGATTGAGCAGCTTCCCACCTTGTGTATTGTATATAGAGAGGCACAAATGGGTCAGCATTAGGAGGGATTGCTGACTCTAGTAGTGCCATAGGGGAAGTCAGGGGTATCCCCAGGTAAGCTGGCTCTCAGATGCTGTAGGTGCCATTACCATGTGGCCTTACACTGGGAATTTAACCCAGATATATATATATATGTAATTATTTATGGGGTGGGTGTGGGGTGCAGTGGCCCCTGTGTCGGTATGGGTGGGCTGCTGCGGGTCGGCACACCCTAACACTTTATTAACACTTATTATTTTTCCTATCACTTTGTATATATTATTTTAATCACACCACTTACATAGCACTTCTGTGCTTCTTATTAACCCCTATTAATTTTCACCTGTGTGCTGACCTGGGGTGGCCGACCTGTGCCGGCATTGTGGGGTCCTGCACCCCAGGCCCATACCTAGCATTAGGGACCCCCAGTGACGGAGAAGCCTTGTCGATTGGCCTGGGGGCTTAACCCTATATCTGCAGATATACGCAACTAAGATCTCCGTATTATCTGACTATTATTATATAGTAATATTATTCACTCGGTGTGCATTAGGGAACACAGTTTTTTTTTCCTACACAGAATTACCCCTCCCCTTTTAGCACCTGAGTGATATTACAATCTGATTGAGCAGCTTCCCACCTTGTGTATTGTATATAGAGAGGCACAAATGGGTCAGCATTAGGAGGGATTGCTGACTCTAGTAGTGCCATAGGGGAAGTCAGGGGTATCCCCAGGTAAGCTGGCTCTCAGATGCTGTAGGTGCCATTACCATGTGGCCTTACACTGGGAATTTAACCCAGATATATATATATGTAATTATTTATGGGGTGGGTGTGGGGTGCAGTGGCCCCTGTGTCGGTATGGGTGGGCTGCTGCGGGTCGGCACACCCTAACACTTTATTAACACTTATTATTTTTCCTATCACTTTGTATATATTATTTTAATCACACCACTTACATAGCACTTCTGTGCTTCTTATTAACCCCTATTAATTTTCACCTGTGTGCTGACCTGGGGTGGCCGACCTGTGCCGGCATTGTGGGGTCCTGCACCCCAGGCCCATACCTAGCATTAGGGACCCCCAGTGACGGAGAAGCCTTGTCGATCGGCCTGGGGGCTTAACCCTATATCTTCAGATATACGCAACTAAGATCTCCGTATTATCTGACTATTATTATATAGTAATATTATTCACTCGGTGTGCATTAGGGAACACAGTTTTTTTTTTTCCTACACAGAATTACCCCTCCCCTTTTAGCACCTGAGTGATATTACAATCTGATTGAGCAGCTTCCCACCTTGTGTATTGTATATAGAGAGGCACAAATGGGTCAGCATTAGGAGGGATTGCTGACTCTAGTAGTGCCATAGGGGAAGTCAGGGGTATCCCCAGGTAAGCTGGCTCTCAGATGCTGTAGGTGCCATTACCATGTGGCCTTACACTGGGAATTTAACCCAGATATATATATATGTAATTATTTATGGGGTGGGTGTGGGGTGCAGTGGCCCCTGTGTCGGTATGGGTGGGCTGCTGCGGGTCGGCACACCCTAACACTTTATTAACACTTATTATTTTTCCTATCACTTTGTATATATTATTTTAATCACACCACTTACATAGCACTTCTGTGCTTCTTATTAACCCCTATTAATTTTCACCTGTGTGCTGACCTGGGGTGGCCGACCTGTGCCGGCATTGTGGGGTCCTGCACCCCAGGCCCATACCTAGCATTAGGGACCCCCAGTGACGGAGAAGCCTTGTCGATCGGCCTGGGGGCTTAACCCTATATCTGCAGATATACGCAACTAAGATCTCCGTATTATCTGACTATTATTATATAGTAATATTATTCACTCGGTGTGCATTAGGGAACACAGTTTTTTTTTTTCCTACACAGAATTACCCCTCCCCTTTTAGCACCTGAGTGATATTACAATCTGATTGAGCAGCTTCCCACCTTGTGTATTGTATATAGAGAGGCACAAATGGGTCAGCATTAGGAGGGATTGCTGACTCTAGTAGTGCCATAGGGGAAGTCAGGGGTATCCCCAGGTAAGCTGGCTCTCAGATGCTGTAGGTGCCATTACCATGTGGCCTTACACTGGGAATTTAACCCAGATATATATATATGTAATTATTTATGGGGTGGGTGTGGGGTGCAGTGGCCCCTGTGTCGGTATGGGTGGGCTGCTGCGGGTCGGCACAACCTAACACTTTATTAACACTTATTATTTTTCCTATCACTTTGTATATATTATTTTAATCACACCACTTACATAGCACTTCTGTGCTTCTTATTAACCCCTATTAATTTTCACCTGTGTGCTGACCTGGGGTGGCCGACCTGTGCCGGCATTGTGGGGTCCTGCACCCCAGGCCCATACCTAGCATTAGGGACCCCCAGTGACGGAGAAGCCTTGTCGATCGGCCTGGGGGCTTAACCCTATATCTGCAGATATACGCAACTAAGATCTCCGTATTATCTGACTATTATTATATAGTAATATTATTCACTCGGTGTGCATTAGGGAACACAGTTTTTTTTTCCTACACAGAATTACCCCTCCCCTTTTAGCACCTGAGTGATATTACAATCTGATTGAGCAGCTTCCCACCTTGTGTCTTATATAAGTCAGTCAGAGTGTGGATATCCCTGAATGAAAAAGACACACCTCAAATGATAGGAATTAAATTCTAGATAAGTGACACATTCACTAAAGTGGTGCTGGTATAATTTGCACCTATCGAGAATGTCACTCAATATTATTACTGTATCCTAAGAGGGTCTCAATAATTATATGTATGCCTTGTATGGAGCTCCCTAGAGGCATATAGAGTATCCATAACAGACATCATACGTGATTCAAATATTAATATTTATCAATTTGATTTGACGAGTAGTAAGTGTAGTATCGAAGTTTATTAATGAGACTCAATGTGGATGTAAATTTGACATGTGATGTGATCCACTAGTCACAATATTTTAATTATATCTCCATAATTCCGGATAAGTGTGCTCACTTAGTCTGCATAATATATTCTCAATTCTAATGTTTGCCAGTGCAGATTCTGTGTGGCTGTGTATGATACTGACAGATAACCTGTGTTTATATTTGTCAGATTATGTCTTAAATGTATCTTTACAACTCCTGAGTAACTTCAGGGATTCCCATTCATACATTTGTTATTAATAGTATCAGTTATTCAGTACCCCACAAGCCTCACGTGCTGTAGTTATATTTGTCAGATAGTATCACAAATGTATCTTTACAGCTCTTGAGTGACTTAAAGGATTCTCATTGAAACATTAGTTTTTTTTAAAAGTATATGTTAATTGCTGAGTGCTACATATGTTTCATATACTTTGTTTTATATTTGTTAATATTAAATCAATTACTATGTATCATAGGTGTCTTATATCACTGTTACCTCATTAATATGGATATATAGTACACACTCAGCTGTAGAAATTCTCATTGAGACATTAGAACATTTATTATTATTATATAAATTGTAAGAAATCACAGGTGCCTTATATCTTTGCTACCCCACTTAGTATGGATACAAAGTGCACATTTCCTAGATTAGTGCAACTAGTGTGTCCTTATGGTGTGATGTCAGAATGGTGTGTCTTTATGATCCCTAAATGACTTTAGGGATCAATTTTAATACATTTATTACTTTGATGTTTATTGCTTGGTATCACAGATGCTTGAAATCACTGCTGAATAGCTATCATGGATATATAGCGCCTATTCATAAATTCATGCTGCTGCTATCTCTCTATGATGTAGTATCAGGACGGCTGACAAGTTAATATAGCATTGGTTTTACTACCACTGAGTGACCGCCAGAGAAAGCAGGAATACAGATCTCTATGTTTAGATATGATCATCTGCCTGCTACTCTGTGCTCAAATCGTAAGTTAGCTATACACATGTATCAAGACTGACTAAACATTCAATTTCTATTCATGGAACAAGGGCATAGAGAGCACGCGGACACACACTGCCCACACGCGTGTTCCTCCATACTCTGACAGCTTCGTCAGGGCTGAACCCGATTGCCTCTCCTGCAGTGAAATTTAAACTCTCTTCATCATCCAATCATTGTAAGTCGGAAGGTCACATGTAGTTCTCGGCCAATCCTAGTGCCGCTTCGGTGATCATGTGGTTCGTGTAACCAATCACGGGGTGTCTTGGTTTCCATGGTAACGGCTGCTAACAGCGCCGTGTTCCCGGACACCGCTGAATGCTGGTGCCCCTTCATATGTATGTATAAAATCATGATCATTTGTTCGATATAATAAATTTATTCAAAAAGTCAGTCTTTCGGCATCCTTATTTATAAAGGTTCAAATACACATGGGAAACGTAGGTGTTGTTCCTATTGGACATTGGATATTATCTTTTATTGATAATATAATTATAAATATGCCTGTTTGGTGCCACTATTCCCCTGTAACCTGTATAATAAATGAAACCCCTATAATCAAAATACAAGTGGATTATAGAATTTATAGTGTATATAGATTATATCAATCCCAAAAGGTAGGTATACCCAGACTAAATTGTTGAAAGGCTGATTATGGAGATTCATTCGATATCTCCTTTGAAATGGATGGTCTAATCTATCACTAACTATTCGTGTTTATTATATCCAGTGAATGTGCATACTAGGTGTAAAGGTTATCAATGGAATTCATCAATAATGTCAGAACCGATCGTGGCTTGTGAATCTATTAAAGTTCTATGTTTTATATACATGCAATTAAATATATCAGATTAATTATTCTCCATAGTATGTATACTGTATAAACACATATATATATTAAAGTTTTAAAATGAAAATTGTTTTTGTCATGAATTATATTCATAAGTATGCATAGATATACAGCATACCGTGAATGTGATGATCCCGATTTATCTGAACAGAACACTCCAAATATATTATTCAATAGAATTAATTGTACCTTATAATGTGTCAATGATCATATTCATAAGTGAGATTGAACATATTTATGTGATAAGGGTGATGGTATGGTGATGATAAATAATAAAGTGATGGTCGGGAGTATAGAAAAATGAAATAAAAATGTGGCAAGAAGACCCCCTTGGTGTAAGCAGAGAAGGAAAAATAAGATAAAGGGGGAGAAATAAATGTGTATAGACGTGATTGGTGAAAAAAATATATTTTTACTATGTGCAAAACTGGTATGTGCTCTGAATAATTAAAACAAACGTGTGGGAGGGGAAGCAGTGAGGGATATGATTATGGTGTACTTAAGATGACGTATTCCAAAAATAAGACTATATTATTGTTTAATTTTATGGAAAATAAATTCCATTTGGAATATGTCACAATAAAGTAGTTGTATTGTATTGGTTATTGATAAAAGTATATAAACCGGCATCAGAACCAGAATTGATGAATATATATTGCAAAAGTGTATGTATTATTTCGAGTAGTCATGAATTTTAATGGACATGAAACCTTATACAATATAATCCAAAACAATGTGATTACCGTATTTTTCGGACCATAAGACGCACCGGACCATAAGACGCACCTAGTTTTTAGAGTAGGAAAACTGGAAAAAAAAATATTCTGACCTCTAAGAGATATTTCTGGGATTTCTCAGACTCAAGAATACAGTGCAGCCTTCTGTCAGAGCCAGAATACACAGACACACACACACACACACACACACACACACACACACATCAGAGCCAGCATACACACACACACACACACACACTGACAGTACCAGTGGTTCCCTGCGTCTCCTGAGAAGGGAGGAGGTAGGGAGGAGGTGGGGGGGAGCGGGGGAGTCACATGACGCCGGCTCTGCTGCTGAGATGTGGCCGCTCTGCGCTCTGCTGATGACGGCACAGCAGCAGCAGCATCCAGGACCCGCCGCTACCCGCCGGCCGCCGCTACCCGACAGGAGGGAGGAGGTATGAGGGAGCGGGGGAGTTACATGACGCTCTGCTGATGACGGCGCAGCAGTAGCATCCAGGACCCGCCGCTACCCGCCAGCCTCCGCTACCCGCCGGCCGCCGCCACTACCCGCTACCCGCAAACATCTTATTCGCTCCATAAGACGCACATACTTTTCCCCCCACATTTTTGTGGAGAAAAAGTGCGTCTTATGGTCCGAAAAATACGGTACATTGGATTGCTGGTAAGAGATTAAGGGATTAGTAATTAACAAAAGGGTTGAGCAAACTTCCAAGTTGACATGATGAGTAGATGTCATCTATAATAATTCTATCCATCTAAAAAATTCATAATTGTCATGAGAAAGTCAGTATAAAAATGATAGATGTCAATGTAAAGTATCATGTCAAAAAAGGTGTATAACTGTTGGATTCATTTAATCCACTGGGATATAGGCTGTCCAGGAGAAAGATCATTTTGGTCTCAAAACGGAGTAGTTCTTGATCTAGATCGCCGCCACGTATCCCCAATTGTATATGCCTCAGACCAAAAGCTCTGAGACCTTTGGGATCACTGTTGTGATTATTGAGGAAATGTCTTGCTACCGGTTGTAGGGTTTTGAAATTAGAAGCATCTTTTTTGGCATTGTGTATACTTCCAATGTGCTCTAGGATTCTCACCTTCAATGGTCTGATAGTTTTGCCCACGTATTTTTTATGACATGGACATTCCAACTGATAAACCGTTCCCACGGCAGTACATGTGATCTTTGGAGAGATTGACCATTTTTTGCCAAATTTGTCAAAAAAAATGATCAGTAGGGACCATATAGACACAGGCTTTACAGTTTCCACAGGGTGATGAGCCTATTGGTTTAGACTTGCTATCCGTGAGTTTGGTTAGATGACAGTGAACAAGTCGGTCTTTAATACTCCTGGATCTCCTCCAACTAGCTTGAGGTTTTGCAGGTAAGACTAGGGATAGATCTCTGTCTGTTTGAAGTATGGACCAATGTTTCTGTAGGCTGGTCAAAATCCCCTTCCATTGGGCATTAAAAGTGCCCACAAATCTCACTGGTTCATCTCAGAGAATTTTTTGTTTGGGTTTTAATAGGGTGTCACGTTGGTAATTACTCACTTCTCTGATTGAACGATTAAGAAGTCTATTACTGTACCCTCTTGTTTGGAGGCGTTCACTGAGCTCATTTTGCCTGATGTGAAAGGCCTCATCACTGGAACAGTTCCTTCTTATCCTTAAAAACTCTCCCTTCGGTATTGCTCGAATGGTGGCTGGAAGATGAGAGCTCTCAGAGTGTAAAACACTGTTAGTCGCAGTGGGTTTCCTGTATAGGTCAGTTGAGATGTTTCCTTCATCGTTGATCAAAATGGAGATATCGAGAAAATTAATGGAGGTTTGACTGGCCTCTAACGTTAACTTCAAATTGAGATTGTTGGTATTTAGAATCCCAATGAATTCTTTTAATTCTCTCAATGGTCCTTCCCATAGTATTAGGATGTCATCGATATATCTTAGATATATCAATATGTTGTCCGTGTACCTCTCAAATTTTTCCTGAAAAACTACCTCCCTTTCCCACCACCCCAGGTAAAGGTTGGCATACGTGGGGGCACATGCTGTCCCCATCGCAGTGCCCCTTACCTGGAGGTAGTGGTACTCGTTACAGGTGAAGTAGTTTTTTAATAGCACGAATTCCAACAATTCAACGATAAAGTCACTTAATTCACTGTGAGTCTCCATATTCAGGAAATATTTTGTAGCGCTAATCCCATTGTCATGAATGATGCTAGTGTAGAGACTCTCTACGTCACACGTGACTAACCATACCCCTGGGTTTACACTAAGATTGTTCAATCTGTTCAAAACATCCATTGTGTCGCGTACATGGGAAGGTAATGCAGTGACATGTTTGCGGAGATGATAATCCACAAAAGTACTCGCTTTTTCTGTTAGACTCCCAACTCCCGACAAGATGGGTCTACCAGGTGGTTTCTTTTCATCTTTGTGTACTTTCGGGAGTAGATACATAGTTGGAGTCTTGGGTTTAGTCACTGTCAGGAAGTCAAAATCCTTTTTATTAATGACTCCATTATCAAAGGCAGACTGAATCATACTGTTGTATTGTCCCAAGAATTTCATAGTGGGATTGAAACTGAGCCGTTTGTAACAATTAGCATCATTCAGTTGTTTGTTTAGCTCATCCAGATACATGCTCCTAGGCCACAAGACTACGTTCCCCCCTTTGTCAGAGGGCTTGATTATAGTGTCTTGCCATTTTGACATTTCCTCCAAGGCTGCTCGTTCCAATATGCTCAAGTTGTCAGTATGGCATTTTTTGTAACAGAATAGTTGGTCCAAGTCTCTGGAGACTAATTTTTGAAAGACTTCTACTTGGGGACAAATGCTGGTGTCAGGAAAGAATTTGGATTTAGGTCTTATTATTGATTTAGTCCTAGTATCTTCTTGGGACATTTCCATCACAGCTGATTCACTAGATAATTCTTCTAAAATTTGTAAGGCTATTTGGTCTTCTGTTTCACCCAAATTAGTCCCAAATGCCTCCTTTTGATGTTCTTGATTAATGAAAAATTTCTTGAGAAGAATCTTTCTGATGAATAGCTGCAAGTCTTTTTCACATTCAAACCTGTCCATGGTTTGTACCGGTGAGAAGGATAAACCTTTGCTTAGGACAGATATTTGCTCATTTGTTAGATTGTTATTCGTCAAGTTTATAATTCTAAGGTTATCCGTTTCCTCATTTCCAGATGTTACAGGTTGAATTATTTGTATCTCCTCCTTTCCCTGGGTTCTTCTCTCCAGTCCAAGGAGTCTCTCTTTCTTCTTCCTCCCCGAGCTACACCTGGTCTTTCTCCTTCTGTGTCGGTATGTATCCTAGAGGATTTTTGGCCTCTTCCTAAAAAATCGCGTCTAAACATCCTTCCACTGTTGCCACCTGTGGTGCTTTCTCCCTCTGAGGATTCCTCCTCAGATGTGGAGTAATTGACTGAATATGTGGCTCTGTTTCGTTGTGCAGACATGTTCCATTTATAGACTCTATTCAAGGCATAGTCTGTCTTGTCACGTTGGAATTTGCGACGTTTCCTTTCTATGATTTCTTTCTCATGTTCTTCAATATCTTTCTTGAATTTGTCATATTTCTGCTGGAACATTTCCAATGACTCGAAGTTCTTCAACCATAAGGACACACTAGTTGCACTAATCTAGGAAATGTGCACTTTGTATCCATACTAAGTGGGGTAGCAAAGATATAAGGCACCTGTGATATCTTACAATTTATATAATAATAATAAATGTTCTATTGTCTCAATGACAATTTCTACAGCTGAGTGTGTACTATATATCCATATTAATGAGGTAACAGTGATATAAGACACCTATGATACCTAGTAATTGATATAATATTAACAAATATAAAACAAAGTATATGAAACATATGTAGCACTCAGCAATTAACATATACTTTAAAAAAAACTAATGTTTCAATGAGAATCCTTTAAGTCACTCAAGAGCTGTAAAGATACATTTGTGATACTATCTGACAAATATAACTACAGCACGTGAGGCTTGTGGGGTACTGAATAACTGATACTATTAATAACAAATGTATCAATGGGAATCCCTGAAGTTACTCAGGAGTTGTAAAGATACATTTAAGACATAATCTGACAAATATAAACACAGGTTATCGGTCAGTATCATACACAGCCACACAGAATCTGCACTGGCAAACATTAGAATTGAGAATATATTATGCAGACTAAGTGAGCACACTTATCCGGAATTATGGAGATATAATTAAAATATTGTGACTAGTGGATCACATCACATGTCAAATTTACATCCACATTGAGTCTCATTAATAAACTTCGATACTACACTTACTACTCGTCAAATCAAATTGATAAATATTAATATTTGAATCACGTATGATGTCTGTTATGGATACTCTATATGCCTCTAGGGAGCTCCATACAAGGCATACATATAATTATTGAGACCCTCTTAGGATACAGTAATAATATTGAGTGACATTCTCGATAGGTGCAAATTATACCAGCACCACTTTAGTGAATGTGTCACTTATCTAGAATTGAATTCCTATCATTTGAGGTGTGTCTTTTTCATTCAGGGATATTAACACTCTGACTGACTTATATAAGACGCCTTGGATAAGAACTGCTGACAATTAGATAAACTGACAGACTGACCGAGAACAAGAACTATATTATACATGTTTGGGCATTTAGAATGAGACACGCAGACACATATTTTAATCTCAAATCACCTTTATTATTCTCATTGCACTTGTTATATGTTGTGTATGTGTCTAAGTTTAAACCTCTATGTTTCGCTCATGCTCTTTGTTTGTGTGTGAGTTATTTTCACACTTCTTAGTCTTATAATAATAAAAGTTACATTTTATGAAATTTCTGGTGGGTATGACAACCAGGTCACTTCCCCCTATGTGCATCGACAATACAGCCCTTTCTTTTCTTCTTCTACTATATTTACCACAGCTGTAGTTGGTAGCACCCCCAAATTGAATGATAATTATCTAATATACAATAGGGGTTTTCTTTGAGTTGAAGCTTCAGTTCCAAACTCTTATTGAACTAATTGTGTGTGTGCAGATACAATCTTGCTTGCTGTACATTACTGGTATCCTGCCAGTTTCCTATCATAGTATCTAGCACCCCCCAAATTTTGGGATAAACCTTCATTTCAACAGAGATTTTAAATTTCTCTAGAGAACCAATACCTCTCCTGACTAAAAATGTCTGCATTCAGTTTGACTAAAGATTTAGAGTACAGAAGGGACAAGTTGAAGAGGGATATGGACTCAGTATTCAATATGAATCCTGACTCTCAAGATATTGGTTACCCCGCTTGGTCAGATGACTTTTATAGTTTAAAAGTAGCCCTAATGAGGCAGAACAAAACTAGCTGGAATAAAAGCACGTTTGAAAATTATCTCAAACATAATCTGATTCCACGAGGCCTTCGGCCTTAGTTATTTCCGGCCTTCGAATTATCATCAGAGGGTTTAAAAAAAAAAAAAAAGGAATGGGAGGGTGTCCTCACCAATTGTTCAAAAGAACTGATTAAAATCTTAATGAGACATGATGAACTCATACTTCTCCAACTGAACAGTGAAATATCATCACTGAGTGAAAGGTTGAAGAACTTTGAGTCATTGGAAATGTTCCAGCAGAAATATGACAAATTCAAGAAAGATATTGAAGAACATGAGAAAGAAATCATAGAAAGTAAACGTCGCAAATTCCAACGTGACAAGACAGACTATGCCTTGAATAGAGTCTATAAATGGAACATGTCTGCACAACGAAACAGAGCCACATATTCAGTCAATTACTCCACATCTGAGGCGGAATCCTCAGAGGGAGAAAGCACCACAGGTGGCAACAGTGGAAGGATGTTTAGACGCGATTTTTTAGGAAGAGGCCAAAAATCCTCCAGGATATATACCGACACAGAAGGAGAAAGACCAGGCGTAGCTCGGGGAGGAAGAAGAAAGAGAGACTCCTTGGACTGGAGAAAAGAACCCAGGGAAAGGAGGAGGTACAAATAATTCAACCTGTAACATCTGGAAATGAGAAAACGGATAACCTTAGAATTATAAACTTGACGAATAACAATCTAACAAATGAGCAAATATCTGTCCTAAGCAAAGGTTTATCCTTCTCACCGGTACAAACCATGGACAGGTTTGAATGTGAAAAAGACTTGCAGCTATTCATCAGAAAGATTCTTCTCAAGAAATTTTTCATTAATCAAGAACATCAAAAGGAGGCATTTGGGACTAATTTGGGTGAAACAGAAGACCAAATAGCCTTACAAATTTTAGAAGAATTATCTAGTGAATCAGCTGTGATGGTAATGTCCAAAGAAGATACTAGGACTAAATCAATAATAAGACCTAAATCCAAATTCTTTCCTGACACCAGCATTTGTCCCCAAGTAGAAGTCTTTCAAAAATTAGTCTCCAGAGACTTGGACCAACTATTCTGTTACAAAAAATGCCATACTGACAACTTGAGCATATTGGAACGAGCAGCCTTGGAGGAAATGTCAAAATGGCAAGACACTATAATCAAGCCCTCTGACAAAGGGGGGGACGTAGTCTTGTGGCCTAGGAGCATGTATCTGGATGAGCTAAACAAACAACTGAATGATGCTAATTGTTACAAACGGCTCAGTTTAAATCCCACTATGAAATTCTTGGGACAATACAACAGTATGATTCCGTCTGCCTTTGATAATGGAGTCATTAATAAAAAGGACTTTGACTTCCTGACAGTGACTAAACCCAAGACTCCAACTATGTATCTACTCCCCAAAGTACACAAAGATGAAAAGAAACCACCTGGTAGACCCATCTTGTCGGGAGTTGGGAGTCTAACAGAAAAAGCGAGTACTTTTGTGGATTATCATCTCCGCAAACATGTCACTGCATTACCTTCCCATGTACGCGACACAATGGATGTTTTGAACAGATTGAACAATCTTAGTGTAAACCCAGGGGTATGGTTAGTCACGTGTGACGTCGAGTGTCTCTACACTAGCATCATTCATGACAATGGGATTAGCGCTACAAAATATTTCCTGAATATGGAGACTCACAGTGAATTAAGTGACTTTATCGTTGAATTGTTGGAATTCGGCCTGTTAAAAACTACTTCACCTGTAACGAGTACCACTACCTCCAGGTAAGGGGCACTGCGATGGGTGACAGCATGTGACCCCACGTATGCCAACCTTTACCTGGGGTGGTGGGAAAGGGAGGTAGTTTTTCAGGAAAAATTTGAGAGGTACACGGACAACATATTGATATATCTAAGATATATCGATGACATCCTAATACTATGGGAAGGACCATTGAGAGAATTAAAAGAATTCATTGGGATTCTAAATACCAACGATCTCAATTTGAAGTTAACGTTAGAGGCCAGTCAAACCTCCATTAATTTTCTCGATATCTCCATTTTGATCAACGATGAAGGAAACATCTCAACTGACCTATACAGGAAACCCACTGCGACTAACAGTGTTTTACACTCTGAGAGCTCTCATCTTCCAGCCACCATTCGAGCAATACCGAAGGGAGAGCTTTTAAGGATAAGAAGGAGCTGTTCCAGTGATGAGGCCTTTCACATCAGGCAAAATGAGCTCAGTGAACGCCTCCAAACAAGAGGGTACAGTAATAGACTTCTTAATCGTTCAATCAGAGAAGTGAGTAATTACCAACGTGACACCCTATTAAAACCCAAACAAAAAATTCTCTGAGATGAACCAGTGAGATTTGTGGGCACTTTTAATGCCCAATGGAAGGGGATTTTGACCAGCCTACAGAAACATTGGTCCATACATCAAACAGACAGAGATCTATCCCTAGTCTTACCTGCAAAACCTCAAGCTAGTTGGAGGAGATACAGGAGTATTAAAGACCGACTTGTTCACAGTCATCTAACCAAACTCACGGATAGCAAGTCTAAACCAATAGGCTCATCACCCTGTGGAAACTGTAAAGCCTGTGTCTATATGGTCCCTACTGATCATTTTTTTTGACAAATTTGGCAAAAAATGGTCAATCTCTCCAAAGATCACATGTACAACCGTGGGAACGGTTTATCAGTTGGAATGTCCATGTCATAAAAAATACGTGGGCAAAACTATCAGACCACTGAAGGTGAGAATCCTAGAGCACATTGGAAGTATACGCAATGCCAAAAAAGATGCTTCTAATTTCAAAACCCTACAACCGGTAGCAAGACATTTCCTCAATAATCACAACAGCGATCCCAAAGGTCTCAGAGCTTTTGGTCTGTGGCATATACAATTGGGGATACGTGGCGGCAATCTAGATCAAGAACTACTCCGTTTTGAGACCAAAATGATCTTTCTCCTGGACAGTCTATATCCCAGTGGATTAAATGAATCCAAAAGTTATACACCTTTTTTGACATGATACTTTACATTGACATCTATCATTTTCATACTGACTTTCTCATGACAATTAAGAATTTTTTAGATGGATAGAATTATTATAGATGACATCTACTCATCATGTCAACTTGGAAGTTTGCTCAACCCTTTTGTTAATTACTAATCCCTTAATCTCTTACCAGCAATCCAATGTAATCACATTGTTTTGGATTATATTGTATAAGGTTTCATGTCCATTAAAATTCATGACTACTCGAAATAATACATACACTTTTGCAATATATATTCATCAATTCTGGTTCTGATGCCGATTTATATACTTTTATCAATAACCAATACAATACAACTACTTTATTGTGACATATTCAAAATGGAATTTATTTTCCATAAAATTAAACTATAATATAGTCTTATTTTTGGAATACGTCATCTTAAGTACACCATAATCATATCCCTCACTGCTTCCCCTCCCACATGTTTGTTTTAATTATTCAGAGCACATACCAGTTTTGCACATATTAAAAATATATTTTTTTCACCAATCACGTCTATACACATTTATTTCTCCCCCTTTATCTTATTTTTCCTTCTCTGCTTACACCAAGGGGGTCTTCTTGCCACATTTTTATTTCATTTTTCTATACTCCCGACCATCACTTTATTATTTATCATCACCATACCATCACCCTTATCACATAAATATGTTCAATCTCACTTATGAATATGATCATTGACACATTATAAGGTACAATTAATTCTATTGAATAATATATTTGGAGTGTTCTGTTCAGATAAATCGGGATCATCACATTCACGGTATGCTGTATATCTATGCATACTTATGAATATAATTCATGACAAAAACAATTTTCATTTTAAAACTTTAATATATATGTGTTTATACAGTATACATACTATGGAGAATTATTAATCTGATATATTTAATTGTATGTATATAAAACATAGAACTTTAATAGATTCACAAGCCACGATCGGTTCTGACATTATTGATGAATTCCATTGATAACCTTTACATCTAGTATGCACATTCACTGGATATAATAGACACGAATAGTTAGTGATAGATTAGACCATACATTAAAAGGAGATATCGAATGAATCTCCATAATCAGCCTTTCAACAATTTAGTCTGGGTATACCCACCTTTTGGGATTGATATAATCTATATACACTATAAATTCTATAATCCACTTGTATTTTGATTATAGGGGTTTCATTTATTATACAGGTTACAGGGGAATAGTGGCACCAAACAGGCATATTTATAATTATATTATCAATAAAAGATAATATCCAATGTCCAATAGGAACAACACCTACGTTTCCCATGTGTATTTGAACCTTTATAAATAAGGATGCCGAAAGACTGACTTTTTGAATAAATTTATTATATCGAACAAATGATCATGATTTTATACATACATATCAAGGGGCACCAGCATTCAGCGGTGTCCGGGAACACGGCGCTGTTAGCAGCCGTTACCATGGGAACCAAGACACCCCGTGATTGGTTACACGAACCACATGATCACCGAAGCGGCACTTGGATTGGCCGAGAACTACATGTGACCATCCGACTTACAATGATTGGATGATGAAGAGAGTTTAAATTTCACTCCAGGAGAGGCAATCGTGTTCAGCCCTGACGAAGCTGTCAGAGTACGGCGGAACACGCGTGTGGGCAGTGTGTGTCCGCATGCTCTCTATGCCCTTGTTCCATGAATAGATATTGAATGTTTAGTCAGTCTTGATACATGTGTATAGCTAACTTACGATTTGAGCACAGAGTAGCAGGCAGATGATCATATCTAAACATGGAGATCTGTATTCCTGCTTTCTCTGGCGGTCACTCAGTGGTAGTAAAACCAATGCTATATTAACTTGTCAGCCGTCCTGATACTACATCATAGAGAGATAGCAGCAGCATGAATTTATGAATAGGCGCTATATATCCATGATAGCTATTCAGCAGTGATTTCAAGCATCTGTGATACCAAGCAATTAACATCAAAGTAATAAAGGTATTAAAATTGATCCCTAAAGTCATTTAGGGATCATAAAGACACACCATTCTGACATCACACCATAAGGACACACTAGTTGCACTAATCTAGGAAATGTGCACTTTGTATCCATACTAAGTGGGGTAGCAAAGATATAAGGCACCTGTGATATCTTACAATTTATATAATAATAATAAATGTTCTAATGTCTCAATGAGAATTTCTACAGCTGAGTGTGTACTATATATCCATATTAATGAGGTAACAGTGATATAAGACACCTATGATACATAGTAATTGATATACTATTAACAAATATAAAACAAAGTATATGAAACATATGTAGCACTCAGCAAGTAACATATACTTTTTAAAAAAACTAATGTTTCAATGAGAATCCTTTAAGTCACTCAAGAGCTGTAAAGATACATTTGTGATACTATCTGACAAATATAACTACAGCACGTGAGGCTTGTGGGGTACTGAATAACTGATACTATTAATAACAAATGTATCAATGGGAATCCCTGAAGTTACTCAGGAGTTGTAAAGATACATTTAAGACATAATCTGACAAATATAAACACAGGTTATCTGTCAGTATCATACACAGCCACACAGAATCTGCACTGGCAAACATTAGAATTGAGAATATATTATGCAGACTAAGTGAGCACACTTATCCGGAATTATGGAGATATAATTAAAATATTGTGACTAGTGGATTCACATCACATGTCAAATTTACATCCACATTGAGTCTCATTAATAAACTTCGATACTACACTTACTACTCGGCAAATCAAATTGATAAATATTAATATTTGAATCACGTATGATGTCTGTTATGGATACTCTATATGCCTCTAGGGAGCTCCATACAAGGCATACATATAATTATTGAGACCCTCTTAGGATACAGTAATAATATTGAGTGACATTCTCGATAGGTGCAAATTATACCAGCACCACTTTAGTGAATGTGTCACTTATCTAGAATTGAATTCCTATCATTTGAGGTGTGTCTTTTTCATTCAGGGATATCAACACTCTGACTGACTTATATAAGACGCCTTGGATAAGAACTGCTGACAATTAGATAAACTGACAGACTGACCGAGAACAAGAACTATATTATACATGTTTGGGCATTTAGAATGAGACACGCAGACACATATTTTAATCTCAAATCACCTTTATTATTCTCATTGCACTTGTTATATGTTGTGTATGTGTCTAAGTTTTAACCTCTATGTTTCGCTCATGCTCTTTGTTTGTGTGTGAGTTATTTTCACACTTCTTAGTCTTATAATAATAAAAGTTAAATTTTATGAAATTTCTGGTGGGTATGACAACCAGGTCACTTCCCCCTATGTGCATCGACAATACAGCCCTTTCTTTTCTTCTTCTACTATACTATCCATCCATACCTGTGGTGCATTTCAGTTTTGCAGTTTGCTGACGACCAGTTTATAATATATAGCAGTACGGTACAGTAGGCCACTGCTCTACCTACCTCTGTGTCGTCAAGTATACTATCCATCCATACCTGTGGTGCATTTCAGTTGTGCGCAGTATATATAGTAGTAGGCCATTGCTATTGATACTGGCATATAATTCCACACATTAAAAAATGGAGAACAAAAATGTGGAAGGTAAAATAGGGAAAGATCAAGATCCACTTCCACCTCATGCTGAAGCTGCTGCCACTGGTCATGGCTGAGATGATGAAATGCCTTCAACGTCGTCTGCCAAGGCCGATGCCCAATGTCATAGTAGAGAGCATGTCAAATCCAAAACACAAAAGTTCAGTAAAATGACCCAAAAATCAAAATTAAAAGCGTCTGAGGAGAAGCGTAAACTTGCCAATATGCCATTTACGACACGGAGTGGCAAGGAACGGCTGAGGCCCTGGCCTATGTTCATGGCTAGTGGTTCAGCTTCACATGAGGATGGAAGCACTCATCCTCTCGCTAGAAAAATGAAAAGACTTAAGCTGGCAAAAGCACAGCAAAGAACTGTGCGTTCTTCTAAATCACAAATCCCCAAGGAGAGTCCAATTGTGTCGGGTGCGATGCCTTACCTTCCCAACACTGGAAGGGAAGAGGTGGCGCCTTCCACCATTTGCATGCCCCCTGCAAGTGCTGGAAGGAGCACCCGCAGTCCAGTTCCTGATAGTCAAATTGAAGATGTCACTGTTGAAGAACACCAGGATGAGGATATGGGTGTTGCTGGCGCTGAGGAGGAAATTGACAAGGAGGAATCTGATGGTGAGGTGGTTTGTTTAAGTTAGGCACCCGGGGAGACACCTGTTGTCCGTGGGACGAATATGGCCATTGACATGCCTGGTCAAATTACAAAAAAAATCACCTCTTCGGTGTGGAATTATTTTAACAGAAATGCGGACAACAGGTGTCAAGCCGTGTGTTGCCTTTGTCAAGCTATAATAAGTAGGGGTAAGGTCGTAAACCACCTCGGAACATCCTCCCTTATACGTCACCTGCAGCGCATTCATCATAAGTCAGTGACAAGTTCAAAAACTTTGGATGACAGCGGAAGCAGTCCACTGACCACTAAATCCCTTCCTCTTGTAACCAAGCTCCTGAAAACCACACCACCAACTCCCTCAGTGTCAATTTCCTCCTTACACAGGAAAGCCAATAGTCCTGCAGGCCATGTCACTGGCAAGTCTGACGAGTCCTCTCCTGCCTTGGATTACTCCGATGCATCCTTGAGTGTAACGCCTCCTGCCGCTGGCGCTGCTTTTGTTGCTGCTGGGAGTCAATCGTCATCCCAGAGGGGAAGTTGGAAGACCACTTGTACTACTTCCAGTAAGCAATTGACTGTCCAACAGTCCTTTGCGAGGAAGATGAAATATCACAGCAGTCATCCTGCTGCAAAGCGGATAACTCAGGCCTTGGCAGCCTGGGCGGTGAGATACGTGTTTCCGTTATCCACCGTTAATTCACTGGCAACTACAGACTTGATTGAGGTACTGTGTCCCCGGTACCAAATACTATCTAGGTTCCATTTCTCTAGGCAGGCGATACCGAAAATGTACACAGACCTCAGAAAAAGAGTCACCAGTGTCCTAAAAAATGCAGTTGTACCCAATGTCCACTTAACCACGGACATGTGGACAAGTGGAGCAGGGCAGACTCAGGACTATATGACTGTGACAGCCCACTGGGTAGATGTATTGCCTCCCGCAGCAAGAACAGCAGCGGCGGCACCAGTAGCAGCATTCCTAGGCAGGCTACGCTTTGTATCACCGCTTTCCAGAAGAGGCACACAGCTGACAACCTCTTACGGAAACTGAGGAACATCATCGCAGAATGGCTTACCGCAAATGGACTCTCCTGGGGATTTGTGACATCAGACAACACCAGCAATATTGTGCGTGCATTACATCTGGGCAAATTCCAGCACGTCCCATGTTTTGCACATACATTGAATTTGGTGGTGCAGAATTATTTAAAAAACGACAGGGGCGTGCAAGAGATGCTGTCGGTGGCCCGAAGAATTGCGGGCCACTTTCGGCATTCAGCCACCGCGTGCCGAAGACTGGAGCACCAGCAAACAGTCCTGAACCTGCCCTGCCATCATCTAAAGCAAGAGGTGGTAACGAGGTGAATTCAACCCTCTATATGCATCAGAGGATGGAGGAGCAGCAAAAGGCCATTCAAGCCTATACATCTGCCTACTTGTGGATGGAGCCCTTAATTCGCTTAACCAGGATTCACGGGTGGTCAATCTGTTGAAATCAGAGCACTACATTTTGGCCACCGTGCTCGATCCTAGATTTAAAACCTATGTGGGATCTCTCTTTCCGGCAGACACAAGTCTGCAGAGGTTCAAAGACCTGCTGGTGAGAAAATTGTCAAGTCAAGCGGAACGTGACCCGTCAACAGCTCCTCCTTCACATTCTCCCGCAACTGGGGGAGCGAGGAAAAGGCTAAGAATTCCGAGCCCACCCACTGGCGGTGATGCAGGGCAGTCTGGAGCGAGTGCTGACATCTGGTCCGGACTGAAGGACCTGCCAACGATTACTGACATGTCGTCTACTGTCACTGCATATGATTCTCTCACCATTGAAAGAATGGTGGAGGATTATATGAGTGACCGCATCCAAGTAGGTATGTCAGACAGTCCATACGTATACTGGCAGGAAAAAGAGGCAATTTGGAGGCCCTTGCACAAACTGGCTTTATTTTACCTAAGTTGCCCACCCTCCAGTGTGTACTCCGAAAGAGTGTTTAGTGCAGCCGCTCACCTTGTCAGCAATCAGCGTACGAGGTTACTTCCAGAAAATGTGGAGAAGATGATGTTCATCAAAATGAATTATAATCAATTCCTCCGTGGAGACATTCACCAGCAATTGCCTCCAGAAAGTACACAGGGACCTGAGATGGTGGATTCCAGCGGGGACGAATTAATAATCTGTGAGTAGGGGGATGTACAAAGTGAAAGGGGTGATGAATCGGACGATGAGGAGGAGGTTGACATCTTGCCTCTGTAGAGCCAGTTTGTGCAAGGAGAGATTGAATGCTTCTTTTTTGGTGGGGGCCCAAACCAACCAGTCATTTCAGTCACAGTTGTGTGGCAGACCCTGTCGCTGAAATGATGGGTTTGTTAAAGTGTGCATGTCCTGTTTATACAACATAAGGGTTGGTGGGAGGGCCCAAGGACAATTCCATCTTGCACCTCTTTTTTCCTTCATTTTTCTTTGCATCATGTGCTGTTTGGGGACTATTTTTTTGAAGTGCCATCCTGCCTGACACTGCAGTGCCACTCCTAGATGGGCCAGGTGTTTGTGTCGGCCACTTGTGTCGCTTAGCTTAGCCATCCAGCGACCTTGGTGCACCTCTTTTTTTCTTTGCATCATGTGCTGTTTGGGGACTATTTATTTGAAGTGCCATCCTGTCTGACACTGCAGTGCCACTCCTAGATGGGCCAGGTGTTTGTGTTGGCCACTTGGGTCGCTTAGCTTAGTCATCCAGCGACCTCGGTGCAAATTTTAGGACTAAAAATAATATTGTGAGGTGTGAGGTGTTCAGAATAGACTGAAAATTTGTGGAAATTATGGTTATTGAGGTTAATAATACTATGGGATCAAAATGACCCCCAAATTCTATGATTTAACCTGTTTTTGAGGGTTTTTTGTAAAAAAACACCCGAATCCAAAACACACCCGAATCCGACAAAAAATTTTCAGGGAGGTTTTGCCAAAACGTGTCCGAATCCAAAACACGGCTGCGGAACCGAATCCAAAACCAAAACACAAAACCCGAAAAATGTTCGGTGCACATCACTACCATTAATGTCCATCTGCTTGTCAGCGGTTTGTGGTGTTTATTTCTTGCATTTACCATAGTCTTTATAAAAGCACCATGAAACTGCCATGAAAGCCGCCATAAAACTGCCACATCTACTGTATCTAGCCTATCAGAAGGTGAGGAATCCCATTACACTTACTGTACAATGAGGTCAACTAATTATGCATTGAAAACAGAGGCGGATAACGCTGATAATTCTTTTATGTGGGACTCTATTTTATTAGTATATAGTGGGTCTATTCATGAAGCAGTGATAAGAGTGGAGAAGTGAGCCTGTGGATAAGTTGCTCATGAGAACCAATCAGCTGCTCCGTACAATTGTACAGTATGCAAATTATAAATGTTACTTCAATGCTGATTGGTTGCCATAGGCAACTTCTCCACTGGCACACTTCTTCACCCTTTTCACTGCTTCATGAATAGACCCCAATGTTTCTATAATGAGTGTAAAGACTGGAGTGGAAAATATTCTCAACACCATGATAGAAAAAAAACAAATGAGCAAAAATGATGGGGTTCTAATAGCAAAGTGCTATATATGCTTCTTTAGTGAGATTTTTAGTGTGTGATATATTTAATATACAGTATGTTATATATTTTTAATCATGTCTTGCTTTATTAATCTTGCAATCATGCATAGAAGTTTATTTATTTTTAAATGTAAAATGTCTGCATCCCAATTAACCAAGTAAGCCGGCATGACCAGTATTGGACTGGAGCATGAAGGGCTCAGTGGGGAAATGTAGTGATAGGGGCCTATGCTTAGGGGTGTGGCCACCCACCACAGAGGCCTGGCTAACAATTTGAGATTGTATGACTTGCAATTTTCTTATTTTAGTTGTGCAGAGGTGTAATTGTGGTGTGTGTGTGTGTGTGTGTGTGTGTGTGTGTGTGTGTGTGTGTGTGTGTGTGTGTGTGTGCATATATATTACAATACCTTGGTATCATGTTAAAGTTGCAACATGTTTAAATTAGAGATGAGCGAGTTTGGTTCGTCGAGAGAAAAATGGAAACATTATGCTTTTCCATTCAAAAACTGAGCCATTCTTGATTCCTGGTGATAAAAAAATTGAATATTTGAGAAAAGTGATTATTTAGACTGTCCAAAACTTAACCATTTCGTGGAACTAAAGTATTCTAAATTTCAATTTGAAATCTCAATTACTTATACAGTAATTCTTTTTTGCAGGAGAGAATTTTCTATAGAAAAAAATAACAGTGATATAGTTTTTGTTTTGAAGTATCTGAATTAGAGATGAGCGGGTTCGGTTCATCGAGATCCGAACCCCCCCCGAACTTCATGTGGTTTATATGGGTCCAAGGCAGCCTCAGTTCTTCCCGCCTAACACGCAAAACCCGAACGGGGGAAAACGTCATCATCCCGCTGTGGGATTCTCGTGAGATTTGGATTCCATATAAAGAGCCACGTGCATTGTTGATTGAGGGGAGAGGACGTGGCTACGTTCTCTGCCTGAAAAGCTCAATATCTGTGCTCAGTGTGCTGCATTGTGGTGACCACCAGTATATAGCAGTACAGTACAGTACAGTACAGTAGGCCATTGCTGTATCTTGCAGCTCCGTGTCGGACTCAGTTCTAGTATCCAGATCAGTGCTCAATATCTGCTGCATTGTTGTGACCAGTATATAGTAGTACAGTGCTGCATTGTGGTGACCACCAGTATATAGTAGTACAGTACAGTAGTCCATTGCTGTATCTTGCAGCTCCATGTCAGAGTCAGTTCTAGTATCCAGATCAGTGCTCAATATCTGCTGCATTGTTGTGACCAGTATATAGTAGTACAGTGCTGCATTGTGGTGACCACCAGTATATAGTAGTACAGTACAGTAGTCCATTGCTGTATCTTGTAGCTCTGTGTCAGACTCAGTTCTAGTATCCAGATCAGTGCTCAATATCTGCTGCATTGTTGTGACCAGTATATAGTAGTACAGTGCTGCATTGTGGTGACCACCAGTATATAGTAGTACAGTACAGCAGGCCATTGCTGTATCTTGCTGCACCGTGTCACTTCTAGTATCCTGATCAGTGCTTAATATCTGTGCTCAGTGTCAGTGCTGCATTGTGGTGACCAGTATACTACAGTACAATAGTCCAGTGCTGTTCTCGCTGCTCAGTGTCAGTTCTCCGTAGTATCATCAGTGATCAGTATAATCAGTTCTCAGTATAATCAGTGTGCTGTTAGGCGTGCGCCGGTTTTCCGCCAATAGTGCATTGGGATTTAGACAATTGATTAAGTTATTGTGTCCCCGGTACAAAATCCCATCTGGATTCCACATCACTACGCAGGCGATAGCGAGATTTTACCAATTAATATCAGTGATTTATAATTATTAATTACAGTGATCTTGCCAAATAATTCCAGTGATTTTGTCATTTTCTTCCAGTGATTTGGACCAATAATACCATTGATTAGAATGAATAATTCCTGTGATTTTGTCATTTCTTCCAGTGATTTGGACCAATAATACCATTGATTAGAACAAATAATTCCTGTGATATTGAGGTGTTTGTGTCGCTTAGCTTAGCCATCCAGCGACCTTGGTGCACCTCTTTTTCTCTTTTCTTTGCATCATGTGCTGTTTGGGGCCAATTTTTTTAAGTGCCATCCTGTCTGACACTGCAGTGCCACTCCTAGATGGGCCAGGTGTTTGTGCCGGCCACTTGGGTCGCTTAGCTTTTTCATCCAGCGACCTCGGTGCAAATTTTAGGACTAAAAATAATATTGTGAGGTGTTCAGAATAGACTGGAAATGAGTGGAAATTATGGTTATTGAGGCTAATAATACTATGGGATCAAAATTACCCCAAATTCTATGATTTAAGCTGTTTTTGAGGGGTTTTTGAAAAAAAACACCCGAATCCAACAAAAAATTATAAGGGAGGTTTTACCAAAACGCGTCCGAATCCAAAACATGGCCGCGGAACCGAATCCAAAACCAATACACAAAACCCGAAAAATGTCCAGTGCACATCACTAGTTTAAATACAGGTTAACATTGTAACTTCTGGCACATACAGTATCCAATAAATGGATGGTACATTTGTACTGCTTGTTTCTTTGTAAATCCAATATGTCATACTGGGAAGAAAAGTGTCATATTCTGTAATTTAAAATTTTAGCTGAACAACCCCAAAGGGCACAAAATAAATTATAAGAGTACAGTCCTTGCTGGTGTAAGTAAATCAATGTGACAGAATAATTATCTCGGACACTTTTCACCAGTAGCTCTGAGATCTGCATTGCACATACTGTACTGTAATGTAAGGTCAAAAGCTGAAAGAGTTTTAAATTACTGGAAATTTAAAACATACGAATAGAAATGACCAATCTACATTCTGTCAAAATCATTTAGAAATAGAGATATGCGGCGGGCACTTTTCGTGTTTTGTGTTCTGGTTTTGGATCTGGATCCCTGCTCGTGTTTTGGATCTGGATAGGTTTTGCCAAAACCACCATTTCGGGTTTTGGTTTTGGATCTGGATGATTTTTGAAAAAAACATAAAAACAGCTAAAATCACAGAATTTGGGAGTAATTTTGATCCTACTGTATTATTAACCTCGATAACATTCATTTCTACTCATTTCCAGTCTTTTCTGAACACCTCACAATATTGTTTTTAGGCCTAAAAGTTGCACCAAGGTTGCTGGATGACTAAGCTAAGTGACACAAGTGTGCGGCACAAACATCTGGCCCATCTAGGAGTAGCACTGCAGTGGCAGACAGGATGGCACTTTTCAAAAACTAGGCCCCAAATAGCACATCATGCAAAGAAGTAAAAGAGGCGCAATGAGGTAGATGTATGACTAAGCTAAGCGACACAAGTGTGCAGCACAAACACCTGGCCCATCTAGGAATGGCACTGCAGTGGCAGACAGGATGGCACTTTTCAAAAACTAGGCCCCAAACAGCACATCATGCAAAGAAGTAAAAGAGGTGCAATGAGGTAGCTGTATGACTAAGCTAAGCGACACAAGTGTGCGGCACAAACACGTGGCCCATCTAGGAGTGGCATGCAGTGACTGAATGTCGAAAGTGGCCTGACAGCATCTCCTGCACGCCCCTGTCATTTCTCAAAAAATTCTGCATCACCAAATTAAGTGTACAGATGGGTCCATGTTTATCTTGGCCTTTAATAGGATTAATTGAGACTGGGCAGTCGGACTTAATCCCCTGCTGTAATGACTTAATGCCCAGCTGTATTGTTCTCTGTATTGTATTGCAGCTGAGAACAATAGATGAAGGGTTTATGTAAACAAACCATGGTGTGCCTAGGCGCAGCAAAGAAGCCAAGATAACCTTGGATCTATCTGTATGTGCAAAACATGGGATGTACTGGAATTTGCCCAGATGTAATGCACACACAATATTGGTTGCATTGTCCGATATCACAAATCCCCAGGAGAGTCTAAGTGGGATAAGCCATTGTGCGATGATGTCTCTCAGTTTCCGTAAGAGGTTGTCAGCGGTGTGCCTCTTACGGAAACCAGAGATACACAGTGTAGCCTGCCTAGTAATGAGCTGGCATTTGTGAGATGCTGCTACTGGTGCTGCTGCTGTTGTTGCTGCAGGAGACAATACCCAGTGGGATGGCACAGTCATGTAGTCCTTAGTTTGTCCTGCTCCACTTTTCCACATGTCCGTGGTTAAGTGGAGACTGGGAACAACCGCATTTTTCAGGACACTGAGTACACTTTTCTTAATGTTCCTGTACAGTCTGGGTACTTCTTTCCTAGTGAAGATGAACCTAGATAGAATTTGGTACCGTGGACACACTACCTCCATCAATTGTCTAAATCCCACTGCACTAATGGCGGATACCGGACGCACGTCTAACCCCAACATAGCTGTCAAGGCCTCAGTTATCTGCTTTGCAACATGATGACTGCTGTCATATTTCATCTTCCTCGTAAAGGACTGTTTGACAGTCAATTGCTTAGTTGAAGTAGTGCAAGTGGTCTTCGATTTCCCCTCTGGGATGACGATCGACTCCCAGCAGCAACAACAGCAACAGCAGCAGCAGCAGCAGCAGCAGCAGGAGGAAGTGGTTCTTGATCTTTCTTTATTTTATCCTCCAAATTTTTGTTCTCCATTATTTTCCTGGAGTTAAATAACAATATGCAGCACAGGAGAGCGTACTTCTACACCACACAGGGCAAACCCTGTTCAAATTATTTGGATTAAATATTAATAACCTCTTTATTTGGAGTAAATAATGTACAGCACAGGACAGCACCACTGAACTTATATGGCAGCACCACTGGACTGGACTTATACGGCAGTACCACTGGACTGGACTTATACGGCAGTACAACTGGACTGGATTTATATGGCAGTACCACTGGATTTATATGGCTGTACCACTGGACTGGATTTATACTGCAGTACCACTGGACTTATACAGCAGTACCTTGGACTTATACGGCAGTACCACTGGACTGGATTTATATGGCAATACCACTGGAATTATACGGCAGTATTACTGGACTTGTATGGCAGTACCACTGGACTTATACAGCAGTATCACTGGATTTATACAGCAGTACCAATGGACTTATACGGCAGTACCACTGGACTGGATTTATACGGCAGTACCACTGGAATTATACAGCAGTACCACTGGACTTATGCGGCAATCTCAATGGACTTATACGGCAGTATCACTGGACTTATACGGCAGTACCACTGGACTTATACAGCAGTATCACTGGACTTATATGGCAGTACCACTGGATTTATATGGCAGTACCACTAGACTGGATTTAAACGGCAGTACCACTGGACTTATACGGCAGTACCACTGGACTTATACAGCAGTATCAGTGGACTTATACGGCGATACCACTGGACATATACGGCAGTATCACTGGACTTATGCTGCAGACTCAATGGACTTATACGGCAGTATCACTGGACTTATACGGCAGTACCACTGGACTTATACGGCAGAACCACTGGACTTATACAGCAGTATCACTGGACTTATATGGCAGTACCACTGGACTTATATGGCAGTACCACTAGACTGGATTTAAACGGCACTACCACTGGACTTATACGGCAGTACCACTGGACTTATACAGCAGTATCAGTGGACTTATACGGCGATACCACTGGACATATTCAGCAGTATCACTGGACTTATGCGGCACTATCACTGGACTTATATGGCAGTACCACTGGACATATATGGCAGTATCACTGGACTTATACGGCAGTATCACTGTACTTATATGGCAGTACCACTGGACTTGACTTATATGGCAGTACCACTGGACTTATACGGCAGTACCACTGGACTTATACGGCAGTATCACAGGACTTATACGGCAGTATCACTGGACTTATACCGCAGTACCAATGGACTTAAACGGCAGTACCACTGGACTTAAATGGCAGTATCACTGGACTTATACAGCAGTATCACTGGACTTATATTGCAGTATCATTGGACTTATACGACAGTATCACTGGACTTATACAGAGGTACCACTGGACTGGACTTATACGGCAGTACCACTGGACTTATACAGCAGTTCCACTGGACTTATACGGCAGTATCACTGGACTTATATGGCAGTACCACTGGACATATACGGCAGTATCACTGGACTTATACGGCAGTATCACTGGACTTTTACGGCAGTACCACTGGACTGGACTTATATGACAGTACCACTGGACTTATACGACAGTACCACTGGACTTATACGGCAGTACCACTGGACTTATATGGCAGTTCCACTGGACTTATATGGCAGTATCACTGGACTTATATGGCAGTATCACTGGACTTATATGACAGCATCACTGGACTTATATGACAGTATCACTGGACTTATACGGCAGTATCACTGAGACTTATACGGCAGCACAGGGACACCACCACTGGACTGATGCAGCACAACACAGCACCACTGGACTGAACTTATACAGCAGCACTGGACATAGGGCAGCAGAAGACACCACCACTGTGTCTGGACTGATGCAGCACAAGACACCACCACTGGACTGATGCAGCACAAGACAGCACTGGAATGACACATAAGACAGAGCAGGTCACCACACCACTTTCCCGCACAGACAGACACTGAGGAGAGAGACACATCCTCTCGCTACACTCTCCAGGACTGGAGTGAAAATGGCGGCGATGTGCGGTTCCTTATATGGAATCCAAAACCCGCAAGAATCTGACAGCGAAGTGATGACGTTTTGCCTCGTTCTGGTTTCTGAGTCTGGCGGGAAGTCCTGAGCCGGACTCGGATCCGGGCTCGGGACATGATATTCGGTAGGGTTCGGTTCTCAGATAACCAAACCCGCTCATCTCTATTTAGAAATGTACCAAAGGGACTTCCGGGGGTGGAGCATCATGTATGGCTGCTTCTTATCACAGCTCCTGCATGTCAGGAAAAATCTAACTACAGCCAGCCTCTAAAATCATCTGGAAAAGGTGCTATCCTATCCCTATACCTTCCTTGAGGCTTGGAGTAGCTGAGGATTTGTGATTTTTGGCAGGACCAATCTTTGTTCCCCGAAACCCAGCCCTGATACAGAGGCGTGCATGACCGCCGGACATTCTGCCGTGAACACTGGGCTTCACTGCTTCGATGAGTCCGTACTGCTTTAACTATATTACCGACTTCCCAATAATAACCTGGAGCTGCTGGTCTCCGCGCTCAGTGTCAGAGTGGTGCTCGGCGCCACACGTGGCATCATGATATGAGGACTGAGCGAGTTGCGGTGGACTATTTTACTTACCTATTACCCGGTAATTCACTTTGATTGCCATAGATCGTTGCTGTGTATTGGACTGGTGCCATTTGCTTCTACTGAGAAGCTGCTGGGGAGTCGCTGGAGGCTGCTGGACGCAGCGGCCTGCCTGTCTGGTGATTGTCTGGCTGTGGACCTTAATCTCATGCTTGCAAAATCAGCGTTGATGTCCTCCTGTTTGAACCGGAATTTCTGGTAGTAACATCTTTAGGGAGGTTTTTGGAACTGAACATCTGGATATTAATAAGGGACACATTTCACCCAATAGTAGTAATACACAGAGTGTATAGCATTGACTAACTTTGCTACTAATTTTGTATTACTAGTAGTGGATATCTTTTTCACATTCTTTTGAACTTGAAAAAGAGGACAGTTTGATTGTATACACCATTCACAGGAATTTCTCCCTGAGCTTACTGGGAACTTCTAATTAACTTCTGCCACCAGAGGTGTAGCGTGTAGCCACGGTGCCCGAAGCATGTGCATGCTATGGCGCCCCACCCCCAAGTGTGCACGTAGGGTTAAATTAAAGGGGTATCTTCCCATGACTGTTTCCCCCCTGTGTCTCCCCATGGCTGCCTCCCCCCAGTGTCTCCCCATGGCTGCTTCCCCCCCCCCCTTTAGCTCCCCAAGACTGTCTCTCCCCTCCTCTGTATTCCCATGGCTGCTTTCCCCCTGTGTCTTTCCATAGCTCTCCCCCATGTCTTGTCTCCGCATGGCTGCCCTCCCGTGTCTCTACATGGCTGCCCCCTCTGTGTCTCAGCTTGGCTGCCCCCCCATGTCTCTGCATGGCTGCTGCCCACCCCCCCGTGTCTCTGCATGGCTGCCCCCCCACGTGTCTCAGCATGGCTGCCCCCCCCCCGTGTCGCAGCACGGCTGCCCTCCTGTTATTCAGTCTGGGGTCACCAGGGGGGTGGGGGGGAGCATCCATCCCTCCAACAGAGAAGCCGCCGAGCTGCTACTGGCAGGATTGCGGACGCAGCACCCTTGGCAGAGACAGGCGCCTGGAGCATGAGCTCCACTTGCACCACCCTTGCTACGCGCCTGTCTGCCACCTAATGTCTTCTAGGGTTATGACAACATAACTTTGCTGTTGAAAATGCACATTTATTGGTTGTGCTACCTAAAGTATATGACGGTTTAATATTAGTTATTGTTACTTATACTGGGTTTCTGATCAGGAATACTTTGATATTTCCTATATATCTGCGTTCATTCGTCTGATCATCTTTATAGAGTAGATTTCAGGATGGACTTGACATTTAGTGGTTAAAAGTGCTTTGTCTACTTTAAATCTTAGTACTATCTAATGGTTATACCGTTTTGTGTACCTTATAATTTACCACTAATTCTATTCTAGAATTTCTTTACTCTACTCTCTCTGGATCACTCTACTTTTTAAGACATCTGGGTACACGTTGCAATGTCTCTGTTGGACAGGAAACTAGATGACATCTTGATGTCTTTGCAGGATGTTCTGTCATGCCTTGATGTCTCACCTGTTTCGAGTTCCCAACATACTCTTAATTATAGTGTTAATATACCATTTACAATGTTGAATGATACTCACAAATCTTCTCAAGAAATTACTTTTATGCCTACTGTTTTGACCAATTTGATTACACCTGAGCTTTGTCCTAAAGCTACTCCATTTCATATACATAAGTAGTCTGCGGAGTTTACTTTGACTAAATCGTCTCCTTTGGGTCATGTGTCTGTGTTTACAAATGTACCTTTAACTAACTTGATTACTCCTGATCTTTATCTTACAATTACAAATATTGGCATGGCTAAGGCAATTGGGGAATTCCAGTGGCCAACTTGGGATTTTGAGAACCTCCTGAGACTAGTTATAACTAGCCTCCCTGTCTCTCCAAATTGTCCCTTTGTCACTCCTAAACAGGGAGAGGGTTGATGTCTAAAGTGGCTTGTCTACATATCCGTATTTGGCTGGCTTGTTTTCTCTCACGAAATCTATGTGATTTCCCTCAGGCAACATTTCTTACCCATGATTGACACTTCTCTCTAATGCTTCTGGACAAAAATATTGCTTCTGGCTCAGATCTGTCTACGCTATTCAGTTTACATATGTAACTGTCTACAGTAACCTGTTTACCTCAGTCATATGGTATACTGTTCCTTTTACATTTTATTGCATAAAATGTTAAGTAAATGATTATTTGTAATGTCTACTGTGCTTGTTTTATTATTGTGACACACTAAGCAAAAATATATACTGGTCTATATGATGTTTGTAACAAAGCACAATTATATATTTAATTTCTATGTTGATTTATCAACCCTTTTTTGTAATTGTATTGGTACAGATGGGTCCTCAGTTATTTTGGCTGGCTGAGGCGTTAGTTGCGATCGGGCATATGCAGCTTGCATGGGCGCAAGGAGGTGCGCCTAGTCGTAGGGAGGCACATCTAGTCGTAGGGAGGCGCACAGAGCGTTTGGTGTTAACTTTAAGTGTAATACCTGCGATCATCCACCAGATGTCGCTTTTTAAAATCACCACTGCGCATGCGTGTGGTCTCCATTAAAAATACAATAAAGAAATACATAGTAAGAACTACTTTACTGGTGCTTCTCATTACGCTACAATGTCCTACATTATGTCATACAGTATATTACAGTGTACAGACATAAATACAGTAGTACAGTATATACAGATGCAAACGAACATGATAAAGCCACAGTATAGTCCATTGATGTTAGGTATATGTGAGTGTCCAAGTCCCGCAGACAAATCAACAAATAAAACCCGTAGTGTATACAGACACAAACGAACGTGTTAAAAATACATTATGGTCTATTGATGTTAGGGATATTATGTTAGCATCCTAATCCCGTAGCCATTACGGCATAATAAAAACCAATGGGCTTTTTCATCTGGATGCGGCGACGTGTCCAAGTAGTGAAGTGTTCCACTTCCCATGCTTAGAGTTCCGGGTTCAATTCCTAAAGTACGGATGCATGTTAGTTTCTTCCAGACACATTTTTAATTTATTTATTTTTGTATCTATCATACTGTACTATACTTTCACATTCAATAGAAGTGTGCACACAAGTTTTACATAAAGCAGGGCAAAGCTGCAGGATCGTTTCTACTATAAAATATATAGCAGCTACGAAGATAAGGTTCTATGCACCGTACGTTACACATACAATTCTGTAGCAGGGCAGACTCGATTGAAATGGCCACCACCTGTGAGTCCTTGCCTCTTGGCAGCCCTCAGCTATGGAGCGAGCGATGGCATAGGTTTTGCAAGTTACAGGGCAATTCTGAAGGAGCGTTACAATCCCCCTAGCTAAAATACACAGGGGCAATAGGGCTAGGCGAGCTCTATGCACATTATGGATACACCAGACTCGATCACTTAGCAAGTTTACAAAATGGTCGCAGCCCGACTCCCCCTGCTTCGTGGCAGCACTCGGCTATGGAGCGAGCAACGGCATAGGTTTTGCAGGCTATGGGGCAATGCTGAAGGAGCTTCACAATCCCCTAGCTAAAATCACAGGGGTGATAGAGCTAGGCGAGCTCTATGCACATTATGGTACACCAGACTCGAACACATAGCAAGTTGACAAAATGGCTGACACGAGTTATCCCTTGCCCCATGGAGGCCCTCGGCTATGGAGCGAGTGACGGCACAGGTTTTGCAGGCTATGGGGCAATGCTGAAGGAGTGTCACAATCCCCTAGCTAAAATACACAGGGGTGATAGGGCTAGGCGAGCTCTATGCACATTATGAATACACCGGACTCGATTGCCTAGCAAGTTGACAAAATGGGCGCCGCCCAACTCCACCCACCTTGTGGAAGCGATTGGCTATGGAGCAAGCGACAGCATAGGTTTTGCAAGCTAGGGGGCAATGCTGAAGGAGCGTCACAATCCCTTAGCTAAAATACACATGGGCAATGAGGTCCCGTAGAGTGATCAATTAATAAATATAGTGTATACAGACACAAAACAAGGAGTTTAAGCAACAGTACAGTATGGTCCATTGAAGTCAGAGGTACAGTATAGTACAGTACATGAGCGGCCAAGTCCCCTAGCCATTAGGGCATAATCTAAAACCAATGGCAAGGGATCACTGCTTACTGTACATTTAGACATGAGCTTGTTTATCTGTCATGAGGCTTTTTTTCCCTGACACTATTTTTTTTCTATTGTAATGTACTGTACTGTTACTGTACTTTACAGTCAATAGAGATACTGTTTGCACACAGGTTTTACATGAATCAGGGCAATGCTGCAGGAGCGTCTCAATACGCTATCTAAAATACACCACGACTATGGGTGGGGATACAGTAAGTGGGTTCTGTCACCATAAGCTGTGTGCTGTGTACAGCAGATGTCCGTCTGGGATTCATTGGTGTGTTTGTAATTAAAAAAATTTTTTTTACTGTACATTTAGTGTAAACAGTATATAGTACATCTAATACACATTTCCTGTGGAAAAGACTGTACAGTCCTGTACAGGACTGTACATGGAGCGTTTTCTTTACTGATCCATTTATTTAATTTTATTTATTCACTCTGTACACTAAACCTTCGGTCCTCCAGCTGTTGCTGAACGAACTACACATACAGTGCCAGCATGCCTTGGTAGTTTTGCTATTTTGCTATGCTAAAACTGTTGCAGGGCATGCTGGGATGTTTAGTTCAACAACAGCTGGAGGACCGAGAGTTTCCCATCCCTGATATACAGTATTGAACAGTGTTTCTTTGGAAACTGACTTACTGTACAGTATATAGATCAGCCTACTGTACACCCAACAATTTTATTTGCCATAATACTGTAGAATACTGTATGTATAAAGTACCATATTAAAGAAGCAACTTAAGAAAAATCACAAAGCATGGCGACTGTACTTTAAGTCCTCTTATAGTCTGAGATTTCAAGCCATGCCATACTGTACATGGCAGAATAAAGTAGATACTGTACAGTACTGTATGGACAGACCTCTACTGTATGCATTAAATTCCAAATGCAATTTAGAGTAACCTTGTTCAAAGTCTTTTGTATGTTTAAATATAGACTAGATGGTCCAAGTGGTTCTTACAGTATCTTCCATCAAAATCTATGTTTCTTTGTACAGTACCTACTGTATTACTAATAAAACATTTGCACCTCACACTTCTGAGTATTAGGAGATATTGAGATACTATACAGTACAGTAAGAAGCTTGCTGGTACACAGGATGTGTTCTCTACCACAGGGGAGGCTAGGAGGGGGTTGCTTAGAGCCAGGACAGCTTTGCACAAATACTGTACAGTAGCAGTCATACTGTACCTGTATTGACTGACGAAAATCACTGTCCTTACAAATTCCTTGTTGTAGCCCAGGCTGCGGTTAACATTCTGGGAGATTTGATTTAATGTACTGTACTGTATGATGCAGGTGATTAGGAGATATGAATTGCAATTTGGAGACTCCTGCAATATCCGTGAGGGTAGGCAACTACTGTACTGTATGAACCATCAGAATATGTGTGGAGAGAATTTACCCTCCACTGCGTAAAGGAAGCATTCAGTACAATTGTGCAAAGTTCTCAAATGCTTTTTTATTGCATAAAATAATTAAAAACAAATACACACATCATGTATAACCATGTAACATACAGTCTTATACTGAAAAATTTAAGCACACTTGACTATTAATACAGTAATGTACAGTACCTAAAAACATACTGTACAGTACAGTATGCAGCTTAGACAAATCACAATTCTCCATATTGGTGCTTATTAGAATTCATGTTACTCTAAAACAGCAAAGGTACTGTACACAGTACCAGTACTGTATGGGAAACTAATGTCCAAGATTCTTGAGGGTGCATAGCCCCTCTGAGTTTGGGAGCCTGGTACAAGCATACACCTTTGTCCCCGGTGTTGCCATACCTGGCTGCTGTGTCCACCAGTGACTGACATCACAATACATGTCCGCCGAGTTGTGACATCATGCATGACACATTGTTACAGTCAGGGGGTTATAGGTCACAGGCCTCACCAGGAAGGATCCTGGTAGGCTGATGTGTCTGTGTGGCCTATTTTAGGTTTTTCCATGTGGCCCCAGTCCACATATGACAGGAGGCCCACCCACCACACTCAGTACACTGCATTGTCCCGATTCATGGCTTCGTGGTTTGTTATACTGTGCCTCTTGAGCTGCCCATCTTGAAACACTTCTAGCCAATAGTACAGGACCACTTTTATTTCCCAATCTGCCCCTCAGACACACCGGCAGCAAAGACGCAAGGAAAGCTGCATTTGCATACAATCAGGCCCTATAAGGCAATTACCCATTGTCAGGATGGTCGACTTATTGTTGTTAGTGTTTTCTACCAAAATAAAGTATAATGTACAGCTCAGTAAATACAGTAATGTACAGTAAAGCTACTGTACATAAGTCATTAGCAAGATACTGTACGGTCTTACTGTAAAGGTGTGATACAGTACTTTACTATACACAGCAACCTCAGGAGTTATTGTACTGTACTTTAGAAGTACTATACTGTCTCACTGAGCTTGCAGTACAGTACTGTACCCAGAAATACTAAAAATCTGAATACAGTACTGTAAGTACTGTTCTGTAGTTTGGAGCAGAGGATGGAAAGGGCGGCGGGTGTGGCTAAGATCAAATAAGGTTTGAGCTAAAAATATTGTAAAGAAGGGTCATACTAGATGGACACAGTGGTTCTTATCTGCCATAAAATTCTACTGTATGTTTCTACAGTACAGTACTGTACGTTTGTTTCTATGTTTAATAACAGTTCTCCCCCATAGCGACACATCAAACTGTACATTTACCCCCATGTACCATACCGTACTGTATAATGGAATATTTATTGAAAAGCATCAATATAAATGTAAAAAAGGTCTTTATTACAAAATCAGACTTCATGTACTGTACTGATCAAAAATGTACACTACTCTATTATTCAGGACGTATAAATCTGTAAAGAACTGTTCATACACATCAATAACAGTACTACTGTGTAGTATAATGTATATTATTGTACATTAGCTTACGCAATATTCAGACAAAGGCAATTTTATAAACATTTTTAATAAAGCATCGATTTAAATTTTATACAGAAAATACAGTACAGAACTACATATTTGTGGCTTGACCATTTCTTTCAACTATAACAGGTAATACTTTATACAGGTGATTTATATAATTATTACAATGTTCAGGTGTAAGTAAATCTAGCCAAAATTTTTGGATTCCATCCAACAGCTGCTGTTTTGTTGTTGGCTTCGCAACACTCCTAATGTATCTCTTCAATTGAGCCCACACTAATTCAATTGGATTCAAGTCCGGTGATCTAAAAAAAAACAGTACAGAAAAAAATGTTTGTTAATTAATGAAGTTAAAAAGAGAAAATAAAACATACAGTATTGTACTGTTCATTAAATATAAAAATACATTTACAGTACTAGAGTGCTATCCAAAATTTTACTTGTACAGTATTAAAACAATACTCACTCTGGTAGTGTGCGTTCCCAACTAATACCTTTCTCTTCCATAAATTTGGCTGAGGCAGAGTGTTTAAGATCATTGTCTTGGAATATCCTGTGATGAGATGGGTAATATTTACTCACGAATGGCACCATACATCCCTCTACTATTTTTTCTTGGAAGAATTGCTTATCCACGATCCTACAGAAATAAGAAAATGTTGTTCATTAATAAGCAACTCATTTTATTGTGCAGTTACATGTATTGTACAGTACAGCGTGTATTTTTACAGAATACAGGCACAGAATAAAGTACAGTACCTTCGAAAAATAATAGGGGACCAGCTCCTAATCGTGATATGCCTCCCCATACATGGACGTCAATGGATGCTTTGGGCGTGGCTTTAATGAGATATGGTGACATTTCCGGAATGACATTCTGGAGAACCTCTCAAGAGCAACAGACGATTCATCTGTGAAAATTACATCATGAAATGTTTCACTACTCTCAATCGCATATAGTGTATTGAGTATACCCTGTATACTATTTATATACACTGCTCAAAAAAAATAAAGGGAACACTTAAACAACACAATGTAACTCCAAGTCAATCATACTTCTGTGAAATCAAACTGTCCACTTAGGAAGCAACACTGATTGACAATCAATTTCACATGCTGTTGTGCAAATGGAATAGACAACAGGTGGAAATTAAAGGCAATTAGCAAGACACCCCCAATAAAGGAGTTGTTCTGCAGGTGGTGACCACAGACCACTTCTCAGCTCCTATGCTTTCTGGCTGATGTTTTGGTCACTTTTGAAAGCTGGAGGTGCTTTCACTCTAGTGGTAGCATGAGACGGAGTCTACAACCCACACAAGTGGCTCAGGTAGTGCAGCTCATCCAGGATGGCATATCAATGCGAGCTGTGGCAAGGAGGTTTGCTGTGTCTGTCAGTGTAGTGTCCAGAGCATGGAGGCGCTACCAGGAGACAGGCCAGTACATAAGGAGATGTGGAGGAGGCCGTAGGAGGGCAACAACCCAGCAGCAGGACCGCTACCTCCGCCTTTGTGCAAGGAGGAACAGGAGGAGCACTGCCAGAGCCCTGCAAAATGACCTCCAGCAAGCCACAAATGTGCATGTGTCTACTCAAATGATCAGAAACAGCCTCCATGAGGGTGGTATGAGGGCCTGACGTCCACAGGTGGGGGTTGTGCTTACAGCCTAACACCATGTAGGACATTTGGCATTTGCCAGAGATCTATGTTTCTATGTAACACCAAGATTGGCAAATTCACCACTGGCGCCCTGTGCTCTTCACAGATTAAAGCAGGTTCTCACTGAGCACATGTGACAGACTTGTCAGAGTCTGGAGACGCCAAGGAGAATGTTCTGCTGCCTGCAACATCCTCCAGCATGACCGGTTTGGCAGTGGGTCAGTCATGGTGTGGGGTGGCATTTCTTTGGGGGGCCGCACAGCCCTCCATGTGCTCACCAGAGGTAGCCTGACTGCCATTAGGTACCGAGATGAGATCCTCAGACCCCTTGTCAGACCATATGCTGGTGCGGTTGGCCCTGGGTTCCTCCTAATGCAAGACAATGCTAGACCTCATGTGGCTGGAGTGTGTCAGCAGTTCCTGCAAGATGAAGGCATTGATGCTATGGTCTGGCCCGCCCGTTCCCCAGACCTGAATCCAATTGAGCACATCTGAGACATCATGTCTCGCTCCATCCACCAACGCCACGTTGCACCACAGACTGTCCAGGAGTTGGCGGATGCTTTAGTCCAGGTCTGGGAGGAGATCCCTCAGGAGACCATCTGCCACCTCATCAGGAGCATGCCCAGGCATTGTAGGGAGGTCATACAGGCACGTGGAGGCCACACACACTACTGAGCCTCATTTTGACTTGTTTTAAGGACATTACATCAAAGTTGGATCAGCCTGTAGTGTGTTTTTCCACTTTAATTTTGAGTGTGACTCCAAATCCAGACCTCCATGGGTTAATAAATTTGATTTCCATTGATAATTTTTGTGTGATTTTGTTGTCAGCACATTCAACTATGTAAAGAACAAAGTATTTAATAAGAATATTTCATTCATTCAGATCTAGGATGTGTTATTTTAGTGTTCCCTTTATTTTATATATATAGTATACAGGGTTTACTCAATATAGTATATGCCTGTACAGTACAGTATATACTGTACTGTATACAGTATACTATATATATACAAAGTACATACACTTCATATCAACAGTCAGGCGGCACTCAGATGAATAAACAAGCAACAGGCAGTTGTAAATGCAACGTTTCAAAGAAGTTGGCTTCGACCTAATGACAAAGTAAACTGATTCGAAACGTTGAATTTACAACTGCCTGTTGCCTGTTTATTCATCTGTGTGCCGCCCGACTGTTGCTTTAGATTGGACACGCTGTGTTACTGTACAATACCTACTGTAGGAAGGCTCCAGCTAATCTGATTATTGGGAGTACTGCTTGAAACACACATTTAGATATATATACAGTATATATATATATATATATATATTTATGTGTATGTATATATATATATATATATATATATATATATTTATGTGTGTGTGTATTTATATATATATATATATATATATATATAGTATACACTCTGTATAATGATTTACGTCATTGTTTTATCACTTATCATGGTATTATTAACTGTGAATTTGTGTGCATTTATGCTTTATACTGCTTTCAGTATTTTATCTTGTAGCGCCAAAGGTCCATCCCATTTTCCGTCGCATCCTCCTAACGCTGGCGATCGATATGTCCAGGTCATACTTGGAATGGAGAATTCGTTTTATTTGCAAAGCAGTATGCTCATCATCCTCATGAGTTAGTTCCTCCACAATTTCTTGTACTCTCCTACAGTACTATACAGTATGAACAATACAAAATTAATGAACAGCACAATCACAGGAAGATACAGTGTTCCTTTTTTTCTTTACTATTACAACAAAACTGAATACTGTATACAGTAAGTCAGTTAAACATTACAGTACTGTACAGTACGTATCATGTGCATTTTGTTGGTAATGCAAATCTGGGCATTGTTCTCTCGAAAGCATGATAGCGCACCGTTTATAAAGTGACTATAATGCCATTTTCCTTGAGCATGGATCTCTTTGTTGCTTTTATGTTCTTTTTTCATGTTGGTGATTATCTTGCTCATACTTTTGTTGATAGTTACTGGCATGTTGTCCAACCGTAACTCCTGTGTGGAGAAAAAAACATTTGTGAATACTGTATTCTGAAATTTACACATCTGAAAATTTGCAACGGTTTTATGATAAAAGCTATTACTGTACATGTTTACTATACAGTACCTGATGTACTGTATACTGTACTGTACTGAAAATACCAAATCAGTGTTATGGACTGCAATTACATTCCTGTAGAAACAGTTGAATGGGCATGGGCCCTGTGAGACTTACAGTACTGTACAGCATAAGGGACGACTGACGTACTGTACCAGCATTACATACAGTAAATGTCACTACTGTATGTAAATTCTTCAATTATTGCCTACCAGCAATGCTGCTTACTGTGTATTAAATACTGTAGGCCTAAATGTGTGTCTCAATACGGTAGTTAAAAAACACAGGGGGCTATGGGGATAAGCGAGCTCAATGCACCGTAAGATACTGTACACCAGACTCAGGGGCATATCCAGAACTTTGTGAATCCCATACTGTAGCAACATTTTGAAAGGGCTTGTAAAGAGACTCTTCTCTGCAGCAGTTTTTTTTTTTTTTTTTTTATTCCCTATAATAGTGTCCTGCAGTACTGTACTGTGCTTCATTTTCTGAAACATAGCAGAGCCTTATTTAATGTTATGCCCCATAGTAGTGCCCTAGCTTCTTTTATGAATCATACTGTAGTAGTGAATAAGTTCACCCTACAGTACTGTACTGTATGTCACATTTCAGAGCTGCCAGTACACATTATGCCACACAGTACCCTCAATTCACACTATTATATACTGTATAGTGCTCTCCATTTGTATTGTGCCTCATTACAAAGCTCCTGTCCATATAACATTAAAATGCCCTACAGTTCATGTTATACTGTCGCACACTACAATGGGGTGTGGTATGTTAGGTCGACAATAAGTAGGTAGACATTATTTGAGTTGACCACTATTGGTCAACAGTAAATAGGTCGACATGGATGCTAGGTCGACAGGGTCTTTAGGTCGACAGGTGAAAAGACCCCATAGCAGCTGCACTGCCTACACCTACAGTATACTATGGTACAGTAGCCCATGCACATTATGGATACACCGGCCTTAATCGCCTAGCAAGTTGACAAAATGGCCGCTGCCCGACTCCCCCACCTCGTGGCAGTGCCCGGCTATGGAGCGAGCGACAGCATAGGTTTTGCAGACTACGGGGCAATGCTGAAGGAGCGTCACAATCCCTTTGCTAAAATACACAGAGGCGATAGGGCCAGGCAAGCTCTATGCACATTACGGTACACCGGACTTGATCGCATAGCAAACTGAGAAAATGCCCACCGCACGTTACCCCCCCCCCCCCTGGCCTCGTGGCAGCGCTCAGCTATGGAGCGAGTGACGGCATAGGTTTTGCAAGGTATGTGGCAATGCTGAAGGAGCGTCACAATCCCCTAGCTAAAATACACAGGGGGCAATAGGGCTAGGTGAGCTCTATGCACATTACGGTACATCGTACTCGATCGCATAGCAAGTTGACAAAATGTCTGCTGCCCGACTTCCCCCACCTCGTGGCAGTCCTCAGCTATGGAGCGAGCGACGGCATAGGTTTTGCAAGCTATGTGGCAATGCTGAAGGAGCTTCACTATCCCCTAGCTAAAATACACAAGTATAGTACAGTACAGTAAGGATATTAATTTAAATATATAAATAAATGGAAACAGTAAATGAAAGAATTACCAATCAAATACTGTATGGAGAAACTGTAGAAACTAGCTGGAACAAGTGAGGCCAGCAAAAGAGTTCAATAGCAGGAACACAGAGAGCAAATTAGCAGGAGAAGATTCGAAGGCTGGAGACGATCCACACAGCAAGTCTGATTACGAGGAAACAGCTTTGCAGAGTGGTTACTGGGCTGTGACTGAGATGCTGTTTTATCCTGATTCAAACAAAGGAAATTCTTCCTGCTCAAAGCATGCTCTGTGATTGGTGTAGGGATGAATGCACCTACACAGGCACCAATAACAGAGCATGCTTTGAGCGGGAATAATTTCCTTCATGCAGATGTACCCTGATTTATGTAAAACTTGTGTGCCCCCTTCCATGTATTGCAATGGATTACAAAGAAAAATAAATTAATAAAGTGAGTGTCAGGGGAAAAAAATATATAGATTGGCACTTTGGGAATCGAACCTGGGACTCTCAGCGTGGGAGGTGGAAGCCTTCATCGCTTGCCCAGATTGCTGCATGGAAGATACACATGTGTAAAAGTAATGCAAGCAGTGATTCCGTCCCATTGGTGTTCATATATGCCGTTAGGGGATTCGGACGCTCATATGCAAAACACGGTATTTAGTGCACTGTACATACTTTAAAATCAATGAGCTACATTATTCCTTTCACACATTAGTTGCATCTGTATACACAAGTGTTTTAACATGTTTATTTGCATCTGTATAAACTATTTTTTTTTTTACTCTCTCCGTCTGACCATTGGTCACCATCTGTGTGTACAGCATGCAGTACAGGACTGTATATTAACATTACAGTCGTCACTGACCATTTGCCAGAGCTTGTACTGTAGATCAATCTGCCGCTATTCAAACTAAAGTACTGGATTAGTGGTGCATTAGCCACCCAGTGGTGGAGATGAGTATTGCATGCTGAGTATGTAATCATGCCTCAACAAGCCTGTCCGTGATTAAACTCAGCAACCTAAGCTATCACCTAGGCATGACTAAACCTCCATCTAGGTGCAGAAACAGCCAAGATAATGGAGGACCCATCTGTATAAGTATTTCTCAAGTTATGATGTGTAAAGAAAAAGCAAAGGACACTCATGTTGTTCAGAGTCAATGTCAGTTTATTTGTAATCTTTGCAATAAAATCATCTATGAAAAAAAACAAGAAATGTACTAAAGTAAAACTTTCCAATCCAGTGGTGCATTTATAATGAGTGCAGTTTGTGCAGCACCCATACTGTATACCAAGGGCTGCACTTGCATCCACAAACAGTAGGTATATTAAGTGCTGCTCTGAGATGGGGACCTGCCACCCCATTTGTAAACCCGCTCTATTCTATGCAGAGTATTTTTTATAACTAGAAATTATATTTGCAATAGTAGTACCTCTTTAAAAAAGGGAAAAAAATCATGATAGGCAAAACAAACAGGCCTAGATTTATCAAAACACAACAAAGGAATTGTGCTGCGACTGTGTCTAGTTTTGCTCATCAAACTATCCTAATCACAGACAGATGATATTAAATGCACGTTCGCCTCTATAAGGAGATGTGTGAACTCCTATAGTTTTTTAGAACAAGAAAAGAGAAAAATAGAAGCGCTCATGTCATTTATATTATCAACCAAAGAATCATTGAACATTAAAAATATATATTTATTATTAAGAAATAATATAAAAAAAACTCTTTCTTTAAGACAGATCGTAAAACATGCACAATGTGCTAACCCTGTTGTCACTGAAAGAATGTAAATATAAGAGCACACAATTTAAATATAATAATCCAATGATTAACTGAGACTGTGGAATAAAATGAATAGCTACTTATAGTTCAAAATGTAGCAGGCAGTTTCTCAATAAATATGCAACACTGTAGCAAGTATTGTTGTATAGTAATTATTCCTGCTGATTTGGATACAGTGTTTATTAGATGCAATGTTTGCTGTTTATGACTGGAGGCTCAAAGAGGTATATTGAAGCCGTTTTTGTGAGGATACCTCGCATTTCGTCACGTGTCCCGGGATCTGTACAGCAGCCTCGGGTCAGCTACCTCAGCCTTCCCTTTGCCCTTGGTAGACGCGGCTGAGTATAACTGGCGGACCGCACACCTGTCTTCTCTCCGGTAATCTGCAGCGGGCGGCGCTCGCCCGGAGAAATTGTGGACATAGACGCTAGCGGGACTTTGTGGCTTACACAGTCATTCAAGCCATCTATTTTCCAGTTATATATCCTGCTGGGCATACGCAATATATACCCGAGGACGCTCGGGTTTACCGGCCCCATTGGAGAGGTAATAATAGATATGCTTATTGTTTTATGTTAGCTCTCTGAACCTTGAGGTATCCTCACAAAAACGGCTTCAATATACCTCTATGAGCCTCCAGTCATAAACAGCAAACACTGCATCTAATAAACACTGTATCCAAATCAGCAGGAATAATTACTATACAACAATACTTGCTACAGTGTTGCATATTTATTGAGAAACTGCTTGCTACATTTTGAACTATAAGTAGCTATTCATTTTATTCCACAGTCTCAGTTAATCATTATATTTACATTCTTTCAGTGACAACAGGGTTAGCACATTGTGCATGTTTTTACGATCTGTCTTAAAGAAAGAGTTTTTTTTATATTTTTTCTTAATAATAAATATATATATTTTTAATGTTCAATGACTCTTTGGTTGTTTTCAAGACCTTGATAAAATAAATGACATGAGCGCTTTTATTTTTCTCTTTTCTAGATTTATCAAGCCTTGGAAAGTGATAAATTGCACGGTGAATAATTACCAGCCAATCAGCTCCTAACTGCCATGTTACAGGCTGTGTTTGAAAAATGACAGTTAGAAGCTGATTGGTAAGGTACTTTGGGGTCTATTTACTAAGCTTTAGATGGAGATAAAGTACCAGCCAATCCACTCCTAACTGAAATGTCACATGCTTGGTTTGAAAAATGACAGGAGATGATTGCTGGTACTTTAACTCCATTGACTTTATCTCCATCCAAGGCTTAGTAAATAGACCCCTAAATCTCTGTGCAATTTATCACTCTCTAAGGCTTGATAAATCTGGGCCATGATCCTCACATACTGTAAATCAAAATATTCATAAGTAATCTTCCCCTATGTGGATAAAGTAATCCGAATTCCATGATACACGTATGTTTCTAGTAGCATAGTTCATGTCTTATATACTCTATTTAACTACTCTAAAAGCAATACTTCATCTTCTGCACTTGTTTGGCCTGATACTGTAAATTTGAAATTAATTGGGATGATATAAAGTATTGCTGTATAAATGAAGTTAGGTTATTTCAGTGACTGTCAAGATATTGCAGGTACAAGTATAACTCTAGACTACATTTTTTAATCTGTTAGGTACCTGTTCTACTAGAGTCTAGTAGAACATGACTTAAACAAAAAATGTCTCGGTACTAGTTGCTAGGTAGAATGGGTGCACATAGATTAAAATCAACATAAAAGAACATACTAGTCAATAGCAGCTGTTAAAAAGGGAGAGTACTCTACCCTTAGAAAACACAAACTAAATACACAAATAGCAGCGCTTATTAAAAAGATATGTACCTTTATTAATACAATTTAAAGAATTCAATAATTGTTAATAACAAATCTCATCCTACGTGCCGGTCAGTCCTGCAAAGCATTAGACAAAGTGTAATTTAGTTAGAAGTATTTAGCAGAGCAGTGATTAGTGCCACTGATATTGGCTGATTAGTTGCAACAAACGTCAGAGATAATGTTAGTGATTAGTACAGCATGCTGTTTCCTTTAGCTTTACCACAATAGCAGTGGTCCACACTGATTAGTGAGTGAAAAACCTGCTATTACTATTACTTGTCCGGTACCGGTCCGATTCTTAATTTACCTGCAGGCACCTTTCCACTGTTTGGACACTCCAGATATGGCACCTATAATGGGATAATCAAAGCACCAGGAGCCGGGAGACACCACTCATGGAACCAAAGGCTTAAGCAGGTTTTTCACTCACTAATCAGTGTGGACCACTGCTATTGTTGTAAAGCTAAAGGAAACAGCATGCTGTACTAATCACTAACATTATCTCTGACGTTTGTTGCAACTAATCAGCCAATATCAGTGGCACTAACCATTGCTCTGCTAAATACTTCTAACTACATAGTCAAGAGACTAATAATCAGCTGAACTTGAAAAGCCTGTGTACTAACCATTACCAATAAGGCTTGGAACTTAATTACACTTTGTCTAATGCTTTGCAGGACTGACCGGCACGTAGGATGAGATTTGTTATCTAGTAGAACATGTACCTAGCAATATCAAAAAGTTTGGTTCTCTTTTGGACTTACATAAATGATAATTTGAGTCTACTGAGTATAATATAATATAATATAATATAATGTCTGGGCCCCCGATACCAGCAACAGTGGAATCTGTGACAGGCTCCAAAAGCCCCACACCTATCAGCTGTCTGCCTGGCAGGTGCCAGGTCAGCATCCTTCAATGTAGTTCTCACGCCTTCTGTTCATGGGTGTCACCATCTTGAGATCAGGTCAGCTGGCTGTCCAGCCAATCAGAAGCACTAGAGTCACAATCCCATGTGCAGACAGGACAATCAGCAACCAGAGTTCCTATTTGAACCAGTCAGTACTTGCAATAGTTGCCAGTACTACTTCTCTCTCTTGTAGACTGTGTGCTAGACTTCAGGTCCAAATGTGCTCACATAATTCCTGCATTGTGATTTCCAAGTCTCCAATGTGTTCTAGCTCACTGCAATTTCCAAGTCACTATGATTTCCAAGTCTCCAGTGTTACTAAAGCTCCCATTGATTGACAAGTCACCAGTATTATATAGCTCACAGAGTATCTATCTCTAGAGTTGCCACCTCTCTTTTTCTATTGGCTGTCAGTGCTATTCAATTCCCTGTACACCTTTCATCTCATCTAGCATCATCTGTGCAGTTATTCACTGCTCCTGCTACCACCTTGTTTCTCCAGGCTACCTGCACTCATCTGCTATTTATCTCAACTGTAACCAGCCTGTGCTAAAGTCCTGAAATACTCAGCCTTCAGTCTTGTCTTTGTGCCCTCACTAATAGCCTTGGGGGCCCCATTACCAAATCCCAGTTCTCCCAGTGTTGTGACATATACATGATAAAAAATGTATTAAATTGGTGTCATCATTTAAAGAATAAAGAGTGATGTCTCTTGACCAAGTGAAATGCTGCCACTGCATTGTCTGCATTATGGTTGGGCCCTTTGTCAAATTGAAGGAGAACTGTTCAATTGCAGTGCCAGAGCAGATGGACGTCTGGCCCTTGTGCCAAATTGAAAGCAACCATTTCTTGCCAGTGAAATAATTATCTGTTTCTCATATCCTTTAAATCCGAAATTCCCATATAAAATATAGGCTACACGAGTGGTTTTTAGTAGAGCATGACCAAGAGGTTATTCTCATAACAGAGATTTTTTTTATTTATTTATTGCTATCTGCTCTGCTGTATAAGTCATTTTAATAGATTTCTTATACAATGATCTCATTCACTCATGAAGTGATGAAATACTGTATAATGAACATCAGGTAATTAATCTCCTTCATTGAGTGATTCCAAGTGATTAAGCACTCATACTTTACATAAGAGCTTAGTTCACAGATTAAATTGCTTACAGTATGTACTACTAGTCAGAAGAACTAGGACATCTTTTCAACTGAAATGCATGTTTCTTGGTATTGTGATCACAAGGATAGCTATCAGAAATCTAGTGGCGCACAAAGGGGATTTTCAGATTCCCACCCCCTAATGGCATAATGCTGTGATTAACGGTTATCAAATTGGCCCCACCCCTCCCATAAAACAGCGAATCATTCCATAAGGCGGCAGTGCCTAATAATGCTATTTACCTGATCCCACCCACAACAAGAGTGCGACACATCTGAAGGTAACTTATACTGCATCTGAAGGTAAGTTATACACACACATAGTATATGTGTATATACAGTATGTACGTACGTACGTACGTACGTACGTACGTACGTACGTACGTACGTACGTACGTGTATATATATATATATATATATATATCAAGTCCAAAAGAAAGCAGGAGCACTCACCAGTCTTCAAAGTAGCAAAAAGTTTTTTATTTAGATCATCAGTGCAAAGTTCAGATCAACGTTTCGGTCTATATGTAGACCTTTGTCAAGATGATTATAGACTGAAAAGATTACCCTTATGTACCCTATATAAGCCCACCCACCAATCTATCAAAGCAACACCCCCACACCCCATACAAAGACAACAGTGACAATAAACATATCACAGATGCACATAAAACATATAAAGATCAACAATTAAAATGCCAGTCATCACCCTACCTAATTCCAGTCATGATAATAAACACCGATCTTGTGCATACCATTAGAAGCACATTGATGATCTGAGAGCTCCGGCGTGCGTTCCACAGGCATCCTCACTTCCTGCATGTGGAGTGCATCAGCTGACCGGAAGTCAGACGCTACCATGGCAACAAAGCGCCGAGACCAGATAGTACTGAATCCGTTATATTTTCATTAGTATTAAGAGCACAGGTTCCCGCACAAGATCAAGTAATCTCAACTATAATTAAAGATATCCTAAGGGCTCATAATAAAAATCATGAGGTTAAATAATCACTCCGTCTGCCGGAACTAATACGTTGCTATGGCAACTGAACGCCTTATTCGAAATATCAAAAATCTGGACTAGATAGGCAGGGCGAGATTGGTATCAGGGGGAACCATATAGTTAATATGTGCACGCAAATTAGTGCACACGTCGTATACACATAGGTACACATATGCATCCATATGCACACACAGACAACCAGCAGGACTGGATTAAACATATTATAATACCCATTAGAAAATTCTATTAGGGAAAAAAAAAACTGCTCCATAAATAGAGCACTCATATGTTCAAATTGCATATAGGAAAAAAGACCATGTCTATGAATACAAAAAAAGAGGATAATAAATCGCGGATAAGCCACCATCACAGGCAAAAGAAATAAAATAAAAAGAGAGAATGTGTTGAAAAATGAGAAAAATGAAAAAAGTCCAAAGTTATTCCAGAAAAATGCCATAGTGGATGCCATCATTAAGGCCACGAGGTCTTATGGTGTCTAGGCGGTGTATCCAAGCCGCCTCACGTTTCAACAAGAGCTTTGCCCGATCTCCACCTCTTCACCGCCTAGACACCATAAGACCTCGTGGCCTTAATGATGGCATCCACTATGGCATTTTTCTGGAATAACTTTGGACTTTTTTCATTTTTCTCATTTTTCAACACATTCTCTCTTTTTATTTTATTTCTTTTGCCTGTGATGGTGGCTTATCCGCGATTTATTATCCTCTTTTTTTGTATTCATAGACATGGTCTTTTTTCCTATATGCAATTTGAACATATGAGTGCTCTATTTATGGAGCAGTTTTTTTTTCCCTAATAGAATTTTCTAATGGGTATTATAATATGTTTAATCCAGTCCTGCTGGTTGTCTGTGTGTGCATATGGATGCATATGTGTACCTATGTGTATACGTGTGCACTAATTTGCGTGCACATATTAACTATATGGTTCCCCCTGATACCAATCTCGCCCTGCCTATCCAGTCCAGATTTTTGATATTTCGAATAAGGCGTTCAGTTGCCATAGCAACGTTTTAGTTCCGGCAGACGGAGTGATTATTTAACCTCATGATTTTTATTATGAGCCCTTAGGATATCTTTAATTATAGTTGAGATCACTTGATCTTGTGCGGGAGCCTGTGCTCTTGATACTAATGAAAATATAACGGATTCAGTACTATCTGGTCTCGGCGCTTTGTTGCCATGGTAGCGTCTGACTTCCGGTCAGCTGATGCGCTCCACATGCAGGAATTGAGGATGCCTGTGGAACGCACGCCGGAGCTCTCAGATCATCAATGTGCTTCTAATGGTATGCACAAGATCGGTGTTTATTATCATGACTGGAATTAGGTAGGGTGATGACTGGCATTTTAATTGTTGATCTTTATATGTTTTATGTGCATCTGTGATATGTTTATTGTCACTGTTGTCTTTGTATGGGGTGTGGGGGTGTTGCTTTGATAGATTGGTGGGTGGGCTTATATAGGGTATATAAGGGTAATCTTTTCAGTCTATAATCATCTTGACAAAGGTCTACATATAGACCGAAACGTTGATCTGAACTTTGCACTGATGATCTAAATAAAAAACCTTTTGCTACTTTGAAGACTGGTGAGTGCTCCTGCTTTCTTTTGGACTTGTGTTAGAATGGGATCTTGCTCTCATCTATTTGGATGCCACCCCAGCAAATTTATATGCAATACGTGAGTGTGGACACTACCTTGTATATATATATATATATATCTATATATATATATATATTAGTGATGTGCACCGGACATTTTTCGGGTTTTGTGTTTTGGTTTTGGATTCGGTTCCGCGGCTGTGTTTTGGATTCGGACGCATTTTGGCAAAACCTCCCTGAAAATTTTTTGTCGGATTCGGGGTGTGTTTTGGATTCGGGTGTTTTTTTTACAGAAAACCCTCAAAAACAGCTTAAATCATAGAATTTGGGGGTCATTTTGATCCCATAGTATTATTAACCTCAATAACCATAATTTCCACTCATTTCCAGTCTATTCTGAACACCTCACACCTCACAATATTATTTTTAGTCCTAAAATTTGCACCGAGGTCGCTGGATGACTAAGCTAAGCGACCCAAGTGGCCAACACAAACACCTGGCCCATCTAGGAGTGGCACTGCAGTGTCATACAGGATGGCACTTAAAAAAATTGTCCCCAAACAGCAAATGATGCAAAGAAAAAAAGAGGTGCACCAAGGTCGCTGGATGGCTAAGCTAAGCGACCCAAGTGGCCGACACAAACACCTGGCCCATCTAGGAGTGGCACTGCAGTGTCAGACAGGATGGCACTTAAAAAAATTGTCCCCAAACAGCACATGATGCAAAGAAAAAAAGAAGTGCACCAAGGTCGCTGGATGGTTAAGCTAAGCGACCCAAGTGGCCGACACAAACACCTGGCCCATCTAGGAGTGGCACTGCAGTGTCAGACAGGATGGCAGATTTTAAAAAAAGTCCCCAAACAGCACATGATACTAAGAAAAAAAGAGGTGCACCAAGGTCGCTGGATGGTTAAGCTAAGCGACCCAAGTGGCCGACACAAACAACTGGCCCATCTAGGAGTGGCACTGCAGTGTCAGACAGGATGGCACTTCAAAAAAATAGTCCCCAAACCGCACATGATGCAAAGAAAAATGAAAGAAAAAAGAGGTGCAAGATGGAATTGTCCTTGGGCCCCCCCACCCACCCTTATGTTGTATAAACAGGACATGCACACTTTAACAAACCCATCATTTCAGCGACAGGGTCTGCCACACGACTGTGACTGAAATGACTGGTTGGTTTGGGCCCCCACCAAAAAAGAAGCAATCAATCTCTCCTTGCACAAACTGGCTCTACAGAGGCAAGATGTCCACCTCCTCCTCATCCTCTGATTCCTCACCCCTTTCACTGGGTACATCCCCCTCCTCACAGATTATTAATTCGTCCCCACTGGAATCCACCATCTCAAGTCCCAATGTACTTTCTGGAGGCAATTGCTGGTGAATGTCTCCACGGAGGAATTGATTATAATTCATTTTGATGAACATCATCTTCTCCACATTTTCTGGAAGAAACCTCGTACGACGATTTCTGACAAGGTGAGCGGCTACACTAAACACTCTTTCGGAGTACACACTGGAGGGGGGCAACTTAGGTAAAATAAAGCCAGTTTCTGCAAGGGCCTCCAAATTGCCTCTTTTTCCTGCCAGTATACGTACGGACTGTCTGACGTGCCTACTTGGATGCGGTCACTCATATAATCCTCCACCATTCTTTCAATGGTGACAGAATCATATGCAGTGACAGTAGACGACATGTCAGTAATCGTTGGCAGGTCCTTCAGTCCGGACCAGATGTCAGCACTCGCTCCAGACTGCCCTGCATCACCGCCAGCAGATGGGCTTGGAATTCTTAGCCTTTTCCTCGCAGCCCCAGTTGCGGGAGAATGTGAAGGAGGAGCTGTTGATGGGTCACGTTCCGCTTGACTTGACAATTTTCTCACCAGCAGGTCTTTGAACCTCTGCAGACTTGTGTCTGCCGGAAAGAGAGATCCAACGTAGGTTTTAAATCTAGGATCGAGCACGGTGGCCAAAATGTAGTGCTCTGATTTCAACAGATTGACCACCCGTGAATCCTGGTTAAGCGAATTAAGGGCTCTATCCACAAGTCCCACATGCCTAGCGGAATCACTCTGTTTTAGCTCCTCCTTCAATCTCTCCAGCTTCTTCTGCAAAAGCCTGATGAGGGGAATGACCTGACTTAGGCTGGCAGTGTCTGAACTGACTTCACGTGTGGCAAGTTCAAAGGGTTGCAGAACCTTGCACAACGTTGAAATCATTCTCCACTGCGCTTGAGTCAGGTGCATTCCCCCTCCTTTGCCTATATCGCAGGTAGCTGTATAGGCTTGAATGGCCTTTTGCTGCTCCTCCATCCTCTGAAGCATATAGAGGGTTGAATTCCACCTCGTTACCACCTCTTGCTTCAGATGATGGCGGGGCAGGTTCAGGAGTGTTTGCTGGTGCTCCAGTCTTCGGCACGCGGTGGCTGAATGCCGAAAGTGGCCCGCAATTCTTCGGGCCACCGACAGCATCTCTTGCACGTCCCTGTCGTTTTTAAATAATTCTGCACCACCAAATTCAATGTATGTGCAAAACATGGGACATGCTGGGATTTGCCCACATGTAATGCACGCACAATATTGGTGGCGTTGTCCGATGTCACAAATCCCTAGGAGACTCCAATTGGGGTAAGCCATTCTGCGATGATGTTCCTCAGTTTCCGTAAGAGGTTGTCAGCTGTGTGCCTCTTATGGAAAGCGGTGATACAAAGCGTAGCCTGCCTAGGAATGAGTTAGCGTTTGCGAGATGCTGCTACTGGTGCCACCACTGCTGTTCTTGCTGCGGGAGGCAATACATCTACCAAGTGGGCTGTCACAGTAATATAGTCCTTAGTTTGCCCTGCTCCACTTGTCCACATGTCCGTGTTTAAGTGGACATTGGGTACAACTGCATTTTTTAGGACACTGGTGACTCTTTTTTCCTGAGGTCTGTGTACATTCTCGGTATCGCCTGCCTAGAGAAATGGAACCTAGATGGTATTTGGTACCGGGGACACAGTACCTCAAGCAAATCTCAGATTCCTATGAATTAACGGTGGATACCGGAAACACGTTTCTCACCGCCCAGGCTGCCAAGGCCTGAATTATCTGGTTTGCAGCAGGATGACTGCTGTGATATTTCATCTTCCTCGCAAAGGACTGTTGGACAGTCAATTGCTTACTGGAAGTAGTACAAGTTGTCATCCGACTTCCCCTCTGGGATGCCGATCGACTCCCAGCAGCAACAACAGCAGCGCCAGCAGCAGTAGGCGTTACACTCAAGGATGCATCGGTGGAATCCCAGGCAGGAGAGGACTCGTCAGACTTGCCAGTGACATGACCTGCAGGACTATTGGCTTTCCTGTCTAAGGAGGAAATAGACACTGAGGGAGTTGGTGGTGTGGTTTGCAGGAGCTTGGTTACAAGAGAAAGGGATTTAGTTGGCAGTGGACTGCTTCCGCTGTCACCCAAAGTTTTTGAACTTGTCAATGACTTCTGATGAATGCGCTCCAGGTGATGTATAAGGGAGGATGTTCCTAGGTGGTTAACGTCCTTACCCCTACTTATTACAGCTTGACAAAGGCAACACACGGCTTGACACCAGTTGTCCGCATTTCTGTTGAAATAATTCCACACCGAAGAGGTGGTTTTTTTTGTAATTTGGCAGACGACGTTGATGGTATTTCATCGTCTCGGCCATGACTAGTGGCAGCAGCTTCAGCATGAGGTGTAAGTGGATCTTGATCTTTCCCTATTTTACCCTCCACATTTTTGTTCTCCATTTTTTAATGTGTGGAATTATATGCCAGTAATATATCAATAGCAATGACCTACTGTACCGTACTGCTATATATTATATACTGGTGGTCAGCAAAATTATGCACTGTCCTCCTACTACTGCGCACAACAATTAAAATGCACCACAGGTATGGATTGATAGTATACTTGATGACACAGAGGTAGGTAGAGCAGTGGCCTACTGTACCGTACTGCCATATATTATATACTGGTGGTCAGCAAAATTATGCACTGTCCTCTGACTATATATACTGCGCAAAACTTAAATGCACGACAGGTATGGATGGATAGTATACTTGACGACAGAGAGGTAGGTAGAGCAGTGGCCTACTGTACCGTACTGCTATATATTATATACTGGTGGTCAGCAAAATTATGCACTGTCCTCCTACTATATATACAGCGCAAAACTAAAATGCACCACAGGTATGGATGGATAGTATACTTGACGACACAGAGGTAGGTTGAGCAGTGGACTACTGTACCATACTGCTATATATTATATACTGTTGGTCAGCAAAATTATGCACTGTCATCCTACTACTACGCACAACAACTAAAATGCACCACAGGTATGGATGGATAGTATGCTTGACGACACAGAGGTAGGTAGAGCAGTGGACTACTGTACCGTACTGCTATATATTATATACTGGTGGTCAGCAAAATTATGCACTGTCCTCCTACTACTGCGCACAACAACTAAAATGCACCACAGGTATGGATGGATAGTACACTTGACGACACAGAGGTAGGTAGAGCAGTGGACTACTGTACCGTACTGCCATATATTATATACTGGTGGTCAGCAAAATTATGCACTGTCCTCCTACTACTGCGCACAACAACTAAAATGCATCACAGGTATGGATGGATAGTATACTTGATGACACAGAGGTAGGTAGAGCAGTGGCCTACTGTACCGTACTGCTATATATTATATGCTGGTGGTTAGCAAAATTATGCACTGTCCTCCGACTATATATACTGCGCAAAACTTAAATGCACGACAGGTATGGATGGATAGAATACTTGACGACACAGAAGTAGGTAGAGCAGTGGCCTACTGTACCGTACTGCTATATATTATATACTGGTGGTCAGCAAAATTATGCACTGTCCTCCTACTATATATACTGTGCAAAACTTAAATGCACCACAGGTATGGATGGATAGTAAACTTGATGACACAGAGGTAGGTAGAGCAGTGGACTACTGTACCGTACTGCTATATATTATATACTGGTGGTCAGCAAAATTATGCAATGTCCTCCTACTACTGCGCACAACAACTAAAATGCACCACAGGTATGGATGGATAGTATACTTGACGACACAGAGGTAGGTAGAGCAGTGGCCTACTGTACCGTACTGCTATATATTATATACTGGTGGTCAGCAAAATTATGCACTGTCCTCCTACTATACATACTGTGCAGAACTTAAATGCACCATAGGTATTGATGGATAGTATACTTGACGACACAGATGTAGGTAGAGCAGTGGACTACTGTACCGTACTGCTATATATTATATACTGGTGGTCAGCAAAATTATGCATTGTCCTCCTACTACTGCGCACAACAACTAAAATGCACCACAGGTATGGATGGATAGTATACTTGACGACACAGAGGTAGGTAGAGCAGTGGACTACTGTACCGTACTGCTATATATTATATACTGGTGGTCAACAAAATGATGCACTGTCCTCCTACTACTGCGCTCAACAACTAAAATGCACCACAGGTATGGATGGATAATATACTTGACGACACAGAGGTAGGTAGAACAGTGGCCTACTGTACCGTACTGCTATATATTATATACTGGTGGTCAGCAAAATTATGCACTGTCCTCCTACTATATATACTGTGCAAAACTTAAATGCACCACAGGTATGGATGGATAGTATACTTGATGACACAGAGGTAGGTAGAGCAGTGGACTACTGTACCGTACTGCTATATATTATATACTGGTGGTCAGCAAAATTATGCACTGTCCTCCTACTACTGCGCACAAAAACTAAAATGCACCACAGGTATGGATGGATAGTATACTTGATGACACAGAGGTAGGTAGAGCAGTGGCCTACTGTACCGTACTGCTATATATTATATACTGGTGGTCAGCAAAATTATGCACTGTCCTCCTACTATATATACTGTGCAAAAATTAAATGCAGCACAGGTATGGATGAATAGTATACTTGACGACACAGATGTAGGTAGTGCAGAGGACTACTGTACCGTACTGATATAATACTGGTGGTCACTGGTCAGCAAAATTCTGCACTGTCCTCCTACTATATACTACAATGCAGCACACATATGGAGCGTTTTTCAGGCAGAGAACGTATAATATTGGTGGTCACTGGTCAGCAAAACTCTGCACTGTCCTCCTACTATATAATACTGGTGGTCCCCAGTCCCCACAATAAAGAGCACTGAGCACAGATATTTGCAGCACACTGAGCACAGATATGGAGCGTTTTTCAGGCAGAGAACGTAGATATTTTTAGCACACTGAGCACAGATATTTGCAAGCACACTGAGCACAGATATTTGCAGCACACTGAACACAACTGAGAGAACGCTGCACACGTCCTCTCCCTATCATCTCCAATGCACAAGTGAAAATGGCGGCGACGCGCGGCTCCTTATATAGAATACGAATCTCGCGAGAATCCGACAGCGGGATGATGACGTTCGGGCACGCTCGGGTTAACCGAGCAAGGCGGGAAGACTCGAGTCCGCCTCGGATCCGTGTAAAATGGGTGAATTTCGGGGGGGGGTCGGATTCCGAGGAACCGAACCCGCTCATCACTAATATATATATATATATATATATATATAGTAGAATGGAGGTGCGGCACTCACAGCTTTCAATAATGGACTAGCAGCGTTCACGTACTTATAGTAACGTTTCAGTGCCCCAGCACTGTCGTCAGACTTTATTAAAGGATATTAACATAATACACATACCTTTATAGCAAGTGAACAAAAGAAGTGAAACCACGCTGAACGCCGCACCTCCATTCTACTACATGCATTTACTGTGAGGGCACCGGCTGTTTTGCCTGTAATTACTTTGGGAGTGCCATTCTTTCTTCCACATATATATATATATATATATATATATATGGTATAGAGTTGCTTGTGTGAAGAGGTCTCTCACCAATCAACATGCTCACAAATACAGGCGGCACTCCGCGGACTTCAATGATAAGGTAATGGATTTATATGTGAAAAAACAACATTCTGGTCCAACGTTTCAATACCATGCAGGGTATTTTTCTCAAGGACAAATGGTGAAGCAAACAGTGCATTAACAGTGCTTACCTTAAATACTTTAACACACTCCCACCGAGTGGACCAGGAGGACGTGGCGGGCGGGAAGTCTCCGGCGGCCCTGGCATCCGGCTGCAGTCGATGACGTCACCGTAGCCTGGCAGCAGATCAACAAACCTCCAAGAGCGTCCCGCCGCTGCACTAACAGCCAACCCAAAGAAATGCTGTTTAGTGATGGAAGAGGTTAAATACTTGGGGTTTACCATAGGTAGAGGTCTGATTAAGTCCAACTGAACAAAATTAAGGCTATCCAAAACTGGCCCCATCCGGTATATAAAAAACAGGCCTTCTTGGGGATCAGCAGGTATTACCAACGGTTTATTCATAATTTTGCCACCACTGCAGTTACTTTATCGGACCTTACCAAAGGTAAACAATCAAATATGGTGAAATGGAACCCTGAGGCAGAAAAAGCATTTCAGGCTTTAAAAGTGGCTTTATGTAAACAACCGTTAATGATAACACCCAACTGTTGTAAAGAAATTGTGGTTCAGATGGATGCCTCAGAGGAAGGTTAGGCTACAAGTATTCTGCCCCCTAAGTTGAAACATGGGGGCGGGCGGTTGTGTGACAAAATCACTGTCATAGTGGTGGGAGGCCGTTATATTTGTCCCATGCTTCTTACCTATGTTTTTTGTAAAACCCCAGGAATATTCTGCTGGTTCTACTGAGAGCTTTTGGCTTTAGGATCCTAGGGTTTGATGTGAGAATAGAGAGCAGTTTCCTCATCCACTTAGGTCCAGTTTGGGTCTTTGGACTTTTAGCCTCACTGAATGTTAATTAGGGCTATTTTAGCTGTACTGGTGTGTTAAAAAAGCTGTCATCTTGATTATTGCTCTCTCATACTGCCTAGGGAAAGAGGAGAGGCTATAGAGTCTCTGTAGAGAGAAACCTGCTATTGAAAACCAGTAAGCTGTGCCTGGTAAACCTCTTCTTGTATTTTTTGTTTAGTGAGCTAGGATCATCCTGTATTAGAATAGTATCCTGTATAGTTACTGCTAGCCGGCATTGTATTTTACTTTTGATGTGTATTTTAGTTTTTCTACACAATAAAACTGGCTGCACCAAACCAACCGCCTTGCGTGATCTCACAACTACTGCCCACTGCCACCCACCCTAGGAGATTGTACCTGTTTCCCTGAACCTGTTGCAATATATATATATATATATATATATATATATATACAGTATATATATATATATATATATATATATATGTATATATATATATATATATATATTAGAGATGAGCGGGTTCGGTTCGTCGAGATCCGAACCCCCCCAAAGTCACCTATTTTACACGGTTCCGAGGCAGCCTCGGATCCTCCCGCCTTGCTCGGTTAACCCGAACGAGGCTGAACGTCATCATCCCGCTGTCGGATTCTCGCGAGATTCATATTCTATATAAAGAGACGCGCGTCGCCGCCATTTTCACTCGTGCATTGGAGATTGAACGGAGAGGACGTGGCTGTGTTCTCTCCCTGAAAAGCTCTGTATCTGTGCTAAGTGTGCTGCAAATATCTGTGCTCAGTGTGCTGCAAATATCTGTGCTCAGTGAGCTGAAAATATCTACGTTCTCTGCCTGAAAACGCTCCATACATTATCTGTGCTCAGTGTACTGCAAATATCTGTGCTCAGTGTGCTGCATTGTGGGGACCACCAGTATATAATTATAGCAGTACAGTACAGTAGGCCATTGCTGTATCTTGCAGCTCTGTGTCAAGTATACTATCCATATCTGTGCTGCATTATTGTGAGCAGTATATAGGAGAACAGTGCAGTATTTTGGTGACCAGCAGTATACATATAGTACAGTACAATAGGCCATTGCTGTATCTTGCATCTCTGTGTCAAGTATACTATCCATATCTGTGCTGCATTATTGTGAGCAGTATATAGTAGGACAGTGCAGCATTTTGGTGACCAGCAGTATACATATAGTACAGCACAGTAGGCCATTGCTGTATCTTGCAATTCTGTGTCAAGTATACTATCCATATCTGTGCTGCATTATTGTGAGCAGTATATAGTAGGACAGTGCAGCATTTTGGTGACCAGCAGTATACATATACAGTAGTACAGTACAGTAGGCCATTGCTGTATCTTGCAGCTCTGTGTCAAGTATACTATCCATATCTGTGCTGCATTATTGTGAGCAGTATATAGGAGAACAGTGCAGTATTTTGGTGACCAGCAGTATACATATAGTACAGTACAATAGGCCATTGCTGTATCTTGCATCTCTGTGTCAAGTATACTATCCATATCTGTGCTGCATTATTGTGAGCAGTATATAGTAGGACAGTGCAGCATTTTGGTGACCAGCAGTATACATATAGTACAGCACAGTAGGCCATTGCTGTATCTTGCAATTCTGTGTCAAGTATACTATCCATATCTGTGCTGCATTATTGTGAGCAGTATATAGTAGGACAGTGCAGCATTTTGGTGACCAGCAGTATACATATACAGTAGTACAGTACAGTAGGCCATTGCTGTATCTTGCAGCTCTGTGTCAAGTATACTATCCATATCTGTGCTGCATTGTTGTGAGCAGTATATAGTAGGACAGTGCAGCATTTTGGTGACCAGCAGTATACATATAGTACAGTACAGTAGGCCATTGCTGTATCTTGCAGCTCTGTGTCACTTCTAGTATCCTGATCAGTGCTCAATATCTGCTGCATTGTAGTGACCAGTATGTATACTGTACTGTGCAACCTGTGTTATACACCTGGTGATTTTATACATCCTGTAGTCTGTACTGAGCGATGTGTGAGATACACCTGGGGATTATACACCCTGTATACTGTACTGTGCGGCGTGTAGTACACCTGGTGATGATTATACACCCTTTAGACTGTACTGAGCGATGTGTGAGATACACCTGGGGATTATAGACCCTCAGGGCCGGCTCCAGGCATGTTCGAATAGAGCAGCCGCGCAGGGCGCCACCCTTAATGGGCGCCGCGCGCTGGCACCGCCATATTTGAACCTGGAGCCGGCCGAGTAATGCTGTACTGCCTTGAACTCTTGCGTGCGCTATGCGCGCTGAGCGGCGCCGGTGTCTAACGTCAGCTTTGGAGGCCGCCCGCCCGGCCCAGCACCCGGATCCCTGCCCGGCCCAGCACCCGGATCCCCGCCCGGCCCAGCACCCGGATCCCCGCCCGCTCGCACCCGGACCAGGACCCGGACCCGGCCCCACACCCGGCCCCGCAGGCAGCAGCACTCCTCCCCCTCCCAGTGCTGCAGGTATTTTTTTTTTTTTTTTGGGGGGGGGGCATTTATGGATTGCACTGTGGGGACATGGCACTGTGTGGGGTTATATCTGGCACAGTGGGGGCATGGCACTGTGTGGGGGCATTTATCTGGCACTGTGGGGGCATTTATCTGGCACTGTGGGGGCATAGCTGGCACTGTGGGGGAATTTCTGTATCTGGCACTGTGGGGGCATTTATCTGGCACTGTGGGGGCATTTATGTATCTGGCACTGTGGGGGCATTTATGTATCTGGCACTGTGGGGACATTTATCTGGCACTGTGTGGGCATTTCTGGCACTGTGGGGGCATTTCTGTATCTGGCACTGTAGGGGCATTTATCTGGCACTGTGGGGGCATTTCTGTATCTGGAACTGTGGGGACATATCTGGCACTGTGGGGGGCATTTATGTATCTGGCACTGTGGGGGCATTTATCTGGCACTGTGGGGGCATTTATCTGGCACTGGGGGCATTTCTGTATCTGGCACTGTGGGGGCATTTCTGTATCTGGCACTGTGGGGGCATTTCTGTATCTGGCACTGTGGGGGCATTTATGTATCTGAAACTGTGGGGACATATCTGGCACTGTGTGACCATTTATGTATCTGGCACTGCTGGGGGGCATGTCGTGTAGCTGGCATGGCTGGGGAGAATATCATGTAGTGTTCCCGCTAGGCGTCTGTGGCTAGGCAATGTGTCTAACGTGCTCTGCCTGGCGCAAAGTGTCTAACGTGCTCTGCCTGGCACAAAGTGTCTAACGTGCTCTGCCTGGTGCAAAGTGTCTAACGTGCTCTGCCTGGCGCAAAGTGTCTAACGTGCTCTGCCTGGCGCAAAGTGTCTAACGTGCGCTGCCTGGCGCAAAGTGTCTAACGTGCTCTGCCTGGCGCAAAGTGTCTAACGTGCTCTGCCTGGCGCAAAGTGTCTAACGTGCTCTGCCTGGCGCAAAGTGTCTAATGTGCTCTACCTGGCGCAAAGTGTCTAATGTGCTCTGCCTGGCGCAAAGTGCCTAACGTGCTCTGCCTGGCGCAATGTGTATTAACTGCACTACTGTGTGGTGTAATACGATTTGCCACTATTATGTGGCCATGTACCTTCCCCACGAAGCAACGCCCCTAAATTTTGGCTGCGCGCCTTCGGCGCGCACTGTCCATGCTTCACCACGTAGGTAGATGAGCACCAAGCATTACAGTATGTACATCATTTTGCCCTCCTAACTTAAAAATGTGCCCTCCCTGTGATCAGTACCCTGCCCTAAAAAGTGAACACTTATCATGTGTAGCTGACACTGCTGGGGGGCATGTCATGTGTAGCTGGCACTGCTGGGGGGCATGTAATGTGTAGCTGGCACTGCTGGGGGGCATGTCATGTGTAGCTGGCACTGCTGGGGGGTATATCATTTCTATCTGGCACTGCACATTATGTGTATCTGGCACTATACTGGAGACATTGAGTGTAAGGAACACTACTGTGACTGTTATGTGTAAGGCTGCTAATTGTGTGCGTAGAGGGGGTGTGAAAATATATTTATTTATAGTCTAATAATATGAAGTTATGAGGCCATGCCCACTTTTCCTGGAGAGCGCGCGCATAGGGGTTGGGGGGGGGGGCTTTTACATGTACTTGCTCAGGGTATTAGTAGGCCTGGAGCCGGCCCTGTACACCCTATATACTGTACTGTGCGATGTGTGAGATACACCTGGGGATTATACACCCTGTATACTGTACTGTGCGATGTGTGTGCTACGCTGGTAATTAATTATACACCCTGTAAGTGTATACTGTACTGTGCAACGTGTGTTATACACCTGGTGATCACTGTGCTCAGTGTGCTGCATTGTGGTGACCACCAGTATATTATAATAGTACAGTACAGTAGGCCATTGCTGTATCTTGCAGCTCTGTATCACTTCTAGTTAGAGATGAGCGGGTTCAGTTCCTCGGAATCCGAACCCCCCCGAACTTCAGCCTTTTTACACGGGTCCGAGGCAGACTCGGATCTTCCCGCCTTGCTCGGTTAACCCGAGCGCGCCCGAACGTCATCATCCCGCAGTCGGATTCTCGCGAGGCTCGGATTCTACCGCGAGACTCGGATTCTATATAAGGAGCCGCGCGTCGCCGCCATTTTCACACGTGCATTGAGATTGATAGGGAGAGGACGTGGCTGGCGTCCTCTCCGTTAGAATAGATAGAGACACTTGAGTTGATTTACTACTAACTTAGTAATTTTGGGGAGCATTAGGAGTACTCAGAGTGCAGAGTTTTGCTGATAGTTACTAGTGACCACCACCAGTTTTATTTATTATTTAATATAATCCGTTCTCTGCCTGAAAAAAAAACGATACACAGTCACATACCATATCTGTGCTCAGCCTCAGTGTGCTGCATGATAATATCATCCATGTATATCTGACTGTGCTGAGTGCTCACTGCTCACACAGCTGAATTGTGGGGGAGACTGGGGTGCAGTTATAGCAGGAGTACAGTGCACACTTTTGCTGCCAGTGTGACTGACCAGTGACCACCAGTATATTGTTTGCCTGAAAAAGTTAAACACTCCTGTGGTGTTTTTTTTTTTAATTCTATAAACGCATTCTGCTGACAGTGTCCAGCAGGTCCGTCATTCATTATATTATATAAATATTTACCTGCAGTAGTGTTATATTTTTTTTGTTCATCTCTATCATCTTTATCATCTCTATATTAGCAGACACAGTACGGCAGTCCACGGCTGTGGCTACCTCTGTGTCGTCAGTGCTCGTCCATAATTGTATACCTACCTGTGGTGGGGTTTTTTTTTCTATCTTCTTCATACTAGTAGTTTAGGAGTCTGCTGACAGTGTCCAGCAGGTCCGTCATTATATTATATATACCTGCAGTAGTGATATATATATATTTTTTATATCATTATCATCTCTATACTAGCAGACGCAGTACGGTAGTCCACGGCTGTAGCTACCTCTGTGTCGTCAGTGCTCGTCCATAATTGTATACCTACCTGTGGTGGGTTTTTTTTTTCTATCTTCTTCATACTAGTAGTTTAGGAGTCTGCTGACAGTGTCCAGCAGGTCCGTCATTATATTATATATACCTGCAGTAGTGATATATATATATTTTTTATATCATTATCATCTCTATACTAGCAGACGCAGTACGGTAGTCCACGGCTGTAGCTACCTCTGTGTCGTCAGTGCTCGTCCATAATTGTATACCTACCTGTGGTGGGTTTTTTTTTTCTATCTTCTTCATACTAGTAGTAGGAGTCTGCTGACAGTGTCCAGCAGGTCCGTCATTATATTATATATACCTGCAGTAGTGATATATATATATTTTTTATATCATTATCATCTCTATACTAGCAGACGCAGTACGGTAGTCCATGGCTGTAGCTACCTCTGTGTCGTCAGTGCTCGTCCATAATTGTATACCTACCTGTGGTGGGTTTTTTTTTCTATCTTCTTCATACTAGTAGTTTAGGAGTCTGCTGACAGTGTCCAGCAGGTCCGTCATTATATTATATATACCTGCAGTAGTGATATATATATATTTTTTATATCATTATCATCTCTATACTAGCAGACGCAGTACGGTAGTCCACGGCTGTAACTACCTCTGTGTCGTCAGTGCTCGTCCATAATTGTATACCTACCTGTGGTGGGGGTTTTTTTTCTATCTTCTTCATACTAGTAGTAGGAGTCTGCTGACAGTGTCCAGCAGGTCCGTCATTATATTATATATACCTGCAGTAGTGATATATATATATATTTTTTATATCATTATCATCTCTATACTAGCAGACGCAGTACGGTAGTCCACGGCTGTAGCTACCTCTGTGTCGTCAGTCACTCGTCATCCATAAGTATACTAGTATCCATCCATCTCCATTGTTTACCTGAGGTGCCTTTTAGTTGTGCCTATTAAAATATGGAGAACAAAAATGTTGAGGTTCCAAAAATAGGGAAAGATCAAGATCCACTTCCACCTCGTGCTGAAGCTGCTGCCACTAGTCATGGCCGAGACGATGAAATTCCATCAACGTCGTCTGCCAAGGCCGATGCCCAATGTCATAGTACAGAGCATGTAAAATCCAAAACACAAAATATCAGTAAAAAAAGGACTCAAAAATCTAAAATAAAATCGTCGGAGGAGAAGCGTAAACTTGCCAACATGCCATTTACCACACGGAGTGGCAAGGAACGGCTGAGGCCCTGGCCTATGTTCATGGCTAGTGGTTCAGCTTCACATGAGGATGGAAGCACTCAGCCTCTCGCTAGAAAAATGAAAAGACTTAAGCTGGCAAAAGCACAGCAAAGAACTGTGCGTTCTTCGAAATCACAAATACACAAGGAGAGTCCAATTGTGTCGGTTGCGATGCCTGACCTTCCCAACACTGGACGTGAAGAGCATGCGCCTTCCACCATTTGCACGCCCCCTGCAAGTGCTGGAAGGAGCACCCGCAGTCCAGTTCCTGATAGTCAGATTGAAGATGTCAGTGTTGAAGTACACCAGGATGAGGAGGATATGGGTGTTGCTGGCGCTGGGGAGGAAATTGACAAGGAGGATTCTGATGGTGAGGTGGTTTGTTTAAGTCAGGCACCCGGGGAGACACCTGTTGTCCGTGGGAGGAATATGGCCATTGACATGCCTGGTGAAAATACCAAAAAAATCAGCTCTTCGGTGTGGAAGTATTTCAACAGAAATGCGGACAACAGGTGTCAAGCCATGTGTTGCCTTTGTCAAGCTGTAATAAGTAGGGGTAAGGACGTTAACCGCCTCGGAACATCCTCCCTTATACGTCACCTGCAGCGCATTCATCATAAGTCAGTGACAAGTTCAAAAACTTTGGGCGACAGCGGAAGCAGTCCACTGACCAGTAAATCCCTTCCTCTTGTAACCAAGCTCACGCAAACCACCCCACCAACTCCCTCAGTGTCAATTTCCTCCTTCCCCAGGAATGCCCAATAGTCCTGAAGGCCATGTCACTGGCAATTCTGATGAGTCCTCTTCTGCCTGGGATTCCTCCGATGCATCCTTGAGTGTAACGCCTACTGCTGCTGGCGCTGCTGTTGTTGCTGCTGGGAGTCGATGGTCATCCCAGAGGGGAAGTCGTAAGACCACTTTTACTACTTCCACCAAGCAATTGACTGTCCAACAGTCCTTTGCGAGGAAGATGAAATATCACAGCAGTCATCCTGCTGCAAAGCGGATAACTGAGGCCTTGGCATCCTGGGCGGTGAGAAACGTGGTTCCGGTATCCATCATTACTGCAGAGCCAACTATAGACTTGTTTGAGGTACTGTGTCCCCGGTACCAAATACCATCTAGGTTCCATTTCTCTAGGCAGGCGATACCGAAAATGTACACAGGCCTCAGAAAAAGACTCACCAGTGTCCTAAAAAATGCAGTTGTACCCAATGTCCACTTAACCACGGACATGTGGACAAGTGGAGCAGGGCAGACTCAGGACTATATGACTGTGACAGCCCACTGGGTAGATGTATTGACTCCCGCCGCAAGAACAGCAGCGGCGGCACCAGTAGCAGCATCTCGCAAACGCCAACTCTTTCCTAGGCAGGCTACGCTTTGTATCACCGCTTTCCAGAATATGCACACAGCTGAAAACCTCTTACGGCAACTGAGGAAGATCATTGCAGAATGGCTTACCCCAATTGGACTCTCCTGTGGATTTATGGCATCGGACAACGCCAGCAATATTGTGTGTGCATTAAATCTGGGCAAATTCCAGCACGTCCCATGTTTTGCACATACCTTGAATTTGGTGGTGCAGAATTATTTAAAAAACGACAGGGGCGTGCAAGAGATGCTGTCGGTGGCCAGAAGAATTGCGGGACACTTTCGGCGTACAGGCACCACGTACAGAAGACTGGAGCAACACCAAAAACGCCTGAACCTGCCCTGCCATCATCTGAAGCAAGAAGTGGTAACGAGTTGGAATTCAACCCTCTATATGCTTCAGAGGTTGGAGGAGCAGCAAAAGGCCATTCAAGCCTATACAACTGACCACGATATAGGAGGTGGAATGCACCTGTCTCAAGCGCAGTGGAGAATGATTTCAACGTTGTGCAAGGTTCTGCAACCTTTTGAACTTGCCACACGTGAAGTCAGTTCAGACACTGCCAGCCTGAGTCAGGTCATTCCCCTCATCAGGCTTTTGCAGAAGAAGCTGGAGACATTGAAGGAGGAGCTAACACAGAGCGATTCCGCTAGGCATGTGGGACTTGTGGATGGAGCCCTCAATTCGCTTAACAAGGATTCACGGGTGGTCAATCTGTTGAAATCAGAGCACTACATTTTGGCCACCGTGCTCGATCCTAGATTTAAAACCTACGTTGTATCTCTCTTTCCGGCAGACACAAGTCTGCAGGGGTTCAAAGAACTGCTGGTGAGAAAATTGTCTAGTCAAGCGGAACGCGACCTGTCAACATCTCCTCCTTCACATTCTCCCGCAACTGGGGGTGCGAGGAAAAGGCTCAGAATTCCGAGCCCACCCACTGGCGGTGATGCAGGGCAGTCTGGAGCGACTGCTGATGCTGTCATCTGGTCCGGACTGAAGGACCTGCCAACGATTACGGACATGTCGTCTACTGTCACTGCATATGATTCTCTCACCATTGAAAGAATGGTGGAGGATTATATGAGTGACCGCATCCAAGTAGGCACGTCAGACAGTCCGTACGTATACTGGCAGGAAAAAGAGGCAATTTGGAGGCCCTTGCACAAACTGGCTTTATTCTACCTAAGTTGCCCTCCTACAAGTGTGTACTCCGAAAGAGTGTTTAGTGCCGCCGCTCACCTTGTCAGCAATCGGCGTACGAGGTTACTTCCAGAAAATGTGGAGAAGATGATGTTCATTAAAATGAATTAAAATCAATTCCTCCGTGGAGACATTCACCAGCAGCAATTGCCTCCACAAAGTACACAGGGAGCTGTGATGGTGGATTCCAGTGGGGACGAATTGATAATCTGTGAGGAGGGGGATGTACACGGTGATGAATCGGAGGATGATGATGAGGTGGACATCTTGCCTCTGTTGAGCCAGTTTGTGCAAGGAGAGATTAATTGCTTCTTTTTTGGTGGGGGTCCAAACCAACCCGTCATTTCAGTCACAGTCGTGTGGCAGACCCTGTCACTGAAATGATGGGTTGGTTAAAGTGTGCATGTCCTGTTTATACAACATAAGGGTGGGTGGGAGGGCCCAAGGACAATTCCATCTTGCACCTCTTTTTTCTTTCATTTTTCTTTGCGTCATGTGCTGTTTGGGGAGTGTTTTTTGGAAGGGCCATCCTGCGTGACACTGCAGTGCCACTCCTAGATGGGCCAGGTGTTTGTGTCGGCCACTAGGGTCGCTTATCTTAGTCACACAGCTACCTCATTGCGCCTCTTTTTTTTCTTCTTTGCGTCATGTGCTGTTTGGGGAGTATTTTTTGGAAGGGCCATCCTGCGTGACACTGCAGTGCCACTCCTAGATGGGCCAGGTGTTTGTGTCGGCCACTAAGGTCACTTATCTTAGTCACACAGCTACCTCATTGCGCCTCTTTTTTTTCTTCTTTGCGTCATGTGCTGTTTGGGGAGTATTTTTTGGAAGGGCCATCCGGCCTGACACTGCAGTGCCACTCCTAGATGGGCCAGGTGTTTGTGTCGGCCACTAGGGTCGCTTAGCTTACTCACACAGCTACCTCATTGCGCCTCTTTTTTTCTTTGCGTCATGTGCTGTTTGTGGGGTGTTTTTTGGAAGGGCCATCCTGCGTGACACTGCAGTGCCACTCCTAGATGGGCCAGGTGTTTGTGTCGGCCACTTGGGTCGCTGAGCTTAGTCATCCAGCGACCTCGGTGCAAATTTTAGGACTAAAAATAATATTGTGAGGTGTGAGGTGTTCAGAATAGACTGAAAATGAGTGGAAATTATGGTTATTGAGGTTAATAATACTTTGGGATCAAAATGACCCCCAAATTCTATGATTTAAGCTGTTTTTTAGGGTTTTTTGAAAAAAACACCCGAATCCAAAACACACCCGAATCCGACAAAAAAAATTCGGTGAGGTTTTGCCAAAACGCGTTTGAACCCAAAACACGGCCACGGAACCGAACCCAAAACACAAAACCCGAAAAATTTCCGGTGCACATCTCTACTTCTATTATCCTTATCAGCACTTAATATCTGTGCTCAGTGTCAGTGCTGCATTGTGGTGACCAGTATACTACAGTACAATAGTCCAGTGCTGTTCTCGCTGCTCAGTGTCAGTTCTCCGTAATATCATCAGTGATCAGTATAATCAGTTCTCAGTATAATCAGTGCGCTGCTAGACATGTGCCCATTTTCCGCCATTAGTGCAGTGGGATTTAGACAATTGATGAAGTTATTGTGTCCCCGGTACAAAATCCCATCTAGATTCCACTTTACTAGGCAGGCGATAGCGAGATTTTACCAATTAATATCAGTGATTTATAATTATTAATTACAGTGATCTTGCCAAATAATTCCATTGATTTTGTCATTTTCTTCCAGTGATTTGGACCAATAATACCATTGATTAGAATAAATAATTCCTGTGATTTTGTCATTTTCTTCCAGTGATTTGGACCAATAATACCATTGATTAGAACTAATAATTCCAGTGATTTTGTCATTTTCTTCCAGTGATTTGGACCAATAATACCATAGATTAGAACAAATAATTCCTGTGATATTGAGGTGTTTGTGTCGCTTAGCTTAGCCATCCAGCGACCACAGTGCACCTCTTTTTCTCTTTTCTTTGCATCATGTGCTGTTTGGGGCCAATTTTTTTTAGTGCCATCCTGTCTGACACTGCAGTGCCACTCCTAGATGGGCCAGGTGTTTATGCCGCCCTCTTGGGTCGCTTAGCTTAGTCATCCAGCGACCTCGGTGCAAATTTTAGGACTAAAAATAATATTGTGAGGTGTTCAGAATAGACTGGAAATGAGTGGAAATTGTGGTTATTGGGGTTAATAATACTATAGGATCAAAATTACCCCCCAAATTCTATGATTTAAGCTGTTTTTAAGGGGTTTTTGATATAAAACACCCGAATCCAAAACACACCCGAATCCGACAAAAAAATTTCAGGGAGGTTTTGCCAAAACGCGGCCGAATCCAAAACACGGACGCGGAACCGAATCCAAAACCAAAACCCGAAAATCTTCCGGTGCACATCTCTAATATATATATTGATAATAGTGATATTATCTTAAACCATAAAGCTATACCTTTAAACACACTTTTACCATCAGCCGCTATGGCCGCTAGACTTAATACACACGCTACGCACTTCGTACTCTATTTGCGTACAGAGTCCCGTACATCGTACGTACTTAGCGTACAAAACGCTGCGCTGGGGGTACAAAGTACACACAGCGCGCACACAATCAGTTGATAAACTTTAAACCTTGTTAGTGATACAATGCAATGATATGGTTACACTTTAAACCTTTATGCAGCAAAGCACTGCAATGATGTTATACCTTAAACCTTTATGCAGCAAAGCACTGCAATGATGTTGTACCTTAAACCTTACACAGTGCTGACGGCATAAAGTACCCGCAGTGCGTACACCTTATCAATACACTCCTAAACCTTATACAGCTAAATACGCTTTAAACCCTAGCAGGGAAATGAGGACACAACACCGATATGTAGTTGAACACTGGGTTCTAAGGCCACAGTGGATTATTTGAAGGGGGATAACAGTACAAGTTATACACTACAGACCTAACAAGATAAATCTACAACAGAATAATATTCTCTCAGGCGCTCATCATAACAAAACCATATAATAAGTGAGAATAAAAAAAAGAATACATTCCTTGATTCACAGATAGGGTCCAGATGCCAAGTGAAGGCCGTCTTTCCTCATTAATTTCTCACAAATGCAAGGCAATATGGAAGAGAAAAATAACTTCATGTGTAGTAAAGTCACAATTTAATAGTGCACATTAACACATGTTACATAAATACATAAAATTCTCCCAAAGAACTGTTGAAAGTAGACAGCCAGAATAATTACCAGCATGTAAGAGAACTGGTATTAGACAGTTCTCAAAAACAGCAGTTGGTTTATCAGTTACCAAAAACATCTCTCCGGAAAAGACTGACTGGAGCTGAAGTGATGGGTAAACAGTCTCAGCTATCCAGATGTTTCTCCAACAGACACTTTGGGATCCGTAATCTGTCCTTTGCATACCGACGCGTTTCTACCCGCGATGCTGCGGTTCTTTCTCAAGGTACCTTGACTGTTTACCCATCACTTCAGTTCCAGTCAGTCTTTTCCGGAGGGACGTTTTTGGTAACTGATATACCAACTGCTGTTTTTGAGAACTGTCTAATACCAGTTCTCTTACATGCTGGTAATTATTCTGGCTGTCTACTTTCAACAGTTCTTTGGGAGAATTTTATGTATTTATGTAACATGTGTTAATGTGCACTATTAAATTGTGACTTTACTACACAAGAAGTGATTTTTCTCTTCCATATTGCCTTGCATTTGTGAGAAATTAATGAGGAAAGACGGCCCTCACTTGGCATCTGGACCCTATCTGTGAATCAAGGAATGTATTATTCTTTTTATTCTCACTTATTATATGGTTTTGTTATGATGAGCGCCTGAGAGAATATCCTTTTCCGTTATCCATTTTTTCCTTGTTACAAGTCTTTGGGTACTTTTGGATGGGTACCTTTGGAAATTGTGATTGTTTTCAGGCTGCCGTTTGTTAATTGCGCAATTTGAAGGTCCCACAAGAAATTTATTTTACATACAACAGAATAATGGCTACAGTCAATGTACATACATGAGAATGTTCACTTGCGCAACCCGGCTGGTCCTCCGCTTATCATGTAGAAAGCGTTCAGAGTCTTCTGACCGGCCAGGCAACAACAGGCTTTTTATACACAACTTCCATATACAATACAATGGTCACTGTAATCCCTTTGTCTATTGGGCACAGAGATGCATCTCTACATTACAGGAGAGGTCATAGGTTGATTTGAAAAGGTGGGCGATGTCTTTCTCAACTGCTCTTGTGGGTGGTATCCTCTGGATTCCCCCCGCATACATAATATACAGTAAATACAGTTTAAACCTATATTCTGTTTCTGCATCTAACTATCCTCAGGAACATGCAATCTTCCTCAAACCAACACCAGAACGTTTCCCTTAAAATACCCTACAGCTGGATACCAAACACCACCTTGTAACCTTGTTCTGTCCCCTCCTATCCTGTAAAGGTGAATCCCCTTGTTCTGTAACCATTTTAAACAGCTATTTCTTTCTGATGTGGTGCAGGGGGCTATGTGTACAAAATGCACTATTTGGGTTAAATATGTAATGTTCTGATAACCCTCTATGCGCTCACAAACTCCGCCGTAAATACCCATACCACGCGCATGATCGCAGGAGCGATCCTACGCAAATTGCGGATATGTGCACGCACGGCGGAATAAGTGCACGCGCAGCGGGCATGTGTATGGGGTTAGTACATGGTGATGCATTACAATATTTTTCGACTTTGACAGTCCACCCTTTGGCAGTCAACAATAACTGCCACTATCTAAACATTAAACAGAAAAATATACAATACATATGTACAGATGATTGGACGGTATGAGGAGAGGTGTAGGTGGGAAATGTATGACCTAGTGAGATAGTAAAAGCATGTATTTATGAATCCATGTCTGAGGGTCATGTATCATCGTGCCGTATATGTTCTAGATAAGCTTCGAGGTATTGCGAAGTATACATTAAATCCTTCTTATCCCGTATTAAGGGTCTGTAAGTGGGCCAACAAACACTACCGAGCTCTTTTCGGCTTCTTTTTCCAACAAATGGGGTGCACATTTAGATGATGATGCATGGAGGGGGAACATATGTGAGTGCTAATATATGTGGATATCACCTGTCGACTATGTGTGTCACTAACTGAAGGTTGTAGAGATGAAGATAAGACACATATGTACAATACATTCACATAACATTTGCGTAATCATTCTTGGGTGTTGATCGAAGTCTCTTCCGGATGGGTGTATTTTTGCTGAGGGAGAAACACAGGAAAAACGGGTGAAAGAAACGGGCCGTGGAATTCATTTGCAATCCTTATCACAACATTGTTTCTATAGATGGATCATAAATTAAATCTGCTGCTGTACCAATGCCCCTGCTCCTTAAACTCATCACTTTTGTACTGTGCTTGCGCCGTGTTAAAATTCGAACACACCTAAATATCAAGCCAATAATTATGACGACTCCCAGGATACAAAGGAGAAACTTTCCTACACTCATGATAACATTTTGAGCCCATTCTCCTAAACCTGAGAACCAATTGCGTGGGTTCAACCATGAGACCCAGCCGGTCAGTTCATTACTCACAGCAGTCAGGGTAAGGTTGTGTCTCCTTCGGAACTCCCACTTCAACTGCAAGATATCATCCATCTTTTGATCAAAGATCTCAGTTGGGTCATCAGTGCTGTTTGTAATATACGTGCAGCACTTTACACCATATTGAGTTGCCAGTGTGACACAGTACCCGCCTGTCACTGCTGTGATATAATTGAGGACCATCCTGTGCTGGATCAGTTCCATTTTGTAAGCTTGCAACTCCCTTCCTGTATACCTGAAGGTGTCATCATACATCTCAGTGATATTATCTATCAGGTTCGCTAGCGCATGGATGTACCTATAATTTATAATTCCTCTGGCAGTACGGGTGATGTCTAATGCGAGAAGGAATTGAATCCCGGTGGATTTGTGGGTCAAATCAGAGGCTACGTGCTCTGTCCTATCTATGAGGTGTCTCTTAACGATGTGTTCATAATGAGTATGAGTATAAGGAGCTTGAGCACTGCGGTGAACGTCTTTCATCTTATCATGGGTTATGGTCATAACCTCTGGCAACACTCTTCCAATGTAACACAATCCCTCTGAGTTTGGGGCAAGCCACTTATACGCCTTCCTCCCACATATGAAATAAGCATCATCGGGGAGAACATATGGGACAGAATATGACATTACCATATTGCAAACCTTCCAAGTGAAAAATCCTATCCCTAACTCTCTCATCTGTTCAGTACACGTATCAGGATATATGATATGCGCACAGTACCCTGGTGATACTTCTCCAACCCGCATGGTCTTACTTCCTTGAGTATACTTATACCAAAAATACCTTCCACTGTTGGCTATTTGGCGTATAAGTTCAGAGTCTACGGGTATCCTATCAGCTCTGTGCGAAAATGCCATGGTTTGGTTATTCCATGTTACCTCCCAATTTCCTGGCTTTCGGGAATTGGAAATGTTGAAACATACTAAGGATCTATTCACATGGTACTGGTGGAGCTTCAAACTAGGGGGCCTAGAAATATTAAATTTCTTGTCCACCGGTCTCCCACCCCATAATTCGAGTACCTCATCTATTGCTAAAGGGTACGATACTAATCCTGACTTGCTCTGACCTTGAGGTACTTGTGAGCACACCCAGCATTCTGTCTGGTTTAAGACCTTACCCACTAGTGAGTGGTAATCACTCAATGGATGACGGTCCATGTTGATATTATGGCTGGACTGACACCTCTGGATGCACCCATCCTCAACTATGTTTTCACAATTCCTACAAATGCAATTTTCCTCAGCCAATAACCCTTCACAGTGCCTCCTAGTTTCCTGACTACCAGATCGTTTTCTGATACTCGCCTTTGCTCGATGGATGTGTTGCTCTAGGAATTCTACAAATCCGTCCTTGCCATCAGAACCCATTCCAGATCCTTTCTCGACCTCTCTGGTACTCTCACCGAAACAGACTGTTCTTGTCAACAACAGGATTAACAGGAAAACCCGGAATGCAGTCTCTTGGGGTAAGTCCATCTTGTTAGGGGGAGAGAAAGGGAACAAGAAGGGGGAGGAAATGGGAGATGGAGAAAATAATAAAAAGGAAAAATAAAACTGGTGCGACAACCGCCTCTGGTTTTGTTGTTCTCCGCGCTCAGGTGCCGTGACAACAGTCCTGCCTCTCAGCTTTCCCGGAACAGACACTCCAGTGATACGATGTTTTCTCCGAGTCACCGGCCTTTCTATAGGGAACATAAATCTTGCATTACATTGTGTTTAACTGTTGTATATTATCAGTTGTGTGAAGTAAACCATCCGTGGAAAATGAAAAAGAGAGAGAGAGAAAAATAAAAAGAAAATTTGTCAGATTTGCGTTCACCATCAGGCTGTCACATCATCATGTCTATCGGTATCTATGCACAGTCTCCCTTCACCAGTATTTCCATTCTCCACCCTTTGTGCATGGCCAGGCACAGTGATGCTGGTGAGATATACTGGGTTTGGGCAGACCTCTGAAAAGACCGAGTAGACATGTGACGTTTGAGCTGTAATTCTGTCGGTGAACGTCAGAGATGAAGAGGAAACTTTGAAGACAAATCACAGAGTTTAGTAACAAAGAAGATTTTACAAAGTTTGACATCTGGATTGGGCACTACAGGGAATGATTCCCTAATCAGTCTGTTCACTTAAAAAAAATTCTGTGTGTGTTATATCTCTACTGGGACTATCCCAACCCTCAATCCAGTGTCTTGTCCATTCTAAGTTCATAGGGAACCCGGTATCTTTGAGATAATTTCCTCTACCTGTGATGGACATGCTTCTAAAACAGTGAAATGCAATATTAGTCTTTGTGTGTATTTTAACATATTTTGTGCTTCCTGGGTGGGAGCTCTCTATATGTATACCATCTCTAACAAAACTCCTGTTAAATTACTTAGAGGTCACTTCCGCTAGAGAGAGAGAAGCAGAAGTTTAGAAGCCTCCTCCTAATTTCCGTAATTCTGTCAAAACGGTAAAGTTGCATTTATTCTGTTCTTCCCATTAACCGAATCTGTGTTTTTCTATACTGCTCGTGATTCCTTACTATATGTCCCTTGATCCCGTCAATGTGTTTAATAACGTGGCTTATTTATTCTGTCTAGGGGTCTATATTGGCTATGTGCTCTACTACTCCTACAATTTCTAGCAAAATGTCCTTCATTTTTACAAATGTAACATATTATCGGTCTTTAGTTACTATTAGGGTTTTGGGGTTTGGGCTGATGAGACTTTGGTGTAAGAGCCTGTATACTTTCAATCCTCAACCTCTCCTCTCGCAGTTTTCTACACCAGCAATATTCCTATGGTGTTCAGTTGCGCACTCTCTAAGGCAAGCTACTGTGACCCCTCTCCAATTAGGCAAAGATGTTTGTACTCTGTCCCTCACTGTTTTATCGAGTCCGTCCATCAGTGCAGAGAAAACCACCTCTCTGTAATTTTCATCATTCCCTGCATCCGATACCCCTATGTATCTATCCATTATGTGTAGGGCCCGATGGAAATATTCAGATGCCATTTCGTTTTCCCTCTGCTTTATGGAGAAAATTTTCCTCCATTTAGCAGTTGTGGGGAAATACAACTCTAGTTGTCTGTTAATTCGTTCTATATTTTCCTGATTGATTCTGTCAGTCATAGGACTATCCAATTCTAATCTACAATCAGTGATTAATTTTAGGGTGTCAATATTAGGTTGTAGGCATGCTTTCAAAAATGTCCGCCAATGTTGGTTTGTTGGTTCATACACATTACCCAGATCTCTGATACATTTCTGACATCTGGCTAAATGCTTCTGAGGGTCGGGGAATTCTGATATGATTGATCGCAGCTCATCTCTGGGCCACGGGCAATACATTGCATTATTCCTGGTGAGGACTACTTCCTGTCTATCGGTTTCCCCATTGGGAGTTACTATTTCCAAGACAGGGTGTGGTGTTGTTGTTTCTGTGCAATGAACTGTCTCATACTTACCGGTAGCTGTGACCTCACCCGTTCTTTCATTGGGGAATATTGTTACTGCACTACCTGGTTGGACAGGTCCCACCTGAGATTCCTGCAACATGACTGCTTGGAGGAGAGCTGCGATTTGGCTGAATCCTTCATCTTCCTGTGATCTAAAACCTTGGAGAGACTTCAAAACAGGATACATTTTGCAAAAGTTAGGGTTAATACATTGCTCTTTCATATTACTATCATTTACGGATGTATCATTGACTGTAGCCTTCTGTTCCCCTTCGACCTGTGTCGACAATGGTGTGTTTGTGTTCTCATTCCCGCTAGGTTTGGAACCGGCTGTATATGTTAATTTCCCTTGCATATCGCCCTCTTGCTGCCATAAATTTAAACAGTTTGTGTGTCTGACCCTTTTCTTTTGGGACTTTATCAGACATATCCTAACCCTTAAATTCTGCAATACATCTGGTTCAAAACTGCCTACCTTAGGGAATGGTTCCCTATCTTCCGCAGTCATACGTTCCCATTCATTGCATAAAACCTCTGTGTGTGATCCGTACTTCTCACACATTATGTACCCCGCTGACCCTCTGGGCCGCGGAACATCAACCTGAACCCTGGTTGAACGTCCCTTACTTGAGCAACTGGCCCCCATATTTTGCAGGTATTGCCTTCTCAGCTTATTCCTACAATAAACCAAAATACTCAATATAAGGCAACGGTGAAAATTCAACAAGTGCTTTCACCCACTCGCGCCACCATTGGCCAATACTACCATACACTGTTGATAGCGCAGGCAATGTACCCAACCTCGGGCCCCTGTGTAACCTCTATTTACTGAAAGTATATGGGACTGACTTACCCTTCCCAGTAAATATTGGTTGTTGGAGATTTCCTGAGTGACCAGCGAAACTTCCTTAAAACAAATTTTTTTTTTTACACAAATCACGCTTGCTACACCAAGCGCTAATGATCCCGCGATTTTACGCAAAGCTCGTAAAAAGGGTATCACGTTGAGCTAAGTATTGCACCCACGAACGTGCGGTACAATCGCACAGCGTATAGGTAACTGTTACTTATCTGCCCAGGCTCGGACTGGGCCACCGGGGAGCCAGTGAGCTCACTGGTAGGCCCTGCCGAGTATTACCCCACGCCCTCTTTTGTGTGAGGGCGTGGCCACCAAGTGTCGGACTGAGGGGAGGAGAGGTGCGCGGCGTGCTGTGCTCTCCTCCCGGCCCAGCCACAGGACGGAGCAGCAGGTGATCCCGGGCAGCGCCGCGCCGGTGACAGTATGTGTACTGAACACATACGAGACACACACAGTAGTAATGTGTACAGCGCCTTTCTGCTAATGTAGCTCCTTCAGGTTATAATAACCGGAGCCTCACCGCCACTGATAAGCACTGCAGCACGGAGCCCCCCCAGCCAGAGACAGCGCTGATTAGCGCTGTCCATACAGAGCCTCCACACTGTGCCCGGACTAGGTCAGTGTCTCTCATATGGAAAGATTTTACACTTGCAATATCTGAATCAGTGGCGGTGAGGCTCTGGTTATTATCACCTAAAGGAGCTACATTAGCAGAAAGGTGCTGTACACATTACTACTGTGTGTGTCTTGTATGTGTACTTTATGGTTCCCGCTACTGATTGGGCATACTTGATTTCACTGCACTTTGATTTTATTTGTATTTTATTTTTATTTATATTCTTATTATTGCTTTTATATTATTTTATTTTAATTCTATTTTATATGTTAAACAACCCATTTTTAAATCTACATGTATCACTATTTAACTAAAAGCAGTGTCGGACTGAGGTGAGGAGAGGCACGCGTTGCACTCTCCTCCCCATCCCTCATCCAGGCGGAGGTGGGCATATGTGTATCTAGCACTGCTGGGGGCGTATTTGTATCTGGCACTGCTGGGGGCGTATTTGTATCTGGCACTGCTGGGAGCGTATTTGTATCTGGTACTGCTGGGGGTGTATGCGTATTTGGCACTGCTAAAGGGAATTCTGTGTATCTGGCACTGGACTACTGGGGGCATATGTGTATCTGTCATTATACTGGGTCATTATGTGTATCTGGCACTACTGGGGTCCTTATTTGTATCTACTGTTCTCTCTCGGTGTAACCCAGGTGCGTATATACTACTGTACTCTCCTGGTGTAACCCAGGTGCGTATATACTACTGTTCTCTCCTGGTGTAACCCAAAGCATGTATAGTACTGTTCTCTCCTGGTGTACCCCAGGCTCATATACTACTGTTCTCTCCTGGTGTAACCCAGACACGTATACTACTCTCTCCTGGTGTAACCCAGGCACGTATACTACTGTTTTCTCCCGGTGTAACCCAGGCACATATACTACTGTTCTCTCCTGGTGTAACCCAGGCACATATACTACTGTTCTCTCCTGGTGTAACCCAGGCACATATACTACTGTTCTCTACTGATGTAACCCAGGCACATATACTACTGTTCTCTCCTGATGTAACCCAGGCGCATATACTACTGCTCTCTCCCTGTGTAACCCAGACGCGTATACTACTGTACTCTCCTGGTGTAACCCAGGCACATATACTACTGTACTCTCCTGGTGTAACCCAGGCACATATACTACTGTTCTCTCCTGGTGTGAAGACGTATGTGCAGGAGCTCCTGAGCTCCAGAGCCTAGCAGTGCAGCAGAGTGAGAGTGCCCGCCCCCCTGCAGGATTCCTGGGCAGGAGTTGCTGCTCTTAGTAGGGGGAGAGTGGAAGTTTCAGCAGGTGGAAGGCCCGGGCCCGGGGCTGCTGCCTTCGGGTCCCAGAGGTATGAAGAAGGGGCAGGCATCCCTCACGCCACCCCCTTCCCCAGCTGTAGGGGTTGGGGGACAGGAAGGGATGGTGGAATCAGCCAGCCAGCCACGGATTACAAGGAGTACCAGCAGTGTTGCCAGAGCCCCTGTGAAGCAGCAGGGATCGGCAGGAAGATTGTGTACCCCTAAGCCTGTGGAAGGCACCTCTGCCAGTAAGATTACTGGTGGGGACGGTACAGTCGCCACAGCGGCTGAGCCTCCAGGCAAGGAAGGGGTTAATGTCAATGTAACAGAAGATATCTCAGATACAGAGGACTCAGACTGTGATGATGATGTTTCAGAGGAAGATTACTGGGTCCATTTAGGCCTAAAGGAATTAATGGCAGAAGCTGCTAAACTTAAATCCCGGTATTATGCTCGCAAGAGAAAGTGTAATACAATTGGCAATTTGGAGCGGGTCAGGATCCAGGGTGAAATGGATGAAATACAAGCAACCATGTGTAATATAAAGGGCAGAATAACATCTCTGAAGGAATCTGAAGGAAAGAAAAAAAAGGCAAAAATTTCCATACCAGCAGGGAAGGAGTTAACTGCAGTGCATAGAAATCAGGTTCCACCCTCATCAAAGGAGTTGATTCACCTGGAAAAGGAAGAGGGTGTGGAGATGGAGGAATCCCCAGCTATTGATGAGCTCCAGAGTGTGACTGTCCAGGAAGACGCTGTGGTTTTTCTGGATACAGCATCATCGGCTGCTATGGAGACGGAAGCAGAGGCGAGGGGAGCAGACAGCGGCTCAGGAATCCCTGGTGGTGCACCAAGCAAGGTAAGATCTGTGCAGGTGTTGTCAGGAGGGGATTCCTGGGGGTTACCCGTGGCTTCCAAGGTGCCGGGCAATGGTAGCAGTAATGAAAATGCTGTTATAGGTGACAGGCCGGTGAGGACCGGAGGGCAGGATCCAGCGTCGGGTCTATGCAGGGCGCAGGGTGGCATGGAGGATGAGCCTGTTAACATTTTGCTTGAATCTGATGCAGGTCCTAGTGTAATTGTGCAGGCTGTGTCCAAAGAAGTGCAGGGAGGTGTGGGAATGGCAGTGAGGAAAACTGTAATAACTGATGGTTTGGCTCAAGGTCTGCCAGCTCTAGATCCAGAGACTTTGGATGCTGGTGAGAAAGTAGTTGCAGAGTCAATGTATGGGAACATTCCAGCTCCTGCCAGGGTGAAGGAAGCATTGTCGTTAATCAGTGCAGAAGTAAAGAAAAAGAATTCTAAAGACATTCCAGAAGGAAAGGATAAAAATGTGGGGGGAAAACTGCAAAGTGAAAATGTCAATTTAGCTCCTCTTGTTTCTTTGTCAGTGACAGAGGGTGGAGGGAGTGCGGGTAAGCCTAACCCTGATGAAATGTCTTATGCACAGAAGGCGGCAGATATGGGGAAAAATTCTGGAAATAAGGATACAAGATTTGGTGGTGGTAGTGGTGGCCAGAGAGTGAGACGGAACCTAGTACAGTTTAGGTGGGTGGGTGATGGTGACCCCCCACCTAAAACTGATTTTCTAAGGTTAATTTTTTCTCTTGGGGTTACTTACAGAGATTTATATGCCTGTATTCACCCTATAAAATCTGTTGAGTATGATGTCAGCTTTTATAATAAGGAAACATTGTTTATTTTTTGGAGAAAGTGGTCTGTAAACAAGGACAAGAATGGTTACTGTAAGTATGAGGCGGAATTGATGGAGAAGCAAAATGACATAAAAGTGACCATCCTGGTCCGCAATGAATCTATACCTATGGAAGATATCAAGTTTTGGTTAAGCAGGCAATGTGAATTGCAATCTGACATTAGGAAAACGGACCACACAATGGGAGTGTGGGGAGGGGCTTGGTTGGCCAGTGTACGTCTGTATCCTGGGGAGACCGGTATGCGTCATATTCCATCTGCTGCGTACATAGGTCGAGACCGGGTGCAGATATTTTATACTGGTCAACCAAGGACATGTTTTAAGTGTGGTGAGGCTGGCCACCTCAGTGGTGACTGTGGGGGTGTGAAATGTTCGATGTGTGGAGAGAGTGGACATACATCTAGAACATGTAATAAGGTGAAATGTAACCTTTGTGGGGAGATGGGACATCCCTACAGTCGTTGCCCCATGGCAAATCATAACAACAGGGGTTGCATGAATTTTGAGGAAGGTAGTAGTTCAGAAATGGGAATTACTAGGGGTGGAGTAGTTAAAGTGAACAAAGAGAAAGAAATGTCATGGGAAATTGGCAAAATAGTGTCAGAAGGAAGCAAAGTTCAGCCTCAGGCCCAATCCCAGCCACAATCCCAGTCCCAATCCTGGTTTCAGGTGGGAAAAAAAGGTGTAAAAACAACAAAGAGGAAAGTGGAGGAAGAGGTGATTCTTTCAAATAGGTTTGGCGTATTGACAGATGAGGAAGATGAGGGAGAAGTGGTTCTAGAAAAAGGGGAACCAAGACTTAAACCTAGAAGACAGAGAAGAAAGAACAAAGAAAGGAAAGAAGTAATTAAGATGGTAGGGAAGAGAAGGAGGGAGGAGGGAGAAGGGAATACAGACAGTGAAATAGAGGATGTTGCAGCAGAAAGTTTAGAGTGGGATCCAATAGGGATTGAATTGGAGCAAAGAAAAGAGGAGGAGGAGTTTGGGAAGCCACTGTTTGAGGATGAGGAGGTAGGTGTGGAGGTGGTTGCTGCTGAGGAGGAAGTGATGGTGATAGGGAAAGAGGCAGAGAGTGAATCTGACAGTCAGAGCAATCAAAATAATGTGTCTGGCCCTGGGTCACTGGATGCAAGGGAACCCCCTGACCCTGGTCCTAAAGAGGCTGGTGCGGGTGTGGATGTGGTTGTGATTGAGGAAGTGAATGGGGTGGCATGTATGGATTGTGGTGTTGGTGGTGGGGGTAGTGGTGATAACTAGAGTAATGTATGTGCATAGTCCATTTCAACAATCTGGAACCATGGATCCCCATCCTATTCGATGTGCCACAATGAATGTGGCTTCCGTGTTATCCGTACGTGCTCGGTATCTGGCTTTTGAGTTTTTTGACAACCAGAACGTGGACATTTTGTTCTTACAAGAGACCCGGATCAACAGATTAGCAGCCCTTCACAAAGCTAAAAGTGAGTGGAGGCGCGGGCCCTCTTTTTGGTCTCTTGCTGCTGAGCCGTACGGTGGGGTGGCGGTACTTTTTACCGACATGGTAACCGTGCGCAAGGTTGTTGAGTTACAAGTGGGAAGGTGTATGATTTTGGATGTCACTTTAAGAGGACATAACCTTAGGCTTATCAATATCTATGGCCCCCAGTCTCGCTGGGATAGGAAATGTCTTTTTGAAATGGTTAAACCCTTTCTTTTCACGGCCCAGCAAGTCATCTTTGGGGGCGATTTCAACGCCATCATTAGGCCAAAAGACAGGGGAGGCTCCAGAGGACTGAGGCTGGGCTATGATGAGAATTGTTTAGTTAGTATGGCTAGTCAGGCAGGTATGGTTGATGTACACGTTAAACATCAACCAGACCTCACGGGGTACACTTACTTTTGTGGTCAGCGCAGATCTAGAATAGACAGGTTTTTTGTTAAGGAGTCCTCAAGCACTTTACCTTCAGAGGTAAAGTTTGTAGAGTTCTCCGATCACGGGTACTTAAGTTTTGTTTTGAATGCCTCGCAATCCTTCCAGAAAGGAAGGGGTTTGTGGCGTCTGAATGCTGAGCTTCTCAAGGAAGAGGAAGTGAGACAGTCTTTCAGGGAGTTTTTTCAGGCGCAGGAGTCGCTGTTGGAGGCTGGTTGGAGTAGATCGGAGTGGTGGGAGGAAGTAAAAAAGAGAGCCCGAAGTCTTTTCTGGAGGCTAGTAGTCAAAAGAAACTTGGTTAAAAAAAATACCTACTATACTCTAAGAAGGAGATTAGATTTCCTGATCTCTGAACAGGGGGATAGTGGGGAAATCTCCCGGGTGAAATCACAGATGAGAGAACATCAGTATAGCCGTCTATCTTCTTTGATTTTGGAGAGGGATTACGGAAAGTACCACTCCCCGGATCCCTACCAGAGTTGTAGAAGGGGGATTGATGTTAAAGAGATAAGAGGGCTTGTTGATGGAGAGGGTGTGCTTCAGAAGGGCGAAGAAGGCATCCTAAAAGTCATCAGGTCCTATTACGCTGAACTCTTGTCTGCGAAGGCACTTGACAGAGAAACGATGGAGGCATTTCTGAGGGAGACACCTGGTCTTGTGGAGCCAGATGCTTCTTTTGACTGTTTGAACAGCGAAATAGGTGTGGAGGAGGTCAGAGAGGCAATTGGCGGGTTAACTCCCAAAAAATCTCCAGGACCAGATGGTTTAACAGCTGAATTCTATAAAGAATTCTCAGATATCCTGGCTCCTCGTCTTACGGAAGTATATAATACTAGCCTGGGTGAGGGTGAACTCCCTCCTTCCATGAGACAGTCAGCTCTTATTTTGCTGTCCAAAGATAAGGACCCGGTCCATATTGAGAACTGGCGCCCCATCGCTCTTCTCAATACGGACAGAAAGATTCTGGCAAAAATCTTTTTCAACAGGCTAAGGGAATTTTCAGAGCTTGTACTTTCGCCTTCCCAGCACTGTACTGTAAAGGGCCGCAGTACCTTTACTGCTGTCCTTGGTGTCCGGGAGGCTCTTGAAAGGTGCAGGGCTGGAAAGTTGAATAAGTTTCTGCTGGCATTGGATCAGTCTAAGGCTTTTGATCGGGTCAATCATGAGTACCTGTGGGCCTTACTTGAAAGGTATGGTTTCCCTATAAGGGCGGTAAATTGGTTGAAAGTTTTGTATAAAAAGGCAGAGAGCTTCCCACTTGTGAATGGTTGGGTAGGGCCTGCATTTCCAGTAGACTCTGGTGTTCGTCAGGGGTGTCCCCTGAGCCCTCTTTTGTATGTGTTTGCAATCGATCCTTTTATAAGAAGGGTTGAGGGCGGCATGTTGGAAGGGGTGCAGCTGAACCCAGAGTTTCCTTTTAGTGTAGTAGCCTATGCTGATGATGTCACAGTAGTCCTGTCATCGGTGGCAGAGGCATGTGATGTAGACCAACTGATCATGGAATATTCAAGTGCTTCGGGTTCCATAATCAATCAGGACAAGTGTGAAGCTTTCTGGATGGGGGAGGAAGGCAACGAGTTTGATCTTCCGGACAGCCTCCCCAGGGCCAGTCAATGTATAAAAATCTTGGGCATCAAATTTGATCATGGTGACTATGCAAGTACAAATTGGGTCGGGAAACTGGATGGTGCAACCCGTAAAGTAAAGAGCTGGATAGGATGGAAGTTCTCTCTGAGGGAAAGGGTGGACCTGTGTAAAACTTACCTGATCCCAATGTTTTTGTATGTCAGCTATGTATGTTTTTTGCCGCAATCTTTGTGGACTAGAATGAATTCCTTGTTTTTTCTACTTTTGTGGGGGAACAAGATGAACATTGTGAAAAGCGGTATCACTTACAGACCGAGGGCAGAAGGGGGCTTGGATATGGTAAACCCCGTAGTCTTCTTTGTAACAGCTTTTTTAAAGCTTAATGTCGGTGGTCTCTGCTTAGAGACGCCCCCTCGGTGGGTAAATGGCTTTAGGGAATGGGTGTCTCCCTTTATTGGAGTATGGTTAGAGGATGGCAGACTGAGAATTTTTCGGGCTCAGAGAGGCTACCTCCCGATCTATGTGATCCAGTGTCTGAAAGTGATTAGGCGATGGGGCCTGCAGGTGGGTGATATAAGAGATCTCTCGAGAAAGGAGTTGGGGAAGAGGGTCTTGTGTTCCCACTTTTATGTCCCATTGGCCCTGAAAGACTGCCCAGGTAATGTTCTCACAGAAGGATTGAATCTGGTAAATTCCCAGAGGGTGCCTCTGAAGTTTAGGGATATTGCCTGGTTCTCTTTTCAAGGGAAGCTTTATGTTAGGGGAAACATCAAATTTAGAAGTGCCGATGAACGTGTTTGCCCACGGGAGGAATGTCAAGGGGAGGAGGAGACCATGGACCACGTCTTCTGTAGATGTCCCTTTAACATAAAGGTTTACAAAACAGTGTCAGGTGCCATAGGCATCCCTTGCCTTTCGGGGCTCAGTTACCCGGAATGGGTCTACGGGGCATTCAAAGGGTATGGGGGCTTTGATTTAGGCACAATTTTTTTAGTCAGCTTAGCGGTTAGGTTCCACACGTGGCAGGCACGGTGTCTGGTTAGTTTGAGAGGAAAAGTCCTTCCCTGTGAAGAGGTGGTGGGTCGTATTCTTCATGAGGTGAGTCGGATGATGGATCTAGAGAAGAAGAGATTGGACACTGTCAGCTGGTCCAGATTGTGGCGCCAGTTGAAACCCCCTCAGTGGGTGGTGGAAGATATCCTCTTTTCAGTCTCAGGTTCTTTTCTGTCCTGGTCACTTTTTCTCAGCTGATTAGGTTTTGTAGTTTTTTTTTTTTTTTTTTAAAGAAGGGGTTTGCATACACCTTAAAATATGCAGATATGTCACTCTAGTTATAATTATTTGCTGGTAGTCCGGCATGTATGGAGGGTGAAAGGTATGAATGAAGGTAGGATTGTGGATAAATGTGGGAGTGTATGGAGGTGGAGGGTTTATGATAGATGGATAAATGTGTGTTAAATGTTGAGTCAGCTAAGTGGGAAATGTTGGGGGAGTTCCCTGAAATGGATTCACAGAAATTATGTGGATCAAGGAAAATGTTTAAAATGAAAGTATGATAAAGTGATGGAAAACATATTTGAGTTATGTAAACGGTAAATATCATGATGTAATGATCTCTATTTATTTATTATGTATATAATTGTAAATATGATTATAATGTTTATATTTTGTTATAAAATGGAAGCTGTGCATAAATAAAAACATGCCCAGGCACATATACTACTGTTCTCTCCTGATGTAACCCAGGCACATATACTACTGTTCTCTCCTGATGTAACCCAAGCGCGTATACTACTGCTCTCTCCCTGTGTAACCCAGACGCGTATACTACCGTACTCTCCTGGTGTAACCCAGGCACATATACTACTGTACTCTCCTGGTGTAACCCAGGCACATATACTACTGTTCTCTCCTGGTGTAACCCAGGCTCATATACTACTGTTCTCTCCTGGTGTAACCCAGGCGCGTATACTACTATTCCTTCCCTGTGTAACCTAGACGCGTATACTACTATTCTCTCCCTGTGTAACTCAGACGCGTATACTACTGTGCTCTCCTGGTGTAACCCAGGCACTGTTCTCTCCTGGTGTAACCCAGACGCATATACTACTGTTCGTTCCCGGTGTAACCCAGACGTGTATACTACTGTGCTCTCCTGGTGTAACCCAGGCGCGTATACTACTGCTCTCTCCTGGTGTAACCCAGGTGCATATACTACTGTTCTCTCCTGGTGTAACCCAGGCGCATAGCCTACTGTTCTATCCTGGTGTAACCCAGGCATGTATACTACTGCTCTCTCCCGGTGTAACCCAGGCATGTATACTATTGCTCTCTTCCGGTATAACCCAGGTGCATATACTACTGCTCTCTCCTGGTGTAACCCAGGCGCATATACTACTGTTCTCTCCCAGTGTAACCCAGGCACATACAAAACAGCTTCAAGTGGGCAGCGAGGTAAAGCTCTTTTTCTTTATATACCATGCTAGGTGGCGCCTATAATGGCTGGCCACTCCTCTCTGGTCATGTGCTCACACCCCTTCCAGCATATGGCAACGCCCCTTAGTGGGCCCCTGTGATTGCATTTCCCTGGTGGGCCCTTTATGCCTCAGTCCGACACTGTATCTGCCGTACGACCAATGGAATTGTTTTTTCAGGCTGCGAAACCTCAGCCGGAGCGTATCAATCAAATGGCCTATATGGGTTTCTTTGCTAACCCCTTGTGGTTGCGGCACCTAAACAAAAACCTTGCTGACCTTTTGGTCTGCGGTACTCTAAACCTTCGCTGACCTTCTGGCCTGCGGTATCTGCTACCTTGCTCCTTTGTACCTTAATCAATGTTAACGTGAGCAAGCCACTCTCATGCCACCAAGTGTCCACTCACCTGGTGTGGTCTCCTACGGGATCCCGAATTCCCTGGGTCCACAAAACCTTTATTGTTTGCACACTCACGCTCGTTCACTCAAATACACTTTGGTTTTTTTTCTGTACAGAAAATTAACTTTCAATCAGGTGAACACCTTAGTACCAGAGGTAATACAGTAAAAAAGGTTTAATTTAAACTAAATCTTGGACACTGAGCAATTTGTGCTATTATCACATGGCTACCGTTTCGCGCCTAAACTAAACACTGCTATTGTGTAATTTGTACTTAGCAGTTGTATCCTTACGCACGTTGCGTAAACATGCGACCGTGCGTACGTCTTTACGTTGCGTACGCAGTCCCGTACTTTATCCGAGACACGTGTACAAAAGACCGTACGTCCGCAGTAGTACAAATCCCACACTTCTATAAATGTAAGCGATATTAACTATAATCGCTCACTTAACACCACACACAGTTTCTTCTGTATAAACCTTTACAACTAGGCCAGGCTGCGTATGCGTCTTACACTTACTTCCTTAAATATTAACTCTATATTTTAACTAAATAGAAACAAATTTCTCAGCACAGGTCAAAATGAATCTAATAATCATCAATAATTCAAATGGTATGATTCATATTGGATAGCTATCTTGCAGAACATACATTGATATAAACACACACATAATTATAATATTATATATATGTACCATTCACTGGTCTCCTGAGACTCATTTACCCATTAAGTGCTTCTAATTTGCATATGAATGCTATGTGCTATTGGCTGCCTGTAAAGGTGGGTTTTTTTTCACTGCTAGGAAAAAGCAGTTACACAGGTTAATTTGCATTTCAATGGCTATCTTATAGCAAACAGAGTTAACTGAATCTTAGAGAAAAAAAACTTTTTTTTTTATCTGTGTGTACTTCTTACATCAAATATTCATCTTACTATTAACTTTTCACTAGGCCCAGCTGAAACTATTTGTAATTGACTATGGCATGGGTTAAATAAATGCATTGGTAACTCATAAATGGCGATTTCTTTTTGACCAAGGAGGGCTGATTATTCCGGGCAGTGAAAATCAGCCATTTAGAAAAATGACCTTCCCAACATGGCCGCTGCTCCTCCCCCTTCCACATCCATGAGGGTTACACAAAATGGTGGACAAGCCATGTGGTTAGTCCAAAATGGAGGACAGACCATGCAGCTTCCTTTGTCACAAAGAAATCACACACCATGCAAGCCCCTGAAGTTATTTAAGGCCTGAGTTAAAAAAAAACACTATATCAAGGCTTTTGCAGCAACTTTTAAATGTACTTTTACCCTACTTAACAGATAAGCAATCCAATCTGAATCAAACACAATATGACTCATTTGAACCTTGTTTTGCAACAATCTGATCAGATATGCAGAGTACAGGTGTATGCTTGTATTGTGTGCGCATTTGGCGCCAAACAGAAATTCACAGACTTTAAAAATAGCTTTGTATATTTACCTTACGGATCCCACCAGCATCCCTACAAACCATGCAGAGCAGACGCCATCTAATCAGCACTAAATTTAGGGTTTTCAGTGTATCCACCAACCAGGAGAAGGCTTACGTGGGATACCTTTCCGCCCTTTGCTGATAGATAAAGTCTGCGTAAACCTGCTAGGCTGCGGGTATGAAGAAAAAATGGACGATGCCCCCAATTGATAATGGTGATATTATCTTAAACCATAAAGCTATACCTTTAAACACACTTTTACCATCAGCCGCTACGGCCGCTAGACTTAATACACACGCTACGCACTTCGTACTCTATTTGCGTACAGAGTCCCGTACGTCGTACGTACTTAGCATACAAAACGCTGCGCTGGGGGTACAAAGTACACACAGCGCGCACACAATCAGTTGATAAACTTTAAACCTTGTTAGTGATACAATGCAATGATATGGTTACACTTTAAACCTTTATGCAGCAAAGCACTGCAATGATGTTATACCTTAAACCTTTATGCAGCAAAGCACTGCAATGATGTTATACCTTAAACCTTACACAGTGCTGACGGCATAAAGTACCCGCAGTGCGTACACCTTATCAATACACTCTTAAACCTTATACAGTTAAATACGCTTTAAACCCTAGCAGGGAAATGAGGACACAATACCGATATGTAGTTGAACACTGGGTTCTAAGGCCACAGTGGATTATTTGAAAGGGGATAACAGTACAAGTTATACAAGTTATATAAGTTATACACTACAGACCTAACAAGATAAATCTACAACAGAATAATGGCTACAGTCAATGTACATACGTGAGAATGTTCGCTTGCGCAACCCGGCCGGTCCTCCGCTTATCATGTAGAAAGCATTCAGAGTCTTCTGACCGTCCAGGCAACAACAGGCTTTTTATACACAACTTCCATATACAATACAATGGTCACTGTAATCCCTTTGTCTATTGGGCACAGAGATGCATCTCTACATTACAAGAGAGGTCATAGGTTGATTTGAAAAGGTGGGCGATGTCTTTCTCAACTGCTCTTGTGGGTGGTATCCTCTGGATTCCCCCCACATACATAATATACAGTAAATACAGTTTAAACCTATATTCTGTTTCTGCATCTAACTATCCTCAGCTACATGCGATCTTCCTCAAACCAACACCAGAATGTTTCCCTTAAAATACCCTACAGCTGGATACCAAACACCACCTTGTAACCTTGTTCTGTCCCCTCCATTTTTCGACTTTGACTATATATATATATATATATATATATATAAAACTTCCAGCAGATCGGCACTCAATATAATAAAACACAAATACCTCGGTGCACCCAGTCCAAACACGTGTCCACAGGGGTCGCTAACTCCTTTGTGATGCGATGCGTGTTGTGTCCTAGCAACAGGGGTGGTTGCGTCCTGTTGTCTTAACAGCGGCGTCGCGTCACTCTGGCGCACCAGTGGGTGACGTCATTGCGGTGCGCCGTGCCAGCGGACGGGCCGGGCTCCTGCACAGGTGTGGGTGTTTTCTGGTACTTTGGCTCCTTTATAAGTGTGGTAAGTGGCGCTTTGTATTTGTCTTGGTCACGTTTATTTACAGTTACATATCCTGATGACGGTGCTGTGACACCGAAACGTCGATGAAGTTTTGACATTTTTGGATTACAAATGCTATAATCAAAACCCTGTGAGTGCCGTCCTCTTTCTTTGGAGCTATATATATATTTGTGTGTGTGTGTGTGTGTGTGTGTGTGTGTGTGTGTGTGTGTGTGTGTGTATGTGTGTGTTAGTGTGTGTGTAAATAGATAGATAGATATAGGGCCCACCCCATTACAAATCCTACTTTTCCCCTGAAATTAGTAGTATAGGATATAACTTGCTGCTACTCTACTACTGCCTCATCTAGTGATGAGCGGGTTCGGTTTTACTCGGTTCTCAAAACAGCATCTTATTGGCTCACGGATGTCACGTGTTTTGGATAGCCAATAAGATGCCGTTTTGAGAACCGAGTAAAACCGAGTAAAACCGAGTAAAACCGAACCTCGCTCATCACTAGCCTCATCACCTCTTTTGTGCTAAGTAGTAATGTTAGGAATATAGGGCTTGATTCAGGTCCCAACAGTAGTGCCACTCATACTGCAAAGTACCAATATTCGGTACTTTGGGCATATGCCAGACCTGTCTCCTGCCATTTGGAGATGAGAAGGGAGCGGTGATTACCACTGTTTCCAAAAACAACAATGGGGGTAATTCCAAGTTGATCGCAGCAGGAAATTTTTTAGCAGTTGGGCAAAACCAATTGCACTGCAGGGGGGGGCAGATATAACATTTGCAGAGAGACTTAGATTTGGGTGGGTTATTTTGTTTCTGTGCAGGGTAAATACTGGCTGCTTTATTTTTATACTGCAATTTAGATTGCAGATTGAACTCACCACACCCAAATCTAACTCTTTCTGCACATGTTATATCTGCCTCCCCTGCAGTGCACATGGTTTTGCCCAAATGCTAAAAAATTTCCTGCTGCGATCAACTTGGAATTATTCCCTAAATCAGTAATTTTTTATGCAGTACCTTCACAAATTATACTTGTTTTTCTTTACAAGACTTTCTGAAATAGCATTAGTTTGGTTATCTACAGTATCTTTACATGCCAAAGACAATTTCCTAAAGAGACCAAACACAGGAATCCCAAACCTTCTTCCAGCAGGATGCGCTTGTGTCCTGCCACGCAAGGGAGGGACAAAGTTTAGGCATTAGGAGGGGGGGTTAGGGTTAGGGTGCAGATATGGGAAGGGTATGGTTAGGTACCAGGGAGTTAGGGTTAGTCACTTGGAAGGGGAGGTTAGGTTTAGGCACCAAGAGGGAAGGGTTAGGGTTTTAGTGTTAGTCAGCGGGGAGGGAAGAGTTAGGGTTAGGCACCACTGGGGAGGTTCAGTGTTAGGCACCACCAGTGATGGTTTGGGTTAGATTTAGATTTGGGTGGGTTATATTGTTTCTGTGAACAGTAAAGACAGGCTGCTTTATTTTTACACTACAATTTAGATTTCAGTTTTAAAACACCCCACCCAAATCTAACTCTCTCTGCATATGTTACATCTGTGCCACCTGAAGTGCAACATGGTTTTGCCCATTAGTGTGCTTTTTTGGTTTGCTAACAAACCTGAATAACCCCCCATATACTACTACTGACAGATATATGGGTGCAGATTCCAATTTTGATTAGATCTTAGATTCGTGGACACACCCTTACAATTTTCTCACTCTACAGTCTGCCGGCCTCTTCACTCTTGGTCCTGCCTTGCTAGTAGTGAGGTATTATATGGATGATTTGTGTCCGTTACTCAATAGACACTACCTGCATAAATGGGTTTTTGTGCAGTGTAAAAATGCATTTTACACTAAGTAAAGTGGCATATCCCCAACTCTGAATCAAGCGCAGAATGATGTACAATGCTGTCAACTGTAAACTTGTTTTCAAATGTTATGTTACAGTGAAACTATTATATCTACTTCTTCCCAGTGCTCTTGTTTTATTTTAAGAGTTTATGCACACTGAAGTTGGAAATGTATTAAAGTTGCAAGGAAGCTGTCACATTATAATACAACAATTCTTCTGCCCATATATTTGTCCTCTAACCTTTTCAGCAAATGCATTTTCCTGATTGTACAGTAAATTGAAATAATTGAGACTTTACACTGTAAGTAATTTCATATGGAGCTTGAGTTTAGTGAGTGAATCACAGCAACCAAAGTTGGAAGTTATTTATAAAATGTCCTAGATGTGCATGGCAATGTACACACCTGCATCAACCCTCAGGACATATCTTCTTATACAAATGTGTCCTAATTAGAGATGTGCAGCGGAAATTTTTCAGGTTTTGTATTTTGGTTTTGGATTCGGTTCCGCGGCCGTGTTTTGGATTCGGACGAGTTTTGGCAAAACCTCCCTGAAAATTTTTTGTCGGATTCGAGTGTGTTATGGATTTGGGTGTTTTTTTTCAAAAACAGCTTAAATCATAGAATTTGGGAGTCATTTTGATCCTATATTATTATTAACCTCAATAACCACAATTTCCACCCATTTCCAGTCTTTTCTGAACACATCACAATACTATTTTTAGTCCTAAAATTTGCACCAAGGTCGCTGGATGATAAGCAAAGCGACCCAAGAGGGCGGCACGAACACCTGGCCCATCTAGGCACTGCAGTGTCAGACAGGATGGCACTTAAAAAAAATGGCCCCAAACAGCACATGATGCAAAGAAAAGAGAAAAAGAGGTGCACTGTGGTCACTGGACGGCTAAGCTAAGCGACACAAACACCTCAATATCACAGGAATTATTCGTTCTAATCAATGGTATTATTGGTCCAAATCACTGGAAGAAAATGACAAAATCACTGGAATTATTCGTTCTAATCAATGGTATTATTGGTCCAAATCACTTTAAGAAAATTACAAAATCCCTGTAATTATTTGGCAAGATCACTGTAATTAATAATTATAAATCACTGATATTAATTGGTGAAAACTCGCTATCGCCTGCCTAGTGAAGTGGAATCTAGATGGGATTTTGTACCGGGGACACAATAACTTCATCAATTGTCTAAATCCCACTGCACTATTGGCAGAAAACGGGCACACGTCTAACAGCGCACTGATTATACTGAGAACTGATTATACTGATCACTGATGATACTACGGAGAACTGACACTGAGCAGCGAGAACAGCACTGGACTATTGTACTGTAGTATACTGGTCACCACAATGCAGCACTGATACTGAGCACAGATATTAAGCACTGATCAGGATACTAGAAGTGACACAGAGCTGCAAGATACAGCAATGGCCTACTGTACTGCTACTGTACTATATGTATACTGCTGGTCACCAAAATGCTGCACTGTCCTACTATATACTGCTCACAACAATGCAGCACAGATATGGAATGGATACTTGCAGTGACACAGATCTGCAAGATACAGCAATGGCCTACTGTACTGTACTACTATAATTATATACTGGTGGTCCCCAGAATGCAGCACACTGAGCACAGATATTACCAGGTATATCTCACACATCGCTCAGTACAGATTACGGGATGTATAATCACCAGGTGTATAACACACGTCGCACAGTACGGTATACAGTATGCAGCTCTGGAGGGATCAGTATTTGGCAGGAAGGCGAGGCCTGGCCCTGGCAGCAGAGTGACAGGCGACCGTATAGTAGCAGCCAGCTCCAAATCTGGCAGTGTGTGGAGAGGGATGGGGTGAGGGAAGGAAACGAGCGCTGGAGTGTCTGAGCGGAGGGCTTGAAAGTTCAGGGGGAGTGAGGCGGGAGCTGCTCTTCCATAGCAGCGCACAGTGCGGTGACGGAGTCTGACAAAGGAGGGAGGAGGAGGATTGGGGCAACTGGCCACAGGGGAGCACTGTGCCGCAACCATCACTTGCAGGGGGAGTGGAGGGAAACACATCCTATCTGCCCCAGATAAGTGACTTCTGATCAGAGCAATTGAGGGTCGGAGTTTTTCTGAAAGGTGGAAAGAAAGCATTTTTTTTTTTAATGTAGACTGGAAGGACTACAACAAACTTGGAGTGACTACACTTTTCACCCTAGTTCGGCAGCCCTGCTGCCCTTTAATACACCGATGAATGAAGACTCCATTTGGAAAGGTGGCCACAAAGCGGTCAAGAGCTGATGCAGCACATGCAGGTGTTTCTGCAAATATGATGAAGAAAAGAACATCTCATAAGAAACATTGAAACAATATGGGACCAAGTAAACCAATCTACCAGCCAAGGCAAAATATTGTAGGCTGTAGAATACAGCATGGGTGGAAAGAGGGCAATGGGCCAATAACCCAGTGGAAAGGAACAGTTCTGGATCAAGTACCAGTGAATCCCTCCCCCTATCTTATAAAGTATGATGGATTTGATTGTGTCTATGGACTTGAGCTTCACAAGGATGAAAGGGTGTCTGCTCCTGAAGTTCTATCAGACAGAGTTGCCTCATCCCGAATCAGCGATGCCCATTTGGCTGACACAATGATTGGTAAAGCAGTGGAGCATTTGTTTGAAACAGAGGATGGTTCCAAGGATGAGTGGCGAGGGATGGTATTAGCACGAGCACCTGTTATAAACACATGGTTGTATTATTATATAACCTATGAAAAGGACCCAGTCTTATATATGTATCAACTTTTAGATGACTATAAAGATGGAGATCTTCAGATCATGCCAGACCCAAATGATTCCCCTCCAGCTGAAAGAGAACCAGGGGAGGTTGTGGATAGCCTGGTGGGCAAGTAAGTGGAATATGCCAAAGAAGATGGCTCAAAAAGGACTGGCATGGTTATTCATAAAGTTGAAGCTAAACCATCTGTGTACTTCATTAAGTTTGATGACGATTTCCATATTTATGTCTACGATTTGGTGAAGACATCCTAAATGGGATTCTGTACTTTTTTGTTTTTTTGCCAAACGTAATCTAATGTAAACATTTGTAGAAAGTCGCTGCTTTCTGACTACAGAAATGCTCAGATATTCCTGCGAATCCACAATCCCTTGCCAGAGGAAAATTAAATTGAGAAACCGTTGTTTGAGAACGTTTGTTCTCTTTCCCTTACAAAGGAACAAACCACTTTCCAAGAAGACTGACATTTTTGGGATTATGGAGACATAATGTTTTTGAATATAAATCCTAAAGCCGGTGGTGTATTAGAGCAAAAAGAGTGCAAGAGACCAGCCATGCACTTTCTGAAATATTATGACAAAATGTTACTGTATTTCATAAGCACTCATTCCTAACTCTGCTAAATACTGTTTGGTATACTGTATCTGGCTACCATGAGGTAGTTGTCCATTATTTCAGCTTCCATTGACCTTTTTGAAAGCGGTAGAAGTTATCAATTCTTTTTTTTTTTCCCCTATTTTTAATTTTCTCCTGCACAGCCCAGTAAAATGTTGCAATGTTAAGTATTGACTTGTGCCTTCTGGGGGTCCACTTCTTCACCAAACCCAGCCAAATCTCATCCTAACCCTCTGTTCCACGTTCTCTATGTACCCCATCTGTGTCACCCATGTCTGTCTACCCCTCCCCTTTAGATTGTAAGCTCTCACGAGCAGGGCCCTCTTCCCTCATGTGCTTATACTTTGTCTTACTTTAATAATGTTCAACTGTACCACATCCAGCAGTCTTCTGCCACCTGATACTTATTCCAGTGTCATCTGCTGATGTAACTATGTTTATTTACCCTGTACTTGTCCTATACTGTCATCAACTGTAAGTTGCTGTTTTCCTGTTTGATTATTTATGTACTCTGTAATTGGGTGCTGCGGAACCCTTGTGGCGCCATATAAATAAAGGATAATAATAATAATATAGCGTGTATAATCCCCAGGTGTATCTCACACATCGCTCAGTACAGTATATAGGGTGTATAATCCCCAGGTGTATCTCACACATCACACAGTACAGATTACAGGATGTATAATCACCAGGTGTATAACACACGTCGCACAGTACAGTATACTGGGTGTATAATTAATTACCAGGTGTATCACACACATCGCACAGTACAGTATATAGGGTGTATAATCCCCAGGTGTATCTCACACATCACACAGTACAGTATATAGGGTGTATAATCCCAAGGTGTATCTCACACATCGCTCAGTACAGTATACAGGGTGTATAATCACAACATGTATCACAAACATTGCACATTACCATATACAGGGCGTATAATCCCCAGGTGTATCTCACACATCGCTCAGTACAGATTACAGGATGTATAAAATCACCAGGTGTATAACACACGTCGCACAGTACAGTATACATGCAGGTCACAACAATGCAGCAGATATTGAGCACTGATCAGGATACTAGAAGTGACACAGAGCTGCAAGATACAGCAATGGCCTACTGTACTGTACTATATGTATACTGTTGTTCACCAAAATGCTGCACTGTCCTACTATATACTGCTCACAATAATGCAGCACAGAGATAGTATAATTGACACAGAGCTGAAAGATACAGCAATGGCCTACTATACTGTGCTATATGTATACTGCTGGTCACCAAAATGCTGCACTGTCCTACTATATACTGCTCACAATAATGCAGCACAGAGATAGTATACTAGCTCTCCCGATGCATGGTGTATTGAGGCTAGATTTATGAGGACTAGAGATGTGCGGAGGGCACTTTTCATGTTTTGTGTTTTGGTTCTAATTCCACTTTCGTGTTTTGGCTTTGGCTTGGTTTTGCCAAAACCACCATTTCGTGTTTTGATTTTGGTTTTGGATCTGGATAATTTTTTAAAAAGCATAAAAACAGCTAAAATCACAGAATTTGGGGGTAATTTTGCTCCTACGGTATTATTAACCTCAATAAAATTCATTTCCACTCATTTCCAGTCTATTCTGAACACTGAACACCTCACAATATTGTTTTTAGTCCTAAAAGTTGCACCGAGGTGGCTGTATGACTAAGCTACGTGACACAAGTGTGCAGCACAAACAACTGGCCCATCTAGGAGTTGCACTGCAGTTGCAGACAAGATGGCACTATTCAAAAACTAGTCCCCAAACAGCACATGATGCAAAGAAGAAAAAAAGGTGCAATGAGGTAGCTGGATTGCCAAGCTGAGCGACACAAGTGTGCCGCACAAACACCTGGCCCATCTAGGAGTGGCACTGCAGTTACAGACAGGATGGCACAAAAAATACTAGTCCCCTAACAGCACATGATGCAAAGAAGAAATAGAGGTGCAATAAGGTAGCTGGATGGCCAAGCTAAGTGACATAAGTGTGCAGCACAAACACCTGGCCCATCTAGGAGTGGCACTGAAGATACAGACAGGATGGCAAAAAAAACTAGTCCCCAAACAGCACATGATGCAAAAAAGAAAAAGAGGTGCAAGATGGAATTGTCCTTGGGCCCTCCCACCCACCCCTATGTTGTATAAATAGGACATGCACACTTTAACAAACCCATCATTTCAGAGACAGGGTCTGCCACACGACTGTGGCTAAAATAACTGGTTTGTTTGGGCCCCCACAAAAAAAGAAGCAATCAAACTCTCCTTGGACAAACTGAATCTACAGAGGCAAAATGTCCACCTCATCCTCATCCTCTGATTCCTCACCACTTTCACTGTGTACATCCTCCTCACAGAGTATTAATTCGTCCCCACTGGAATCCACCATCTCAGGTCCCTGTGTACTTTCTGGAGGCATTTGTTGGTAAAGGTCTTCCCGGAGGAATTTATCATTCATATTGATGAACATCATCTTCTCCACATTTTGTGGAAGTAACCGCCTACGCCGATTGCTGACAAGGTTGCCGGCTGCACTAAACACTCTGTCGGAGTACACACTGAAGAGGGGGGGGGGGGGGGGGCGCAACTTAGGTAAAATAAAGCCAGTTTGTGCAAGGGCCTCCGAATTGCCTCTTTTTCCTGCCAGTAAACATACGGACTGTCTGACATGCCTACTTGGATGCTGTCACTCATATAATCCTCCACTATTCTTTCAATGGTGACAGAATCATATGCAGGGACAGTAGACATATCAGTAATTGTTGGCAGGTCCATCAGACTGGACCAGATGTCAGCTTTTGCTCCTGACTGCCCTGCATCACTGCCAGCGGGTGGGCTAGGAAATCTTATCCTTTTCCTTGCAGCCCCAGTGGCGGGAGAAATTGAAGGAGGAGCTGTTGACAGGTCACATTCCGCTTGAGTTGACAATTTACTAACCAGCAGGTCTTTGCACCTCCGCACTCTTGTGTCTGCTGGAAAGAGAGATACAACATAAGCTTTAAACCTAGGATCGAGCACGGTGGCCAAAATGTAGTGCTCTGATTTCAACAGATTGACCACCCTTGAATCCTGGCAAAGCGAATGAAGGGCTCCATCCACAAGTCCCACATACTTTGCGGAAGCGCTCTGTCTTAGCTTTTCCTTCAATTCATCCAGCTGCTTCTGCAAAAGCCTGATGAGGGGAATGACCTGACTCAAGCTGGCAGTGTCTGAACTGACTTCACGTGTGGCAAGTTTGAAAGGTTGGAGAACCTTGCACAAGACGGAAATCATTCTCCACTGCGCTTGAGTCAGGTGCATTACCCCTCCTTTTTCCTATATCGTAGGTGGATGTATAGGCTTGAATGGCCTTTTGCTGCTCCTCCATCCTCTGAAGCATATAGAGTGTTATATAAGACAATATGTGGCACAGGAATGACTGGAATGACTGATGGACAGGACACTACCACTGGTCTGATGCAGCACAACACAACAACACTGTAAGGGACTTGTGGTTGTTGTTATTATTATTATACGGCAGCAGTGGACATATAGCAGCAGCGTATATCATTACTGGAGTGACTGATGAACAGGACACTACCACTGGTCTGATGCAGCACAGCACAACAACACTTTATACAGCTACACTGGATATATGGCAGCAGAGAACACCAACCCTGTGACTGGCTGGACTGATGCAGCACAATACACTGACTACACTGGACTGGACAGCACAACACAGCACCACTTTATACAGCTACACTGGATATATGGCAGCAGAGAACACCAACACTGTGACTGGCTGGACTGATGCAGCACAATACACTGACTACACTGGACTGGACAGCACAACACAGCACTACTTTATACAGCTACACTGGCAAGAGAGGACACCAACACTGTGACTGGCTGGACTGATGCAGCATAATACACTGACTGCACTGGACTGGACTGAGCAGCACAAAACAGCGCAAGACTCGCCACCCCACTCTCTCGCCCCCACAGAGACACTGAACACTGAAGACACGTCCTCTCAATACACTCTCCGAGACTGGAGTGAAAATGGCGGCGACGCGCGGCTCCTTATATGGATTCCAAATCCTGCGAGAATCCGACAGCGGGATGATGACGTTTTGCTGCGTTCGGGTTTCCGAGTCAGGCGGGAAAACCCGAGCCCGGCTCGGAACCGAACTCAGAAGGCAAAGTCCGGTAGGGTTCGGTACTCTGAGAACCGAACCGGCTCATCTCTAATGAGGACACATCTGTATTTACGTCATTTTTAAATTCTGTAGGTGCCTGCAGCGGTGCAAAACTTGATACAGTAACTCACAAAGTATTGTTCAAAGTCCAACCACTTTCTTTACACTATGGGGGTAATTCCAAGTTGATCGCAGCAGGAATTTTGTTAGCAGTTGGGCAAAACCATGGGCACTGCAGGGGAGGCAGATATAACATGTGCAGAAAGAGTTAGATTTGGGTGGATTATTTTGTTTCTGTGCAGGGTAAATACTGGCTGCTTTATTTTTACACTGCAAATTAGATTGCAGATTGAACACACCACACCCAAATCTAACTCTCTCTGCACATGTTAAATCTGCCTCCCCTGCAGTGCACATGGTTTTGCCCAACTGCTAACAAAATTCCTGCTGCAATCAACTTGGAATTACCAACTTTGTCTCCTAAATTCTCCCTTTTTATGGCTTGCATTAACCATAAGAGTGAGGAGACAAAGGCACTGTCTTTATTACATTTGCCAACTGTGGGGTAAATTTACTAAGTTGTGAGTTTTTGTAGAACTAGTTATGTTGCCCATAGCAACCAATCAGATTTTACTTAACATTTATCTAGCTACTACTAAAAGAAAATAGATATAATCTGATTGGCTGCTATGGGCAACATCACCAGTTCTAAAAAAAACTCCCACCTTAGTAAATTTCCCCCTATGTGTATGTGTGTGTTGAACTCTTTGAAACAGAAATGTAAATCTCTGCATAACAAAACAATATGGAGATGCAAAATGTAACCTTAAATGATAGGGTAAGACCTCAAGATCATCAGCTTTCGGCTGGTTCACAATAGCCATGAAGTGGACGCACATGCTCCTTTTGCTCATTGCAATATTGCATTGCAATTGCATTTCTTCACTAATTCATAAAATTAGGCATATTATTGTATCTACTCCAAACTTCAGGAGTAATGACTTAAGTCTACCCAACTCCTTCCTTGTACCTGTGCAAACTGCTGGACCTCTGCAAATTAGATCATCCTGTGCACTCTGAAAGAAATTTGGGTGCACTTATGCAGTGTGAATACAGTATACAGTAGCTGATTTTGCACTGTGTTGCTCCCATTTATTTCTATTTAGAGAGACTTTAGTAAATCTCGAGTATACCGAATAATACTGCAAATTATTTTGGTGGATCCATTGGAAAGAAATGTATTTGATAACAGATTTACTGTAGTTTGATATTTTTTATTTCATAAGCATCCAGTGTATTATAGAAAAAGCATTGAAACATCAAACAAAAGTATTATAATCTCACAACGTAATGTGACATTTAATCATACACTGTTAGAGCAACTACTCTGAAATGCCAGCATGATGGTTCAGGTGTCATTCAGTGGGGTGTGTTATGTAGATTTGTTATTATTTATTTATTACCAGTTATTTATATAGCACACACATATTCCGCAGCCATTCACATCAGTCTGTGCAATAAGGTCACAGACATTTGCTAAGTAGTCAGGTTGTTGAGGAATAACGCGTCAAAGTCGTGATCTTTTCCCTTAGAAAAAGCATTGAGTGGGGTTGTGCACAGTTTTACACATTACACCTTACTCAGATTGTAAAGAACACAGGGGGTAATTCCAAGTTGATCGCAGCAGGAATTTAGTTAGCAACTGGGCAAAACCATGTGCACTGCAGGGGAGGCAGATTTAACATGTGCAGAGAGAGTTAGATTTGGGTGGAGTGTGTTCAATCTGCAATCTAATTTGCAGTGTAAAAATAAAGCAGCCAGTATTTACCCTGCACAGAAACAAAATAGCCCACCCAAATCTAATTCTCTCTGCAAATGTTAAATCTGCCTCCCCTGCAGTGCACATGGTTTTGCCCAATTGCTAACTAAATTCCTGCTGCGATCAACTTGGAATTACCCCCACAGAGAAGTGCTGTCATTGACAGTATTAATAAAAATGTATTAAAAAATATTTATCACAATATAGTGAATAAAACCAAGTATCCTGTGGTTTGAAATATAACTAATATCATGCACCAAACATTAATAGCTTAGATTAAAATAGTAGCAAATAAAAGGCATATTCAAGACCTCCCCTGAAACAATGGAGCCACCTGTGCTTCAGATGGAAATATAGCACTTGTGATTAGAGAAAGCTCCTTATATTAAGCTGTCTCCTTACTGTTAGTGGGCGCCGGCTGCCCTCACCGCTAACAGCGGTGCAAAGGCGGCTGACAGGAGCAGTGGATGACAGTGGACGGGACTCTCAAGATGGCGATCAAAGAAGCAAAGATTCAAACCATTGACCGCTCAGTGATTCCCGCGAGTGAGCTGTCAATGGTTTGGATCTTTGCTTCTTTGATCGCCATCTTGAGAGTCCCGTCCACTGTCATCCACTGCTCCTGTCAGCCTCCTCAGCGCCGCTGTTAGCGGTGAGGGCAGCCGGCGCCCACTAACAGTAAGGAGACACCGATCCATTTTATTGCAGCAGAGGCTGGGGTAAGCACTGCACTAAACTGTCTAAATAGCGTTATAAGCTTAATTGTCATTGTGCTGTACATGGAACAGTGCTTATTAAGCTGCCTGAGAAAAGCCTCATAAATATTGGTTAACAATACTGGGAGCATAAAGTTGCTAAGCTGATTGTAACATAGTGGACAATATAAATGTGAACAGCTTACCATATTCACACTATGGATGGACTCTCAAATTTCCAAAACATCTAATGAGCTCATATGTTTAATTAGCCCATGTGTGGAGCTTAATATAAGGAGCTTTCTCTAATCACAAGTGCTATATTTCCATCTGAAGCACAGGTGGCTACATTGTTTCAGGGGAGGTCTTGAATATGCCTTTTATTTGCTACTATTTTAATCTAGGCTAATAATGTTTGGTGCATGATATTAGTTATATTTCAAACCACAGGATACTTGGTTTTATTCACTATATTGTGATAAATATTTTTTAATACATTTTTATTAATACTGTCAACGACAGCACTTCTCTGTGTTCTTTACTATTTTTATGATTTTTTTGAGGCTCAGCACCTCAATTTGTGAAGCCGCAGTCAATGATAAGTATTTTATTATAGTTGTCTCATAGCCAATATACTAGCGCCCACTCATTTTATTTTTCTTACTCAGATTGAATTGAGTAAAAAAAAAAACATTAAGAAATGACAGATGTAACCACACTCATCCAGCCTGTGGCATGGCCGCACGAGCACACGTGCTGCGCCTAGGCATGTTTGCACCTTGATATACAAACATGTCCCAAGTTACAGCGCTCATGTATTCCTATGGGCGCGTGTACTCAGGCGCACACACACGTCCTGGTCATGGGCACACTTGCAGCCCCTTTCTTGCCGCAAGTATGGCAAGCTGTATGCTAGATGAGCATGGCTACATCTGTACATCATGAATGTTCGTGTCTGACTCTATTTATGTTGCCTGTGATACCAGCATTACTTTATTTAGGCTTTTGCTTCATTTGGCTACTTCTTTCTTGTATCATCCCATGTACAGTCATTTAACTATCTTCCTGGGGTTTATTATTGTTCATTATTAAGCACTAGCAACAAAGCATTTTTTTAAAGGTACTGCGCAATTCCGGGCTCCGCAATGCATAAATTAATGGGTCAATGACTGAATTGCACAAAATAAGTGTGCAATTTATGTAAAAAGTTGACATATAACAAGAACAATAAGGATTCTGTGGACAGAATGAATATAAAAGTAGATGAAGAATAAATGGAGACCAGCAGCATATAAAAACACCCAATAAAATGGTCAGTGTAATAGCTCCTTTCATATTTGTCCTTTGCTGCACAGAATTCCATTGACCAGAGAGTGAAGCTATTTTTTTGGCATGTGATTGAGCCAGAAGGAACATATGGATGTAAAGGCAAACTATAAACACTAATAACAAAAGAAACATAACAGTAAAACACAAAATTGTTATGGTATCATGAAAACAGATAACGATACCTATTCCACAACCACCGCAACATATCCAGATTGCAGCCAAAATAATCCAAGCTCTTCTGAGGGTCATGATGTTATGATAACGCAGGGCATAGAAGATGGTAATGTACCTATCCGCGGCGATAGCAGACAGGCTAAATATCGATCCAAGTAGAGACAATACAAAGAACCAATCCATAACATCGTCTATCTTTTTCTCATATAGACCCTGTTTTTGAAGATGACCAAGTCGGATCAAAATCATCATGATGTTCTCTAGAATTTTGTACACACTTGCAAGGATATCAGAAACTGCTAAGCTGCAAATAAAATAGTACATAGGCAAATGCAGCTTCTTGTTCTTGATCACTGCAGAAAGGACGAAAACATTCTCCAAAATGCCGACAGCTGAAATAGCAAAGAATATTTCTTCTGGGATATTGATAGTTAAGCACGTTGTAAGATTTGAAGACACAGATGTTATATTGGAGTAATTAACACTTTGTTTCATCATTTCTGTGGATGTCTCTATCTTCGTATTGTCTTAATTTGTTAGCTTCCAATAGTCTTGTATTACATGAATGTATTTTTCATAAAACAGTGATTTTGTACTGCAAAACAATGCAAAAAAGTATAAGTAGGAAGTACAGTAAGTGTATGTAAGTAATATATGTACCTTTTCTACTTCCAGTACATAATAACATACAGTGTAATAGCATCACAGTAAGTTGTACATTTTTTATCTATAGACAGAGCATGAGGCAGGTGAAAGGCATAATCAAGGGCTAATCACTCATAGTAGTATTTATCCATGCTGCTTTTCCTTGCTATTTAGTACACTGTAAAAAACAGAAATGGTTTTATAATCAGACAACGCAGACTGGATGAAACACAATGCTGTTTAAGAAGGAAAGAATAGTACAGTAATAGGTAAATAGGATCAGGTGCATTTGCTAGTCTTAATTTTTGGAGTACATACAGTAAATATGCTGTAATTAAAATAGTGTACAGTATACTTTGGTCCCATAATACACTCTTGCAAGGTTAATGACTCTCAATGGTTAATGGGTCTAGGAATACAGTAGACTGGAGCAGCACTGCATACAATCATAGCTATAATAAAGTGGCTAGTATACTGTGCTTTTAAGATAGGAAAACGGTATACAGGCAACAAGCTGTCAGGACCTGGAGTTTAATACATCAGCCCTTAACTGCTCACTGGTGTGCGCCCCTCCAGAAATCCCATTTGCTGTACCAAAATCATTCCTGCAGAGGGGGCTACTGCCTGTAGTGTGGCCTAACTTCCCTGGTGATCCTTCCCACCAACTTCCGTCACTGAGTGCTGCCATGTTGCCTGTGGTTAGCTGATCTTGATTCCTCCAACCACAAGCACCGTTCCAGTCAGCTGACTCGCTTCTTCAATCCACGCACAGCAAGGGGGATAAAAGGATTGATCTGACACTGTGCAGGTGCCATGAACAATATCACTGTTCCTAGCTGCGTTTCTAGGCTCCACATTCCTGTGCTAAGTTACCTGAGTTATGGAACTACAGATCTCAGCTAACTCCAGACATAAGCTGCAGTACCTTTTCTGTGCTTCAGCTCTTGCAATCTGCAGCTCCACTACAGGTGCTGACACTCTAGTGTTTGTAGAAGGTTTCCTGAACTCTGCTATTATACCTGCACACTAGTGCAAGTCACTGAGCCCTGTTAGCTTAATACTGAGACTGGAGTATTACAGGTTTCCAACCATGTCTATGGATAGCTCCAGATCCCAGCTGCAATGCATCTGGTCACTGAGCAATACAGATGTTGCCCAAGATCTGCCATTCAGTGATTCCATAGGTTAGCACTAGAGTCAGTTCTCAGTGTATACTGTTCCTGTCCAAGTTCTGTCTCCAAGTTCACCATCTCCAGTCCTGTTCTCCGGATCCAGTCTGGCTCAAGAGTCACTAAGTTATGTCTCTAACTTCACTGGTTCCAGACCGGTTCACTGGATCCAGTCGGGCTCAAGTGTCTCCAAGTTCTGTCTGATGTAATCCAAAATCATTGGTTCCAGTTTGACATATGTGCTTATCCTTGTTCACCTAGTCTATAGCGAGTTCTAATTACAGTACCCACCTAACTCACTATTCAGTAACTGTATTACCTCATGCGCAAAACCTACATACATCAGCCCAGATTTTTGGATAAAGCTTCTACCACTGAATCCCAAGCGTCATCCTCGAAGACACAAACTAACCCCAGTCTGACACTGGCATTTCCCTCCTGGAAGTTCCTGTTTGGCAGTTCCTGGGGTTGCGGAGCATGGTCACCACTATCTTGGATTTGCCCACATGACTACACCATCCAACTGGATTCCTGCAATCACAGTCACATTTATTAGAAGAGAAGGGGTGCGCTAAGCCCAAATACCCTGGGTATGTGCATAGAAGTGAATAATACAAATGTAAATTTATAAATGAATAAAATGTACTGTTTATTTAGCAATATAAACTGTTATAAGAATCTGTATAAAGTATGGTGTTGTAACAACAACTATGGAGACATGGAAGTTTCCAATCACTTTCTTACCATGGGGAGTAAGGGTATCCGGTCTATAGATCTACACTAAAAAGGTCTCCAGTCAATTGGGGTCAAAAGGTCGATAGTGTCAAAAGGCCGACAATAAAAAAGGTCAACAGGGTCAAAAGGTCAACAGGGTCAAAAGGTTGACACATTTTAAAATTTTTACTACAACTTTTGCTGCATTTACTATCCATGTCACAAACTATTACCCTTAGTAACCTTGTGATGAGCAAAGCATGGCGAGCAAAGTGATCCCGCGAGGGGACGCATTTCAACAAATTAGAGTGAAAAATGTTTAAAAACACAAAATACACAAACTTTTATTTTTGTGTGTCGACCTTTTGACCATGTTGACCTTTTTGGTTGTCGACCTATTGACCCTGTCGACCTTTTGACTTTTAAACTTTTGACCACGTGGACCTTTTGACCATTTCTACCTTTTACTGTAGACCTAATGACTTTCTATCTTTATAATGTCTATCTTTTGTATCAGAACCGGGAGTAAGACAGTCTTTGAGAAATTGTCTTTCCAAAATGGTTTTGATCGCCATTAACTATGTATTCCTTTAAAGATGGATGGTGGTATGCACACCTGTGGTGAGAGATAAAAACTTGAGGGTGAGTAATACATATTTGCAGGATCCGGTCTCCAGGTCAACAAGATTTAGGTCGACAATGTCTAGGTCGACCACTATTGGTCAACAGTAAGTAGGTTAACATTGGTTTTAGGCTGACAGGGACTCTAGGTCATGACAAAAGGTCGACATGAGTTTTTCACTTTTTAAATTTTTTTTTTACTATTTCATACTTTACGATCCATGTGGACTACAATTGTGAACGGTAAGCGCACGCGAGCCATGCGAGGGGAAACATTGCACTAATTGGGGTCCCCGGACACTCAACGCAGAAAACTACACCACATTTTTAAAAAAACGCATGTCGACCTTTTTTAATGTCAACCTAGTACATGTTGACCTAGAAACTATGTCGACCTACTTACTGTAGACCAATAGTGATCAACCTAGAAACTGTCGACCTAAGTCTAATATATCTAACATACCACACCCATATTTGCGGCGTCCCTCATGTATACTCATTGCAAAGAATATAGATACTGTACAGTACTAGGATGGGCAATTTATGTTTTCTTTTAAATATCAGTTATAAATCTGCTCCAAACTTGTCAATAGGGAGCTAGGTCATATATCTGACCTGGATTTATAATTGTGAGGGCAAAGGAAGGCAGTTTATTAACTTTATTGAATGTAGAGCAGGAAGTCTTTTAATGAAAGGATGTCAAATAGGAAATGTGCCAATCTAAACAATTTGACATGTAGATGTTACCTAGCTCTGTCTGTTCTTGAAAAGATGTATCTTAATTTTAAGAATTGTAACTGGGAAATATTTCTGTTAAATATCATAGAACAGTTCTATGCTAAAAGGGGTTTGAATTATGTGGAGACACAATACAGTACAGTAATTCAAACATAGTTGCAAATTCATCCCTCCTATTAGCATCTGGACCTACTTCCCGAATGGCCCACCCAATGGTTAAAGCGTAAATACTGTGGATAGTAGATAGCACAGGGTTCCACACTGGGTGTCACAACTGAGGGCCTGAGCTGACGGGAGGCAGCCTCAGTTGTAGGGGCTGAGATGTACCGGAACCTGGGAGGTTGTATCAGACCCCTGGACATGTAAGTAACATGAATAATAACTGCCCGAAGGCGTAACCACGACAACTTGGATAAAAGTCAATAATGTTTATTATGACAACTCCGCAACACAGCAGCAGTAAAAGAAAACGTAAAAAGTCAGCAAAGAATAAATACAGTTCCTGGGTACTACAGGATGGCAGGAGCCACAGGGCACTGGTAGTGTGAGATAGTTCTTATGATCTTCTAGATGGAAAGTCCTTACCAGGCCCGACTGTAGCAATGGAGATAACCCAGGATTGTGCCAGCTGGTGTTACAGGAAAAGCTGGGTTGCTGAAGATAAAACAGCTGCTGTGGATACTGGCTGGAACCAGACTGTTGTTAGCACGGAGTGGATACTGGCTGGAACCAGTTAAATAATAAATGAACTTGGGAGCGATGAAATATGAACTGAAATGTAGAACTTGAGAGCGGAGAAATAATAATACCGGTGGAGAGTGGTAAAGTGTAGAAAGGACACCGGCCCTTTAAGGGAAGCTGTACTCTGCTGGAAGCTGAGCTGGAAGCAGGTAATGTTGTAGCTGGAAACAGATGAATCCACAATGGATTGGAGAGTCAGGCTACACCGCAGGTGGAATGCTGGTGCGGGTCTCTATGGTGGAAGTCTTGAGACAGGAGCTGGAACCTGGAAGACAATCACAGGAGAGAGACAAACAGGAACTAGGTTTGACAACCAAAGCACTGACGCCTTCCTTGCTCAGGCACAGTGTATTTATACCTGCAGCAAGGAAGGGATTGGCTAGGCAATTATGCAGATTATCAATACTGAGAACAGATTGGTGGAAATGATCAGCTGACAGAATCCAAGATGGCTGCGCCCATGCAGACACTTGGAGGGAAGTTTGGTTTGTAATCCATGTGGTAATGAAAACAGTAATGGCGACGCCGGCCACCGTAGACAGGAGGCGCCAGGCTGACAGATGCACATCCAACCACGCGGACACAGCGGAGGCCGCGGCTGACGTAATCGCCACTCAGACACTCTGCATGCAGAAGTTCAGGGACGGCGGCGGAGGCCGCGGGAGACGCCATGCCAGGTGTAATATGGCGTTTACTGTGACAGCGTCCCAGAGTGACAGGAGAGGATACAGGAATGTACACATCAGGATAACAGATGGGATCCGGTCCTGGAGCGCTGAGCCAGCCTTAGGAGGCATCTGATGGGTAAGAAATGGCGTCCAGATACCCGGATCGTGACAGCACCCCCCCCCCCTTTAGGAGTGGCCCCAGGACACTTCTTTGGCTTTTGAGGAAACTTGGAATGGAATCTCCGGACCAAGGCAGGAGCATGGACATCAGAAGCATTGGTCCATGAACGTTCCTCAGGACCATAACCCTTCCAGTCAATAAGATATTGTAGTTGACCGTAACGGTGACGTGAGTCCAGGATCTTGGCCACTTCATACTCAACGCCTCGTTGAGTTTGGACTTTCGGAGTTGGAGGAAGTGAGGAATGAAACCGATTCAAGATCAGCGGTTTCAACAGGGAAACATGGAATGTCCTGGGTATTTTTAAGAAGGGAGGCAACTGGAGTCTGTAAGCAACAGGATTGATGACTTGTTCAATCTTGAAAGGACCGATATAGTGAGGTGCAAACTTCATACTGGGAACTCTTAACCACAAATTCTTCGTGGATAACCATACCCGATCACCCACCTTGAGAGCAGGAACTGCTCGACGCTTCTTATCCGCAAACTTCTTGTACCTGAACGATGCCTTGAGCAGAGCTGATCGTACGCTCTTCCAGATATTGGCAAACTGATGCAAGGTGATATCCACTGCGGGAACAGAAGTTGCTGGAAGCGGTTGGAACTCAGGGACTTTAGGGTGGAATCCAAAGTTAGTGAAGAATGGTGTTGAAGCAGATGAAGAATGATACTGGTTGTTATGACAGAACTCGGCCCAGGGAAGTAATTGAACCCAGTCATCTTGAGAGGAGGACACATAGATGCGGAGGAAGGCCTCCAAGTCCTGATTCACCCTCTCGGTTTGACCATTGGTCTGAGGATGGTAAGCCGTGGAAAACTTTAGCTTGACTTGGAGGACTTGACATAAACTTCGCCAGAATTTGGCTGTGAATTGAACTCCTCGATCTGAGATAATTTCTTCAGGAAGACCGTGGAGTCGGAAGATCTCTTGTATGAATACTTGAGCCAACTTGGAAGCTGACGGAAGACCGGTGAGAGGAATGAAGTGTGCAATCTTGGTGAACCGGTCAACTACCACCAAGATGGTATTGAACTTGTTGCACATGGGTAAGTCTGTAATGAAATCCATCGACAAGTGGGTCCATGGTCGACGGGGAACGGACAGTGGAACCAGTTGCCCCGCGGGCGACTGGCGGGATACTTTATGTTGGGCACACTTTGGGCAAGATGCAATAAACTCCAAGACGTCCTTTTTCAGAGTTGGCCACCAATAGGACCTAGAGATAAACTCCAGGGTTTTTTGGATACCTGTATGTCCGGCAAAACGGGAAGCATGGGCCCAATGCATGAGCTTCTTCCTTAGCATCGGCTTCACAAAACTTTTCCCTGATGGGGGCGTAGAGTCCATCCCTACCGTGGAGAATGCCAACGGATTTATAATAGGATGCTTGTCTGAAGACTCTGACTCATTTTCTTGCTCCCATGAGCGGGAAAGGGCATCGGCCTTGCGATTCTGAGAGCCCGGACAGAACTGGAGTTTAAAGTCGATCCTGGAAAAGAAAAGTGCCCATCTGGCCTGACGAGGGTTGAGACATTGTGCGCCCTTCAGGTATGAAAGGTTCTTGTGGTCTGTAAGTATGGTGATTGAATGAGAAGCTCCCTCCAACAGATACCTCCACTCTTCTAGAGCGAGCTTGATGGCTAGCAACTCCTGGTCGCCAATGGCATAGTTGCGCTCAGCTGGGGAGAACTTCCGGGAGAAGAAACTGCAAGGGTGTAAATGGCCATCTTTAGCCCTCTGAGATAACACCGCTCCTACTCCAACGGAGGAGGCATCCACCTCTAAGATGAAAGGAGAGTCGATGTCAGGCTGTTTCAGAACAGGCGCAGAGATGAACCTTTGTTTTAAAAGATGAAATGCTTGCATGGCTTCTTCAGACCACTTGGACGGGTTAGCACCCTTCTTAGTGAAAGCAGTAATAGGCGCCACAATGGTGGAAAAGTCTCGTATAAACTTTCGGTAATAGTTGGCGAACCCTAAGAACCTCTGGACCCCTTTGAGGGTTAAGGGTACCAGCCAATTTTGGATTGCTTGTAGTTTCTCAGGATCCATCTCTAGTCCGGAACCGGACACAATGTACTCTAGAAACGGAATGGACTTGACTTCAAAGACGCATTTTTCTAATTTGCAATAGAGATGATTGACACGGAGACGGGACAGAACCTCTTTAACCCAAAAACGATGTTCCTCTAAATCGTTGGCAAAAATGAGGATATCGTCTAGATAGACCACGACATGACGGTATAGAATGTCTCTGAAGATCTCATTGACAAAATGCTGGAAGACAGCTGGAGCATTGCTCAATCCGAAGGGCATGACGAGGTACTCATAATGTCCGTCACGGGTGTTAAAGGCGGTCTTCCACTCGTCACCCTCACGGATCCGGATGAGATTGTATGCACCTCGCAAGTCCAGCTTTGTAAAGATGGTAGCTCCGCTAACTCTGTCAAAGAGCTCAGTAATCAGGGGTAAAGGATAACGGTTCTTGATGGTAATGTCGTTCAAACCTCTGTAGTCGATGCACGGCCGCAGACCACCATCTTTCTTTTTTACAAAAAAGAAGCCTGCGCCGGCTGGAGAAGAAGAAGGTCGAATGAACCCCTTTGCTAGGTTCTCTTTAATATATTCCTCCATAGAATGCGTCTCAGGCAGAGACAACGGATAAGTTCGGCCTCGAGGTGGAACCTTCCCTGGAACGAGATCAATCGGACAGTCCCATTCTCTATGAGGAGGAAGGATATCAGCAGAAGCTTTACTGAACACATCCGTGAAATCTTGATATGGAGGAGGTGGAACATCAGACGACCTGGGGGAGGAAGAACAGACAGGCAATACTTTAAACAAACATGTCTCAGCACAGGAGGAACCCCATGCCAGGATTTGCGTAGTCGTCCAATCAATTGTAGGATTGTGAAGACGGAGCCATGGAAGGCCCAGGACCACAGGATGTGTGGCTCTTGGAATCACTAAAAAAGAAATAAGTTCGGAATGAAGAACTCCCACTCTCAGACGAACTGGTAGAGTCCTTAAAGAAATAACTGCATCAAAAATTTTGCTGCCATCCACGGCAGTTAAAGAAATGGACGAAGGAAGTCTCTCGGTGGGTAGGGACCACCGTTTAACATAGGCTTCGGTAATAAAGTTCCCAGCTGCTCCGGAATCAAGGAGGGCAATGACGTTCCGATAACGTTGAGCAACTTGAAGCGAGACTGGGAGATTACAATCTTGAGGAGATGGAGAGGAGATCATTACTCCTAGCCGGCCCTCTCCTTGGCAAACTAGGATTTGGAGTTTCCCGGACGTTTGGGACAGGCATTAATGGTGTGAGACGGAGCTGCACAATAGAGACAGAGAAACTCGGAGAGACGTCTTCGGCGCTCAGCAGGAGTTAAACGGGAACGGCCAAGTTGCATGGGCTCATCTTTAGATGGTAACAGTTGACGAGGAGGAGGAGCAGAAGATTTTGGAGCAGATGATATTCCACGCTCAGTTGCTCTCTCTCTGAAACGTAAATCAACTTTCGTGCAGAGTGAGATTAGCTCATCTAACTTAGAAGGTAAGTCTCTGGTAGCTAACTCATCTTTAATACGCTCAGATAAGCCATGCCAGAATGCAGCATACAGGGCCTCGTCGTTCCATGCCAGTTCGGATGCCAGGATCTGGAACTGTATCAGATATTGTCCTACAGTACGTGACCCCTGGCGTAAACGGAGAATCTCGGATGAAGCTGAGGTTACCCGGCCTGGCTCGTCGAAGTTGCGCCTGAATGTTGACACGAAGGCAGTGTAGGAAGATAGCAGGGTGTCGGACCTCTCCCATAACGGTGATGCCCAATCAAGGGCTGAGCCACTGAGAAGAGAAATAATGTAGGCAATTTTTGTACGGTCACTGGGAAAATTGCCAGGTTGTAGCTCAAACTGAATCTCACACTGGTTGAGAAATCCCCTGCAGAATCTTGGAGATCCGTCAAATTTTGCTGGCGTTGGAAGATGAAGACGTGGAGCAGAAATGGGTAAGGTGGGTGGGGTTATAGCTGGAGTCACTGTGGTTGACGCACCAGACGCGCCTGATCCACGGAGAGTTGTCTGAATCCCATCCAGCCGAGTAGAGAGATCCTGGAGACAGCGGATGATGTGGCCCTGTGCAGCCTCCTGATGTTCTAGTCGGGCTGCCAGTTCTTGTATCGGCCTGGCCGCTTGATCCTGGTCTCCGGCTGGATTCATTAGGTCAGTGCTTACTGTCACAACTGAGGGCCTGAGCTGACGGGAGGCAGCCTCAGTTGTAGGGGCTGAGATGTACCGGAACCTGGGAGGTTGTATCAGACCCCTGGACATGTAAGTAACATGAATAATAACTGCCCGAAGGCGTGACCACGACAACTTGGATAAAAGTCAATAATGTTTATTATGACAACTCCGCAACACAGCAGCAGTAAAAGAAAACGTAAAAAGTCAGCAAAGAATAAATACAGTTCCTGGGTACTACAGGATGGCAGGAGCCACAGGGCACTGGTAGTGTGAGATAGTTCTTATGATCTTCTAGATGGAAAGTCCTTACCAGGCCCGACTGTAGCAATGGAGATAACCCAGGATTGTGCCAGCTGGTGTTCCAGGAAAAGCTGGGTTGCTGAAGATAAAACAGCTGCTGTGGATACTGGCTGGAACCAGACTGTTGTTAGCACGGAGTGGATACTGGCTGGAACCAGTTAAATAATAAATGAACTTGGGAGCGATGAAATATGAACTGAAATGTAGAACTTGAGAGCGGAGAAATAATAATACCGGTGGAGAGTGGTAAAGTGTAGAAAGGACACCGGCCCTTTAAGGGAAGCTGTACTCTGCTGGAAGCTGAGCTGGAAGCAGGTAATGTTGTAGCTGGAAACAGATGAATCCACAATGGATTGGAGAGTCAGGCTACACCGCAGGTGGAATGCTGGTGCGGGTCTCTATGGTGGAAGTCTTGAGACAGGAGCTGGAACCTGGAAGACAATCACAGGAGAGAGACAAACAGGAACTAGGTTTGACAACCAAAGCACTGACGCCTTCCTTGCTCAGGCACAGTGTATTTATACCTGCAGCAAGGAAGGGATTGGCTAGGCAATTATGCAGATTATCAATACTGAGAACAGATTGGTGGAAATGATCAGCTGACAGAATCCAAGATGGCTGCGCCCATGCAGACACTTGGAGGGAAGTTTGGTTTGTAATCCATGTGGTAATGAAAACAGTAATGGCGACGCCGGCCACCGGAGACAGGAGGCGCCAGGCTGACAGATGCACATCCAACCACGCGGACACAGCGGAGGCCGCGGCTGACGTAATCGCCACTCAGACACTCTGCATGCAGAAGTTCAGGGACGGCGGCGGAGGCCGCGGGAGACGCCATGCCAGGTGTAATATGGCGTTTACTGTGACAGCGTCCCAGAGTGACAGGAGAGGATACAGGAATGTACACATCAGGATAACAGATGGGATCCGGTCCTGGAGCGCTGAGCCAGCCTTAGGAGGCATCTGATGGGTAAGAAATGGCGTCCAGATACCCGGATCGTGACACTGGGGGATCGATCACAGTTTTCTCTGGGTTAGCTTTAAGTTCCTTATTACTTTTGCAACCCATATATGAACTTTGTAACTGTTTTTCTTTGTAACATCATTTCTACATAAGCTTTGTACTGTTTTGTAAATAAAGTATTCTTTATTAGTCTTTCCATATTTGCTCCAAAACACAGTCCTTTGAGCAGGAGATTAGGTCGCTAGGGTTATGCTATAAACTCTTAATTGCAAGAAGCATGGCGCAACCAATTAACTGTGTTGGAATTGTATTGCAGAGCTTGCAGAAACACAATGGTGTGGTAGTCTGGTCACCTAACCTGCACAGGTGTTATATGGTGTTGGGGAACCTGTGACTCCTTTAATAATCCAAGGTAGTGGCAGTGTAAGGTTATCAAATTATGGTGCTCTGACCATCCATCAGGGATATACTAACTGAGGTCCATGACACTCACCAATGTCTGTATTGCTGTCTGACACCCCAATTTGGCTTCTCTTTATTAGAGGGATGTTATATAACTGGGGTAGCTTGTTTAATCAGTGGCATAGCAGCAGTCTGACAATGAGAGAGTAAACTCCCCTCCATTTTTCCACTGGTCTGCCTGTCAATGCCAGGCTGTAAATCCAGGGGTTACTGCAGGATTGTGAGTGCTGGGCTAGTCCCGGAAGTTAGTTGGCTCGTTAGTTAGTTGGAGACGTGTACAGGCATTGGCATTGGCATTTCAGTAAGCTGATGGGTTCCATCACATATCATCCAATGGCAGGACTTCCTCAAGGTAACCGGATGAAAGATAGTGTTTTAGTGGACAGTCAATAGGTTGACACTATATGGTAAACCTGCATTAGGTCGAGAGGTACAAAAAGTACAAAAGGTCAACATATGAAAGGTCAACAGTGCTTCAGGTTAACAGGATCAAAAGGGTGACTGAGAATGTTTGACCCACAAACATATCTTTTTGGGGTTTCTGACATGTTTTCCCAACATTAACTTGACTGACTATCCATGTGACCTACACTTGGGAATAGTAATCTATAGCAACCTGTAGCAGAGTGAGCTACCTTGTCCAAAGTTTGGCGAGCGAAGATACTTTTTTACTGATGGTGGTCATATATTACCAAACATTGAAGATTTGACCGAAACATTTAGAAAACTTGTGTCAACAATTTGTGTGTCGACCATTGCTCTGTCGACCTTATGAACCTGTGAACCTTTTGTACCTGTTGACCTAATGCATGTACCATTTGATGTCCGCCTATTGACTGTTGCCCTAAATAATGTATATCTTCTATACCACACTCTTCCTCGGGGAGTGTGTGTATTCTTACTGTGCCCAGCTTGTATTTATATCGGGAGTGTGCGCTGTAAATGGCTGTGTATCCTGCCTTTAAATTAGTGCAGACATGAGATTACAGATTGTATGAATATTTTGAAATGCAAAGAATAAATGACAGCTATATGCCTTGCAGTCAAAATTATCATATATATTAATTGTACAGTAATTGATGTGATATATTAATGTGTACAGTATAAAAGATTGCTCAAAAGTAAAGTGGCAGTAGATGACTATAGTTCTAAGCAGTTTTAAGGCTTGTCATAAGCTAATATTGATTTCATAATTATAGAATTGATTAACCATCTAAATACAAATCATGAGGGCAGTAGAGTGAGATTGTTGTGTATCCATTCAATATCTCACTTGTGTGCTAGTTATATCAGAGGATTAATAAATGTCTTGTCTGTAAATGTCATTACTCCAATTATTTGTCTGGTTTTCTAAGTTTGGATGATTAAATGTATGGGCTAAATTAATTGGTGATGACAGAATCAATTTTGTTCTTCTAATAATTGTACATAACTGAGCAGTACCTCTCTATTGAGATTGCAGACACTGATCTACCCACATACTCTAGAAATTCCAATTCTCTCCATCCCACAGTACTTTACCCTTTAAGGTCCACGATACTGCTGTAGCTAGATACTGTAGCATAACCAATACACATATGGGCATACAGTACTAATATCAGGAGCCAGAGGTTAGGGAAAACAGAGTCCCTAGGGTCCACTGGAGAACTTGTGTATGCATTTTGACAACTCTGTGATCTTTGCTTTGCTGTAACTGACCTCTGAATCCTGCACCTGCTTGTGTTTGAAAATAAACGTATCTTGGATTTTACTCCGGTCTATGAGATTCCTGTTACATTAGATAACTCATTCATGGGAAAAATGGAAATCATCCTTATAAAATGTTCCTTTGACCTGATTCAATTGATCATTCATAAACATGAAGTAGAGATGTATAAACTTGACATGGACATTCTTGCATAAGTCACGGGTGTGGTTCGTTTTATCGACAGTATCTAGGTCGACAATGTTTAGGTCGACCACTATAGGGCGACAGTCACTAGGTCGACATGGATGGAAGGTCGACAGGGTTTCTAGGTCGACATGTGCTAGGTCGACAGGTCTAAAGGTCGACATGAGGATTTTTTTTGTGTTGTTTTCTTCGTAAAGTGACCGGGATCCCAAATTAGTGCACCGCGTCCCCTCGCATGGCTCGCTTCACTCGCCATGCTTTGTGCATGGTGCCTTCGCTCCGCTACCGCTTCTCTCGGCACACTTTACCGTTCCAATAGTAGTCCACGTGGATCGTTAAGTATGAAAAAAATCCAAAAAAATAATTTTTTTTTTGAAAAACTCATGTCGACCTTTAGACCTGTCGACCTAGCACATGTCGACCTAGAAACCCTGTCGACCTTACATCCATGTCGACCTAGTGACTGTCGACCTATAGTGGTCGACCTAAACATTGTCGACCTAGACACTGTCGATCTTCAGACCGGATCCCATAAGTCACACAACCACAGTTAAGTCCATTCAAAAATAAGACTGGATTTGGGCATCTAGAAACACTAACAACAAATATAATAAAGTAAACTGAGGATACCACAGTAGCCACTAAATGATCCAAAATCCTTGGCGATATTGTAGTTAAGAACTACAAGGATAGACACACCAAGCAAAATAAACACACATTAAACAAAAATTATCTTGTTGCTAACCCTAAGACACCCATCAGTACAAACAAAAAACAAACACATGATCGAAAAATGACCCAACATACCCATATACCAAAAAATTCTGCTTAAAATACCAACAATATATGTCAAAACTACACAAAAGCCAAACACTACAAAAGATTAAAAAAAACGAATTAGAGATTGTCATGCAAACTGAGATTAATGACACATATTTCAGAACTAGAATAGTCATTCTCAGTCTATAGTTTAGATGAGGAAGGAGCTTACAAAAAAAAATGTAGCAAGACGGTCATTAGGTTAAGCATTCCTAATCACAAAGAGTGACCCTTTGAACACTACACAACACAACCACAGTCTAATCCAAGCACAACATTTTTTTTACTATTTCATACTTTACGATCCATGTGGACTACAATTGGGAACGGTAAGCGCACGCGAGCCATGCGAGGGGACACAGTGCACTAATTGGGGTCCCCGGACACTCTTCGAAGAAAACTACACCACATTAATAAAAAAATGCATGTCGACCTTTTTTTATGCGACCTAGTACATGTTGACCTAGAAACTATGTCGACCTACTTACTGTAGACCAATAGTGGTCAACCTAGAAACTGTCGACCTAAGTCTAATATATCTAACATACCACACCCATATTTGCGGCGTCCCTCATGTATACTCATTGCAAAGAATATAGATACTGTACAGTACTAGGTATCAGTTATAAATCTGCTCCAAACTTGTCAATAGGGAGCTAGGTCATATATCTGACCTGGATTTATAATTGTGAGGGCAAAGGAAGGCAGTTTATTAACTTTATTGAATGTAGAGCAGGAAGTCTTTTAATGAAAGGATGTCAAATAGGAAATGTGCCAATCTAAACTATTTGACATGTAGATGTTACCTAGCTCTGTCTGTTCTTGAAAAGAAGTATTTTAATTTTAAGAATTGTAACTGGGAAATATTTCTGTTAAATATCATAGAAAAGTTCTATGCTAAAAGGGGTTTGAATTATGTGGAGACACAATACAGTACAGTAATTCAAACATAGTTGCAAATTCATCCCTCCTATTAGCATCTGGACCTCCTTCCCGAATGGCCCACCCAATGGTTAAAGCATAAATACTGTGGATATTAGATAGCACAGGGTTCCACACTGGGGGATCGATCACAGTTTTCTCTGGGTTAGCTATAAGTTCCTTATTACTTTTGCAACCCGTATATGAACTGTGTAACTGTTTTTCTTTGTAACATATTTTCTACATAAGCTTTGTACTGTTTTGTAAATAAAGTATTCTTTATTAGTCATTTCCATATTTGCTCCAAAACACAGTCCTTTGAGCAGGAGTTTAGGTCGCTAGGATTATGCTATAAACTCTTAATTGCAAGAAGCATGGCACAACCAATTAACTGTGTTGGAATTGTATTGCAGAGCTTGCAGAAACACAATGGTGTGGTAGTCTGGTCACCTAACCTTATATGGTGTTGGGGAACCTGTGACTCCTTTAATAATCCAAGGTAGTGGCAGTGTAAGGTTATCAAATTATGGTGCTCTGACCATAGTTAGAATGCTAACCCCATCCATCAGGGATATACTTACTGAGGTCCATGACACTCACCAATGTCTGTATTGCTGTCTGACACCCCAGTTTGGCTTCTCTTTATCAGAGGGAAGTTATATAACTGGGGTAGCTTGTTTAATCAGTGGCATAGCAGCAGTCTGACAATGAGAGAGTAAACTCCCCTCCATTTTTCCACTGGTCTGCCTGTCAATGCCAGGCTGTAAATCCAGGGGTTACTGCAGGATTGTGAGTGCTGGGCTAGTCCCGGAAGTTAGTTGGCTCGTTAGTTAGTTGGAGACGTGTACAGGCTGCAGGCATTGGCATTTCAGTAAGCTGGTGGGTACCATCACATATCATCCAATGGCAGGCCTTCCTCAAGGTAACCGGATGAAAGATAGTGTTTTAGTGGACAGTCAATAGGTTGACACTATATGGTAAACCTGCATTAGGTCGAGTGGTACAAAAAGTCAAAAAGTACAAAAGGTCAACATATGAAAGGTCAACAGTGCTTCAGGTTGACAGGATCAAAAAGGTGACATGAGAATGTTTGACCCACAAACATATGTTTTTGGGGTTTCTGACATGTTTTCCCAACATTAACTTGACTGACTATCCATGTGGACTACACTTGGGAATAGTAATCTATAGCAACCTGTAGCAGAGTGAGCTACCTTGTCCAAAGTTTGGTGAGCGAAGATACTTTTTTACTGATGGTGGTCATATATTACCAAACATTGAAGATTTGACCGAAAAATTTAGAAAACTTGTGTCAACAATTTGTGTGTCGACCATTGCTCTGTCGACCTTATGAACCTGTGAACCTTTTGTACCTGTTGACCTAATGCATGTACCATTTGGGGTCCGCCTATTAACTGTTGCCCTAAATAATGTATATCTTCTATACTACACTCTTCCTCGGGGAGTGTGTGTATTCTTACTGTGCCCAGCTTGTATTTATATCGGGAGTGTGCGCTGTAAATGGCTGTGTATCCTGCCTTTCAATTAGTGCAGACATGAGATTACAGATTGTCTGAATATTTTGAAATGCAAAGAATAAATGACAAGTATACAGATGTGGATAAATCCACAGGGAACCAGCGCTCAAACCCTATTTGTAGTGGTGAATGATACGGTTATAAAGTGAAACTAAAATCAATAATGAAAAAGCAGGTAATATACTTAGGGTTGTTTATTCTAAGATGCTGAGATACTTTCTTTCCCAACACGTATAAATTCGGTTTAAAAGTCAATCAGTGATTGGGGCACGCTCCTGGTTTGAGCTTAAATTCTGAAGTGCAAGGTTCAATTGAAAGAACAAATGCTGTAATCTTTGTAAAGTCGAAAAAAAGAAAAAGAAAAAGAAAAATGCCACAAAAAAATAATAATGATATGTACTAAAGTCAAAACGATTTACAAGTCTATACAGACTGCGGCGTCCCGCTAATCTGTGCTCTGAAGTGAAGGATTCTCTTATGAAGTGAAGAACAGTTGACAGCGGTAGTGTATGCTTTGGTTAGAGTGGAGAATAAGGACCCTGGACTGGCGCTATTCCTCCTGCAGCACGTCCCACAGTAGAGCGCCCGAATCAGGCCCGCTCTGTGGGGCCGCTGACCTGGGGTGTGCGCCTGTCACAGAGGCGAAGTGGACACGGCCGGAGCTCTCCGAGCGGCTGGCCGCGCCTCTCCTCCTCCTACAGGGACTTACCTTCTCCCTTCCCCTCCTCCTTCCACTCTCCGTTGTCTCGGGCTTCTTCCTTCGCCTGGCAACCGGTTGCTTCCGGAACTCCAGATCACGTGACCGGATGGTTTGCGGAAAGGATTAGCAGTACTGTCCTTCTTTGTAGTGAATATTCGTCCTCAGTCCAATGTAGTATAGATGGGTAGCTCCAACGCGTTTCGACCTGTTAGGGTCTTCCTCTGGGAGTCCCTAACAGGTTGAAACGCGTTGGAGATACCCATCTATACTACATTGGACTGAGGACGAATATTCACTACAAAGAAGGACAGTACTGCTAATCCTTTCCGCATACCATCCGGTCACGTGATCCGGAGTTCCGGAAGCAACCGGTTGCCAGGCGACGGAAGAAGCCCGAGACAGCGGAGAGTGGAAGGCGGAGGGGAAGGGAGAAGGTAAATCCCTGTAGGAGGAGGAGAGGCGCGGCCAGCCGCTCGGAGAGCTCCGGCCGTGTCCACTTCGCCTCTGTGACAGGCGCACACCCCAGGTCAGCGGCCCCACAGAGCGGGCCTGATTCTGGCGCTCTACTGTGGGACGTGCTGCACGAGGAATAGCGCCAGTCCAGGGTCCTTATTCTCCACTCTAACCAAAGCATACACTCAACTGTTCATCACTTCACAAGAGAATCCTTCACTTCAGAGCACAGATTAGCGGGACGCCGCAGTCTGTATAGACTTGTAAACCGTTTTGACTTTAGTACATATCATTATTATTTTTTTGTGGCATTTTTCTTTTTCTTTTTTTCGACTTTACAAAGATTACAGCATTTGTTCTTTCAATTGAACCTTGCACTTCAGAATTTAAGCTCAAACCAGGAGCGTGCCCCAATCACTGATTGACTTTTAAACCAAATTTATACCTGTTGGGAAAGAAAGTATCTCAGCATCTTAGAATAAACAACCCTAAGTATATTACCTGCTTTTTCATTATTGATTTTAGTTTCACTTTATAACCGTATTATTCACCACTACAAATAGGGTTTGAGCGCTGGTTCCCTGTGGATTTATCCACATCTGTATACTTACCATTTAAGGGGGGGCGGGACACCCCTCATTACCAGCAGCACACCCCGCCTCAGACTAACACCTCAGTGCGCAGAGAACCCATTTCCGTATATCTGCAAAGAATAAATGACAGCTATATGCCTTGCAGTCAAAATTATCATATATATTCATTGTACAGTAATTGATGTGATATATTGATGTGTACAGTATAAAAGATTGCTCAAAAGTAAAGTGGCAGTAGATGACTATAGTTCTAAGCAGTTTTAAGGCTTGTCATAAGCTAATATTGATTTCATAATTATAGAATTGATTAACCATCTAAATACAAATCATAAGGGCAGTAGAGTGAGATTGCTGTGTATCCATTCAATATCTCACTTGTGTGCTAGTTATATCAGAGGATTAATAAATGTCTTGTCTGTAAATGTCATAACTCCAATTATTTGTCTGGTTTTCTACGTTTGGATGATTAAGTGTATGGGCTAAATTAATTGGTGATGACAGAATCAATTTTGTTCTACTAATAATTGTACATAACTGAGCAGTACCTCTCTATTGAGATTGCAGACACTGATCTACCCACATACTCTAGAAATTCCAATTCTCTCCATCCCACAGTACTTTACAGTTTAAGGTCCACGATACTGCTGTAGCTAGATACTGTAGCATAACCAATACACATATGGGCATACAGTACTAATATCAGGAGCCAGAGGTTAGGGAAAACAGAGTCCCTAGGGTCCACTGGAGAACTTGTGTATGCATTTTGACAACTCTGTGATCTTTGCTTTGCTGTAACTGACCTCTGAATCCTGCACCTGCTTGTGTTTGAAAATAAACGTATCTTGGATTTTACTCCGGTCTATGAGATTCCTGTTACATTAGATACCTCATTTATGGAAAAATGGAAATCATCCTTATAAAATGTTCCTTTGACCTGATTCAATTGATCATTCATAAACATGAAGTAGAGATGTATAAACCTGACATGGACATTCTTGCATAAGTCACACAACCACAGTTAAGTCCATTCAAAAATAAGACTGGATTTGGGCATCTAGAAACACTAACAACAAATATAATAAAGTAAACTGAGGATACCACAGTAGCCACTAAATGACCCAAAATCCTTGGCGATATTGTAGTTAAGAACTACAAGGATAGACACACCAAGCAAAATAAACACACATTAAACAAAAATTATCTTGTTGCTAACCCTAAGACACCGATCAGTACAAACAAAAAACAAACACATGATCGAAAAATGACCCAACATACCCATATACCAAAAAATTCTGCTTAAAATACCAACAATATATGTCAAAACTACACAAAAGCCAAACACTACAAAAGATAAAAAAAACGAATTAGAGATTGTCATGCAAACTGAGATTAATGACACATATTTCAGAACTAGAATAGTCATTCTCAAAAAAAAAATGTAGCAAGACGGTCATTAGGTAAAGCATTCCTAATCACAGAGAGTGACCCTTTGAACACAGGCTAATCCAAGCACAACATAACTCCCAGAACAAACAGGACAACACACGAGTCCAGAATATACAAATGATAAACAATGGGCCACTCATTTTTTAGACTTGAAGAGAGGCCTAAAGACCTGCACAGTATGGAACCATACAAGAGAAATTAAACACACTAGAAGGATAGAATAGAGTAAAAGCAAAAATAGGACAGAGCGCCACACACCATAGACTAAGCAAGGATTTTGAAGCTCAATAACACATATCAATACTTAAGAAACCAGAAAGAACACTTAACAAGTTTAATACTTACTGTATCTAAAACTGCACAAATTCAAATGCAAATTGACACCCAAAAAGTATTTGGCCAATACCCATTACCCAAATACCAACCAGCCACCAAACAAGATACTTTTAAACATTCCACGCTCCCAAGTTACTGAACTGAATCAAATGAACTTAAGGGCCCTACACATTTAGCGATCAGCCGCCGAGCTGCGTGACGGCGGATACGGCCGACGAACAACCCGGCGGCGGCGGGGGGGGCAGTGACGGGGGGAGTGAAGTTTCTTCACTCCCCCGTCACACGGATCCATAGAAGTGCAGGCAAATATGGACGAGATCGTCCATATTAGCCTGCATGCACAGCTGACAGGGCACCAGCAATGAACGAGCGCGGGGCCACGCATCGTTCATCGCTGGTGCCTCCACACTCAAAGATATGAACGGTATCTCATTCATTAATGAACGAGAATTATCGCCCAGTGTGTAGGGCCTATTAGAACAATTTCAACTATCCATTCCAAAAAGACAAAACATTACAAAGACATCCGGCTCCTTACAGAATTATGGGGGTCATTCCTACCTGATTGCACGCTAGGTTTTTTTAGATGCGCTGCGATCAGGTCAGAACTGCGCATGCGTATGGACCACAATGCGCAGGCGTGTCGTACGGGTACAAAGCGGATCATTGATGTCCGATGGATTTAATGGAGAATCCATTTGCACAGCCGATCGCAAGGAGATTGACAGGAAGAGGGCATTTATGGGTGGCAACTGACCGTTTTCTGGGAGTGTTTGGAAAAACGCAGCCTTGTCCATGCGTTCGCTGGGAGGGTTCCTGACGTCAATTCCGGTCCCGGACAGGCTGAAGTGATAGCAGCGGCTGAGTAAGTTCTGGGCTAATCAGAAACTGCACAAATCTTTTTTGTACCACTCGGCTGCACATGCGTTCTATCGGCAACTATCTGATCGCAGCGCTGCAAAAAATAGCTAGCGTGCGATCAGGTCAGAATGACCACCTATGAAATAACAATTATATTATCGTGAAAACACAGACAAAGCGGGAGGTAGAGTGATTTTGAACACAACAGATTATAATTAAGAAGCACTTGGAATTCTGAATGGTACAAAGACCTGCAAAGTACTGTACTTAGTGGAGACCTCACAGTCACCTCTCAAAAACAACGTGGTAACCACCGGAACAAAGATCTCACAGCGGGCATTCTCAACAAACATGAACACTAATTTTTAGACATCAAATACCCAGTTCTACTATATTTTCTTATAAAACTTACCAAAAATATATAATCAAAATCACACACACCCCGAGTAGACCTACTGTTTCAGGGATAAGCTCCCTCACAGCTAGCCTATAACATTGAGATGTGCGGCTGGCACTATTCATGTTTTGTGCTTTGGTTCTAATTTCACTTTCATGTTTTGGTTTTGGCTTGGTTTTGCCAAAACCAACCTTTCGTGTTTTGGTTTTGGATCTGGATGATTTTTGAAAAAAACATAACAGCTAAAATCACAGAATTTGGGGGTAATTATGCTCCTACAGTATTATTAACCTCAAAAACATTCGTTTCCACTCATATCCAGTCTATTCTGAACACCTCACAATATTGTTTTTAGGCCTAAAAGTTGCACCAAGGTGGCGGTATGACTAAGCGAAGTGACACAAGAGTGCGGCACAAACACCTGGCCCATCTTGGAGGGGCACTGCAGTTGCAGACAAGATGGCACAATTCAAAAACTATTCCTCAAACAGCACATGATGCAAAGAAGAAAAAGAGATGCAATTAGGTAGCTGGATGGCCAAGCTAGGTTACACAAGTGCAGGGCAGAAACACCTTGGCCATCTAGGAGTGGCACTGCAGTGGCAGACAGGATGGCAGATTTAATAAATAAGCCCCAAACAGTACATGATGCAAAGAAGAAAAAGAGGTGCAATGAGGTAGCTGGATGGCCAAACTAAACGAAACAAGTGTGCGGCACAAACACCTGGCCCATCTAGGAGTGGCACTGCAGTTACAGATGGGATGGCACAAAAAAAACCTAGTCCCCAAACAGCACATAATGCAAAGAAGAAAATGAGGTGCAAGATGGAATTGTCCTTGGGTCCTCCCACCCACCCTTATGTTGTATAAACAGGACATGGACACTTTAACAAACCCATCATTTCAGCGACAGTGTCTGCCACATGACTGTGGCTGAAATTACTGGTTTATTTGGGCCCACACCAAAAAAGAAGCAATCAATCTCACCTGGCACAAACTGGCTCTACAGAGGCAAGATGTCCACCTCATCATCATCCTCTGATTCCTGACCCCTTTCACCATGTACATCCTCCTCACTGAGTATTAATTCATCCCCACTTGCAGGGAACGTGCAAATGGTGGAAGGAGCCACCTCTTCCCATCCAGTGTTGGGAAGGTCAGGCATCGCCACCGCGGACACACTTGGACTCTCATTAGGGATTTGTGATACCATCTGAGAACGCACAGTTCTTTTCTGTGCTCTTTCCAGCTTAACTCTTTAATTTTTCTAGCGGGAGGATGAGGGCTTCCATCGTCATGTGAAGCTGAACCACTAGCCATGAACATAGGCCAGGGCCTCAGCCTTTCCTTGCCACTCCGTGTCATAAATGGCACATTGGCAAGTTTATGTTTCTCCTCAGATGATTTAAATTTCTTTTTTTGGTTCTTTTTACTGAACTTTGGCTTTTTGGATTTTACACGCCTTCTACTATCACATTGGGCATCGGCTTTGGCAGATGACGTTGATGGTATTTCATCGTCTATGTCATGGCTAGTGGCAGCAGCTTCAGCACTAGGAGGAAGTGGTACTTCTTGATCTATCCCTAATTTCTCCTCAAAATTTTTGTTCTCCATTATTTTTTTGGAGTTATAAGAGTCAATATGCGTCACAGGAATGACTGGAATTACTGATGACACAGAACACTACCGATGGTCTGATGCAGCCTAACAGGTTGTTATAATTTGTTATACTGCAGCAGTGGATATATATACAGCAGCGTATATTGCCACTGGAATTACTGATGACACAGGACACACACTACCACTGGTCTGATGCAGCCCAAGAGCTTTTTAATAATAATATAATTGTAAGTAATTTGTTATACTGCAGCAGTGGATATATATAGCAGCAGCGTATATCGCCACTGGAATTACTGATGACACATGACACACACTACCACTGGTCTGATGCAGCCCAACAGCTTTTTAATAATAATATAATTGTAAGTAATTTGTTATACTGCAGAAGTTGATATATATAGCAGCAGCGTATATAGTCACTGGAATTACTGATGACACAGGACACACACTACCACTGGTCTGATGCAGCCCAACAGCTTTTTAATAATAATATAACTGTAATTTGTTATACTACAGCAGTGGATATATATAGCAGCAGCGTATATCGTCACTGGAATTACTGATGACACAGGACACACACTACCACTGGTCTGATGCAGCCCAACAGCTTTTTAATAATAATATAATTGTAATTTGTTATACTGCAGCAGTGGATATATATAGCAGCAGCGTATATCATCACTGGAATTACTGATGACACAGGACACTGGATATATGGCATCAGAGAACACCAACACTGTGACTGCCTGGACTGATGCAGCACAATACACTGAGTGACTACACTGGACTGATCTGCACAACACAGCACCACTTTATAGCTACACTGGATATATGGCAGCAGAGAACACCAACACTGTGACTGCCTGGACTGATGCAGCACAATATACTGAGTGACTACACTGGACTGGACTGCACAACACAGCACCACTTTACAGCTACACTGGCTATATGGACTGGACTGAGCAGCACAATACTTGTCACCCCACTTTCCTGCCCGAATAAACAGAGACTGAGTATACTGAATAGTACATGTCCTCTCACTCTGCGAGACTGGAGTGAAGATGCCCGCGGCGTGCGGCTTCTTATATGGAATCCAAATCCCGCGAGAATCCGAAAGTGGGATGATGACGTTTTGCCGAGTTCGGGTTTCCGAGTCAAGAGGGAAGATCCGAGCCTGGCTTGGATCCGGACTCTGAAGCCAAAGTTTGTGGGGGTTCGGTTCTCTGAGAACCGAACCCGCTCATCTCTAGTAGAGATAACCTTAAATGAGGCTGAAACACAGAATAGAAATTAAATTCTTCAACACTCAAAGAAAACAATAAGAAACCAAAGATAGCAATCATTACACAATACAACAAAGACAATAAGAAAATACTAAAAAAAAACAAAAAAAAACTGTAATTTACAGTGCATCCAGAAAGTATCACAGTGCTTCACTTTTTCCACATTTTGTTATGTTACAGCCTTATAACTGGAATACATTCATTTTTCCCCCTCAAAATTTTACACACATTACCCCATAATGAAAACGTGAAAAAAGATTTTTTTGAGATTCTTGCAAATTTATTAAAAATAAAAAACTAAGAAATCACATGTTACATAAGTATTCAAAGCCTTTGCTCAATACTTTGTTGATGCACCTTTGGCAGCAATTACAGCCTCAAGTCTTTTTGAATATGATACCACAAGCTTGGCACACCTATCTTTGGGCAGTTTTGCCCATTCCTCTTTGCAGCACCTCTCAAGCTCCATCAGGTTGAATGGGAATCATCGGTGCACAGCCATTTTCAGATCTCTCCAGAGATGTTCAATCAGATTCAAGTCTGGGCTCTGACTGGCCCACTCAAGGACATTCACAGAGTTGTCCTGAAGCCACTCCTTTGATATCGTGGCTGTGTGCTGAGGGTCAATGTCCTGCTGAAAGATGAACCGTTGCCCCAGTCTGAGGTCAAGAGCGCTCTGGAGCAGGTTTTCATCCAGGATGTCTCTGTACATTGCTGCGTTCATCTTTCCCTCTATCCTGACTAGTCTACAGACAATTCCTATAACTTCATGCTTGGTTTGTGCTCAGACATGCACTGTCAAGTGTGGGACCTTATATAGACAGGTGTATGCCTTTCCAAATCATGTCCAATCAACTGAATTTACCACAGGTGGACTCTAATTAAGCTGTAGGTACATCTCAAGGATGATCAGTGGAAATAGAAATGTTGAGCTTCATGGCAAAGGCTGTGAATACTTATGTACATGTGATTTCCTAGATTTGTATTTTTAATAAATTTGCAAAAATCTCAAACAATCTTTTTTCATGTTGTCATTATGAGGTACTGTATTGTGTGTAAAATTTTGAGGGGAAAAATTAATTTATTCCATTTTGGAATAAGGCTGTAACATAACAAAATGTAGAAAAAGTGAAGCGATGTGAATGCTTTCCAGATGCACTGTATTATTACAGGACAAATTATTCACACATATCGTACCACTCAAACCTGTAATAATGTATAAAAATGTTATGGACATTTAACAAAATTTGATCTCAAAACATATAAAACCCCCAACATAAGTACAAACCATGATCAATGGTACTTTATGAACAAAAGGATTCTACCAGTGTGGTAGTTGTTACACTTGCACCACACTTACATACTGTATACAACAAAACCTCAAGGAACTTTTATGTGACATCAAACCAAAAACAATTAAACCATAAAAGATAGTATAACCTGCAATACTACAGGAGCAGTATATATAGCAGAATGCCTTTGAGGTGAACAGTATGTGGGAAGAGCCACAAACTCATGAAAAATATCAGCATACCAGAACACATTATAAACACTTAAAAAGGTCTGGAGACACAAAGTTTCTAGAGAGGAGGCAATTACACAAATTACACAAAATCTAATAATAATAATAATAATTTTATTTATATAGCGCTCTTTCTCCAATAGGACTCAATGCGCTAGAGAGGAGGCAATTACACCAACATTATACTTGCTTACAATTATTGTTATCTACTGCTACTTTACTTCTGATCAATCTGTCATACACATCAACATACCACATCAATTACTGTACAATGCATATGTCTGATCATTTTGACTGCATAGGAATAGAGCTGCCATTTTTCTTTCCATTTCAAAACATCCATCATCTCACACCCACCAGATCAGAAAAGATGGAAGAAGGCATCTATTTACTCAAGACGTCTGCTGCGGCATTAGCATATAATCTCACAGTGGCTGTGTACAAAGCTGCTTAATCAGGCCAAATAATGAATCACTCTCTGAATCAGGCCCACGGTTAAGATAAATTATGTCCCTAACTCATCTCTAGTGATTAAAGATTGATCCATTCCCCATGACCTGCCACTAATGCCCTCTGTTTTCTACACTTCCTTCCCCTCTCCTGTTTTACCTTATCATCCCCTCAATCCATCAAAGACTATCTTAGCCCCCTGTGGTCAAAAGGTGATTGGGAACTTCCACTTCTCCTAGATATTGCTACAATACCATTTTTTAGATAAATTCCTATAACACTTTATATTGCCAAATAAACAGCACATTTTATTTGATTATTAATTGACATTGTCATTATTCACATGTATATATATTCCAAGGCTATTTGGGCTGAGCACACCCCTCCTCTTTTAATAATTGTGCATAACAGAGTAGGACCTCTGTATTGGATTTGCAACCGCTTATCTACCCACATCACCTAGAGAGTGCAGTTTTCCCCATCCCACAGTAAATCACACTCACATGTTCCTCTACACCGGCACTATGCTTATTCATAGAACAACAGTCTTTCCAAGAGATCAGTATTATGGTTGTTGGCTTTGGTGGTTTACAGCTTCTGTTCCTGTTACCTGCATTGCCAAGTGCAGAGCCGGCCCTAGGCATAGGCAAACTAGGCAAATGCCTAGAGAATTTGGCATGCTTAGGGGCACAAACAGGTTCTGCTGATTAAAATGATATGCGGCATGCCTATATTCTGTGTGTGACTGTGGCTGTGTCTGCATATGAAATGTTACGTTACAGTTTGTTCCTGGAAATCACTGTAACGTAGCATTTTGTATGCAGATACAGCCACAGTGTACGTTACAGTGATTTCCAGTGCTAGGGGGCACCAGCCAAAATCTTGCCTAGGGCATCATATTGGTTATGGTCAGCTCTGGCCAAGTGCATCCTGCATCTGATTCTGTCTCCTGTTACCTGCATTGCCAAGTGCATCCTGCATTGGATAAACAGCATATTATACTGATCTGTTGAACCCTATTCAGTATAATTATTGAGTATTGGCCTGTTACATTCACTGTAATATAACTGGAGAAACATTAATTCTTTCATATAATACAGTCTGCATTGAGGAATATACCATCAACATGAGAGCTTTATCCATACCACTTTAGGCTACTACAGTCATGAACAGACATATTCTATACAGTGCCGTCAGCATTACAAGTGCGCTGCAGCCTTGGAAACACTTTACTTGTCTCATCACTACAAACAGCCTGCAATAACATGCACTCACACTTTCTAATATGCAAACAAAAACAGTGGTAACTGGGGCGGCCAATCCCGGGCCGTTTTTACAATCCTGGGACTCGGGATTGAAAAAAGTAAATCCTGGGATTGGATAGGGTTAAAAAAAAAATACTTACCCTCCTCAGATCTGGCAGGCAGCGGTCCTGTCGGTGGGTCTGGGAAGCAGGCAGTGGGTCTGGCAGGCTGTGTGTATAAGCGGCTGGAGGCAGGTTTGGGCATTCCAGACCAGCGGTGAGGCAGCGTGTCCTCTATCACCACGTCACGCTGCGCAGTGCATGCAGTCGCACAGCTGAGGGAAGGGGGAGCCAGGCAGCGTCTGAGCTGTATGCTGAACCAGCTCAAATGCTGGCAGGTATTAGAAAAAAGCATTGGCCCGAATCCCAGGATTAGAAACTCCAATCCCAGGATTCAATCGCGGACAATTTTAGGCCAAAATCCCGGGATCACGCCGATCCTGATCCTGGGATTGGCCACCTTATCAGGTCCTGAAAAGGGAGGGGTCACAGCAAACAGCAACAGAAAGGGGGCCACTTTTCCCTCCATGGTATTCCTCCAGCACACTGACTGATACATATTATAGTTTTAGTATTTGCTAATACATAATAAGCTGCTGAGCCTCTCCACGGCTTCTCTGATTATTGGCAGTCCTACTCTACATGATAGCAGTGTCCACATACGGACTTTATAATACGCTAGTTATATTTTAACAGCTTCTGTGGCATATTACTATTACCAGAAGCTAACTGCAATTTACCTGTTATGTTTTATACCAGTGGTTCTCAAACTCGGTCCTCAGGACCCCACACGGTTCACGTTTTCCATGTCACCCAGCAGCTGCACTGTGTATCACCAACTGTCACATTTTGAAAATCTACAGGTGACCTGCAAAACATGAACCGTGTGGGGTCCTGAGGACCGAGTTTGAGAACCTGTGTTTTATACAGTGCTGGCTACATTATAGGAATCATTACCAGCTTGTGAGACAGTTGAATACCACCACAAATAGCTTACAGCATTGAATGGTCATATTGTACGTAAGGAGCTGTATAAACCCTTCTTGGTAGTGCAGGTTTCACAGAACAACTGCCAAGGCCACCAGGAGCAGCAACAGGCCAGTGAGGCATGATCTACTCCCTTAAACATAGTATATTTCCAGGCAAAGCTGAGCCCCTCAGCAGATCTTCCAACTCACTCAGGCCCGAGTAATTAGTCCCCCCCCCCCCCCCCCCCCGCACACACACACACACACACTCACATTCTCTCTCTCGGAGGCCTTGACAGCTGTACTACAAGCTTAGAAGACAAAGTCCTAGATTTATCAAGCCTGGGAGAGTGATAATTAATTAATTAATTAATTACTTGGTTGTACGCTGATAAAGTACCAACCAATCATCTCCTAACTGCCATGTGGCAGGTTGTCTTTGAAAAATGATATTTAGGAGCTGATTGGTTGGTACTTTATCTTCTCTCCAAGGCTCGATAAGTCTGGGGTCAAAATATACTAGGACTAAATTTCAAATATACTTTATCTTGAACTTGAACCACAGGTCAATAAAATATCATTCAGAACTGTTACATCTATATCCATCACTAACATATGTTTTTGCAGAACATCATACTGAAACGACACCTGCTGTATGAATATCTGTAATATAATATTTATTTGTTGACTATAGTTCTACATGTATGAGAATGTGTATATGAGTTAAAACATACACTGTACTCACGTATGGGCCCTCATTCCGAGTTGTTTGCTCGCTAGCTACTTTTAGCAGCCGTGCAAATGCATTGTCGCCGCCCAAATGCTTTGTCGCAAGTGTGCGATCGCATGTGCAGCCGAGCAGTACAAAAAACTTTTGTGCAAAACAAGACCAGCCCTGTAGTTACTTATCCTGTGCGATGATTCTAGCATTGAAGGTCCCGTAATTGGCGTCAGATACCCACCCTACAAACGCCTGGTCACGCCTGCGTTTTCCATACCACTCCCAGAAAACGGTCAGTTGACTCCCATAAAAGCCCTCTTCTTGTCAATCTCTTTGCGATCGACTGTGCGAATAGATTTGTCGCTAGAAGCATTGCACAGCAACGATGCTGTTCGTACCCGTACAACATGCATGCGCATTGCGGTGCATACGCTTGCGCAGTTTAACCATTTTTTCACCTGATCGCTGCGCTGCGAAAATTGGCAGCGTGCATTCAACTCAGAATGACCCCCATAGTGCCAACACTTATATTGCTAGCACTATGCTTGAATTATTTACTTCAGGGCACAAATTGTCCCTGAAAAGGTTAGTACAATTCTATTTTGCAATGCTGGTATTTATAATATTGCAGTAAATGTAAAGATCATTACCACTTTTCAGACTTTCTAAAGAGTTCCTCCTTTTTCAGATGTAGTCACCAAGAGATCCAGTTTGTTATTTCTGTATTAAAAAAGAAGAAAATAAACCTTAATATGTAGATATCAGTTTGCTTGTTAGAGGTAATCATTTTATCTAAGTTTTTAGTTGTAGGTACATTTTACCGCCACAATATTACATCATTTATAATTCATCATTGGCACAGATGAGCCATGTGTATCCTACCTAAGTAAAAAATTGCAGAACCAGACACAAACTTAATTATCTTCTTTCAAATACAGACATGGACACATTTGTTGGTACCCTTACACATAAAAAGAAGATTTTTTTCCTCTGAAATAAAATGAAACTGACAAAAGTAATCATTGTTTATTCCATATGTAATAGAAATCAGATTTTGCAATTAATTTTTATTTCAACAGAATAATTGAAATAATAAAACAATTGAAAATGGCATGGGCAATGAGAGGACTGGACAATGCACTATGATTGAACTATTAGATTAATATTGTGTTGCTCAATCTTAGAGGCAATCACTGCAAGTAAGTATTTTGTGTAGCTCTCAAGTAGACTTCTGCAATTGTCAATAGGTAGTTTGGTCCACTTTTCCTAAGCAAACGTCTCCAGCTGTCTCAGGTTTCATGGGTGCCTTCTCTAGACTGCATGTTTTAGCTCTTTCTATAGATGTTCATTAGGAATCAGATCAGTGCTCAAAGAAGGACACATCAGAATAATACAATATTTTGTTCTTATCCAATCTTGTGTGATTTTTGCCCTGTGTTTTCGGTGATTATCATGTTTGATGATCCATGATGACCTGAGAGAGAGATTTCTGACACTGGGCTGTATGTTTTGCTCAAGAATGCCTTGATCATCTTCAGATTTAATTGTGCCATGTGCCAGATACAGTAAAGCAGCCCCAAACCATAGACAAGCTGATGTTGTGTTGTGTTATTAATTATATTATGAGGGAAAATTTTTAGTCATGGTCCCTTAGTACTCCAATAAATAGTTTATAGAATGAATCTATTTATTCAGTGTCGCTTACTAGATATATTCCAATCTTATTGGCATCGTTCTGTCATTCAAATTACCACTTTCTTTTACTGTAAATCAGAGTGTTTATACGGTATAACCATGTCTTGCCATGTTCCTGTATGCTCATTATCATCTTGTACAGATCTCAATCAATCACACATTTATTTCTTAATGACTATTCGTTATTCAGCACTCTGGTAACACAAATTCATATCTTAGTGTGTACTATAATAGATGTATAATAGTAAGAGTGGATGGTTTAAAAAAAATTTTTTGCCACAATATAATATGAATAAAGTAGCTTTCGCCCACTCCACTCAACTGAGACTACCCTGGTGAAAGTCACCAATGACCTGCTTTCAGCCAAATCCAGGGGCCACTTCTCTCTGCTCATCCTTCTGGACCTCTCTGCTGCCTTTGACACCGTAGATCATCCTCTCCTCCTCGGCACACTCCAAAACGCTGGCCTCTCTAGCACTGTCCTTGACTGGTTTTCTTCTTACCTCACTAACCGCTCCTTCTCTGTGTCTGCCCCAAGCACCACCTCACACCCTTCCATCCTTCCTGTTGGTGTCCCTCAGGGTTCTGTCCTTGGACCCCTTCTGTTCTCCCTGTATACCTCTTCCCTGGGTGCGCTCATTAACTCATTTGGCCTTCAATACCACCTCTATGCTGATGACACACAACTCTACCTCTCATCTCCTAATCTGTCCCCCTCTGTCCTCTCTCAGGTTTCCAGCTGCCTCTCTGCAATCTCCTCCTGGATGTCTGAACGCTCTCTAAAGCTCAACATGGACAAAACGGAACTAATCATCTTCCCCCCATCCAGAGCAACACCCCCGACCAATATCTCCATCATTGTTGACAACACCACCATCTCCCCCGTTCCCCAACTCCGCTGCCTGGGCGTCACTCTTGACTCCTCCCTCTCCTTTGCACCCCACATCCTAACTCTGGCACAATCCTGTCGTTTCCAGCTACGCAACATTGCTCGTATCAGGCCATATCTCTCCCAGAGTGCAACTAAACTCATCATCCACTCACTGGTCATCTCACGACTTGATTACTGCAATGTCCTCCTCACTGGCCTCGCTTGCTCCCATCTTGCTCCCCTCCAATCTGTCCTTAACTCCGCAGCTAGGCTTATCTTCCTCTCCCGCCGCACCACATCTGCCACTCCCCTTCAACAAAATCTACACTGGCTCCCATTCCCCTACAGAATCCTCTTCAAACTCCTCACCCTCACATACAAGGCCATCTCTAATTCCACTGCTCCCTACATCTCCAACCTCCTTTCCCTTCATACTCCCTCCCGCCCCCTACGGTCGACTAATGACCGTCGCCTCTCCACCGCCCTGGTCACTGCTTCCCATGCACGAGTTCAGGATTTTGCACGTGCTGCACCCCTTCAGTGGAACGCACTCCCCCGCTCCATTAGACTCTCCCCAACCTTGCAAAGCTTCAAACGGGCTCTAAAAACCCACCTATTCATCAAAGCGTACCCTTCTAATGCATAACCCAGAGCTGAAGCCGCGCCTCCACCCCCTGCCTCATGCCGTGAACATCTCAGCTTTGCTTGCATACTGCCATCAGGCTACCTCCCGCTTGCCTGCACCTCTTGTCATCTGTCTGTCGCCCCTCCCCAATAGATTGTTAGCTCTTCAGAGCAGGGCCCTCTTTCCTCTTGTTATCTAAGCCCTCGTCTCAACACATTTCACTCACAGCTCTCCCCTACTCAACGACCATTTTTATCCTGCTAGTAAAGGCTCATCTCCATCTATGACCACCAGCCTCTAGTAGTACGATGATCACTCCCTCAATACTTACATCTTAGCTGTACTATGTCTTGAGAATGTGTGGTGCTCTGTTACCTGTACTCTATTTCTGTTATTTATTTACTTTAATGCAATGTTTTGTCCCCTGTACTGTCCTTTGTACGGCGCTGCGAAACACATGTGGCGCCTTATAAATAAAATGTAATAATAATAATAATAATAAAGAATCAAAATAATAGAAAAAACAAGGCATGACTAAATCTCTGAGACTATGGCATGCCATGCCATACATGGCAAGAAAAAGAAAGTTGTATGTGGAGGTATCGCACATATTTTTTACATACATTTATCTATTACTAATAATCTTGTTCCACAAAATGAAATCAAGTTTTTGCAATGCTTCACAAAACTATGCTGTACTTAGCAAGAAATGTCTCCACTCTGCCTCATATCTGCTGATGAAAACTTCTGCTGCTATGCAAAGCCAAGCATCTTGTTTCACAATCCAGTGCACTTGGCAGTAAATCTGGGGTTATTAGTACAACGAGGGCATGTGATGTCACTAAAGAGCATTTTGTGCTGCACTTCTGCAATACAGCAAGTGTTAAATGATCAAAGTTGTGAGAAAACCGCACAAGACCTCTCCTAGCACTGAAAAAAATTCCCCCAAAGAGGAGGAGGAAGCTATCCAGGAGATAGAATTGTTTAGACATAACCAACTACTTCTAAAATAATAGCATATCAATGAGTTTAGGGGTTGGTGGTGCTCCCCAGAGTCAGAATAAGTATAAATTGACATGGGAAAGGAAAAAGAAGTCTCTTTTTGGGGGGCACTTCTTGGCTATAATGTAGGAATCAGGGTTATATCAGTGTTCTTATTAAAACGTAACTTTTATTAGATATATTTTAAGATAAAATATCGGAAGCTGTAAGACTTAGGACAAAAGACAGACAAAACGATTTTATGCATACAATGTGAATAAAAAGTTATTACACCAGTGACATCATGCCCTGCATGATTAAATAAGATAATTATTCAGTTCAAATCCCTTATTGGTATTAAATACAATATTAATTATGCTGTACTTCACGGACCCAATTGAGCATTGTCTGAAATGGTTAAATCATATGTTGCCAAATATAACTCAAACACAAAATATAAATATAAGTTGTGCTGTAATTTTTATATGATACACTGAATGGTTTATTGTACTAACCTTAACAGTGCAAGCCACTTTGAATAAATGCAATTACACAAATAACATTGTTGCATTTCTATTGAAAAGTATCAAAATAGAACATGAGTTGTTCATTGCATATACCACTTGTATGGAATATCAGGTTTAGATCAAAATTCAATGGTTTACCTGTCTGTACAGTAGTAGTAAAAGGTATCTACTAGTAAGTATGCTATAAACAGTTTAAGTGTCCGATGTTAGATATAGAGTCACATTATAACCATGATACAATTAGTTACTGAAAAAGACAATGTGTCAGTTTTTCTTAAGTGTGCATATATTGTAATGTAATACCAGTCATCAGCATAAACATTTTCCGTTCATTCAGTGCCACGTTTATAAATGAACCGGAAAAGAGCCAGGTAACCAAGAACCTTTTTCCTCAATAAGGCTCTAGTCACAAAAACAAAACCAAACACAAACTCTTGTATACAATTTGTGTGCACATAACAGTATGCTAAGCAGCTGAAAGTGTTTGCAGCGTTGGACTTGAGCAGGCCAGCAAATCAGGATTCCCCGCTACCTGTGCTGTCTCGCCATCTTGACTAACATATGACCAAGTCAGTGTGCGGATGGCGGATGAGAGGGCAGCCGGTGATCCACTGGTTGGAAGGAAGAAAGGTAGCCTTTCTGCTGTTCCTGTTAGAGCATGCCGGCGGCCTGGTATCAACCTGACATTGCAGATCACCGCAACGCAATTCGGAAATCAGAACGGGCTAGAGAGGAGAGATAGTACTTGTATTCTCATACATTGTGGAGAAAAGAAGAGCATTAAGGCAAACACACAAGTCCGTGTGGGTCCCCCATAGGCAGCGGCATCAGTTTCAGATAACGCGTTTTACCCACAGGCTTGCTCACATCGTGTCACTGACGGCATCTGTAAAGCACCTCCATCGCCAGCTATATCATAGTCTCAGTAACCAATCACAGTAAGACATTTTAAAAACCCACATCTAGACTAATTAGAGATCAGGTGTCGGTTTCACCTATCAGACCAGCTAAAAGAACAAATAAATCAATGTTCATACCATCGGTACACTGCATTGTAAATTATATTGATATCATATGGCATCGTATGTATAATCCAAGTTTCTATATAGTACTAAAATTGTATAAATACATCATAGAGAGCATATTAAAAACAGTTTCAGCAAAACAGGTAAGTATTCCTTATCCTACAGCCGGATTATAAGAAAGCCCATGTTAATTAAAGCCATGTTAGATGTCAAAGGAAGGAGTACATTGCATAATGGTTAACCCATTAAATATTTAACCAGAGTAAAATATGCAATTCTAAAAGAGTATCGTATATGATTCACACCATAGTTTAGTAATATCCCAATTAGGATAATATAGATATACAAAGCAGCGCAGCAGCCATAGGTATGTGTCACAAAGCTGCCACTGAAATGTTGATCGAGACCAGTATGGGTGGTTAGGTAAAAGTAATAAAGACAGCATGGTCATTGTTGTAATCTGAAGCCTCATGGGAGTACAGCTCCTATGGTAGTCAAAACGATCTGACATCTTAATGTAATATGCCAATTGAGAAGGAGATCCGTAAGTTGTACGTGCACTTGATATGCATTATATGCATCAAACCAATGGTCTGTAATGTTTATTAAAGTTAAATGCTTATAATTATAATGATGCTTGTTTGTCTTATACTATACACATATAAAGTAAAAATGAAACATTACCTAATCAAATTATGTCGAAATTCAATATTGATTAGAGATATCACTATGCGTATGAATTTTATTAGTGACATGGGGAAATATTGAGGCATCATTCAGATATTCACACTTCAAATGTAATATTTGATAGTGTGAATCTTAGAGCCAGGTAAGCTTATTCAGAATTGAATTGACTTATTGTGATGTTGAGATACAGTTGTAGCCCGGTCCAACATACTGACTGCATAATGCTATAATTGCCCAATAAATAAATTTTGCAATAGATACTGTACCCAGTGGTCATATATCCATATGATGTTCAGAAGTGAGTAACCTTGACTGAGCACAAATCTTTCTCTATTTTCAGGCGTTCAAAAGTCTTTTAGGCTAAGTTAAGCGAGATAGTAAAATGCAGCTGAGGTAAGTAAGACAGTATAATTACAGTTTGAGAGATATGACATTCTCTTGAGTCATGACAAGTTATAAGTGATTCGGGCAGGCTCCACGAAAGAGACTCTTATTGAACAATGAAACCCCCATGGCTATGAATATTGAATTTAAGTTTTATCTTACTTTTATGTTGTTACACAGTGTTAAGGTGTAATTGATACACCCGGATAACAGAACAAATATTACAGATATCATATAGAGAAGGGACTGGTTAGAAAGGGAATGGAAAAAAAATACGAGAAAACCATTATTGATTGTAAGAGGAACAAATTCCTCAGAGATAAAAGGATTTTGCCACTGGACAAGTCTTTGTGTGGAGAAACACGCAAAGGAGGGACTATAGAAAGGGTACCCAAGAAAATTACGGCAATACATCATCAGAAGCTGAATTCTCAGGGGAAGATACCAGTAATACAGAATTTTTTAATAGACGAAGAGGTGAAACTAGCAACAGTAACACAGTTTTTTTAGCGAACTCCAGAGGTGCCAAAAGTGGGCACCAGGATACAAGGAGGTCATCGAAGAAAAGGAAGATCAAGATGGGGCTCCCCATCTCCCAACAGATACCCAATCCAAGCCCGAAAGGGCAATTAACTGATAAATTGAAAATAATCAACTTATCAGACCATGTCCTAACAGAAACAGAGATAAATGTTTCAAGTATGGCCTATCATTTTCACTGACTATCAGTTTTGACCGTTTTGAACTAGAGAAAGACCTTAACTCTTTGAATGTAAACGTCTTTGAAAGAAATACTTCTCTAAAAGAAAAGACAATTACAGTACAACTACTGAAAATGTTCTTATGGAACAAGAATCTGTGGCACTGGCGGCATTGGAAGACCTCTATGAGGAATCCGAGGGTACAGAACATAGGACCCCTCATTAGAAATAAACCAGTATGCAAAAAGAAATCAACCTTTTTTCCACCTGAAACCATCTGTCCAAAAGTCAGGGTCTTTACTAATCTAGTATCAAAGGAATTTGATAAGCTATTTAAAAATTGGCCTCTCTACAAAGTAAATAAGAATCTCAGTAGAGAAGAATGTGAATCTCTGAAAAACATCAAAAGTTGGAAGGATGTGATCATTAAGCCATCCAATAAAGGTGGTAATGTGGGGATTTGGCACAAAGAAAAATACATCGAAGAAGCATACAAACAACTCCATAACAGCAATTGCTATAAACATCTATATCTTATTTCTTTGGATTATATAAAGACCAAGTATAAAGGGATTTTGGATGAAGCACGGGCAAATGGTACCATTTCCAAATATGAATTTGACTAGCTATGGACTGAGAATCCGACAATACCGAGCTTGTATCTGTTACCCAAGATACACAAAGATCCCACATGGTAGACCTAAAATGTCAAACAGTATATACGAAAAAGCCACCCGTTTTCAGACTTACATTTGAGATATCTGGTATTTGGACTTCTATCTTACATACTGTATACAAGGGATATCCTCAAGAAGATACATGATATCAGTCTAGGAGAAGATCATTTGCTTGTTGGTCTTTATGTCAAAGCCTTATACACGAGCATAGATCATAAGGCCGGCATTTCCATGGTAAAATACTTTCTCAACATGAGTGAATTTAGGGATTTTCAAGAATTCCTCTCAGAGCTACTATATTTTATTCTGAATTTCAACTTTTTCACATTTGACGACAATTTTTTCTACAAGTGAGAGGGACAGCTATGGGTGCGGCATGTGTGCCAACCTACACCAACTTATTCTTAGGATGGTGGGAGAGGGAGCTGGTGTCTAACAATGAAAATTAACAATTTACTAAACATACAATGATGTGATATCATTACATTGACAATATCTTCCTAAACTGGGATGCAGTACAAGAACTTCTGCTACAGTTTATTGAAAAGCTGAACACCAATATGAAATCAGTAGCATGGAAACTTCTTTCATTACTGGATGTGAATATATCCAAAAATATACAAGACAGAGTGGAAACCAAACTGTTCAGAAAAAGTACTGCCACTAACACTCTGCTCCACCAGTCGAGTCACCATTTTTCACTGACAGTGGAAAATATACCTAAGGGCGAATTTTTTAAACTTTGTAGGAACTACTCGGAAAATGGTATTTTTCAACAACAAAGTGAGAAATTAACCTCTAGACTCAGAGAAAGGGGATATAGTCATTACTCCATTAAGAAAGCTAAACAATCCCTCAGAAAGCCCAACAGGGAGACATTGATCTTTGGTGAAAAAGAGATCACAACTAAGGATAAAGAAAAACTGAGATTTGTCAGCAACTTCAACAGTGAATGGAAATTAATCAAGAACAGTCTTCAGAAACAATGACACATTCTCTTATCCAATGAAGATCTATCTGAACACATTGACACTAAGGTTTCCATGAGTTGGCATAGAGCCCCGAACGTGTGAGACCATCTTGTGAATAGCCACTACACTCGCACAGCACCAAAACCTCCTACTCTAACTGGATTATTCCCATGTGGATCTTGTAAGACTTGCCAGTTTATGATTAAGAAAAAGGAAATTATGGACAGATATGGTAATAACAATAAGATCAAGGACTATATCAATTGCTGAATGACCGGAAAGATCTATTGCATACTATGCAAATATGACACTAAATATGTTGCTATGACCACAAGGATGTTGAAGCAACGCATGCTTGAACATATTGGAACTGTCAGGAATGCTGCTCTGGATTTAAGTAGAGGAAGACAGTTAACCACCGTTGCTAGGCATTTTAATTTCAAGCACAATGGTGACCTCAAAAATTTCAAGGCATTTGGACTAGAGGTTGTGCACCTTGGAATTAGGGGAGGTGATCTCACCAGAGAATTACTCAAACGTGAGAGTCTATGGACATTCAAATGGGATGCACTTACACCAGGAGGACTGAATGAGTATATCAATTATAGTCCGTTTATTCGATACACTATATACAGTATGTATTTATATGTCTCTCCCCTCGTCTCTCCTCTTATGATGTACCTCTCTAGAGCCTTTAGCCCCCCATTTTTTCCATTCCCTATCTAATCAGTCCCTTCTCTATATGATATCTCTAATATTTGTTCTGTTATCCAGGTGTATCAATTACACCTTAACACTGTGTAACAACTTAAAACTCCTTGTTACATTTAAGTAAGATAAAACTTAAATTCAATATTCATAGCCGTGGGCTTTTCATTGTTCAATATGAGGCTCTTTCATGGAGTATTCCCGAATCACTTATAACTTGTCATGACTCAAGAGAATGTCATATCTTTCAAACTGTAATTATACGTCTTACTTATCTCAGCTGAATTTAACCATCTTGCTTACCTTAGCCTAAAAGACTCTTGAATGCCCAAAAATAGAGAAACATTTGTGCTCAATCAAGGTTACTCACTTCTGAACATCATATGGATATATGATCACTGGGTACGATATCTATTGCTACATTTATTTATTGGGCAATTATAGCATTGTGCAATCAGTATGTTGGACAGGCTATAACCATATCTCAACATCACAATAAGTCAATTTAATTCTGCATAAGCTAACCTGGCTCTAAGATTCACACTATCAAATATTAAATTTGAAGTGTGAATATCTGAATGATGCCTCAATATTTCCCCATGTCACTAATAAAATTGATACGCATAGTGATATCTCTAATCAACATTGAATTTCGACATAATTTGTTTAGGTTATGTTTTATTTTTACTTTATATGTGTACAGTAAAAGACAAGCGAGCATCATTATAATTATAACTTTATTATTTATTTATTTATTTAACTTTAATAAACATTACAAGCCTTTTGTTTGATGTATATAATGTTTATCAAGTGCACGTACAACTTACGGATCTCCGTCTCAATTGGCATATTACATTAAGATGTCAGATCGTTTTGACTACCATAGGAGCTGTACTCCCATGAGGCTTCAGATTACAACAATGACCATGCTGACTTTATTACTTTTACCTAACCAACTAAAACTGGTCTCGATCAACATTTCAGTGGCAGCTTTGTGACACATACCTATGGCTGCTGCGCTGCTTTGTATATCTATATTATCCTAATTGGGATGTTATTACAGCTAAACTATGGTGTGAATTATATACAATACTCTTTTAGAATTGCATATTTTATTCCGGTTAAATATTTAATGGGTTAACCATTATGCAATGTACTCCTTCTTTTGACATCTAACGTGGCTTTAACGAACATGGAACATGGGCTTTCTTATTATCCAGCTGTAGGATAAGGCATACTTACCTGTTTTGCTGAAACTGTTTTTACTATGCTCTCTATGATGTATCTATACAATTTTATCACTATATACAAACTTGGATTATATATCCAATGATATATGATATCAACACAATTTACGATGCAGTGTACCGATGGTATGAACATTGATTTATTTGACCTATTAGCTGGTCTGATAGGTGAAACCGACACCTGATGTATAATTCGTCTAGATGTAGGTTTTTAAAACATCTTACTGTGATTGGCTACTGAGCCTTTGATATAGCTGGCGATGGCGGTGCTTTACAGACATCGTCAGTGACATGATGTGAACAAGCCTGCTGACAAAATGCGTTATCTGAAACTGATGCCACTGCCTATGAGGGACCCGAATGGACTTGTGTGTTGCTTGTGTTAATGCTCTTCCTTTCTCCATGAATGTATGAGAATACAGGTACTATCTCTCCTCTCTAGCCCGCTCTTATTCCCGAATTGGGTTGCGGTGATCTGCAATGTCAGGTTGATACCATCCGCCATCCGCTACTTGACTTGGTCATATACTAGTCAAGATGCTGAGACAGCACAGGTAGTTGAGAATCCTGATTCGCTGGCCTGCTCAAGTCCAGCTCTTCAAGCACTTTCAACTACTAAGCATACTATTATGTGCACATGAATTGTATACAAGAGTTTGTGTTTGGTTTGGTTTTTGTGACTTGAGCCTTAGGGGTACATTTACTAAGCAGTGATAAGAGTGGAGAAGTGAGCCAGTGGAGAAGTTGCCCATGGCAACCAATCAGCACTGAAGTAACATCTATTATTTGCATACTATAAAATGATACAGAGCTGCTGATTGGTTAAAGGGGAAATTTCTCCACTGGATCACTTCTCCACTCTTATCACTGCTTAGTAAATGTACCCCTTATTGAGGAAAAAGGTTCTTGGTTACCTGGCTCTTTTCCACTTCATTTATAACCTTGGAACTGAATGAGCGGAAAATGTTTATGCTGATGTCTGATGTTACATTACAATATATGCACCCTTAACAAAAACTGACACATTGTCTTTTTCAGTAACTAACTGTATCATGGTTATGGTGTGACTCTATATTTAACATTGGACACAAACTGTTTATAGCATACTTACCAGTAGATATCTTGTACTACTACTGTACAGACAGGTAAACCATTGAATTTTGATCTAAACCTGATATTCCATATGAGTGGTATATGCATTGAACAACTCATGTTCTTTATTGATACTTTTCAATAGACATGCAACAATGTTATTTGTGTAACTGCATTTATTCAAAGTGGCTTGCACTGTTAAGGTTAGCACAATAAACCATACAGTGTATCATATAAAAATTACAGCACAACTTATATTTATATTTTGTGTTTGATTTACATTTGGCAACATAGGATTTAACCATTTCAGACAATTGCTCAATTGGGACTGTGATGTCCAGCATAATTAATATTGTATTTAATACCCATAAGGGATTTGAACTGAATGATTATCTTATTTAATCATGCAGGGCACAATGCCACTAGTGTAATAACTTTTTATTCACATTGTATGTATAAAATACTTTTGTGTGTCTAATTTGTCCTAAGCCTTTCAGCTTCTGATATTTTTTCTTAAAGTATATCTAATAAAAGTTACATTTTAATAAGAACACTGATATAACCCTGATTCCTACATTATAGCGAAGAATTCCCCCCCCCCCCCCCCCCCCTTAAAAAAAAAAAAGAGTATTCCTTTTCCTTTTCCGTGTCAGGTGTTAAATGATGCCAATACTATCAACTGACTTTTTCCAATGAACCAATTTTGTATAATTAATTACAGTTGTATGGTTATATATAATTTAAGTTTTAGTACTTAACAACAAAACAACAAAGAAGCAAATAATATTATTTGTAATTACAGTACTGTAGCTAGTTTATACATATATATATGTCAATGCACAATCCTTTTGTTGTTTTATACATATAAACACATGCCTAATATGCAGTTCAATGAGCATTAATGTACTGTAATGCATAGTAAGCAATCCAATAACTGCTAATAGCAGTCTGAGGCTAATGAGAGTTATATTTATTTGGCTGATGGAGGATGGTACTATTTTAAACAAAACTGTGATGTGCACGTCAGACATTTTTAAGTTATGTTTAAACATGGATTCCGAAACAGCACGGTGACTCAAAGGTGTACAACCATACGCCACAGAAATAAAGTGAAAATTAAAATTATAATGGAACAGGTTATTTAATTAATATACAATCTCCCAATTAAATGAAACAATACAATAAGTAGTTACATATTGCTTATTGAAGAAAGAACTCTATGGCACTCTATTCTCAATCACTTGTACCCTGTTCTTTTAAAGTTGTATAAAAACATATTCCGACTTGCAAATGAGATTCTGCGGTACAATTAATAATATATATGATCTTGATTTCTTTTGGAAAAGCTGAAACATGGACACAACAATTTGAACTATCATGTTATAAAAGGTTGAGGCTGCACTCATAAAGAACTAATTTCTCTGCCTGCTGAAACTCTGACTCTTTAGAAGGGGTTAAAAAAAATGAAGAATAAAAAATTCTATCACGACACTTCGTTTAAGCTGTATGAGGGCAAAAGACTCAGCTCTCACATAAACGGCAGTCTTTGAGTTGCAAACAAAATCTGCCCACTGCCCATTTCCTCTGGCTGAACATTTCAAGGTCTTTATTTTCCTTTTAACATCAGTTCACATCCTTTTACATCCATGCTCATGATATCATATTATATTTGGGCCAATCAGCTCAAGGGACAACGTTCTACTCTTCCTTTGAAGCTCCATTTGTTACACTATGTAAGATGATGATATTAAATTGTACAATATCTCCCCCTAAATGCCAATAAACCAGAGAGATGTTTTATGAGTAATTTGTCCTTGGATAAAATTTGCTAAAGGTCTTTAGTGGATTGATTTTTCTCCATGACTCACAACTAAAGCCATAGCTTTTGCTACATTAAGTAACACAAAATGCTGTAAAAATATGTTATTTGACATATAGATTATTTTTCCATTTCTTGGCACTCCCTCAGTCTTACTCTCATTTCCCTACTCCATTTTGTCTGCAATAGTAACGCAGTTCTTGAAGATAAGTATTGTCATTTTATTTTTACCAATTTATTGTACTATATCAAACTTGAGCATTTCTACATTCCTAATTTACAACCAGAATTGCTTCTTTTTCATCATACAGTATTTCCTTTCAGCCTGTGCCCTCTCTTTGATAGACCTAGAAGCATATGTATCAGAATAATTTGGGAGAAATCCCAATTTACAGCAGGTATTAAGTTTCTACAGGATGTACAGTATGTAGGAGGAACCACAGCAGATACTGGTGATATATGATGGTGGTTAAATAAGGTAACAAGACTTCTTGTGTGTAATTTTCTCTATTCCATCCTAATTTTTCACCAGGCCAGGGCAGGTAGACAACTGCTTCTCCTCATGGTCATTACCCTGTGCCTCATAACAGTCATACTGTCTCAACATCAGTTGTAAGAGAGCAGGGCTGGCGGAAACATGGTCAACACTGAGATGTGTAGTGTGATCAGATTTCTGCATCTAAAGGGAACATCAGCAGCTAAAATTCATTGCCAACTTCTTGAGGTGTACAGTGATAATGTCATGTCACAGAAACAGGTTTGGGTTTAGTGCCCTGCCTGTGGTTGGCCGGATCATTGTTAATTTTGAACATCTGTCCTGCCATTATCAAAAGCAGTACATCAACCTTCAGAGGGTGGTAGCTGCTTCAGATTCCTAAGCTTGGTAATTTTGACAGCATCTCATCCACCATAGAAACCTATGGGGGGTTGCAGCTACTGTCGGAAATAGAGGGATCGCAACAGATATCAGATATGACTACTTGATTCCCTCCTTCATACATGGGGGTGTTATTAATTATTTGTGGTTACCCCCTAGAAAATGGGTGCTTTCAGGGAATAAACCACAAATATTTCATGATAAATGGGCCCCTATATCTCTCCACTTTATCTCTCTACAAGCTTTGATAAATCTCAACCATGGCCATAGCAAAGTCAGGTACTGTAGAGCAACTAAGAGTAACAGCAATCACAACAAGGGAATATTCAGACATACCAGGGTCAGAAGTCCAGGTGAGGAAGCAACACAGCATAGAGTCAAGGAGGGGTCACAACCAGGAGGTGATGCAAATACAAACACAATATGGATACATCAACGATGATGGGAAAGATTGAAGGAACACTACAAATTAGAGACAGGAAATAACACTGAGGTCAAGGGCATGATGACAGTTTGGACAATAAGTGCTGTTGCTATTAGGCCCAAAGGCTGTGGGGTTCACCTCCCCTGCAATCAAAACACATCAACATTAATGTTAAATGCTGCAAAATTATAGACCTGACAAATAAATGATGTTGTTTTTTGTTTAGATTGACCGCGGTCCTTATCTAGAGCCTTTTGCTTAACAATTCATTCCTCCCTGTGACCTTCTACCAATGCCCTCAGTTGTTCTACACTTCTTTTCCCTCCCCTTTTTTCCCTTATCATCCTCTCCTGGCTGAATTCTAGTAACCTGGGCAAGAACACACTATCCTGAAATCAATCTTGTAACTTATCATGTCAGTTTACTTTATGTAACAGTTTGATAAATAGGGGCAAGGCTGCATGGACTGATATTTTCATAACTGAAATGTTTCTGGTCCTACCTTGTAAACCATGTAAAATAGGTGCCTCACACTGTCCACTCTAGTGTGTCACATACAGTATATCTAGTATACAGTCCTATAGGTTTGCATACCAAATGTTGAAAGTCATAATGTTGACAGTCATCATGTTAACACAGTTATAATGTCGATGTTGACCATGTCAACGTTCATCATGTAGACAGTGATAAATGTCAATATGTTAGAATGCTGACATTTTGTCCTGGTGGCCAATCAGTTACATACCTGGTCCTGGTGGCTGCAGCAGCATCTTCAAGGGTCTTGGTGGTCATTGTTCTGGTTGCACATTTCCCCCATATGCAGCAAGTGTTACTATGAGACAAAAAATTAACTAGGGCACTAATATGAAGCATAACACTGACTAAGGCTCTGTTATGGAGCATAAAATTAACTAGGGCAATGTTATAAGGTAATGACTTTGATGGAAGAAGATGATGGTGATATGAGTGGATGTCAAGCTGATAAAGAGACCTGAGGGTGTTAATGCATTAAAATGATAGGTGACCACAAGCCACCCACAGGGTAGCACTAGGCATGCCTACTCTGGTGCAGAGGAGAGAGGTGTCCTTTTAGGGGCATAGGGTTCCCTTTCAGAATATTGCTAAATTCTAATTGTGTCCCTGACTAAGTCATTTATTTCCCAAAGTCTCCCACATTTTAAAAATTATTTTAAAAAAATGTTTTTGCTTATTGTTCTGATTAAAAAAAATTACTTTTGCAGCAATTTAGGAAGTTATCTTGGAGAGTCAGTATTGGTGAAAAATGGCTTCCCCGGCAAGACATTTCTACCAGGAAATACATCAGCAAAAGACTCCTCTTCTTGCTTAACTAGTCATGAGTGGTAGTAAACATTCATCCTAGGTCAATATTGGTGCATTAATAATAGAGAAGAGTGGGTCCAGTTCACCGGGTACTGGACCCACATGAATTTAGCAATCTGAGGCAGGTTTTCCCACCTGACTCAGATCCCAAAACGAGGCAAAACGTCATCCTCCTGCTGTTGAATTCTCAACGGTTTTGAATTCTATAAAGGCTCCTTGTGATCGGCGCCATTTCACTCCAGCTATGGCAAAACCAAATGCAGATCAAGGATATACAGATCCAAAACCAAAACCCAAGATTTGGGCTGGTGCATATCCCTAATTTGGCTGTATTGGCTGATTACACAATCTGTGTACTGTGTCTATCCTGGTAGGCATAGGGGGTATCCTACTGTATTAGCGGTGGTAAATTACTGCAGCTAATGGATCCCCAGGGATTTATCCAATTAGCCCTGACCACCGGCACTTATCGGGGATTTGCATGTGAAGCAAAATCCCCAATAAGCAGCCCTATAAAACCCGTTTTTCAGTGATAATAAATGGGTATGGAAACTTATCCCAGATCCCATAATTGATCACCCAAAAACAGGTCACTTACTGCACGGTAAAAATGGGCTATAATTGGATAGCCCAATAATACTATCAGACTTTTACAAGACAATTAAGGGTTCGTTCAAAATGCGCAATCAATACCACAGCTGCCTAACAGATCTGCACAAAATAAGGGTGTCCCCACACAAAAGCATAAAATACAAAAAGTAAGTACAAATCACGTATGGGCGCTACTACAGTGGCAATAGGAGTCTCCTAAAATCACTGCCTCATCACAGTGATACAATCATAGTTACGTTCCTGTATTTGACTTGTCAGCTTGCGTGTAATAGTATCTTTCCTCTAAACTTCTTCTCGCAGTAACTCTCCTCTCAATATCCAATGGTGATTTTCATACAAAACAAAAGAATTGCCAGAATCTCATGCAATACGTCTATAATCTTTATATAAAAGTTTCAATTCTTTTAAAAATTATGTAAAACACACATAAAACTCCAGCTTTATAAATAGCACACTTAGGGCAGAGAGAAATCCAAACTTAGTGTAGATGAAGGAATTACCAGCTCAATTGAGAACATTCGTTTTCAAATAGATGTTTAGGCAGTCAGATAGCCCCCGGGAAGCACAACACTGCTGGAGGTAATCAGATCACTCACACGCCGCACCGAAATTCCCTCACGCCAGACCAACGCGTTTCAAACCTATTCCAGGTTCTTTTTCAAGGTAAGTGACAAGGTAAGTGACACTAAGTTTGGATTTCTCTCTGCCCTAAGTGTGCTATTTATAAAGCTGGAGTTTTATGTGTGTTTTACATAATTTTTAAAAGAATTGAAACTTTTATATAAAGATTAAAGACGTATTGCATGAGATTCTGGCAATTCTTTTGTTTTGTATGAAAATCACCATTGGATATTGAGAGGATAGTTACTGCGAGAAGAAGTTTAGAGGAAAGATACTATTACACGCAAGCTGACAAGTCAAATACAGGAACGTAACTATGATTGTATCACTGTGATGAGGCAGTGATTTTAGGAGACTCCTATTGCCACTGTAGTAGCGCCCATACGTGATTTGTACTTACTTTTTGTATTTTTTACAATAATACTATCAGGCTATAAAGACCATTTTTGCTGTGGAGTAAATTAGCACCAATATTAACTATTTATAAGTGCTTTTAAGAGTTTCACATTTTAAAGCAAATCAGCATGAGCTTGTTTAGAAAGTTCTTACAGGACGGTATGCTTGCTTTATCTCCTGCACACAATTCTGTCTGTGCTGGTAATAAGTGAAGAAACAAAAAGCATTAAGGTACATAGAGGCATGCCAAGAGACATGTGAGAGAGATACTGTAAGTGGGCAGACAAGTGTGCTTGATCATAATGAGGATGGCAGGGCCATGATAACTCTGTGAACTGGAGAGGAGATCAGAGTATATAAGCATGATGGCTGGGTTGCTCTGACTATCAGGTCCGTTGTGCGTTTGCGTGGTGACATCATTGGACTTGCCCAGTTCTGAGTTTTCAAGAGATTTTAGCCTACACTCCTATTACAACGGGACATCTGTCATTACTCCAGCAAGCTCCTGGACTTTCCTGGAGAGTAAGTATTGCTATGAAGATGCCAACATTAATCAGTATTTGCTGATCACGTATTGGAACAGATTGCAGAGCATGACTATTTTGCTTTTATTAGTTTTGTAACTTTAACTTAAAGTTGATTGAATAGACAAGAGGGCAGGGCTGGGCAGTCTATGGAGGAGGAAGCCCGGAGAGACAATCTTGATCTTTTCTGATTTTCACTGGTAATGGTTTTTACAATGTCATTTTATGAATAACACAATCCACATATGGCATTAACTTCAAGAGACACTGGTGAAACATTAGCCTTTTTAACTGTTAATTTATTGTCCATTTCCGCTATCCCCATAGAGCTACAATAGATGAGAATGGTAACACTCTGCGAAAGGGAATATCACCAGATAAATGAGTACTTTCACCAGCGATAATCCTTTAATATATTTAGTGAAATGAAAAATGTCTACAGTGAAAACAGGGTTTTAAAATGTTGCTATTTTTTTCCATTATAAAATGCCAAGCTTTAGATTTAACTAAATTGCCACGTTAAATCCTGTTGCAAATATCCCCAAATATCTGCAATTTTGACAAATCACTCTTCATTACAAAAGGCTCATTGGAAATGTAATATACATTGACAACCAGAGTCGAAATATAGGAGGAGAGATAGGGGCCGCTGTCCCGGTGCCCCCACACATTAGGGGCTCCCACACATTGTCCCCCAGACTCCCCACTATCACCTGTGCAGGCAGATCTATCACCGGTGCAGTCAGTGCCTGCAGTCATCAGCTCTAATAATGAGTCATACTGACTCAATATTAGTAAGCCACGGGCAGTCCCAGCAACAAAGAAGATTGATAGAAGCGGAGAACTGCACCGGAGTAGAGGAGGAGACCCTTCCCCACCCGCACAGCCTCTCTCTCTCTATTCCATTATGACCTCTCATTTTTGTCTCCTCCTTCTCTCTGCTGTTACTGCTGGGGACTGTCTCACAATGTCAGAGGACCCCATCAGGGTGAGCAACAGCCACTCAGTGTCCCGCAATGTTAGATCCCAATGGAAAGCAGCGCAGTCACCCAGCACCCTGCCCCTGCCAGTGCTGAGTCTACCCAGTAAATAAGGTAGGCGCAACACTCTTCAACCACCCATTGGAGCCGGGGGAGGGGGGGATGGTATTGGGTACTCTCTTCCCCCTTTCCTGTTCCAGACAGCAGGGAGAGAGATGATAGTGCTGGGGGGAGAGAGATCACTGCAGAAACAATCCTCTCTCTCCCTGTAGTATTTGAAACGGGCCCCCACAAGATTGTTGCCTAGAGGCCCCCACAGACCTGAATCTAGCAATGCAATGGTGATAACCTCTGATTTATGAGGAATAGTACTTAACATAATGACAAACAATATGTTTCTATTGGTTTAGCAGAAAATGAGGCAAGAGAAAACTCTAAGCTGGGACTATGTATAAAAGTATATGTATGTATTGTCAAAGTCAGAAAAATATCCCTATACACATTGCCATATTTGCACCTCACCCTGGTACGCGCTGCGCATGCGTGCGCTTTCCCGTGAAGGCGCATACCCGCTACTGTGTGCACTCGCTCGCACTCGGTATGCGTATTTACGGTAAAGAGTATGTAGTCGTAGCGTGCGACTCATTCGTTACACATTTTTATAAATAATGTATTTTATAGATCATGGTCCCTTTGATAGATTCTGAAAGTTTGGTTAATATAGAATGTCCCTGAACGGAGGGATCCCTCTTTGTATTGTGCGAAGGGTCTAACAGGAGTCATACAGTGGTGTTTGGTACCCATCGGAAGAGTATTTAAATAGCAATATTCCGGTGTTGGTTTGGAGCGGATTAATCGCTCGTGCGAATAGTTATGGACATAAGAAGTTATGTCCATTTATTATTATTTGTTCTTACTTAGTCATGCACCTGAACAGTGGAGACAGGTATCAGTGGGTCTCAAATGGCTCTTTGACCTCAGAGATCCCCCAAACAATAGTTTGCATGTTGGGAGGGCCTCATAACTTTACATGCATAAGGTAAGCACCGGAATAGTAATTGAAGATCAATTGTACTCCAAATCAGTATCTTTCCCGCAGACGGAGTACAATAGTCTTTAATTACACTGAGCTTTGAGACTCAATGAGGAGGGCCAACACCTGTGTTTTCGAATGGATTAGGGTTTGTATCCAGGAGAATGAGGGCTGAGATGTCATTGTCTCAACTGAAAGTGGACATCATGAATATAGAACAAAACCCAGACAGGATTCTGTTTTGTATTCGTCAAACAATAGCTCTCCAGAAGACAGGAATGTGTTGGTCATCACCCATTGTGTTGCATAAACAAGGCCACTGATACAACACAGCCCACCTGTATGAATCAACCTATGACCTTTGTTATAATGCGAAGCCGAATTCCTGCGTCCAATGGACAATGAGATTGTAGGGACCATTGGATTGCATTGTGTGAGTAGCATAAAAGACGGGCCTGTGGCATCCAGCTGGCACTTCTCATCAAACGGTTCTCATTGCTGATAATCGGGAAGCTGGCTGTCCAGAAGCGCTTGCGATCGTTACCCTTGTGCGTAAGTTTCTCTCCGTAATCATTGTCTTTCTGTGAGCCATTTCTCTCATATCTCTCTCTCTCTCTCTCTCTCTCTCTCTCCCTTCTCTTTTCTCTCGTATTTTCCCTTGATTAGTATTGTATTGTATTGTATTTCTTGTATAGTTATTTGGTTAGGAAGTCTCTGTTATATTGTAGTGTATCATTTGTACTGTGATTCTTTTTGCAAGTATAATAGTCATAATACAGATAATAGGCTTTGGACCCTAAACAAGTATCTGTGTATTTTCTCATAGTGTTAAGTGTTCACTTGAGCGTCGGTGACGCTCAAGCAGCTTTGTAGTTAGTCAGGTTACACAAGGTTGCACTTACACCCTGTATTCACATTAAGGTATTCTGTGTATTTCATTGATAATAGGTTTAGACATAAAGGTATAGCGTTGTGAGCGTCTGCGCCGCTGGTGATCTCCTCGTGGTCTCGAGCGTCCGCTACGCCATAGCGAATCATTACTCTAGTCATCACCAATAACGTGCTGTCCTGTGATCACTGGGCCGTGAGCGAACGTGACGCTTGAGCGTCTCGCCTACGGCTAAGCGATCGTTACGCAACTAGTGTACCCTTACGGTACTTCTTAAGTAATCAGCGTACAGTGTTCTTAGACTTCATTAAGGGTTGTTTATACGACAAAGGAATTTAACATTGTCAATTGGGGGACTCGTCCTGTCCTTCTCATATCTGCACTAGGTAGATCAGCAGACATTATCCCCCAGCAAAGGGTGGGAGGTTGTCTCGCAGTGCTGACGGGATAAGCGTCTGCTTCACTTAGATAAAGAGTGCTGAAGGAATCCGGGAACCGGAAATAAGAACAAAACGCTTGTGTTTTTTTTAAAACTGTTTATTTTTCTTCTGTCTTGCGTATATACGCACGCATACATATATATATCTGCATTTCTTTTCCATCTGTGTATTTCATTTTTCGTATATCACTATCCTGTTTGCCAGTTTTATAGTTGAAAGAAAAGTGCTAAAAGAGACTTGCTGTTATTTCATATTTTAAGAATAGAGGTAATAGTTAAAAGTGTAAGACAAACACACAGGTTTGCCTGGGAGATAAGGCAAAGCCAGTGGGGTACGCGGTAGATGATCAGGGATCGTTTACATTGATAAAAGTATATTGTGTTACGGTGGATCTTTGTTTTGCGTACACGTGTCTCTAACAAAGACTAGCGTACGCAATCCAAAGGCCGACGCACGCAGCGTTCATTACGCAACGTAGCGTCCGGTTACGCCCACGTAGCTCAAGTCACGATAAGCGATAATTAGCGCAAAGCGGTAGATAACGCGACGCGGTAAATAACGCAAGTCTATTTTTGGAAATCTGAAATTTAGTTTAACAGATCCTGCTCCTAATTGGTAACACAGCTGGGCTAAAGAAAATTTCTGCGCAGAAATAGATATAGAAACGAAAGTGTACATGTGTTGAGTGAGTGTGTTTTTATTACATAAGTTTATATAACTTAGAGGTTGAACCAAAAAGAAATCGGGTAGGACATACGTGTAAGTGACATATACGGTGGCTAAGGAGGCATCCTTGGTTAAATAAAATATGAGCATTAGAGTATAGCGGACCAGTATACAAGACCAGGAGGTCAGACCAGGAGGTCGTACAGAACAAGACCAGGAGGTCATAAGGAGACAAAGAAGGTCCGCTATAAAGATACAAGAAGCACAACCCCGGGGGTTGGTGCTAAAACCCATATAGGCCATTGGAAGCTCTGGCTGAAGGAATTCGCAGCCGCAATTTTCGATTCCACTGATCTCTCAGTACATAACAGGTAGTGCTTATGTACTGAACGATTGTACCGCACGTAATCGTGTGCAGTAGTTAGTAATCTGACCTAATACCATTAGAGTAAAGTGGTCACAAACGCTATTTGTACATTCTGACGTGATTTGTGTAATTTTTTATTTTTAAAGGGAAGTTCGCTGGTCACTCAGGAACTATCTAACAACCCCACCTTTACTGGAAAGAGTAAGTGTCCTGCGGGTAACCCTCATATGTTCCAGTAAACAGAAGGTTTCTGGTAGGGCCCTGTATCGAGTACGCCAGCACCATATCGGTGTGATCAGGTCGTATTGGTCGAGGTGGGCGAGTGAGTGGGGTACTCGGTAAACCGCCACCGCCGGCCTATTTTGAATAATTTGGTTTGCTGTAAGGGTTCGCTGAAGACCGTGATATAAAGATCAAAGGAGTAGTAAGCAACACCTGCAGATTATGGGGGCCAGTTGTTCAGGTAGGGGGCGATCAACCTCGGTTCGGGTTGATTCAGAAGACCGTCCAGTAGGAGCGGCCAGGTACATAATGTGTGAGAAACATGGAAGTCACACAGAAGTTTTATGTGATGAATGGGAAAGAATGACTGTACATGATGGGGAGAAGTTCCCAAATATAGACAGCTTTAGCCCAAAAGTGTTACAAAATTTAAGGAGGAGGATATGTCTCATTGAACCAACAAAGAGACGAAGTAAACATTATGATTATTTGCAGTTATGGCAACAGGAAGGTGAATTACAAAGAGAGTCAATTGACTTTTCTGACTCTTATCTTGAGAAGAGAGACATGGCATCAGGGAGGATTGTGGTTGCGGAGAAAAGCACAAGGTTGAACAATAAAAACGCTCTTAGCAACTGTAGTATAGATCATAAGAATAAGTGTAATAAATGTAACAATGATTATTGTAATGTTGTTGAATGTACAACTATTAACCTATGCAAGTTGCACCCCATGTCAAACTTTCCCCAGGAATACAAGCAAGAAAGTGAGCCCAGAACAATGTCGGCACCTCTTCCAGAAGCCATCCTACAAGACATCCAGGTGGACACGATCAAATCGGTAAAGGCAATAATCAAACCCCCTAACGGAGGGTCAGGTGAGGTCGTGTCCACAGGTACGTACAATGTTTTATATCACGCACAAACAAATGTACCCCATATTGTAAGACCAAAACAAGGTGATGTAGCTGAGTTCGATCCGGTCAGGGTGATTGCAGTCCCCAATGGGAAGACTGGCAATCAGGGAACCATTCCCGTCAAGGACAGTGCAATGCGCCATCCCTGGTCCCGGACAGAATTGAGATCAATCATATCTGATTACCCAGATCCTAGGAAAGATCTAACTGTATGATCAAAGATTCACAGAAGGTATATCAACTCCCTAGACAACGACATAATCATGGTATCCAAGGAATCAGGTAGGTACAGGGAAAGCGGTTGATGGTGATGAGCATCCAAGCGTTTGAGGAGGCATCAAATCAGCCAAGACCCCAGTTCACTGACACTTGGAGAAAGCCAAGGATCTGTTACCATTGTAGAAGAGAAGGGCATTATGCCAACAACTGTAATAACCCACATAAAGTTAGACCCCCTAGACCAAGAAATGAGCAAAATTACAACACACACCATTATAATCAGAGATCAGATAGGAGGAATTTTGAGCCACACCCATGATAGGTAGTCAAGAAAGATGAGCATACGACGGATGGTAAGCCTGAGGTAACGGTTAACAAAGTGGGAGGTCATTCACTGAAGACACAGGAATGACCAGGTGAAAAGTTGTAAATGTATTTGTGAAAAATGTTTTTTTTTTCTCTCTCTCTCTATCCCCATCTCTGACGAGTAGTGGTAAGAATTCACACATTGCATATCCACTTGGTCCTTGCAGAAGTCTACCAAACCCCAGCATGACCTCCGCCACAATGTATTTCTGGCCAGATACAGACAGTGGAGTAATGCAGGTGCTGGTGGGGAGGGACTGCTCAAGGAGACCATTAGACACATAGATATGACAGCCTAATAAGTCTGACAATGTTTTTCTAATGCTAACAATGTTTTCTTAATGTTGACAATGTTTAAAAAAATGTTTTGTTTCTCTTTTCTTATTGATGGTTATTGTCGAGTTATGTAATGTATATATGCACATGAATTGTTCTCTATCTCTTTTGTTTTTTTTGTGTTTTCTCTCTCTTCTCACTCATGTTTCCATGGTTTAAAGATGCTATGTCACCCCTCAGTTGGACCAATGGTAATGCCAGATTTTTGCTCCTTACAGAAAGATCGTCGGTTAGGAAGGGAATATTGCATCACCAGAATGTTCGTTTGGAAGACTGAGAGACAGCACCTTTGAGAGGACAGCAGAACAAGAAGAACAACAAGACGAGAGAACTTATTATCGTAACAAGTTCTCTCCCCCTCAAACTGTTTTCTTATACCCCCTTTACAAATTTCTCCTTTTCTCCTCCTGTAAGATGGACTTGCCCCAAGAGACTGTGATATGGATTTTCCCGTTAACCATGATGTTGACCAGAGCAGTCTGTTTCGGTGAGAGTACCAGTGAGGTCGAGAAAGGATCCAGAAAGGTCCTGATGACTGAGACGGAGGTGTAAATTTCCAATAGCAACCCAATCACCAAGCAAAGGCGAGTACCGGGCACGATCTAACAACCATGTTATCTGTAAACATTTTCTTTGAAGGATTGTTAGTTAAAAAGAAAACTGTATCTGTAGGCTCTGTAACTATAATGCCAATCCAGTTTTAATATCCATATGGACCGGCATCCATTGAGTGACTATCACTCCTTAGTGGGTAACGTATTAAACCAAACAGATTGTTGGGTATGCTCTCAAGTACCTCAGGGTCATAGCAAATCAGGGCTAGTACCATTTCCTTTAACGTTAGGGGAGGTACTTGAGCTAAGTGGTGGGAGACCGGTGGACCGGAGGTTTAACATCTCCAGCCCTCCTAGTTTGAAGCTCCACCAATACCATGTGGATAGGTCCCTCTTATGTTTTAATATCTCCAATCCCCGAAAGCCGGGAAATTGGGAAGTGTCATGGAGCAACTTAACCATGACCTTCTCGCATAGAGCAGATAGAATGCCTACAGATACAGAGCTTGTACGCCACATAGCCAGTAGAGGAAAATCTTTCCGGTATAGATACACCCTAGGAAATAGAATTACTAGAGTTGGAGAAGTATCACCAGGATACTGTGCACATATCGTACAGTCTGATACGTGCATTAAGCAGATGGAAGAATTAGGGTCAGGAGAATTCACCTGGAAGGTGTGTAATATGGTAATGTCCTTCTCTGTCCCATATGTTCTCCCCGATGATGCATATTTCATATGCGGGAGAAAGGCGTACAAGTGGCTTGCCCCAAACTCTGAAGGATTGTGTTATATTGGAAAAGTATTGCCTGAAGTGATGACTGTTACACATGACAAAATGAAGGACATACACCGTGGTGCCCAAGCTCCTTATACTCACACTCATTACGAGCACCGAGTTAAAAGACAACTGTCAGAAAGGTTAGAGCATCCGGCCTCTGATCTTATCCATGAATCCACCGGGATTCAGGTTCTGGTAGCGTTAGATTTCACTCGCACCGCTCGAGGAGTGATGAATTATAGATACATTTCCGCACTCGCCAATTTGTTAGATAATATCACTTAAATGTATGATGACACGTTCAGATACACTGGAAGAGAACTTCAAGCTTATAAAACAGAACTAGTTCAGCATAGGATGGTTCTTAATTATCTTACAGCAGTAACAGGCGGATATTGTGTTACATTGGCAACACAGTACGGCATAAAGTGTTGCACGTATATCACAAATAGCACCGAGGATCCGGTAGAGGTCATAGACCAAAAGATGGACGATATTCTCCAATTGAAGTGGGAATTTCGTCGAAAACACAATCTCACCCTTGCTGCTGTAGGTAATGAGCTGACTGGTTGGGTGTCATGGTTGAACCCGCGAAATTGGTTCTCCGGTTTAGGAGACTGGGCTCAAGGAGTCATAATGGATGTTGGAAAGTTCCTCCTATGTATCTTAGGTGTTGTTATATCTATTGGATTGATATTTAGATGCGGGCAGGCTTTAATGAGGTGCAAACAAAGTACAAAAGTGATGAGTTTGAGGAGTGAGGAAACTGTAATTAACCTGGATTTGATTTATGACCCAATGATAGAAACCATGATGTGATGAAAATGCGATTATACGGTCCGTTTCTTTCACCTGTTTTTCTGCTTTTCTCCAAGATACAAAGACCCCCTTGGACGAGGAAGTTGACGAGACGCTATACAGACAACAGACAAGCACCAAAGATGAAGTTTTGACCACTTGAGAAATGGACATTTGATGAACTTTGCCATGGATCCCCAGTTTCCCTAGTATTCTTAAACTCACGCTAGCCCAACATTTTTGTAAATCTGATGGCACTGACAAAGCTATTTGCTCATGCCCAAGGAGCAATACAGCGCAAAGAAGACGACTCTCAACAGATACCGAACAAAACTTCAACAACAGATGTACATTTCCCTGACATAGAATACCACCGCATTTACCGTAATTATGTCTTTTCTTCATTTCTACAACCCTCAGGTAATGACACACATAGTCGATAGGGAATACAGGCACAGATATCAGCAACCACATACTTCCCCCATTCATGTATCATCAACTAAAATGTGCTCCCCATTTTGTTCAAAAGCCGAAAAGAGCTCGGTAAAGTTTGACAGCCCATCCACAGACCTGTACCACGGGATAAGAAGGAATTCAAATGTATACTTCGCAATACCTCGAAGCTTGATTTACAACACGTACGGCACGATGATACATGACCCCCCCCCCCAAACATGGACTCATACACACATGCTTCTGCTATCTCACTAGGTCATACCCTTTTCACACCTACTCCTCTCTTCTTCCTTACCCAACCATGGAAATGAATTAACCCCTGACATATTTTTCTCCTTTTGAAATGCTTTAGAAGGTGGCAGTTATTATTGACTGCCAAAGGGTGGACTGTCAAAGTCAGAAAAATATCCCTATACACATTGCCATATTTGCACCTCACCCTGGTACGCGCTGCGCATGCGTGCGCTTTCCCGTGAAGGCGCATACCCGCTACTGTGTGCACTCGCTCGCACTCGGTATGCGTATTTACGGTAAAGAGTATGTAGTCGTAGCGTGTGACTCATTCGTTACACATTTTTATAAATAATGTATTTTATAGATCATGGTCCCTTTGATAGATTCTGAAAGTTTGGTTAATATAGAATGTCCCTGAACGGAGGGATCCCTCTTTGTATTGTGCGAAGGGTCTAACAGGAGTCATACAGTGGTGTTTGGTACCCATCGGAAGAGTATTTAAATAGCAATATTCCGGTGTTGGTTTGGAGCGGATTAATCGCTCGTGCGAATAGTTATGGACATAAGAAGTTATGTCCATTTATTATTATTTGTTCTTACTTAGTCATGCACCTGAACAGTGGAGACAGGTATCAGTGGGTCTCAAATGGCTCTTTGACCTCAGAGATCCCCCAAACAATAGTTTGCATGTTGGGAGGGCCTCATAACTTTACATGCATAAGGTAAGCACCGGAATAGTAATTGAAGATCAATTGTACTCCAAATCAGTATCTTTCCCGCAGACGGAGTACAATAGTCTTTAATTACACTGAGCTTTGAGACTCAATGAGGAGGGCCAACACCTGTGTTTTCGAATGGATTAGGGTTTGTATCCAGGAGAATGAGGGCTGAGATGTCATTGTCTCAACTGAAAGTGGACATCATGAATATAGAACAAAACCCAGACAGGATTCTGTTTTGTATTCGTCAAACAATAGCTCTCCAGAAGACAGGAATGTGTTGGTCATCACCCATTGTGTTGCATAAACAAGGCCACTGATACAACACAGCCCACCTGTATGAATCAACCTATGACCTTTGTTATAATGCGAAGCCGAATTCCTGCGTCCAATGGACAATGAGATTGTAGGGACCATTGGATTGCATTGTGTGAGTAGCATAAAAGACGGGCCTGTGGCATCCAGCTGGCACTTCTCATCAAACGGTTCTCATTGCTGATAATCGGGAAGCTGGCTGTCCAGAAGCGCTTGCGATCGTTACCCTTGTGCGTAAGTTTCTCTCCGTAATCATTGTCTTTCTGTGAGCCATTTCTCTCATATATCTCTCTCTCTCTCTCTCTCTCTCTCTCCCTTCTCTTTTCTCTCGTATTTTCCCTTGATTAGTATTGTATTGTATTGTATTTCTTGTATAGTTATTTGGTTAGGAAGTCTCTGTTATATTGTAGTGTATCATTTGTACTGTGATTCTTTTTGCAAGTATAATAGTCATAATACAGATAATAGGCTTTGGACCCTAAACAAGTATCTGTGTATTTTCTCATAGTGTTAAGTGTTCACTTGAGCGTCGGTGACGCTCAAGCAGCTTTGTAGTTAGTCAGGTTACACAAGGTTGCACTTACACCCTGTATTCACATTAAGGTATTCTGTGTATTTCATTGATAATAGGTTTAGACATAAAGGTATAGCGTTGTGAGCGTCTGCGCCGCTGGTGATCTCCTCGTGGTCTCGAGCGTCCGCTACGCCATAGCGAATCATTACTCTAGTCATCACCAATAACGTGCTGTCCTGTGATCACTGGGCCGTGAGCGAACGTGACGCTTGAGCGTCTCGCCTACGGCTAAGCGAATGTTACGCAACTAGTGTACCCTTACGGTACTTCTTAAGTAATCAGCGTACAGTGTTCTTAGACTTCATTAAGGGTTGTTTATACGACAAAGGAATTTAACATTGTCAGTATATGTGAGTACAAGGATCTTTGAGTATAGGGGAAGGGTCTGATAAAGATCAGTGGGAGCTGATGTACAGAAACTTCACTGCAAAATATTTTCCAACTCTTTTACAGTATAAATAGGCTATGCACCGCACTAGGGAGTAAACAAACTCTTTTATTAAAACCTGGATTTCCTGCTAGTCTGGAAATATGGGTTTCTTTCATAAAAGATAAGTGTATGCTGGCAAGAACACATGTTATTTTGGAAGCTTATCAAACATTTCTATAGTACTTCTTGAGCTTGCTGAACTTGAAGTGCAAAATCTGGATGAAAAATGGAAACATTATGCTTTTTCATTCAAAAACTGAGCCATTCTTGATTCCTGGTGATAAAATTGAATATTTGAGAAAAGTGATTATTTAGACTGTCCAAAACTTAACCCTTTAGTGGAACTAAAGTATTCTAAATTCCAATTTTAAATCTCAATTACTTAAACAGTAATTCTTTTTTTGCAGGAAAGAATTTTCTATAGAAAAAAATAACCGTGATATAGTTTTTGTTTTGAAGTATCTGAATACAAATATGGGTCTGTCCCATCACCTATAGTACTTCCATAACATCATTGTTAACAATGAAAGATTGATGTTTTACTACCAAGAGTACACAAGACAATGTTGAATTTTAGAAAATAGACAATGCATCCTCAGTTCAAATTCTATGATTAACATTTTTTATGAAGTCAGCAATGGGTTCTTTTAGAGGATAACATTTTTAATGATCCCTATACTAATAGGAAAAACTCAAAAGTGTAATCCAGTATTAAAAATAACATAACCAAGGAAAGCAACATTATTATTATTATTATTATTATTATTATTATTATTTGTCAAATTAAAACAATTAAGAAAATTTTGTCTTTGTGTTTTTAAATAACTGTTACTGTGTCAAATAGGCTTGGTGTTTTTTTGTTTTTTTTGTTGGTTGGGGTGAAATAGTGAGTGTTAGAAATACAGTAATGTTAGCCCATTGTAGACAAACCAAGTGTTTTGTTTGGATTAAACCTTTTAGCCAACATGCCATGCATGCACACCTGGGTCAGATTGTGATGATACTTCACATCTACTTGTATAGCTTATAACTTCATGAGCAGTCAGGGTCGGACTGGCCCACAGGGGGACACCGGTGGGCCCCACTGCATGTTGGCCCTCCTCCTCCTCCTCTAGGGATCAGGTTCCAGACTCTATCCTAGTGCACTTGAATTAAGCATTATACATATGTTACATTATACTTCACAAGAATATGGATTATTATATATTTACCAAGGGGAACAGAACATGTACTCTGTAATGGTTAGCCAAATCTCTGTGGTGGCTGACCACACCACAGTGGAGCCTGGCCACACCTTTAAGCATGGGGCCCTACAACAGCATCCCCACGGTGCGCCCGTCATGCTCCAGTCTGACACTGAGCAGTGCAAAATAGGCACTCTGGACACACAATCCCTAATCACCAGAGAAGGATTTAGAGGGCTGGCCGCCCCTAGGCACAACATTATTGGCCTCACATGCCTAGTGTGAAATCCGGCACTGCTAATCAGAAATAGCAATGTAATTAAGATTGTTATTACCATGCATCATAATGGTACCTTTTTAACAGCTATGCATTACTAATGTGATCCTCAGTGTTTACTACATAAAATAGATTATATTGGTGTAGTAACACACTCATTGGCTCTGTAGAAGTCTCTCTAGTTGTAGTGTATACTGTATATTTGTATATAACATCTAAGGCTACAGTATTGCATATTAACACAATCTACAACAAAACATTAAAAATATATTTTAAAGTATTAAATAAACAATAATTGAAAAGTAACAGTTAAAGTATAAAATAATGTAATGTTTTGCATACAGTCAGTGGCCGCTTGCTCATTAATAAAATTATCTAATCAGTCAGTGTGGCTGCAAGTCAATGTGTAAAAACATGCAAACATAGTAGAGAGATTCAGATGTTGTTTAGATTAAACACCAGGATGGAGAAGAAATATGATTGTACTGTAAGTGACTTTGATCACAGAATGACCAGAAGGTTTGTGGATCTCAGAAATTGCAGATCTACTGGATTTTAAGAAAAAATTACCCAGTTAGCAACAATTCTTTATTCAAAAATGCTTTGTCAATGAGAGAGGTTAGAGAAGAATTGGTAGACTGATGCAGTCTGACAGAATGACGTCAGTAACTTAAATAATCATGTATTGTAAAAGTAGTATGCAGAAGAGCAATTATGAAGTGGATGAGGTACCGCAGCAGAAGACCACATCAGGTTTCTCTCCTCTGAGCTAAGAATAGTAAACCAAGGTTACAGAACAGGTCAAAGAAATATCAGATAAAGTCTCCTGGTCTCACAAATTGTGATTTATGTACCAATGTACATATATAGTGGCAGATGCTCAATTAGCTTAGTGATATCATTCAGGTGCTTGAAAGGGAGGGGTATTTCTAAGCAAGAAAAAAAAAGGCATTTTGTTTCCCCCAGAACCCTGTTATGTACCAATGTGCAGATTATAAGGTCAGATAAATTTAGCACATTAATGATAAGTCACACAGACATGCGGGGGGATGCCTAGCACAGGGTTAGTCCGCCCCGCATGTCAGGCCCGACCGCCCCCCCTGCACAAGTACAAAAGCTTTTTTACTTTAGGAGTAACTCCCTACCTGAGCAGCTCCTGCGCACTGGCAGGAGCTACTCATCGCTGTGAGGGTTGCGGCGGCTGCGTGTGACATCATGCAGCCGCCGCGGCCCGCAGGCGCACAGCAGTGATCAGGTCTGATTTAGGCCCTTAGTATCTTGTGTTTGTTGACTATTTAAATGTGAATGATTTCAATCTCAGCTTTGCTTTTAGTTTTCAAGATACCGAAATAGAATTCCTTGACCTGGTATTAAGTGTTACTAATTGTGGTGAAAACTGCAAGAAGATTGATACAGTTACTGTATGTATACATTTATCAAAGAAGTAGATAGTAAAAACTAATTGGATTATAAAACTTGTCATTATAACAAATGGAAAAATAATCTGCCTTTCTCACAGTTGGTGAGATTTACACAGAATTGTAGTAATGTAGAGAAATTTGAAGAACAAACTATGTTGTATTATTCCAGGTTTGTGGAAAAGAGGAATCATTTGTCTTTAATCGATATAGCCACAAAAAAAGCTTGAATGTTGGATAGGAAAGAGTTAATTAAATACAGGACTCCAAATGCTTGTGCAAGACATGAGTGAGAGAACTTTAATTTCCCCTTTGTAAGCCATTATAATGTCTGTGATAAGGAATTTAGGAGAAAACTTAATAAGTATTGGTATATTAATAAAATGGATCCTGTTTTATACCCACACATAACATACAGACCAGAGAATGAGCTACGACTCTGAAGAATTTTTTAGCACCAAGCTTGTTGACATTAGCAACGAACATGTGCAACCAACGGTCCTTTTTACCTATGACAGGGGGCTTCTACACCTGTGGAAATTGTGATACATATTTTCGGGATGTGGTTATGTGAAAGGCAGTCAGGAGACTGCTGGTCATAAAACCTCGCCCTGCATCCCGAACACTGATAATCCCAACAGTCGGCATGCCAACTAAAAGGGACTATTCCCACTCTTGGGTGTCCATGACACCCATATAGTGGGAATAGAACCTGTGGCGCTGCTGGGCCAACAGCGTGGCAAGCGCAGCGAGCCCGCAAGGTGCTTTGTTGTGCTCACCCCCCCCAGCCAGCATTATGTGGCCAGGATCCCAACGTCGGGATGCTGACCCGGCGGTCAGCATCACCAACGTCGGTGGATCCCAGCAACCGGTAACACACACCCAACCCATATTTTCATGTCATGAAAGGAAAGAAAAAGTTTAAAGGTGGTGAAGACTTTGAGAAAGAATTTAGAATTAGAGGAGTAATTAACTGAAAGTATGAGGTTTATATGGTATGCCGGAATGTAAATGTGGGAAAGACTAAGAGAATGTTAAAAATCAGAATCTTGGAGCAACTAAGAAATATTAAGAATGCAGTGGATAATCATAGTGTACCGAGACACTTTAAACAGGGTCAAACCTGCAATCCCTGCAAACTTAAATTTGTTGGATTGGAAAACATACTGAGCCAGAGTGGAGGAAACAGATTGTACCTTTTTTTTATAAATGTGAGACATTCTGAATTGTTCCCTTAATACCTTGTATCCACAAGGATTGAATGAAGGGTTTGAGATTACTCCTTTTTTTAATAATAACCCTGTAGTATACGGGTTTGTAATTTGTGCCTGATTGATATTGCTGTATTTGTGGTGTTTAGCTACTATATGATGAACTGATTTGTTATTTATCTCTCTGTAAGACACCCTAGGGATTTTTATAAATATATAAATATATGTAGTTTTTTATATTTTAAGTGAATATTTTTCTTTTCTGTTTTATTACTATATGCAATTGTATAATGGAGAGCAGCTGAACAATGGCCCTCATTCCGAGTTGTTCGCTCGGTATTTTTCATCGCATCGCAATGAAAATCCGCTTAGTACGCATGCGCAATGTTCGCACTGCGACTGCGCCAAGTAACTTTGCTATGTAGAAAGTAATTTTACTCACGGCTTTTTCATCGCTCCGGCGAACGTAATGTGATTGACAGGAAATGGGTGTTACTGGGCGGAAACACGGCGTTTCAGGGGCGTGTGGCTGAAAACGCTACCGTTTCCGGAAAAAACGCAGGAGTGGCCGGAGAAACGGTGGGAGTGCCTGGGCGAACGCTGGGTGTGTTTGTGACGTCAACCAGGAACGACAAGCACTGAACTGATCGCACAGGCAGAGTAAGTCTGGAGCTACTCTGAAACTGCTAAGTAGTTAGTAATCGCAATATTGCGAATACATCGGTCGCAATTTTAAGAAGCTAAGATTCACTCCCAGTAGGCGGCGGCTTAGCGTGTGTAACTCTGCTAAATTCGCCTTGCGACCGATCAACTCGGAATGAGGGCCAATGTTATTAATTAGTATATTTGATACTATGTTATATTTATGGATACTCATTGATTGATTGTTCATTCCTATTTTATTGAATGCTTTGTGACTCTGGGCCAGACCTCTGATGAATCTGGATGATGACATGTGTAGGGTTGTAATCTTGGACTGATACGAAGGAGACTTCTGCACTGTCTGTGATAAGTATGGTGAATAAGTAAGTTTGGTGGGGGGGTCTTAGGGGTTCTGAAGCAAGTCCAAAAATATACCGGTAGATTAATTGGCTCCAAACAAAAAAATAACCTTAGTGTGTAAATGTATGCATAAACATGTGTTTAGAGCAGACTAGATGCGCCAAGTGGTTCTTATGTACCATCAAATTTTATGTGTCTATGTCTAAGGGCAGTATGTTATAAGGCACGGTAAAACATTGGACACAAAAAATTTAGAGTTTTCCTGATGTTTCGCCAATTTTTTTTCCAGACTATCCTATTAGATCTCCCAAAAACACACAGGTTCAGTGAAACCTTAATTCAGTAGGCGATGTGGAGTCTCTACAGAATGACTTAGTTAAACTGGAAACTTGGGCATCTAAATGGAAAATGAGGTTCAATATAGAAAAATGCAAAGTTATGCATTTTGGGACAAAAAACACACTTGTATCCAACACTCTAGATGGGTAAAATATAGGGATAACTATGGTGGAAAAAGATTTGGGGTGCTCATAGATCATAGGCTTAATAACAGTACACAATGTCAAACTGCAGCAAAGAAGGCAAGCAAAGTGCTTGTGTGCATTAAACAGGACATTTAGACAAGGGACGAGGATGTAATCCTGCCGCTGTACAAATCATTGGTACGTCCGCACCTGGAATATTGTGTTCAGTTCTGGGCACCATATTATAAAAAAAGATATCGGGTAACTAGAAAGAGTTCAAAGATGAGCTACTATATTGATTAAAGGGTTAGAGTCGCTGGAGTACGAGGCAAGGCTTACTAGGTTAAATATGTATACACTAGAAAAGATGCGACTAAGAGAAGACATTATTATTATCTTCAAATATGTAAAGGGTCATTACAAGGAGCGGGGGCAGATGATTTGTTTATTTTAAAGAACACTGTATAGGACGCGTGGGCAATCGCTGAGGCTAGAGGAGAGAAAATTCCATACACAACGTATGAAAGGGTTCTTCACAGGCAATAAGAAAAATTTGATTGCCCCCAAAAAAACATGAAAATCTCTCACCCAATTGAATATCAAATATCTTGGACCTGTAGTAAAAACCCAGCAGCGCAAGATTTTTGCTAAATTCACAACCAAGTTAATATGCCACAAAATGTACAAATAGCAAATGTTGATTTCATGTCAGCCACATTGTCTGATAGGTGTAGAATTGGGATAGGCAACGTGTCATACTCCAGCTACTGTGGAACTACACGTGCCAGCATGCTCTGCAACTGTTATAGCATGCCCTAACAGCAATTCTGTGGCATGTATAGTTCCACAGGGACTGATCTGCCACCATTTGCCTACCGAGGGAAGAGCACTGGGCATGTGCTATCACTCATTATATCATGTCACCCATATTTCATATTTCCCTAATTGTCACATACTGTAATAAACATCATTGTCACCCCAGCTAGAGAACTTTACACTGAATAACTACACCCGTTATGTCTTGCACCATAAATTAATTGCAGCAACCATTGGGCTAAACTCAGTCACAGTGGCAATAAGACATTTCAAACCTGGGTTAAATAAAAGATGAGCATGTAGACTTGCCTATATGATGATTTCAGGATCAACTATGTGAAGTTTCCTCAGGAGCAACTCTATGCTCCTGAGGAAGCTGGTCATACCAGGGAAACGCGTTGAGCTAGAGCCTACCCCACTGCTATTGTGATCTGCCACACAGATTTTATTACACACTGACACAAATTGGACTTTGCTACCTGTTTTGGAATACAACTTTCGACCTCTTGGACCCCCGCTGACAAACTGGAGTCTTTTCTGAGCTAAGGAATAAGGGGACTGCATCATCCACCATTGGCCTACCGGTAACAGCACACTGTAAATGGGACATTGTTTCCAGCTATAACCATCCGGTGATTTCCAGAATACAGGACTTAATACTCCCAGTCCTAGTCAGCCTTTATACATTTGTGGCACTATCCCTTTAACACAGATCAGCGTGATTATCCATTGTATTTTTATTCCGATACATACATATATATGTTATTTTATTATATTGTGGACTATTAATAAATATATTGATTTTATCATTAAGCCGTTCTGTATACAATTTTTTTTTCATAACACAGCCAGCGCTGGTATATATGTTTTATACTCATTTGCCTAGTTTGCCTATGCCTAGGGCCGACTCTGATGATCCAGTCATCTGCTATTATTTGATTAAAAGTTAACATCATATTGCAAAGTATTTTAAAAGCACTACATTGGCAGCGGGTGTGGTATGTAGGGTCGGCCAGACAGGTTGACAGTGTCTAGGTTGACCACTATTTGTCGGCAGTAAGTAGGTTGACATGGTTTCTATGTCGACAGGGACTCTAGGTCGACATGTACGAGGACGACTTGACAGAAGGTCGACATGAGTTTTTTCTTTTTTTGTGTTGTTTTCTTCGTAGAGGGACCGGGAACCCCAATTAGTGCACAGTGTTTGCTCGCCATGCTTCGGGCACGGTGCCTCGCTCCACTACCGCTGCATTCGTAACAGGTTACTGTTCCCAATTGTAGTCAACATAGATCGTAAAGTATGAAAAAGGTCAAAAAATTAAAAAAAATTGAAAAACTCATGTCAACATTTTGTCATGTCGTCCTAGAACATGTCGACCTAGAGTCCCTGTCGACCTAGAAACCTTGTCGACCTGCTTACTGTCGACCAATATTGATCAACCTAGACAGTGTCGACCTAAGTGTGGTCGACCTAGAGACTGGATACCAATGTCAGCACATTAACTGCTCAAAAACAGTAATTAGAGACATTACTTTTTGGCATCCAAATTTAACTGATCATCATTCTGAAGGATTAGCATACTCTGTGTCAGTCCTGGACAAGTGGCTACATGAGGAATGTTTTGCCTAATGTGCAACATTGTTGCTGCATTTGAATGATCTGGCAGCATGCATTACTTGGTCTGATTATAGTATATGTTTATTATTTTTAAGTATCTATTAGAATAAATATATTTTATATACTGCTACTCCATGTTATATATATATATATTAAAGTCAGTGCAACTTTGTATTTCTATTTTTGTTTTGTTTTTTCCTCTGGAGGTGTGGAGGCTGTGTCTATAAATTAGTGATATCTGAGTGATTTATTAGGATTGGACTCATCAGACTTATTTTATTTGTGAAGCTAAAGATATGTGTTTGTGCGGATGATGTGTAATTTGTTCAGAAAGATAATGACACAAGCTGTCTATGGAGTAATGAAGTTGTCCATAACAACCAATCAGCTTTGAGATCGCATTTATCAAGTACATATTATAAAATGATAGAAGTTGCCCAAAGACTGGTTGCTTTGGACAACTTCTCCACTATTTACACAGCTTGATACATCTCCCACATACTGTAGTTTCCAGGAAGTTAGGGTAAAATAATAGGAGGATCATATTAGAAAATAAGTCAAAGCATACAGTACGTGCCTGTTGAGAACCAGGTTATTAATACATAAGTAGAAGTTAGAGAGATAGAGAGTCATGTGTGCCTGAGATGGAAATGTGACAACAGGTTGTGATGTGTGAAGGAAAAATCAGAGATCTGGAGAATCATTAACAAGAAAAACAAACAGAACACAGGAGCAAGTGCAATTAAATATACATATAAATGAGCAAAAGCAGGAAAGAATTCACTATCAGACATAGGAACAGTTATATACATAGAAACAAGGTACACATACATTTTATGCAGAGGTATATGCAGAGCACTAAAAATACCACAATGAATACTATGAAGGAAACAGTGGGTAGAAAATTACAGCGAGTGATAACATGTACAGGGGTAAGGCCAGCTCCAAGAGCAAGTAAGGAAAGTGGTCTCTTTTAATGGAACATATCCAATATTGTCATTTTATCATAACATATTTTATTTTATTATGAACTCTCAGTAACTGTGTGGATTTTGTATATTCTCCCCATTCAAAATGAACCCTAGTGTATAAGTGTATGCATGTGTATGTGATTAGGGCAGACTAGATGGGCCAAGTGGCTCTTATCTGCTGTCACATTCTGTGTTTCGATGTTTACTGTACAGATGTGTCCTGCTACATTTTTGCTGCATACAGTATAGCAGTATTCTGTAGGGGTTCACTACGATATGCCGGCAGTCGGGCTCCCAGCGACCAGCATACCGGCGCCGGGAGCCCGACCGCCGGCTTACCGACAGTGTGGCGAGCGCAAATGAGCCCCTTGCGGGCCCGCTGCGCTCGCCACGCTACGGGCACGGTGGCGCGCTACTATTTTATTCTCCCTCTAGGGGGGTCGTGGACCCCCACGAGGGAGAATAAGTGTCGGTATGCCGGCTGTCGGGATCCCGGCACCGGTATACTGTGCGCCGGGATCCCATCAGTCGGCATACTGAAGAGCACCCTTCTGTAGTGGGACCATGATACGTACTCAGCGCAGCAAGCCACCCTATATGCATCGTTAGCCGGCTCCCATATACATCAAAGAGTGGTGGATGCATGCACACACCAGCTTTCATAGAAGCGAATTTATAGCAGGAGTATAGGCATAGCTATGCGGCAACTCGTGTGCTGCAATGCCTACGCATCACAGCCACAATCTAAACGGATGCATCTGTACAATAAGAAACATCTACACCAATCAAATATTGCACTTTTAAGTGGTAATATTTCTCTTTAATATAAATAATTGCAGCTGTGCCATTAGGCTTTCTGTGATGCAGCCCATTGTACCAAGTCACACATGTGATGCATTTACCCATGCGGCCGCATTGCTGGTTGAACAGGTGCGGCTACATCTGTATCTAAGCAAATTGCAATCAAAACATAGTATTAAGGCCCGTATTCACGGGCAGATCTGGGGAGAGATGTGTGCTGAGCGAACTGCGATGTGTGCTGAGTGTGCGGGGGAGGATGGGGCGGGGGCACTCGTTTCAACTAGCGGGTGAAATGAGCAACCTGCTAGATTGAGTCTGCATGCAGGCCAATCTAGCACCAGCGATAGCGATGTGTGGGGCTGCGCTTTGCTATCGCTGTGGGGGGTACACACGGAGCGATAATGCTTAAAATCTAAGCAATCTAGTCAGATTGCTTAGATTATTGCTCCGTGAGTACCCCCCTTTACTGTAAAATTATTACAACAGAAAATGAATGAAGTTAAATAAACAAACCTATTTATATGAAAAAAATCTACCAACAAAGTCTATGGGGCATACTGTTTGCACTATGCCTTAGAGAGTGCTAAAGTGGAGAGAGAGAAACTTCTGTGCCAACCAATCAGTTCCCGTCATTTTTCAAACACAGACTGTAACATGCTGTTAGGAGCTGACTTGCTGGTACTTTCTCTCCCCACTTTAACACTCAACTTGGGGCAGATATACTTAGCCTTGAAAACACATAAAGTACCAACCAATCAGCTCCTAACTGTCATTTTCTATCTATCTATCTATCTATCTATCTATCTATCTATCTATCTATCTATCTATCTATCTATCTATCCTAAATATATTACAACATACATACTTTGGTGGTTCAATAAGTAAGGTAATAAGATCCCTATTTAAATCTAATTTCCTGCCAGGCAGACCACTGCTTCCCCTCATAGTCATTAGACTGCCCCTCATATCAGTGATAGTGTACCAACCATAGGTGCTTAACTTGCTGCACCATCTTCCGGGAGGCTGCAGCATGGTAGGTTAATGGAGGCGTGTCCAACGGCAATGTGGGCGGTCTGGGGGCATGGTCGACGGGGAACATGAGCGGCCCGTGGGCGTGGCACCATATTTGCGTCATCATGGCCCCGGCCCCGCTAGACAGTGCTGAGAAAACAGGCACTGTACAGCGAGGGGCGGAGCTACGATGACACAAAACAGCGAGAATTGCATCATCGTATCCCCCTCGGACCGCTCACTTGTTCTCTGCTGTAGGCAGCCGAGGGGGAGTGCGGGCGCTACCAGAAAAAGCGGGACACTTGCCCACCTTTCCGGGGGGCTGGGGGTGGGGGGTCACCTGATTTTCGGAAGACTCCCGACCTTTCCGGGAGGGTAGGCAAGTATGGTACCAACATCAGTAAGATGGTGGTGCTGGCGGAAACATGGGCAAACATTTAGGTTTGAAATGTGATCATATTTCTACTTTTTTAACTACCCTCATACATAGAGATTAGTTTTATTTTAATATGTATTTTACTAATAAGCAGAAATATCTCTTCCATAGCAACAGAAAAAAGCTTGTCATGCCTTGCACCTTTTTCTGTCTATCAGGATTTTTCCATATACTGTACTAAAATAAATTCCATAAGTTTCCATATTATTTTCAGATTTTAAAACAGATAAACTAGCCGCATACTGAAAATGTATGCTAGAAGTACAATATTTTCAGTAGAAGATTAATGCTGTTTGCATCTCAGGGGGATGTGAAGATATCAGAACAATTATATTGATCGATCAGATACAGTACCTACATTAAGCAGTTTCATGTATGGCTAATACAGTACAAGTGACTTAACCATTTCGTGGCATAGCCGCATTTTGCTCATAGGAACGTACTGTTATTCTGTAAACATGAAAATAAAGCAATGCCAGTGAATTTTAATTTCAAAAACTATTGCTGGAACCTGTCGTTATCTAGACAAATAGATTAAACTCATCACCATAATAATTAAGACAGATGTTTATGCATGAAGATGATTTGTGTAACCTAGAGACATAAAGATCGTTCCAAAGTTGTGTTGTATTATACTTAAAGAAATCATAATCTTCATACTTGCCAATCTAGTTAATATGCAGAAATATATGTTTGAGATTTAAGTATCAGTGAGTAGTGAACCATCTTCTCAAACTATTTCTCATTATATATATACCCTGTGGAGTCAATAGCTTTAATTACAAGGTTGTTGCAAGCACATAAAAAACTAAATGCCTAGAACTTACCTTAATCTGTTGGCTTTTATCAAATCCCTGAAGCTCTGGAATTAATGCTGTGAACTCTTGGAAGGAAACTTCTTTGTCAATAGGAATGGAACTCTGCGCCTATTACTTGCATAAGAATAGTGGAAAAATATATCAAGGCAAAATGCTAACATCTTGTTTTCACAACCTTGACTGACTGTCACATTAGATTAATGTTCAACAAGAATTGGTCTTCTGGCATATTAATTAATGTTTTATGGCAATTCTATATAACTGAAAGGGAATTTAAAAATGTGGTCTTCGCTTAAATACTTGCTATAAAGCAAATCTTTCATGATATATTGGTTTCTATGAGTCCTATTGTAATGTATTCACACATTTCAAGACACAATGATTGGTCTAGAAACTAAAAATGTACATTTAAATACTTATTCTATGTGAAACCGGACCCAAACAATGCAATCATTCTTATAAAAGTGCAAGCTACAGGAATTCATCAATGTCTTTTGAAAGTGATGTACTTTTTTTCTCAATTACTAAAATTACTGTGACCTTGTTATCTTGTAACTGAGAGCTGTAATGATGAACTTTCCAAGTGAGGATTTGTTACTAACTTTGTTCAAAGGTGAAAATCTGCATTAAAATGTTAAAAGCTTAATTGCAGAAAACTTATCTATATACAGCAAATTATATAATAATTTGTGGGTTTGGTAGCTTCGGCCAATTATCAGACAACTGCGTATGGGCTGTGACTGCATTGTGTGTGTATGAAGTTTAAAAATATGAATGCAATGCGATCGAAGGTCAACAAACTGCGATCGCACAGCGATGCCTGGAAGAGTCCATTTATGGGAGGTTATATGGCATTTGCGGGGAGTGTCTGAGAAAATGCAGATGTGTCATGGCCATTTTTGGAGTGTGTATCTGATGTCATCTACGATTGCTGCGATTAAAAATATGGCGCCACTGCATCTCAAGCCACGTATATCCTGTGTATGCATGGGTCAAGGTCAACGAGAATTGTCGATGGTACTAGATTTTTGCGTATACATGCATATGCAAGTTTGTGCATGCATCGGTGGGAATCTTTTATCTTTCTGGGTGTATAGTCACATGTGTTTTTAGCAGAAGCAGTTCTGAGAAAATCGCTCTTTCTGTCTCAGTAGCGATCCAAACTGAATGAGGTCCGATATTCATAAATAACCCCCACAGTTGATGTAAAAGTCAATAATTATGTGTTAATTATTGCCTAAGCAACTGATTCTGAGAAGCAGGTAAGTCTGAATGTAGCTGCAACTCACAATTTTTAGGAAGCTGCAGTTGCCACAGACAGCGTGCCCAACTTAGAGCAGCTACGAAGGATTCTTAGTTTATATGACTCAGTCGCTTCTCACTAATGGCTACATGGGCATTACTAGGTGGTAGACTGGGGCATGAAGGCTCCACCAGGGGAATGCAGTGGCAGGGGCCCATGATTAAGGGGAGTGGCCAGCCACCACAGCATTGGGTTTTTTTTTCATTTCACAATACACAGATATAAAAACAGTAAACAATTAGGAAAAGATTATAGCTAAGGATAATGTGGCAGCCTGGAAATTGGTGTGTGTGCCCCTTTGAAAGCTTACTTACAGTGTCTGCAGCAGTGAGGGTGAATTGCTGGTAGAGCAGGCGTTAAAAACGGACCCTAGTCTTGATGTAAGTGATTAGAGGTGCTAGACACGCTGAATGAGGAGCGAGCGGGGCATGAATAACGGATGCAAACCACATGGTCACGCCGGGTGGTGAGAGCAGCGCTGCACAGCAGAAGCAGAGGGGTGCAACTGGGAAGCAGACAGCTGGATGAGCGAGTGTGAGAAGGCATAGCTCTACCAGGTAACTCATCCTCTTAGATAGTAACAGTGTATAATTTTAGTTCAGAGACTGGAACCTAACAGTAGAGGAGGGGGTGGTGCTCTCAGGCTGTGGGGCCCATCAGGGATTTCCCATGTAGCCCAGAGGGCTGGTCTGATGCTGCTAATACTAGTGATGATGGCTGCTCTCATAACTTGAGGAACAAGGGCAGTGCGGTTGCATAAATATCTGCAAATTACATTTCCTGATCACTGGAGGCATCCAGACCTGCTTCTGCATAATGTGCAACTGAGAATCAGGCCCTAAGAGTTTAATCTGTGACAATTATGCTAAAAGCACAGATGTTTATGGATAAAATTACATGAAGTCAGTTATTTTTGAGACAATTTTCCAAAGCAGAGAGGAGCAATGAGAATGAATAATGATTATAAGCAAAGATTTTCTTTCACAATCAAGGAAAGGTTAAGTAGTGCTATTATAGACAATTATTTTTCCAAGTATTATCTTTATATTTTTATATTGCATACTTAATGATTATATTAATTTGGATAACAATACAATAAATGATGCCCAAGTTTTCAACAATATTGGTCTGGTTGTAATGACGTATGAGTTTACCAGAGATATCGGTATCCAGCTGAAATCGGACATTTTTTTAATGCAGAAATCTTGTACAAGGCATGGTTTTACCTTGAACATGATTGACACTTTCAAAACAATGTCCAACTCGGACATAATTACATCCGGCCCCATGTTATTACTATCAAATATTAGAGCATACCTTATAAATACACTGCAATTTACACTATGATACTCCTTTGTATTACCTGAGATCTCCAGCAGCAAGTCAGTGTCCCTACCTATATCAGAACTGAATTTACACAGATTTTTTAATTCAATCAAACACATTCACAGATACTCAGAAGAATATGTAATTTTGTTTGGAAAGTATGGCATGTGATGAAAAGGTTATGCCCACGAGACAAGCATTTACTGTGTGATCAATAAAAATGACAAAAGTGTGTCAAAAGTGTCAGCTTAGAAGAAATCAATGGTTATAATCAGAAAAGTTACCTTATGGATTGTTGAATTCTGTCCTTACAGATCCCAGCACTTTCTGAATCACTGTGATGTACAGTAGGAAATGTTACATTTACAGAAAGCTGGCTATAGGCAGAGCTTGAAAGAGAAACGATAATGCCTCATTTAACTATGTAAATATTGACATATGAAGTAGTAATACTTGAGGTACAAAGCAGCAAGATAAAGAGTTGTTATTATTTAATGATGCTGTGCTACTGTCCACCTATGGAACTTCTTACACTTTCAGATCAGTCTCTTCACCTCCCTTCATGTATTTAAACGTTCTCTGAAACCCTATCTCTTTATTAGAGCCTACTCTACTCACTAATTCACATTCATCACTGTCTCAAACTCCTCACTGAGCCACAGTAATTTATATTGTCTCATTCTGCCTGATCCCTGCCATATTGCAAGTTCTCTCATGACCAGTGACATTCCTGCTGCTTGATTTCATGGGTTCATCTTTTTTAGTCTTACCTGTATGTCCCTGTTTTATGTACAGTATGCTCTTCTTTGACTACTGTCTGGCACTGTGGAGCACTGTGACACCTTACAATTCAATGAATGAAAGGAAAAAGGACACTCTGAAGAGCCCAGGACTTGACCTCAAGGGGGATATCCATGCCAGAAGGGCTGATGGTCTGGTAGGCCGGTCCGGTACCACAGAGAGACGGAAAGACTCTACGTAGCACAGCCTCCAGCTCTGTTTTATCCGACCCTCTGCCGAAGCATGTGTCTCCAAGTAAATGGGAGCGTGCTCCCATGAGCCATGTAGGGAAGCCCCAACTCCCCGCTTGAAGTGTCTGTTGCAAGGGAAATGGGGACGTGCTGCAAGCACACCCCATTTCCTTGGAGACGCATACCCCCATGCGCCGTGTCCGTGCACCCCTGTGATGTGCGTGCACCCCCCATGACGTGCCAGGGCTGATTCAGAGTGACAGTCCATCCCAGCTGAAAATGGATTTGCTGGGTTCTATCCAATTAAACCCGATGCCGGCACTTTTTGGGGATTATGCCTAAAACATGAGAAGCATAATCCACAATAAGTGCCACAGCTATAAGTGCCATTAAAATACATAAGTCTGCGGCTTTTTGCACAAAAAAACGGGATTTTCAAATTTTTCATGTGAGATAACAGGATAGGTGCAAAAAAATAGCGAAAACCCCCCATTTTTCACGGCTTTAGCACTATCATGGATAATTGGATACTCCCTAAGTAGTAAAGGCTTGTCAGCAGGAACTGATATCTGGAAATGACAATATCACAGTCTACAGTATGTAGTACTTAAACTAGTAATGGAACTGACCTGTGGTCACGTGATGATGGATTCACTTGATGCATGCAAAAGCTGCATTGGGTGATGTTATCCAAGGAAAAACCATGAGCAAACTGAAAGTGTGTCTCGATAGAACACAAAATGTGGAGACCCAAAACCTTACCACTATATGGAATTGTATTGTCTATATTGTGTTGTACTGTATTGTATTGGACCTCCATGTCAATGAACTGCCTTGAAAATATGACATACTGTACAGTACTTTTGCCCATAGTTGCTGTTCTGTTCCTGAAGAACTGGGATGTAATCAAACATATAAATTACAACTATTGTTGGAAATACAACAGTGTCAGTGTCACTGACCGTTCATACCAGACACACTATAACGGTATCACGGTACCGATAATGACGGGTACATAGGATTATTGCATACATTGAAGTATTGCAGTATTGCATACTGCTGCGCATAATGGGGGTAATTCAGACCTGATCGCTCGCTAGCAGTTTTTTGCAGTGCTGCGATCAGCTGTGCAAGTGTGCGAACTCACGTGCAGCCGAGCGGTACAAATAAACCTTGTGTGGTTTCTGAGTTGCCCAGAACTTACTCAGCCGCTGTGATCACTTCAGCCTGTCCGGGCCAGAATTGACATCAGACACCCGCCCTGCAAACGCATGGTCACGCCTGCGTTTTTCCAAACACTCCCCGAAAATGGTCAGTTGCCACCCACAAATGCCTTCTTCCTGTCAATCTCTTTGCGCTTGGCTATGCGAATGGATTCTTCGTAAAACCCATCGCACAGCAATAATCTGCTTTGTACCTGTGTGCCGCGCCTGTGCATTGCGGTGCATACGCATGCTCAGTTCTGACCTGATCACAGCACTGCAAAAAACGCTAGCGAGCGATCAGGTCTGAATTAACCCCAATGTGCGCAGTTGCCAAAAAACATACATAACATCCCTTCATGCATTTCCCTCAAAAAATCCAAATAGAGAAAGAGTGCGATCCACCAGAGTTTATCAATCTTCGGCAAATGCATTTATAATACTGTAAATACTATTGAACCTGCTTTGCCTAGTTAACAGGCGAACCACGACCATGGTTTTAATGATCATTAGAAGCATATTAATACTGTACATGTGCCCCTGAGTGTCTCTTCATCCACATATTAGTTAATAAAGAACATTAATATACAGTTGCAACCAGTGTGCACAGAAAAATCAATGTAATTGATATATACCAGCATATAATGCATTCCTGCAGCACATATTATTTCCCAGCAGACATCTAATGAAAAAAAAAATGGTTGTCAAGGCAACATAGTGTGTACCGACTCTAGTGGCTGCCATGAAGTAAACCAACCAAAATCTATTGTACTGTATGTGTTCAAAAATTATTCCAAATAAATGAATGCACTAAACAAATTAGTAAAAGGTCACATGTAAGGGTAACCATCTTGTAATCCAGTATAGCTCATTGATACATCCAGCAAGGTGCTATTTACTTAGGACATCTCTGTATATATTAAATAGATCAGAAATACTGCCAACAAGGTGATCTAAGTATCATTAGCTTCTACATGTAAGCAGAGTAGACATTGAAAAAACACCTAAAACTATCAATGTGATATTTCTGAGTTGATCGCAGCAGCAAGTTTGTTAGTAATTGGGCAAAACCATGGTGGTCATTTCGAATTGTTTGCTTGTTGCCGATTTTCGCTATGCTGCGATTTGTTGCTTAATGCGCATGCGCATGGTATGCAGCGCGCATGCGCTTAGTAATTTAACTGAAAACTTAGCAGTTTTGCTGTTGTTTTTGCGGCGCTTTTCAGTCGCACTGCTGATCGGTGAGTGATTGACAGGAAAGGGGCGTTTCTGGGTGGTAACTGAGCATTTTCCGGGAGTGTGCGAAAAAACGCAGGAGTGTCAGGAAAATACGCAGGAGTGGCTGGGGAAACGGGGGAGTGGCTGGCCGAACGCAGGGCGTGTTTGTGACGTCAAACCAGGAACTAAACGGATCGAGCTGATCGCAATCTAGGAGTAGGTCTGGAGCTACTCAGAAACTGCAAGGAATTATTTAGTAGCAGTTCTGCTAACCTTTCGTTCGCTATTCTGCTAAACTAAGATACACTCCCAGAGGGCGGTGGCCTAGCGTTTGCAATGCTGCTAAAAGCAGCTAGCGAGTGAACAACTCGGAATGACCACTCATGTGCACTGCAGGGGGGGGGCAGACATTTGCAAAGAGAGTTAGATTTGGATGGGTTATTTTGTTTCTGTGCAGGGTAAATACTGGCTGCTTTATTTTTACACTGCAATTTAGATTTCAGTTTGAATACACCCCACCCAAATCTAACTCTTTCTGCACATGTTATATCTGCCTCCCCTGAGGTGCACATGGTTTTGCCCAACTGCTAACAAAATTCCTGCTGCGATCAACTTGGAATTACCCCCATGGTTTTGCCCAACTGCTAACAAATTTGCTGCTGCGATCAACTCAGAATTAGGCCCATTATTGTAACAATATGAATGATCATAAAACAAGGAATATATATTATTTTTACTTAAGTTAGGAGATTTTAGGTAGTAGTAAATCAAGGATATAAAAGGAAACATAATAAATAAGGAAACATAACATAGAAAATATAATTTGATGGCAGATAAGAACCATCTAGTCTGCCCCTTAGTAAATAGCACTCCCAAAAAGCAAACTCCTCAGTGCATAGTATGAATGTATGAATATCTGTTACTAAGAAAAACAAACCAAGTAAATTGTTACTAATCACAGGACTGAGGATTTTGCCTCAAATGCCTCTTTTTTTCCATTAAGCAGAAAATGTCAAGTTAAATATCTGATTCAGATGATTTGTGCAGAGAATATGTCACTTTTATTGTGCCTATAAAAGCCTGAATTATAACTACACAGCCTACCATTTCCAATGATGTGGCTTGAAAAAGTGCAGTACTGTAGGTTAACATTTGCGTCTTTGAGACATTGCTGCAACTGAGTTTTGCTACTAATGGTAGATGACATAGAAATAAAATAATTTAATTTATCAGAAAAAAGGCAAATTACATATAAGAACTGAAGAACATAATAGTGTAGTATAATTATGGATATAGAGAAACACCCACAGGTTTCTGAATATATCCTATAATTGCACTTAGAATTGCAGTGTATTGATATGTTCATGTCTATGGAATAATGATTATAGGCCCTGCTGAAAATATTTTTTTTAAATGTCAGTAATATTAGCTGGAACCATCCTTCTATTATCAGCAAGGAAGGAGTCAGCTATCCAGCGTTCCCCATCAAGCTACCATGCCACCTGTCATTCAGATGGTGCCTTACGCTTAGGAACAGGGAGCTAAGTTGTGTACTAAGAAAGTATACTTAACGAAAACGTCTCAAGTATGCCAAGTAATAATCATTAAATAAGGTATTTAAGATTAGTCACCTGACATTTCCATTACTGTACATCATTATGCATGGTGACAAAGTGCCTGAAGCACTCATTTCCAGTCTATTCTGAACACCTCACACCTCACAATATTATTTTTAGTCCTAAAATTTGCACCGAGGTCGCTGGATGGCTAAGCTAAGCGACACAAGTGGCCGACACAAACACCTGGCCCATCTAGGAGTGGCACTGCAGTGTCAGTCAGGATGGCACTTCAAAAAAATAGTCCCCAAACAGCACATGATGCAAAGAAAAAAAGAGGCGCACCAAGGTCGCTGTGTGACTAATCTACGCGACACAAGTGGCCGACACAAACACCTGGCCCATCTAGGAGTGGCACTGCAGTGTCAGACAGGATGGCACTTCAAAAAAATTGTCCCCAAACAGCACATGATGCAAAGAAAAAAAGAGGCACACCAAGGTCGCTGTGTGACTAAGCTAAGCGACACAAGTGGCCGACACAAACACCTGGCCCACCTAGGAGTGGCACTGCAGTGTCAGACAGGATGGCACTTCAAAAAAATTGTCCCCAAACAGCACATGATGTAAAGAAAAAAAGAGGCGCACCAAGGTCGCTGTGTGACTAAGCTAAGCGACACAAGTGGCCGACACAAACACCTGGCCCATCTAGAAGTGGTACTGCAGTGTCAGACAGGATGGCACTTCAAAAAAATTGTCCCCAAACAGCACATGATGCAAAGAAATAAAGAGGCGCACCACAGGTATAGAATGTAGATGGATAGTATACTAAATGACGACACAGAGGTAGGTACAGCAGTGGCCTTCTGTACCGTAATGCTATATATAGTATACTGGTGGTCACTGTGTCAGCAAACTGCAAAACTAAAATGCACCACAGGTATAGAATGTAGATGGATAGTATACTTAATGACGACACAGAGGTAGGTACAGCAGTGGCCTTCCGTACCGTACTGCTATATATAGTATACTGGTGGTCACTGTGTCAGCAAACTGCAAAACTAAAATGCACCACAGGTATAGAATGTAGATGGATAGTATACTTAATGACGACACAGAGGTAGGTACAGCAGTGGCCTTCCGTACCGTAATGCTATATATAGTATACTGGTGGTCACTGTGTCAGCAAACTGCAAAACTAAAATGCACCACAGGTATAGAATGTAGATGGATAGTATACTTAATGACGACACAGAGGTAGGTACAGCAGTGGCCTTCCGTACCGTACTGCTATATATAGTATACTGGTGGTCACTGTGTCAGCAAACTGCAAAACTAAAATGCACCACAGGTATAGAATGTAGATGGATAGTATACTTAATGATGACACAGAGGCAGGTACAGCAGTGGTCTTCCGTACCATACTGCTATATATAGTATACTGGTGGTCACTGTGTCAGCAAACTGCAAAACTAAAATGCACCACAGGTATAGAATGTAGATGGATAATATACTTAATGACGACACAGAGGTAGGTACAGCAGTGGCCTTCCGTACCGTACTGCTATATATAGTATACTGGTGGTCACTGTGTCAGCAAACTGCAAAACTAAAATGCACCACAGGTATAGAATGTAGATGGATAATATACTTAATGACGACACAGAGGTAGGTACAGCAGTGGCCTTCCGTACCGTACTGCTATATATACTGGTGGTCACTGTGTCAGCAAACTGCACTACTGAAATGCACCACAGGTATAGAATCTAGATGGATAGTATACTTAATGACGACACAGAGGTAGGTACAGCAGTGGCCTACTGTACCGTAATGCTATATATTATATACTGGTGGTCACTGGTCAGCAAAACTCTGCACTGTACTCCTCCTATATAATATTATACTGGTGGTCCCCAGTCCCCACAATAAAGCAGCACACTGAGCACAGATTTGGAGTGTTTTTCAGGCAGACAACGTATACTGGTGGTCACTGTCAGCAAAACTCTGCACTGTACTCCTGCTATATAATACAGCTGCTCCCCAGTCCCCACAATTAAGCAGTGTGAGCACAGATATATGCAGCACACTGAGCACAGATATGGAGTGTTTTTTTTCAGGCAGAGAACGGATAACTGGTGGTCACTGATCAGCAAAACTCTGCACTGTACTCCTCTTATATTATACAGCTGCTCCCCAGCCCTCCCCACAATTAAGCAATAATGCACAATCAAGTTCAAAAATAACGGCTTCAACCCTCTCCATCCCCAGTGGTGCTCCTCAGCATGCAGTACTGGATGTCTTCCTGGCTCTGCTGCTGGGCCGCCGGGTCCCACTGGAAGCTCACTGAACACCAGAAGTTGCATTGCCGCAAGGCTCGGCTTCTTCCTGTGTCCTCTGCGGTCTCAACGGCCGCTCCACTCACCAGCTGGTGAGGAGTCTTATGGTTGTGGTCTGCGGTGATGTGCAGGCAATGCAGGCTTGTGGTGTCTGTGTGTGGATCTGTTTCCAACGCGTTTCAGCTGCAAACTGCCTTTGTCAAGGATTCAGAATGCTGTCTAGTGGGGTTCTTTTATTAGTCTTCCTGACCAATCAGGATACGATGGGTGTGTTTCCAAACGATTGATTGATGGTCTTCCTTACCAATCAGGATACGATGGGTGTGTATCCAAATTGTTGATTGATGGTCTTCCTGACTAATCAGGATGCGATGGGTGTGTTTCCAAACGATTGATTGATGATTTCATGCTAGTGCTTCACTCCGTGTTTCTTGTGATTTTAAACAGTAGTGTGCCAGACTTTTTACCTTTTATGGCATGGTGTTAGATGGGAATGTGTCATTTTAAACAGTGGTGTGTCAGACTTTTTTCTTTTTGTGGCATGGTGTTAGATGGCAATGTGTGTGTCCTATACTTATATTAATATAATAGTAGATTGGTTGTATGTCTAAAACAATAAAAGCAAGACGGAGAGACAATATAAAGAGCGCATTGGCCAGCATAGAACAGCGATCGGGGCGGCATTAATTTCGGGCACCAGTGATCAAGCTGTAGCGAGACACTTTGCATGTGCCAGGCATAGAATGTCGACACTGCGGTATAGAATGATAGCATAGGTCCCCAAATCTTTAAGAGGAGGTGACCTTGCTAAAAAAACTCCTCCAACTTGAGGCTTTGTGGATATTCACTCTTGACACTGTCAACCCCAAGAGGTTGAATGAGTCGTTAAGCTTATCCTCCTTTATCTATGTTTCCACACCAGATAGGCATTGGAGTCTGTGAGTGCCTGTTAGCAGGGGCGTATCTACCCATTGGCCAGGATGGCACTCGCCAGGGGCGCCAGCCGAGCAGGGGGCGCCACCTGACGGTACCACCCTCAGCCAATGAGTGGAATCCCTTAAGCCGTAATGTCTGGCAATACCTGCTGTGCCGAGCTGCCTTGGATGGAGGGCGGAGGATCGCTCAGCAGGCAGGAGCTGGCGCCGGTGTCCGGCACCGCACTGCACTACAGGGAAGAAACTGAAAATAAACTGCAACTCCCAGCAACCCTGTCGGCGATAAGGGCTGCTGGGAGCTGTACTTTATTTTCAGTTTCTTCACATAGTTTGGTGCGATACCGTACAACGGCGCCAGCTCCTGCCTGCAGAGCAATCCTCTGCCCTCCATCCCAGGCAGCTCGGCACAGCAGGTATTGCCATACACTACGGCTATCTGCTGGGATGTTGTGGGGTGGGGACTAGGGCTATGTGCTGTGTGGGGAGGCTATGTATGTGCGGGGAGTGGGGGAGACTACTGCTACAGTATGTGCTAAGGGCGGACTACAGCTATGTGCTGGGAGGGGGATGGGGACTATGGCTACAGTATGTGCTAGGGGAGGTGAGGGATTATGTGCAGGGAGGGGGACTATGGCTATCTATGCTGGCAGGGAAATAATGTTATGTGATGGGAGGGGGAAGGGATTATGGCTATGTGCTTTTGGGAGGTGAGGGGATATGTGCATGGAGGGGGACTATGGCTATCTATGCTGTCAGGGAACTATTGTTATGTGATGGGAGGGGGATCGGGACTACTGTATGACTGTTGGGAGAGGTAGAGACTACGGCTATGTGCTGTGGGGACTATGGCTATTGCTTGCAGAGGTGGGGAGGCTATGGCTATTTACTGGGAGTGGACAATGTCTATGTTCTGGGAGGGGAATGGGGACTATGACTGTGCAGGGAGGGGGAAATAACTACGTGCTGTAATCTGGCGACGGCTATGGCTATGTGCTGAGAAAGGAATACAGCTATGTACATTTGAATAGGAGAGTTAGGTAGTGCCAGTGATGCAAGTATGGCGGTACTGTGTACTGGTAAGAAATTCCCAGCCGGTATACAGTACCGCTGGGCCGCCACCTTGCAAACACCATGGAGAGAGGAGAGCGCAGCATGCGCCTCTCCTCTCCTGCCCCCTTCAGTCCGTAGACCAGCATTTTCTCCTACCCTTTGAGTCCAGCGGCTGTGGCGGCGTTTACTCAGATGGCGGTTCATGATCAAATCAGAGCTTGTGTACTGGCAGCCAATCAGGAGCCACTACTGCCGGACCATGAGCTCTGATTGGCTTGCGGGTCGGCGCCAGAATCTGAGCTTCAGGACTCCGCCACCACCGCAGGAGGAGACCGGACTGAGGGCTGGAGAGGTACGTGCTGCGCTCTGCTCTCCCCGACAGCAGCAGCAGGCAGTGCCAGCCCTAGGCATCAGCAGCATCAATCGTGAGTTGCACAACTGGGGGCATATCTGGCACTGTGGGGGCATATCTCGCAATGTGGGGGCATGTGTATCTGGCAATGTGGGGGCATATCTGGCAACATTGGGGTATATCTGGCAATGTGGGGCAATATGTGTATCTGGCACTGTGGGGGTATATCTAGTACTGTGGGGGCATGTGTATCTGGCAATGTTAGGGCAGATCTGGCACTGTGGGGGAATATGTGTATCTGGCACTGTGAAGCGTATCTAGCACCATGGGGGCATATCTGGCACTGTGGGGGCATGTGTGTATCTGGCACTGTGGGGGCATATGTGTATCTGGCACTATTGGGGCATATGTGTATCTGTCACTGCACTATTGGGGTCATATGTGTATCATGCCCCCATTTTCATTGGCCATGCCCCATGTGGCATGTGGCCACACCCATTTTTTGGTGTTCATGCACACACAGTACCACTAACATTTTTTTTCTACTTGCACCACTGGGTATTGCGCTGCACTGCACTGCTTTGCACTACTATTTGATTATTCTACCTGGCCTTGGGTGGCATTGCCTCCTCAGCCAGGCCAGGCACTGCTGATGTCTCCTCAGTGTTATAAGAATTACTGTGTGGGTATAATGTGTAAAGGGAACTGCTACTGTGTGGGCATGATGTGTATAAGTGTTACTACTGGGTAGTGTAATTTGAATTGGGGGAACTATTGGATGGTCATGCCCCTTTCCCACAAGATCATGTCCCTTTTTTGCACATGCACCTTCCTTATTTCAAATATGGGGGGCGCCAGTCCCTTACTTTGCAAGGGGTGCCCGGATGCTTGGATACACCCCTGCCTGTTAGGTTCACATATTTCAGCATATTTAGTAGTTCCTTTTTCATTAGATATCCCTCCAGTTGACTTTATGGATGAGCAGTGTTGATAGCTCTCAGCAATGTGCTACATCTATGAAAGTTCATCTTGAGAGGTAATTCTGTATTTTTTGTATTTTTTGTCTATTTAGTATATAGGTCTGCACTAAGTTTAATGTTTTTATATCTGTTTATGTCATATTTATTAGTATGCTTCTGATCAAGTGCAGTCACTATGTCTACACTGTGTTATTGTGACACTGTTCTTTTTGCTGCAGGGTACACTGGGCTCCACAAGGAAAGACATAGGGGTGTAGAGTAGGATCTTGTTTCGAGGCACCAACAGGCTGAAAAGCTTTGACTGTTCCCAGAATGCACAGCGCTGCCTCCTCTATAACCCCGCCTCCCTGCACGGGAGCTCAGTTTTGTAGTTGGTGCCGCAGATAGCAGGCACATAATAGAGGGGCTGCTCTGGGCAGCCCTAAGAAGAGCTTTTTGAGAAGAAAAGTGAAGACTTCAAGGGCTGCAGCAGTGTGTACATGTCTAGTGACATTCACTGCTAAAGCTCCATCTCTCCCTAGCGGCGCTGTACACTCCCGAGCCCTGGTTGCCGGGTAACTACAGCAGGAGGCTCCGGTTTTCTTCTACAGTCAGGCACACATGACGGGGGCTCTCCGGGATCGCGTGGCCATGCTTCGGGAGGTGGTGAGTGGGTCCCGCTCGCGGGACCCGTACCTTATTGCGATCCGGCGCGGTCAGTGGGAGGCGGGCCGCACACGCTGGCGGTGGAAACTGTGGCAGTACAGGCGATCCCACTAGATCACCAGGGTATGGGTGTAGGTCAGGTTTTCCCTTAAAACCGTTTTACTAGTAGCCCAAAGTACCCGGTGGTTTTGCCAGCAGGGGGATAAGGCTTAGACCTGGAGCCCCTCCCCCAGCCACAGGGTGCCATTTCCAGCAAATGTTCCCGCCCTGGAGCTGCATATCTGTCTCTCCCTCACTCCCTGTCAGTGTTTGGGTGCCATTTCTCTCAGCTACACTGTTCCTGGGACTGCTTGGGCAAATTCTCCTGTGTAAAGCCGCCTGGTTGTCAGCGCTGTGACTTTACATGACACTTAAGTATTCTACATGTCAATTAGACAGTGTTAGTTAAGAAAGAGTGCATTTAGTCAGGATTCTCTGGTACAAGTTCCCTGTCATCTAGTTCTTACTGTGCAGTGTTATATCTATTGACTACATAGCTATATAAGCTGGTCCAGTGGAGTATTATTGTTAGTAATAAATAACCTCTGCATTGTTTACATGTGACTATATGTGTGTGCATTAGCTTGCTGAGTGGTTTCCATTTCATGTCTCTCACTCAACTTGCTATCCCTATATTCTATAACTTGAGGGGGCTTGGTGCGTCAGGTTTTATAATTATATAGGATTTTCACAAGATATACTCTAATACATATTTTTCTCTGTGATTTTTATCACCATATCTCTCCTGTATCTCTGCTTGTGCTGACTACACTGCGCAGGGGTTTGGGTAAGAGGTATTGTGCTGCTGCCAATTGTACTGTGTTACCTGATACTGCAAGTTATATCATGTCTGCTTCTGAAGGTAACGGTTCTGGGGCTGAACACACTGCCGGTGTTGCTGAAGCCACAGACCCCTGAGGAGACTATAGCAGCTGTGGGCTCTGGTTCTGGGGGCTACTTATCCCCCAGTGGGACTGTGGCAACGGAGGTACATAATGACCCACCGTGGGCTACTTTCTCCACGCTTCTACATACGCTAGTTACTAAACTAACACCCCCTATGGGACCTCCTATGCCGGTGCAACCGTATGTGGTCCCCACAGCTAACCCGCCTTGGGCGGACAATTTATCTGCTCAATTGAAGAAGTTGAACCAGTCCTTGACTACTAAAAAGTCTGACCCTCGCTCGCCTAAGACCAAGGGGTCCTCTAAGCGAGCTCTTATCTCCTCACAATTCACTGCTGTCACTGACACCTCGTCTGATGAAGATGGCGCTTACACTGACCCCGCAGATTCTGACACAGATACTGCTGATGGGGAGGGTAGTTCACATGTGGATGTTCCTGATCTTTTGGAGGCTATTAAGTTAATTTTACAGATTACGGATGATCCCGAGCCATCCGCCCCTCCTAAGAAACCAGATAGGTTCAAGCGTCAGAAGGTGGTTAAACAAGTTTTACCTCACTCTGACCACCTAGCAGATATGTCAGGAACCCTGGGGAAAACCCGGGAAAGAATTTTGTTCCTCAAAAGAAGATGCTGGCTCGCTATCCCCTCGCGCCAGGGCTGTCTAAAAATTGGGAAACGCCTCCTCCGGTAGACTCACATGTGGCTAGGATGGTGGTTTCCTCAGCTCTACCTGTCACTACCGTCACGTCTCTGAAATAGCCTACGGATAAACGTGTCTAGGGTTGTCTGAAAGCGATTTACACCCTCACGGGTGCTGCACAAAGGCCCACTATCGCAGCAACATGGGCTGCAGAGGCTATTGAAGCATGGGCCTTGGAGTTAGAAGCTGAAATCTCTTCTGACCATGCTAGACAATACTTGTCATATATTGTCACAGCTTCTCACTATATTAAAGAGGCGGCTTCTGATGCCGATATCCTAGCAGCCAAGGCCTCTACTACATCAGTCCTGGCTCGCCGGATATTGTGGCTGAGATCCTGGTCTGTGGATCTGGACTCTAGAAAAATCCTGGAGGTACTCCCTTTCAAGGGAGATATTCTGTTTGGGGAGGACTTAAATAAGATAGTGGCTGACTTGGCTACTGCCAAAACTGCCTGTCTGCCAAGTACTGCTCCTTCTGTGTCAAAGGCTAAAGGTACTTTCTTTCGCCCCATTCGTCCTTAAGGTAAAGCAAAAGGTCAGGTGTACAACAAGCAGGCCCGCACTTCCAAACCTGGTAAGCCGAAGTCCAAAAAAGCCTGGGCTGTCCGTCAGCCAGCTTCCAAGACCGATAAGCCTGCCGCATGACGGGGTGGGCCTCCCCCTGGGGGATCCCAGGGTGGGGGGCCGGCTTCTAGGGTATACCCAGGAATCGTTGAAGACCACTTCAGATGCCTGAGTATGGGAAGTTGTCACTCGAGGTTACGCCATAGCCTTCAAAAACCGACCCCCTCATCGATTTTGCCGGACAGACGTCCTGTTGGACCAGACAAAGGCAAACACTCTACATTCGGTGGTACAGACCCTCCTGGATACAGGAGTCGTAGTACAGCTGCCTCTTGCTCAGAGGGGCCGGGGGTACCATTCTCCGTAGTTTCTGGTCCCGAAACCGAATGGGTCCTCCCGGCCCATTCTCAACTTCAAGGCGTTGAACAGGTTTGTGAAAGTTTCCAAGTTCCGTATGGAAACCCTTCGCTCTATAGTTCTGGCCTACATGGTCTCCCTGAACATACAGGATGCTTACCTGCATATTCCTATAGCAGTGTCACATCAGAAATACCTGAGGTTTGCGATTGGCAACCTCCATTACCAGTTTCGGGCAGTACCTTTTGGTTTAACTACGGCTCCGCGAGTCTTCACCAAAGTTATGGCGGTGATGACGGTGGTACTCCGCCGTCAAGGGGTCAGGATACTGCCGTATCTGGATGACTTGTTAATCCTGGCAAATTCCACAGAATTTCTCCTACGTCATCTGGATATTACTGTCCGGTTTCTACAAGCCCACGGGTGGCTCATCAACTGGAAGAAATCCTAAAAGTAAAAATTTGAATATAGCTTGGGCGCTACCACCTCAAATGTATATAACAATATTTGAAAATAATGAACAATGTTGAGAAATAATAAGAGAGTCTGTTATAGTGTCCCAGAGAAATTTCTTTGTTCTTCCACAGGTTCACTTTCCTCCAATCAATCTTCAAAGCAGAAAACTTCTGCTGTCTTCCCAATGTGTGACCATCCACTCCGGGTAATGTCCTCTTCGGCCCCTCGTCGGTTCGGCCCCAGGGGCTGCAATCCGCTGGCACCGGGTGTCCTCCTTCCCCCAGAGGCCGTGCGCTCCGGTGCTGGGAGGTGAGGGGGGTGGGGGACGGGGAGGATGGGGGGAGCGGGAGACGTTCGGGGAGGTGACGGGAGGGCGGCGGCGACCTCTCTGTCTCTCTCTCCCTCCTCGGTGGGGGTCTCAGCGCCTGACTCCCCGAACTGCCGCCATCTCTGAGCACTCTAAAGCGGGTAAGAAAACACACAATAACGCGCAGGAGCCGCCTTCCCCGTCAGATCCCCTCAGCCATAGAGCAGAGGTCCCTGCTCAGAGCATGGTGCACCTGGGAGTGCTTTTGGACACTCACAACCAGCGGTTGTTTTTGTCTCAGGAGAAAGTCCTGAAGCTTCTGGACTGGATTCGTTGCTTCCTTTCTCGTCCACAAGTGTCGATACATTCGGCAATGCAGGTGCTGGGCTTCATGGTATCAGCATTCGACATGGTGGAGTATGCTCAATTTCATTCTCGCCCCCTCCAGAGGCTGATTCTAGCCAAGTGGGACGGTCTGCCTCACCGGATCAGGTCTCACATAATCTCATCTACCGGCCATATCGGCAATATTCATTCCGGGAGTCCTGAATTGGGAAGCGGACTTTCTCAGTCGTCAGGACGTACATGCCGGAGAGTGGGGCCTCCATCCAGAAGTGTTTCAACTCCTAGTGGAAAGTGGGGCCTTCCAGACGTAGATCTGATGGTGTCTCGACACAATCACAAGGTTCCGGTCTTCGGAGCAAGGACAAGGGATCCTCAAGCAGCATTCGTGGATGCGCTGGCGGTGCCGTGGAGGTTTCGGCTGCCGTATGTGTTCCCTCCGGTGTCACTCCTGCCCAGGGTAATTCGGAAGTTCGAGCAAGAAAGAGGAATTCTGCTTCTCATAGCTCCAGCGTGGCCCAGATGGCACTTGTTCTCAGACCTGCAGGGCCTATTGTCAGAGCATCCAATTCTACTTCCACAATGCCCAGACCTCCTCGTTCAGGGCCCCTGTGTCTACCAGGACCTAGCCCGGCTGCCTTTGACGGCGTGGCTCTTGAAGGGCTAAAGGGTTTTCTGAGGCGGTCATTCAAACTATGTTGCGGGCCCGGAAACCGGCTTCTGTTCGGATTTATTATAGGGTCACGCATTCTTACTTTGTTTGGTGCGCATCTAACGATTATGACGCTTCCAAGTTTAGTACAGCCAAGTTGTTGGCCTTTCCTCAGCTGGGCCTGGACTTAGGCCAGACGCCTCCCTCAAGGTACAAATATCTGCCTTGTCGGTGTGGTTTCAGAGAAAGATTGCAACCTTACCTGATGTGCATACCTTTACTCAGGGTGTGTTGCGTATCCAACCTCCTTATGTTCCGCCTGTGGCTCCTTGGACTTGTCGGTGGTTTTGGAGGCGTTACAAGAGTCTCCGTTTGAACCTCTTGGTTCAGCTGATCTTAAGTGGCTTTCCCTTAAGGTGGTATTTCTGCTTTCTATTGCTTCAGCTAGAAGAGTGTCGGATTTGGGTGCCTTGTCTTGTAGTTCCCCATATCTGATATTTCACCGTGACCGGGCGGTTCTTAGGACTCGTCCCGGATATTTACCTAAGGTGGTTTCTTCGTTCCACCTTAACCAGGAGATCGTGGTTCCGGCACTTGTTTCTCCTGATCTGTCTCCCAAAGAGCGGTCTTTGGATGTGGTACGGGCTCTCCGTATCTATGTGAAGAGAACTGCTTCTATTAGGAAATCTGATTCTCTCTTTGTGCTGTTTGGATTTCACAAACGGGGCTGGCCTGCTCACAAGCAAACTTTGGCCAGATGGATTAGAATGGTGATTGCACATGCTTATGTGTGGGCTGGTCTATCAGCTCCTGCTCACATTACGGCCCATTCTACTTGGTCTGTTGGACCTTCTTGGGCGGCCCGCCGTGGTGCGACCCTTGAACAATTGTGCAAGACGGCTACGTGGTCTTCAGTGAACACGTTCATAAGGTTCTATGCCTTCGATACTGCCGCTTCCCAGGATGCTTCCTTTGGACTCCGGGTTCTTGTGCCCACTACAGTGCGTCCGCTCCCATAAGGAACAGCTTTAGGACATCCCCTATGTTTTTCCTTGTGGAGCCCAGTGTACCCCGCAGCAGAAAACGAGTTTTATGGTAAGAACTTACCTTTGTTAAAACTCTTTCTGAGAGGTACACTGGGCTCCACAAGGCGCCCACCCTGATGCACTTAGCTTCTTTGGGTTGGTATGGCATTAGCCGCTGACACTTCTCCTGTCATGAGAGTGTGGTGTATGTGGCTACTAACAGTTGTCGTCTCTTTTCCTGCTACTGCATTGGGCTGGTTAACTAAAAACTGAGCTCCTGTGCAGGGAGGCGGGGTTATAGAGGAGGCGGCGCTGTGCATTATGGAAACAGTCAAAGCTTTTGAGCCTGTTGGTGCCTCGGATCAAGATCCTACTCTACACCCCTATGTCTTTCCTTGTGGAGCCCAGTGTACCTCGCAGAAAGAGTTTCAACAAAGGTAAGTTCTTACCATAAAACTCATTATTGTGAGGCTTTTCCTCACATCTTATTGGTTATTTTCACTGATTATTGTTGTTTTGGTTGTCATTGTGACTCATAGGCGTGCTGTGTGTCTCTCCCATACCCTTCCGACGCAGGTCCCGTTGGTTCCCCGCTTCCGGTAACGTCAGCAACCGGAAGCCGGAAGGGTTCAGATGGGTCCCGGGACTGCGGCCAGTGGCGGGTGGGAGAACAGGCTGGCTGTGAGTATAAATGTTTTGTTATCTCTGTACACATGTTATCCTGTTGATAGGGTGAAACCCCCCGAAACGTCAACTTATGACTTAAAGTATTTTCACTTTTCTAATCTGGAAGTGCCGCCTCCTTTGTTCTGCCGTATATATATATATATATATATACTAGGTGCTTCATCGCGCTCTTCACACCGTCGCAAGGGGCTACGCCCCCTTAGCCCTTGCATGCCTTTCTGGGGTTCAATATTTGTATTATATGGAGTATTACCTGCATTCCTTTGTTAGTGGTTAAATATTGCACAATGAAAGGGCATGCGATGGTGAAGGAGGCGCAGCCCCTTGCGACGGCGTGAACAGCACCTGCAGGGCATGATGTACAGAATGTAGCGGGTGCGAGTGTGGATGGGGGAGAGTGTCTGTAGATGCTGTGGGTGGAGGGGGGGCGGATTGGGGGGGGGGGGCGGATGGGGAAGGGCCGAGAGGTGATGCAGGTGGGGGAGGGGCAGAGGAGTAGGGGCTGCAGATGGGGGAGGGGTCCGGATGCACTGCAGGTGGGGGAGTGGCAGGGGTGCCATGGGTGGGGGAGGGGGTCTGGAGGCACCGTGGGTGGGGGAGGAGCAGGTGCGGGTGGTGTGGTGAATGGGGAAGGGGGTCCGGAGGCGCTGCAGTTGGTGGAGGGTCAGGTGCGGGGGTGCCGTGGGTGGGGGAGTGGTGGGTGAGGGGGGAAGCGCATGGAGGAGGGTGTCTGCAGATGCTGCGGGAGGAGGGGGGCAGGTGTGGGGGAAGACATATATGGGGTGGATGGTGGAGGAAGTCTGGAGGTGCTGTGGGTGGTGGAGGGGCGGGGGAGTGGGAGTTGCGGGTGGTGTAGGGGGTCTGGAGGCACAGTGTGTGGGGGAGGGGTGGAGTGCCACATGTGGAGGGGAAGGTGCGGAGGTGTGGTGCATTGGGGATGGGTCTGGAGGCGCTGCGGGTACCGTACCTGCCAAAAAGGTAGTTGGAGGGTATGCAGTAACAGGGCCAGGACAGGGGTGACGGGGCCAGGACAGGGGTGATGGGGCTAGGACAGGGGTGACGGGGCAAGGACAGGGGTGACAGGGCCAGGACAGGGGCGATGGGGCCAGGACAGAAATGACAGGGCCAGGGTAGGGGCGGCAGGACCAGGACAGGAGTGACAGGGCCAGGATAGGGTTGACAGGGCAAGCACAGGGGTGACAGGGCCAGGATAAGGGTGACAGGGTAAGGCCAGGGGTGACAGGGCAAGGCCAGGGGTGACAGGGACATGACAGAATACAGGACACGGGAGAGATTGGTATTAGGGACAGAACAGTGGTGACAGACAGATGTGTCTTACCGGAGTCACTGCTGCTGGCTGCTGCTGTTCCACTCCAATCTATTGGGATCTGCTGCTGGTGGAGACTTGGCACGGCTGACTCTCTCAGGCTGGAGTCCTGCTTCCTCTGCCTGCCCGCATCCCTCACCCCACTCCTAAGTCACACCGCGGACCTCGCGCGGCTGCCGGGCACTGTGGTAAGGGGAGACTGGGAGTGACTGGTTAGCCCCCAGGAGACGCTGCAGCTAGAGAGAGGAGGGGGTCATAGCATGCACGCGGCGCAGACCTCGCGGCTGCCAGGCACTGTGGTAAGGGGAGACTGGCAGTGACTGGTTAGCCCCCAGGAGATGCTGTGGCTGAAGGGAGGAGGGGGTCGGAGCCTGCAAGCAGCACGGACTTCTGCAGCGCTGCCACAAGCTTAAGTGTGAGAAGGAGCTGGGCGCACCTCACTGCAGGCGGCAGCGCTGCAGCAGCTAGCGGTGGTGTTGCCGGGGCTGGAGATAACAGAGGCAGTACGGAACCTGCACAGCGGCAGGTGCCCCACAAAACTGCAGCTAAGAAGCGTGGAGTGTGCCAGAAAGTGACGCTCCTCCGTGCCAGAGATCCCCTGCTGAGTATGCTGATGTGGGGGGTCAAGCACACAGTGAGCTGGTGCCCGTCTGTCTGTACAGCATACCCCCTCACACACCCCATACCTCCCAACTGTCTCGATTTTCACGGGACAGTCCCATTTTTTGGGGTCTGTCCCACCTGCGGGCCGCAGTGTCCTGCGGTGGGGGGTGGGGCAGTTGGGAAGCTCCTGTACTCGCTGTTCTGCTTAGCAGAGCAGCGGTTAATAGACGCTATGCACATATGCACAGCGTCTATTTAGTGGAGACAGAGGGAGAGGGGGCATCAGGGGGTACGGATTAAGGGTGGGGTCCGGCAGCAGAGTCGGATTAAGGGGGGGGGGGGCAGGGGGTACGTACCATGGGCCCCACAGTTTTAGGGGGCCCCCCGGCTGGAGTAGCTCTGTCCCAGCTCTGAAGCTCCCCCGTCCTGCCAGCAACAGCAGCAGCATTGTGCTACAATCAGCACACGCTGCTGCGTGTTGGCAGGTCTGTGGTGTTGCAGGGAGGCAGCAGCCTCCCTGCTTTCTTCTGCCTGTGCGGGTGTGTAGGTGGGGAGCGACCACCCCCTCTAGATTTACCCCTAGCTGAGGGGCCAAAATCCCATTTAAAAAAAACAACTAATTAGCGGAATTTGCATAAGGGTGTGTGGCCACACGTCCCATGATTAGGCCACGCCCCCTAACCTGCAGCAGACACAGCAATGAGATAGGGCCCCCCTGTCTCAAGTGCCCTGGGCCCCCCGGACTCATAAACCGCCCCTGGGGGCATGCCAGCAGCTCACAGAGCGCTGGGCATGCCCCCTCACTGACGAAAACTGGGTGTGGCTCGCGATTGTGGGTCCTCCCATGAAGCCATGCCCCCTTTTTGTTGGACATGCCCCTTTTCACCGCGCGTGTGTCCCTCCTTCTGCCTGAAGAAAGCTGGGAGGTATGCACCCATGCCTGTGCCATGGCCATACCATCTGCTCCTGCTCCTAGTCTCCTATAGATTTGCCCAGATCTGTGACTCATTTGACTAACTTCGCCCAGTGTTGTGACTCCGCCCAGCATTAGCAAATGAGGCACAAAGTCACAGATCTGGGCTAATATAAAGGAGATATATATGTTGTGACTCTCTGTTATAATAAGATCCTATATAACATTTCTATGCATTGGAAGATTACAGTATCTGAATTAGTATTCCTTCGCATGTAATAACTATTCACTTAGTTAATAACAGCATAGTAACTAAATGAATAGTTATTACAGGCGAAGGAACACTATCTAACAAGTAAAATTCAGATACTGTAATCTACCATTGCATAGACAGAAACACATATAAAACATGTTATATGTTACACAGGATCTTATTATAACTGAGAGCCACAACCTATATATATATTGCATGGAGGACTGGACATTCACTGACTTGCTGTTGGAAGGTTCCAAAATCCATTTATTCATACAAGGATCTTTTGTATGCATAAGCTCCATTTTTTGAGCTGACCTTTGAGGTTCTCTTTGGTTGGAATTAGCCGACTTCATTCACCTTCTGAATCTCCTTAATTGATGGTTAAAATTTGGGTAGTCGACTCTAGAGGTTGGAGTGATATTACCACAATGGTGGTTATCGATTTTTCCTTATGAATATCCTTGATTGATTGTCTGGGTTCATCAAAATAGTTCAATTTTGTCATTATTTATCAAAGATCGGAGACACACCCCTGATGAAGTCTTGATATTAGACGAAACGCTTTGGGCTATTACTCTGTTTTCTGATGTTATCTCCGAATATTCAATAAGGAAGATTAAGGACACAGGCAAAAGTTTATCTGCACCCTTCCACTGTTATGCACACCAGTGCCTGCAGGAATGTACTGGTGTCTGAACAGAGAGGGATGCAAAACAAATGAACTCACAGACAGACTGGGAAATATGACATAACGTACACAGAAGGTGATAGGGTAACAAAACCAACACAGAGTGAACAGAGAAGCCCAGAGGCTAAGAAACTGGGTGTCTCCCTAGTATTAGAAATGCTCAGATGGAAAAAGCAAGATGTTGTGTTTTAATACGTAGAGAACCCGAAATGCTGTTGCTAAGGGCAACAGCAAAACCCTAAAGGGTTACCAACGGGTGTGGCAGTAAACTCCTTGGTCAGAGATGGAATAATAGACACAAGGAGAGTCTCCACAATCCTAATTCTCACTTGCAGGGCCCAGGTACAGCTTACTGCCACTAAACTGACACATGGACACCCTGCACAGTGAGAGAGGATTAAGCAGGCAGGTCTGAAAGTACAGCCACAAACCTGCTGGGTTCACAGAATATCAAAAGAACCTCAACAGGCTAAACGACTGACTCCAGTCTTACAGCTAGGTCTGGATTGGCAGAGTGTAGTACCAAATCCCCAGGCCTATTTGCAGTAAGCAACAACAAATACAAAGCTACACAGTACTGGCTAACTTTCAGGAACTGACTAACCAACAAAGATTCAGCAGCATCTGCTTAACCTGAGAAGAGGCCTTATAAAGCAGGTGCTGTCCACGCCCCCCTCAGACCTCACAGACTGTGAGCACAAACACCAGCACCGGATCCCCTGCCTGTAACCACTGCACAGCAAAAGACCCGAACCGGAGTATCAGCTGCGCTCAGGTTACTCCGCTAGCACTTGTCTCCCGGTTGCCATGACGACGTGGCAGCACAGGGCAGGAGACCCTAACAGTACCCCCCCTCTGACGAGGGGTCAAAGAACCCCTACCACCGGGTTTATCGGGGAACTGCGAGAAGAAAGAGCGTATCAGTCTGGGGGCATGAAGATCACAACTGCGCACCCACGACCGCTCCTCCGGGCCATACCCCTTCCAGTGCACCAAAAATGACAGCCGACCCCGAACCATCTTGGAGTCAAGAATCCTTTCAACAACAAACTCCCTCTGGCCACGTATCAGAAGAGGGGAAGGTCTTCCTCTGGAAGAAGGATTACTAATCGCCCGTTTTAAAAGGGAACAATGAAATGGTTTATTGATACCCAAAGAACGGGGCAGATCTAACTGAAATGCCACCGGATTGATAACCCTGGTGATCTTATAAGGGCCGATGAACCGGGGGCCTAACTTATGAGATGGCTGTCTCAACTTCAAATTCTTGGTAGACAACCAGACGAAGTCTCCTAATTTGAAGCTGCAGGGTCTTTTCCGCTTATCAAAAACCCTTTTGGTCACTAATGACACAGACACAAGGGCTTTCTTCACTTTCCTCCAAATACCTCTAAGGACCGAAACGACAGAGGAACCACCAGGCGTGGAGTCCAGGGGGTCAAAAGAATTGGCCTTAGGATGATGCCCATACACACAAAGGAAGGGAGAGATCCCTGTAGCAGAGTGAGCCGCGTTGTTATAGGCAAACTCCGCCATTGACAGATGAGCAACCCAGTCAGTCTGACACTTGGAGACATAACACCTGAGGAACTGCTCCAAGGACTGGTTCACCCTTTCAGTCTGCCCATTAGACTGCGGATGGTAGCCTGACGACAAGCTGACAGAAATCTGGAGATCGGAACAAAATGCCCTCCAGAATTTGGCCACAAACTGGGATCCGCGGTCAGAGACCACATCAAGTGGCAACCCGTGGAGACGCACAACATGCAGCATAAATAATTCAGACAGGCGTCTTGCCGATGGCAGCCCAACCAGTGGAACGAAGTGCGCCATCTTCGAAAACCTGTCAACGACAACCCAGATGGCTGTCATCCCCGAGGATTTGGGCAAGTCCACAACAAAATCCATTGAAATGTGGGTCCATGGCTTAGATGGAATAGAGAGTGGATGTAATGGGCCAACAGGAACCCCTCTAGGAGTCTTATTTCGGGCACAGATGTCACATGCCCGAACCCACTGATCCACATCCTTAGCCACCGAGGGCCACCACACCGACCTAGATAGCAACTCCCGAGTTCTGGCAATACCCGGGTGACCTGCCGACTTCTTGGCATGGAATTCCAGGAACACTCGCTGTCTTAACCTAGGAGGCACAAACAAAAGACCTACCGGAAGGTCTGGAGGAGCCTGCTCCTGTGCTCTAAGGACTAATGACAAGAGGTCCTGGGTAATGCCCACTTTAATACATGATGGGGACACAATGGGCAACGGCTCCTCGGTGGTCTCCTGGATTGGAGCAAAACTCTGCGAGAGCGCATCAGCCTTGATGTTTTTTGACCCAGGGCGATATGTTATCAAAAAATTAAAGCGAGCAAAAAACAAAGCCCATCGTGCCTGCCTGGCATTGAGACGCTTCGCTGACTCTAAATATGCCAAATTCTTATGGTCGGTGAGAATTGAGACCACAAACTTAGCCCCCTCAAGCCAGTGTCTCCACTCCTCGAGTGCATCCTTAATAGCCAACAATTCCCGGTTACCCACGTCATAATTCATCTCGGCAGGCGAAAATTTACGGGAAAAGTAAGCACAGGGATGAAGGCGATTATCAGACACTCCCATCTGAGAGAGCACTGCCCCAATACCCATCTCAGAGGCATCCACCTCCACCACAAAAGGACGCTCTGGATCTGGGTGTCGCAGCACCTTGGCCGAGACAAATGCCCTTTTGAGACGGGCAAAAGCCGCTTTGGCCTCACGAGACCAGTGAGCAACATCCGCCCCTTTCTTAGTGAGTGCCACCAAGGGCGCCACTATAGACGAAAATCCAGCGATAAATCGTCTATAAAAATTTGCAAAGCCCAGGAAACGCTGAAGCGCCTTCAAACTAGTGGGCTGCACCCAATCCAGGACTGCCTGTACCTTGGAACCCTCCATTTGGAAACCTTCTGGGGAGATAATATATCCTAGAAATGCGATTTGCTGAACTTCAAATTCGCACTTCTCCAGCTTCGCCCCAAGCCGGTGGTCTCTGAGTTTCTGGAGTACTAAGCGTACATGCTTCCGATGTTCCTCCAGGGAATGGGAGAAGATTAGGATGTCATCTAAGTATACAACTAAGAATCTATCCAAATATTCCCTGAGCACATCGTTCATGAAATCCTGGAAGACTGCCGGGGCATTACAGAGCCCAAAAGGCATCACCAAATATTCATAATGCCCTGAGTGGGTATTAAAGGCAGTCTTCCATTCATCCCCCTCTCTTATTCGGATTAGATTGTACGCACCGCGTAGGTCAATCTTAGAAAAAATGGTGGCAGTACGAAGCTGGTCAAACAAGACCGAAATGAGAGGCAGTGGGTATGAGTTTTTAATCGTGATACGGTTCAATTCCCTGAAGTCGATGCAGGGTCGCAATGAACCGTCCTTTTTACCCACGAAGAAGAACCCCGACCCAACTGGAGACTGTGAAGGTCTGATAAATCCTTTAGCCAAGTTCTCCTGAATGTACTCTGCCATAGCCTGAGTCTCAGGACGTGACAGGGAGTACAACCTGCTCTTGGGAAGCTTAGCATTCGGCAACAAATCAATGGCACAGTCATAGGGGCGATGGGGAGGTAGTACCTCTGCAACTTTTTTGGAGAACACGTCCGCAAAATCTGCATAACACCCTGGCAATCCTGGCAAACTTAGCTGCGAGAGCCTGACTGGAAGGCTCAAGCAACTCCTGAAACAATCAGTACCCCAACTAAGAATCTTCCCAGAGACCCAGTCAAATTGAGGATTGTGGGCCCTTAACCAGGGTAACCCCAACACCAATGGGGAAAAAGTACAGACAGTCATATAAAAGGACAATTTTTCAGAGTGTGTGGCTCCAATAAACAAAGAAATCTGGCTAGTGCAAGAGGTAATTTTACCCTGGGATAATGGTTCCCCGTTTAACCCACAAATCTCAATTTCCGACGCCAAGGGTACTAAGGAAACAGAGTGTTTCAGGGCGAATTGGCGGTCCATAAAAACCCCGTCGGCCCCACTGTCCACAAAGGCCCCAGTCTTGACAGTTTGACCGAGGATCTTCAAGGTCACCGGAATGATAAAAGTCTTCTTGGGAAATTCTGACTTCTTGCCTGACAGGATATTTCCCATCACCCTCAGGCCCTGAAGTTTTCCGGCTTTTCTGGGCATGATACTACCACATGACCCTTATTCCCACAGTACAAACACAACCCCTGCTGTCTCCTCCGCGTCTTCTCACGCGAGGAGAGGCGGGTAGCCCCAATCTGCATAGGCTCCTCTGAAAATTCCTCAGAGTCAGAGGTTCCCTTGGGAAAGAAGGAAACCTCGGTCTCCCTTTCAAGCCTACGCTCTCTCAGCCGTCTATCCACCCGGATGGATAACTGCATGAGCTGATCCAAGCTATCAGGCAAGGGATATTGTACCAGTTGGTCTTTTATCTGGTTAGAAAGACCTCTTCGGTACTGGTGTCTCAGGGCTGGGTCATTCCACTGGGTATCATGGGCCAACCTCCGAAACTCCGTACAGTAAACCTCAACTGGCCTTCGCCCTTGCTTAAGGATCGAAATCTGAGCCTCGGCTGAGGCCGTCTTGTCAGGGTCATCATACAACATGCCCAGTGCCGTAAAAAAAGCATCAACACTTTTAAGCGACGGACAGTCAGGCTGCAACCCATATGCCCAGACCTGTGGGTCTCCTTGTAGCAAGGAAATCACTATGCCCACCCGCTGAATCTCTGACCCAGAAGACTGAGGCCTAAGCTGGAAATATAACTTGCAGCTCTCCTTGAAACAAAAGAACTGCGAGCGATCTCCAGAAAAACGATCCGGAAGATTTACTATCGGCTCCTTAACCCCTGAAGGTGCTGCTGCTGCGGGAGCTCCGCCAGCGGCCTGGGAGGTGTGCATTTTAATGGACAAATCATTAAATTGACGAGTCAGGACCTGCACCTGATCGACCACCTGTTGCAACGTATTTTGAGGGGTATGCTCCATATTCCCACAAAATTTCAACAGGAGTATTGGGCTGCTGAATATGTTATGCACACCAGTGCCTGCAGGAATGTACTGGTGTCTGAACAGAGAGGGATGCAAAACAAATGAACTCACAGACAGACTGGGAAATATGACATAACGTACACAGAAGGTGATAGGTTAACAAAACCAACACAGAGTGAACAGAGAAGCCCAGAGGCTAAGAAACTGGGTGTCTCCCTAGTATTAGAAATGCTCAGATGGAAAAAGCAAGATGTTGTGTTTTAATACGTAGAGAACCCGAAATGCTGTTGCTAAGGGCAACAGCAAAACCCTAAAGGGTTACCAACGGGTGTGGCAGTAAACTCCTTGGTCAGAGATGGAATAATAGACACAAGGAGAGTCTCCACAATCCTAATTCTCACTTGCAGGGCCCAGGTACAGCTTACTGCCACTAAACTGACACATGGACACCCTGCACAGTGAGAGAGGATTAAGCAGGCAGGTCTGAAAGTACAGCCACAAACCTGCTGGGTTCACAGAATATCAAAAGAACCTCAGCAGGCTAAACGACTGACTCCAGTCTTACTGCTAGGTCTGGATTGGCAGAGTGTAGTACCAAATCCCCAGGCCTATTTGCAGTAAGCAACAACAAATACAAAGCTACACAGTACTGGCTAACTTTCAGGAACTGACTAACCAACAAAGATTCAGCAGCATCTGCTTAACCTGAGAAGAGGCCTTATAAAGCAGGTGCTGTTCACGCCCCCCTCAGACCTCACAGACTGTGAGCACAAAAACCAGCACCGGATCCCCTGCCTGTAACCACTGCACAGCAAAAGACCCGAACCGGAGTATCAGCTGCGCTCAGGTTACTCCGCTAGCACTTGTCTCCCGGTTGCCATGATGACGTGGCAGCACAGGGCAGGAGACCCTAACATCCACAAAACATAGGAGATTTGCATCTTGTTAACTATGTAATATGATGGACACCATGTATGCTTCTGTATTTTTTTAATAAATTATTAAATGAACAGTATATTTTTATATTTTAATGCCAGATCTAATCATACCATGTAATTTTCTGAGGTTCTTTAAATTTTGGGGTTGACATAATCCTTGGGTGCCCTATTCCTCTATTTCTTACTCCATTTCTATGTTTAGTTCCCCCTAACAGGGAACTTAGTGGAATTAGGCAGCCAGTTGTACTAGTATCGTTTGGATACTGTTTCTCACATCCCCTATATTATAATAGAATAGCGCAGGAGGGGAGTATTGTTTTTGTATATATATATATATATATATATATATAAATAAATATATATATATATATATATATATATATATATATATATATATTTGAACCAAACCCTACTGGACTTTACCATTCGAGTCCAGTTCCGAGTCAGGCTCGGGTTTTCCTATCTGACTTGGAAACCAGAACAAGGTAAAACGTCATCATCCCACTGTCGGATTCTCACGGGATTTGGATTCCATATAAGGAGCCGCGGGCCACCGCCATTTTTACTCCAGTCTCGGAGAGTGTAGTGAGAGGACGTGTCTCTGTCCTCAGTGTCTGTGTGGGGGCGGGAAAGTGGGGAGGCGATTCTAGTGCTGTCTTGTGCTGCTCAGTCCAGTGTAGTCAGTGTCTTATGCTGCATCAGTCCAGCCAGTCACAGTGTTGGTGTCCACTGCTGCTGCGGGTGTGGTTCGTTTTATCGACAGTATCTAGGTCGACAATGTTTAGGTCGACCACTATAGGTCGACAGTCACTAGGTCGACATGGATGGAAGGTCGACAGGGTTTCTAGGTCGACATGTGCTAGGTCGACAGGTCTAAAGGTCGACATGAGGATTTATTTATTTTTTGGTGTCGTTTTCTTCGTAAAGTGACCGGGATCCCAAATTAGTGCACCGCGTCCCCTCGCATGGCTCGCTTCGCTCGCCATGCTTCGGGCATGGTGCCTTCGCTCCGCTACCGCTTCGCTCGGCACACTTTGCCGTTCCAATCGTAGTCCACATGGATCGTTAAGTATGAAAAAATCCCCCCCAAAAAAATGTGAAAAACTCATGTCGACCTTTAGACCTGTCGACCTAGCACATGTCGACCTAGATACCCTGTCGACCTTCCATCCATGTCAACCTAGTGACTGTCGACCTATAGTGGTCGACCTAAACATTGTCGACCTAGACACTGTCGATCTTCAGACCGGATCCCGCTGCTATATGTCCCCAGTGCTGCTGGCTGCTGTATAAGTCCCTTGCAGTTTTGCTGTGTTGTCTTGCATCAGACCAGGGATAGTGTCTCTCTTGTGCAGCATCAGTCCAGTGACCAGTCACAGTGGTGGTGTCCTCTGCTGCTATATGTCCACAGTGCTGCTGTATAAGTCCATTGCAGTTTTGCTGTGTTGTCTTGCATCAGACCAGGGGTAGTGTCTCTCTTGTGCAGCATCAGTCCAGTGACCAGTCACAGTGGTGGTGTCCTCTGCTGCTATATGTCCACAGTGCTGCTGTATAAGTCCCTTGCAGTTTTGCTGTGTTGTCTTGCATCAGACCAGGGGTAGTGTCTCTCTTGTGCAGCATCAGTCCAGTGACCAGTCACAGTAGTGGTGTCCTCTGCTGCCATATATCCAGTGTTACTGGTGTATAATACTAGTGATATTGCCGTATAATTCCTGTGATATTGACGTATAATTCCCGTGATACTGGCGTATAATTACAGTGATATTGCAGTATAATTCTCGGGATACTGGCGTATAATTCCTGTGATATTGCTGTATAATTCTGGGAATACTGGCGTATAATTCCTGTGATATTGCCATATAATTCTCGGAATACTGGCGTATAATTCCTATGATATTGCCATATAATTCTCGGAATACTGGCGTATAATTCCTGTGATATTGCCGTATAACTCCTGTCATATTGCCGTATAATTCTCGGAATACTGGCGTATAATTCCTATGATATTGCCGCATAATTCCTGTGATATTGCCGTATAATTCTCGGAATACTGGCGTATAGTTCCTGTGACATTGCCGTATAATTCTCGGAATACTGCCTTATAATTCCTGTGATATTGCCGTATAATTTCTGTGATATTGCCGTATAATTCACGTGATACTGGCATATAATTCCTGTGATATTTCTGTATAATTCTTGGAATACTGGCGTATAATTCCTATGATATTGCTGTATAATTCCTGTAATATTGTCAGAACCACTTCCTCCTAGTACTGAAGCTGCTGCCACTAGCCATGACATAGACGATGAAATGCCATCAATGTCGTCTGCTAAGGCCGATACCCAATGTGATAGTAGGGGGCATGTAAAATCCAAAAAGCCAAAGTTCAGTAAAAAGACCCAAAAAAAGAAATTTAAATAGTCTGAGGAGAAACGTAAACTTGCCAATATGCCATTTACGACACGGAGTGGCAAGGAACGGCCGAGGCCCTGGCCTATGTTCATGACTAGTGGTTCAGCTACACATGACGATGGAAGCCCTCATCCTCCCACTAGAAAAATTAAAAGAGTTAAGCTGGAAAAAGCACAGAAAAGAACTGTGCATTCTGAGATGGTATCACAAATCCCCAAGCAGAGTCCGGGGGCAGAGGCGTAACTAGGGTTTTTGGAGCACAGGGCAAAATGTAAAATGGTGCCCCCCCCCCCCCAAAGAAAAAAAAACATAGAAAAGAACCGAAAAAATGGGCGTGGCTCCAGAAGGGGTGTGGCCACTGAAAATGGCCCACAGTGCCAGTTACATTGCCCCACAGTGCCAGATACATGCCCCACAGTGCCAGTTACATTGCCCCACAGTGCCAGTTACATTGCACCACAGTGCCGGATACATGCCCCACAGTGCCAATTGCATTGCCCCCCAGTGCCAGATACAATGCCCCACAGTGCCGGATACATGCCCCACAGTGCCAGTTACATTGCCCCACAGTGCCGGATACATGCCCCACAGTGCCAATTGCATTGCCCCCCAGTGCCAGATACATGCTCCACAGTGCCAGATACAATGCCCCACAGTGCCAGTTACATTGCCCCACAGTGCCAGTTACATTGCCCCACAGTGCCAGTTACATTGTCCCACAGTGCCAGATACAATGCCCCACAGTGCCGGATACATGCCCCCACAGTGCCAGTTACATTGCCCCACAGTGCCAGATACAATGCCCCACAGTGCCAGATACATGCCCCACATTGCCAGTTACATTGCCCCACAGTGCCATTTACATTGCCCCACAGTGCCGGATGCATGCCCCACAGTGCCAATTGCATTGCCCCCCAGTGCCAGATACAATGCCCCACAGTGCCGGATACATGCCGCACAGTGCCAGTTACATTGTCCCACAGTGCCAGATACAATGCCCCACAGTGCCGGATACATGCCCCACAGTGCCAGTTACATTGCCCCACAGTGCCAGATACAATGCCCCACAGTGCCAGATACAATGCCCCACAGTGCCGGATACATGCCCCACAGTGCCAGTTACATTGCCCCACAGTGCCAGATACAATGCCCCACAGTGCCAGATACATGCCCCACAGTGCCAGTTACATTGCCCCACAGTGCCATTTACATTGCCCCACAGTGCCGGATGCATGCCCCACAGTGCCAATTGCATTGCCCCCCAGTGCCAGATACAATGCCCCACAGTGCCGGATACATGCCGCACAGTGCCAGTTACATTGTCCCACAGTGCCAGATACAATGCCCCACAGTGCCAGATACATGCCCCACAGTGCCAGTTACATTGTCCCACAGTGCCAGACACAATGCCCCACTGTGCCAGTTACATACCTCACTGTGCCAGATACACGCCCCACACTGTGCCTGATACATGCCCCACTGTGCCAGTTACATGCCCCACTGTGCCGGTTACATGCCCCACAGTGCCAGTTACATGCCCCACTGTGCTCTCTCCCTCCCCCCCCCCCGGTCACTTACCGAGTCACCGGCGCGGTGGCGCCGCTTGTTCTATGTGAGGGGAGGAGAGCGCCTCTCCTTCCCCTCACCGCTCCAGGACAGGTCTCTGGTGGCTGTGTGGCGCCGGTTCGCTAGCCAATCAGAGCTCGCGGACTAGCAGCCAATCAGGAGCCGATCCGCAAGCTCTGATTGGCTAACGCCACCGGAGGCCGGACACAGCAGCGCTGCTGGCAGTGCTGCTGGCAGTGCTGCTAGGGCTTTCAGCGGTGGTGAGGGGAGGGAGAGACGGTGCGCTCTCCTCCCCTCACATTTCGGCTTTCGGCGTGACGGGGGCGAGTGGGGCATGATGCCCTGGCTGCCGGCGGTGCCCCCCTCTCCTGGGCCTGCCAAGGCGCCAAGGGCACGTGCCCCACTCGCCCTACCCTAGATACGCCTCTGCCGGGGCGTATATTTACTAAAATTCGTATTTGTACTGATTTGGAGTGAGAATCATCACGAATGACATCGAATGTGTAAATGTGCAACTTTTTGAATTGGTTACGCCTCATTTACTAAGCTGTCGTATTTTTATTTTTCGTGTTTTCCGATGTCGATGTCATTCGTGGTTTTGTAAGGTAGAATGCGGCTGATTTAGTGGTTTTGCGGCCGTGTTATGAGGTTTTCTTACGACTGCGTCACATTTCGGTTACGGCAGGGTTTGTCCGTTCACGGACGCGTTTTTTTCCTAAGTTTCGTTTTTGTCACTCGTCCGTGATTGGTTTGATTCGTGATGGAGGAGTGTCTGTGCACATTACTATAAAAATGCCCCAAATCGTCCGAACCTCGTGGGTTTAGCTAGTGGAGAGGGGAGAGGAAGGTGTGTTAGGAGTTGGTGAGTAGTTCGGAGTTTTTGGTGGTTTTGAGGAGGTTCTTTGTGATTGTTGAGTGCTGTACTGTGTGTGTAAGTAGTCTTGTCATACTTGTTGTGTAGTTATTTAAAAGTCTGTCTAGTTTTTTGTCATTGTTTTTTATTTCACGTCTATTGTCATTGTTTGTGAGTGAGTGAGTGTGTGTGTGTGTGTGTGTGTGTGTGTGTGTGTGTGTGTGTGTGTGTGTGTGTGTGTGTGTGTGTGTGTTTGGTGTGTGGTGTGTAGTGGTAGTGGAGGAGTGTGTTTACTGTTTTTTTTTCTCAGTGTTATTTGTTGTTTGTCCTGATTATGTCCCAGTCAGAGGTGAGTGTGGTGGAGGAGGTGAGTGAGAGGGAGGAGGTGAGTGAGGTGGAGGAGGTGAGTGAGAGGGGGGAGGTGATTGAGGTGGAGGAGGTGAGTGAGAGGGAGGAGGTTAGTGAGGTGGAGGCGGATAGTGAGGATGAGGGGTAGGTTGTTGCTGCGGCCTCCAGTGAGAGTGATGGTGTTGTGGCTCCGCAGCCACGCACCACTACAAAGACTGTCAAATTTAGCTATGCTGAAAATATGGCTTTGGTGCGGGAGCTGATGAGGCATCATCGGCAGTTGTTTGGCCATGATGCTGCAAAGGTGTCGTCACGCAGGAAGAGTGTTCTGTGGGGGAAGGTCATTGCGGCTGTGAATAGTGAGGGTGTGGTGAGGCGGACCGAGGACACGTGTCATAAGCGTTTCTACGACATAAAGCGCCGTGTCAAGGCGAAGATGGCCAAGGAGGCTAAATTGGCCCGCCAAACCGGGGGTGGACACCCCTTCCGTGCATCTTACCGTGATTGGGAGGAGCCTGTTCGTGCACTCATTCCGCCAGAAGTGGTTGGTGCCACTCATGTCCGGGATTCGGATCGGCCAAGGCAGGATGGTGAGTTATTTGTGTTATTTTTTTAACAATTTAAGCATTTGTGCTTTGTCCTTAGTTGTCTGAAATGTCTTCTAGCTAATGTTGGTTGTCAGTTTGTTCATTCTTCTAATGTGTTGGTGATGTGGTGCAGGCCTGGCCAACCTGTGGCTCTCCAGCTGTTGTAAAACTACAAGTCCCATCATGCCTTGCCACAGTTTTGCTATTAGGGAATGCTAAAACTGTGGCAGGGCATGCTGGGATGTGTAGTTTCACTACATCTGGAGAGCCACAGGTTGGCCAGGACTGATGTACTGTTATTCTCAATTATGTTTTTTTGTTATTAACTTTTGTAAAAAAAAATTCTGGTTGCCTTGGAGTTTTTCTGGTGTTTTATGTCAAAAGTAAATGTTTGTAGGTGTGTTTTCAAGAAGTTTTTTTTTTTTTTTACAAAGGTTTTTTGTAAATACATTTCATAGCATTTATGTTTATTCTGTGTTGTTCTGGGTTGCCCTTTGTGTGCTTGATGTGTTTTTGAATGCATATTTGGTTGTGATGTTTCCAATTTTTTGTCTAGTGTTTTATTATTATTATCAAAAATTGGGACCTTAGCGTGCAATATTGTGGTTGTGTCAAGCTACGACATTTTGGTTTTAAGTAGTATAATTGTTTGCATTATGCGCCTTTGTGTATGGTTTTTTTTGGGTAATTTTTGCTAATTTAAAGAATACACACCCAATGAAGTCAGGCAGAAAAGCATAAGCATCGTTTAGTTTAATTCTCATCAGGTACCACATATGTTTACATCACAATAAGGAATTTGCATAAACATATCACCAAAATAGTATGTTCATAAGGACATTCTTCATATTTCTACAGTACGCCAGAGAAGCAGCACAGCCAGGCCACAGCCAACACTGCCAAGAGATGCAGATGGTGGCAATGCCGGTAAGATTTAACTGTAAACACATATTCTGCAAACACATAGAAACACAAAATGTTAATGATTATCTTATCACACAGGTTCTTCTTCGGCAAATCCACCGACACTAAGGCGCCCATCACAGGGCTCGGTTACTGTGGCAATGAGGCAACCCAAGAGACGCCGTCTTGAGGCTCCAGCTCCAGCACCAGCATCACCACCCCAACGGCGCATCTCCGCAGTGTCGGCCGTGCCACCACTAGCTCTTTTGGCCAGCCCCCAAAGTGAGGATCCACAATCCCCTCACTTGTCTGGTGAGTAAACATAACAATTATGTGTAAATAAGTAAACAAACAGTGGTGTAGATTTATTAACCTGGAGAAGGCATAAGGAAGTAAAAAAACACTGATATGTGCAAGGTGATAAAGGCAGCAGTACAAAATAAACACAACTGTTAATGTACATATTGGATCTGTTTGCCTTGTGCCTTTATCACCTTGCACATATCACTGGTTTTTCACTTCCTTATGCCTTCTCCAGGTTTATACATCTGCCCCACTGTTAGTACATAGAAAATAAAAATACACTAATGACCAGTCATCCTTGCAATAATCAACAACAACAAGCAGATGGTGTTAAGGTATTTTTAGATGGATAATTGTCAGATGTGATGTTGGCCATATCAACACATTTTTGTCACATAATTTTTGGAGTAAAAAAACAACATAAATGTTAAGTCTCATCCAATTGTTTTGCATGGCCAACAACACCACTTCTAAACATAGGGCACCTTAATACATTTTCATCCATTGTTAATGTGTACATTTTAGGCCACTATATTTGTTTACGTTTTTGCCAGACCACTGACTGCCTTGAACAATGTATGAGTGTATTGGTCAACACATTTATTGTATTGTGTGTGTTGTTCTAAAGGAAACTTCATACCCAATATGTAAATGTGGTAGTTTGTATTAGTGATGAGCGGGTTCGGTTTCTCGGAAACCGAACCCCCCCGAACTTCACCCTTTTTACACGGGTCCGAGGCATACTCGGATTCTCCCGTATGGCTCGGTTAACCCGAGCGCGCCCGAACGTCATCATCCCGCTGTCGGATTCTCGCGAGGTTCGGATTCTATATAAGCAGCCGGGCGTCGCCACCATTTTCACTGGTGCATTGGAAATGTTAGGGAGAGGATGTGGCTGGCGTCCTCTCCGTTTATTAATTGTTGATGCAAATATTTGTGCTTGCTTAGTTATATCTTAATTGTGGGGACTGGGGAGCAGCTGTATATTAATATAGGAGGAGTACAGTGCAGAGTTTTGCTGATCAGTGACCAGTGACCACCAGGTTTATCCGTTCTCTGCCTGAAAAAAACGCTCATCTGTGCTCAGTGTGCTGAATATATTTGTGCTCACACTGCTTAATTGTGGGGACTGGGGAGCAGCTGTATTATATAGCAGGAGTACAGTGCAGAGCTTTGCTGACAGTGACCACCAGTATACGTTGTCTGCCTGAAAAACACTCCATATCTGTGCTCAGTGTGCTGCTTTATTGTGGGGACTGGGGACCACCAGTATAATATTATATAGGAGGAGTACAGTGCAGAGTTTTGCTGACCAGTGACCACCAGTATACGTTGTCTGCCTGAAAAACACTCCATATCTGTGCTCAGTGTGCTGCTTTATTGTGGGGACTGGGGACCACCAGTATAATATTATATAGGAGGAGTACAGTGCAGAGTTTTGCTGACCAGTGACCACCAGTATACGTTGTCTGCCAGAAAAACACTCCATATCTGTGCTGCATTGTAGACAGTATATAGTAGGAGTACAGTGCATAATTTTGCTGACCACCAGTATATAATATATAGGAGTACGGTACAGAAGGCCACTGCTGTACCTACCTCTGTGTCGTCAAGTATACTATCCATCCATACCTGTGGTGCATTTCAGTTTTGCACAGTTTGCTGACCACCAGTATATAATATATAGCAGTACGGTACAGTAGGCCACTGCTGTACCTACCTCTGTGTCGTCAAGTATACTATCCATCCATACCTGTGGTGCATTTCAGTTTTGCACAGTTTGCTGACCACCAGTGTATAATATATAGCAGTACGGTACAGTAGGCCACTGCTGTACCTACCTCTGTGTCGTCAAATATACTATCCATCCATACCTGTGGTGCATTTCAGTTTTGCACAGTTTGCTGACCACCAGTATATAATATATAGCAGCACGGTACAGTAGGCCACTGCTCTACCTAACTCTGTGTCGTCAAGTATACTATCCATCCATACCTGTGGTGCATTTCAGTTTTGCACAGTTTGCTAACCACCAGTATATAATATATAGCAGTACGGTACAGTAGGCCACTGCTGTACCTACCACTGTGTCGTCAAGTAAACTATCCATCCATACCTGTGGTGCATTTCAGTTTTGCACAGTTTGCTGACCACCAGTATATAATATATAGCATTACGGTACAGTAGGCCACTGCTGTACCTACCTTTGTGTCATCAAGTATACTATCCATCCATACCTGTGGTGCATTTCAGTTGTGCGCAGTATATATAGTAGTAGGCCATTGCTATTGATACTGGCATATAATTCCACACATTAAAAAATGGAGAACAAAAATGTGTAGGTTAAAATAGGGCAAGATCAAGATCCACTTCCACCTCGTGCTGAAGCTGCTGCCACTAGTCATGGCCGAGACGATGAAATGCCATCATCGTCGTCTGCCAAGGCCGTTGCCCAATGTCATGGTAGAGAGCATGTAAAATCCAAAAAACAAAAGTTCAGTAAAATGACCCAAAAATCAAAATTGAAAGCGTCTGATGAGAAGCGTAAACTTGCCAATATGCCATTTACGACACGGAGTGGCAAGGAACGGCTGAGGCCCTAGCCTATGTTCATGGCTAGTGGTTCAGATTCACATGAGGATGGAAGCACTCATCCTCTCGCTAGAAAAATGAAAAGACTTAAGCTGGCAAAAGCACAGCAAAGAACTGTGCGTTCTTCTAAATCACAAATCCCCAAGGAGAGTCCAATTGTGTCGGTTGCGATGCCTGACCTTCCCAACACTGGACGGGAAAAGCTTGCGCCTTCCTCCATTTGCACGCCCCCTGCAAGTGCTGGAAGGAGCACCCGCAGTCCAGTTCCTGATAGTCAAATTGAAGATGTCACTGTTGAAGTACACCAGGATGAGGATATGGGTGTTGCTGGTGCTGGGGAGGAAATTGACAAGGAGGATTCTGATGGTGAGGTGGTTTGTTTAAGTCAGGCACCCGGAGAAACACCTGTTGTCCGTGGGACGAATATGGCCATTGACATGCCTGGTTAAAATACAAAAAAATCAGCTCTTCGGTGTGGAATTATTTAAACACAAATGCGGACAACAGGTGTCAAGCCGTGTGTTGCCTTTGTCAAGCTGTAATAAGTAGGGGTAAGGACGTTAACCACCTAGGAACATCCTCCCTTATACGTCACCTGGACCGCATTCATCATAAGTCAGTGACAAGTTCAAAAACTTTGGGTGACAGCGGAAGGAGTCCACTGACAACTAAATCCCTTCCTCTTGTAACCAAGCTCCTGCAAACGACACCACCAACTCCCTCAGTGTCAATTTCCTCCTTACACAGGAAAGCCAATAGTCCTGCAGGCCATGTCACTGGCAAGTCTGACGAGTCCTTTCCTGCCTGGGATTCCTCCGATGCATCCTTGAGTGTAACGCCTACTGCTGCTGGCGCTGCTGTTGTTGCTGCTGGGAGTCGATCGTCATCCCAGAGGGGAAGTCAGAAGACCACTTGTACTACTTCCAGTAAGCAATTCACTGTCCAACAGTCCTTTGCGAGGAAGATGAAATATCACAGCAGTCATCCTGCTGCAAAGCGGATAACTCAGGCCTTGGCAGCCTGGGCGGTGAGAAACGTGGTTCCGGTATCCACCGTTAATTCAGAGGCAACTAGAGACTTGATTGAGGTACTGTGTCCCCGGTACCAAATACCATCTAGGTTCCATTTCTCTAGGCAGGCGATACCGAAAATGTACACAGACCTCAGAAAAAGAGTCACCAGTGTCCTAAAAAATGCAGTTTTACCCAATGTCCACTTAACCACGGACATGTGGACAAGTGGAGCAGGGCAGACTCAGGACTATATGACTGTGACAGCCCACTGGGTAGATGTATTGCCTCCCGCAGCAAGAACAGCTGCGGCGGCACCAGTAGCAGCATCTCGCAAACGCCAACTCGTTCCTAGGCAGGCTATGCTTTGTATCACCGCTTTCCAGAAGAGGCACACAGCTGACAACCTGAGGAACATCATCGCAGAATGGCTTACCCCAATTGGACTCTCCTGGGGATTTGTGACATCGGACAATGCCACCAATATTGTGCGTGCATTACATCGGGGCAAATTCCAGCACGTCCCATGTTTTGCACATACATTGAATTTGGTGGTGCAGAATTATTTAAAAAACGACAGGGGCATGCAAGAGATGCTGTCGGTGGCCCGAAGAATTGCGGGCCACTCTCGGCATTCAGCCACCGCGTGCCGAAGACTGGAGCACCACCAAACATTCCTGAACCTGCCCTGCCATCATCTGAAGCAAGAGGTGATAACGAGGTGGAATTCAACCCTCTATATGCTTCAGAGGATGGAGGAGCAGCAAAAGGCCATTCAAGCCTATACATCTGCCCACGATATAGGCAAAGGAGGGGGAATGCACCTGACTCAAGCACAGTGGAGAATGATTTCAACGTTGTGCAAGGTTCTGCAACCCTTTGAACTTGCCACACGTGAAGTCAGTTCAGACACTGCCAGCCTGAGTCAGGTCATTCCCCTCATCAGGCTTTTGCAGAAGAAGCTGGAGACATTGAAGGAGGAGCTAATACAGAGCGATTCCGCTAGGCATGTGGGACTTGAGGATGGAGCCCTTCATTCGCTTAACCAGGATTCACGGGTGGTCAATCTGTTGAAATCAGAGCACTACATTTTGGCCACCGTGCTCGATCCTAGATTTAAAACCTACGTTGTATCTCTCTTTCCGGCAGACACAAGTCTGCAGAGGTTCAAAGACCTGCTGGTGAGAAAATTGTCAAGTCAAGCGGAACGTGACCCGTCAACATCTCCTCCTTCACATTCTCGCGCAACTGGGGGTGCGAGGAAAAGGCTAAGAATTCCGAGCCCACCCGCTGGCGGTGATGCAGGGCAGTCTGGAGCGAGTGCTGACATCTGGTCCGGACTGAAGGACCTGCCAACGATTACTGACATGTCGTCTACTGTCACTGCATATGATTCTCTCACCATTGAAAGAATGGTGGAGGATTATATGAGTGACCGCATCCAAGTAGGCACGTCAGACAGTCCGTACGTATACTGGCAGGAAAAAGAGGCAATTTGGAGGCCCTTGCACAAACTGGCTTTATTCTACCTAAGTTGCCCTCCCTCCAGTGTGTACTCCGAAAGAGTGTTTAGTGCAGCCGCTCACCTTGTCAGCAATCGGCGTACGAGGTTACTTCCAGAAAATGTGGAGAAGATGATGTTCATCAAAATGAATTATAATCAATTCCTCCGTGGAGACATTCACCAGCAGCAATTGCCTCCAGAAAGTACACAGGGACCTGAGATGGTGGATTCCAGTGGGGACGAATTAATAATCTGTGAGGAGGGGGATGTACACAGTGAAAGGGGTGAGGAATCGGAGGATGATGATGAGGTGGACATCTTGCCTCTGTAGAGCCAGTTTGTGCAAGGAGAGATTGATTGCTTCTTTTTTTGGTGGGGGCCCAAACCAACCAGTCATTTCAGTCACAGTCGTGTGGCAGACCCTGTCGCTGAAATGATGGGTTCGTTAAAGTGTGCATGTCCTTTTTATACAACATAAGGGTGGGTGGGAGGGCTCAAGGACAATTCCATCTTGCACCTCTTTTTTCTTTCATTTTTCTTTGCATCATGTGCTGTTTGGGGACTATTTTTTTGAAGTGCCATCCTGCCTGACACTGCAGTGCCACTCCTAGATGGGCCAGGTGTTCGTGTCGGCCACTTGTGTGGCTTAGCTTAGTCACACAGCGACCTTGGTGCGCCTCTTTTTTTCTTTGCATCATGTGCTGTTTGGGGACAATTTTTTTGAAGTGCCATCCTGCCTGACACTGCAGTGCCACTCCTAGATGGGCCAGGTGTTTGTGTCGGCCACTTATGTCGCTTAGCTTAGTCACACAGCGACCTTGGTGCGCCTCTTTTTTTCTTTGCATCATGTGCTGTTTGGGGACAATTTTTTTGAAGTGCCATCCTGCCTGACACTGCAGTGCCACTCCTAGATGGGCCAGGTGTTTGTGTCGGCCACTTGTGTCGCTTAGCTTAGTCACACAGCGACCTTGGTACGCCTCTTTTTATCTTTGCATCATGTGCTGTTTGGGGACTATTTTTTTGAAGTGTCATCCTGCCTGACACTGCAGTGCCACTCCTCTGTCCAGCTCTCCTTACAGGCACCAGATTCCCCTGTATTCTTTAAACGTTACAGGGGAGTCATACTCTCCACTCTGTGCACACAGCACGGACAGAAGAGGTTGCCTAGCAACAAGGTCAGACCAAACAGCATTAGCTGGCTGTCTCCACAGATCCATTCCATGTAGATAAGGTCATCTACCAACATAGGGAAACTATTTTACCAGTTGGTAATTTATGCATCAATCCTTATACTACCTTTATTACCAGCCCAGTCAGACTATTGCTAAGGAGAACCTGGTTAAATTATCCACAGAGGTTCAGTATACATAGTGTGGCTTTAATAAATGATGATAAATACTGCTCTTAATGTGTACTCTCTCCGCAATTAACAGTCCACTGCTTACACTGTTTTTTGTGTGCTGTTTTATGCTGGATTATATGTGAAACATTATGTTCTTTATGAGACATCATATGGTACTGCTGCATTTGTCTGATTCAGACTGATATACTCTTTAATTTCAGTTACTTTAATACTATTCCCACCTGGCAATCAGCTTGGATGGTGGAAATATTAATATTGACATACTCTGTCTTTTACTTAGTTGATAGATAGAAGTCATTTTTTTGTGCTTTATTTTCAATTGTATTATATTGTACAGCTAAAAGGCTACATTTCCGCAGTTTTGTTTCACTTTATTTGTGTCAGTAGGGCAATGCTCATATGCTCACTGGTATCACCACATACATGATATGTATGGCCCCATGCGAGGCCCCCATTATTATTATTATTATTATTATTATTATTATTCTGTTTACAAACTGTCCCAGTATCAACACCAAGATACTGGCCCTCCAATGTTTATTCTTGGCACTATATTATGTGAAAAACTTCCTTTCTTTTGACTTCATTTTCACTTCAAAAGTAACGGGACTTACTGTCCAGACACTATGAAGTAATCTAGAATACCTTTTTTCCCTACCCCATTTTTTCTTGACCGGCTCAAACCTATCAAGCAACTGTTTTTTTCCATACGCAGAGAGGTACCTACTTGACTATCTACAGTCATACCATGCTGGACATGCCCGATATCGTCTGATCTTGGAAGCCAAGCAGCTTTGGGCCTGGTCAGTACCAGAAAGGGTGACCCTCTGGGAATACTGGGTACTGTAGTATCAAGGAACATACCTTCCGTGTATACGCCCTTTACTTACCAGTATTTTCCACCACAATTACTTAAATGCAGTAATTTACCTATGTTTACCTTCCGAGAAGGAGTCCGGAGTCGTTCAAGACGGTTTTTCTTGTCTCTCTCATATGAATATACTTACGTATAAAAATTCATAAATCAATAGAGAAAACAAGATTACCAAATTTTCGCTCTGATTAATTTCAAATAACAATACTCGCTCAATCCAAGTGGGTGTGCATACAAATTATTTGCCACCTACTTCATATCAAGTGAGTCACAATCGTCTTATACCATTTAATACTTTTTTAATCACTCTGCTGATATATACAGATGTAGCCACCTTTATCTTGACTGTTTCTCCGCCGAGACGGGCGTCTAGCCACGCTAATGCGATAGCTGAGTTTCATCACAGGCAGGCGCGTTGAGACGATCTAGATACTCATCATGCATTACACATCTCCACCACTGTGTCGCTAATGCTCCACTAATCCAGTACTTTCGATCGTACAGTATAGCGGCGGATTGATCTACAGCTCTGGCAATACTGTAGGCGTAACGGGAGGCGGTGGAAAAAGTATGGAGTATTGTACAGTACAGTATGTGTATGGAGACGCAACTACAGTAATTGTGTAAAAGGAAGAATGTACAGTACAATGCATAAACACCGTGCTTTTAAAATATATGAGCGTCTGAGTTCGCTAATGCATAATGGGAATGGAGGACTAGCAGGAGGCGGAGGAAAACACCGTGCTTTACAAATGCGAGCGTCCGAGTCCTCTAAGGCATAAACCAACAGCAATGGGGCGGGGGCCGGGCGCTGTTTGCAGTACTTTCACACATGAAATTGGAAATCTCTCATGAGGCGTCGTGGGCTAGGGGTGAAGGCTCCCACCTCCCTCGCTGGGAGTCCAGGGTTCGAGACCTGATGTGCTTTCTTTCTTTTTTTTTTTTTTTTCTGTAATAATGCACTGTATTATTTTATTTACATTGTAAGACAGTCAATGGAAGGATGCACACAGGTTTCACATAAATCAAAGTACATCTGCAGGAGCGATTCTTTACGCTAAATGCACCTAAACAGCGGGATGAAATGAGTGTATTCTGACGCTACCAACTGAGCAAAACAGTACTGTACAGTAGATCTTCAGCGTTTGTGTATTGCACAGGACCTGAATTTCCTCCCTGTGCAGGCCCCCAGGGGGGAAGGGCGATGGGGGTAGGGGGGAGACGATGGAAAATACTGTGCCTTTGAAATGCAATTACATGAGCGTCCGAGTACACTACGGCATACTGTAAACCAACACCAATGGGAAGGAAGTGCCAACCTTATTTTTAATGTGTTCCCGTGACATTCACTTTAAAAAAAAAAAAATTCTCTCCAATACAGTACATCCAATGGAAGGATGCACACAGGTTTCACATAAATCAAAGTACATCTGCAGGAGCGATTCTTTACGCTAAATGCAACCTACAGTACGGTACTGTAAGTGAGCAGAATAGTACTACAGTGGGCGTTTGTGTATTGCACATGACCTGCATTCCCTCCCTGTCTACTGCATGATCTGTGCAGGCTCCCATGGGGGAAGGGCAACAGGCTAGCAGGAGGCGGAGGAAAACACCGTGCTTTACAAATGCGAGCGTCCGAGTCCTCTAAGGCATAAACCAACAGCAATGGGGCGGGGGCCGGGCGCTGTTTGCAGTACTTTCACACATGAAATTGGAAATCTCTCATGAGGCGTCGTGGGCTAGGGGTGAAGGCTCCCACCTCCCTCGCTGGGAGTCCAGGGTTCGAGACCTGATGTGCTTTCTTTCTTTTTTTTTTTTTTTTCTGTAATAATGCACTGTATTATTTTATTTACATTGTAAGACAGTCAATGGAAGGATGCACACAGGTTTCACATAAATCAAAGTACATCTGCAGGAGCGATTCTTTACGCTAAATGCACCTAAACAGCGGGATGAAATGAGTGTATTCTGACGCTACCAACTGAGCAAAACAGTACTGTACAGTAGATCTTCAGCGTTTGTGTATTGCACAGGACCTGAATTTCCTCCCTGTGCAGGCCCCCAGGGGGGAAGGGCGATGGGGGTAGGGGGGAGACGATGGAAAATACTGTGCCTTTGAAATGCAATTACATGAGCGTCCGAGTACACTACGGCATACTGTAAACCAACACCAATGGGAAGGAAGTGCCAACCTTATTTTTAATGTGTTCCCGTGACATTCACTTTAAAAAAAAAAAAATTCTCTCCAATACAGTACATCCAATGGAAGGATGCACACAGGTTTCACATAAATCAAAGTACATCTGCAGGAGCGATTCTTTACGCTAAATGCAACCTACAGTACGGTACTGTAAGTGAGCAAAATAGTACTACAGTGGGCGTTTGTGTATTGCACATGACCTGCATTCCCTCCCTGTCTACTGCATGATCTGTGCAGGCTCCCATGGGGGAAGGGCAACAGGCTAGCAGGAGGCGGAGGAAAACACCGTGCTTTACAAATGCGAGCGTCCGAGTCCTCTAAGGCATAAACCAACAGCAATGGGGCGGGGGCCGGGCGCTGTTTGCAGTACTTTCACACATGAAATTGGAAATCTCTCATGAGGCGTCGTGGGCTAGGGGTGAAGGCTCCCACCTCCCTCGCTGGGAGTCCAGGGTTCGAGACCTGGATGTGCTTTCTTTCTTTTTTTTTTTTTTTTCTGTAATAATGCACTGTATTATTTTATTTACATTGTAAGACAGTCAATGGAAGGATGCACACAGGTTTCACATAAATCAAAGTACATCTGCAGGAGCGATTCTTTACGCTAAATGCACCTAAACAGCGGGATGAAATGAGTGTATTCTGACGCTACCAACTGAGCAAAACAGTACTGTACAGTAGATCTTCAGCGTTTGTGTATTGCACAGGACCTGAATTTCCTCCCTGTGCAGGCCCCCAGGGGGGAAGGGCGATGGGGGTAGGGGGGAGACGATGGAAAATACTGTGCCTTTGAAATGCAATTACATGAGCGTCCGAGTACACTACGGCATACTGTAAACCAACACCAATGGGAAGGAAGTGCCAACCTTATTTTTAATGTGTTCCCGTGACATTCACTTTAAAAAAAAAAAAATTCTCTCCAATACAGTACATCCAATGGAAGGATGCACACAGGTTTCACATAAATCAAAGTACATCTGCAGGAGCGATTCTTTACGCTAAATGCAACCTACAGTACGGTACTGTAAGTGAGCAAAATAGTACTACAGTGGGCGTTTGTGTATTGCACATGACCTGCATTCCCTCCCTGTCTACTGCATGATCTGTGCAGGCTCCCATGGGGGAAGGGCAACAGGCTAGCAGGAGGCGGAGGAAAACACCGTGCTTTACAAATGCGAGCGTCCGAGTCCTCTAAGGCATAAACCAACAGCAATGGGGCGGGGGCCGGGCGCTGTTTGCAGTACTTTCACACATGAAATTGGAAATCTCTCATGAGGCGTCGTGGGCTAGGGGTGAAGGCTCCCACCTCCCTCGCTGGGAGTCCAGGGTTCGAGACCTGATGTGCTTTCTTTCTTTTTTTTTTTTTTTCTGTAATAATGCACTGTATTATTTTATTTACATTGTAAGACAGTCAATGGAAGGATGCACACAGGTTTCACATAAATCAAAGTACATCTGCAGGAGCGATTCTTTATGCTAAATGCACCTAAACAGCGGGATGAAATGAGTGTATTCTGACGCTACCAACTGAGCAAAACAGTACTGTACAGTAGATCTTCAGCGTTTGTGTATTGCACAGGACCTGAATTTCCTCCCTGTGCAGGCCCCCAGGGGGGAAGGGCGATGGGGGTAGGGGGGAGACGATGGAAAATACTGTGCCTTTGAAATGCAATTACATGAGCGTCCGAGTACACTACGGCATACTGTAAACCAACACCAATGGGAAGGAAGTGCCAACCTTATTTTTAATGTGTTCCCGTGACATTCACTTTAAAAAAAAAAAAATTCTCTCCAATACAGTACATCCAATGGAAGGATGCACACAGGTTTCACATAAATCAAAGTACATCTGCAGGAGCGATTCTTTACGCTAAATGCAACCTACAGTACGGTACTGTAAGTGAGCAAAATAGTACTACAGTGGGCGTTTGTGTATTGCACATGACCTGCATTCCCTCCCTGTCTACTGCATGATCTGTGCAGGCTCCCATGGGGGAAGGGCAACAGGCTAGCAGGAGGCGGAGGAAAACACCGTGCTTTACAAATGCGAGCGTCCGAGTCCTCTAAGGCATAAACCAACAGCAATGGGGCGGGGGCCGGGCGCTGTTTGCAGTACTTTCACACATGAAATTGGAAATCTCTCATGAGGCGTCGTGGGCTAGGGGTGAAGGCTCCCACCTCCCTCGCTGGGAGTCCAGGGTTCGAGACCTGATGTGCTTTCTTTCTTTTTTTTTTTTTTTTCTGTAATAATGCACTGTATTATTTTATTTACATTGTAAGACAGTCAATGGAAGGATGCACACAGGTTTCACATAAATCAAAGTACATCTGCAGGAGCGATTCTTTACGCTAAATGCACCTAAACAGCGGGAATGAAATGAGTGTATTCTGACGGACTGTGCATCTTCGGTATTTGTGTATTGCATAAGACCTGTGAAGGCTCCCAGGAGGGAAGGGCGTAGGGCAAGACAGTGGAAAATACTGTGGTCAAAGAAAGGGCATATTTAAAACTAAGGGAAACTGTCACAAAGTACAGTAACTACAGTACTGTACGTTGAATGCCTGGACCGCACGACGTCTGAGACGCACGACGTCTGAGGCGCACGACGTCTGAGACGCTCATTGAGCATAAGGACGGTTATGGCTGCTGCACGGGACCGTCCCTATGCTCTTGGTGAGCTGCGTCTCCTCGTTCGCTGGCGGGACAGAACTCTCGCCAGCAACGAGGAGAAAGTGAGGGCATACCGGAGGGCCAGCAGGGACATCCTCCGGAAGTATAACAGGAGGAGAACGGTGAGGTCTCTCCAGAGGAGGTGGAGTGACCTCGTGAGGCGGACCCCACGACGCCTGCAGGCCATAAGGGATTGTAAGTACAGTACATTACTGTAGATTACTGTACTTTAAGTTACTGTAGTTACAGGTACAGTACATTATAGCAGGGGCTGCTGTAGCAGCAGGTATCCGGTCTATACAGCACTGTACAGTATTTGTGGTAAACAAATGGTTAAACAAGGACCAAACGTTAACCCGGTCAAAAGGTCAATTTGTTTTTTTGCGTCGACCTAGATGGTGCGGCTTTTGAAATTGGTTGACACCAGTTACTGTAGGTTGACATGGTCGTTAAGTTGACATGGAAAAAGATCGACATGCGTTTTACAAAAACAATTGTTATTTTTTTAAACTTGTGTATATACAGTACAGTAGTTCTTTACAATCCAGGTGGTCTACGATTGTGCAGTGTACAGTATCATGCAGTGTACAGTATATGCAATGTATCACAGTGTATCGTGCTGCGTAATTGCAGCGTGTCATGCAGTGTACATTCAGAATATGGTATTGTGCAGTGAGTGTAATACATAGTGAATCACATCGTGCAGCAGAGCCGGCCTTAGGCATAGGCAAACTACAGTAGGCAAATGCCTAGGGCATTTGCTATGCTTAGGGGCACCAGCAGCTTCTGCTGATTAAAATGATATGCGGCATGCCTATATTTTGCGTGACTGCGGCTGTATCTGTACCTGGCTAGGGCCAGCACTGTCGTGCAGTGTACTGTATACACATGTGGTAATTGCAGTTTTTTGTGTAGTGTACATTGTATCATATTTTGCAGGGAAATGTGCAGTTTGTCATATCACGCAGTCGTGCAGTGCATTGTGTGGTTTAATTGCAGTGTGCCGAAATTTGTGTTTCAGATAGTACAGTGTTCTAAGGGATGTTACTTTGGCAGAAATTATTCTAAGGGATGTTACAGTGGCCTAATGTGTTCTGACGTGCATTACTCTTGCATAAGGTTCATGACTGGCAGATCTCTACTTTGTGACGTAATGTGGATATACTACTGCACTACTGTGACGTACAGTAACGTGAATAAGGTGCTCTACTGTGTGACACAACGTGAATCAAGGACAGTACTGTGACGTGAATACGGTGCTCTACTGTGTGACACAACGTGAATCAAGGACAGTACTGTGACGTGAATAAGGTGCTCTACTGTGTGACACAACGTGAATCAAGGACAGTACTGTGACGTGAATACGGTGCTCTACTGTGTGACACAACGTGAATCAAGGACAGTACTGTGACGTGAATACGGTGCTCTACTGTGTGACACAACGTGAATCAAGGACAATACTGTGACGTGAATAAACTGCACTACTGTGACATGACGTGAATAAGATGAATTCAGGTGAGTACTGCATCATCTGTCATGAAATCAATTTGTAATGTAATGAACAGTACTGAGATGGTTAAGGGTGGGAGGGCTGCATGCTGATGTGTGTCATAATGTTTATAAGGGCAATGCTTATGTGTGTTACAATGTCTATAAAGGTAGTGTTCTGTCTAATACCCTGGACCTACTGTACTGTAGCGATACTGTAAGTGTACTGTATGTCACATTTAGAAATGTGCCCCTTAAGTTTTGAAGACAGTACAGTACACTATGCCCTCCTGAGTGATTAGGTGCAGGGTACTAGAATGAACAATTCCATTTATTGTGATGTCATAAAGATGCTGTCAATGTTGAATTTCATTGGCTGTACAGTATGCTGCCATTATACTGTATATATATTTTTACAGGGCTGGTAGCACGACGTCACAGGAGGCGGGACAGGCGCCGCCAAGCTGGTAAGTATTGTCAAATACAGTAGTGTACAGTACATAGTGATTTCTATAGTCCCAACCCCCTGTCCTGACCATCACAGATAACTCGCTGCAATCCGTTAATGTTAAGAATGTCTGTTTACAAAACTAAATGTAAATATTAAACACAAAGTATAAATAACATTGTAGATAGCTGAATACCCGTGCTTCGCTACGGGATGAGGATGGTAAATTCCAGTGATAGTTGTTTGTTAATTTACGTTTGTTGGCGATCTACTGTAGTATATAGTACTGTATACTTTAAGCATACTGTATCTTGCTTCTCTGATGCAGATTGTTTATTGGCCGGACCCCTTTTTGGTCCTGGATACTGTGCAGTACATGTTTCAAATTGACAGCTTCACTTACAGTACTGTTATTTTTTTTCCCACAGTACCACCACCACCACCTGCTGCGCTGCCAGGTATTGTGTAACGAGAATTCTGGTGCTACTGTCATCGTTGTTACACTACTGTACATGTGTCCTGGATACTGTGCAGTACATGTTTCCAATTGACAGCTTCACTTACAGTACTGTTATTTTTTTTCCCACAGTACCACCACCACCACCACCACCACCACCACCTGCTGCGCTGCCAGGTATTGTGTAACGAGAATTCTGGTGCTACTGTCATCGTTGTTACACTACTGTACATGTGTCCTGGATACTGTACAGTACATGTTTCCAATTGACAGCTTCACTTACAGTACTGTTAATTTTTTTCCCACAGTGCCACCACCACCACCACCTGCTGCGCTGCCAGGTATTGTGTAACGAGAATTCTGGTGCTACTGTCATCGTTGTTACACTACTGTACATGTGTCCTGGATACTGTACAGTACATGTTTCCAATTGACAGCTTCACTTACAGTACTGTTATTTTTTTTCCCACAGTACCACCACCACCACCACCTGCTGCGCTGCCAGGTATTGTGTAACGAGAATTCTGGTGCTACTGTCATCGTTGTTACACTACTGTACATGTGTCCTGGATACTGTACAGTACATGTTTCCAATTGACAGCTTCACTTACAGTACTGTTATTTTTTTCCCACAGTACCACCACCACCACCACCTGCTGCGCTGCCAGGTATTGTGTAACGAGAATTCTGGTGCTACTGTCATCGTTGTTACACTACTGTACATGTGTCCTGGATACTGTGCAGTACATGTTTCCAATTGACAGCTTCACTTACAGTACTGTTATTTTTTTTCCCACAGTACCACCACCACCACCACCACCACCACCACCTGCTGCTGCGCTGCCAGGTATTGTGTAACGAGAATTCTGGTGCTACTGTCATCGTTGTTACACTACTGTACATGTGTCCTGGATACTGTACAGTACATGTTTCCAATTGACAGCTTCACTTACAGTACTGTTATTTTTTTTCCCACAGTACCACCACCACCACCACCTGCTGCGCTGCCAGGTATTGTGTAACGAGAATTCTGGTGCTACTGTCATCGTTGTTACACTACTGTACTTGTGTCCTGGATACTGTACAGTACATGTTTCCAATTGACAGCTTCACTTACAGTACTGTTATTTTTTTTCCCACAGTACCACCACCACCACCACCTGCTGCGCTGCCAGGTATTGTGTAACGAGAATTCTGGTGCTACTGTCATCGTTGTTACACTACTGTACATGTGTCCTGGATACTGTACAGTACATGTTTCCAATTGACAGCTTCACTTACAGTACTGTTATTTTTTTTCCCACAGTACCACCACCACCACCACCTGCTGCGCTGCCAGGTATTGTGTAACGAGAATTCTGGTGCTACTGTCATCGTTGTTACACTACTGTACATGTGTCCTTGATACTGTACAGTACATGTTTCCAATTGACAGCTTCACTTACAGTACTGTTATTTTTTTTCCCACAGTACCAACACCACCACCACCACCACCACCTGCTGCTGCATCCGAGAGCTCCGGAAGTGGTAATAATTACTTTTTGTTACAGTCACACTAGTTTCCTACAGTATTACTGTAATTTTTGTATTTTACAATACTTGTCATCTTTTACACACAGACCGCCTCGTAATTGATACAGAGGAGGAGCTCATTCCCATTGATTCGGGGGAAGAGGAGCCAGATTATAGTAAGTACAGTAGGATTTTCTCAAGCCCATTCTTAAAAGTATTGACCAAGTCCACTTTTATTACTTTTCAGGCAGGGAATTCCAAACATGCACTGTACAGTATTTCCCTCACTGTGAAGACCCCTTTTCGCCTCTGTGCGAAATCGCCTCTACTTCAACAAGAGTTACTGTGCACGTGTCCTCTGTGTCCATCTTATCAAAAACCGTTCCTGTGTATTGTCCCCTTACTGTACTGTATACAGTATATTTGTAAAGGTTAATCATGTCCCCTCTTAATCTCCTCTTTTCCAATGTAAACATGCCTAGCCTGCCTTTCCTTGTATTCCATCTTCTCAATCCACTTCATCACTTTGGTCGCCCGCCTCTAAACCTTTTGTAGTTCCACGATATCCATTTTGTATTATGGTGCCCAAAATTGTGCATCCGACCCACCCTCCACTAGCCTAACCCTCCAATCATACTCTGAATCCACACTCTGCATTCTGAATGTCGGGATCCAGACAGCAGGTCTTTTAAATACAGTACTGTATGTCCCCTACCGCTGGACAGTCATTCTGCTCCTACTGTATTATGAATATATCTCTGCCTCCTGTAGCACTGTACTACTGTGCAATTTTGTAGTAACTGTACTCTACTGTATTTTGTTTATAATATTTTTTTATTTTCAACTCAGTAATTATTGACAGTGAGGATGAAAAACCCTCTCCCCAACTTGGTAAGTAAACTGCAGTATTGTACTGTACTGTACATTGTGTTAAACCAATGGGTTGGGTTTGCGTGACCAGCAGTCAGGATTCTAGCGGTCAGGTGACCGACAGTGGCATCCTGATTGCAGCAATCCCAACAGGGTGAGGTACGGTATCCTAACCCTCCTCCACTACCCCCTGATTCTGGCCTCGACATTCTCGTCTCTGTGTGCGAAATTTACTCTCCTCCTCCAATTCCTGACTGAATTTTTGCTTTACTGTATTCAACACAGAATACAAAAGTATATTTCATGGATTTTTTGCTTTCACAGGCCCTACACTGTCACAGGCGGTGGCGGAGGAGGAGGAGGAGGACCAGGACTCTCTGTCCCTCACCACACTGCACCCATTAAGTAAGTCCAGTCCGGTACATCGTGCCTCTGTAGAGCCAGTTTGAGCAAGGAGAGATTGATTGCTTCTTTTTTTGGTGGGGGCCCAAACCAACCAGTCATTTCAGCCACAGTCGTGTGGCAGACCCTGTTTATATAACATAAGGGTGGTTGGGAGGGCCCAATCACAATTCCATCTTGCACCTCTTTTTTTATTTATTTTTTTATTTATTTATCTTTGCATCATGTGATGTTTGGGGAAAATTGTTATAAGGTTTGATGTAAAAAAAAGGTTAAAAAAAAGAGGCAGATTAGATGGGCAAAGTGGTTCTTACAGTATTTGTCATCAAATTCTATGTTTCTGTATGCAGACCCTCCAACATGACCCGCCGCACTGCTCTGTTTCTAGACTTCCCTCTTAATTTATGATTTCCATCACCTGTGTTGAACTAGTTATATGATAAGAAAGCTGTTTCTTCACAGGTGATGGCAATAATAAATTAAGAGGGAAGTCCAGAACCAGAGCATTTTGTACCATGTTGGAGGGTATGTGTATTTCCTGGAATTAACCTTTTTTTTTTTTCACATTAATGTTTTTTTTCACAGGCCCTACACTGGAACAGGCCACGGAGGAGGAGGAGGATGATGATGATGCTGCTGCATTTAGTGGTAAGAATTATTACTGACATTGATCTGATGCCATCAGAGTAGCACTTTTCATCAGATTTTTCTGGCAAATGCGTAGAAATCGGATGAAAATTGTTTTTGTTTGAACTGGTGATATTGCCCATACAGTAGCAACCGATCACATCCCACATTAACATTTACAGTATCTAGTTACACTTACAGACGATAATACAGTACAGTAGGTAATATTTGATTGGTTGCTACTGTATGGACAACATCCTGTTCTAAAAAAAACACCCATCTTACTCAATTTCTCTCTCTCTCTCTCTCTCACCCCTTGTCACTGTCTCTCCATTCATCTCTCTAGATACTGTCAGTGATGAATTTCCCATTAGGCACGAGAGGCACGTACTGTACCTAGTGGCGGCATCTGTTTGGGGGCCTCAGTTGGATGCTTACAGTATGCTAATACTGTCATCCCAAAAATTACCACTACAGTAACTGCTAAATATTTTAAGTGTACTGTACAATATGCACATACAGTACTGTACAGTATACATAATTCAAAAGAAAAAAGAGTTGCTACTGTACCTTATTCTAGTCATAATCACCGGCATACGGGTCACTCACAAATTTTCTGATGGTCTCGGTGGGGTCCCTTGGAATCACCATGCCTGTCACAAGCATACCTTTTTTTACCCACCTGACACTGGGCCTGGAAACTAGTGTACTATTACTATACTTTTTACTGTATACTGTATCTTATAATATTCTTCTCTTTTACCCACAGACGACGAGCCAGAATACATTTTTGGTAAATATACTGTACAGTAGCAATAGTTGGTACTGTAATTACAGTATTTTTTTTTCTCCAACATTATTTTAAGTCAAACTGATATGACTAACTGTACTGTATTATCTTTTTACAGTCCGTCGCCAACCAGTGGAGGAGACACCTGGTAATAAAATAGAAATACATAATGCACTGTACTGTATTCTAACTTACTGTAACATGTATAACACTGAGCTGATCATCTTCACACCCTCTGACATAACCTTACAGTACAAACTGTACTTTCTCTCCTTTTTCACCCTCTTCACTCCACAAATGCATGCTGCGTTTCCTGACTACTGATATAATAGTGTGTAGAGCGTAGCGAGGCACCGTGCCCACCGCGTGGCGAGCGAAGCAAGCATGCAAGGGGCTGCTTTCCGCTCGCCGCCCCTGTCGGGATTGTGTGGTCGGGATTCCGGCGTCTGTATTTTGACTGCCGGGATCCCGTCCAGCGGGATTACGTACTGATCTCCAGTCTGAGCCTGCCCTAGGCATAGGCATACTTGCCAAATGCCCAGGGGCACAAGCAGCTTCTGCTGATTAATATGATATGCAGCATGCCTACAGTATATTCTGTGCATACAAAATGCATTACTAATGTGCAGCATTATGTGTATACAGTACTTTGTTGTGTAACATATACTGTAGCAAGGGCACTACTGTGTGGTCTAATGTGAACAAAGAGCAATATGATGTGATGCAATGTGAATAAGTGGGAATACTTTGAGGAGTAATGTGGTACTATCATATGATGTAACGAGAAAAAGAGACACTATTGCATGATATGTTGTGAATAAAGTTGCAGTACTGTGTGGCGTCATTTCAGATTGGGGAATTACTGTGTGGCCTTGCCCCTTCCCAGCAAGAACATGCACCGTTTTGGGATGCACACCGAATGTGCACACTGTTGCTATTTTAAACATACAGTACAGTAAGTTGGAGGAGCACCAAAATGACGACTGCTATGGTTGAGGGGTGATGGTGCTGGGAAAGGGGTACAGGCTCAGAGGCGGAAATAGCATCTGTGCAAGGGGGCAGCATCCAAAAACTTGACTAGGGAATCATATTATTTATGGCTGGCTCTGAGTACAGTCCACTATTATGGATAGTACTCCCTACAACACCACCTACAGTACTGTAACCCTCTTTTTTCTGAAGCGGTCATGAAATGTCATGACTGCTAATACATACAGTAAATGTCTACAGTATTTGTACTGTGGTGTTTAATTCCTTTGACAATTTGTTTATGACCTATTGAAGCTAAACTCTTGTACAGTACTTTATATTTTGAATACCAGCAATACAGTATAATACTGTACCTACAGTATACAGTAATAATTGTTTACTATTTGAATGTGACTAAATGTTTTTTTTTCTCCAATATAGTGCCAATTATTTATGGGGGCCCCAGACAGGGGCAAGATAGGTGGGCTGGCCCAGAAGCGGGCAGGCAGCAGCCCACTTATACAAGAGGTAAACTAAAGCAATGTTTAAATTACCTCGACAGCATACAGTAGTGTTTGATTTACTGTACTGACAATACAGTACTGTACATTGTAAATAACAATATTGTCTAATATAGAGTAAAGTACAGTACTGTATTGCCATTACTACACTGTAAAGTATTCAGTATTTGTTTTGTAATACTGTCCTTTTTTTCCCACAGAACAGTTGCAGCGTGCCATCCAGCTCCAGCGGGTGGTGGTCCACCTCCTAGTGGACCACTATTTTAATATTTTATTAAGTTTTATTTAATTTTATTTAATAAAAATTTTTGTTCTTGTACTCCATTGTATAGTATCTTTTTCTACTGTATAAGATAGGCATACTGTACACCATACAATTATCTGGCAGATAATCTGCAAGATCTGGCTGTTTGTAATGAAATTCTCTCCTAATTTAGCTGTGGTGTACAGTACCTCCTGAGTGTGCTGGGGTGCTTTCTGGCCAGTTTGGGGTGATTTGGAGCAAGTTTGGTCGGCCATCTTGCCGACATGTGCTGTCGACTGTTTGGCAAACATGTGTTTTCACTCCAGCATGTGTGTGTCAGGCATTTTGTGTGTGTCAGGCATTTTGTGTGTGTCAGGCATTTTGTGTGTGTCAGCCATTTTATGTGTGTCAGCCATTGCTGTGTGGTTCCACAATTGTTAGCGTGTCAAAGTGCTGACCACTGACACCACTATTTCACTTTGTACCGCATGCCTTTTGTGGAACCACACAGCCCAGCATGACTTATTGCTGGGCTGTGTGGTTCCACAAATTTTCTTGGAAAACAAATGAACATGAGTGTCTTTACTTTAATACTTTTTTTTTTTTTTTTCCCCACAGATATCTACTGTATATACACAAGAAAAGAATGTAACGAAGAACAAACTACTTTTTTGTTTTAATTAACTTTCAAACTTTATTTAAAAAAAAAAACACCTTTTTTTTCTTCAATAAACTTTTAAAAATAGAAGTTTCCTGTGGTTTTTATTAAAATATGAAATGCAAGATGCCTAACCAAGTTGTTTTACATACAGTATACCACTCTTAATTGAATTCCATCATACAGTAGTACTAATTTATACAGTACAGGAAGTTGGGAATACAAACATTGGAAACCACGTCATGTTTATTTTAAGAAACACTTTATTTACGGACAAAGTCATTTGGAACATGTAACATCACACATACTGTACTGTATTGTAATAAAGCCAACATCACACATACTGTACGGTACTTTAATCAAAAGGTAACAGCACAAATACAGTAACAATATCAACTTTAACATTTTTATAATTTATTTTTTTGTGGTGGTGGTGCGGGGTAATGGTTTTTGTACTTTATTTTTAGGTTTTGCTTTTTGGAATTATTTTTCGTTTTTGTCTTTTGCTTTTTAACACTGTCGCATACGGACACCAGAATAGAGAACTGACAACAGCAGCCCCTGGATGGAAACGCAGCCCAAGGCCCCAGATGGACACAGCACAATGGACTCGGCTGCTACTGGATAGATACAGCAGCGCCGAAAAAATCAACAGGAATAAAAGGGGCAACTTGTAACAGGCCCTTACATTACCAGGAATGTGGTGAGCCAAGTTCATGCACTCCCCTTTGAGTAACCGAGCTGCTCCAAGTGGATTCAGCACAGTGCATGCAGCCCCAGAAAATGTACAGGTAATACAGGTACATTGACACAATTTTTTAACTTCAGCTGTGTGAAGCTGATGTGCAGAAGCTAGGAGTTAGGTAATGATCTGGTTTCATCATAGTCGAGCTTCCAAGTCATTTTCCTCTTCGTTCTCAGCACAGAGTTTATGGTATCCCTTATCTTCCTCTTTTCTGGATCACCAATCCTCACGCGGCGTTCACACCTAGCCATGATGTCATGTACCAGATTTTTGGGCAGCGGAAGTTTGCCCTTGGAACCATCAAAGTTCACACGATTGGCCCACGTCAAGTATTTGTCGTACCGTACATGGTGCTGGAACAGAGAATATGCATATTTCTGAATATGTCCATTTGAAGCTCTGTACAGATGGTCGTCCAGGGAAGTTGAGATGACAGCCAGGGCAATATTGTTCAGAGAGCCTCCGAATGTATTGCGAAGTGGCCTGTGAGCAGGTGTGCTGGTCATCATTGGTGTTCCTGGCAACAGCACACTTGAATCCAGGCCTCTGCGGTCGTCCAGCCCTCTGCGGTCCTCCAGGCCTCCTCTGCGGTCCTCCAGGCCTCCTCTGCGGTCCTCCAGGTCTCTTCTGCGGTCCTCCAGGTCTCTTCTGCGGTCCTCCAGGCCTCCTCTGCGTTCGCCCAAGTCGCTGACTTCGTCCAGTCCGCTGCTGTGGTCCAGGCCTCTGCGGTCCTCCAGGCCTCCTCTGCGGTCCTCCAGGCCTCCTCTGCGGTCCTCCAGGCCTCCTCTGCGGTCCTCCAGGCCTCCTCTGCGGTCCTCCAGGCCTCCTCTGCGGTCCTCCAGGCCTCCTCTGCGTTCGCCCAGGCCTCCTCTGCGTTCGCCCAAGTCGCTGACTTCGTCCAGTCCGCTGCTGTGGTCCAGGCCTCTGCGGTCCTCCAGGCCTCCTCTGCGGTCCTCCAGGCCTCCTCTGCGGTCCTCCAGGCCTCCTCTGCGGTCCTCCAGGCCTCCTCTGCGGTCCTCCAGGCCTCCTCTGCGGTCCTCCAGGCCTCCTCTGCGGTCCTCCAGGCCTCCTCTGCGTTCGCCCAGGCCTCCTCTGCGTTCGCCCAAGTCGCTGACTTCGTCCAGTCCGCTGCTGTGGTCCAGGCCTCTGCGGTCCTCCAGGCCTCCTCTGCGGTCCTCCAGGCCTCCTCTGCGGTCCTCCAGGCCTCCTCTGCGGTCCTCCAGGCATCCTCTGCGGTCCTCCAGGCCTCCTCTGCGGTCCTCCAGGCCTCCTCTGCGGTCCTCCAGGCCTCCTCTGCGGTCCTCCAGGCCTCCTCTGCGGTCCTCCAGGTCTCTTCTGCGGTCCTCCAGGCCTCCTCTGCGTTCGCCCAAGTCGCTGACTTCGTCCAGTCCGCTGCTGTGGTCCAGGCCTCTGCGGTCCTCCAGGCCTCCTCTGCGGTCCTCCAGGCCTCCTCTGCGGTCCTCCAGGCCTCCTCTGCGGTCCTCCAGGCCTCCTCTGCGGTCCTCCAGGCCTCCTCTGCGGTCCTCCATGTTTCCTCTGCGGTCCTCCAGGTCTCTTCTGCGGTCCTCCAGGCCTCCTCTGCGTTCGCCCAAGTCGCTGACTTCGTCCAGGCCTCTGCGGTCCTCCAGGTCTCTTCTGCGGTCCTCCAGGCCTCCTCTGCGGTCCTCCATGCCGCTGACTTCGTCCAGTCCGCTGCGGTCGTCCAGGCCTCCTCTGCGGTCCTCCATGCCGCTGACTTCGTCCAGTCCGCTGCGGTCGTCCAGGTCTCTTCTGCGGTCCTCCAGGCCTCCTCTGCGGTCGTCCAGCCCTCTGCGGTCCTCCAGGCCTCCTCTGCGGTCCTCCAGGCCTCCTCTGCGGTCCTCCAGGTCTCTTCTGCGGTCCTCCTGGTCTCTTCTGCGGTCCTCCAGGTCTCTTCTGCGGTCCTCCAGGCCTCCTCTGCGGTCGTCCAAGTCGCTGACTTCGTCCAGTCCGCTGCTGTGGTCCAGGCCTCTGCGGTCCTCCAGGCCTCCTCTGCGGTCCTCCAGGCCTCCTCTGCGGTCCTCCATGCCGCTGACGTCGTCCAGGCCTCCTCTGCGGTCGTCCAGCCCTCTGCGGTCCTCCAGACCTCCTCTGCGGTCCTCCAGGCCTCCTCTGCGGTCCTCCAGGTCTCTTCTGCGGTCCTCCTGGTCTCTTCTGCGGTCCTCCAGGTCTCTTCTGCGGTCCTCCAGGCCTCCTCTGCGGTCGTCCAAGTCGCTGACTTCGTCCAGTCCGCTGCTGTGGTCCAGGCCTCTGCGGTCCTCCAGGCCTCCTCTGCGGTCCTCCAGGCCTCCTCTGCGGTCCTCCAGGCCTCCTCTGCGGTCCTCCAGGCCTCCTCTGCGGTCCTCCATGCCGCTGACGTCGTCCAGGCCTCCTCTGCGGTCGTCCAGGCCTCCTCTGCGGTCCTCCAGGCCTCGGTCGTCCAGGCCGCTGACTTGAACCGCTTGGTGGTGTGTTGCAATGATGGTGCGGCAAACTCCAACTTGCCATTCTTCCCTCGTTTGTTCAATGACTTTCTTCATGGCTTCTACCATCTGTTCCTTTATGCCTTCTTTAAGGCCAGCCACATCGGTCTGCAGCTGATTGACCTGTCCACCAACTTCTGACTCCATATTGGTCACCTTACTGAGTAGCTCCTTTAGTAAAACAGGACAGGTACACTGGCAGTCCTGCACTTTGGTGTTCACATCTGTGAAATGCAACCTTCTTCGTGGTGAATGTGTCATGTCTTCTTGTCCAGGGGTGGCTACATGGTCCAAAAAAGAAGCTTCCTGATGCAGCGTGTTTGTCACGTCCTCTAGCACCGGTATTTCCAGATTCATTGGCTGAACACTGTGATCTGCAGGAGATGGAACAATTACATCATTTGCCACACCACATATCATCTCCAACGTATTATTCTTTGCCTTGGCATTTTTTCGTGGTTTCACCACATTTTCTTTCTGAGCCGCCTTGGCAGTTTTCTTCTTCTTTTGTGGGACTAATGCAGCAAGTTTCTGTGCCACTGATGGGTGGGTTTTGGCACTCCCGTAAAATCTGGTAGTCTGCATTCTTTGTCTTTTGTCTAAAAATATAAAAACCACAATAAGAAAACATGTAAAGCACAGCATGCTAAAAATAGCAAACAACTGTACATTTTCAAATAAAGTGCACAACAGTAAAGTGCAAATACAGTACTGTACAGTATTTGCCTTTTTTCCCTGTGCCTCCCAACAAGAACCTCTGCAGGAGGGACAGAATGCTCTGTTACGGACTTCAGTTTAAATATACAGTATGATTACCATCACCTGTGCGAACAACTATACTGTACAGTAGTTACTGTATTTGATAAGATAGGTGTTTCACCACAAGTGATAGCAATCATTCAGTACTACTGCACATACCTGTAGTACACCGGGATAAGCAAGGTCTATGTACATTACGTTATACCGAGCTGGATCGCTTAGCAACCTGACAAAATGCATCATTTGTGTATTTGTCTTTTTTCGTCTGATATCTAATAAAAGTAACGTTTTATCTTTATAATTACATTCTCAAATATTCAACCTTCATTAATGAATTAATTCATATAAAGTGTGCCCCAGAGAGACATATAAAAACAGTATTTCTTTTGCGTCTTTGCAAAAAAAAACATTCAATAGTTTTCTCTGAACTAATGTCCAGGAGCACCGCCAACTTCGTTCTATCCCAAAAGCCAGGCAGGCAAAGCGGTAGTTTTATGTTGGTCATTAATTTTGCCTTTTTTGGTACAAAAATTGGTTAAAAATTGTTAACATCTATTTACAATCTGGTCCTGTGCAGATTCCAAAACCCCAACCCACTACCACTCCTAGATGGGCCAGGTGTTTGTGTCGGCCACTTGTGTCGCTTAGCTTAGTCACACAGCGACCTTGGTGCGCCTCTTTTTTTCTTTGCATCATGTGCTGTTTGGGGACAATTTTTTTGAAGTGCCATCCTGCCTGACACTGCAGTGCTACTCCTAGATGGGCCAGGTGTTTGTGTCGGCCACTTGTGTCGCTTAGCTTAGTCACACAGCGACCTTGGTGCGCCTCTTTTTTTCTTTGCATCATGTGCTGTTTGGAGACTATTTTTTTGAAGTGCCATCCTGCCTGACACTGCAGTGCCACTCCTAGATGGGCCAGGTGTTTGTGTTGGCCACTTGTGTCGCTTAGCTTAGCCATCCAGCGACCTTGGTGCGCCTCTTTTTTTCTTTGCATCATGTGCTGTTTGGGGACAATTTTTTTGAAGTGCCATCCTGCCTGACACTGCAGTGCCACTCCTAGATGGGCCAGGTGTTTGTGTCGGCCACTTGTGTCGCATCCAGCGACCTCGGTGCAAATTTTAGGACTAAAAATAATATTGTGAGGTGTGAGGTGTTCAGAATAGACTGGAAATGAGTGGAAATTATGGTTATTGAGGTTAATAAAACTATGGGATCAAAATGACCCCCAAATTCTATGATTTAAGCTGTTTTTTTAGGGTTTTTTTGTAAAAAACACCCAAATCTAAAACACACCCGAATCCGACAAAAAAATTTCGGTGAGGTTTTGCCAAAATACGTCCGAATCCAAAACACGGCCGCGGAACCGAATCCAAAACCAAAACACAAAACCCGAAAAATGTCCGGTGCACATCACTAACACACATACACATATTTGAAATAAGGAAAGCGTGTCAAAAAAGGAATGTGGCCTTGTGGGGAAGGGGCATGGCCATACAATAGTACTTCCAAATCAAATTATGCCACACAGTATCACATTACACCGCACAATAGTGTCCATTACAGCACACGGTAGTGTCTCTTATTCACGTTACGCCACACAGTCATACCCCTATAGAAAACAGTCTATTCAGGTCATTTGGGGAATGTAAATAGAAAATAGAAATGTGGACTTGTGCTAATAAATATATTTATAATTTTATATGGGGAATGCGGTCAAACCACATTTGCCATAAGTATATCTGATCATGCCCATAGGCACACACATATACACTTACTTATATAGTCACACACAAAACACATACATATGATATACAGTACAGCCACAAATGCAGTATATACAAATACAGTCACATACATACATAGTTACACACTTATTCACATACATAGTCACACACTAATACACACAAAAATACAGTAGATACTTATACACATACATAGTCACACACATACATAAATTCAGTCACAGACACACATACAGACAGACTATATAGTGTTCCCACCCCCCACATTACAGACAGGGTTCACTGCATGTACTTTAGTAGCTCATTGTCCTCTCTCTCTGTCCTCCATGCTGCTGTGCTGACTGGCAGTGAGTGCCGTGTAGCCCCACCCCCGTGCTTCCACTCAGTCCACTGCCCTAGCCCAATGCAGGGCAGTGCAGTCCTGTGCGTCAACAAACCCATCCCCTCCCCATAATCCGGCTCTGACTTACCTGGTGACTGTCTGTCACTACCGGCGCCAGTGTCCAGCGGCACAGCTCCGCAAGAGTGATTAACCAGGCTCAAAGTAAACTACAGCTCCTATCAGCCCTTGGGCTGCTGGGAGCTGTAGTTTATGTTGAGTCTGATTACAAGTGAGGTGCAGTACGCTGCTGCCGGACACTGGTGCCAGCACTAACAGACAGTTACCAAGTCTGACAATACTACTTGGTTCTAGCCCCTGGCCATGGATGGCACTGCCAGATGGCGCCCCCTCCTTGCCTGGTGCCCCTGGCAAGTGCCATCCTGGCCAATAGGTAGATACACCAATGCATCCTCCCTTATACGTCACCTACGGCACATTCATCATAAGTGGGTAAGAGCGTAAGCATTCCACTGACACCTAAATCCCTTCTTCCGCCTGTACCCAAGATCCTGCAAGCCACACCACCAACTCCCTCAACGTCAACTTCCTCCTCAGTCAGGAACGTCAGTAGTCCTGCAGGCCATGTCACTGTCAAGACTGAGGAGTCCTCTCCTAACCAGGATTCCTCCGGAGGATCCTTGAGTGTAACGCCTACTGCTGCTGGCGCTGCTGTTGTTGCTGCTGGGAGTCGATCGTCATCCCAGAGGGGAAGTCGGAAGACCACTTGTACTACTTCCAGTAAGCAATTGACTGTCCAACAGTCCTTTGTGAGGAAGATGAAATATGACTTCAGAGGATGGAGGAGCAGCAAAAGACCATTAAAGCCTATACATCCACCTACGATATAGGCAAAGGAGGGGGAATGCACCTGACTCAAGCACAGTGGAGGTAGAGTGTTTGAAGAAAAAAAGAGAAGGAATTCTGTATTGTCGACGCACTGGAAGAAACGAATTCTAAAATATAACCTTTATTAGATATGTATTAAGATATGATTATGATTGAATCATTTTCCCAAACTACAGTGAAACATAGAATTAAAATCACAGACAAACAGGTAAGTGAATCTAAACAAAGAATTGGAAATTTGTGAATAAAGATTTTAAAAAGCGTGTCCACGTGTATTTATAAGTGTATCCTTATAATCTGGGTTACTATATTGGTATAAATACCATCAGCATTCCTACATCCATCCAGTATTATACGACTACTATAAGTATCTATAGTGTCGATACATACATATAATGTCGACCACTATCAGTATCTATAGTGTCGGTATTCACTACTTTGAGTTCAGGGACTTGGGGATCATATATAATATATGAAATTTTCAAATAATGGTTACTCTGTTTAATTAACAGTTGGGGTGACTATGGGTCATCTATAAATACATTCCCAGGTCTAATTCCCCCTGAAGTTAAATCTCCATGTATTAAGAGCCTCTCACACCGGCTATCAATATTATTAGAGTATCTATTTATGCATGGGGACACGTTGCTTTAAGGGGTATAGCAATCCCTCCTTGCATCGAAAGCAACTGCCATATACAGTAATGTTATTCAATTATGTGATATCCAACTCTGTTGCACAAATTTCGGAGATACTGCTTATGTTAGGGGTGTAGCAACCCAGTTATATTCCAAAGCAGGCCGTTTATAATACGGTTTATTTCTAATGCGTCAGTTGTTATGCATACCCTCAGTTGCCATAGTTTGTCTCCTGTCTATAGTGCCAGAGTGAGTTCGCCTAATCACTGTTATGCCTGTTAAAGGAAAATTCCTAATTTTATTGGCCAACAGTGCAAGTCTAATACTGTTGATACTGTATAGCGGTCTCAATTTTTAATTAAAAATGATCCGCATGCATAATACTCTCGAGTAACAATAAGGAATAGTTCCTATTTACCAGTGTGAATCAAAATAAAAAGTTGCAGAGTAAACCATATACATATTTAATGGACCCCAATTTCATTGGACTCAGAGTAATATATATTTTATTTCAGGTATTTGTTATTGGATGGAATTTTATATTCAAATTTACAATATTCCCCAGAATATAAGGTATCTGTTTTGGCTGATAGTTATTGCATAATAATACATTTAATATACATTGATAGGATTTGTGAGCTTCTCACACACTGCTAATGATTACTTCAAGTTACTGTGTTTATCTGTTGATATAACTGACTACTTTGCTACAGTATATGACACTTAATACGTCTTATTCAGAGCATGCAGCTGCTATGCTCCTGAATGTTACCAATTGTTGCAATGTAATAATTGATACTGTTTCAATTGCAGCCACACTGTTGCCTGTATAAATTGCAGTGGTGTGAAAATGCCTTAATATTCACAGTGCTTTAATATGTGCAGTTGCAAATATAGGATCCAAAGTGACACAGACTACTTGGCCAGTAATAATAATACTGTTTCAATTACAGCCACACTATTGCCTGTATATATTATAGTAGGGTGAAAGCACCTCAATATTCACAGTGCTTTTAATATGTATAGTTGCAAATACAGGATCCAAAGTGACACAGACTACTTGGCCAGTAATTACTTACTACCTGTGTTTATATGTTAACTTTGGATATGACTGACTCCTTTGCTACAATGTATAACATTTGATATATCTTATTCAGAGCATGCAGCTGCTATGCTCCTGAATGTCACCAATTGTTACAATGTAATAATTAATGCTATTTCTCTTACAGCCACACTATTGTCTAATATGTTGCAGTGGTGTAAAGGGCACCTGGATATTCACAGTGCTTTAATATATAGAGCTACAAATGCACATTCTGAAGTCTGTGTTATAACTCTGACTGTCTTAAATCATCACAGTCTATATAGACAGATCTATTGTGACACACAGACATCGACATATGTGGCTAGGCTTCTGTAGCTTATTTTTCACTAAACTATCAGCTAACATGTCAAATTAATTCATATATTTGCATCATAGCTTAAACACTAAAAACCGCGTAAACACGCTGTGCCCTACACGCGTGTTTCACTGCACTTATGGCAGCTCCCTGACGAAGCTGCCATAAGTGCAGTGAAACACGCATGTAGGGCACAGCGTGTCCACACGCTTTTTAGTGTTTAAGCTATGATGCAAATATATGAATTAATTTGACATGTTAGCTGATAGTTTAGTGATAGGAAAACAATAGATTAGGGAAAAGGGGGACTGAGAATCCTCTGCACCAGACTATTCTCAAATAGGTAATATTGCTCAATATGATTCCCCAATTTATATATCATACATTAATTCACAAAGCTTTTTAGGGGGTGCCACCAGAGACAAAAAAGTTGAAACGAAACAGTAGAGAGGAAAGGATTGTCTCTTTGTTGGCGCACTTTAGAAAGATAGGTAAGTATAATTAAAATGTAACTTTTATTAACATGCAGTTAAAATCGCCCAATGGTGTGAAAAATTATAAGACAAACAATTACAAACCATACGAATAAAAAGATTAATATTAAATACACTTATGTGTCTTTATTTATAAAGTTATTGTGTGTGTATGATTATTTCCAAAAACCACCTTAATAAATTTACTTGAATTAAGTCCCTGTTTAGGGTTATCTAATCATATAAGGTGTGTTAAGATACAATAGATCTGTCACTAATCCCATAAATGATACAGTGTGGTTGTATTATCAAACCCTCATGTAATTAAAATGGGGTTAAATGTTTTATAGTCAATGAGCAGACATACAGTGTTCTTTTTCTCTCTGTGTTAAATGTCTTTAATCGGTCTTAGAATGTTGACAGGAAATTCTGTCATGAAATTGCTACTGATAATTCACATTTCTTATGATGTAGCTTTTATAGTGTTTTAGCTCACTTTCAAAGCCACTATTCTGTTGCCGATACCAGGATTGCAACTATAGTTGCAGATATGCAGGGAATGGGGGGAAGGGGATATGTTCTGCACCAGCTATTGAATTCTAAATATTTGTAAGAAGAGGCCCCAATAAATGTCCATCAGTTACATTAAGTATTAATTGTAGGACGTTCGGGGGTGCTACCAGAGACAAGTAATGTTATGCGGGAAAAGGAGAAGAGAAAAGAGAAAGGTGAGAAAAACACACCTTATATGATTAGATAACCCTAAACAGGGACTTAATTCAAGTAAATTTATTAAGGTGGTTTTTGGAAATGATCATACACACACAATAACTTTATAAATAAAGACACATACGTGTATTTATTATTAATCTTTTTATTCGTATGGTTTGTAATTGTTTGTCTTATAATTTTTCACACCATTGGGCGATTTTAACTGCATGTTAATAAAAGTTAAATTTTAATTATACTTACCTTTCTTTCTAAAGTGCGCCAACAAAGAGACAATCCTTTCCTCTCTACTGTTTCGTTAGTGATAGGAAAAATAAGCTACAGAAGACTAGCCACATATGTCGATGTGTGTCACACTAAATCTGTCTATATAGACTGTGATGATTTAAGACAGTCAGAGTTATAACACAGACTTCAGAATGTGCATTTGTAGCTCTATATATTAAAGCACTGTGAATATCCAGGTGCCCTTTACACCACTGCAACATATTAGACAATAGTGTGGCTGTAAGAGAAATAGCATTAATTATTACATTGTAACAATTGGTGACATTCAGGAGCATAGCAGCTGCATGCTCTGAATAAGATATAGTTATACATTGTAGCAAAGGAGTCAGTCATATCCAAAGTTAACATATAAACACAGGTAGTAAGTAATTACTGGCCTAGTAGTCTGTGTCACTTTGGATCCTGTATTTGCAACTATACATATTAAAAGCACTGTGAATATTGAGGTGCTTTCACACTACTATAATATATACAGGCAATAGTGTGGCTGTAATTGAAACAGTATTATTATTACTGGCCAAGTAGTCTGTGTCACTTTGGATCCTATATTTGCAACTGCACATATTAAAGCACTGTGAAGCACTGTGAATATTAAGGCATTTTCACACCACTGCAATATATACAGGCAACAGTGTGGCTGCAATTGTAACAGTATCAATTATTACATTGCAACAATTGGTAACATTCAGGAGCATAGCAGCTGCATGCTCTGAGTAAGAGTATTAAGTGTCATATACTGTAGCAAAGTAGTCAGTGTGTGAGAAGCTCGCAAATCCTATCAATGTATATTAAATGTATTATTATGCAATAACTACCAGCCAAAACAGATACCTTATATTCTGGGGAATATTGTAAATTTTAATATAAAATTCCATCCAAAAACAAATACCTGAAATAAAATATATATTACTCTGAGTCCAATGAAATTGGGGTCCATTAAATATGTATATGGGTTACTCTGCAACTTTTTATTTTGATTGACACTGGTAAATAGGAACTATTCCTTATTGTTACTCGAGAGTATTATGCATGCGGATCATTTTTAATTAAAAATTGAGACCGCTATACAGTATCAACAGTATTAGACTTGCACTGTTGGCCAATAAAATTAGGAATTTTCCTTTAACAGGCATAACAGTGATTAGGCGAACTCACTCTGGCACTATAGACAGGAGACAAACTATGGCAACTGAGGGTATGCATAACAACTGACGCATTAGAAATAAACCGTATTATAAACGGCCTGCTTTGGAATATAACTGGGTTGCTACACCCCTAACATAAGCAGTATCTCCGAAATTTGTGCAACAGAGTTGGATATCACATAATTGAATAACATTACTGTATATGGCAGTTGCTTTCGATGCAAGGAGGGATTGCTATACCCCTTAAAGCAACGTGTCCCCATGTATAAATAGATACTCTAATAATATTGATAGCCGGTGTGAGAGGCTCTTAATACATGGAGATTTAACTTCAGGGGGAATTAGACCTGGGAATGTATTTATAGATGACCCATAGTCACCCCAACTGTTAATTAAACAGAGTAACCTTTATTTGAAAATTTCATATATTATATATGATCCCCAAGTCCCTGAACTCAAAGTAGTGGATACCGACACTATAGATACTGATAGTGGTCGACATTATATGTATGTATCAACACTATAGATACTTATAGTAGTCGTATAATACTGGATGGATGTAGGAATGCTGATGGTATTTATACCAATATAGTAACCCAGATTATAAGGATACACTTATAAATACACGTGGACATGCTTTTTAAAATCTTTATTCACAAATTTCCAATTCTTTGTTTAGATTCACTTACCTGTTTGTCTGTGATTTTAATTCTATGTTTCACTGTAGTTTGGGAAAATGATTCAATCATAATCATATCTTAATACATATCTAATAAAGGTTATATTTTAGAATTAGTTTCTTCCAGTGCGTCGACAATACAGAATTCCTTCTCTTTTTTCTTCAAACACTCTAGTTCTGACATACTGTAGTTGACTGCACCCCCTAATTAAATCAACATGTGGTTAATATTAAATAGTGGTTTCTTATGAGTGAATGTATGGTGATGAATCACATACATTCACCCAGATTATTATAATATTGATTTCTGAGTGTGCAGATATCCAGCTTTTCAAGCACAGTGGAGAATGATTTCTGTCTTGTGCAAGGTTCTCCAACCATTCGAACTTGCCACACGTGAAGTCAGTTCAGACACTGCCAGCTTGAGTCACGTGAAGTCAGTTCAGACACTGCCAGCTTGAGTCAGGTCATTCCCCTTATCAGGCTGTTACAGAAGCAGCTAGAGAAATTGAAGGAGGAGCTAAGACGGAGCGATTCCGCAAAGTATGTGGGACTTGTGGATGGAGCCCTTCATTTGCTTTGCCAGGATTCAAGGGTGGTCAATCTGTTGAAATCAGAGCACTACATTATGGCCACCGTGCTCGATCCTAGGTTTAAAGCATACGTTGTTTCTCTCTTTCTGGCAGAGGTGCAAAGACCTGCTGGGGAGAAAATTGACAACTCAAGTGAAACGTGACCCGTCAACAGCTCCTCTTTCAATTTCTCCCACCACTGGGGCTGTAAGGAAAAGGATAAAATGTCCTATCCCACCCGCTGGTGGTGATGCAAGGCAGTCAGGAGCGAGTGCTGACATCTGGTCCGGACTGAAGGACCTGCAAACGATTACTGACATGTCTACTGTCACTGCATATGATTCTGTCACCATTGAAAGAATAGTGGAGGATTATATGAGTGACAGCATCCATGTAGGGACGTCAGACCTGTATGTATACTTGCAGGAAAAAGAGGCAATTTGGATGCTTTTGCACAAACAGGCTTTATTTTACCTAAGTTACCCCCCCTCCAGCGTGTACTCCGAAAGAGTGTTTAGTGCAGCCAGTAACCTTGTCAGCGATCGGCGTAGGAGGTTACTTCCACAAAATGTGGAGAAGATAATGTTCATTAAAATGAATTATAAATTCCTCCAGGAAGACCTTTACCAGCAATTGCCTCCAGAAAGTACAGAAGGACCTGTGATGGTGAATTCCAGTGGGGACGAATTAATACTCTGTGAGGAGGAGGATTGAAAGGGGTGAGGAATTGGAGGATGAGGTCGACATTTTACCTCTGTAAAGCCAGTTTGTGCAAGGAGCGATTGATTGCTACTTTTTTTGGTGGGGGCCAGGGGTGTCAGAACATTTTTAGGTGGGGGGGCAAGATATAATTTCAGTTTGGCACCCCTAAATCTCTAAATGTCGCCCCCTCTGTGTTATACCTCATAACAAATACGGAGAGAGAGATGGAGAGAGACACACACATGGAGAGAGACAAGAACAGAGATGGAGAGAGAGACACATGGAGAGAAACAATAAGAGAGAGATGGAGAGAGAGAGACCGGGAAAATGACACATGGAGAGAGAGAGAGAGATACATGTAGAGCGACATGGAGACAGAGAGAGAGAGGGGTATATTATCAGCAGCAGAATGTGAGGTGCCCAGGAGAGCAGTTACATGGAGGTCTCCAGGAGGAGGCTGTATTGTCTCTCCAGCTAGGCAGCGGGTCTGCAGAAGCTCTGGTGGGCTCCCAGACCATGGGCAGTGGTTGTGGCCATTGGGGTTAGTGGGGGAGGTTGGGGGGACGGAGGGGAGGAAAGGAAATGACAAGGCGGCTGATGCAGTACGGTGTGAGGCAGGGGTGTAAGTAGAACTTTGTGGTAGAAAAAATCTTGAATGGGCCCCCCTACCCCCGCCGTTGTCACTACAATACCCCTTAGGGGTGCAGGAGAGAGAGAGAGAGACAGAGACAAAGTGGGTATCAGGGGGAGAGAGAAAGAGAAGCGAGAAAGAGAGGGAGGTCAGGGAGAGAAAGATGAGAGGGAGAGTGTCAGGGAAAGAGTCAGTGAGTATCAGGGGTGAGGGAGAGACAGTGTCAGAGAGAGAGACAGAGACAATGTCAGGGGGAGAGAAAGATGGTGTCAGGGAGAGAGAGAGACTCAGAGAGAGAGAGAGAGAGAGAGACTGTTAGGGGGAGAGGGAGAGACAGTGTCAGGGAGTGAGAGAGGGAGAAAGAGATAGTGTCAAAGAGGGGGAGAGAGACAGACAGTGTCAGGGAGAGAGAGACAGTGCCAGGAAAAGAGATATACACAGCATAAGGGAGAGAGGGAGAGACAGTGTCACAGAGAGAGAGCCATGAAGAGAGTGAGGGAGCAGGGCTGGCAGCAGAAATTTGGGGGCCCAGTAAATGGATATCTCTGGGGCACCCATCAACCCCTCTCAATACACTTGCGCAAATATATATACTGTGTGTGTGTGTGTGTGTGTGTGTGTATATATATATACATATATATATATGTGTAGATATATATATATATATATATATAGATATATACAGGGCTGCCACCAGTAATTGTGAAGCCCGGGTCTGGCAAATTAGGCAGGGCATGCCCCCCCCTTCAACACACTTTTACAAAAAATATTTTAGGCGGATATTTTGGCCAAAAATTATCAAGCCAGATATGCCCCCAGTGCCACATATGCCCCCTGTGACAGATATACCCCCCAGGGCCAGATACAGAAATGCCCTCAGTGCCAGATATGCCCCCAGTGCCAGATACAGAAATGCCCCCAGTGCCAGATATGCCCCCAGTGCCAGGTACATATGTACACAGTGCCCCCCCTTCAGAGAATACCTTTTATATTATATTGCCAGCCCCAGGCGCCCTTCTCACAAGCACACAAACACAGACATACTTAATTTTCCGAATCCGTCCTGAGAGTCCTCTCTGCTCTCTCTCTCCCACGCTGTCTGCTGCTGGCCTCCGTCCTGTCCCTAGCTCTTCAGCACTGCGGATCCTCTTCACCCGATGCAGCGTGACGTCATGACGTTACGCTGCGCTGCATCCGGATTAAAAAAAACGTTATTAAATAGCAAGCTGCTGCTTGCTGATTAAGTTCGGCGGCGGCAGCAGGTGGGTGGGTTGGTCGGGCAGCTCGCGGTGATAGCTGGCCCGGCCCGCACTCAGCAGAAGGGGAGCGGCGGCGGCCGGTGGGATATGAAGGGTAGCCGCGTCAGTCTCACCAGTGGCGTCCGCCGCAGCCCGGGCCCTCCACTCTGTCAGAGTGGCCGGGCCCGGGACAACTGTACATAGGGCACCCCCTTGATGGCGGCCCTGGATATATATATATATATATATATATATATATATATGTATATATGTAAATATACACACACACACAGTATATGGGATACTGACACCGATATCCCGAACGCAAGTATAGTGGGCGGGTTAGGTGTAAGAGCCAGTCGGGGGGGTTGTGGTTAGGCTGTGGGAGGGGAGGGGAGGTTAGGGTTAGGCTGCAGGGAGGGAAGGTAAGAGTCAGGCACCACCGGTGGGGGGGCGGTTAGGTTTAGGCACTACGGGTGATGGGTTAGGCTGTGGGGACAAGGGGTTAGGATTAGGTAAAACCGGGGGGAGGTAAGAGTTAGGCACTAAGGGGGAGGTTAGGGTTAGGCTGTGGGAAGGGAGGGTTAGGGGAGAGGGGCTAGCTTACGGTATAAATATAAACCTGTTAGGAAGTTGTTCATGGCCATGTGTAGCATGGGGTTAAAGGGCCCATTTAGCAAAGTACATTTACGGCTATACAGGTTGAGTATCCCTTATCCAAAATACTTGGGACCAGAGGTATTTTGGATATCGGATTTTTCCGTATTTTGGAATAATTGCATACCATAATGAGATATCATGGTGATGGGACCTAAGTCTAAGCACAGAATGCATTTATGTTTCATATACACCTCATACACACAGCCTGAAGGTAATTTTAGCCAATATTTTTAATAACTTTGTGCATTAAACAAAGTGTGTCTACATTCACACAATTCATTTATGTTTCATATACACCTTATACACACAGCCTGAAGGTCATGTAATACAATATTTTTAATAATTTTGTGTATTAAACAAAGTTTGTGTACATTGAGCCATCAAAAAACAAAGGTTTCACTATCTCACTCTCACTCAAAAAAGTCCGTATTTCGGAATATTCCGTATTTCGGAATATTTGGATATGGGATACTCAACCTGTATATATATATTTCTACACACACATTTTCGGGGGTTACCCGCAAATATTAGGGATCTACTGAATGTATGGAGGGATCGCAGCAGGTATCAGAGATACCTGCTGGGATCCCTCCATTGTCGCCCGCACCAGCATCTCTCACAGGTTTCTATGGGGGATGCGATGCTGCCTTATTTACCAATATCTGGAATGCAAAGCATTCCCGATATTATTCCCCGCAGCTACTGCAATTCAGCCTATTGTAGCCTATGGGCTACACATCGCATTGCTGGCCCTGCAACCTTCCCCCGAAGTAACCTCTGTGCGTGTATAGTCTAAGCTGACCGTGCATGCGCAGATGTCCCGGCAGACACCACAGCACATCCCAGGGATGGGCTCCTTTCGGAGCCCCTGTCCCTGCCTACGCTGCATTATACATTCAGGGAGGTAAGATCCCTCCCAGGTCGCATTCAACATGCGATACATGATAAATGGGCCCCTAAGAGTTGGTCTCCACTGATAGAATTTATATGCACTACATTTTCCAGCAGGGCAAGATAGAACTGCAGCTGCACTAAATCTATATGACACCAGTGGTCGAAGTGGAAATTTTGAAGTGTGGGTATGGAAAAGTGAAGGCTGTTATTAAGCGCGCGTGCTCCTGAAAAAAGGACGTGCCCTTAAGTGTAGTGTACCATACCATATACCCCTTATACACATTGGGGGTCATTCCGAGTTGTTCGCTCGCAAGCGGATTTTAGCAGATTTGCTCACGCTAAGCCGCCGCCTACTGGGAGTGAATCTTAGCATCTTAAAATTGCGAACGATGTATTCGCAATATTGCGATTACACACCTCGTAGCAGTTTCTGAGTAGCTTCAGACTTACTCGGCATCTGCGATCAGTTCAGTGCTTGTTGTTCCTGGTTTGACGTCACAAACACACCCAGCGTTCGCCCAGACACTCCTCCGTTTCTCCGGCCACTCCTGCGTTTTTTCCGGAAACGGTAGCGTTTTTTCCCACACGCCCATAAAACGGCCTGTTTCCGCCCAGTAACACCCATTTCCTGTCAATCACATTACGATCGCCAGAACGATGAAAAAGCCGTGAGTAAAATTCCTAACTGCATAGCAAATTTACTTGGCGCAGTCGCAGTGCGAACATTGCGCATGCGCATTAAGCGGAAAATCGCTGCGATGCGAAGATTTTTACCGAGCGAACAACTCGGAATGACCCCCATTATTCACCACAATAGTAGGACCACTTATACTATTCCACATGGAATGAGCCAAAATTCACATTATGCCACATGGAATGAGCCAAAATTCACATTATGCCACATGGAATGTGCCAAAATTCACATTATGCCACATGGAATGAGCCAAAATTCACACGGAATGAGCCAAAATTCACATTATGCCACATGGAATGAGCCAAAATTCACATTATGCCACATGGAATGAGCCATAATTCACACAGAATGAGCCAAAATTCACATTATGCCACATGGAATGAGCCAAAATGCACATTATGCCACACAGTATAAGCCGCAATTGAGGGACAGGGAGAGTGACCTAGGGACAGGGAGAGTGACAGTAGGGACAGAGGGAGAGGGAGATTGACAGCAGAACATAGGGACAGGGAGAGTGACAGCATGGACATAGGGACAGGGAGAGTGACCGCAGGGACATAGGGACAGGGAGATTGACAGCAGGAACATAGGGACAGGGAGAGTGACAGCATGGACATAGGGACAGGGAGAGTGACAGCAGGGACATAGGGACCGGGAGATTGACAGCAGGAACATAGGGACAGGGAGAGTGACAGCATGGACATAGGGACAGGGAGAGTGACAGCAGGGACATAGGGACAGGGAGATTGACAGCAGGAACATAGGGACAGGGAGATTGACAGCAGGGACATAGGGACAGGGAGAGTGACAGTAGGGAAAGGGAGAGTGACAGAGAGAGGAACAGCAATGTCATACAGAAGGGAGAGAGAAAGGCAGCAGTGTAAAATTACCTAAGCAGCAGCGGCGGTGTGGAGAGGGTGTGATTTGCGGCGTGGAGGCTGATGAGGTTGTGGTCAGCAGCAGTGCAGAGCTGGTTGTGGTCGGCGGCGGATGAGGAGGCTGTGGGCGGCGGTGCGGAGGAGGCTGTGCTGTGGGAGGCGGCGGTGCCGAGCAGGATGCTCTGGGCATGGGTGCGAAAGAGACAGCGGGCTATAGTAAATCTGCCACTGAACGGCAGCCAATCAGGAGCGGCCGCGCCTGATTGGCTGCTGGTCATGACCGATTTAATAGCGCTGAATTTGAAATACTGCGGCGGCGGGGGTCTCAGTCAGTGCTCGAAGTGGCGGTATGCCATACCGGTATATACCGGCCCACTTCGAGCACTGTATGACATTGTGTGTAACAATCAACATGAGACCATACATAGAGCAAAAAGAGTGGGGGTGTGGGAGGTTGAACAGACAGGGACTTTCCTTTAGTGAAGTGGTAGTGGTAGGGGAAGGTCACTGCTGTCAGCTTGCTGCGTGTGGGCTGGATACTGTCAGTCATGTCTAAGGGCAACGTGACTTTGAGGCTGTACCTTAGTGCAGGAGGATGGATTTCTCCTGTTCTACTCATCTCTGTAATTGTGGCGGGAGGGTGGCCGGGAAAGCAGGCAGATCGCTCTTGTGTGGTGGATTTAAACTGTCCGGTCTCGGCATTGCTGCTGGGCAAGCAGCGGTGGCTGGCAAGTGTCCTGACGTGATGTGCCCTCTCATACAGATAGCATCAACACACACTGCTGTCATGTCAGGAGGCGATTTTCCTGCTGGGCTCAGGGATGACCTGCTGCGCGGTGTGAAAACAGCATGGAAGGGCTGAAGCAGGACCAGACCAGGTGACAGTGTAACAATGGGGGAAGAAGTGGCCGGTGAGGCGTAACTAATTTTTTTTTTAAACTTAATTGGCTTAATTAAAAAAGTAGTACTAAGCACTCGGGCCCCCGTTTTTTGGGCCCCTCTGAACTGTGGGCCCTGGTATAGTTGTCCCCTCCCTCTCACCGAGCCTGGAGGTAGACAGTGTAAAAACAGAGGGGAGAGGTGGAGAGAGGGGGGGAGAGAGAGAGATGAAGCCAGCCAGAGATACACTTTCATACTGCAGCAGAGCACAGGTATTTTATGGGGGCGGGCACTTCACGGCATTAGGCCCCGCCCCCTAAATAACCGAAAATCACGACACTTCCACTGGGAGCTGGCCAGCGCAAGCAGTGTAGGGGCAGAGCACGCTGGGCCAGGCTTGGTATATCCCCCCTCCTGCTACATCCTTCGCTTCTGCAGGGTCGTTTCCATGCTGGGAGGAGGAAGTGGGGCCAATGCGGGAGGGGGCGGAGCCACTACGGAGGAGGAGGTGGCGCCATGGAGGAGTCCAGGACCACACAGTCAGACGGTGCAATGAGGAATCAGGAGGTACTGCTGCTGCACGCACGTCAGCTGTAAAGTGCAGCAGCGGTATTTCTGCTCCGCTACTACAGTTGATAGGTGCCTCTCTCATTTTTGCGGGGGGCGAGCTGCCCCCTTGCCCCCCTCCATTCCGACGCCCCTGCTGGGGGCCCAAACAAACTCAATTCCATCTTGCACATTTTTTTCTTCTTATCATCATGTGCTGTTTGGGGACTATATTTTTAAATTGCCGTCCTGTCTGACAGTTCCGTATATGTCCAGTGGTACTGCAATTTAATTTCAGCGATTCGGACGTATAATTCCAGTGATTTTGCCATTTAATTCCAGTGATTTGGACGTATAATTCCAGTGATTTGGACGAGTAATTCCAGTGGGAATTGTTTGTGTCGCTTGGCTTAGTCATACAGCTACCCCATTCAGTGACAAACGCAGAATTTGCATGGGGGGTTTCCAGAACTGGGTGGAGCAAAGCACGGGGTTGGGGACTGTTATCCAATATATGCTGGGTCCGTAAAACTAGTGTGTCTCTGTATATATATATATATATATATATATATATATATACATATACACACACACACACACACACACACATATACATATCTACACATATATATACCGTATATACACACACATATATATATATACATATATATATATATACATATACACATAGCATATTAAACATGCATATCCTATATATGAGCCCAGATCTGTGACTTTGTGCCTCATTTGCTAACGCTGGGTGGAGTCACAACACTGGGCGGAGTTAGTCAAATGAGTCACATATCTGGGCAAATCTATAGAAGACTAGGAGCAGGAGCAGATGGTATGGCCATGGCACAGGCATGGGTGCATACCTCCCAGCTTTTTTCAGGCAGAAGGAGGGACATACGCGTGGCGAAAAGGGGCGTGTCCAACAAAAAGGGGCGTGGCTTCATGGGAAGACCCGCAATCGCGAGCCACGCCCCTGTTTTCGTCAGTGAGGGGGCATGCCCAGCGCTCTGTGAGCTGCTGACATGCCCCCAGGGGCGGATTATGAGTCCGGGGGGCCCAGGGCACTTGAGACAGGGGGGACCTATCTCATTGCTGTGCCTGCTGCAGGTTCGGGGGCGTGGCCTAATCGTGGGACGTGTGGCCACACACCCTTATGTAAATTCCGCTAATTGTTGGTTTTTTTATGGGATTTTGGCCACCCAGCTAGGGGTAAATCTAGAGGGTGTGGTCGCTCCCCCCCTACACACCCGCACAGGCAGAAGAAAGCAACACTACAGACCTGCCAACACACAGCAGCGTGTGCTGACTGTAGCACAATGCTGCTGCTGTTGCTGGCAGGAAGGGGGAGCTTCAGAGCTGGGACAGAGCTACTCCAGCCGGAGGGCCCCCTAAAACTGTGGGGCCCACGGTACGTACCCCCTGGGGCTCCCCCTTAATCCGGCTCTGCTGCCGGACCCCACCCTCAATCCGTACCCCCTGATGCCCCCTCTCCCTCTGTCTCCACTAAATAGACGCTGTGCATATGCGCACAGCGTCTATTAACCGCTGCTCTGCTAAGCAGAACAGTGAGTACAGGAGCTTCCCTACTGCCCCACCTCCCACCACAGGACACTGCGGCCTGCGGGTGGGACAGACCCAAAAAAATGGGACTGTCCCGTGAAAATCGGGACAGTTGGGAGGTATGGGGTGTGTGAGGGGGTATGCCGTGCAGACAGACGGGCACCGGCTCACTGTGTGCTTGACCCCCCACATCAGCATACTCAGCAGGGGCTCTCTGGCGTGGAGGAGCGGCACTTTCTGGCACACTCCACGCTTCTTAGCTGCAGTTTTGTGGGGCACCTGCCGTTGTGCAGGTTCCGTACTGCCTCTGTTATCTCCAGCCCCGGCAACCCCACCGCTAGCTGCTGCAGCACTGCCGCCCGCAGTGAGGTGCACCCAGCTCCTTCTCAAACTTTAGCTGGTGGGCAGCGCTGCAGAAGTCTGTGCTGCTTGCAGACTCCGACCCCCTCATCCCTCCAGGCGCAGCATCTCCTGGGGGCTAACCAGTCACTCCCAGTCTCCCCTTACCACAGTGCCCGGCAGCCGCGTGAGGTCCGGGGGGAGGGATGCGGGCAGACAGAGGAAGCAGGACTCCAGCCTGAGAGAGTCAGCCATGCCAAGTCTCCACCAGCAGAAGATCCCAACAGGTTGGAGTGGAACAGCAGCAGCCAGCAGCAGTGACTCCGGTAAGACACATCTGTCTGTCACCACTGTTCTGTCCCTAATACCAATCTCTCCCGTGCCCTGTGTTCTGTCATGTCCCTGTCACCCCTGGCCTTGCCCTGTCACCCCTGGCCTTGCCCTGTCACCCTTTTCCTGGCCCTGTCACCCCTGTGCTTGCACTGTCAACCCTATCCTGGCCCTGTCACCCCTGTCCTGGTCCTGCCGCCCCCATCCTATCCATGTCATTTCTGTCCTGGCCCCGTCGCCCCTGTCCTGGCCCCATCACCCCTGTCCTTGCTCCATCACCCCTGTCCTAGCCCCATCACCCCTGTACTGGCCCCGTCACCCTGTCCTGGCCCTGTTACTGCATACCCTCCAACTACCTTTTTGGCAGGTACGGTACCCGCAGCGCCTCCAGACCCCTCCCCAATGCACCACACCTCCGCACCTTCCTCTCCATCACATGCGGTACTCCACCCCTCCCCCACACGCTGTGCCTCCAGACCCCCTACACCACCCGCGGCTCCCACTCCCCCGCCCCTCCACCACCCACAGCACCTCCAGACCCCCTCCACCATCCACCCCCATATATGTCTTCCCCCACACCTGCCCCCCCTCCACCCGCAGCATCTGCAGACACCCTCCTCCATCCGCTTCCCCCCTCACCCACACCTCCCCCAACCACGGCACCCCCGCACCCAACCCTCCACCAACTGCAGCGCCTCCGGACCCCTTTCCCCATCCACCACACCACCCGCACCAGCCCCTCCCCCACCCGCGGTGCCTCCGGACCCCCTACCCCACCCCCGGCACCCCCGCCCCTTCCCATCCCACAGCACTTCCGGAACCCTTCACCCATCCGCAACATCCCGCACCTGCCCCTCACCCACCCGTGGCACCCCTGCCACTCTCCCACCTGCAGTGCATCCGGACCCCTCCCCCATCTGCAACCCCCACTCCTCTGCCCCTCCCCCACTCGCATCACCTCCCGGCCCTTCCCCATCCGCCCCCCCCCCAATCTGCCCCCCCTCCACCCGCAGCATCTACAGACACCCTCCCCCTTCCGCACCCGCACCCACTACATTCTGTACATCGTGCCCTGCAGGTGCTGTTCACGCCGTCGCAAAGGGCTGCGCCTCCTTCACCATCGCACGCCCTTTCATTGTGCAATATTTAACCACTAACAAAGGAATGCAGGTAATACTCCATATAACACAAATATTGAACCCCAGAAAGGCATGCAAGGGTTAAAGGGGTTTCCCCCTTGCGACAGTGTGAAGAGCGCCCGTATTGCGCGATGAATCACCTAGTATATATATATAGATATATATATATATATATATATATAGTGAGACGTTCCTATAACATGAGAATCCCTCCTCAGCCACAAGAAAGAAACCAGCACACCAGCAATAATCAATTCAAAGAGAGCTCTATTTCAGCATGGCAACAGTCAGAGTTGAAACCACATTATTTTCCAGTTAGGATAAACATGATACATCACATGTCCCTCTGGTGAAAAGGAGAATCCTGATCCCCTCTGCCCAACAGCTGTTTCGATGTCACCACCTTCCTCAAGGGCATCCATACTAACACTGAGCCAAACGCTGCCATTTATCCACAGTCTGACGCCTGTCAACAACCTCATAATCCCACTCACCTGTCCACACGAACCACCATCACCTGGGACCAGTCACGTCCACACCGCTCAAGGCCGGAAGTCCCCATCTTGGAACGCATTCAGCCCGCGGTGGAACGCACTTCCTGTCCCGGCTTCCGTCACGGGTGCACCATACATCCGCATGACGCGGCCGGGCGCTCGCGTGAGCCAATCCAGTGCGTGTGTAAAAATTCACCTAGGCAACCCGGGTAAACAAAGCCTTCTCATAATATGAGCTCATCTAGAACCATACTTTGGTTATCGCAATGATGAGATCCCAGCATACCCGTAAACCTTAGTGCGGCAGGGTCTGAGGCTTGCCTGACAGGCGCCATACTGCGGAGTCTGTGTCGGATCAATACAGAACCCAAGATCAACAACAAAATCAAAAAACATACATAACATTATATACATACAGATCAAAACATAATAATAAATAATAACCATAAGGCAGCCCTCAGAGTCCAATCATCTGAACCAACTATATCAATCATATGGCAAGCAAAAGCCACGGCAAGAATAGGATCTTATGGAAAACAATCAAAAGTTCTCCATTCGTTTATAGGAAACAAGTGAAAGTTAATTCCTCGTTTAACCCGTGTGGTGAGACAGTATTGAAGTTATAGATCAATTCACACTCTCTCTGTAACAGCCTCTTATGCCGATCACCCCCTCTCTTCCATGGTTTGATCTGATCCAATGGCATAAATTTAAAGTCACGTAGTGTGTGACCATGAGTCACAAAATGTCTCGCTACTGGAGGTGTAGACATGGCCAAGGTTGAACAATCTACACCTCCAGTAGCGAGACATTACAGAGAGAGAGTGAATACTTCAATACTTCAAAACTTTTGATTGTTTTCCATAAGATCCTATTTGGTTCTAGATGAGCTCATATTATGAGAAGGCTTTGTTTACCCGGGTTGCCTAGGTGAATTTTTACACACGCACTGGATTGGCTCACGCGAGCGCCCGGCCGCGTCATGCGGATGTATGGTGCACCCGTGACGGAAGCCGGGACAGGAAGTGCGTTCCACCGCGGGCTGAATGCGTTCCAAGACGGGGACTTCCGGCCTTGAGCGGTGTGGACGTGACTGGTCCCAGGTGATGGTGGTTCGTGTGGACAGGTGAGTGGGATTATGAGGTTGTTGACAGGCGTCAGACTGTGGATAAATGGCAGCGTTTGGCTCAGTGTTAGTATGGATGCCCTTGAGGAAGGTGGTGACATCGAAACAGCTGTTGGGCAGAGGGGATCAGGATTCTCCTTTTCACCAAAGGGACATGTGATGTATCATGTTTATCCTAACTGGAAAATAATGTGGTTTCAACTCTGACTGTTGCCATGCTGAAATAGAGCTCTCTTTGAATTGATTATTGCTGGTGTGCTGGTTTCTTTCTTGTGGCTGAGGAGGGATTCTCATGTTATAGGAACGTCTCACTATACTTTCTATATGGAATTACAGCACCCGGACTGAACTATGGAAATGTGTGCGGCTTTTCTGTTCTGTTCTATATATATATATATATATATACATACAGTACACGTATATACACACATGTATATATATCATATGTGTGTGTGTGTGTGTGTGTGTGTGTGTGTGTGTGTGTGTGTGTGTGTGTGTGTGTGTTTATATGTATGTATATACATGTGTATATATGTATGCACATGGACATATATTTACTATAATTAAAATAAAGTAAACTTTTATTAAGCACTTACAAGTGCCACCACGAAGACAGCAGGCTGCAGAGGAGACCAGACAGCCATTAGTAATACTCGGCTCGCAAAATGCAGCCAAAAAAAAAAGATATATATTATTATTTTTTTGGGTGGAGGGGGGTTTCTGGGTGCTCGGAACCCCCCCCTGCATGCGCCACTGTCATTGCACCTCTTCTACATCTTTGCATGAGGTGCTGTTTGGGGCCTAGTTTTTGAAAAGTGCCATTATGTCTGACACTGCCGTATGAGTGCAGGGGTACTGCTGTATTAGTCCTTGGGTACTGCCGTATAAGTCCACTAATTGCAGAATTTTTAAAAAATGACAGGGGCGTGTTGGAGATGCTGTCAGTGGACTGAACAATTGTGGCCCACTCTCGACATTCAGCCACTACGTGACACTACTAGATGGGCCAATTGTTTGTGTAGCTTGGATTAGTCATTCAGCTACCTCATTGCACCTCTTCTACATCTTTGCATGAGATGCTATTTGGGGCCTAGTTTTTGAAAAGTGCCATCCTGTCTGACACTGCAGTGCTACTCCTAGATGGGCCAGGTGTTTGTGCCACACACTTGCGTCGCTTGGCTTGGCCATCCAGCTACCTAATTGCACCTCTTTTTCTTCTTTGCATCATGTACTGTTTGGGGACTAGTTTTTGAATAGTGCCATCTTGTCTGCAACTGCAGTGCCACTCCTATATGGACCAGGTGTTTGTGCCACACACTTTTGTCGCTTAGCTTAGTCATACAGCCACCTCGGTGCAACTTTTAGGCCTAAAAACAATATTGTGAAGTGTTCAGAGTAGACTGGAAATGAGTGGAAATGAATGTTATTAATGTTGTTGACAAAGGCCGTTTGCGGCTGAAACTCGTTCGGACCATTTTCACACACAGACACCGCTAGCCTGCATTGCCTGCACATCACCGCAGACCACATCCATAAGAATCCTCCCCGGCTGGTGAGTGGAGCGGCCGTTGAGACCACAAAGGACACAGGAAGAAGCGGAGCCTTGCGGCAACGCAACTTCCCCTGTTCAGTGTAGCTTCTGGTGGGACCCGGCCCAACAGCAGAGCCAGGAAGACATCCAGCACTGCATGTGTTATACTGAGCATTATGACTCCAAAAACAAAAGTATTTACAGACCATATAGACACTTGTTTCTCACATACAACATAGAGTATAAAGTTGGGCGCAGGTATCAAAAACCTGAATAATTTAACAGTTCCTGTTTTATACTGGAACAGTGGTGTGGAATTCCCCCCCCCCCCCCCCACCCCCCCCCCCCCCCCCCCCACAGCCTGGCCAGAGGCCACTACATGCAGCAGAAAGAACAGCATGATGCCACGTCGTGCCAGTGAAGAGAAGAGGAGCCGCCAGAGTCCGGACAAAGGAGCAGACACAAGCGTGAGTGTGGACAGTCACAGAAGGAAAAGGACGGACATTCACCACAAGAAGGATAAGTATGAAATTGTGAGAGAGGCAGAAGGGGGCCCAGGGCTGGCTGTGAATACAATTCTAGGACAGAGGGCCTGTATGTGCACTGTGCATTGCTGGGCTCGTTATAGGGGGCTCAGAAGGCTGCCTGGCTGGATGCACTTTCCACTGATTAAATTAAGGCCTATTAAAGGACATAGACGGGATTCAGATCATCAGTGCTATGTATCTTAAATACATTTAGCAAATATAACACTTCTCTGTTATAGCTAATTGCTACAGTTATCAGTATCACCACTAATTATGCAAATGAGGAGATTATACAATCATCTGTGTCTTTAACCTTATCATGTGTAGTGCCATCATGTATGCAAATGAGAATTTATACACTGTATATTTACTTGTGAAGAGAGATTAAATTTATCAGGTTACAAATATGTTTAAAACGGTGCTTAAAATGCTATATGTTATACCTGTAGATGTTGCACGAAAATTAAAAAACAAAGATTAATAGTGTTTTTCACATAATACACTGCATGATATATTTTTTTTCTCAATTTAAAAAAGATATGAATTGGACAGGCTTGCTCTAATTGTATTAAAATTAGTGATGTGCACCTGAAATTTTTCGGGTTTTGTGTTTTGGTTTTGGGTTCGGTTCCGTGGCCGTGTTTTAGGTTCGAACGCGTTTTGGCAAAACCTCACCGAATTTTTTTTGTCGGATTCGGGTGTGTTTTGGATTCGGGTGTTTTTTACAAAAAACCCTAAATAACAGCTTAAATCATAGAATTTGGGGGTCATTTTGATCCCATAGTATTATTAACCTCAATAACCATAATTTCCACTCATTTTCAGTCTATTCTTGAACACCTCACACCTCACAATATTATTTTTAGTCCTAAAATTTGCACAGAGGTCGCTGGATGGCTAAGCTAAGCGACACAAGTGGCCGACACAAACACCTGGCCCATCTAGGAGTGGCACTGCAGTGTCAGGCAGGATGGCACTTCAAAAAAATAGTCCCCAAACAGCACATGATGCAAAGAAAAAAAGAGGCGCACCAAGGTCGCTGTGTGACTAAGCTAAGCGACACAAGTGGCCGACACAAACACCTGGCCCATCTAGGAGTGGCACTGCAGTGTCAGACAGGATGGCACTTAAAAAAATTGTCCCCAAACAGCACATGATGCAAAGAAAAAAAGAGCTGCACCAAAGTCGTTGTGTGACTAAGCTAAGCGACCCAAGTGGCCGACACAAACACCTGGCCCATCTAGGAGTGGCACTGCAGTGTCACGCAGGATGGCCCTTCCAAAAAATACTCCCCAAACAGCACATGACGCAAAGAAAAAAAGAGGCGCAATGTGGTAGCTGTGTGACGACTAAGCTAAGCGACCCTAGTGGCCGACACAAACACCTGGCCCATCTAGGAGTGGCACTGCAGTGTCACGCAGGATGGCCCTTCCAAAAAATACTCCCCAAACAGCACATGACGCAAAGAAAAAAAGAGGCGCAATGAGGTAGCTGTGTGACGACTAAGCTAAGCGACCCTAGTGGCCGACACAAACACCTGGCCCATCTAGGAGTGGCACTGCAGTGTCAGACAGGATGGCACTTAAAAAAATAGTCCCCAAACAGCACATGATGCAAAGAAAAAAAGAGCTGCACCAAAGTCGTTGTGTGACTAAGCTAAGCGACCCAAGTGGCCGACACAAACACCTGGCCCATCTAGGAGTGTCACTGCAGTGTCACGCAGGATGGCCTTCCAAAAAATACTCCCCAAACAGCACATGACGCAAAGAAAAAAAGAGGTGCAATGAGGTAGCTGTGTGACGACTAAGCTAAGCGACCCTAGTGGCCGACACAAACACCTGGCCCATCTAGGAGTGTCACTGCAGTGTCACGCAGGATGGCCCTTCCAAAAAATACTCCCCAAACAGCACATGATGCAAAGAAAAATGAAAGAAAAAAGAGGTGCAAGATGGAATTGTCCTTGGGACCTCCCACCCACATTTATGTTGTAAAAACAGGACATGCACACTTTAAGGATCCCATCATTTCAGCGACAGGGTCTGCCACACGACTGTGACTGAAATGACTAATTGGTTTGGGCCCCCACCAAAAAAGAAGCAATCAATCTCTCCTTGCACAAACTGGCTCTACAGAGGCAAGATGTCCACCTCATCATCATCGTCCGATTCATCACCCCTTTCACTGTGTACATCCCCCTCCTCACAGATTATTAATTCGTCCCCACTGGAATCCACCATCTCAGGTCCCCGTGTACTTTCTGGTGGCAATTGCTGCTGGTGAATGTCTCCATGGAGGAATTGATTATAATTCATTTTAATGAACATCATCTTCTCCACATTTTCTGGAAGTAACCTCATACGCCGATTGCTGACAAGGTGAGCGGCGGCACTAAACACTCTTTCGGAGTACACACTGGAGGGAGGGCAACGTAGGTAGAATAAAGCCAGTTTGTGCAAGGGCCTCCAAATTGCCTCTTTTTCCTGCCAGTATATGTACGGACTGTCTAACGTGCCTACTTGGATGCGGTCACTCATATAATCCTCCACCATTCTTTCAATGGTGAGAGAATCATATGCAGTGACAGTAGACGACATGTCAGTAATCGTTGGCAGGTCCTTCAGTCCGGACCAGATGTCAGCATCAGCAGTCGCTCCAGACTGCCCTGCATCACCGCCAGCGGGTGGGCTCGGAATTCGTAGCCTTTTCCTCGCACCCCCAGTTGCGGGAGATTGTGAAGGAGGAGATGTTGACGGGTCGCGTTCCGCTTGACTTGACAATTTTCTCACCAGCAGTTCTTTGAACCTCTGCAGACTTGTGTCTGCCGGAAAGAGAGATCCAACGTAGGTTTTAAATCTAGGATCGAGCACGGTGGCCAAAATGTAGTGCTCTGATTTCAACAGATTGACCACCCGTGAATCCTGGTTAAGCGAATGAAGGGCTCCATCCACAAGTCCCACATGCCTAGCGGAATCGCTCTGTATTTGCTCCTCCTTCAATGTCTCCAGCTTCTTCTGCAAAAGCCTGATGAGGGGAATGACCTGACTCAGGCTGGCAGTGTCTGAACTGACTTCACGTGTGGCAAGTTCAAAGGGTTGCAGAACCTTGCACAACGTTGAAATCATTCTCCACTGTGCTTGAGTCAGGTGCATTCCCCCTCCTTTGCCTATATCGTGGCCAGATCTATAGGCTTGAATGGCCTTTTGCTGCTCCTCCATCCTCTGAAGCATATAGAGGGTTGAATTCCACCTCGTTACCACCTCTTGCTTCAGATGATGGCAGGGCAGGTTCAGTTGTTTTTGGTGGTGCTCCAGTCTTCTGTACGCGGTGCCTGTACGCCGAAAGTGGCCCGCAATTCTTCTGGCCACCAACAGCATCTCTTGCACGCCCCTGTCGTTTTTTAAATAATTCTGCACCACCAAATTCAAGGTATGTGCAAAACATGGGACGTGCTGGAATTTGCCCAGATGTAATGCACGCACAATATTGCTGGCATTGTCCGATGCCACAAATCCCCAGGAGAGTCCAATTGGGGTAAGCCATTCTGCGATGATCTTCCTCAGTTGCCGTAAGAGGTTTTCAGCTGTGTGCGTATTCTGGAAAGCGGTGATACAAAGCGTAGCCTACCTAGGAACGAGTTGGCGTTTGCGAGATGCTGCTACTGGTGCCGCCGCTGCTGTTCTTGCAGCGGGAGGCAATACATCTACCCAGTGGGCTGTCACAGTCATGTAGTCCTGAGTCTGCCCTGCTCCACTTGTCCACATGTCCGTGGTTAAGTGGACATTGGGTACAACTGCATTTTTTAGGACACTGGTGAGTCTTTTTCTGACGTCTGTGTACATTCTCGGTATCGCCTGCCTAGAGAAGTGGAACCTAGATGGTATTTGGTAACGGGGGCACACTACCTCAAGCAATTGTCTAGTTCCCCGTGAACTAATGGCGGATACTGGACACACGTCTAACACCAACATAGTTGTCAAGGCCTCAGTTATCCGCTTTGCAACAGGATGACTGCTGTGATATTTCATCTTCCTCGCAAAGGACTGTTGGACAGTCAATTGCTTACTGGAAGTAGTACAAGTGGTCTTCCGACTTCCCCTCTGGGATGATGATCGACTCCCAGCAGCAACAACAGTAGCGCCAGCAGCAGTAGGCGTTACACTCAAGGATGCATCGGAGGAATCCCAGGCAGGAGAGGACTCGTCAGACTTGCCAGTGACATGGCCTGCAGGACTATTGGCTTTCCTGGGTAAGGAGGAAATTGACACTGAGGGAGTTGGTGGTGTGGTTTGCGCGAGCTTGGTTACAAGAGGAAGGGATTTACTGGTCAGTGGACTGCTTCCGCTGTCGCCCAAAGTTTTTGAACTTGTCACTGACTTATTATGAATGCGCTGCAGGTGACGTATAAGGGAGGATGTTCCGAGGTGGTTAACGTCCTTACCCCTACTTATTACAGCTTGACAAAGGCAACACACGGCTTGACACCAGTTGTCCGCATTTCTGTTGAAATAATTCCACACTGAAGAGCTGATTTTTTTTGTATTTTGACCAGGCATGTCAATGGCCATATTCCTCCCACGGACAACAGGTGTCTCCCCGGGTGCCTGACTTAAACAAACCATCTCACCATCAGAATCCTCCTTGTCAATTTCCTCCCCAGCGCCAGCAACACCCATATCCTCATCCTGGTGTACTTCAACACTGACATCTTCAATTTCACTATCAGGAACTGGACTGCGGGTGCTCCTTTCAACACTTGCAAGGGGCGTGCAAATGGTGGAAGGCGCAAGCTCTTCCCGTCCAGTGTTGGGAAGGTCAGGCATCGCAACCTACACAATTGGACTCTCCTTTGGGATTTGGGATTTCGAAGAACGCACAGTTCTTTGCTGTGCTTTTGCCGCAAGTCTTTTCTTTTTTCTAGCGAGAGGATGAGTGCTTCCATCCTCATGTGAAGCTGAACCACTAGCCATGAACATAGGCCAGGGCCTCAGCCGTTCCTTGCCACTCCGTGTCGTAAATGGCATATTGGCAAGTTTACGCTTCTCCTCAGACGCTTTTAATTTTGATTTTTGGGTCATTTTTTTACTGATCTTTTGTGTTTTGGATTTTACATGCTCTGTACTATGACATTGGGCATCGGCCGTGGCAGACGACGTTGATGGCATTTCATCATCTCGGCCATGACTAGTGGCAGCAGCTTCAGCACGAGGTGGAAGTGGATCTTGATCTTTCCCTATTTATTTAACTTCCACATTTTTGTTCTCCATATTTTGCGCACAACTAAAAGCCACCACAGGTATACAATGTAGATGGGTGGATAGTATACTATTATTACTTATACTTATGGACGACGAGTGACGACACAGAGGTAGGTACAGCCGTGGCCTACCGTACTGCTGCTTATATATATAATATACTGTATAACGGACCTGGTGGACACTGTCAGCAGACTGCTAAACTAGTATGAAGAAAAAAAAAAAAACACCACAGGTATACAATGTAGATGGATGGATAGTATAGTATTATATTACTTATGGACGACGAGTGCACTGACGACACAGAGGTAGGTACAGCCGTGGCCTACCGTACTGCTGCTTATATATATAATATACTGTATAACGGACCTGGTGGACACTGTCAGCAGACTGCTAAACTAGTATGAAGAAAAAAAAGAACACCACAGGTATACAATGTAGATGGATGGATAGTATAGTATTATATTACTTATGGACGACGAGTGCACTGACGACACAGAGGTAGGTACAGCCGTGGCCTACCGTACTGCTGCTTATATATATAATATACTGTATAACGGACCTGGTGGACACTGTCAGCAGACTGCTAAACTAGTATGAAGAAAAAAAAAAACACCACAGGTATACAATGTAGATGGATGGATAGTATAGTATTATATTACTTATGGACGACGAGTGCACAGACGACACAGAGGTAGGTACAGCCGTGGCCTACCATACTACTGCTTATATATATAATATACTGTATAACGGACCTGGTGGACACTGTCAGCAGACTGCTAAACTAGTATGAAGAAAAAAAAAAAAAAACACCACAGGTATACAATGTAGATGGATGGATAGTATAGTATTATATTACTTATGGACGACGAGTGCACTGACGACACAGAGGTAGGTACAGCCTTGGCCTACCGTACTACTGCTTATATATATAATATACTGTATAACGGACCTGGTGGACACTGTCAGCAGACTGCTAAACTAGTATGAAGAAAAAAAAAACACAGGAGTGTTTTTCAGGCAGACAAACGTATACTGGACTGGTGGTCACTGTCAGCAAAACTGTGCACTGTACTCCTGCTATAACTGCTCCCCAGTCCCCACACTTAGGCAGTGTGAGCAGAGCAGTGCACTCAGCACAGATATATCATGCAACAGTATATAGTATATCTGTTAACTTCAACCATGCACAGCTGTGCATGTCAGCTGTGCGTTCCAATACTCAAAGCGTTCCTTCTCTAAGCGTCTTGAAAATGAACAGTTAAAAAAACAGTTCCTGCATTGGACTGAATTTAACCATCTCCTTTTTCTTCTCATCCTCAGGTATGTACAAATCTCCCCATGTAATCTGGCTATTGCTATCTGCACCTATGCAAAACATTCATATTTCAAATGTATGTACAAATCTCCCCATGTAATCTGGCTATTGCTATCTGCACCTATGCAAAACATTCATATTTCAAATGTATGTACAAATCTCCCCATGTAATCTGGCTATTGCTATCTGCACCTATGCAAAACATTCATATTTCAAATGTATGTACAAATCTCCCCATGTAATCTGGCTATTGCTATCTGCACCTATGCAAAACATTCATATTTCAAATGTATGTACAAATCTCCCCATGTAATCTGGCTATTGCTATCTGCACCTATGCAAAACATTCATATTTCAAATGTATGTACAAATCTCCCCATGTAATCTGGCTATTGCTATCTGCACCTATGCAAAACATTCATATTTCAAATGTATGTACAAATCTCCCCATGTAGTCTGGCTATTGCTATCTGCACCTATGCAAAACATTCATATTTCAAATGTATGTACAAATCTCCCCATGTAATCTGGCTATTGCTATCTGCACCTATGCAAAACATTCATATTTCAAATGTATGTACAAATCTCCCCATGTAATCTGGCTATTGCTATCTGCACCTATGCAAAACAATCATATTTCAAATGTATGTACAAATCTCCCCATGTAATCTGGCTATTGCTATCTGCACCTATGCAAAACATTCATATTTCAAATGTATGTACAAATCTCCCCATGTAATCTGGCTATTGCTATCTGCACCTATGCAAAACATTCATATTTCAAATGTATGTACAAATCTCCCCATGTAATCTGGCTATTGCTATCTGCACCTATGCAAAACATTCATATTTCAAATGTATGTACAAATCTCCCCATGTAATCTGGCTATTGCTATCTGCACCTATGCAAAACATTCATATTTCAAATGTATGTACAAATCATTTGTTAGACAGTTTTGTGATTTTTGCTTTTGTTTGTAATGTAAAAAACCTGCGTTTCAAAGCTTGGTCAGTGCTGCATATTTAATTAAGGCTCACTGGGCTGGTGTTTGTTTAGTCAATCACTGTGTAATGTAACACCTTTGATTAGTGGAACATTTGCCTCAGCTGTAGTTGGGTCGATTTCCCATAGTATATCTGTAACTTCAACCATGCACAGCTGTGCATGTCAGCTGTGCGTTCCAATACTCAAAGTGTTCCTTCTCTAAGCGTCTTGAAAATGAACAGTTAAACAAACATTGACCAGCATCAAGAAAGAAATCTGGAGCATTATGTGGCCTCTCCTCACCTCTGCCATGAGAACACCAGGACCAATGCCTACTTCTTCTGTGTCCAAGAACATCATGACTGCCCCCGGGACTACCCCCCAGGCTCAGCTGGGAACTGAGGGACGTGCGCATCAGGACCATACTTTGCTGGGTCAGTTCCATTGGACATTAGTGTGCACCCCACATTCTCACACCAACCCGCACTGCTCTCATGAGACCAGGACATTTATCTTTTTCACAAAATAATGTTAGTACAGTTTTTTTTTTCCTGCAAATGTGTCTTTCTCTTCTCTTTCTTCTTACAGGGTACTTTCCCCCCACTGTGTGCTATTCCCGTAATGTGTACCTCCATTGGTTGCACACCCTGCCAGCAGTAACCTATGCAGTGCACCCCACATGGCTGCCTCGGATGGTTCCCCTGTGGGCGGGGTGTGCTTCATTTGGATCTTTCCATGCAGGGTATAGCATACGCCTACACACGTGTCAGTTCTCCCATACATGCATTTGGCCCCTGTATGGCTCATCTCCCACAGTGTAACCTTGTAGTGCACCCAACATGGCTGCCTTATCTGGGGCGCTTGTGGATAGGATGAAAAATGCGTGGACCTGATGTTTCTATTGGAACCCTACTCTGAACTTAAGGACTCTGCAATCTCCCCATTTTGTGTTCTCTTCTAGGGGTGGACTATTCCACCGTGGGTAATCCTACGCAGTGCGCTTAAGATGGCTGCCGCACCTGGTGCCTTGTGATGGTGGAATACACAACCCCTGGAGGTTATTACTCAAAATGCCTACACCAATCATGCATTATTCTTTCTGTGTCTTTGTCTGTGTGGTTTATCTTTTGATGTAATGCTTAAATCTTCTGTATTATGTGCATTATGTGAGTTCTAGTTGGCGCCGCGGATGGCTGCCTCGGTGCTGCTCTGCCAAGCAGCCTTAGTTTTTAGTCTTAAATGTATAATATGTCTACTGTACAGTTGCATATGTGCAGTATGAACTCATATGTGTAATGTTTGTAATGTATGCTACATTTTTTTCCTCCATGTTGCTGCTTGGCGATGCATTGTACCACAAAGAATTCCTAGTGTACGTGAGTACACCTGGCCAATAAAGCTGATTCTGAACAGTGCAGCACACTGAGTGAGCACAGATATGGGGGAGCGTTTTTTTCAGGCAGAGAAACAAAGGATTAAACTCACTGGTGTGGTATAATCAAAACCCTGCACTGTACTCCCTAACAGCTGCTCCCCGTCCCCAATCCTCCCCACAATTATAACTAACTAAGTCATTCTGTGTTCTACTATAACGGAGAGGACGCCAGCCACGTCCTCTCCCTATCAATCTCAATGCACGTGTGAAAATGGCGGCGACGCGCAGCTCCTTATATAGAAACCGAGTCTCGCGAGAATCCGACAGCGGGATGATGACGTTCGGGCGCGCTCGCGTTAACCGAGCAAGGCGGGAGGATCCGAGTCGCTCGGACCCGTGTAAAAAAAAGGTGAAGTTCGGGCGGGTCGGATCCCGAGGATCCGAACCCGCTCATCACTAATTAAAATATGCTTCGAAATATTATTCTCATTATTCTGATACCACCGGTTCTTCCTACTCACAGGCAGTGGAAAATATCACATTAGGCATGTGTGGCACATGCCTAGGGGCAGCACCTGGTGGGGGCAGTGGGGTGGGGTTGGACCTGCCTATTATGTTATTCCCGGGCCCCTCAATTTCTGGTGGCAGCCCTGCTGCCTTTTGTAGTTAACTCACCAAAATAACCAAGATCCGTTATGGCAGCTTTTACAGTTAAATGAATCTGTCGCAAAGGGCTTACTCCAGAATTTTCATGGGCAGGATGCTGATCTCTGACGGGAACATTTTAAGTTTGAATTGCAATAATTTTGGACAGAATGATCAGATGAATGCAGGGTGGGTGTCCAGACTCTCCCAATATTACTATTTGAATTAACTGTATTTTGTGCTTTACCCTACACCAGCAGGAAAGTTAGTTCTGGAATGCAGATCTGCAATATTAAAGTGCCAGGCATATGGCTTACAGTAAAGAATCCAAAAGCTACAGCACTGGGAACAATACATACTGTACTTTCCCGTTTTCCCTATGGACACGCAATTCCTGGTATTATATTCACATCCTGCCCACTTCACTGGAAAGTGGGCTTGATTCATGAAATCCACCCAGTCGGAAGTCTGATGTGCCAGGAGAGTAGGTAAATATGGATCAATAGCTAGTGGTGCAGCATCTAATGTGTTGAGTCCCAGCACTGATTGCTGGAGTTGGCTACACTCCTAATTGCTGGATGCCAATATAAGATTTGTTGGCAGCTACACACAATAGGTAAGTATGCAAAAGGATAAAAATTGAAAAGCGCTGACAAACTGTGTATATATATATATATATTAGTGATGAGCGGGTTCGGTTCCTCGGAACCCGAACCACCCCCTGAACTTCACCCATTTTACACGGGTCCGAGGCATATTCGTATTCTCCCGTATGGCTCGGTTAATCCGAGCGCGCCCGAACGTCATCATCCCGCTGTCGGATTCTCGCGAGATTCGGATTCTATATAAGGAGCCGCGCGTTGCCGCCATTTTCACTCGTGCATTGGAAATGTTAGGGAGAGGACGTGGCTGGCGTCCTCTCCGTTTATTAATGTTGCTGCAAATATTTGTGCTTATTGCTTAATTGTGGGGACTGGGGAGCAGCTGTATTATATAGGAGGAGTACAGTGCAGAGTTTTGCTGACCAGTGATCACCAGTATTATACGTTGTCTGCCTGAAAAACGCTCCATATCTGTGCTCAGTGTGCTGTATATATCTGTGCTCACACTGCTTTATTGTGGGGACTGGGGACCAGCAGTATTATATAGGAAGAGTACAGTGCAGAGTTTTGCTGACCAGTGACCACCAGTATTATACGTTGTCTGCCTGAAAAATGCTCCATATCTGTGCTCAGTGTGCTGCATATATCTGTGCTCACACTGCTTTATTGTGGGGACTGGGGACCAGCAGTGTTATATAGGAGGAGTACAGTGCAGAGTTTTGCTGACCAGTGACCACCAGTATTATACGTTGTCTGCCTGAAAAACGCTCCATATCTGTGCTCAGTGTGCTGCATATATCTGTGCTCACACTGCTTTATTGTGGGGACTGGGGACTAGCAGTATTATATAGGAGGAGTATAGTGCAGAGTTTTGCTGACAGTGAGAACCAGTATATATAGCAGTACGGTACGGAAGGCCACTGCTCTACCTACCTCTGTGTCGTCAAGTATACTATCCATCTAGATTCTATACCTGTGGTGCATTTTAGTTTTGCAGTTTGCTGACAGTGACCACCAGTATATATAGCAGTACGGTACGGAAGGCCACTGCTCTACCTACCTCTGTGTCGTCAAGTATACTATCCATCTAGATTCTTTACCTGTGGTGCATTTTAGTTTTGCAGTTTGCTGACAGTGACCACCAGTATATATAGCAGTACGGTACGGAAGTACACTGCTCTACCTACCTCTGTGTCGTCAAGTATACTATCCATCTAGATTCTATACCTGTGGTGCATTTTAGTTTTGCAGTTTGCTAACAGTGACCACCAGTATATATAGCAGTACGGTACGGAAGGCCACTGCTCTACCTACCTCTGTGTCATCAAGTATACTATCCATCTAGATTCTATACCTGTGGTGCATTTTAGTTTTGCAGTTTGCTGACAGTGACCACCAGTATATATAGCAGTACGGTACGGAAGGCCACTGCTCTACCTACCTCTGTGTCGTCAAGTATACTATCCATCTAGATTCTATACCTGTGGTGCATTTTAGTTTTGCCGTTTGCGGACAGTGACCACCAGTATATATAGCAGTACGGTACGGAAGGCCACTGCTCTACCTACCTCTGTGTCGTCAAGTATACTATCCATCTAGATTCTATACCTGTGGTGCATTTTAGTTTTGCAGTTTGCTGACAGTGACCACCAGTATATATAGCAGTACGGTACGGAAGGCCACTGCTCTACCTACCTCTGTGTCATCAAGTATACTATCCATCTAGATTCTATACCTGTGGTGCATTTTAGTTTTGCAGTTTGCTGACAGTGACCACCAGTATATATAGCAGTACGGTACGGAAGGCCACTGCTCTACCTACCTCTGTGTCGTCAAGTATACTATCCATCTAGATTCTATACCTGTGGTGCATTTTAGTTTTGCAGTTTGCTGACAGTGACCACCAGTATATATAGCAGTACGGTACGGAAGGCCACTGCTCTACCTACCTCTGTGTCATCAAGTATACTATCCATCTAGATTCTATACCTGTGGTGCATTTTGGTTTCCAGTTTGCTGACAGTGACCACCAGTATATATAGCAGTACGGTACGGAAGGCCACTGCTCTACCTACCTCTGTGTCATCAAGTATACTATCCATCTAGATTCTATACCTGTGGTGCATTTTAGTTTTGCAGTTTGCTGACAGTGACCACCAGTATATATAGCAGTACAGTACGGAAGGCCACTGCTCTACCTACCTCTGTGTCGTCAAGTATACTATCCATCTAGATTCTATACCTGTGGTGCATTTTAGTTTTGCAGTTTGCTGACAGTGACCACCAGTATATATAGCAGTACGGTACGGAAGGCCACTGCTCTACCTACCTCTGTGTCATCAAGTATACTATCCATCTAGATTCTATACCTGTGGTGCATTTTAGTTTTGCAGTTTGCTGACAGTGATCACCAGTATATATAGCAGTACGGTACGGAAGGACACTGCTCTTCCTACCTCTGTGTCGTCAAGTATACTATCCATCTAGATTCTATACCTGTGGTGCATTTTAGTTTTGCAGTTTGCTGACAGTGACCACTAGTATTTATATAGCAGTACGGTATGGAAGGCCACTGCTCTACCTACCTCTGTGTCGTCAAGTATACTATCCATCTAGATTCTATACCTGTGGTGCACCATACACAGTGAAAGGGGTGAGGAATCGGAGGATGATGATGAGGTGGACATCTTGCCTCTGTAGAGCCAGTTTGTGCAAGGAGAGATTGATTGCTTCTATTTTGGTGGGGGCCCAAACCAACCAGTCATTTCAGTCACAGTCGTGTGGCAGACCCTGTCACTGAAAAGATGGGTTCGTTAAAGTGTGCATGTCCTGTTTATACAACATAAGGGTGGGTGGAAGGGCCCAAGGACAATTCCATCTTGCACCTCTTTTTTCTTTCATTTTTCTTTGCATCATGTGCTGTTGGGGACTATTTTTTTAAGTGCCATCCTGTCTCACACTGCAGTGCCACTCCTAGATGGGCCAGGTGTTTGTATCGGCCACTTGTGTCGCTTAGCTTAGTCACACAGCGACCTTGGTGCGCCTCTTTTTTTCTTTGCATCATGTGCTCTTTCGGGACAATTTTTTTGAAGTGCCATCCTGTCTGACACTGCAGTGCCACTCCTAGATGGGCCAGGTGTTTGTGTCGGCCTCTTGTGTCGCTTAGCTTAGTCACACAGCGACCTTGGTGCGCCTCTTTTTTTCTTTGCATCATGTGCTGTTTGGGGACAATTTTTTTGAAGTGCCATCCTGTCTGACACTGCAGTGCCACTCCTAGATGGGCCAGGTGTTTGTATCGGCCACTTGTGTCGCTTAGCTTAGTCACACAGCGACCTTGGTGCGCCTCTTTTTTTCTTTGCATCATGTGCTCTTTCGGGACAATTTTTTTGAAGTGCCATCCTGTCTGACACTGCAGTGCCACTCCTAGATGGGCCAGGTGTTTGTGTCGGCCTCTTGTGTCGCTTAGCTTAGTCACACAGCGACCTTGGTGCGCCTCTTTTTTTCTTTGCATCATGTGCTGTTTGGGGACAATTTTTTTGAAGTGCCATCCTGTCTGACACTGCAGTACTACTCCTAGGTGGGCCAGGTGTTTGTGTCGACCACTTGTGTCGCTTAGCTTAGTCACACAGCGACCTTGGTGCGCCTCTTTTTTTCTTTGCATCATGTGCTGTTTTGGGACAATTTTTTTGAAGTGCCATCCTGTCTGACACTGCAGTGCCACTCCTAGATGGGCCAGGTGTTTGTGTCGGCCACTTGTGTCGCTTAGCTTAGCCATCCAGCGACCTCGGTGCAAATTTTAGGACTAAAAATAATATTGTGAGGTGTATAGTGTTCAGAATAGACTGAAAATGAGTGTAAATTATGGTTATTGAGGTTACTCATACTATGGGATCAAAATGACCCCCAAATTATGTGATTTAAGCTGTTTTTGAGGGGTTTTTGTAAAAAAAACACCCGAAACCAAAACACACCCGAATCCGACAAAAAAATTTCAGGGAGGTTTTGGCAAAACGCGTCCGAATCCAAAACACGGCCGTGGAACCGAATCCAAAACCAAAACGCAAAACCCGAAAAATTTCCGGTGCACATCTCTAATATATATATATATATTAGAGATGTGCACCGGAAATTGGCGCTGCTCAGCTTCCTCCTTTTCACACATATGTATATATATATATATATATATATATGTGAAAAGGAGGAAGCTGAGCAGCGCCAATTAGCGATAACAATTTGTACTAGTATATGGACCAGAATTACTATAAATACTCATAAAAAGGACACTCCCTTCAATATATTTAGGGCGTCAGCTCATGTCTTAAGTAAAAAACACTGGTAAGGTGTTTTACAAGTAATCTCAGAAATGGTGGATAAGATACTTTAGAGCGAACAATGGTGTCAATAAATATTACAATAGGAGGGTAAAATTTTAATTTTTTTTTAATCACAATAAAATTTGCACCAATAAAAGATATAATGAAAAACCACAATAAAAAATATATTAAAAATTATACGATCAGAGATAAAAAAGTCAATACAAAAATATCACCAACATGTATAGAAATTTGTTAAAAAAATGTATATATATGGTAAAACCTATGAGGACTCAATTTAGAAAAAATATATAATATCGATTAATAAGATCAACTATAGGTAAAAAATCAATATCTTAACTTAAGAGAAGGTAGGTATCCCCAACGCGTTTCATCCTATCTGGACTTCCTCCGGGGGCAATGAGCAAGTGGGACAGCACAGGTATATATACACATGTTAATGAGGAAGTGATCTCTACATCACGTCCTGTCAATTAGGAGCACCAAAAATTAGCATACTGAAATACTTTTTAAAAACAGGCTAAGACATGTTCAATCCACTACTTGGATTAGGCTGAGCAGAACCGCTATTATATAAGTCTAGTTTGAGCTCAGGGAAGCCTTAAAAAGCTCCCTGAGCGTTGTTTACCTGGACTTCCTGTCCGGACAGTTGGGGACATCACGTCCGCCCCACTTCCGGCGTCATGATTCCTGTACTGCGCATGCGCCGGGTATGGACATCCCGGACCCACTGCGCATGCGCCCGGACACTGCTCAGCCTAATCCAAGTAGTGGAATCCACCATCACAGGTCCTTCTGTACTTTCTGGAGGCAATTGCTGGTAAGGGTCTTCCCGGAGGAATTTATAATTCATTTTGATGAACGTCATCTTCTCCACATTTAGTGGAAGTAACCTCCTACGCCGATTGCTGACAAGGTTACCGGCTGCACTAAACACTCTTTCGGAATACACACTGGATGGGGGGGGGGGCAACTTAGGTAAAATAAAGCCAGTTTGTGCAAGGGCATCCAAATTGCCTCTTTTTCCTTCCAGTATACATACGGAGTGTCTGACATGCCTACTTGGATGCTGTCACTCATATAATCCTCCACCATTCTTTCAATGGTGACAGAATCATATGCAGTGAAAGTAGACATGTCAGTAATCGTTGGCAGGTCCTTCAGTCCCGAGCACTTGCTCCTGACTGCCCTGCATCACCGCCAGCATGTGGGCTAGGAAATCTTATCCTTTTCTGTGCAGCCCCAGTGGTGGGAGAAATTGAAGGAGGAGCTGTTGACGGGTCATGTTCCGCTTGAGTTGACAATTTACTCACCAGCAGGTCTTTGCACCTCTGCAGAAAAGAGAATTAAAACTTAGGCTTTAAACCTAGGATCAAGCACGGTAGCCAAAATGTATTGCTCTGATTTCAACAGATTGACCACCCTTGAATCCTGGCAAAGCGAATGAAGGACTCCATCCACAAGTCCCACATACTTTGCGGAATCGCTCCATCTTAGCTCCTCCTTCAATTTCTCCAGCTGTTTCTGCAAAAGCCTGATGAGGGGAATGACCTGACTCAAGCTGGCAGAGTCTGAACTGACTTCACGTGTGGCAAGTTCGAAGGGTTGGAGAACCTTGCACAAGACAGAAATCATTCTCCACTGTGCTTAATCAGGTGCGTTTCCCCTCCATTGCCTTTATAATAGGTGGATGTATAGGCTTGAATGGCCTTTTGCTGCTCCTCCATCCTCTGAAGCATATAGAGTGTTGAATTCCACCTCGTTACCACCTCTTGCTTCAGTTGATGGCAGGGCAGGTTGAGGAGTGTTTGCTGTCGCTGCAGTCTTCGGCACTCAGTGGCAATTTTTTGGGCCACCGACAGCATCTCCTGTACACCATTGTCATTTTTCAAAAAATTCTGCACCACCAAATTAATTGTATGTGCAAAACATGGGACGTGCTGGAACTTGCACAGATGTAATGCTCACACAATATTGGTGGCATTGTCTGATATCACAAATCCCCAGGAGAGTCTAATTGGGTCAAGCCATTTTGCGATTATGTCCTTCAGTTTCCGTAAGAGGTTGTCAGCTGTGTGCCTCTTACGGAAAGCTGTGATACATAGCATAGCCTGCCTAGGAACGAGTTGGCATTTGCAAGATGCTGCTACTGTTGCCGCTGCTATTGTTGCTGTGGGAGGCCATACATCTACCCAGTGGGCTTTCACAATCATACAGTCCTTAGTCTGCTCTGTTCCACTTGTCCACATGTCCATGGTTAAGTGGACACTGGATACAACTGCATTTTTTAGGACACTGGTGACTCTTTTTCTGAAGTCTTTGTACATTCTCGGAATCGCTGCCTTGTGAAGTGGAATCTAGATGGGATTTGGTACCTGGGACACAATACCTCCATCAATTGTCTAATTCCCACTGCACTAATGGTGGATACCGGATGCACATCTAACACCAACATAAATGTCAAGGCCTCAGTTATCCGCTTTGCAACAGGATGACTGCTGTCATATTTCATCTTCCTCACAAAGGACTATTGGACAGTCAATTGCTTAGTTGAAGAAGTACAAGTGGTCTTCCGACTTCCCCTCTGGGATGACGATTGACTCCCAGCAGCAACAACAGCAGCGGCAGCAACAGCAGGCGTACCACTCAAGGATCCTCCAGAGGAATCCCGGTTAGGAGATGACTCCTCAGTCTTGACAGTGACATGGCCTGCAGAACTACTGACGTTCCTGACTGAGGAGGAAGTTGACGTTGAGGGAGTTGGTGGTGTGGCTTGCAGGAGCTTGGGTACAGGAGGACAGCCATAACTTCGTGTGTGCCAGGTGTGCCTGGCACACAGTGTAGTCGCCCTGAGAACGCTACTGCCCACTTTCCCTAAAATTATCAGCGGCTTGTAATGAGTCAAACTGACTCATTACAAGCTGCCTGATTCTGCTGCCGCTGAAGAGGAGAGGAGTGGCTCTGGAGGCAGGGGAGAAGAAGGAGGAGGGAGGGGGAGAAGGGAGCCGCAGCAGTGCTATATAACTGGTTGTGGCACCGCTGCAGCTGTCCCTCTCCCCTTCCATATAAGCTGGCCACAGCCGCAGTGAATGCTGGGATGTGCTTCCCTCATCCCAGCATTCACAGCGGCAGTGGCCAGCCAATGCGGAAGGAGAGAGGGAGAGCTCAGCTGCGCCGCTACCAATTACATAGCACTGCTGCAGCTCCTGAGTCCCCCTCCCTCCTCCTCCTCCCCTGCCTCAGGAGCTGCCAGCACCGAGGAGCCTTACTGCCTGAGCCAGCAGAAAGATGGTAAGTATCTGTCTGTCTATCTATCTGTCTGTCTGTCTATCTCTCTATCTCTCCTGTCTACCTAATGTAGTCTGGTGGACTGGCTGCTGTAACGTGTAAAAAAGGGGATGCTGTCTGCCGTAACGAGTAAAAGGGGGACTCTGTCTGCCGGATTGTGTAATAAGGGGACGCTGTCTGCCGTAACATGTAAAAAGGGGGACGCTGTCTGCTGTAACGAGTAAAAAGGGGGACTGGCTCCCGTAATGTGTAATAAGGAGACGCTGTCTGCCATAATGTGTAATAAGGAGACGCTGTCTGCCGTAATGTGTAAAAAGGGGACGCTGTCTGCCGTAATGTGTAAAAACGGGAAGCTGTCTGCCGTAATGTATAAAAATGGGACGCTGTCTGCCATAATGTGCAAAAAGGGGACACTGTCTGCCGTAATGAGTAATAAGGGGACTCTGTCTGCCGTAATGTTTAATAAGGGGACGCTGTTTGCCGTAATGTGTAAAAACAGGACGCTGTCTGACGTAATGTGTAAAAACGGGACGCTGTCTGCCATAATGTGTAAAAATGGGATGCTGTCTGCCGTAATGTGTAAAAACGGGACGCTGTCTGCCGTAATGTGTAAAAAGGCCGACAGCCTTTTTATACATTAAGGCACACTGGCAAGTTTACGTTTCTCCTCAGACCATTTAAATTTCTTTTTTTGGGTCTTTTTACTGAACTTTGGCTTTTTAGATTTTACATGCCCTCTACTATCACATTGGGCATCGGACTCTGCAGATGACGTTGATGGCATTTCATCATCTATGTCATGGCTAGTGGCAGCAGCTTCAGCACTAGAAGGAAGTGGTTCTTGATCTTTCCCTATTTTATCCTCCAAATTTTTGTTCTCCATTATTTTTTGGGAGTTATATAACACCAGATGCGGCACAGAAATGATGGCTGATGGCCAGGACACTACCACTGGTCTGATGCAGCACAACACAACAACACTCTAAGGGACTTGTTGTTGTTGTTACTATCATTATATGGCAGCAGTGGACATATAGCAGCAGCGTATACCACTGTGACTTCCTGATGACTGATGGCCAGGACACTACCACTGGTCTGATGCAGCACAACACAGCAACACTGTGAGGGACTTGTTGTTATTATTATTATTATTATTATTATTATTATTATTATTATATGACAGCAGTGGACATATAGCAGCAGCGTATACCACTGTGACTGCCTGGTCACTGGAATGACTGATGGCCAGGACACTACCACTAGTCTGATGCAGCACAACACAGCAACACTGTAAGGGATTTGTTGTTGTTGTTGTTGTTATTATTATTATTATTATTATACGGCAGCAGTGGACATATAGCAGCAGCGTATACCACTGTGACTGCCTGGTCACTGGAATGACTGATGGCCAGGACACTACCACTGGTCTGATGCAGCACAACACAGCAACACTGTAAGGGATTTGTTGTTGTTGTTGTTGTTGTTGTTGTTGTAATTATTATACGGCAGCAGTGGACATATAGCAGCAGTGTATACCACTGTGACTGCCTGGTCACTGGAATGACTGATGGCCAGGACACTACCACTGGTCTGATGCAGCACAACACAGCAACACTGTAAGGGATTTGTTGTTGTTGTTGTTGTTGTTATTATTATTATACGGCAGCAGTGGACATATAGCAGCAGTGTATACCACTGTGACTGCCTGGTCACTGGAATGACTGATGGCCAGGACACTACCACTGGTCTGATGCAGCACAACACAGCAACACTGTAAGGGATTTGTTGTTGTTGTTGTTGCTATTATTATTATTATTATTATTATTATTATTATTATACGGCAGCAGTGGACATATAGCAGCAGTGTATACCACTGTGACTGCCTGGTCACTGGAATGACGGATGGCCAGGACACTACCACTGGTCTGATGCAGCACAACACAGCAACACTGTAAGGGATTTGTTGTTGTTGTAGTTGTTGTTGTTGTTGTTGTTATTATTATTATTATTATTATTATTATACGGCAGCAGTGGACATATAGCAGCAGTGTATACCACTGTGACTGCCTGGTCACTGGAATGACAGATGGCCAGGACACTACCACTGGTCTGATGCTGCACAACACAGCAACACTGTAAGGGATTTGTTGTTGTTGTTATTATTATTATTATTATTATTATTATTATTATACGGCAGCAGTGGACATATAGCAGCAGTGTATACCACTGTGACTGCCTGGTCACTGGAATGACTGATGGCCAGGACACTACCACTGGTCTGATGCAGCACAACAGAGCAACACTGTAAGGGATTTGTTGTTGTTGTTGTTATTATTATTATTATTATTATTATTATACGGCAGCAGTGGACATATAGCAGCAGTGTATACCACTGTGACTGCCTGGTCACTGGAATGATGGATGGCCAGGACACTACCACTGGTCTGATGCAGCACAACACAGCAACACTGTAAGGGATTTGTTGTTGTTGTTGTTGTTATTATTATTATTATTATTATTATTATTATTATTATACGGCAGCAGTGGACATATAGCAGCAGTGTATACCACTGTGACTGCCTGGTCACTGGAATGACGGATGGCCAGGACACTACCACTGGTCTGATGCAGCACAACACAGCAACACTGTAAGGGATTTGTTGTTGTTGTTGTTATTATTATTATTATTATTATTATTATTATAATACGGCAGCAGTGGACATATAGCAGCAGTGTATACCACTGTGACTGCCTGGTCACTGGAATGACGGATGGCCAGGACACTACCACTGGTCTGATGCAGCACAACACAGCAACACTGTAAGGGATTTGTTGTTGTTATTATTATTATTATACGGCAGCAGTGGACATATAGCAGCAGCGTATACCACTGTGACTACCTGGTCACTGGAATGACTGATGGCCAGGACACTACCACTGGTCTGATGGAGCACAACACAGCAACACTGAAAGGGGCATGTTGTTGTTGTTGTTGTTATTATTACACAGCAGCAGTGGACATATAGCAGCAGCGTATACCACTGTGACTGCCTGGTCACAGGAATGACAGATGACCAGGACACTACCACTGGTCTGATGCAGGACAAAACAGCAGCACTGTAAGGGACTTATTATACAGCAGCACTGGACATATGGCAGCAGAGGACACCACCACTGTGAATGGTCACTGGACTGACTGATGCCCAGGACACTACCACTGGTCTGATGCAGGACACAGCAACACTGTAAGGGACTTATTATACAGCGGCACTGAACATATGGCAGCAGAGGACACCACCACTGTGACTGATGCAGCACAACACACCACCACTGAACTGATGCAGCACAACACACCACCACTGTACAGCACTGGACATATGGCAGCAGAGGACACAAGCACTGTGACTGGACAGATTCAGCACAAGACACGGACACTGAGGACTCTGAAAGAACGGAGACACGTCCACTCTCTACACTCTCCAATGCCGGAGTGAAAATGGCGTGGATGCGCAGCTTCTTATATGGAATCCAAACCCTGCGAGAATCCAACAGCGGGATGATGACGTTTTGCCTTGTTCTGGTTTCCGAGTCAGGCGCGAAAACCCGAGCCTGGCTCGGATGCGGACTCGAATGGTAAAGTTCGGTATGGTTCGGTTCTCCGAGAACCGAACCCGCTCATCTCTAGTTTTAATATATCTATTCAGTCTCTGTGAAACAGAAAAGTTCACAATTCCTTTCAACTCTGCAACAGTGTTGCTTCTCATGACATAATCATATACAATGATACAGACATCCAAGCTTATCTATGTAAAACCAATATTGCTACATTCACAATGCAAGGTTAATTTCACTTATTCAATTTAAAAGGACATTGTTTTATCCATAATGCTGCAGTTTTGTTGTTAATTATAAAGCCAATGTTCTTATTCCATTTTACAAGACTTTAATTAGCATGTTCAACAGCAGCACAATGAAATCCACAATTAGTTCAGAGCTTTAAGCAGCGTGTTTAGCAACTGTACACTGAAATCCTCTGTTGCAGAGCAAGAAAAGTTGGTAAAAGTATATACTGGCACCGGCTGAGTTTCAATTAATGAACGGATAAACGTATTTGTAAAAAACAAATTTAACAATTTATTACAATATGTACTGGAAAAATGTAACCATATAAATGACTGTTAAAAAAGCTTCAGTATAGTGGACTTAAAAAGATTTGAGAGTCTCTCAAGTAAGCAAGTAGGACCACTTCTATCCCCATTAAAGCAAATGATACTTATTTCCGACTAGGGCTCATTCCTCCGAATAGTCCTCAATGCAATTAAATTGTGGATATTACCCGGTTTCTTAGTACAAAGTCCCCTTGGTTCTCCAATTGCAAACCGAGATCCAGTGGCAGCAGGGGTATATGTCCAGGGTGTCCAGATGATAGCACTTAGGAGGATCCTGCAGGAGTGTGTGAGTCCAATTGTTGTCAGATAAATAAGTGGCAGATAGAAAGGATATGCTCCTGAGGAAGCTGGCAGCAAATAAGACAAGCGATACGCGTCGAGCTTTTATTCCATGACCACAGACATCCCTTCTATCTGCCACTTATTTATCTGACAACAATTGGACTCACACACTCCTGCAGAATCCTCCTAAGTGCTATCATCTGGACACCCTGGACATACACCCCTGTTGCTACTGGATCTCGGTTTGCAATTGGAGAACCAAGGGGACTTTGTACTAAGAAACCGGGTAATATCCACAATTTAATTGCATTGAGGACTATTCGGAGGAATGAGCCCTAGTCGGAAATAAGTATCATTTTCTTTAATGGGGATAGAAGTGGTCCTACTTGCTTACTTGAGAGACTCTCAAATCTTTTTAAGTCCACTATACTGAAGCTTTTTTAACAGTCATTTATATGGTTACATTTTTCCAGTACATATTGTAATAAATTGTTAAATTTGTTTTTTACAAATACGTTTATCCGTTCATTAATTGAAACTCAGCTGGCGCCAGTATATACTTTTACCCTAGATCCATTTTTTTCAGGGACTAACATCCCTATACCGGCAGCCGTTGACAGCGCACTCACCTCTGTAATCAAGAAAAGTTGGTAGCATATTTGATCATCCGTGGATTAGAGATTGCTGGTCAGTGGGGCTCTCGGCTCTGGTAGCTAATTCCTTTTCAATTGAGCCGTATCAGGAGATCTGTGTCCAGTTCCACGTCGGAAGATATGGGATCAGGGTCAGTGTGAAGGTCTGCTGACAACACTCAAAATGCGTTTCTCCACCTCTATATGACCATCGGCGGCTTCGATAAACCATGAATATGCTAATTAAAGCCTTGTTGTAAAATGGAATAAGAACATTTGCTTTATAATTAACAACAAAACTGCAGCATTCTGGATAAAACAATGTCCTTTTAAATTGAATAAGTGAAATTAACCTTGCATTGTGGATATAGCAATATTGGTTTTACATACTGTAGATAAGTTTGGATGTCTGTATCATTGTATATGATTATGTCGTAAGAAGCAACACTGTTGCAGAGTTGAAAGGAACTGTGAACTTTTCTGCTTCACAGAGACTGAATAGATACATTAAAACCATACACAAAGTAATATCCAAATAGAAACAGTCTATGGGAACCAGAAAAGAGCAAGTTATATATGGGTTTTATATAGAGAAGTGTGTTAATAATTGTCTTAAAATTATCCTGCTGATATAATTTTTTCAAATTGGATTAGACAATAGAATAATTAAAAAGAAATAAAAATAATTTGATTTATATATATATATATATATATATATATATATAAAGTTTGTAAGCGCTTGTCAATTTTTATCCTTCTGCTTGATTTTAAAGGGGTTGAGTATTCCCTGGTTTTGTGAAAGCTGTGGCAAATCTGTTATTAATACTGGGTATTTGGTTAGTGCCAGGGAAATTTGTTTTAGTTAAGTATGCATTTGTAGGGGGCGCTGTAACCAGGGCCGGTGCTAGGGTGTCCGGCGCCCCCCTGCAAACAATAAGTTTGCGCCCTCCCTCCCATATGTAATAAAGGGACAGTGCTCGCCAAAGGGCCACATAATAGTGTCCCCAATTCAAATTACGCTACACAGTATCACAATCGTATTCACATTATACCACACGTAGTGACTTTGATTCATAGTGCACCAGATAGTTCTGTACCTAATTCACATTACGACACACAGTAGTGCTCCTTATACACAATGGGGGTCATTCCGAGTTGATCGCTCGCTAGCTGTTTTTAGCAGCCGTGCAAACGCTATGCCGCCTCCCACTGGGAGTGTATTTTAGCTTAGCAGAAGTGCGAACGGTTGCATCGCAATTTTTGTGTAGTTTCAGAGTAGCTCAAAACCTACTCAGCGCTTGCGGTCACTTCAGACTATTCAGTTACGGATTTGACGTGGCAACACCGAAATGTTTGACTAACAAGGACTTGTGTTCGTGTGTAATTCTTTCTGTATTAAGGTGGTAATTCCGAGTTGATCGCAGCCAGCAACTTTTTGCTGCTGGTGCGATCAACTAATCCACGCCTATGGGGGAGTGTATTTTAGCTTAGCAGGGCTGCGTTCGCTTGTGCAGCCTTGCTGAGCTAAAAAAGTTTTGTGCTGCTGAGGAGTAAGGCTGGTTATACTTACCCTGTGCGACAGATCCTCCCAACTCCCGGCGTTGACGTCAGACATCCGCCTCCATTTGCCTGCACACGCCTGTGATCGGATGACCACTCCACGAAAACGGCATCCAAAGGTGAGTATCCGCCCCGGAACGCCTCTCCACTGTCAATTTTCTTGCGTTCGGCGCTGCATTTTCTTTGTTCGCTGTGCGCGCCTCCGTCACCGGGCAACGACGCATGTGCGCAATGTGCACGCCGCGCATGCGCAGTTCCGACTCGTTCGCACCGCAGAGAACCCCCTATGTCCAAGAGTGCCGCCATCTGTCACTGTGCTATATATATATATATATATATATATATATACACACACATACACACTATATAGTATATATACACACAGACACACATACATACTATATAGTGTGTGTGTGTGTGTGTGTGTGTGTGTGTGTGTGTGTGTGTGACCCACAGCCTAAGATGTACATTTTAATGTTAGCAGCAGGGCAAAGAAAAATCTTATTAAAAAGGCAGCCTTACTGTTTGCTGACAGGCTGCTGTGACACAGGGCTCCACCTGCCGCCCGGGATCAGCCCTCCTCCTTCTTCTCTCTTCTGTGCAGCCTGCGCGCCCAGCCAATGACTGAGCCGCAGGCTGCTGTTTCACACGCTATTGGACAGCTGAGCCGTCGCTCAGCTGTCCCGTAGCTCTTTGAGTATGCGGCGCCGGCTCTGTATATATGTACAGCGGAGAGCAGGGACCGCAGCACCGCAGATCAGATCGGATCTGCGGTGGGCGGCAGGGGGTGGAAATCCGGCTCTGTGCGGGAGAGTTCATTGGGGAGGAGGGGGTAGAAGCAGGAGGGTGGGAGCCGGAGCCGCGCTTCATGTTTCCTGCGTCTGTCATACAGTGTGACAGACGCAGCCGGGAGCCAGCAGCAACAGCAGAGCGGGGAGAGCGCCTCTTCCGACCAGCGCCTCCCTGCTTTGCAGGAGCTGCTGAGCGGGTTGCGCCGGCTCTGGCTGTAACATACACTTGCTCTGGGCGCCATGTCCAGAGGCGGATCCAGAAAAAAATTACAGGGGGGGCACCATCAGTAGTAGGGCTACAGAGGAGGGGTGGAGTTAGAAGTGGAGTATGCATGACCAAGTTTGAGTGGTACAGAATTGATATAGCAAAATCAATTAAAAGAGAATATCAAATTTATAACAGAATATGTTACTCTATTAAATGGGGTATCCGGTCTTTAGGTCAACAGCACTTAGGTCGACACTCATTAGGATGACCACTATTGGTCGACATGCATTAGGTTGACATGATCATTAGGTCGACATGGCAAAGGTCTACTCATGAAAAGGTTGACATGAGTTTTTCACATTTATTTTATTTTTTTAACTTTTTCATACTTTACGATAGACGTGGACTACGATTGGGAATAGTAACCTATGCCGAGTGCAGCAGTAGCATAGCGAGGCACCTTGCCCGAAGCATGGCGAGCGTACATGGTGCACTAATTGGGGTTCCCGGTCACTTTACGAAGAAAACGACACCAAAAATATATAAAAAACTCATACTGACCTTTTTCCATGTCGACCTAGTCACTGTCTACCCTATGATCCACACCCATTAAATGGCATAACAGTGTATAAAAGACAATAGGTCTATATGAAATTAGAGTCAATGAAGTGGATCACACCATGTGTAATAATTTAACATTTTCTTTTATTTGATTTTGCTATATTAATTCTGTACTCACATCAGCTCACTCATCTAGTATTTTGGTTCCCTACTGGTTAACACCCAATACGGACACTACTTTTATATGGCAGCACAGCTAATCAGCTCACCCCCCTCCCCAGCAGCAGCCAGCCTCCATCCTTGCCCACTCCAGACTTTCCTCCCCCAGCAGCATCCAGCCTCTGTCCTCACCCACTCCAGACTCTCCTACTCAACAGCAGCCTCCTAACTCCTGGACCTCCTCCCCTTACCTAGCAGCACCGCTACTCACCGACAACTGCATCGTCCTCTGGCTTGCTCAGCGTCTGCACCGTGTTATCGGCGTCCTTGGGGCAACATCGGCTGGCCTGGCTGAGAGTCCCTGTGGCATGTTGTCCCTCAGCGGCACTCTATTTGATTTAGTCCGCTGGGCTGGATTGTCAGCGGAGATCAAAGTGATGGCGTCTGCGTGGTGGCTGCTTGGCTCCTGTGCGCAGCAGCACTGCATGTCACGTGGTGCAGGGAGCCAATGAGGACCAGGAATAGCCCAGCAATCCTAATAATGGAGGTGGAACTGCTGACAGGGGAGGGCTGACAGCGGCTACTTGACAGCCAGCAGCCGTCATCGTGTCAGGTGGATGGGTGTTATTTCTTAATGCTGTTAGCTTTACGCAGTGTTAAATAAAAGTTCCTAAATGACAGGGGGGATGGGGGCATGCGCCTTGGTGCCCCCCCCCCCTGAATCCGCCACTGGCCATGGCCCAACAATATGCATGGGATGCTGGTATATCATATAATGGCTTATGTTATAGCATACAACCTACAGTCCTGCTATAATTCCAGCTAACATTTAATGCAAGGCCTCAAGTAGCTCAGCTGGCTCAATACATAAATTAGTTCCCTGTTGCCAACAAAACTGCAAAATGTACTTCTCATTAACTAAGTGGAAGACAAAGAGGATAAATTGATAGAAAAAAGTGGTAATTGGGAACTGAGAAGAAAAAATACAATACATGAAAGGGGAAGTGAGAAAAGATAAAGAGGACAGTGACTATTTGTTGTCTTCACCTACTGTAGGTGACTCACTGCCTTTATCCCTCTTTATTACAAATGTGGTGTACTGTTTAATCAGGAACTACCTGTTAATTAATTTATTTTTTTTGTTTTCTTTATTGAAAAATAAATTAGCAGTACACTTTTGAGATAAAACATGTATGTCAGTGAAATAAAGGATTTGTGTCTATGCAGCTGCTGCTGCTGCTACTTCACAATATTCTTCCCTTTATTAGTAAAGTTGTCATTATTCTGCTGTTTGCTTCTGTATGTTCTTGTAATAAGCTTAGTAGTTGCTTTGCGGGAGTTTTCTAGAGAAATTATGCTTACAGGCTCATTCAATAAAGGATTAAAAAGATGCTGTCTAAAGGCATGTAAGATGCACCGTTTTGTAAGCATCCTATATAAACGCTTTGCATTGTAGTGTATAGAGTAAGGATATATTGATATATTTTTTAACAATAAGAGAATGTTTCAAACATTGAATAAGCGTGATTATCCATGATTGTACTTAGCACGTCATTACTCTTTGTTATCCCCATAAAAAGAGGCCTCATTCATGTTCTTCTGTTATTGTGAACATATATTCAATATATAGTCAATCTATACATGTCTGTAGAAAATACTTAATTCAAGCTTCCATAAAATATAATAAAAAAAGAGACAAGTTTAACATAAATTAGATTTAGTTAGAAACTCAAATGAGAAGCTAAGAAATGTTTGTTTTTTCTTAGCATTTATCACAACTCAACAATTACATATTTGCACCCCAAATAAGTTAACTAAGGCATTTTTGCTATCAAATCTTTAGTATTCCATAATATTAATAGCTACTTGAAACATTTTTATTTCTACAGTTTACTCCCTTAAAGCATGGCACTACAAGGATAGCTACAATAATACCTCATCTACTGATCCCACATATTCCTCTCAGGACAGAAATTCAAGAATGCTACTGTAGTTGCTCAAATAAATGTATTGGTCCATTATAGGTACATGTAAGAGATGGGTTAATCTAGACACGAAAAAAAAAAACCAGAAAATAAATATCCCAGCAGAGTGAAACCAGCAAAATAGACTTACATCATACATGGTAACAGAAATGCAGAGAATGCAGACATCTCAGTTTTATATACATTTGCAAACTTATGGTAAGTCACCAGCCACACAATGGTTCAAATGGTCCAACTCTACATGATAATAGCACCACTTTGGGTCATACACTTAAGTATTTCTAAATTATGAGCCAACACACCTAGTGGCACCCCAGGATACTCCAATATGGCACTACAAGACTCAACATACCTTCCAGCTACTGGTCCTAAGCATGACTCTTAGAACAGTGATACACAGAATGGTAGTTGCTCAATCTATTGGCCAATCACTGTTGTATGTAAAAGATGAGTTTATCTAGACAAGAAAAACAGAAACGAAAAACCACCAGCACACTGCTATGGACGAGAAATGACATTTACATCTTACATAATAATAGAAATGCAGAGATCTCAATTACATACTGTACATTTGCAAACATATAGTAAGCCACCAGCCACGGCAAGGCGTCTCTGCTCTAGTGGTCCTGCAATACATAATAATAGCACCACTTTGGTTCATACATATTTGTATTTCTAAAATAAGAGACAACTCACCTGCAGGATCCCCAGGATTATCCAATATGGCACTACAAGAATCAGTATACCCTCCAGGTACTGACCCCAATCATGCTGCTCATATTGATACACAAAATGGTAGTTTCTCAATCACCTTATTAGTCCATCATACATTCATGGAAGGGATGGGTTAATTTAGACAAAAAAAAAAAAATCCCCCCAGCACACTGTGATGAACCAGCAAAAGAGACATATTCTACAGCACAAAGTACTCAAGGGAATAATAGAGAAATGTTCTTCAGTAAACTGCAAAGTTATGAATAAAACATTGACTAAAATGTTAACTGAGATCCACTGACTACATCTTGACTAAAGGGCCCCATACACTAGAACGATAATGCCCGATTTCATCCAATTTCGGGATTTCGGGCCAATATATCGGGTGAAATCGGGCATTTTGTAGGTGTTTCCGATTCGATCCGGTCCAATGCGTGTTCCCATGAGGGTCGCATTGGCTCCCCTAGATCGTTAGTGCTGCACTCGTGATATGTCAGTTCCCACAGGCATGGCTGGGATCGCATACGATATATTGCATGCAAAATGTACCATATCATATGGAATCATATGAAACCACTCCCAGGAAGCTCCCGGGACAGTTCAAGGGAAATCGCCTCCGACTTCAGCCTCAGACATATCATTGTAGTGTATGGGGCCCTTAAGACAAGAAGAAGAAAAAATACTAAAATGTGACTTTTAATTTAGTCACATTTTAAGAAAGTGACTAAGACTAAGATAGGGTCTGCCACACGACTGTGGCTGAAATGACTAGTTGGTTTGGGCCCCACCAAAAAAGAAGCAATCAATCTCTCCTTGCACAAACTGTCTCTAGAGAGGCAAGATGTCCACCTCATTCTCATCCCCCGATTCCTCACCCCTTTCACTGTGTACATCCTCCTCCTCACAGAGTATTAATTCGTCCCCACTGGAATCCACCATCACAGATCCCTGTGTATTTTCTGGAGGCAATTGCTGATAAATGTCTCCACGGAGGAATTTATTATAATTAATTTTGATGAACATCATCTTCTCCACATTTTCTGGAAGTAACCTCCTACGCCGATCCCTGACAAGGTGAGCGGCTGCACTAAACACTCTTTTGGAGTACAGACTGGAGGGGGAGGGGGGGGGGGGCAACTTAGGTAAAATAAAGACAGTTTGTGCAAGGGCCTCCAAATTGTCTCTTTTTCCTGCCAGTATACGTACAGACTGTTGGACATGCCTACTTGGATGCTGTCACTCATATAATCCTCCACCATTCTTTCAATGGTGACAGAATCATATGCAGTGACAGTAGACGACATGTCAGTAATCGTTGGCAGGTTCTTCAGTCCGGACCAGATGTCAGCACTTGCTCCTGACTGCCATGCATCACCGCCAGTGGGTGGATTTGGAAATGTTATCCTTTTCCTGGCAGCTCCAGTGGCAGAAGAAAATGAAGGAGGAGCTGTTGGCGGGTCACATTCCACTTAACTTGACAGCTGTCTCACCAGCAGGTCTTTGAACATCTGCAGACTTGTGTCTGCCGGAAAGAGAGATACAACGTAGGCTTTAAACCTAGGATTGAGCACGGTGGCCAAAATGTAGTGCTCTGATTTCAACAGATTGACCACCCGTGAATCCTGGTTAAGCGAATGAAGGGCTCCATCCACAAGTCCCACATGCCTAGCGGAATCGCTCCATTTTAGCTCCTCCTTCAATCTCTCCAGCTGCTTCTGCAAAAGCCTGATGAGGGGAATGACCTGACTTAGGCTGGCAGTGTCTGAACTGACTTCACATGTGGCAAGTTCAAAGGGTTGGAGAACCTTGCACAACATGGAAATCATTCTCCACTGCACTTGAGTCAGGTGCATTCTCCCTACTTTGCCTATATCGTAGGCAGATGTATAGGCTTGAATGGACTTTAGCTGCTCCTCCATCCTCTGAAGCATATAGAGGGTTGAATTCCACCTCGTTACCACCTCTTGCTGCAGCTAATGGCAGGGCATGTTCATGAGTGTTTGCTGGCGCTCCAGTCTTTGGCACGCGGTGGCTGAATGCCGAAAGTGGCCCACAATTCTTTGGGCCACCGACATCTCCACCGCCAAATTAATTGTATGTGCAAAACATGGGACGTGCTGGAATTTGCCCACATGTAATGAACACACAATATTGGTGGCGTTGTCCGATATCACAAATCCCCAGAAAAGTCCAATTGGGGTAAGCCAATCTGCAATGATGTTCCTTAGTTTCCGTAAGAGGTTGTCAGCTGTGTGCCTCTTATGGAAAGCGGTGATACAAAGCGTAGCCTGCCTAGGAATGAGTTGGCATTTGCGAGATGCTGCTACTGGTGCCGCCGCTGTTGTGCTGAGGGAGGCAATACATCTACCCAGTGGGCTGTCACAGTCATATAGTCCTTACTCTGCCCTGCTCCACTTGTCCACATGTTAAGTGGACAGTGGGTACAACTGCATTTTTTATGACACTGATGACTCTTTTTCTGACGTCTGTGTACATTCTCGGTATCGCCTGCCTAGAGAAGTGGAACCTAGATGGGATTTGGTACCAGGGACAAACTACCTCAAGCAATTCTCTAAGTTCCTGTGAACTAACAGTGGATACCGGAAGCACGTCTAACACCAACATAGTTGTCAAGGCCTGAGTTATCCGCTTTGCAACAGGATGACTGCTGTGATATTTCATCTTCCTCGCAAAGGACTGTTGGACAGTCAATTACTTACTGGAAGTAGTACAAGTGGTCTTCCGACTTCCCCTCTGGGATGAAGATTGACTCCAAGCAGCAACAACAGCAGCGCCAGCAGCAGTAGGCGTTACACTCAAGGATCCAACGGAGGAATCCCAGTTAGGAGAGTACTCGTCAGACTTGCCAGTGACATGGCCTGCAGGACTATTGGCGTTCCTGTATAAGGAGGAAATTGACATTGAGGGAGTTGGTGGTGTGGTTTGCAGGAGCTTGGGTACAAGAGGAAGAAGGGATTTAGTTGTCAGTGGACTGCTTCCGCTGTCACCCAAAGTTTTCGAACTTGTCAATGACTTCTGATGAATGCGCTCCAGGTGATGTACAAGGGAGGATGTTCCTAGGTGGTTAACGTCTTTACCCCTACTTATTACAGCTTGACAAAGGCAACACATGGCTTGACACCTGTTGTCCGCATTTCTGTTGAAATAATTCCACACCGAAGATGTGATTTTTTTTGGTATTTTGACCAGGCATGTCAATGGCCTTAATCATCCCATGGACAACAGGTATCTCCCCGGGTGCCTGACTTAAACAAACCACCTCACCATCAGAATCTTCCTCGTCAATTTCCTCCTCAGCGCCAGCAACACCCATATCCTCATCCTGGTGTACTTCTACAGTGACATCTTCAATTTGAATATCAGGAACTGGACTGTGGGTGCTCCTTCCAGCACTTGCAGGGAGCGTGCAAATGGTGGAAGTAGCCACCTCTTCCTGTCCAGTGTTGGGAAGGTCAGGCATCACACTCGCCGACACATTTGGACTCTCCTTTGGGATTTAGAACGCACAATTCTTTGCTGTGCTTTTGCCAGCTTAACTCTTTTCATTTTTCTAGCGGGAGGATGAGTGCTTCCATCGTCATGTGAAGCTAAACCACTAATCATGAGGAACATAGGAGAGGGCGTTAGCCCATCCTTGCCACTCCGTGTCGTAAATGGCATATTGTCAAGTTTACGCTTCTCCTCAGACAATTTTAATTTAGATTTTTGGGTGATTTTACTGAACTTTTGCTTTTTGGATTTTACATGCTCTCTACTATGACATTGGGCATCGGCCTTGGCAGACGATGTTGATGGCATTTCATCGTCTCTGCCATGACTAGTGGCAGCAGCTTCAGCACTAGGTGGAAGTGGATCTTGATCTTTCCCTATTTTACCCTCCACATTTTTGTTCTCCATTTTTTAATGTGTGGAATTATATGCCAGTAATATATGTGGAATTAGATGGCAGTAATGTCTGGAATTAGATACCACTAGATAGATACCAGATACCACTGTGACTGGAATGATGATGACCTATGCACAGTGACAGGACACTACCACAGCACCCTACAGCAGCAAGATGCAGCACAAGACACTGGACTAGTATTAATTATGTACTGTAGTATTACTGAGCACCACAATGCAGCACAAGACAATGAGCAGTGATACTGAGCACTGATAAGGATAATCATGAGAACTGACACTGAGCAGCAAGATGCAGCACAAGACACTGGACTATTAGTAATGTACTGGAGTATACTGAGCACCACACTGCAGCACAAGACAATGAGCAGTGATACTGAGCACTGATGAGGATAATACTGAGAACTGACACTGAGCAGCAAGATGCAGCACAAGACACTGGACTATTAGTAATGTACTGTAGTATACTGAGCACCACATTGCAGCACAAAACAATGAGCAGTGATACTGAGCACTGATGAGGTTAATACTGAGAACTGACTCTGAACGCAAGATGCAGCACAAGACATTGGACTATTAGTAATGTACTGTCAGAGCCGGCCTTAGCTATAGGCAGGCTAGGCATTTGCCTAGGGCATCCAAGCATGTCTAGGGGCATCCAAGCATGTCCCTGCAGTATCTCATGCTGGGAGGGATAGTCCGCAAACTAACTGTTACTTTCCAAATGTATTCAATCAGTACTTGTATACACTGCTGTTTACATTTGTAAAAAAATGCACACTGTGCCTTAAACTTTCTCTGACATGCTTGAATGCCCCTGACTTGTGAGACCTCAGACAGACAGCAGAAGCCAAGTAAATGCAATTCCTGGACCTGTGACATTTTCACTGACTATATAAGGTTTTTACTGGATGGCTTCTATAACACATGTGTATTTTGAAAGACTGCTTCACAGAAACCTGGCATCACCTATACTGCTTGTGCACATAGGGGAGGGGGACCCTGCCATCCTGTGTGTGTCCCTTATCCCTGAGCAAACCCCAGGTGTCTGCAGGGACATAACATGGGCAGTGTTCTCCCCACACTTTATTTCCTAGTCAGTCCATGCCGTAAAATTCCCCTGCCATCTAGCACTGTAACGTGGTCAGTAAGTTGCGTTGTGCTATTTCTATATGAAACATCAGTGCAGCGTGACTTTCGGACACATCAGACTGGAGGGCAGAGCATATCACTCCCACAGTATAAAGTAAAGGGCATGCAGTAACAGACACCAGCAAACACACTGAATAGTGAAGAGAATGGACAGTTTCTACATGTTTGATACTGATCTTTTTGTATAACCAGCAAGTGTGGCAGTATCTGTGGCAGTATATGTGTATTATGGGCATTACTAATGTGGGGCATATGTGTAAGGTGCATTACTGTGTGGCATTTTGTGTATTATGGGCATTACTAATGTGGGGCATATGTGTAAGGTTCCTTTACTGTGTGGAATTATATGTATTATGGTCATTACTGTGTGGCATTGTGCAGAGTTGAACTGGCCCACAGGGTAACCCCCCGGTGGGCCCCACTACCTGAGCGTTGCAGGTCCAGATGCAGAACTAGCGGTGGAGCTAGGGGGCACCAGACAAAATTTTGCCTAGGGCATCAAATTGGCTAGGGCCGGCTCTGTGTACTGTAGTATACTGAGCACCACACTGCAGCACAAGACAATGAGCAGTGATACTGAGCACTGATGAGGATAATACTGAGAACTGACACTGAGCAGCAAGATGCAGCACAAGACACTGGACTATTAGTAATGTACTGTAGTATACTGAGCACCACATTGCAGCACAAAACAATGAGCAGTGATACTGAGCACTGATGAGGTTAATACTGAGAACTGACTCTGAACGCAAGATGCAGCACAAGACACTGGACTATTAGTAATGTACTGTAGTATACTGAGCACCACAGTGCAGCACAAGACAATGAGCAGTGATACTGAGCACTGATGAGGATACTACTGAGAAGTTGAACTGACACTGAGCAGCAAGATGCAGCACAAGAGAGACACACTACTAGTATTACTGAGTAGCAATAAGTAAGCACTGATACTGAGCACTGATATTGAGATTTTCCACTGAGAGAACATAGCCACGTCCTCTCTGCTCTCTCCACAATGCACGAGTGAAAATGGCCGCAATGTGCGGCTCTTTATATGGAATCCGAATCTCGCGAGAATCTGACAGCGGGATGATGACGTTTTCCCTCGTTCGGGTTTTCCGAGTCAGGCGGGAACAACCGAGCCTGCCTTGGACCCGTGTAAACCACGTGGAGTTCGGGGGGGTTCGGTTCTCGGAGAACCGAACCCGCTCATCTCTAATAAGGACCCATCTATAGCTTTAAAATTAATGGTGTGCTTAAATGGTGTACAGGGATGTGTATAGGAGCGCCATTGGTCATATGAATCTTTTTTTTTTTTTTTTGCTTAAACAAATCTATTGAAGCTATTTTTATTTTAACGTCTCCGGATGATTCCATAATGGGCTATATGTATTATAGACACAAATTGCATTTCCTGTGATTCTCATGATGAAATTGAGAGCATTACCTCCTGTGGTTAGGAATTCCACATCTTATACTTTCTTCCAGGCAGGAAACCCCTGTGATGCTGTTGGTTCAAGCCTCTATTCCCATCAGTTTTGTTCCCTTTTTTCAAGATCTGGTTAGCTAGTGAACTATACAGTGCAAAAACTATGGTTCCATTATGTGTATTTTTCCCTGTTCTATACATTCCAAATTCTTATTTACATAAGTGGCAGCCATGGTAGAGGAGTTTCAAGAAAACACATAAGAAGGGAAAATTGAGTTGTCTGGAGTTACAGGATGTAGAGGCATAGAGCTGATGATACACTGGAGGACTGGAGAGACAGAAAGGTGCTGGAGAGAGAGATAGGGACTGATCGCTAGCTAGTGTTTTTTTGTAGTCCAGCGTTCGCATAGTCGCCACCCACCGTGGAGTGTATTTTAGCTGTGCAAGTGTGCGAATGCATGTGCATCCGAGTGGTACAAAATAACTTTGTGCAGTTTCTGAATTGCCCAGAACTTACTCAGCCACTGTGATCACTTCAGCCTGTCCGTGCCCGGATAAAATAGTAAGAAAAATGACCGCGCTTGTGTATGTATATAGATAGCAGCTCCCTTAATATAAATCACCAAATAAAACTAGAAAGGTGGAGCGCTTATTTAATTTATATAATGAACGCACATACCTGCAAATAAATTATAGTTAGTATTGAATGTTTAAGCTCTTTTTTTGAAAAAGTGGTGGAGCAGAGGTGATTGATATTATTTTTCAATCAATCAAAATTGCCGGACAGTTCTTTCCCACGCTAGTTAAAGGGTTCTATGACCCGAAACGCGTTGGACATTGAGGTGCAGAAACGGAGGACATCAATCAGTGAACGCAAACACTGATATGCTGAGACGCTTGTCACGCCGCAGGAGGACTACGGAGATGAAGTAGCCGATACAGCGGGAGAGACGGAACAAGCGCTACCCACGGTGCACGTTGATGCACGCCGTGGCAACAGACTACAAGCCGCAAAAAGGTATTAGGGATAGCAGGGATAGCATTACCCGTGGGAAAGAACTGTCCGGCAATTTTGATTGATTGAAAAATAATATCAATCACCTCTGCTCCACCACTTTTTCAAAAAAAGAGCTTAAACATTCAATACTAACTATAATTTATTTGCAGGTATGTGCGTTCATTATATAAATTAAATTGTCCGTGCCCGGAATTGACGTCAGAGACCCTCCCTGCAAACACTTGGACACGCCTGCGTTTTTCCATAACTCACTTCCAAAACTTCCACTCCCTGAAAATGGTCAGTTGCCACCAGGGCCATAACTACGTGTGGGAATACAGTGCTTTGCCCGCAGTGCAATTGCCCTGTGGGCGCACACCATCCGCATCCATTCCGACTGGCCGCCTTCGTACTGTGTATGTGCAGGATAGCTACGGCGTTGCCTGTTGAATACATTACAGGAGGCAGCTGCAGCGCCTCTCCCCAGTGTGCTCACCCCTCCCTCATGATGCTGGCAACGGTGGGCAGCAGCGCCTGGAGCATGCACAAGTGAGGAGACCAGTGGGGATGGGGCGGAGATGAGTGGGAGGAGCAGTCACAGGACAGGAGCCGGCGAGAGAGCAGCGGGGAACAGGCAGGCTACATACAGTACTTGCACGCATATCCCCCCCTACCAGGCCCCCCCGCTTACCCTGTCACTTACTTAGTCTGTCTGCTGGTGACGCTGCACCAGCCCTTCCCACCCTGTCTCTTTCCACCTGCCGCCGCCGTCCCCGAGGAGCCCACAGTTATGTGTGTGCTGTGGCCAGCGTCTACTGCCGGGCACAAGGTTGTGTGTGTGACAGACTGCAGCAGCCCCCTTCAGCCCCAACGCTATGCTGCAGACAGATACCCACACCCTGGTGAGTCCCTCCAGGTCCTGTCAGTGGCATACCTATTGCTGTTTCTAAGTCTAGTATGTATGTATATTATATACATATATATATATATATATATATATATATATATACATAAACATATATTATACATACATACATATATATATATATATATATATATATATAGAGAGAGAGAGAGAGAGAGAGAGAGAGAGAGAGCCTTCAGTGCAGTTCTTATTTGTAAATTCTGTATGCTGTTTATTCTGGCATGGAAGCAAGTGTTGGTTTAATTATTTGGAGTGCCAGCTGCTGTGGAGATATACATATATGTATATATATATGTATATATATATATACACATACATACATACATACATACAAATATATATGTGTGTGTGTGTGTGTGTGTGTGTGTGTTTGTGTGTGTGTGTGTGTGTGTGTGTGAAGGGATATCTGTGTACCAGGCCACAAGATTTCTGTTGCCAGCCCTTCTCTCCCCTCCCCGCGCGCAGATTGCAGCCGCCGGGAAGGAGCGATCATCACTGCCTCTCCTCTGCTGTAGCCACACCTTCGTCTGCCCCCGCTCTGCCCAAATCAGGGGGAGCCGCACCTCAGATCCGCCTACTTTCTGTACAGGGCTTAACAGAGGGACCAGAGCTTTTCTATCTGCTCTGCCAGCATTTTTTACCAGTTCCACCTGGATGCAGCTCCCACACACTGGCGTCATCAACGGGACTCTTGCAGAACAGTCACTTCCTTCAGTGGCCACCACATAGCAGCCAATGGTTAGGTACCCTCCTTACATAGACTTTGCTGCACGCCGCTTTCTCCTGCCCATGGTGCGCTCATTATACAGATGCTGTCACTGGCTACCCCACAGCTGCAGTGGGGAGAGTGGCGCAAAAAGGGGGGGGACCCCTGCCGAGTGACTCTGCCTGGCGTAATGTGTAAAAGGGGGACTCTGCCTGCCTAATGTGTAAAAAGGGGGACTATGCTGCCGTAATGTGTTAAAAGGGGGACTCTACCTGCCTTACTGTGTAAAAGGGGGACTCTACCTGGAGTAATGTGTGATAGGGGCTCTACCTGGTGTAATGTGTGACAGGGGCTCTACCTGGTATAATGTGTGTAAGTGGCGCTTCTGTGCGACGTAATTTGAATAATGGAGACTACAGCGCATACAGCGTAATATGAATTGCTATTATTTTGTGGCCATGCCCCTTCCCCATGAAGCCACACCTCTATATTTTTGCCACACGCCTATGTCACGCACTGGCCCTATTTTAAATTCGGGGAAGGGGGGGGGCACCGAATCTGTTTCTTGCACACAGCGCTAAAATGTCTAGTTACAGCACTGGTTGCCACCGGCAAATGCCTTCTTCCTGTCAATCTCCTTGCGATCGGCTGTGCAATTGGATTCTTCATAAAACCCATTGCACAGCAATGATCTGTTTTGTACCCGTGCGACGCACGTGCGCATTGCGGTACATACACATGCGCAGTTCTGACCTGATCGCAGTGATGCACAAAAAAACAAGTGTGCGATCAGGTCTGAATTAGGCCCTGAAGATTTAGATATACGGGGAGCTGGAGTGACAGAAGGGGGCTGGAGCAGCAGCAACACTGGAGGGCACTGGAGGATTAGAAATAAAGAAGGGGTTGGAGCTGGAGATACACAGGGTTACTGGAGAGACAGAAGAGTGATGGAGATGGAGAGACACTAGAAGGATCGGAGAGACACATGTAGGCTGGATGTGACAGATGGAGCCCCAAGCTCAGAAAGGAGATGTAAGCAGGAAGTGTCTTCAGGGGTTGAGAGAGGGTAATGGAATGGGATGTTCAATATATTAGAGGAAAAGTAGTGAGTGACGAGTTTAGGTGAGAAAGAGGGAAGCAGGGATATGTTTATATGGGTTGGATATGGGTTACCGGCGGCCAGGATCCCGGTGATCAGCATCCCGGCCGTGGAATGCCAGCGGGGGGGGGGGGGGGGGCGAGCACAACGAGTCCCCTTGTGGGCTTGCTGCGCTCTCCACTGTTAGACAGTAGAGCACTCCACATCTATCTCCGCTCCCAGTGCTAGAGGCAGGTTCCCTGCTCTAGCGTTCACTACCTAGTGTTAGCTCAGTGCGGGAGGAGGTGCTCAGTGTACAGTGTCCGGCGAGACCACGCACATCCTCCGCATGTTCTTCTTCCTGGGAGAGACAAATTGCACGGACGTGCAGCTTCTGCTCTCCTGAGTGTAGGACCTTCTACATCCCGCAGTCGCACCTTGTGTGTATTCAGTCACTACATCACCGCTGTACCGCATCGCCTATATACTGTGAGTTCCTGCTGCTGCAGAACATCTTATGTATACTACAAGCTGTTATCTCTGTTATATAAATAAACCAATCATCCTGGTTAAGTGCTGTTGTTTTGACTAACATCCCTATCCAACACCGCAACACTCTGCCAACAGCCACGCTGTGGGCTCGGTGGCGAGCTGCGCTCACCACAGGTTCTATTCCCACTCTATGGGTCTCATGAACACCCACGAGTGTGCACAGTCCCTTATAGTTGGCATGCTGACTGTTGGGATAAGGGGGGTGCGGGACGTAGGTGCCGGTAATGGGACTGGCAAGCTCCTGACCGCCGGTCACATAACTACATCCCGTTTATCTCATACTACAAATTTTAAATTTATATTATCAAAATCCTAACAAGCTGCTGGGGCCTAAAATAGTCCCTGGATAAAATGTCCAAACCCCCGCACTTCTAAATTGCCACTTCAAACACTGCCAATAATCCTATTATATAATGTCTTCCTGACCATCGGTGGTGGAAATGGAGTGGCTATGTTTGCACTGTTGGCATTGGCACCTACATGAAGAAGGACTTTTTTGAAGACTGACATCACCCCAGTGCCAGAGCTACACTAAGGGGGTGGCCAGGGGGCATGTTCCCATGACTCTTTTTCCAGGCAACCCCCCAGAATCTATAGAAAGATTCCCAGCATGTGCCCACCTGTGCAGGTTAGGTGAAATGGTGAAAACATGGCAGTGGGTACCAAGCTTCAGAGGTTCCCATCATCCACCAGGTGAAAGTCATTTTTTTTAAATGTTGCCAGTCTGGGGTAAAAAAAAATGTTAAATTTAAGCAGGAGATACCTCTGCATGGCTATAACAAGAAAAGGTGATGCACCTTGTACCCAGCAGGATTTCGTGATGACCAAATAGCGCAAGAAAGAGAGGGTGAAAAGAAAGTTGTGTGATGGGGAGATATGAGGGAGATCTGTGTGAGAAGGGAGATCTGTGTGAGAATGGAGATCTGTGTGAGAAGGGAGCATTCCTGTCATACATAAAGCCATTTATACAAATGCTATTTGATGAGAACTTACTAATGTGGATAAAGATCAATCTTTAAATATTGCTCATATATAGAAGTGACATTGCAACTGGCTCTCAAAACGGGTGGTCTTCAGGTTGCCGACTGTCGGGATCCCGGCGCACAGTATACCGGCGCCGGAATCCCTACAGCCAGCATACCGACAGTTTTTCTCCTGAAAGGGGCTCATTTGCGCTCGCCACGCTGTCGGTATGCCAGCGGTCGGGCTTCTGGCGCCGGTATGCTGGTCGCCGGGAGCCCGGCAGCCAGCATATCATACCACACCCCTCAAAACACCTCTGCCGCACAAAATTCTAAATGTAAACATTTATTATTTTTTTATTTTGTTCTTCACATATGTAACCTGGTTGTCACAGTCCATGGGGTATCTGTGATGAGACATTTATGAATATGCAAATATTAAGTGACAGGAAAGGTGGACTAGAATTGCTGTGATTCAACATCAGTATAACTCTACCACATAACAGTCCATTACATAACTGTTCATGATTTATTTGTATCTAAAAATCTGAATAGAAATTAATCACAAAAACATTAACATTAATGTGGACCCCCTTTGCAGTCCACTTAAAGTTTAATTTGGCTGTGTTTATCACCACAGAAACTAGTTCTATTGAAACACCTAGTTTCAAAAGGACAGATCTCATTGAGCAGAAAAGAACTATAGCCTGGGATGGAGGGAAAAAAGGTCAATACCAGAGGTGGAGTTTGACCAATCAAAGGTCATACACGTGGCTAAATAGAAACTGGATTAAGTCATACAAAGCACAAATATGTACTTTATTTTCAAGGATCGCAGGAATTTCTTGTAGGAATTGTGTGCATGTATTTTATGCAAGCACATAATCCCACATTTGGGAGCTCATGTAGAGATGGAGGCAATTTCTAGCAGCTTTTGTGGAATTATTTCAAATTGTATAAGGTAGGCAAATTGTGTCAGATACACTAATATTGAATCTTATATTAGCAGAATTTTGCTTCAGTGCATTACAGATATTCAGCATGGTTTGATTTATACCCCTTTCAGACATAAGCAAAAACCCAGGAATTGGCCAGAGCATGGTGATTCGAACCAGGTCCTGCTAATATCTAAAACTGTCAGACCCGGATTGACAGTCCCGGATATGCAAACCTGCACCTGATCGGGGTTATTCCCAGGGCTTGCAACCCGGGTCAGTGCTCTGGCATATGTGTGAAAGGTATGACTCGGGTCTTGATGACATCATCTCCAAGCATCCACTGCTAGACTGAAAACCCAGGTTACTAGAAGACCCTGGTCCTGTGTGAAGGGTGAAGACATAGGAATAACCCTTTTCCATCACCTAGGTGTGAACGCGGATAATTACCGAAATCCTGACTTCAACCTATGCTCTGTGTCCAGGGTCTGAGCTGTGTTAAAGCTGGGGTTTATTTCTGAAAGGGATATTATCCAATGGGAACCTCTACCTGTAGAAGAACTATAGCACTTCTTAGACATTCACATCTGGGTTCATTAAAGAGCAAGTCAGCATCAGTTTAGGGTCTGGTATTTTTTCTAAGCCGTGGATACTTAAATGGACTAAAGAGGACCCTCTCAGAAGCATAAACTTAGTTGAGCAGTTTATTGAATAACAGGGGTCATGCTAGGGTGTGTTTATTCTAATTATATATTTCGTGTTAAATTCTGTGTCTTCTTTTTTGGCTAAATCTCTCCTTGGCTCATTACAGTGTGCCCTAGATTATAGAGCATGTTGACACTTGTGGTTCCTTAAATAAATGTGAGAAATTCAAGAGGGAAAAAACAAATCTTTAATCCCCCTATGACAGGGTGGTGCCCTCCAGACGTGTTGTTTTCCAGGTCCAGTCTGTGCATCAAATGTGAATAAGAGGTTCTCAAATAACAGAGTATCTTAGAGTAATTGTATCTACTGAGCATGTGGAGCAGGATGCCAAGCACTAAGAAAATGGAAACATTTTAGAATAACTGTAATGCCCAACTTTATATAACTTTTATTTATTATTTTCATCTCCACCCAATTCCCCTCTTCCTCTGCCCCTCCAAAACTTTCTTCCCACTTCCCTCTCTCTATCCTTTAGCTTATTCCCTATTTCTCTCTCTCCCACCCAACACTTTCTTTGACTCATCCCCTCCCCCCCATGCCACTGCTGCCTGTATCACCGCCCAGTTACTCCCTACTGTAACATCACTGACACAGGTGGGAATGGTCAGACTTGAGGCCAACTACAATTACATGATTATGTAATTCGAACACATGACACTATGCATTTCAGCACCAAATATTGCACATTTTATTTTGTTTCCACCAGAACCTCAGAACAATTTGTAACTTGGCAAGATAGATGCTTATTATAAATATACTTCATATAAAGAATTAGCAAACAAATTGAAATCATTAGGACATTGAGTGCTACAGGAGACACACAGAATTGCCAAATGGCATATGATTTATAGTAATACACAGACACTTATACAATACTGAAAGGTTATATTAAGAAACTATTAAATAAATTACATGTAATACCTTGTTGAGATACTTAGCATCTTCTCATACACGGCTGCTGAAAATGACTAGACTCAACAGGGGTCAGAAAAGAAGAGGACGTGAAAGAAAGTAGGCAAAGAATGTATCTCAAGGTCTTGCAAGGACAGACATCAACCGACAAACACTTAAATAAAATCGGATTTGTTTTTATGCTTTTTATCTTTCTTGTTTTTTATGTTATTACATTTTCTAGTTTTTGTAATTATTTTTTAATATAGTACATTCATTTTAATAATACTGTCCTACACTGTCAGATATTAAGCATTATTACACTACTGCTATGTCAGCAGAGGCGGAACTACCGGCAGTGCACTGCACTGGGGCCCGCCTCTGTCCAGGGGCCCAAGCATGTAATGAGTCAAACTGACTCATTACATGCCGCTGTGCGCTGCGCCGCCCGGCGAAGAGAGGAGAGGAGAGGAGCAGCGGTACTACAGACGAAGGAAGGAGGAGGAGGGAGGCTGAGAAGGGAGCCGCAGCAGCGCTTTGTTACTGGTGGAGGCGCTGCTGCTGCTGCCCCTCTGCTTCCCTATAGGCTGTCTTCCGAGAACAGCCTATAGGGAAGCAGAGGGGCAGCAGCAGCAGCGCCTCCACCAGTAACACAGCGCTGCTGCGGCTCCCTTCTCAGCCTCCCTCCTCCTCCCTCTCTCCAGCCCGGGAATCGTCTCTGACGCTGCACCGAGAAACCTGTGCCAGCGGAGAGGGTAAGTATAATTCTTCTTTCTTTCTTTCTTTCTTTCTTTCTTTCTTTCTTTCTTTCTTTCTTTCTTTCTTTCTTTCTTTCTTTCTTTCTTTCTTTCTTTCTTTCTTTCTTTTTCTTTCTTTCTTTCTTTCTTTCTTTCTTTCCTTCTTTCCTTCTTTCTTTCCTTCTTTCTTGTGCCTGCCTGCCGCAATGTGTAAAAATGGGGGACTACCTGCCGCACTGTGTAAAAATGGGGGACTACCTGCTGCACTGTGTAAAAAGGGGGGACTACATGCCGCAATGTGTAAAAAGGGGGGCATACCTGCCGCAATGTGTAAAAAGGGGGGACTGCCTGCAGCAATGTGTAAAAAGGGGGGACTGCCTGCAGCAATGTGTAAAAAGGGGGGATTGCCTGCCGCAATGTGTAAAAAGGGGGGACTGCCTGCCGCAATGTGTAAAAAGGGGGGACTGCCTGCCGCAATGTGTAAAAAGGGGGAATCAGCCTGCCGCAATGTGTAAAAATGGGGGACTGCCTGCCGCTATGTGTAAAAAGGGGTAATCTGCCCGACGCAATGTGTAAAAAGGGGAATCTGCCTGCCGTAATGTGTAAAAAAGGGGGACTGCCTGACGCTATCTGTAAAACAGGGGGACTGCCTGACGCTATGTGTAAAAATGGGGAATCTGCCTGCTGCTATGTGTAAAAATGGGGAATCTGCCTGCCGTAATGTGTAAAAATGGGGACGCTGTCTGCCGTAATGTGTAACAAGGGCACGCTGTCTGCCGTAATGTGTAACAAGGGCACGCGGTCTGCCGTAATGTGTAACAAGGGCACGCTGTCTGCCGTAATGTGTAAAAAGGGCACGCTGTCTGCCGCTATGTGTAACAAGGGCACGCTGTCTGCTGTAATGTGTAAAAAGGGCACGCTGTCTGCCGTAATGTGTAACAAGGGCACGCGGTCTGCCGTTATGTGTAAAAAGGGCACGCTGTCTGCTGTAATGTGTAAAAAGAGGAATCTGTTCGCTGTAAGGTGTAAAAGGGTCTCTACCTGGTGTAGTGGTGCTACTGTGTGGCGTAATTTGAATAATGGAGACTACTGTGTTGGTATTATTTTGTGGCCACACCCCTTCCCCACGAAGCCACGCCACTATGTATTTTTGCGCGCGCCTACGGCGCGCACTGCCCCTGGGGTTGACTTGGATGGTGGGGGGGCCCAAAGCATTTTGTCGCACCTGGGCCCACCGCTTGCTTGTTCCGCCACTGTATGTCAGATACTGTACGTAGAGAAAATACATCATAACTCTAATTAACATGTAACGTGTGGCAAATCTAAACATGGAACTTCAAATTAGTCATATTTTTGCTCTGAGCAGATCTGTTTATTTAAATTGATCACTGGTGCACCTTTGCTCCAGATGCATCTACATATATATCCTGCATTTATAGGCAACTCGCATAATTCATGAATGCCTAATGAATTCTTTACATTCTCTCTTTAAGTTTCCTCCTTCATAATCAAGTATTACAAATGATTTTAAACAGCAACATTTAAGTTAATGCAGCTGAATCATCCAGCTTTATCAATAGATTCTAGTTTCCACCTGCTTCTACCCAGTTTTCATTATGTGATTAAACGTATAAATTGCTATGGCGTAGAGAATTGTTAATTATGATTTATGCATCTTTAGCTACCAGTTATGAGTTGGCCCCAGAGATTCCTGGACTTGGGGTTAAGAAAAAATAGTCTAATGAGACATAAACTGAAACAGTCTCATTTTCAGCATACTTATAAAAGAAGGGTGGTCTTCTGTATGCCGGCTGTCGAGCCCGACAGCCGGCATACCGACACTTATTTTCCCTCGTGGGGGTCCACGACCCCCATAGAGGGAGAATAAAATAGTGTAGGGCGCATAGCGCGCCACCGTGCCCGTAGCGTGGCGAGTGCAGCGAGCCCGCAAGGGGCTCATTTGCGCTCGCCACACTGTCGGTAAGCCGGCGGTCGGCCTCTCGGCGCCGGTATGCTGGTCGCCGGGAGCCCGACCGCTGGCCAGCCGTAGTGAACCCATATGATCGGCAAATATGCTCTTTGAATTATAATTTCACACCCAAGTTACAGTACATCTTTGCCTTGGATTGTTAAGCATAAATAAAATGTATGGAAATTTATGCAAAAACATATTTAACAGGATATGTAGTGACATTTCTGGTTTCCTATATTGTTGTTCAGAAGCTAACTAGCATATTTTAATTTATTCTGATATTACTTGTTTTTCACACAAAAAAATACATAGAAAAACTAGAAGGCTCTAATAACAGTGGATAATAATTGGGAGCGTGGGATTGGCAAAGGTAAGAAAGAAATGAAAGAGGGGGAGTAAGAGATAGAGATGATATGGAGGACCTTTCACCTGGCCTTACAATAAACACAAATCAATTTACAACGCATCATAATAGTCATTACACAGAGAAGTGACACTAAGGCCCTTATAGTATGTTATTCACAATTCTGGTTCACTGATAACGTTTTGACCATAAGTGTCATAATTCTTTTATCCTTGCCCTTTGATGAAGAGGAGGATTAGCGACTAAGAACAAGATAGAAGGGTTAATATCTATGTAGTTATCTTTCTTTTTATTTTGTAAGACATCAGAAGAAGCCAGGATTTAAGGTATACAGTAAATGTAAAAATCTGCCTTGTTTCACATTTACATCAATAATGACAGGGGGCTAAATGCAATAGCCTGTGCATTGCCAGAGGTGCGGGAATTTGTGCGAGTCTACCCGTTTTTTTTTAAAGCAGCAATTATTTACAAGGCAAAGTTATAGTAGGTTGGTTTTGCCTTGTAAATGATTGCTGCTTTCAAAAAATTGTCAGACTCGCACAAAGTTCCACACCTCAGGCAACTTGCGGGCTGCTACATTTAGCCCAAACGCTCTCTCTGTTTTGAATAACGTCACGATCAATATAAAACACAGTGGTTTGCCAAGATGAAATGTGTTTGAGATTCACTTATTATCATGCATAATAATGGATTTTTGAGGTTTCATCCAACTCTGACTTCCGCCTTCCACCTTACATTCCAACTGATTTGAGAAATGCCAAATACGCAGTACAAACAATGGGGAAGATGTAAGAACGTGCGTTATGTGCATTCTGTACATAGCGCACGTTATATCCCACTGTGGTTGCTATGGATGTTCTCTATATTTTGCACTAAGGCCCTCATTCCGAGTTGTTCGCTCGCTAGCTGCTTTTAGCAGCCGTGCAAACGCTAAGCCGCCACCCTCTGGGAGTGTATCTTAGCTTATCAGAAGTGCGAATGAAAGGATTGCAGCGCTGCTACAATAAAAGATTGTGCAGTTTCAGAGTAGCTGCAGACCTACTCCTACCTTGCAATCACTTTAGACTATTTAGTTCCTGTTTTGACGTCACAAACACGCCCTGCGTTCGGCCAGCACTCCCCACGTTTCCCCAGCCACTCCTGCGTTTTTATCTGGCACGCCTGCGTTTTTTCACACATTCCCCGAAAATGGCCAGTTACCACCCAGAAACACCCACTTCCTGTCAATCACTGAACGATCAGCAGTGCGACTGAAAAGCATCGCTAGAGCTTGTGTAAAACTGCATCGGCTTTTGTAAAAGTACATCGCGCGTGCTCACTGCGCCCCATGCACATGCGCAGATTTGCAGATTTTTAGTCTGATCGCTGCGCTGTGAACAACGGCAGCTAGCGATCAACTCGGAATGACACCCTAAATGTAGGCTGCTGTACAGATATATTTCTATTGCCTACGGAGATTGTGTTTTACATTTTACAGTTACAAATACATTTATGTAATTCTTTACTTACAATAATTTAATGTTTACAACACTAACATAATGGGCCGGATGTGATGAAGTCCGAGTTGGCTGGAGGTGCGTGTTCCCAGCCAACTCGGATATTTTTTTAAAGTGGCAATCATTTACAAGGCATGGTTTGCTTTGTGCATGATTTCTGCTTTAAGAAAACATCCGAGTACAGCCAGGAACCCGCACAACTCCGGACCATTAAATGATAAGTTGGGTATGCCTTGCACATACTGTACTGTACAATATATTGACTTAGTTCTATACTGACTGCTGCACTAAGTTCACTTTAGTGTATGCTTACCTGAATTAAGCAGCAATCATGGCTCTGCCCAGCAGTAACCACGAGATATTGTAATTTTTCAAACTTCTATGTGTAGTAACTGTATGACCTATCAATTCCTGTGTGCATTAAGTGTAGTCTGTAATTAACAAGACAGTGACCTACGCCTGACCTATATTAGGTTGCATAAGATGACAGTATTCCTATCTGTCAATAAAAGCTTGACAGCAAGGCTCCATCCCTTTTGGATAGTTGTAAAATACAGCGACATAAGGGTCTAGGATGTTCTTCTAAAGTGCATCCAGATCTCCCAACTGTACCTGAATTTTACTCCCTACACTTCAAAAGTTCTGTTTGAAGAATAAATATGTGCCATATGCATATTAATATAGAAACAAAACTTCCTATCCTAAAAATTATGTTATGGGAACTTCTGTCCACTCCTCAAAGTATAGCGCAATCTCCCCCCTTTTACTTGACAAATCTGACCTATGACAAAAGAATGTGTGTAAGTACTGTAACAATAAACCTTAATTAGCATTTACAATATGGGCTTAGAACCAGAGGCATCACCAGGTGTGGTGACACCCGGTGCGCACTCTGCACTGCTCCCACCACAAGGCCGCCCAAAAGGGGCATGGCCTAACAAAGGGGGTGTGGTCTTGCATGGTCTCCATTTCTTCACTCCAGGGGTGTGTCCAGGATCCACGGAGATGCTGACTTTCCCCGGAGACTGGGCTGAGGGCATTGTCGGCTCTTCATGTGTGACAGGAGCCGAGGGCTGCAGGTGAATATCATACTTTGGTATTACCCCTTCCGTTGGTGACACCCGGGTGCAGGTCGCACCCCACACACACGGCAAGTGACGCCACTGGTTAGGACCAACTCTGCAAGGGATACAATGATAGGAGCCCTGTAATTTGTTGTACATTTCTGAAGAAAATCTTTCCTAGACTGAGATGCACCAATCCCATCCAAGGTGAACTTCTCTCACTGCAGCTTTCTAACTCATATATTGTAAGTAAGATTCTGTGTTATTCCCTTTTTATATCTTGAGACTGTTTGGTTAGGTATATCAGTGTGTTTCGTTTTGTAATAATTTTTGTAACATTATTCATTGGAGATAACTGAACTCAAAAGAAACATTCTTAATTCTAGCATGATATCTGAAATTCTCTCAATGAACCTTTACGCCCTGTAAAGGTGCATACACACGGTGCGATGTGTTCTTACGATTTTGACTACATAGTCAAAATCATAAGAAAAGTTAGCACACTTCACACCCTGTGTACAGGGCCGGATTAACAATGGGGCGGATGGAGCTGCAGCTCCAGGCCCCCCCATCAAAATAGGCCCACTGCATCTACTGTGCTGCGGCTGTAGAGAGGAAACATTTTTCCTGCTACAGCAGCCTGCAATTGCCACCCTCCGACCTCCTGCCCTCCGACAGTGGGCTGTAACTTCCCTTCCTCCTGTGGCAGCTGCGCACAAACACCACCGCAGGCACAAACTTCATACACAGGGCGGCGGAGTGGAAGGGGTCACTAACCCTCTCTGCGCCACACAGGCAGTGACGTAACTGCAGTCAGTGTTTCCTCCTCTTTTCCGGAGTCCAGGATAGCTCCGCCTCCAGCCAGGTGCTGTAATGCTGCATGCTAGGGTTTTCTTCATTAAAAATGGGCGTTGCCACGGGGGGGGGGGTCCGTTGTTAGGACACGCCCCCAAATTTGCTTGGTTCCTGGCGGTAGTCTGTGTGTGGCCTGCCCCTCACTGCTTCCTCTGTGGGGACTTGGAGGTGACAGGTATAGTATACATGTGTGTTTGTGTGGGTGGGGGGAGGGGACAGGCTGTGTGTATGTGTGGTGACTGGGGGTAACAGGCTGTGTTTGTGTGTGGGAGGGGCTGACTGGGGGTAACATGCTGTGTGTGTGTGTGGGAGTGTGTGTGTGTGTGTGTGTGTGTGTGTGTGTGTGAGGGGGTGACTGGGGGTAACTTGTTGTGTGTGTGAGAGGGGGTGACGGGGTAACATGCTGTGTGTGTGGGAGGGGTGTGTGACTGGGGGTAACAGGCTGCGTGTGAGAGGGGGTGACTGGGGGTAACAGGCTGTGTGTGTGTGGGGGGGAGGGGGTGTGACTGGGGTTAACAGGCTGTGTGTGGGAGGGGTGTGTGACTGGGGGGTAATGTGTGTGTGTGTGTGTGTGTGTGTGTGGGGGGGGGGGGGGGTGACTGGGGGTAACAGGCTGCGTGTGAGAGGGGGTGACTGGGGGTAACAGGCTGTGTGTGTGTGGGGGGGAGGGGGTGTGACTGGAGGTAACAGGCTGTGTGTGTGGGAGGGGTGTGTGACTGGGGGGTAATGTGTGTGTGTGTGTGTGTGTGTGTGTGTGGGGGGGTGACTGGGGGTAACAGGCTGTTTGTGTGGGAGGGGTGTGTGACTGGGGGGTAATGTGTGTGTGTGTGTGTGTGTGTGTGTGTGTGTGTGTGTGTGGGGGGTGACTGGGGGTAACAGGCTGTGTGAGGGGAGGGGGGATGACTTGGCTGGAGGTAACAGGCTCTGTGTGTGTGTGTCGAGGGGGGTGGGACTAGGGGGAACAGGCTGTGTATGTGCGGGAAGGGAGTCTGTGGCTGCGGGTAACAGGCTGTGTGTGTGTGAGGGACGGGGGTGACTGGGGGGAACAGGCTGTGTGGGGCGACAGGAGGCACTGTCGGAACCACCCCATGTTGTTTCTGCCACTTTTTTGTTGTTGCTTTTTTTTAGCAGGGACCTACGGCAGTGTGGTGCCATGAAGGGGCATGCAGCAGTACTAGCAGGAGGAGGTGGTCCAGCCAGTCCAGCCGCACTCACCTTTTTTACCACTCTCTGACGCTGTTGCCCGACTGAAGGGAGGGAAGCACAGTGTCACTTGTACTGGGGGCAGGGGACAGAGCGAAGTACACAGGGCCACCTGTACCCCCTCTCTCTCAACCCTCCATCTGTCTCACTTCTCTCTTTTTCTCTCTTTCTCTATCTCCCCTCTCTCTCAACCCCGGTCTCTCTCACCCCCACTGTTTCCCTCTTTCTTTTTCATTCATTCTATACCCCCCCCTTTTGTCACCCCCTTCTCTCTCTCTCTCTCTCTTTTTAACTCTCTCTCTCATTCTCTTTTCTTTCTCTCATTTCTCTGTCTTGCTCTTTCTTTCTCTCTAACTTTCTCTGTCCCCCCTCTCTCTCTCTATACCCTGCTCCCTCTTCTCCAACCCTCTCCCTCATTCACCCACCCCTGTTTTACTGAACTGTATCTCTCATCCTCCCTGTCTCTCTCTTTCTCTCTCCCCTGCTCTCCACTCCATCCCACTCTCTCTCTCAACCCTCTCTCTTACACTACCTCTCTGTCTCACCTTTCTCTCCCTCATACTTTCTCTCTCTCTCTCTCTCTCTCTCTCTCTCTAACCCTCTCTCCCTTGCTTTCTTTTGCTCTTTTTCCCTCTCTCATCTCCCTCCCTCCCCACTCTCTCTTACACCCTGCTCCCCCACTCTAACAACCCTCTGTCTGTCTTTTTCTGTCTTTTTTCTTTCTCCTCCTCTCGCCTCTCTCGCGCTGCTTTCTCTACCCTGCTGTCTGTCTCACCTCTTTCTCTACCCTTTCTCTCCTCTTTCTCTCTCTTTCTCACCCACACTCTGTCACCTCTTTCCTCTCCCATCTCTCCCTCCCCTGTTCTCTCAACCCCTCCTTTGTCTCACCTCTCTCTCTCTCTCTCTCTCTCATTCTTTTCTTTTTCTCTCTACCCTGGCTCCTCTCCCCCGCCCCTCTCCCTCTCTCAAACCTCTCACCCACCTCTTTCTTTCTTTCTTTCTTTCTTTCTTTCTTTCTTTCTTTCTTTCTTTCTTTCTTTCTTTCTTTCTTTCTTTCTTTCTTTCCCTTATCTCTCATCCTTCCTCTTTGTCTCCACTCTCTTTCATTCTCTCTCTCTCTCTCTCTCTCTCTCTCTCTCGCTCTCTCTCCCCTGCTCTCTCCCTTCACCCCTCCCTCTGTCTTACCTCTCTCTCTTTTTCTCTCTCTCCCTATCTTTCTTTCTCTCTCTCTCTAACCTTCTTTTACCTATCTCTCTTTCTTTTGTTCTCTTCTCCCTCCCCTCTTACACCCTGCCCCTCCTCTCTCACTCCCCCTCTCTCTTCTCTCTCACCCTGCTTTCTCTACCCTGCTGTCTGTGTCCCTTTCTCTCTCTTTCTCTCTACTCACTCTCTCTCTCCTCTCTCTCTCTCTCTCTCTCTCACCCCGCTGTCTCTCTATCCCTCTCTTCCTCTTTATGAGGGGTGATGGGTGTTGCTGGCTGCTGCTGTGATCTGTACTGTTGGGTGATGGGTGCGATGCTGGGAGAAGGGTGCTGGTCAGAGGTGGAACTAGCGGGCGATGCTAGGGGCCACCAGCTAGAATCTTGCCTTGGGCATCAAACTGATTAGGGCCGGCTCTGAGTGTGCCGCCTTGCCACCACTGCACCAGGAAGCACTGGCAGCATTGACAGCAGGATTCTCCATGAAGGTGGCCCGGGCCTGGCAGGCTGACTGATCCTCCTGAGGTGAGGTGAGGCGTCAGCCCTGCTGGCTGCGTGAGAGCTTATATAATATTAGTAACTGAGGCACTGGCATACTATATATATTATATAATATACTGTAAATATATAATTATACCCCAAATTGTCACTCTCTGAATAAAATCAAGTGTCTGGGTGCCTTTGCCAGATATGTAATGTTGACGTGTGAAGTCCTAGCATGTAGCATGGATACGGCACGGTAATTCAGGACTTCCAAAAATATGAATACTGGACCCCTGTCTTCAGGCGTACATAATGAATGTATGTATATATATGTGTGTGTGTGTGTGTGTGTGTGTGTGTGTATATATATATATATATATATATATATATTATAATCTATCTATCTATCTATCTATCTATCTATCTATCTATCTATCTAATTCTTTTTTTTCGGTATGGCACTCCCAGTAACAGGTTAAGCTTCACAGATGCCCTCACAGCATAGTATATATGTGTGTATATAATATATATAACACATATCTATTTTGGATTAGACATACTGTGTCCTTTGACATACGCCCTCATTCCGAGTTGATCGCTCGCTAGCTACTTTTTGCAGTGCTGCGATCAGATAGTCGCCGCCTATAGGGCACTGTATTTTCGCTTTGCAAGTGTGCAATCTCATGTGCAGCCGAGCGGTACAAAAAAGTTTTGTCCAATTTCTGAGTAGCCCAGGACTTACTCAGCCGCTGCGCTCACTTCAGCCTGTCTGGTCCCGGAAATTGACGTCAGACACCCACCCTGCAAACGCTTGGACACGCCTGCGTTTTTCGTACCACTACCAGAAAATGGTCAGGTGTCACCCACAAACGCCCTCTTCCTGTCAATCTCCTTGCGATCAGCTGTGTGAATGGATTCTTCGTACAATCCATCGCCCAGCACCGATCCTCTATGTACCTGTATGACATGCCTGTGCATTGCAGTGCATACACAGTTCTGACCTGATCGCAGCGCTGCAAAAAATCCTAGCTTGCGATCAGGTCTGAATGACCCCCTTAGTGAGTTTAATCCAATTGTTTCTTGCATGCCCATAATTAATGGCAGCTTGACAGAGCTATTCAATTGTAATGCAAATGAAAGTGAGGTCCGTGGGTGTCTAATGCTTATCACATAGAAGCACTTGGTAAAACTGCGTAAAGTGGCTAAACCAGTCTAAAACTATTGGTCATGCTGCCAAAACAGCAGTTTGGGCAATCCAACAGCCAATTTTTCACAGATTTCTGCTCACCACCTCAAGAGACTGTGAGCAGAAATCATGCAGTCATGGCAATACAATTGAATAGTTCCATTGGGCACCCAAGAAATAAATTGCCCCCAGTGACTCTCTCTCTAGATAGCAGGGATGTGCGGTGAGCTAAATGGCTCAGGAGGCACCAGCTAACCCCAGAGCCAGATTTACATACAATATATGAGCCAAAGGGTACATCTGGGCATTATACACAGGTGCAGCATTATAAGCTCCTGGAAATTTGGTGAGTTTTGATCAGAGATGTGTGGAAAAGATAAGCAGATGAGGCGCTGCCTCACCTGCCATAGACTTTTTACTCCAGAGTTTTGGCTATAAAAATTATTAGAATAATGCAAAGAAGATATTTCAAACAAATTATTAGTATTTTTCATATACTTTATTCAGTCAAAACTCTGGTTTAAACGTAAGTATGACAGGAAAGGCTCTGCCTCACCTGCCTCACCCCACCGCACGTCACTGCTAGATAGATATAGAGAGAGATAAAGATATATAGATAGATTTTTATTTTTATTTTCAAACATGCATACACACGCATATATATATTTAAATACAGCACTGGTCACCCACCCATATCCGTAGCCCCCATCACAGCCCCACAACCCCTGCGAAGCACACAACAGGCCCTTCAAAAATTTCAGCTCCAGGCCCATTAAGACCTTAATCTGGCACTGCCTGTGTACACAGCTTGCGATACCGATGCGCATTCCCCCGTGGTCGGTATCGCAAGAAATAAAAAAGACTGTGCAGGCAAGGGAATTTTGACTATTGTGTACAATCTAGTTTCTAGTACAGGTTGAGTATCCCTTATCCAAAATGCTCGGGACCAGAGGTATTTTGGATATGGGATTTTTCCGTATTTTGGAATAATTGCATACCATAATGAGATATCATGGCGATGGGACCCATGTCTAAGCACAGAATGCATTTATGTTTCATATACACCTTATACACACAGCCTGAAGGTCATTTTATCCAATATTTTTTTATAACTTTGTGCGTTAAACAAAGTGTGTGTACATTCACACAATTCATTTATGTTTCATATACACCTTATACACACAGCCTGAAGGTCATTTAATACAATATTTTTAATAACTTTGTGTATTAAACAAAGTTTGTGTACATTGAGCCATCAAAAAACAAAGGTTTCACTATCTCACTCTCACTCAAAAAAGTCCGTATTTCGGAATATTCCGTATTTCGGAATATTTGGATATGGGATACTCAACCTGTATAGTCAAAATTGTATATAGTCAAAATTGTACATAGCCAAAATCGCACCGTGTGTACAGTCAATATTGGTGGCTCAGGGAAGTTAAAGGGAAATCGCAAAATATCAAAATCGGCATTTAGCAGGAATCATATACACTACATACAGAACATATGTGACATCATTATTGGTATAATATAATAATTGTGGTATAGTAAATGGCAGGATAATGTAAGGTCTGCAGATTTAACCATCTGTGGTAGCATTGAAGTTGTTTACTTACAGTAAGTGCTGACATGACCATAAGCACAATCAGTAGATTGAGTTTGATATACTGTATCTGGAAACCAGCTTAATTTGTGAACAGCATTACTAGTGATATTTAATTTGAGGAGTACATTAACATGACAAAAAAATACCATTGATAAAAATATAACACTGACAAATGCTACTTTGTAAAAAATGTATACAATTGATTCCACCCATATACTTTTTACCAATATTTAAGTATCCTTTGAAATTTTATCTAAGCAATGTAAAGGGTTGATGTCTTTATAAGAGGGCATCACTGGATCAATAATCATGTCAAGGAGACAAAAAGGTTGTTTCTGATATATGTATGTGTGAGGAAAATGAGAGGTCTGTGACAGTTAATATAGCTACAGTATGCCTCATTTCCCATGTCAAATATGTACTTTTTATCCCCATATACATTCAATTCATCTGGAGATGAGCGGGTTTGGTTCGTCGAGAACAGAACCCTCCCGAACATCACCTATTTTACATGGTTCCAAGGCAGCCTCGGATCTTCCCGCCTTGCTCGGTTAACCCGTCCGCCCCCCCCCCTCCCCCCCCCCCCCCGAACGTCATCATCCCGCCGTCGGATTCTCGCGAGATTCATATTCTATATAAAGAGCCGCGCGTCACCGCCATTTTCACTCGTGCATTGGAGATTGAACGGAGAGGACGTGGCCGCGTTCTCTCCCTGAAAAGCTCCGTATCTATGCTCAGTGTGCTGCAAATATCTGTGCTCAGTGTGCTGCAAATATCTGTGCTCAGTGTGCTGCAAATATCTACGTTCTCTGCCTGAAAACGCTCGATATCTGTGCTCAGTGTGCTGCAAATATCTGTGCTCAGTGTGCTGCATTGTGGGGACCACCAGTATATAATTATAATAGTACAGTACAGTAGGCCATTGCTGTATTTTGCAGCTCTGTGTCAAGTATACTATCCATATCTGTGCTGCATTATTGTGAGCAGTATATAGTAGGACAGTGCAGCATTTTGGTGACCAGCAGTATACATATAGTACAGTACAGTAGGCCATTGCCGTATCTTGCAGCTCTGTGTCAAGTATACTATCCATATCTGTGCTGCATTATTGTGAGCAGTATATAGTAGGACAGTGCAGCATTTTGGTGACCAGCAGTAGTAGTACAGACAGTACAGTAGGCCATTGCTATTGATATATTACTGGCATATAATTCCACACATTAAAAAATGGAGAACAAAAATGTGGAGGGTAAAATAGGGAAAGATCAAGATCCACTTCCACCTCGTGCTGAAGCTGCTGCCACTAGTCATGGCCGAGACGATGAAATGCCATAAATGTCGTCTGCCAAGGCTGATGCCCAATGTCATAGTAGAAAGCATGTAAAAATCAAAAAACAAAAGTTCAGTAAAATGACCCAAAAATCAAAATTGAAAGCATCTGAGGAGAAGCGTAAACTTACCAATATACCATTTACGACACGGAGTGGCAAGGAACGGCTGAGGCCCTGGCCTCTGTTCATGGCTAGTGGTCCAGCTTCACATGAGGATGGAAGCACTCATCCTCCCACTAGAAAAATGAAAAGACTTAAGCTGGCAAAAGCACAGCAAAGAACTGTGCGTTCTTCTAAATCACAAATCCCCAAGGAGAGTCCAATTGTGTCGGTTACGATGCCTGACCTTCCCAACACTGGACGGGAAGAGGTAGCACCTTCCACCATTTGCACGCCCCCTGCAAGTGCTGGAAGGAGCACCCACAGTCCAGTTCCAGAAAGTCAAATTGAAGATGTCACCGTTGAAGTACACCAGGATGAGGATATGGGTGTTGCTGGCACTTAGGAGGAAATTGACAAGGAGGATTCTGATGGTGAGGTGGTTTATTTAAGTCAGGCACCCGGGGAGACACCTGTTGTCCGTAGGATGAATATGGCCATTGAAATGCCTGGTCAAATTACAAAAAAAATCACCTCTTCGGTGTGGAATTATTTTAACAGAAATGCGAACAACAGGTGTCAAGCCATGTGTTGCATTTGTCAAGCTGTAATAAGTAGGGGTAAGGACATTAACCACCTAGGAACATCCTCCCTTATACGTTACCTTGAGCGCATTCTTAAGAAGTCATTGGGTGACAGCGGAAGCAGTCCACTGACAACTAAATCCCTTCCTCTTGTACCCAAGCTCCTGCAAACCATGCCACAAACTCCCTCAGTGTCAATTTCCTCCTTAGACAGGAAAGCCAATAGTCCTGCAGGCCATGTCACTGGCAAGTCTGACGAGTCCTCTCCTGCCTGGGATTCCTCCGATGGATCCTTGAGTGTAACACCTACTGCTCCTGGCTCTGCTGTTGTTGCTGCTGGGAGTCGATGCATCATCCCAGGGGGGAAGTCAGAAGACCACTTGTACTGCTTCCAGTAAGCAATTGACTGTCCAACAGTCCTTTGTGAGGAAGATGAAATATCACAGCAGTCATCCTGTTGCAAAGCGGATAACTCAGGCCTTGGCAGCAGTGTTGGTGTTAGACGTGCATTCGGTATCCGCCCTTAGTTCACAGGCAATTAGAGAATTTCTTGAGGTAGTGTGTCCCCGGTACCAAATACCATCTAGGTGTTAGGTGCCGCGGTCCGCGGCGCCGCTCGGTCTGCTTCCGAGCGACGCTCACGGCCGCCGCATCTCCCTCCCTGCCCACCCGGCGCCTAGCAATGCCAGGACGCCGCGCGTACTGTAGCCGCTGGGTCCCTGGCAACGCTAGGACGCCGGGCGTCCTCAGCCGCTGGGTCCATAGCAACGGGGACGCCATTGGCGGACCGCGTTCCCCGTTGCCAGATAGGATTGATTAGTTGCTCGTGCAGCAGGGCAGCTGCACGGCAACTAGTAATTAGGGTCTGGGGGCTGGTCTTGCTGGCCCTCCTGTCATTGGCCAGCAGGGTCTTTTTATGGGAGCCAGCACACTGCGGCCTCGCCGGTGATAGCTTCCTGTATGCTGTTCCTGCCTTGCAACGTCTGTTCCTGGTCAGCTGTATCTGGTCGATCCTGCTCCCTGTGCTCCTGAGTTCTGGAGTTCTGAAGCCGGTCCTGGGAATCCTTCCTGTCCAAGTGAACCTGTTGCAGTCATCTGGGGGTTCTCGCTTGTTGGGGTTCTCTCCCGGTTTCGTGAGTAGCGGCTTCTGCCGCGTGTTGCGGCCTAGGCCGCTTAGTCCTTGTGTTAATTTTGTATTGGTGGTTTTTGCGGAGGTTTCCGCTTTTCACTGTCCTCCCCGGAACTCGGCGGTGCCGTGTGGGGGAATGGACAGTGGTATCTTTTGTTGTTCTTTTCCTTTGGCGGCGTGCCGCACATATATTTAGTTTTAGGGTAGTTAGTAGCCCCTAGCTTTCTGTTTGCTTTAGTTAGAGGTCCCCTTGTTATTATCCTGTCTCAGTTCACGCCTTGTCTCACTCTAAGACCTGGGGGGATCGGAGTTGGGCAGACCTAATCCCCCCTTCAAACGCGGCTGCTGTGGGCCCAAGAAACCATAGTCACTCAGGCGTGAACTGACCACACGGGTAAAACAATGGAGGTAGGGTGCTAGGGGCTATTCCCGTACCACCCCTTATTTCAGCGTCACGTCCTGGTGCTCTGGACTCACTACGCAACATCTCTCTAGTTCTGAGCATCAGGAACGTAACATTATCACCGGCCCAAAAACAAAAAAAGAATAATATAAAGAGTTATTTGTTTTTGGTGGGCCTTGAAATTCGGCCTCATGAATCCGGCAGTATTAGGACCGAATCCCAGCCAGCTTTTGGCCAACCAGATTCAGGAACTAACTCAGATGGTTCAGGATCTTACTCTTCGGGTGAGATCGCAGGAAGATCTTTTGCGAGCCTCCCCGATTATGAATCCAGAACCAAAAATGCACCTTCCTGACCGTTTTTCAGGTAACCGAAAGGATTTTTTTAATTTCAAGGAAGCTTGTAAGCTTTATTCTCATTTAAGGCCCCGATCCTCTGGTACTGAGTCTCAACGGGTCGGTATTGTGATGTCTTTGCTACAAGGCGATCCGCAAACCTGGGCTTTTGGGCTGGAAGCCGATGATGTTGCCTTGCTTTCTGTAGATGCCTTTTTTAAGTCTCTAGGCCTTCTGTACGATGACCCTGATAGAGAAGCGTCGGCTGAGAGCCACCTGCGTGCACTTAAGCAAGGGAAAAATCCAGCAGAGGCGTATTGTACCGAGTTTCGCCGTTAGTCGAACGACTGTGGCTGGAATGACCCGGCCCTGCGCAGTCAGTTTCGCCTCGGTTTGTCTGAAGTTATTAAAGACAGTCTCCTTCAGTACCCCGCTCCAGAGACTTTAGACAAACTCATGGAGCTTGCTATTAAAATTGATCGTCGTCTCCGGGAGTGGAGGGCTGAAAGAGGAGCTAGTTTCAGGCCTAGTCCATGTGTGTATATTTTCCCTGAGGACGTCGAGGAGCCCATGCAAATGGGTCTCTCCCGGCTGTCCCCAGAGGAAAGAACCAGAAGGCTAAATTCTGGTCTTTGCTTGTATTGTGGTGGCAAGGGACATATCGCACGTAATTGCCCGAATAAGCAGGGAAACGCTCTGACCAAGTGAATTGTGAGGGGGTTCACTTGGGTCTGCAATTGATCTCCTCTACTGATTCCTTATTAGTTCCTGTAAAAATTTCCTTTGGTAGTCTCAGTTCGTTGGTGTCGCCCTTCGTCGACAGTGGAGCTGCGGGGAATTTCATGGATCTTGGTTGGGCTCAGGCTTTGGGCGTTCCACAGATACCTTTGGATAAACGTATCACCATGCACGGCTTGGATGGTGGTCCGCTTTCTAATGGGGTAATCACTTACCGCACACCTCCAGTACAACTGACAGTGGGGGCCCTACATTCAGAGAAAATAGAATTTTACCTTACCCATTGTCCGGCTGTCCCCGTAGTTTTGGGTCACCCCTGGCTTGCCTTTCATAATCCCACCATAGATTGGCGGTCTGGGGAGATTTCCCGATGGGGTCCCTTTTGTATTAAGGAATGTATTTCCCGTCCAGTCCGGGTTGCGGCAGTCACCCCAGAACTTATTCCTTTGGAATATCAGGACTTTGCCAATGTTTTCTCCAAGGGTAATGCGGATATTCTGCCTGCTCATCGGTCCTATGACTGCGCTATTGACTTAGTTCCCGGTGCCTCTTTGCCTAAAGGGAGACTATATGCCCTGTCTGGGCCAGTGTTACGCACACCAGTGCTAACAGGAGTATACCGGTGTATGAACAGAGAGGGAAGCGAAGCAAACGAACTCACAGACAGTATAACATAACATACACAGGAGGTGATGGAATAACTAATAAACACAAAGTGAACGGAGAAGCCCAAAGGCTCAGGAATTGGGTGTCTCCCTAGTGTCAGGAATGCTCAGATGGAATAGAGCGGACAATGAAGCGATGTGTAGTGATTTAACATGTGGAGCACCTGAAATGATGTTGCTAAGAGCAACAGAAAAAACCCCAAAGGGTTACCAACGGGTGTGGGAATAAACTCCTTGGTCAGAGATAGAAATATAGACACAAGGAGAGTATCCACAATCCTAACCCCCACTTGCAGGGCACAGGTTCAGCTTACTGCCACTAAACTGACACCTGGACGCCCTGCATAGTGAGGGAGGATTAAGCAAGCAGGTCTGAGAGTACAGCCGCAAACCTGCTGGGTTCACAGAATAGCAAAAGAACCCCAGCAGGTCAAACAACTGACTCCAGTCTTACTGCTAGGTCCGGATTGGCAGAATGAAGTACCGAATCCCAAGACCTATTCGCAGTAAGCAACAAGTAAATACAAAGTCACACAGTACTAGCTAACTCTCTGGAACTGACTAACAAACGAAGATTCAGCAGTATTTGCCTAGCCTGAGAGGATGGTTTATATAGCAGGTGCTGTCCACGCCCCACTCAGACCTCACAGACTGTGAGCACAAAACCAGCGCCGGATTCCCTGCCGTGCACAGAGCCTGTAACCACTACACAGTAAAAACCCGGACCGGAGTATCAGCTGCGCTCAGGTTACTTCGCTAACACTAGCCTCCCGGTTGCCATGGCGACGTGGCAGCACAGAGCAGGAGATCCTAACAGTGCCCCCCCTCTGACGAGGGGTCAAAGAACCCCTACCACCGGGTTTATCGGGGAACTGCGAGAAGAAAGAGCGTATCAGTCTGGGGGCATGAAGATCACAACTGCGCACCCACGACCGCTCTTCCGGGCCATACCCTTTCCAGTGCACCAAAAATGACAGCCGACCCCGAACCATCTTGGAGTCAAGAACCCTTTCAACCACAAACTCCCTCTGACCCCGTATCAGAAGAGGAGAAGGTCTTCCACTGGAAGAAGAATTACTAACCGCCAGTTTTAAAAGGGAACAATTAAATGTTTTATTGATACCCAATGAACGGGGCAGATCTAACTGAAATGCCACCGGATTGATAACCCTGGTGATCTTATAAGGGCCGATGAACCGGGGACCAAACTTATGAGATGGCTGTCTCAACTTCAAATTCTTGGTGGACAACCAGACGAAGGGGTATATTTACTAAGCTCCCGATTTTGACCGAGATGCCGTTTTTTCTTCAAAGTGTCATCTCGGTTAATCTCGGTCATTTACTAAACACTAATCACGGCAGTGATGAGGGCATTCGTAATTTTTTGCAAGTTCAGGTAAAAAATTACGAATTAATACACCATCGGTCAAAACGCGGCTGTTTAAGTATGAATCTCGGTCATTTACTAAGAAGTGCAAAGCCAAAAAAGAACAAACACTGCCGTGAAAAATTACAACTCGTAAAAAAGTGCTAAAAAAAAACAGACCTTTTTTTTTTATTCGTGATTGGATAGGCATGCACGGATCCATGAGATCCGTGCATGTATATCAGTGGGAAGGGGTGGGAAAGTGCTTATTTTTTCAAAAAAAATTGCGTGGGGTCCCCCCTCCTAAGCATAACCAGCCTCGGGCTCTTTGAGCCGATCCTGGTTGCAGAAATATGGTGAAAAAAATGACAGGGGTTCCCCCATATTTAAGCAACCAGCATCGGGCTCTGCGCCTGGTCCTGGTCCCAAAAATACGGGGGACAAAAAGAGTAGGGGTCCCCCATATTTTTAAAACCAGCACCGGGCTCCACTAGCTGGACAGATAATGCCACAGCCGGGGGTCACTTTTATACAGCGCCCTGCGGCCGTGGCATCAAAAATCCAACTAGTCACCCCTGGCCGGGGTACCCTGGGGGAGTGGGAACCCCTTCAATCAAGGGGTCCCCCCCCCCCAGCCACCCAAGGGCCAGGGGTGAAGCCCGAGGCTGTCCCCCCCCATCCAATGGGCTGCGGATGGGAGGGCTGATAGCCTTTGTTGTAAAATAAAAGATATTGTTTTTAGTAGCAGTACTACAAGTCCCAGCAAGCCTCCCCCGCATGCTGGTACTTGGAGAACCACAAGTACCAGCATGCGGCGGAAAAACGGGCCCGCTGGTACCTGTAGTACTACCACTAAAAAAATACCCAAAAAAACACAAGACACACACACCGTGAAAGTATAATTTTATTACATACATACACACATACATACATACATACTTACCTTATGTTCCCACGCAGGTCGGTCCTCTTCTCCAGTAGAATCCAAGGGGTACCTGTTGAAGAAATTCTACTCACCAGATCCAGTGGTCCAGGCTCCTCGGCAAATCCAGGGTTAATCCACGTACTTGAATAAAACAAAAAAACGGTTGCCCGACCACGAACTGAAAGGTGACCCATGTTTGCACATGGGTCACCTTCCCACGAATGCCAGAAACCCACTTTGCCTTCTGGCTAAGTGGGTTTCTTCAGCCAATCAGGGAGTGCCACGTTGTAGCACTCTACTGATCAGCTGTGTGCTCCTGTCCTCACTGACAGGCGGCACACGGCAGTGTTACAATGTAGCGCCTATGCGCTACATTGTAACCAATGATGTGAACTTTGTGCCCTGCGGTTGACCTAAAGTGACGTCACCGCTGAGCAGAAAGTTCCCATCATTGGTTACAATGTAGCGCATAGGCGCTACATTGTAACACTGCCGCGTGCTGCCTGTCAGTGAGGACAGGAGCACACAGCTGATCAGGAGAGTGCTACAACGTGGCACTCCCTGATTGGCTGAAGAAACCCACTTAGCCAGAAGGCAAAGTGGGTTTCTGGCATTCGTGGGAAGGTGACCCATGTGCAAACATGGGTCACCTTTCAGTTCGTGGTCGGGCAACCGTTTTTTTTGTTTTATTCAAGTACGTGGATTAACCCTGGATTTGCCGAGGAGCCTGGACCACTGGATCTGGTGAGTAGAATTTCTTCAACAGGTACCCCTTGGATTCTACTGGAGAAGAGGACCGACCTGCGTGGGAACATAAGGTAAGTATGTATGTATGTATGTGTGTATGTATGTAATAAAATTATACTTTCACGGTGTGTGTGTCTTGTGTTTTTTTGGGTATTTTTTTAGTGGTAGTACTACAGGTACCAGCGGGCCCGTTTTTCCGCCGCATGCTGGTACTTGTGGTTCTCCAAGTACCAGCATGCGGGGGAGGCTTGCTGGGACTTGTAGTACTGCTACTAAAAACAATATCTTTTATTTTACAACAAAGGCTATCAGCCCTCCCATCCGCAGCCCATTGGATGGGGGGGGACAGCCTCGGGCTTCACCCCTGGCCCTTGGGTGGCTGGGGGGGGGGGACCCCTTGATTGAAGGGGTTCCCACTCCCCCAGGGTACCCCGGCCAGGGGTGACTAGTTGGATTTTTGATGCCACGGCCGCAGGGCGCTGTATAAAAGTGACCCCCGGCTGTGGCATTATCTGTCCAGCTAGTGGAGCCCGGTGCTGGTTTTAAAAATACGGGGGACCCCTACTCTTTTTGTCCCCCGTATTTTTGGGACCAGGACCAGGCGCAGAGCCCGATGCTGGTTGCTTAAATATGGGGGAACCCCTGTCATTTTTTTTACCATATTTCTGCAACCAGGATCGGCTCAAAGAGCCCGAGGCTGGTTATGCTTAGGAGGGGGGACCCCACGCATTTTTTTTTGGGATTTTACATTGTTTAATTAAAAAAAAAAAAAAAAAAGAACCCCAGCACGGATCACACAGATCCGGCCGAGATTGATTGTTAAAAAAAACGGCAGTGTTTTGCTAATCACTGCCGTAAAATTAGGTAAAAAAAAACGAATGACATCGACATCGGAAGAAAAGAAAAACCCGAATACGACAGCTTAGTAAATCCATCGTAATAAATTCAAAAAGTTGCAGTTTTACACTGTCGATGTCATTCGTGATTGAACTTTGACCTATTTTCGGAAATTACGAATGTTAGTAAATGTACCCCGAAGTCTCCTAATTTGAAGCTGCAGGGTCTTCTCCGCTTATCAAAAACCCTTTTGGTCACTAATGACACAGACACAAGGGCTTTCTTCACTTTCCTCCAAATACCCCTAAGGACCGAAACAACAGAGGAACCACCAGACGTGGAATCCAGGGGGTCAAAAGAATTGGCCTTAGGATGATGCCCATACACACAAAGGAAGGGAGAGATCCCTTAAGCAGAGTGAGCCGCGTTGTTATAGGCAAACTCCGCCATGGACAGATGAGCAACCCAGTCAGTATGACACTTGGAGACATAACACCTGAGGAACTGCTCCAAGGACTGGTTCACCCTCTCAGTCTGCCCATTAGACTGTGGATGGTAGCCTGACGACAAGCTCACAGAAATCTGGAGATCAGAACAAAATGCCCTCCAGAATTTGGCCACAAACTGGGATCCCCGATCAGAGACCACATCAAGTGGCAACCCGTGGAGGCGCACAACATGCTGCATAAATAACTCAGACAGGCATCTGGCCGATGGCAACCCAACCAGTGGAACGAAATGCGCCATCTTCGAAAACCTGTCAACGACAACCCAAATGGCTGTCATCCCCGAGGATTTGGGCAAGTCCACCACAAAATCCATGGAAATGTGGGTCCATGGCTTAGATGGAATAGAGAGTGGATGTAATGGGCCGACAGGAACCCCTCTAGGAGTTTTATTTCGGGCACAAACGTCACATGCCCGAACCCACTGATCCACATCCCTAGCCACCGAGGGCCACCACACCGCCCTAGACAGCAACTCCCGAGTTCTGGCAATACCCGGATGCCCTGCCGACCTCTTGGCATGGAATTCCAGGAACACTCGCTGTCTTAACCTAGGAGGCACAAACAAGAGACCTACCGGAAGGTCTGGAGGAGCCTGCTCCTGTGCTCTAAGGACTAATGACAAGATGTCCTGGGTAATGCCCACTTTAATACATGATGGGGACACAATGGGCAATGGCTCCTCGGTGGTCTCTTGAACTGGAGCAAAACTCCGCGAGAGCGCATCAGCCTTGATGTTTTTTGACCCAGGGCGATATGTTATCAAAAAATTAAAGCGAGCAAAAAACAAAGCCCATCGTGCCTGCCTGGCATTGAGCCGCTTCGCTGACTCTAAATATGCCAGATTCTTATGGTCGGTGAGAATTGAGACCACAAACTTAGCCCCCTCAAGCCAGTGTCTCCACTCCCCGAGTGCATCCTTTATAGCCAACAATTCCCGGTTACCCACATCATAATTCATCTCGGCAGACGAAAATTTACGGGAAAAGTAAGCACAGGGATGAAGGCGATTATCAGACACCCCCATCTGAGAGAGCACTGCCCCAATACCTATCTCAGAGGCACCCACTTCTACCACAAAAGGACGCTCTGGATCTGGGTGTCGCAGCACCTTGGCCGAGACAAATGCCCTTTTGAGACGGGCAAAGGCCGCTTTGGCCTCACAAGACCAGTGAGCAACATCCACCCCTTTCTTAGTGAGTGCCACCAAGGGGGCCACTATAGACGAAAATCCAGCGATAAACCGTCTATAAAAATTCGCAAAGCCTAGAAAACGCTGAAGCGCCTTCAAACTAGTGGGCTGCACCCAATCCAGGACTGCCTGTACCTTAGAACCCTCCATTTGGAAACCTTCTGAGGAGATAATATACCCTAGAAATGCGATTTGCTGGACTTCAAACTCGCACTTCTCCAGCTTCGCCCCAAGCTGGTGGTCTCTGAGTTTCTGGAGGACTAAGCGTACATGCTTCCGATGTTCCTCCAGGGAATGAGAGAAGATTAGGATGTCATCTAGATAAACAACTAAGAATCTATCCAAATATTCCCTGAGCACATCGTTCATGAATTCCTGGAAGATTGCCGGGGCATTAGAGAGCCCAAAAGGCATCACCAAATATTCATAATGCCCTGAGTGGGTATTAAAGGCAGTCTTCCATTCATCCCCCTCTCTTATTCGGATTAGATTGTAAGCACCGCGTAGGTCAATCTTAGAAAAAATGGTGGCAGTACGAAGCTGGTCAAACAAAACCGAAATGAGAGGCAGTGGGTACGAGTTTTTAATCGTGATATGGTTCAATTCCCTGAAGTCGATGCAGGGTCGCAATGAACTGTCCTTTTTACCCACGAAAAAGAACCCCGACCCAACTGGGGGCTGTGAGGGTCTGATAAATCCCTTAGCCAAGTTCTCCTGAATGTACTCTGCCATAGCCTGAGTCTCAGGACGTGACAGGGTGTACAACCTGCTCTTGGGAAGCTTAGCATCCGGCAACAAATCAATGGCACAGTCATAGGGGTGATGGGGAGGTAGTATCTCCGCAACTTTTTTTGGAGAACACATCCGCAAAATCTGCATAACATCCTTGCAATCCTGGCAAACTTAGCTGCGAGAGCCTGACTGGAAGGCTCAAGCAACTCCTGAAACAATCACTACCCCAACTAAGAATCTCCCCAGAGACCCAGTCAAATTGAGGGTTATGGGCCCTTAACCAGGGTAACCCCAAAACCAATGGGGCAAAAGAACAGACAGTCAAATAAAAAGACAATTTTTCAGAGTGTGTGGCTCCAATAAACAAAGGAATTTGGCTGGTGCAGGAGGTAATTTTACCCTGGGACAATGGTTCCCCGTTTAACCCACAGATCTCAATCTCTGATGCCAAAGGTACTGAGGGAACAGAGTGTTCCAGGGCGAATTGACGGTCAATGAAAACCCCATCTGCCCCACTGTCAACAAAGGCCTCAGTCTTGACAGTTTGACCGAGGATCTCCAAAGTCACAGGAATGAGAAAAGTCTTTTTAGGAAATTCTGACTTCTGGCCTGACAGGATATTTCCCATCACCCTCAGGCCCAGAAGTTTTCCGTTTTTTCTGGGCATGATACTACAACATGACCTTTATTCCCACAGTACAAACACAAACCCTGCTGTCTCCTCCGCGTCTTCTCACGCGAGGAGAGGCGGGTAGCCCCAATCTGCATAGGCTCCTCGGAATATTCCTCAGAGTCTGAGGTTCCCTTGGGAAAAAAGGAAACTGCTGTCTCCCTTTCAAGCCTACGCTCTCTCAGCCGTCTATCCACCCGGATGGATAACTACATGAGCTGATCTAAGCTATCAGGCGAGGGATATTGTACCAGTTGGTCCTTTATCTGGTCAGAAAGGCCCCTTCGGTACTGGTTTCTCAGGGCTGGGTCATTCCACTGGGTATCATGAGCCAACCTCCGAAACTCCGTACTATAAACCTCAGCTGGCCGTCGCCCTTGCTTAAGAACCGTAATCTGAGCCTCGGCTGAAGCCATCTTGTCAGGGTCATCATACAAAATGCCCAGTGCCGTAAAAAAAGCATCAACACTTTTAAGCGACGGACAGTCAGGCTGTAACCCATATGCCCAGACCTGTGGGTCTCCTTGTAGCAAGGAAATCACCATGCCCACCCGCTGAATCTCCGACCCAGAAGACTGGGGCCTAAGCCTGAAATATAGCTTACAGCTCTCCTTGAAACAAAAGAACTGCGAGCGATCTCCAGAAAAACGATCCGGGAGATTTACTTTCGGCTCCTTAACCCCTGAACTTGCCGCTGCTGCTGCGGGAGCTCCGCTAGCGGCCTGCGGGGTGTTAATTTTAATGGACATCTCATTAAATTGTCGAGTCAGGACCTGCACCTGATCGACCACCTGTTGCAAAGTATTTTAAGGGGTATGCTCCATATTCCCACAAAATTTCAACAGGAGTAGGGCTGCTGAATATGTTACGCACACCAGTGCTAACAGGAGTATACCGGTGTATGAACAGAGAGGGAAGCGAAGCAAACGAACTCACAGACAGTATAACATAACATACACAGGAGGTGATGGAATAACTAATAAACACAAAGTGAACGGAGAAGCCCAAAGGCTCAGGAATTGGGTGTTTACCTAGTGTCAGGAATGCTCAGATGGAATAGAGCGGACAATGAAGCGATGTGTAGTGATTTAACATGTGGAGCACCTGAAATGATGTTGCTAAGAGCAACAGAAAAAACCCCAAAGGGTTACCAACGGGTGTGGGAATAAACTCCTTGGTCAGAGATAGAAATATAGACACAAGGAGAGTATCCACAATCCTAACCCCCACTTGCAGGGCACAGGTTCAGCTTACTGCCACTAAACTGACACCTGGACGCCCTGCACAGTGAGGGAGGATTAAGCAAGCAGGTCTGAGACTACAGCCGCAAACCTGCTGGGTTCACAGAATAGCAAAAGAACCCCAGCAGGTCAAACAACTGACTCCAGTCTTACTGCTAGGTCCGGATTGGCAGAATGAAGTACCGAATCCCAAGGCCTATTCGCAGTAAGCAACAAGTAAATACAAAGTCACACAGTACTAGCTAACTCTCTGGAACTGACTAACAAACAAAGATTCAGCAGCATTTGCCTAGCCTGAGAGGATGGTTTATATAGCAGGTGCTGTCCACGCCCCACTCAGACCTCACAGGCTGTGAGAACAAAACCAGCGCCGGATTCCCTGCCATGCACAGAGCCTGTAACCACTACACAGTAAAAACCCGGACCGGAGTATCAGCTGTGCTCAGGTTACTTCGCTAACACTTGCCTCCCGGTTGCCATGGCGACGTGGCAGCACAGAGCAGGAGATCCTAATAGCCGGAAACTACGGCAATGAATGATTATGTACAGGAGAGCCTAAAAAAAGTCTTCATTAGGCCCTCGAAATCTCCATTGAGTGCAGGGTTCTTTTTTGTTGAGAAAAAAGATGGGTCGCTCAGACCATGCATTGATTATAGGGCTCTGAATAAAATTTCTGTTAAAAACACCTACCCCTTGCCACTGATTTCAGTACTATTTGATCAGCTCCGGACTGCCGTTATCTTTTCCAAGATCGATCTTAGAGGGGCTTACAATCTCATCCGAATAAAATAATGGGGATGAGTGGAAGACGGCTTTCAGCACACAGTCGGGACATTATGAATACCTGGTGATGCCGTTTGGGCTGTCTAATGCTCCTGCTGTATTTCAAGATCTCATTAACAACGTCCTTCGCCACTTTCTAGGAAAGTTCGTAGTCGTTTATTTAGACGACTTTTGATTTACTCTGAGTCTTTTGAACAACATATTACCCATGTGCGACTGGTCCTTCAGAAGTTACGGGAAAATCATTTATACGCCAAACTGGAGAAATGTGATTTCCACACCACAGAAGTGTCCTTCCTGGGGTATATTATTTCTCCTAAGGGATTTTTCATGGAATAAAAAAAACTCCAGGACATCCTAAATTGGGCACAACCCACGAACTTAAAAGCAAGTCAGCGCTTTTTAGGGTTTGCAAATTACTATAGGCGTTTTGTTCATACCTTCTCAGATTTGGTTGCTCCTATTGTGGCATTGACTAAAAAGGAGCGGACCCTTCCAATTGGTCGCCTGAAGCCAAGTCTGCCTTCCTGGCCTTAAAGCAGGCCTTTGTCTCAACTCCAGTACTCAGACACCCTAACCCAGATCTCCCCTTTATTGTCGAGGTAGATGCCTCAGAGGTTGGAGTGGGGGCTATCCTTTCTCAGGAAGACCCGGAGTCTCAGGAATTACACCCATGTGCCTTCATGTCCAGAAAATTCTCCTCCGCAGAATCCAACTATGATGTTGGTAATCGAGAATTGTTGGCAGTTAAATGGGCTTTTGAGGAGTGGAGGCACTGGCTGGAAGGAGCAAGGCATACCATTAAGGTGTTTACTGACCACAAGAGCCTGCAGTATATTGAGTCAGCTAAACGGCTTAATGCTCGACAGGCACGTTGGGCGCTGTTTTTTACTTGTTCAGGTTTATTATCACCTTCAGGCCCGGTTCCGAGAATACAAAAGCCGATGCCCTGTCACGTTGCTTTCTTCCGGTTCACAATAACCACCCGGCTACTACCCCCATAGTCCCATCGTCTGTCATCCAGGCTGGCCTCACACAGGATTTATTTACACAGCTAGTCCAGCTTCAGCAGCAGGCTCCCAAAGTCACTCCTGCAGATCGTCTCTTCGTCCCTGAATTTCTGAGAGGCACTGTTCTAGCTGAGTTTCATAATAATAAGGTTTCTGGTCATCCGGGTATCACTAAGACCTTGGAGTTAATCTCTCGCTCAGTGTGGTGGCCTAATCTTTCTAAAGATGTAAGGGAATTTGTCCGTTCCTGTCAGGTTTGTGCTCAGTACAAGGTATCTCGATCGTTGCCGGTCGGGCAACTCATGCCTCTAGCCGTTCCTCTCAGGCCATGGTCACATATATCCATGGATTTCGTGGTGGACCTTCCTCTTTCAGCTGGATTTTGAGTCATTTGGGTGGTAGTAGACCGTTTTAGTAAGATGGCCCACTTCATTGCTCTCCCCCGATTACCCTCTGCTCAAGGGTTGGCAGTTTTGTTTCTCCGCCATGTGTTCAGGCTCCATGGTTTACCCAGGGATATTGTCTCTGATTGGGGACCGCAATTCATCGCCCGTTTCTGGAAACGTTTTTGTGCCTCATTAAATATGAAACTCTTTAACATCTGGGTACCATCCACAGTCTAACGGACAAACTGAACGTGTTAATCAGTCGTTAAAACAGTATTTACGGCTATATTCGGCCAAACTTCAGAATGATTGGTCTGAATTTCTTCCTTTGGCCGAGTTTGCCTATAATAACTCTTGTCATTCTTCCACCAAGGAGTCCCCATTCTTTTCGGTCTTGGGCTTTCATCCTAGAGCCAATTCTTTTTACCCTCATTTTCCAGTCTCCTCGTTGACCTTAACTTCCCGTCTCAGAATGATTTGGAAAAAGGTGCACCTTGCCCTTAAGAAGGCTGACTTCCGAGAAAAAAAAATTTCTGATAGGTTCCGACGCCCATGCACTTTTAAGGTGGGAGATAAGGTGTGGTTGTCAACCCGCAACATCAAGCTCCGACAACCCTCGGCTAGATTGGGACCCAAATTTATTGGACCGTTCCTTATCGTTAAGAAGGTCAACCCAGTTGCTTTTCGGCTTGCTTGCCTAAATCACTCAAAATTGGCAATACTTTTCACTGTTCCCTTCTGAAGCAGTATTTTTCTTCCAGGAGATTCCCTCGGAAGACTTCCCAGGGTAGACCTCCGGTGGATGTTCAGGGGCAACAAGAGTTCTTGGTGGAGAAGGTTTTAGATTCCAAAGTTTCTCGGGGGCGGCTTTATTTTTTGGTTCACTGGAAAGGCTATGGCCCGGAAGAAAGGTCTTGGGTCCTGGATAACAATTTACATGCCCCTAAACTTAAGAGATTATTCTTTCAGGAATTTCCTCAGAAGCCTAGCTTTAGGGGTTCTTTAACCCCTCCTCAAGGGGGGGTACTGTTAGGTGCCGCGGTCCGCGGCGCCGCTCGGTCTGCTTCCGAGCGACGCTCACGGCCGCCACACCTCCCTCCCTGCCCGCCCGGCGCCTAGCAACACCAGGACGCCGTGCGTACTGTAGCCGCCGGGTCCCTGGCAACGCTAGGATGCCGGGTGTCCTCAGCCGCTGGGTCCATAGCAACGGGGACGCCATTGGTGGACCGCGTTCCCCGTTGCCAGATAGGATTGATTAGTTGCTCGTGCAGCAGGGCAGCTGCACGGCAACTAGTAATTAGGGTCTGGGTGCTGGTCTTGCTGGCCCTCCTGCCATTGGCCAGCAGGGTCTTTTTATGGGAGCCAGCACACTGCAGCCTCGCCGGTGACAGCTTCCTGTATGCTGTTGCTGCCTTACAACGTCTGTTCCTGGTCAGCTGTATCTGGTCGATCCTGCTCCCTGTGCTCCTGAGTTCTGGAGTTCTGAAGCCGGTCCTGGGAATCCTTCCTGTCCAAGTGAACCTGTTGCAGTCATCTGGGGGTTCTCGCTTGTTGGGGTTCTCTCCCGGTTTCGTGAGTAGCGGCTTCTGCCGCGTGTTGCGGCCTAGGCCGCTTAGTCCGTGTGTTAATTTTGTATTGGTGGTTTTTGCGGAGGTTTCCTCTTTTCACTGTCCTCCCCGGAACTCGGCGGTGCCGTGTGGGGGAGTGGACAGTGGTATCTTTTGTTGTTCTTTTCCTTTGGCGGCGTGCCGCACATATATTTAGTTTTAGGGTAGTTAGTAGCCCCTAGCTTTCTGTTTGCTTTAGTTAGAGGTCACCTTGTTATTATCCTGTCTCGGTTTACGCCTTGTCTCACTCTAAGACCTGGGGGCATCGGAGTTGGGCAGACCTAATCCGCCCTTCAAACGCGGCTGCCGTGGGCCCAAGAAACCATAGTCACTCAGGCGTGAACTGACCACATGGGTAAAACAATGGAGGTAGGGTGCTAGGGGCTATTCCCGTACCACCCCTTATTTCAGAATCATGTCCTGGTGCTCTGGACTCACTACGCAACATCTCTCTAGTTCTGAGCATCAGGAACGTAACGCTAGGTTCCACTTCTCTAGGCAGGCGATACCGAGAATGTACACAGACGTCAGAAAAAGAGTCACTAGTGTCCTAAAAAATGCAGTTGTACCCAATGTCCACTTAACCACTGTTATGAACCACAGGTAGTGGTTCATTCCTATTTTATGTTTATAAAGTTGTCTTGCATGCCAGGATTTCCCGTTGCTCTGTTTTAGAATACTCTTGTCTGCTGCCGCTGGTGGGTCTGTGTAATTGCAGCTTGTTCCCATGTGTTCAGCCTCACCTGGCTGCTAATTGTATCTTGTCAGTTTGGAGTCATGCTAGAGGGCAGCTGCACGAGATTATTAATTAGGCCTCTCTGTTATATGCTGGCTGACTGCAATTCACAGAGGCTGGTGATATTTCTTAGTTTTCAGTCTGCTTGAAGTCTGACCTGGTTCCTGCCAGTCCCTGAGCTCCTGTATAGCAGTGTCTGACTAGCTGCTTCCTGTGTTGATTCCTGTGTCAGTCCCTGTGTCGATTCCTGTGTCTGATCCCGTGTCCTGCTGTTAGGCGTTCCTGCCCTGAGGTCCAGTGGCTTTGCCTATCCCTGGTCAAGTTCCTGGTTTCCTGGTGTCCACCGGTCTGTCGTTTGGGATTCTGCCTGTCCTCCAGTTCTGAGAGTGTGTGTTGGCATCATTGAGGGTTCCTGTCCGTTTGCCAGTATTCGTACCGGTTCCGTGAGTAGTGGCTCTGCCGCGTCCGTTGGCCTAGGCCGCTGTATTTCATTATTGTTTCTGTCCCTGGTGTTTTGCAGAGGGTTCTGCTTATGCTGTCACCGCCGGTACACAAAGGTATTGTGTCGGCGTGTGATCAGCATTTCCTTTGTTGTTATTTTCCTTTGGCGGTTTCTCCGCACATACTTTAGGTTTTTAGTTAGCTTGTAGCCCCTGGCCTGTTTGCTTAGTTAGAGGGCCTCTTGTTATCATCCTGTCTCGGATTTCCCTTTGTCTCTCACTAATACCGGGGGGCATCGGAGTTGGGCAGACATAATCCGCCCTTCAAACGCGGCTGCCAAGGGCTCAAGAAACCATAGTCTCGCAAGGGATTTCTGACAGCACGGGTGAGACAACAGAGTTAGGGTGCCAGGGGCTATTCCCTTTCCATTCCCCTTTCCCAGCGTTACGTCCTGGTGCTCTGGACTCACTTCATGAACATTTCCCTTGTTCTGAGCACCAGGAACCTAACAACCACGGACATGTGGAGCAGGGCAGACTCAGGAGTATATGACTGTGACAGCCCACTGGGTAGATGTATTGCCTCCCGCAGCAAGAAGAGCAGCGGCGGCACCAGTAGCAGCAACTCACAAATGCCAACTCGTTCCTAGGCAGGCAACGCTTTGTATCACTGCTTTCCATAAGAGGCACACAGCTGACAATCTCTTACGGAAACTGAGGAACATCATCGCAGAATGGCTTACCCCAATTGGACTCTCCTGGGGATTTGTGACATCGGACAACGCCACCAATATTGTGCGTGCATTACATGTGGGCAAATTCCAGCACGTCCCATGTTTTGCACATTACAATGAATTTGGTGGTGCAGAATTATTTAAAAAATGACATGGGCGTGCAAGAGATGCTGTCGGTGGCAAGAGGAATTGCCGGCCACTTTCGGCATTCAGCCACCGAATGCCGAAGACTGGAGCACCAGCAAACACTCCTGAACCTGCCCCGCCATCAGCTGAAGCAAGAGGTGGTAACGAGGTGGAATTCAACCCTCTATATGCTTCAGAGGATGGAGGAGCAGCAAAAGGCCATTCAAGCCTATACATCAGCCTATGTTATAGGCAAAGGAGGGGGAATGCACCTGACTCAAGCACAGTGGAGAATGATTTCAACATTGTGCAAGGTTCTGCAACCCTTTCAACTTGCCACACGTGAAGTCAGTTCAGATACTGCCAGCCTGAGTCAGGTCATTCCCCTCATCAGGTTTTTGCAGAAGCAGCAGGAGAGATTGAAGGAGGAGCTAAAACGGAGCGATTCCGCTAGGCATGTGGGACTTGTGGATGGAACCCTTCATTCGCTTAACCAGGATTCACGGGTGGTCAATCTGTTGAAATCAGAGCACTACATTTTGGCCACTGTGCTCGATCCTAGGTTTAAAGCCTACGTTGTATCTCTCTTTCCGGCAGACACAAGTCTGCAGAGGTTGAAAGACCTGCTGGTGAGACACTTGTCAACTCAAGCGGAACGTGACCTGTCAACAGCTCCTCCTTCACATTCTCCCGCAACTGGGGCAGCGAGGAAAAGGCTAAGAATTCCGAGCCCACCCGCTGGCGGTGATGCAGGGCAGTCTGGAGCGAGTGCTGACATCTGGTCCGGACTGAAGGACCTGCCAACGATTACTGTCACTGCATATGATTCTGTCACCATTGAAAGAATGGTGGAGGATTATATGAGTGACAGCATCCAAGTAGGCACGTCAGACAGTCCGTACATATACTGGCAGGAAAAAGAGGCAATTTGGAGGCCCTTGCACAGACTGGCTTTATTTTACCTAAGTTGCCCCCCCTCCAGTGTGTACTCCGAAAGAGTGTTTAGTGCAGCCGGTCACCTTGTCAGCGATCGGCGTACGAGGTTACTTCCACAAAATGTGGAGAAGATGATGTTCATCAAAATGAATTATAATCAATTCCTCCATGGAGACATTCACCAGCAACTGCCTCCAGAAAGTACACAGGGACCTGAGATGGTGGATTCCGGTGGAGATGAATTAATAATCTGTGAGGAGGGGGATGTACACAGTGAAAGGAGTGATGAATCAGATGATGAGGAGGAGGTGGTCATCTTGCCTCTGTAGAGCCAGTTTGTGCAAGGAGAGATTGATTGCTTCTTTTTTGGTGGGGGCCCAAACCAACCAGTCATTTAAGCCACAGTCGTGTGGCAGACCCTGTTGCTGAAATGATGGGTTTGTTAAAGTGTGCTTGTCCTGTTTATACAACATAAGGGTGGGTGGGATGTCCCAAGGACAATTCCATCTTGCACCTCTTTTTTTTTATTTATCTTTGCATCATGTGATGTTTGGGGCTAATTTTTTTAAGTGCCATCCTGTCTGACACTGCAGTGCCACTCCTAGATGGGCCAGGTGTTTGTGCCGCCCACTTGGGTCTCTTAGCTTAGTCATCCAGCGACCTCGGTGCAAATTTTAGGACTAAAAATAATATTGTGAGGTGTGAGGTGTGACTGGAAATGAGTGTAAATTATGGTTATTGAGGTTAATAATACTATGGGATCAAAATTACCCCCAAATTCTCTGATTTAAGCTGTTTTTTAGGGGGTTTTAAAAAAAAAAAAACACCCGACTCCGCCAAAAAAATTTCAGGGAGGTTTTGAAAAACGCGTCCGAATCCAAAACATGGCCGTGGAACCGAATCCAAAACAAAAACACAAAACCCGAAAAATTTCCGGTGCACATCTCTAAATTCATCTGTTTTTTCATTCTCCAAAACATGTCCCTGATCAGCCAATATTGTGTTTAAATTAACCTTAATATTGGTAATATCAATTGTGTTATGTTATCTGTTACACTTTAGAGTGTAAAGGCCAGTACTCACCAGCAGATGTGGGGAGAGATGTGTGCTGAGCGAACCGCTCAGCACACATCTCTCCCCCTGCTCAGCACAGTGCGATGTGTGCTGAGCGTGCAGGGAGAGAGTCGGGGGTGCGCTCATTTCACCCAGCAGGTGAAGTAAGCGACCAGCTAGATTGGCCTGCATGCAGGCCAATCTAGCACCAGCGATAGCGATGCGCGGGGCAGCGCATCACTATCGCTGTGAGGGGTACACACGGTGTGATCGCTGCTTAAAATCTAAACTATCTAGTCAGATTGCTTAGATTTTAATCAGCGATCGCTCCGTGAGTACCTTCTTAACAGACTCAAGGGTGAGTCTTATGAGGTACCATTGTCCCATTGTCCCTTTTTGTTTACTCCCTACAGCATGGCTCTCTGGATGATGTAATCACCTTGATTAGAATATGTATTGTATTTCAATGCTGTAAGATCCTAAAGCCCATACACAAGGAGAGATTTCTGCAAGAGATGTGTGCTGAGCAATTTAGCATGGGAGATGTCCCTTGAACACCCCAGTGTCTAGATCTCCCATACACACGTGAGATGTGTGTTGAGCAATCTGTGCTAAACAAAAAAAACTATTTATATAGTGGGTTGGTATTATAGGGGGAGTGTGTGTCTTTTCCTATCGTGGAATTGCAGTTGCCATTTTAAAATCAGTGCCTTCATTGCTCTGTATATATAGTTGGTTTGACTTCTGCACTGTGCTTTGAGAGTTTGCTGTTTATTTAAAAGTGCTTCTTGCCTTTTATCATGGATGACTACCAGTTGAGGATATTGTACTGCCAGGCTGTTGCGGTGATTGATTTGGACAGAGAGAGAAGCATGAGGGAGAGGTGGAAGAGGAGACGTACTCGGTCTTGCTGGACAAAGCAATGGCTTTTGGAGAGGGACTCCATGTCTCATACACCACTGCTACGTGAGCTTCAGGACAATAATCCTGAGGACTACAGGAACTACCTGCGCATGAATGATGACATGTTCCAGGAGCTGCTGCGACTGGTGACGCCTCTCATTGTGAAGCAGGACACAGTTATACGCAGGGCCATTTTGGCTGAGGAATGGCTGGTTGCTACCCTGTGCTATCTTGCTACTGGGAGACCACTACAGGACCTAAAGTTCTCCAAACGGATCTCCCCTCAGGCTTTGGGGGTGATCATTCCAGAAACCTACAAGGCCTTATACAGCGTCCTCCAAAAAGGAGTATCTGAAGGTAAGAACATGTATAGTAGCAACAGTTAAACCATTTGCCTCTGTAGTTGTTGTAAAAACTACATGTCCCTTCATACCTAGTCACAGTTAAATTGTTTCCATGGTTTATATAGGCATGCTTGGACTTGCAGTTTCACATCAACTGGAGAGAAAGGGGGGTACTCACGGAGAGATCCATGCTTAAAGTCTGTGAATTTCTAATTATTTTAAATAAACATTTCAATGCCAGCGTTAACATATACTGTGGACACAAGGTGCATCTTATTACCATATGCAATAAAAGAGTGCTGAACGTCACAGCACTGTATCCCTTAAGAGAAAGCAAGCAGTCGCACACATTGTAAGCTGAGGTCCAACGCTCAGAGATATATATATATATATATATATATATATATATATATTGATATTAAAAGGGTAGGCATACAAAATAACATATAAATATGGTTACAGAGTTACAACTACACAAGTTGCTGTTGTAGTTACATAAGGATCAGTTACAGCCAATGGGGGTATTCCAAGTTGATCGCAGCAGGAAATTTTTTAGCAGTTGGGCAAAACCATGTGCACTGCAGGGGGGCAGATATAACATTTGCAGAGAGAGTTAGATTTGGGTGGGTTATTTTGTTTCTGTGCAGGGTAAATACTGGCTGCTTTATTTTTACACTGCAAATTAGATTGCAGATTGAACTCACCTCACCCAAATCTATCTCTCTCTGCACATGTTATATCTGCCCCCCCTGCAGTGCACATGGTTTTGCCCAACTGCTAAAAAATTTCTTGCTGCGATCAACTTTGAATTACCCCCAATATACATACGCTTAGTTTCACTGGTCACAAGCAGCCAGTCATCAGGTAGGAGACTCCGGAAAAGTGTGTGTGTGTGTGTGTGTGTGTGTGTGTGTGTGTGTGTGTGTGTGTGTGTGAGGGAGTGAGTGCGTGAGGGAGTGAGTAAGTGAGTGAGAGTGAATGTGTGAGTGAGTGTGTGTGTGTGAGAGAGAATGAGGGTGTGTGTGTGTGTGTGTGTGTGTGTGTGTGTGTGAGAGTGAGAGAGAGAGAGAGAGATAGAGAGAGCTGAATGAGAGTGTATAAGAGAGCTCCCTGCTTCTGGGTCCCTATGTTTATACAGTAAAATAATGGGTGTATACAACAGTGGGTTTCATCTTCTTCCATTGGTCCATGAGAGGGAGGTCTCTCATTCCTTGTGTGTTATTGGTCAGTTCATATGCAAAGTCCAGTTTGAAGATGCAGTTATAGTGGTTAGCCCCTGGTTTCCTGCCCACATGCTTCAGAAAGTTATTTGTTCTAATAAGAGTGACTTTAGAGTTCATACATTTAATCATAACTAATTGTTGCAATGTGCTACAATCTTCCCATAACTATCAAATTAATGCACACATTCTCCTGATCATTTTGACACTAAGCATGATATATTTAACTTTTGCCGTTCCAATAATACATATATATCTGATGTTACACTCTATTATCTAAATACATTATAATGTCTGGTGCTTGTCATGTTTTGTCTATGTGTAATTTATGTGTTGTATGAAATATGTGTTAAATATATATTTGTGGTTTGTCTGTGTGGATGCGACTTCTCATGAAACCTCACAAAAATAGAATGTCTTGGAAAAAAAATGTTTGTGAACGGGAAAAAAAAGATAGAACAAAACAAATCTTGCTTATAGCAAATCCATTACTACAACTGGTCTTTCTGTAATACTTCAGTATGCTCAGTTAGTGTTCAACAGTGCCGCCTCCCAGTCTTCACGGAACAGATTCTCGAGTGATATTTCTGCGATTTCACTCCCTTTACGAGTTCCTTCCGGACTACCATCTTTCCTGCAATGGGAATTCGTGAACCCAAGTCTCTCTCTCAGCTACTTTCACTGGGATCATGCTGTCAACAAAACTTGGTATGGTCCTACCCACCTGTCTATAAGGCAACCTGAGCGTAAGAATAATCACACAGTCTCTTGGTTCACAATCAAGACAGTTAGTAGTTGGCATATCAGGAATCAACAGTTTCAGGTTCTTTTGTTAAGTTCTCAAATGCTGGATCATCTCGATAAGGTACTGTACTGTCACCTCATTGGTGTATTTCTGATCATGGTGCGGATCAATCATGACATGAGGTTGTCTTCCAAAAAAAAAAATTTCAAAGAGGGTGATTCGTTAAGTGGGGATCTGGGAGTGGTTCCGATGCTACATAACACTAGTGGCAGTGTCTATGACCACAATAGTCCAGTTTCAGCTATCACTTTGCTCCTACTCCTAAGGAAACTGTATCTACACACAAATTTCTGCACAATTTTCTTTGCTGTAAACACAGCAGTATTTGTGGTGGCAGGAAATGCCTCTACCCAGTTTGAGAAAACATAAGTGCACACCAATACATATTTAAAATTCCTACAGGGTGTTAACTGTACGAAGTCGATTTGTATTACTTGAAAAGGTTTATCTTTAGGAGGGATATGGGATGGCTCCATCGGTATTGTCTTAACAATGTTCTTCCTCATGCAAGTAAGACAGGTCATTGCTTTCCTGTTTGCCTTAGAAGAGAACCCTGGTACACGCCAGTAAGCTCTTACCAATATGTACATACCTTCCTTACCCTAGGTGAGTCAGACCATGTGCCGCCTCAGCTAGGCCTCGGAGATACGCCCTGGTGGCCACTGGCTTACCTTGTCCATCTCTCCAGAGTCCTGAGGACTCCTGACCATAGCCCTTTGCCTTCCATACCTCCTTTTCCTGTAGGGAACACAAATTTGCATCTTAATTAAATTGTTGTGTGTTTGCAATGTAGAGTAAAAACATCTCTAGAGGAGAAAAAAAAAGATCAGGTCTGCGTTCACTAACGGGCTGTCACTTATGTCTGGTCTCATAGTAAAGGTCTGATTCAGATATTCCACACCATCATGCATATCAGTGTCTATACAAAATTTCCCTTCACCAGTATTCTCATCCTCCACCCTTTGTGCATTACAAGGCACATGCAGTAATATACTAGTGTCATCGTCCTGATGAGACATGCTGGGTTCGGGCAGAACTTTGAAGGATCAATACGGCATGTGGTGTATGAACTGTCAAATCATGTACCAGTACCACATCCTAAGTATTTGTCCCTTGTCCCACACAACTGCAGTTTATCCCTTGAGACCTTGAGTCCTGTCTGGAAGAGACGTAACAGAAACTGTTTCGTATCTGCCAGGGACGACTAAAATGAATCAGCGCACAACATATTGTATCAGCACCGACCCATTCTCAGGCTGAAAGGACTGTAAACAGTCATGTAGGGCTTGGGAGAAAATACTCAGGCTGTCACTTGAAACCTTGGGAGAATCAGGTCCATGTGTTATACCCCCTTTGTAAAAGCAAAGATGAAGAGGAAACTGTGAAGAAAACAGAATAGAGGTTGGTGACAGTAAAGTTTGTAGAGGTGTAGAGGATTTTATTAAAATGACAACTGGATTGGGCACAACAGGAAATTGATTCTTAAATACTTGGTCTACCCCCTTAAAGCTTGTGCTTGCTGTGTCACTACTGGGACTACCTCAGACATCAATCCAGTGTCCTGTCCATTCTAAGTTCATTGGGAACCCGGTGTCTGTGAGATAATTTCCTCTACCTGTGATGGACATGAATCTAGAACAGTGGAATGCAACATTAGTCTTTGAGGACTATCTAACATACCTTGTACTTCCTGAGCGGTAGTACAATATATGTATTTCACATTTAAATTTACACAACAAAATCTCTGTCGATTAAGTTAGTGAGGGGCCACTGCTGCTAGGAGACAAGAAAAAGGTTTAGCATCATAGAGGCCCAATCGTAACTTCAGCAGGTTTTGTCAAAGGGTAATGTTGCATTTCTCTCGTTCCTCCCATTTGCCGAATTAGTGTTTACCAGTGATCTTATCCTGACAGAGAATTTTCTAGTACTACAAAAAAAACAAGCTTCTAGGTCATGCGAAGTATTCATTTAATCCTTCTCATCCCATATTAAGGGTCTGTACATGGTCCAACAAACATTTCCTAGCTTATCGAGACAAAGGCATTCCTAGAAATAAATACTTTTTACGTGATAGTTAAAAAGAAGTACCCGGGGGTTACCCCATCTCTATCCGCTTTTCACTACTGGGAAATACTAATGTGCGGACAGGATACAGGATATTCTCCATTTATGACATTACTTTCTTGATTTTTTTTTTTTTTTGGGGGGGGGGTCTTACTATATATGTACTTGAATGACTCCATACTTAGCAGTTCCACTGGTCTCAGCCACTTCCCCTGCAGGCTACAGCCCCTCTTTTACAGGTTGGATACTCCTCTGAGTGCATGAGAAATGGCTGAAACCAGAGTCAAGTCACCATCTCCTCCAAAATAAAACTTTAACATTCATTAGTACATATATAGGTTACATTCATATTTTTATTTTTATTATTTTCTATTATTTTCTATAGTTTGTATGCTGGCTGTAACTGCTTCCACATCCACATATGGCGGTAAACTTGCTTTCTTTTTTTTACTTACTTATTGTTGCTACGAGTTCAAACAGTTATTATGGCCCTCATTCCGAGTTGTTCGCTCGGTAAATTTCATCGCATCGCAGCGATTTTCCGCTTAGTGCGCATGCGCAATGTTCGCACTGCGACTGCGCCAAGTAAATTTGCTATGCACTTAGTAATTTTACTCACGGCTTTTTCATCGTTCTGGCGATCGTAATGTGATTGACAGGAAATGGGAGTTACTGGGCGGAAACAGGCCGTTTTATGGGCGTGTGGGAAAAAACGCTACCGTTTCCGGAAAAAACGCAGGAGTGGCCGGAGAAACGGAGGAGTGTCTGGGCGAACGCTGGGTGTGTTTGTGACGTCAAACCAGGAACGACAAGCACTGAACTGATCGCAGATGGCGAGTAAGTCTGGAGCTACTCAGAAACTGCTACGAGGTGTGTAATCGCAATATTGCGATTACTTCGGTCGCAATTTTAAGATGCTAAGATTCACTCCCAGTAGGCGGCGGCTTAGCGTGAGCAACTCTGCTAAAATCGCCTTGCGAGCGATCAACTCGGAATGAGGGCCTATGTTTTCGTTCTTGTCTTATATGACTTTGGTTAAACATACTACCTGCAATATCTTAGGATCAAAACCACCAATCACTGGAAATGATATTTCACCATTCATACGTACTCAATCATTACAAAGAGCCTCTGCGTGTAAGGACCATACTTCTTACACCTTATATACCGAGTGGACCCTTTTAGCCTCTGCTCCTCAGCCTGGACCCTGGCTCCTGAACGCCTCTCATATTCCCACTTGGCTCCCATTGTGGACTTTTTAAACACAAACACCAAATGGCCCACGCGAGACGACGGTGAAAAGTCCCTTCTAGCGCTTTTCACCCGCTCCTCCTCCGCTGGCCAGTACCACGGCCCACTCCTGTAGTGACTTCCTGTGTACCCAGTGAGGACCCTACCAGACCCCACAGCACTGGAAGTATGAAGTATTAAAAGCAATAAATCAATACCACACATTTTTCAGTGGAGGTTAAAAGCCTGATCTTTTTGGTTTCTATACACTGGAATTTTCTTGGGTGAGAAACAACTTATCGATCACCCTTTCCAATGAATGTCCACTAGGAATATTTCCTGAGAGAGAGTCAGTGAAAAATTCCTTTACTTTACAAAAATCACGTCTGTGTATGCTAACACAGCATGTATGATAATGCAATTTGCGCGAAATTATGCAAATGGTATCACGTTGCGCCGCGTATCACACACACACACGTGCGGTCCAATTGCACAGCTTATAGATACTTATCTATACGCCCTATGATCACGGGAGTCGAATTCACAAGCTGCACTCCACAGCCGGAGCGTAACACCAAAAATCACGCACCGCATGTTTTACCTTTAAAACCACACACTACGTGCCTCAATACCAATTAATACGGGAGGTCGCTAACCTCCTCACCACCAAGCCTCTGCAAACTCAGTGCCTCACCGACGGGATCCCTCTTTTCCTGGGGTTAAATGCACTCACACTTGCTTTTCAACAACCCACACTTTTAGATTTTCTGTACAGGAAAAAAAAGTCATTTACCAGTGATTGATAACATCCCCTTTAGAAGTATTACACTTTAAACAAAGTATTATAGTAATGTGCTTTAAAATCGGATAGTTACCTGTTAAAATGTGTTTTATCCCACCTCAACAATCAAATTGTAATATGCGGTTAATTTCCGCTTGCGTAAATATGCACTCAAGTTTCCCGCCTTTTGTGTCCATGTGTGTACCCGTGCGTCGCTATATACGTGTCCACGTACTATGACATGTGTATACGCAACTCTAGCAATACAATAAAAATACAAATAAAACTATTTGTATTGTATTGTAGTAGTTAGATAAATGCTTCAACGTTCCCTTTGAGCACCGGAAGTCCCCTGCCAGAAAGCTTCTGCTACGTGCTACCTAAACTTTTAGGCAGGAACGGAGCTTCACTTATGAAATGCAAATATTTTGCGAATTTTCGTTAACAATAACACTTTAACAATCAATTTTAAAACACTTCAATATAATGTGGCTATTGACTATAATTTAAATGCTATGATTCAGATTGGATAGCCATCTTGCAGAACATACACTGATATAAATATACATATTTTATATAATAATAATAATAATAATATAGATTTTATATATATATATATATATATATATATATACACATTAATTTATTACACTCTTATGAAATCCCTCACACAGCATATATTTTTATACACACATACTGAATGAATGTAGTTTCTACAGAGCCTCTAATTTGCATCTCAGATGTTCACATGCTTGTTGTTCCAGAGTGGTTGAACAGGTTCATTAACATTTCAATTGCCTATCTTGTAGCAAGCAGAGGGTTAACAAATCCTGAAAAAAAACCTCTATCATCTGTGTGTAATTTTTACATCAAGCTAAGTATTTACCTCACTATTACTCTCACTAGATCTAATGGAAACACTATTTATAATTGACTATGGCATGGGTTAATTAAATTCATTGGTAGCTTTTAAATGGTGTTGGATATGTATATATTTTGTGACAAAGGCTACAGATTGTTTAACAATGGCTCTTAAGGAACAGCTGGAGGTCAGCTGTTAGCTAGGTGGATAGAGAGTTACCTTACGTACCTAAAATGGCCACTGCTCCTCCCCCCTTCCCAAGCCATGTGCTTGGACAAAATGGCTCACACCATGCGGCCAGAATATAAACACTCTATCCTTTGTCACAAATAAATCACAAATTATACAAGCACCGGAAGTTGCCCTAATAGACAATTTCCACTGCATGGTAACAACACTTCCACACGCTTTTTCAGCGCGAACAAAGCTTTGCTACTTCATGCCTATGTTAGCAGTATGCGAATAAGCCTCAGCGTGCTAACACAGCTATATCCATACTATGCACCAACTTTTAAACGCTCTGTAAATTTACTTAACAGATAAGCAATCCAATCTGAATTAAATACAATATGATTTATTGAACCTCATTTAGCAACAATAAAAATACGCTGTAGCATTTTTAATATTGTGCACTTTTGTCATACTCACACAGCAAAGAAATCTATTGTCCCTTGATTCATATCAGCGCCTTACTGATAACGCAAGCAGTATCTAGATGCGTCCATCCTTAGCACGTCTGTACAGTGCATCATTAAGTACATGATATCCCAGACGAGCGTCCAACTGTGAATTTCTAATTATTTGAAATAAACATTTTAATGCCGGCATTAATACATACTGCGGATGCAAGGCGCATCTTATTACCATATACGATAAAAGTGCGCTGTACGTCACAGCACTATATCCCTTAAGAGAAAGCAAGCAGTTGCACACATTGTAAGCTGAGGTCCAATGCTCAGAGATATATATTTGATATTAAAAGGGTATGCATACAAAATAACATATATAAATATGATTACAGAGTTACAATTACACAAGAAGCAGTTGTAGTTACATAAGCATCAGTTACAGCCAATATACATATGCTTAATTTTACTGGTCCCAGGTAGCCAGTCATCAGGTAGGAGACTTATGATAAGGGTGTGTGTGTGTGTGTGTGTGTGTGTGTGTGTGTGTGTGTGAGAGAGTGAGTGAATGAGGGTGTGTGTTTGTGTGTGTGTGTGTGTGTGTGTGTGTCAGAGAGGATGTATAAGAGCTCCCTGCTTCTGGGTCCCTATGTTTATACAGTAAAATAACGGGTGTATACAACAGTGGGTTTCATCTTCTTCCATTGGTCCAGGAGAGGGAGGTCTCTCATTCTTTGTGTGTTATTGGTCAGTTCATATGCAAACAAAGTCCTGTTTGAAGATGCAGTTATAGGGGTTAGCCCCTGGTTTCCTGCCCACATGCTTTCAGGAAGTTCTTTGTTCTAATAAGAGTGACTGTAGATTTCATACATTTAATCATAATAATTGTTGCAATGTGCTACAATCTTCCCATAGCTATCAAATTAATACACACATTCTCCTGATCATTTTGACACTAAGCATGATATATTTAACTTGCTCCATTCCAATAATACATATATATCTAATGTTACACTTTATTATCTAAATACATTATAATGTCTGGTGCTTGACATGTTTTGTCTATATGTAATTTATGTGTTGTATGAAATATGTGTTGAATATATCTTTGTGGCTTGTCTGTGTGGTTGCGTATGCTACCGTATATCCTGTGCACACTGCGTGTATGCGCATGTACAGAGTCCTCTGTTTTTGGAGTTTGTATGTTGTCTGTATGTAATATTTTTGACTTTGACAAATCTGACTAGATTCCTTAGAACTTAAGCACTGATCTCTCTGTGTGTACCCCCCACAGCAATAGTGATGTGCAGCCCCGTGCATTGCTATCGCTGGTGCTAGATTGGCCTGCATGCAGGCTCAATCTAGCACATCACTCATTTCACCCACTGTGTGAAATGAGCAGCCCCCCGTCCCCCCCTCACTCAGCACATATCGTGCTGTACTGAGCGGGGGAAGAGGTGTGCTGAGCGGTTTGCACATCTCCCCCATGAGTATTATGTTTATATCTGCTGTAGAGCCAGTGCTAGGATGTTCGCCACCCACCAGCAAAGTATACATTTTCACCCTACTTTACTTTACCCAGGGACAGTGTATGCGTCTCGTTCTGTAAAAAGGGGTGTGCTGTCATATTTAATTATATGCAGCAAAGAAGGCAATTAAAGTCCTTGCATGCATAAAATGGGGTATTGAGACAAAGGACGAGGATGTAATCCTGTCTCTGTATAAATCACTGGTACGTCCGCATCTGGAATATTGTGTTCAATTTTGGGCACCATATTATAAAAAGATATCAGGGAACTCGGAGTTCAAAGGCGAGCTACTAGGCTGATTAAAGGGTTAGAGACACTGGAGTATGAAGAAAGGCTTACTAGGTTAAATATGTATTCCCTTGAAAAGAGGAGACAGAGGAGACATTATTAATATTTTCAAATATGTAAAGGGTCAATACAAAGAGTTAGCAGGGGATTTGTTAAAGAACTCTGTATAGGACATGTGGGCACTCGCTGAGGCTAGAGGAGAGAAAATTCCGTACAAAACATAGGAAAGGGTTTTTTACCGTAAGGGCAATAAGGATTTAGAACTCCCTGCCGGAGAAGATAATAATGGAGGACTCTGTAAATGCATTTAAAAACAGATTGGACAGTTTTCTAGCTGAAAAAAGTATCCAAGGCTATAGCATTTAATATATTCACATTATGTATATGGGAGTGATACGAAATATAGTTGCCAATAGGTACAAAACCATTATTTCCGCTGGTGCATTATAATGTGCACAGCTTAATACAGAATACAAATTGAAGCTGATGGGCATTTTGCCTCTTTTCGACCTCATTAACTATGTTACCATAAGGAAGGGGCATGCCGTTTACACATAAAAATGCCGGCTGTCACGTGTTTTTAATTGCAGTGTTTAAAAATGATTTCTACTTTTGCTTTCTAATTTCCCACTAAAGCAGAGGAGTGGAAAGAAATTGCCCGGGACTTTGAAGATTGATGGAATTTCCCGAATTGTGAAGGTGCCATAGATGGCAAGCATGTCCGCATCTCTCCTACTACAAAAAGTGGATCTCTTTATTATAACTATAAAGGTTATTATAGCATAGTCTTGATGGCTATAGTTAATGCAAACTATGAGTTCATATTTGTGGATGTGGGGAAAAATGGGAGAGCATCCGATGGCGGATCAATCAAAGATACTGTATTTTATGAGAGGATGCTTTGCAACCAATTGGACCTACCAAAAGCTGAGGACTGCATGCATGGCCTGAACTATGAGGGTCATTCCGAGTTGTTCGCTCGTTGCCGATTTTCGCTATATTGCGATTAGTCGCTTACTGCGCATGCACAAGGTTCGCAGAGCGCATGCGCTTAGTTATTTTACACAAAAGTTAGGTATTTTACTCACGGCATAACGAGGAATTTTCATCGTTCTGGTGATCGTACTGTGATTGACAGGAAGTGGGTGTTTCTGGGCGGAAACTTGCCATTTTCTGGGCGTGTGCGAAAAAACGCTGGCGTTTCTGGGAAAAACGCGGGAGTGTCTGAAGAAACGGGGGAGAGTCTGGGCGAACGCTGGGTGTGTTTGTGACGTCAAACCATGAACGAAACTGACTGCACTGATCGCAATGGCTGAGTAAGTCTGGAGCTACTCAGAAACTGCTAAGAATTTTCTATTCGCAATTCTGCTAATCTTTCATTTGCAATTCTGCTAAGCTAAGATACACTCCCAGAGGGCGGCGGCTTAGCGTGTGCACTGCTGCTAAAAGCAGCTAGCGAGCGAACAACTCAGAATGAGGGCCTATGTGTTTGTGGCAGATGAGGCTTTCGCTCTGCACAAGCACATCATGAAGCCCTACCCACAAAGGAACTTATCCAAGGAGAAACGCATTTTCAATTATCAGCTCTCAAGGGCCTGCCGCATAGTTGAAAACGCATTTGGGATCTTGAATAGTAGGTTCCGAATTTTCCACTCTGCTATTGGCCTAAGGGTGGATAAAATAGACTGGGTTGTGTTGGCCTGCTGTGTTCTACACAATTATTTACGGCACAAGACTGGCCCAAAATGCCCCCATTCTATTACTCCAACAACCCTGATGTGGACTCTGCCAGGTTGCCTGCTCAGGCCGACAACTCTGATGTGGACTCTGCCAGGTTGCCTGCTCAGGCTGACAACTCTGATGTGGACTCTGCCAGGTTGCCTGCTCAGGCTGACAACTCTGATGTGGACTCTGCCAGGTTGCCTGGACTTGAAAGACCACAGTCCACACCTAATCCCACTTTAAAGGCTAGAAATGTCAGGGATAACTACCTGACCTTTTTTTATGGAGTAGGTGCAGTGGATTGGCAAGACTCCTACATGTAACTGCTTTTCAGCAGGGTCTGGCCATCCTCTGGGAGATTGCAAACTCCCAGAGGAAGGCCAGACCCGGCTGAAACGCGTTGGAGGACACCAAGGAAAGCAACTACATCAAAGCGGTCAGTGGATGCAAGAGGAACCCAGGAGCACCGACGACGAGCTTGCAGTAACAGCGCAGCAAGACGGGTAAGTGAGTGCAGGCGGACGGGCGGCGAGGAGGGAGACTGCAGGTGCGGCTCGACAAGTGGACTGGTGTGCCTCGCTCTGGATTCCCGGACAGGTTCCACAGCGGTGCACCCTCTCCACGGACACAGGATCGGCACGGTGAAGGCAGCAGGCTCACAGTGAATCCGTACAAGGATGAACCGAGCGAGCATGTGCTGACCGCCGTTAGCTGACCGGTCCAGAGCCCCTCCAGAATCCCGACGCAGACCCGCACCCGGACTCCTCACGAACACGGCCGCAATGGTAAGGACTTTAATCCACTAGACCTCAACAGAGACACGGGACGCCAGTCTCTGTTACTTCATTAAGGATCAAAGACTGTCAATTCAATGTGAACTATTACTAGGAAAAGGACGCTTTGAAGTTATTACTCCTTGCATCAAAAAGGGCACTTTCAGTAATAGAAAGAGCTTGTTGGACTTTCACTTAAGAGAAGGACAGCATTTGGACTTTGTTTGGAACGCATACCCTGTCCAATTAGCAATCAATAAAACACCTTTTAGTTATACTTTTCCACTCACTGGTATTATTGATCTCAAGCTAAGAAACAGCACAGGTATTTCCGATTTAAACAGATTGAGACATATGAACATCAGGGGTAGAGCGCAGTTAAATTTCTCACATTGTGTTCTTGCATTGTGTACCCATTCTTTAATACTATTAAGCATTTCTTCCGCCCGCTGGATAAATTGAACTGTGCTGGTGGACGCAGAATCGGAAATCAATGATGAAGTCTTTTGTCTCCGCCTTGGAGGTGCTGTTGACCGAGATGCTGCTGACTCCTCACCACTGAACTTAAGTTCTGTCGCCTCTGTTGCGGAAGTGTTCATTACCAGCTCCGGGGTAGATTCCTGTAAAAAAAAGCAATTAAAACATTAGGGTGTTGATTAAACAATGATAAAGTTGAAAATTTTAAAGTGTTTTAACTTACCGGATTAAGGGTCCCCTCCTCCTCTGGCGTCTTAGGAGACTCTTGATCCAGGCTACCCTGTCCATGTACCTTCGAGTCTCTCTCCAAAAGGAACTTCATCTGTTCATAATACCATAGCGTCGGCAGGTAAACGTCATCAATTCCGGCTCCTGAACTCTGAGACTCAATCGCTCATGTGTGTTCCTTCTTGAACACCGTCTGCAAGTTCGCTATCTTCTTCTTCACCCAAATTAGATCAGCATCACTGTTATGGGCTTTGCTGTACTCCACCAATTGTCTGTAGGCCTGATCCGTTTTTTGTCTGTTTGAAAAATCCTTGCTGCGGACGTTCCACAGACATTCCCTGCCCCGATACACATCAGTGAATCCAGTTGTGAACTCTCTGTCCATGTAAGAAGCCTTTGCTGTGAGAAAAATAAAACAACACTATTTAAATAGCAAGCAAGCAAAAACTTTAAATAAAACTTGTTGACCCTCATATTTAAAAAAATACAACCATGCCACTTATACACGCGTTACGCCAGGTAAAGCTGCTTATACACACGTTGCGCCAGGGAAAGCTGCTTATACACACATTGCACCAAGTAAAGCCCCTTATACACACGTTGCACCAGACAAAGCTGCTTATGCACACGTTGCGCCAGGTAAAGCCGCTTATACACACGTTGTGCCAGGTAAAGCTGCTTATACACACGTTGCGCCAGGTAAAGCCGCTTAAGCACCACAAAAACATAATAACACCCCCCATCCCCCCTGTCTGCTAGTACAGCCTCAAAGCACATTAAGCACCATAAAAACATAATAAGACCCCCCCATCCCTCCCCGCTGTTAATACAGCCTCATAGCAAACATAATAACACCACCCCCATCCCCCCTCTGTTAATACAGCCTATCTAATCATATGGATACATCCATCTTCTCCTAGACCGATATCAGCAGCCGCATCACTTTCCCCATACATGTATCGCTCGCTACACAGGACAGCCTCATAAAAACATAATAAATAAAAAAAACCTGCCCCCCCCCCCGGCTGTTAATACAGCCCACACTCCCCCAAATGCTCATCGAACATAATTAATTTATTAATTTTTATTATTAATATAACACACACACACACACAACCGCCCCCTCCCCCCGGCTGTTAATACAGCCCACACTCCCCCAAATGCACATAAAACATACTTAATAATGGTGCACCCCTCCGCCCCCCTGGGCTGTTAATACAGCTCACACTCCCCCAAATGCACATAAAACATACTTAATTATGCTGCACCCCCCCCCCCCCCCCCTTTCCCCGGGCTGTTAATATAGCCCACACTCCCCCAAATGCTGATCATCTTAATAGCGCTGCACTCCCCCCCCCCCCACCCCCCACGGCCCGCACACATACCTGGACCTGCTGGCGTGCGTGGCGTTGTGTGGAGCTGCTCTTGTGTGTGGAGAGGGAGTAGGCAGAGGCGGAGTCGGGATTAGGCAGAGGCGGATTCAGCCAGAGGCAGGACAGATCAGGCAAAGGCAGGGGAGTGGTGAGTGACGTACATCGCTGTAGCCCATCTCTCATTCTGTACACATGAGCGATGTGCTAAGCGAGTGTACTAGATTTTGCCTGCATGCAGGCCAATCTACCATCAGCGATAGCGATGCGCGGGGCTGCGCATCGCTATCGCTGTATCGCATACACACTGAGAGATGTATGCTTAATTTCTAAGCAATCTAGTCAGATTGCTTAGATTTTAGCATGCATCTCTCCGTGAGTACCCCCCTTAAGACAAAGAAATCAAACACACCACGGCAATATGAAGCTTCTGGGGGTATAAGTAGAGTTACCCAGATAGCTGAAGAGAGAGTCTTTGACCCTAGGCTAAGAAGTAATGTTTTGCCAGGGTCCAGGGATCTGCTGTGGGAGCCATTATACAGTATTGGATTTATCTTGGACTCTGTGTTGCTGGAAGAGGATTCTCTGCTATAAGACTAAGAAGTAATGTTCTGTCAGGAGTTTGTAGTCGGAATTGTAGTGTGGAATTGGATTACAGAGGTATGCTAAACTGTTTCTAACCTATTCTGTTCAATAAACCACTGTTGGTTTTTCATTTACCACCGTGCCTGAGTGATTTGGAACCCTGTATCTTCACAGTATGTTTCCTTCAACAAAATACTGTACTAATATGTTGTTTGCTGGAAACCATGGGGCAGATGTATTAATCCTGGAAAAGTGATAAAGCAGTGATAAGTGCAAGGTGATAATGCACCAGCCAGTCAGCTCCTCTCAATTTACATATTGGAGCCGATTGGCTGGTGTGTTATCACTTTGTACCTATCATTGCTTTATCACTTCTCCAGGCTTAATACATCTGCCCCCATGTTGGCTAAAGTGACTTTTGATTTTAGAATAAATTATGACAGCTTTATCTTGTTATTTTCACTCAGAAAGAAGAACAGTTGCAGTTGCACATCCTAGGCACCAAGCACTGCTAATAACTATAATAACAGCAAATTTTGCAATGGAACAGAGAGCAAAAATGAGGTGCTTGGCATAATTTTCGGCCAAAAATATATGGACGCACCAACCACGCCCAGGTGACCTCATAATCAGTTGTGTCCCTAATACAAGTCCAGGGGATCCCAAAGTCAACAAAGGTCAAATGCATTGAGGCACCACACTAGTGAGTGGTTAAAGTGTTAGTTAGCATTACTAAGAAGCTTAAGATATGGCTTAACACAAACAGATGTGCCCCGCAACTGTATATATTTGGTGTGGACAATACATGGTTAATTGTTGAGTTAAATCCTTAAAGCTTATTTGAAGAAAATGCATAATGCAAACATCTTATTGTAGAGATTTAGTGAATTACACAATGTCTTAAAACAGCAGGCATAATTAAAAATATTTTCAGGCAGAACTAAGTAGAACAATATTATGTACTCAGCAGTTCTCAAAAGAAAGAGTGTTGATTAGAATAATAACCAAGCACCCTTTTCAAATACAAATTGCTAAATATGTGTCCAGATTATTTTTAAGCACATTGAAAGTTATAAATTAACAGCATGTAATATTTTTTCTCTTCAATGTTATGCTCTTTCTGTACCTAAACTGGGTTTCCTTTAGGAGTCCATGTTGTTAGGTTAACTGACTTTCTAGTGTGAGTCACTGGCATTTCTATAATGGGTGCAATGTGTGCGGTGCACACGGGCCCCTTGGTCCATGGGGGCCAAACACTGCACACCCTCCACCCATTTAATTATACTTACCTCTCCATCAGCCCAGCACTGGCTGCAAAGCTGCAAATATCAATGGGAAATGGCCGCCACAATGATTTGCACATGCACAATAGAGATGTCCTCGGAACACGGTGCAGGTGCCATGTTCCCAGAGACCTGTGCACAGTAGACTACAATGCCAGAGTCTACTGCACCACTGGAGAGGAGGTAACCTGATCGGAGCCTGCACATGGGCCCCTTCCACTCTTAATGCACCTGTGGTGTGAATATGAAATGATTATACTTTTTTTCCCTGTGTTTTGTTTCAGTGTTAACTATCCCCTTGTTAGGGAGTGCATTGCATTTTTAAAGACTGACTTTATAATCTTTAAGATATCATTTTTCAAATATGTGTAAAAAATATAGATATTCCTACCCATAGCTCCACACAGTGGCCCTCGTGCAGATAAACTCTATGGTGCTTGACATAATGTACTTTGTGTTTTTTTACACTGCTAAAGCACAGGGTGACCAATCCCCCCTCTGTCTCCTGCTGCTCACATTGTGGACCTTCCCTCAGATACCTTTTTAAAACATATTTCTAAAGGAGGGGGGTTGGCCACACCTCCCTACATTGGCCATGCCCCCCTACATTTACCTGAGCCTGGCTTAGCTGTTGATGCCCCTACTTATATCTTGAGTACTGACACTATCTTTAACAGTCCTATATAAGTTGACTTTCATTTATGGAGAATAGGGGACTAGTTTTACATAGCAGAAGTGTCACATTGAAGATCTGATCTATAATGTACCCTTCAAAGTGTCCCCATTAATGCGCAATTAATAGCACCAGAGCACAATAATATTGGCAATTTGGCTAAAAAATATATAGAAATGTAAAATTTGACTGTTGTAACTGGTTATACTGATTCAACCCATGATGCCTACATCCTCAGCAATTCATCCCTATCTGCAAAAATTATTGTGGTACAGATTCCAGAGGGATGGTTGTTGTGTAAGATAACAGTATGTGCTAATAAAGCAGCTAATAGTAGTTGATACTATATTGTTCTAATTTGTTCCCCTACTACCAAAAAAGATTATATTGGCTATGGCTGTTGCTCTTGGCTTCTGACTCTATTGTCAAATCCACATACTCCTGCTGAGCATAAGTATAAAGAGGCACATATAGCCACCCAATCCATGACAAAATGCATCTTTGGTTTGAAAAAAAAAATCAGAAGGCATATTATTATATAATTTGGAAAAAATGTTCAGTGTTGTGCTCTGCTGCCATCTATTGCATAATTGCACATTAAATAAACCACTCCCCTCCAATTATGCAATAAACAGGGATCAGGCAGGGGTTTATTTAGCAACAACTGACTATGTGTGAACAGATAGTGGAAGGCAGGAAGGCAGATTAGGGCTAAGATTATTGTTAACTTTTTCATCTGTAAGTATATAAAAAAAATCATCACTTAGGTTGTCATGTATAAAACAGTGTAAAGAGAGAGCTTCCCCTTTACTTAGTGTGCATGTGATACTTTTGAACCAATAGAAAGCAATGAGGAAACTCTGTTAGATTTTGCATTCAGTTTTGCTGGGGATTTTAATGGGGATTTGAGGTTCAATTTGGTAAGGGATTTCATAAATTCAACTCTAAATACCTTTCCAAAATTGACCAACATCGAATTAAATTTGAAAATCGAATGTAAAAATGGATTTTTAGAAAATAAGGAAAATTTTCAAAAATTTAGAAACTCAAAAGGAATCGATTTCAATGGATTTTGAAGACTCATACATTGCTTCTCAAAATCAAATTTTAGTAAATGGCCGCTGCCTCAGGCAGTGTTGGATGTATGAGTTAGTTATTCATTCATTCAACATTGCCTGCTGAAGTGGCCAGGTGACGGGAAACTCGTTGCAGTTTTAAATGTTTTTAATTTAGCTACTTTTTTTTCATTGACATACTGTACCTTTTGATTAAGGACTGCCATATGTTTAACATTTTATGACATTTTATGACCAGTTAAATTGGTCAAAGCTGCCATCACCTACAAAATAAGTACAGCAGCTGACCCAAATCTTGTGCAAAGAGCAGCATATGCTTCTCAATCATTCACAGATTATGCTGGTCAGCAATACTGTACATTACATGTAACTATTTCCTATTAAATTATATTAGTGTATATTGTTATCTTTCTGGATAACACAATATATACATTTAATTACATTTTAATTATAAAACATCACCTTTTATATACACTATACACATTCATTTCTTCAAACTGCATATAACTCTTATCAAAAAATAATTTGATGCACATACTGTATGCAGTTAAAGCTACATATATTCCATTTATCTCTGTACCTATGTTTAGTTTTTAATAGAAAAAAAATTAAAATAATTGAATATACTTATTATGTACATACAATTTAAATCTCTAACAAAAAATCTACCTTCTTTTCGTTTGAAATCTGTGTGACATCTAGTGTGGTAGAAAGAAGTGTTGTGATGAACTCTGAAGGACAGTATATGACTGGTGTGACAGAATCTACTGTCCAAGGTCCATTCTGACAATGTTGTAGTACAGAATTGAACCATCAACTATTGTTCTTAAACAGGGCCAGGTGTGATGTGTTATGCTGGACCAGTCAGTAGACACTAATAACAGGAAGCTGGGAGCAGTTGGAGCCCTCTGAGGTCACAAATGACTATAAAAGGTTAAAACAGGGAGTGACTGGCTATCTTCCCCCATCACCAAGGGATTAATTGCATCAAGATCCCATTGTTCTCCCCTAGGACTGAGTCAGACACTGGGGCATGAGAACATCAGGGGGGATCTATGCATGATTCATCTCTTTTACAGACCCTCAGGAGCTCTTCCAATCAGGGAGGACCTTTCCCTAAAACCACCCTTGGCAGGAGGGACTTTGGTGGTAGAAATTGGAATGTTGTTAAAAAAGGGAATGCAAGAGATCTCAGGGGGGGGGGGGGGGGGGGGGGGGCGGGGCGGGTGTGTGTGTGTGTGTGTGTGTGTGTGTGTGTCTTCTAAAAGCTACTAGTCCTGGGGGTAAATTTACTAAGATGGGAGTTCTATTTAAGATGGGATGTTGCCCATAGCAACCAATCAGATTTCAGGTATTATCTTCTAGAGGGTGCTAGATAAATGAGAAGTAGAATCTGATTGGTTGCTATGAGCAACATCACATCTTAAATAGAACTCTAGTCTTAGTAAATTTACCCCCTGGAGTCTCAGCTCCTGCTAGTGTGCTGAGGATTTTGCCTGGGAGCATTGTGGCTACTGGATTACCAACTTTTTTCTGGATTTGCAGACTTGTTGGCTCTGCTGTATGAACACTGCTTGAAACACCTGTGATCCTACACAATTATACTACATCCGGACAAGTGCATGTGGGAAAGTCCTGGGAAGTCTGACGGTAAACTGCTGTTTATTGGGACCTGTTGTTCTGGGGTTAATTTCAAATGTGTTTATTTTATAGTTGATTTAGAAAGCTTGTACTAAGTAAATCCCTAATAAATATATTGTTATATCTTTACCTGTCTCCTGTCTGCATGACCTGACCCAGAAGTCCTGGAGTACACTCTGAGTTTATGCCCTAATACTCCTGGTCTTCACAACTGGCCATAGCAGAATACTTACCAAATTCTATAAAATATATATAATTATTTTTTCATATGCACCTTCGGTCTGTAAACATATCACACTTTGCTGCAGAACCAGAGTACCCAATATGTCCATTCAGCTTTGCCTCCATCGACCCCATTTTTAAATTGGTTCCGGTATGTTATGGTTGACAGTCATTAGGTCGACCACTATTGGTTGACAATGGCATGGTCGACATGGACAAATGGTCGACACATGAAAGGTCGACACATGAAAATATTGACATGGGTTTTTTAACTTTTCTTGTGTCGTTTTCTGCATAAAGTGACATGGAACCCCAATTAGTGCACCATGTCCCTCGCATGGCTCGCTTCGCTCGCCATGCTTCGGGCAAGGTGCCTCGCTCCCCTACCCCTGCGCTCAGCACAGGTTACCGTTCCCAGTCGGAGTCCACGTAGATCGTAAAGTATGGAACAGTTCCACAAAAGAAAAAAAATGTGAAAAACCTCATGTCGATCTTTTCATGTGTCAACATTTTTATGTGTTGACCATTTTCATGTATCGACCATGTGTCCATGTCGACCATGTCAATGTCAACCAATAGTGGACGACCTAATGACTGTCGACCATGACACGGTCGACCATCCAAACGGATACCTTTTAAATTCACCCCCACTCGGCATCCATTAACTTCTCCATAGGCAAATGCAGGAAGGGTTTCCAGTTGCCTGGATACCCCCCTCCTCTTGGCAAGTGGCTCAAAATATGACAAGAATAGCAATGGTACATAATACAATTAGTAAAGCTGCTGCCACATCATGCAGGTTAAGAGACAGAGCAGAGCTGCTGCACATGCCCGGTGGTAGCAGCTTCTTCTACCAAGTTTGCTGTGTGTGGTTCTGAGTCCTCAGTTAGTCCACTGTACCAGAGAGTAGCTACCAGGAAGAAGAGATGGGTGGGAGAATGTGTGCTTAGAAAGTGCAGTACTGGTTCTATTAGGTTTGTGTATTTATTATACTATGTTTAACCTTTTCCTGATCACTTATCTTATTTATATTATTAAATGTGTTTGATACAGCCTATACTATAGACTATCTATAGTGTTAAATGTTAATACTGTATTCCATGTTTTGCAGAGTGGGACATTGTGGATTACATTTGGAAACCTTCCTCTAAAAATCCTGCATTTGCCACTGTTCTGCCATCCAGCATCCATTAACCCATTCCTCTCCAAGAATCCATTAATCAATTCACCCTCCCAGTACCTGTTAACACATTCATCCATAGTATCAGCACCCATAAACGTCCCACCACCAACATCCCATTCATCTATTCACATCCAGCACCCTTTAAAACATTCCCATTGAGAACCCATTCATCAATTCACCCATTAAGCACTCATTAATCTATTCCTCTAAGAATACATTTATCAATTCACCCTCAGAGCGCCCACTAACATATTTGTCCACCCTGCAAGAACCCCATAAACTCCCCCTACCAAGCACTCATTAATCAATTCACACGATCAGCACTCCCCTCAAATCCATTAATCAATTCACCCTCATAGCTCCCATTACCATATTCATCCACATTGTCAGTATCCCTTAACCTCCCCCACCCAGCATATATTAATCCATTCACCCTGAGCACTTATTAACCCCCACACAGCGCAAGTTACTCCCACCCAGCACCTATTAATCCACTCTCCCCCAGTACCTAATAACTCCCCTCTTACAGCATCAACTCCCCCCACTCAGCACCTATCATTATATTCACTCTATGCAACAGTTAACCCCTCTCTCACAGCACCAATTAACCTCAATCACACAGCTTGAGATAATAGTGAGATATTCCATATGCTCACTGGACCCAGCTGGACAGGGAGACACATCGCATCAGCACTAGGCTGAGGCACTGTGGAGCTGACGGAGATTGCCGAAGGTCGGGGAGTTTTCACTCCCCCACTCTGGCAATCGAGATGTTTATACATCGCATTGGCAATACTTCCTGCTTCGCCTCGGTAGAGAGGCAAAGTAGGAAGCCCTATAGCAGCACGATCCATGACGCATCATACATCTGACCTATAGTGTGATCAGTTCCAGGCAACTCCATATCTCATTTAAGTATTTCTGATTAAAGTGGGTTAATAGAATACATACAACTTAAGGCAGCTTAATAACTTTTCTCTGAGCAACGCAAGTTGCATCTAATTATGTGAATCTTACAATACTCACTGAAATTCTTTCAACCATAGTAGGTTTATAGACTGTATATTTCTGACGGCAGTTTAATAAGCTGTGAACTGCTCCTTTTCTCATGTGCACAGAGCTCTTACTAAGTATATAAATTAGAATTCAGTACAAGAGAAAATGAGAATATTGAGCACTGTATTTTTTTAGAAGCACTCAATTGAATCGGACATTGTTTATTCAGTACTAGACCACATTAAAAAAGTTATATGGAGATTTTTTTTTCATTTTATATATATATATATATATATATATATAAATATACATATGTTTATATAACCTGATGATGAGATATTAAACATCTCAAAACATTGATTAACTACTGCTGTGGACTAAAGTTTATAATAAAAGTGTCGCCTTCTTTCTTTTATATGTTGGGTCCTGAGCTTCGGGACACCTACAAGGGCAATGGACCATATGTATCAGATGTTGGAGCACTGCCTTCATTGTTTAGTGTATTTGGGTGACCTATACTGTACAGCAAGCTGTGGTCTCTCTGGACTACAGCACCCACAGAGCATAATTAACTACTACTATAGTGCATGCCATTGAGGACGAGTGACTCGGCGAGGATGGCGAAGTTACACAGCACTATAACAGGTGAGGTGATGGACACTATTAATGTGGCTATGCAGGCACAAGGCAAGATATTGAGTTTCTCAGACTCTGAAGCTTAATCTATTCTGTTTAAACGACGATTTAAGAGACTGAATCTATGCCTTTGAAGCATTTACATAGAGACTGACTGCGTCTTAAACAAAATAAGACTGTCTTCTTAATAGAGATGTGCGGTGGGCACTTTTCGTGTTTGTGTTTTGGTTTTGGTTCTAGTTCCATCCTCGTGTTTTGGATCTGGATTGGTTTTGCCAAAACCACCCTTTCGCGTTTTGGTTTTGGATCTGGATGATTTTTTAAAAAAACATAAAAACCGCTAAAATCACAGAATTTGGGGGTAATTTTGATCCTACGGTATTATTAACCTCAAAAACTATCATTTCGGGGGGCGTGGCTTGCTGCCTGAGTGACTGGACGTGTCCCAGGGGAGCTCGTGCTGTTACTTGCACTTTGAACCCCTTATTGGCTGCCCATCTGAGACTCATATTCACCCAGCGCCTTATTAACCCTTCCCTGAGCTTACCCACCTGAAGAGGGGGTGCTGCGGAGCCGGGGAGCAGGTTTTTCCTGCTCTTGCGGGTTGCGGCCTTCCCCCTGCACCAAAGCCGGGACCTAAATATGGACGCCCCCCCGGTCGGGCACCTGAATCCTCCGCGGGCCGTGCGGGCGTGGACGGCCCTCGCTGCCGCCACTTACTGCCGCCACTCACTGCCGCCACTCACCCCTCCTGCAAGCCACTGACGGGAGCTGAGGGACAGCAGCTGTCTCCCTGGAGCCGGGCGCCGAGCACCGGGTGAAGCCGCGGAGGCACCCGCGAGTGTCCGGTGCCGGCGGCCATCTTGGTGGGGGCAGTGGAGGACGCACGGACGCCGCACCTATATAAACGGCTCGTCCGACCTCTGAATCCTCCGCTGTAAATACCTCAGAGTGGCCTGGGGGGTCAGCAACATCCCCCAGGAGCGGGGACCCCTGGGCTATTATCTCCAATTACAGGGGCTCAGTGACGGCGGCCATCTTGGAGGTGGCAAGGAAGTTCTGGCTGGATAGTGCTGCTGCTGCTTGTTACATCTCCTGTATTACAACAGAGTAAGAAACACCATCTTTTGTACGTTTACTATCCTTCAGATAACACACTCCTCAGTGCCTCCCTGGATATTTGTGAGCCTATACACTGCAGACCCTGGCTGCTGGCTGGTCCAAGCTGGGAGTTTTGAGGTGTGGAGCTGGGAAAGGCTCATAACACCCGTGCCTCCATTTTGCTCTCGTACATGTAATCTGATCTTCCAAGATGGCGCCGTTTTGCGACCACTGTTAACAACTACAGTGCCTATGGTACGACTTCACCGTGAGGATATGTCCTTCTAACATCATGTCTACCTCGCCGCCGCTTCCTGCCTGAGTACTCATTTGCTAAGGTCATCCTCCATTCACCTGTATGATCTACTAATCCCCCTTGGGTCTTCTCGACATAACTCCAAAGAAGACGAAGGGGTCTAAATCTGCTCCGCAAGTGAATTTCTTTGGGCCCTCCTCCTCCGGTTCTAAGGCCCGTTCATCCCTTCCCTCATCAACTCCGGCTCAATCGTCTCAAACTACTTCATCAACACTACATAACCCGGCTACCGCCGCACAGGCTGATATGGATTCCCTGGATGGTCCAGTCATGCTACGTTCTATCCACTCCTTATTAGCCTCTTTCAAGTCTGATATTTCGGCCGAGCTTAAATCTAACATCCAATCTCTTCGCTCTGACATCTCTGAAATTGGTAACAGGACGGACCATATTGAGCACAAGATGGAGGAGCTGGTCGCATCGCATAATGATCTAATCACTGCACATGACTCTCTCCTAGAGGAAGTCTACTACATCCGCGAGAAAACTACGGATTTAGAGGACCGCTCCCGTAGAAACAATATCAAAATAAGAGGCATCCCTGATGCTGTTTCTATTGCTGACCTATATGACTACGCCACTGGTCTTTTTCCTAAATTGTTACCAGATGCTCCGCTACTTGATCTTCTGATCGACAGAATTCATAGACTTCCAAAGTCAAGACAAGCTCCTGCTCAAGCCTCCCGTGATACCCTTCTCAGAGTTCACTATTTTCACATTAAAGAGAAAATTTTGCGTGCAGCAATGCCCTCCTCACCTACGGTGACTTGCCTGGACTCTCTTCAACTCTTCCCGGACCTGTCCACAGCGACTTTGGCCAAAAGACATTCATTTTCCGCTATTACGTCAGCCTTAAGGAAAGCTGCGGTTCAATATAAGTGGGGATTCCCTACTAAGCTGATTGTACTACGTAATGGTACTACCACTATTATCAACACCCCTGAGGATGGGCCTAAAATCCTGGAAAAATAGGACATCCTTCTTGATATACAACCCACTCCCTCCGCTGCATCACCGAAACGAATCTCCCAAGAATGGACATTAGTTCCGAGTTGAAGCTGTCCTTGTGCTATTCTTATGATAGCTATTGTTTAGCTTTTTTTTCTTTACAGGTTTATCTATGTTTACATGTTTATTGTCTTCTAGGCTTTGTTATTTGCCTGATATTCCAATGTTCTCGTTATTCTTAGGCCGAGGTAGAATTGCTCCTGTTTCTTGTTTTAACTGCATAGCAAATGTCCCTTTTTTTCTCATTCTGGGATGACCTTACTTTCATTTATTTATTTACTTTTTTATTATTGATTATTAACTGTTACTTGTGCTCTGGTTTGGAAGCGGCGGTGGGAATTTTTGGCCAGCAAGCCACCCACCCGTATTTGCCCGTCACGATACCCGTGTGACGGTATCTCTAGCTCCTTTATGGATGCTATTTCTGTTTTCTTCCCCTATTTTATTTTTTGTTATGTTTCCTTTTCTTATGTCCTTTTCTTTACTGATGCTGACTTTGTTTCTTTTTTTTCGGGGAGCTATGTCGATATGTATTGTATTTTGACACAATTGCGACTGATGCTTTTCGCTGTGCTATGTACCACTCTGTCATACCCTCCCCCATGTCCACTTTTTTAAGTCTTAATGTCAAAGGGCTCAACTCACCCCGCAAGAGACGTTTGGCTCTGAAATATTTTGCTCACTAAAAGGTGGATGTAGTGGCTATACAGGAATCCCACTTTCCGTTACACTCTCCTCCACAATTCTGCAATACCAATTACCCAGTTCATTATGTCTCTTGTGGACCATTTAAAAGAAATGGAGTCGCTATTCTATTCCATAAATCGTGCTCCTTTCAATTGGAGGGTAAGTGGGTAGACGGCAATGGCAGATATCTGATTCTAGTGGGGAAGTTGCAAACTAGGTATGTTACTTTGGTTTCCCTTTACGCCCCTAATTCCAATCAACCCCGGTTCCTAAAATCCTTTTTCCAAAAGTTGTATAGTGTTAGGAAAGGTGCGACTTTTCTTATGGGTGACTTTAACTTAGCTCCTGACCCTCATTTAGATAAATCTTTGAAACTTGATAAACAGTCTTCCAATGCGGCCAAATCTCTAGCCTCCTCCTTCTCACACTTACTGACTGAATTTGATTTATATGACGCTTGGAGAGTTAGGAACATTGGTGCCAGAGATTACACATTTTATTCGGCAGTGCACAGATCCTATTCTAGGATCGATTTGCTCCTGACGGATAAATGGACATTGCAATCGATCCCCACCGTTAAAATATTGCCGATCTCGTGGTCCGACCATGCACCTTTAATTTGGTCCTGGTCATACAAACCATCTACCTCCCCTCCTCGCCCTTGGAGGTTGTGGGATTACATTTTGAAAGATGAGGACGGAGTCTCTATATTACGGGAGGCCTTGTCTTCTTATCTGGACACCAACAGCCCTACTGATACTTCTATCTCCAATCATTGGTGTGCCCTTAAGGCAGTCCTGAGAGGAGCAGCTATATGGCTTCGGCTCATATAGCGCGCCGTGATAGGGAGGTCCAATTGGCCTATGAGTTGGTGGTGACGACTTTAGAAACTAAACATAAACAGTCCCCTACAGATGATCTCATTCTTACGTCCCTGACTGAAGCGAAGAGGAAACTGAATAGTCTGTACCTTTCACACGTCCAAAGAGATGTCTCCAAATTAAATCAAAAATACTACACGTTAGGCAATAGAGCTGGTAAACTATTGGCGCGGAAACTTAGAGGAAAAAATCTTATCAATAGAATTAAAAATTTGACTAACCCGGATGGATCACTGACCTTGAACCCTAAAGATATTGCAAACCAATTTGCTTCTTACTATAGGAAACTATATAACCTTAAACATGACCCCCTCACCCCTCAACCTTCCTTACAGCTTATACGGTCTTTCCTGGATTCCATTAATTTGCCTACCATTTCCCCCGATGACGCCTCCACACTTTGCACACCCTGGACTGAGAAAGAAATCCATGCCTATTTGAAAGCCCTCAAAAAGGACAAAGCCCCTGGCCCAGATGGGTTTATTAATCTCTTTTATACTACATTCCAAGATTCACTTTCCCCAATTCTTCTTAATTTGTATAATGATGCTTCCTCTAACCCTTTCCCTGGAGCAATGTTGGAGGCACAGGTAATCACAATTCTAAAGCCTGGCAAGAACCCGTCTATCTGCGCAAATTATAGACCCATAGCACTTTTAAACACGGATATTAAGCTGTATGCCAAACTGCTTGCAAATAGACTGAATCCGTTGATCCCCACTTTGATACATCAAGATCAGGTAGGCTTCACTGTCGGTCGCCAAGCCCCTGATAATACTAGGAGAGTATTCTCTCTTCTAGAAGCTCATTCCACACTTCGGGAGCCCCTACTGCTGCTCTCTCTTGACGCGGAGAAAGCTTTCGACAGGATTCATTGGATATACATGTCCGAAGTTCTTGCCAGGTTTGGGTTCTCGGGACAGTTCTTACAAAATGTACTGCGTCTACACACACAACCCTCAGCGCGTGTTTTTAGTAATGGGTTTCTATCTGAACTCTTCCCTATCACCAATGGCACTCGCCAGGGATGTCCACTGTCGCCACTCATTTTCATCCTAGCAAGAGAACCTCTGGCAGAGAAAATTAGGTCTTCTACTCTTGTTAGTGGGGTTCATATAGGACCTACACAACATAAGATTTGCCTGTTTGCAGATGACGTCCTATTGTTTATAACTAAACCCGAATCCTCTCTCCCAGCTATTCACGATATTCTTCAGGCCTACTCTGAAGTCTCCTACTACAAACTAAACACGACTAAAACAGAGGCGCTAGCCTTCGATATTGATTCAATCCCACTTCAATCCCTACAATCTACATATAATTATGCTTGGCAAGACTCTTCCCTTCAATATCTTGGAATCAGGATCCCCTCCAGATCCCATTCCGCGGTTGATTGTAATTACCTCCCTCTCTTAGGCCAGTTCAAAGCCCTCACTAAACAGTGGACAAATTATGAAATTTCTTGGTTAGGACGGCTCTCCTCGATTAAAATGATGCTCCTCCCTAAAATTCTTTATTTGTTCAGAGCCATACCTTATTTAGTCCCGCTTGCTCTACTTAACAAATTTTACTCTGTTATGTCTATTTATATTTGGAAGGGTAAAAAATCCAGGATAGCTAGAACTCGCTTGTTTAGATCCAAAGGTAGCGGCGGTCTTGCTTTCCCTAATCTTGAACTTTATCAACATGTGTGTCTCCTTGATCAGTTGAAGGACTGGCTTCGGACAGATTCTGTAAAACCCTGGGTTGACATTGAAAGGCATATATGCTCTGACTTTCCTCTCCCAGATTTAATTTGGGTCAAACCTTCACATAGACCCCCTTGTGCTAAAATTATGAGGAGTGTAACTAATTCTCTTAAAGTCTGGGACAGACTGGTCACTAATTTGGGTGACTGTCCTTTGCCTTCCTCACATTTATCCCTTTTAGCGATTTCTAAATTACTCCCGGATCTCTCTTTGCGGAGCTGGCGGGAGCTTGGCATTCGACTGATCAAGGACTTATACGATGATTCGGGGCTTAAAACTTTCCAAAAGTTACAATCTCAACACTCAATACCGGCAAAGGACTTTTATAAATATCTACGCATTCGACATTGGATAATGACGAACATACCTGCTCCTCTCTCCTCCCCTACTCCCCCACCACATATCTTGGCTAAGTTTTCCACCATAAACCACAAAGGCGGTATATCTCAGTGGTATGTTACTCTCCTTTCTCCGCATGACGATGTGAAACTACATATTCAAACACGATGGGAGACCGAATTTAATATCCCTCTGGCAGATCATGAATGGAACAAAATTTTCATGAATATTTTTAAAATGTCTCGGTGCATTAATCACACTGAAATGATGTTTAAGCTAATCCATGGCCTTTATCATACATCAGATAAACTCCATAGGATCTGGCCTGATTCCTCTAAATTCTGTTGGAGACATTGTGGATTCGAGGGTACCTTAATACACATATTCTGGTCATGCCCGATTATTAGGCCACTTTGGACGGACGCTTTTGGACTGATTAGAAAAGTTACAAAGGTGCCCCTTCCTCCTCGTCCTGAGATTGTCTTTTTGCATTATTTCCCCCCCCTCTGTACCCTCTGATCACTCTTATGTTGTGGGACATATTCTCATAGCCACTGGATCCGCCATAGCGCAATATTGGAAAAGAAAAGACCCACCGCATTTGTCCAAAATTATAGCGTCAATCCAGCACAACTTTGAAATGGAAACTATGAGTGTTAAATATTCCTTGGCTCCTCAATCCCCTTTGCTCAAATGGTTGCCTTGGTCTGATTATTATTCCTCTTCTATTGCTCCCCGAAACGCTCCGTCTTGTATTGTGTGAATGTTTTACTTTTCCGTTTCTATGAACCATTGAAGTGATGAGGTCGAGCCCTTTTGACACGGCCCCGGTAGTACCGAATATCATAGGATAGATCAAACACATGAGCCGTTTCTGGTCTCCTAAGTATCTGCCCACTTTTTAGCTCAGGTTATCTATATGCGTAAGCTCTCTACATTTTCCCTGGAATATTGACGGCCAGCATCACCCTTGTTTTATGTTTCTTTCTTCTTTTATCTTCTCTCTTCCTCCTTTCCTCTATTTTCCTTGTGTTCCTGTTTTTTATACTTTCTAGTATTGTTACCCTGTATCACAGTTTACAGACGTACTACTACCATGATATTGACTATGTTTGTCTTTAATATGATGTGTATGCTCTGTATTGAAAAATTTCTCTAATAAAATTTCTTCAGATAAAAAAAAAGAAAATAAGTCAGACAGTTAAGAAATCACAAAAAAACAAACTAAAAAAAAACATTAATTTCAACTCATTTCCAGTCTATTCTGAACACCTCACAATATTGTTTTTAGGCCAAAAGGTTGCACCGAGGTGGCTTTATGACTAAGCTAAGCGACACAAGTGTGCAGAACAAACACCTAGCCCATCTAGGAGTGGCACTGCAGTGGCAGACAGGATGGCAGATTTAAAAAAATAGGCTTCAAACAGCACATCATGCAAAGAACAAAAAGAGGTGCAATGAGGTAGCTGTATGACTAAGCTAAGCAACACAAGTGTGCGGCACAAACACCTGGCCCATCTAGGAGTGACACTATAGTGACAGACAGGATGGCACTTAAAAAAACTAGGCCCCAAACAGCACATCATGCAAAGAAGTAAAAGAGGTGCAATGAGGTAGCTGTATGACTAAGCTAAGCGACACAAGTGTGCAGCACAAACACCTGGCCCATCTAGGAGTGGCACTGCAGTGGCAGACAGGATGGCACTTAAAAAAACTAGGCCCCAAACAGCACATCATGCAAAGAAGTAAAAGAGGTGCAATGAGGTAGCTGTATGACTAAGCTAAGCGACACAAGTGTGCAGCACAAACACCTGGCCCATCTAGGAGTGGCACAAACTGGCTCTACAGAGGCAAGATGTTGACCTTGTCCTGATTCTCTGATTCCTCACCCCTTTCACTGTGTACATACTCCTCCTCACAGAGCATTAATTCATCCCTACTGGAATCCACCATCACAGGTCCCTGTGTACTTTCTGGAGGCAATTGCTGGTAAAGGTTTTCCTAGAGGAATTTACAGTATAACTCATTTTGATGAACATCATCTTCTCCACATTTTGTGGAAGTAACCTCCTACGCTAATCGCTGACAAGGTTACCGGTTGCACTAAACACTCTTTCGGAGTACACACTGGAAGGGGGGCAACATAGGTAAAATAAAGCCAGTTTGTGCAGGGGCATACAAATTGCCTCTTTTCCTGACAGTCTACGTACGGACTGTCTGACATGCCTACTTGGATGCAGTCACTCATATAATCCTCCACCATTCTTTCAATAGTGACAGAATCACATGCAGTGACAGTAAACATTGGCAGTTCCTTCAGTCCGGACCAGATGTCAGCACTCTTCCTGACTGCCCTGCATCACCGACAGCGGGTGGGCAAGGAAATCTTATCCTTTTCCTCGCAGCCCCAGTTGTGGGAGAAAATGAAGTAGGAGATGTTGATGGGTCACGTTCCACTTGAGTTGACAATTTTCTCACCATCAGGTTTTTGAACCTCTTCAGACTTGTGGCTGCTGGAAAGAGAGATACAACGTAGGCTTTAAACTTGGGATCGAGCACGGTGGCCAAAATGTATTGCTCTGATTTCAACAGATTGACCCCCTTGAATCCTGGCAAAGTGAATGAAGGGCTCCATCCACAAGTCCCACATAGTTTGCAGAATTGCTCCGTCTTAGCTTCTCCTTCAATTTCTCCAGCTGCTTCTGCAAAAACCTGATGAGGGGAATGACCTGACTCAAGCTGGCAGTGTCTCAACTGACTTCACATATGACAAGTTCGATAGGTAGGAGAACCTTGCACAAGATTGAAATCATTCTACACTGCGCTTGAGTCAGGTGCATTCCCTCTCCTTTGCCTTTATCGTAGGTAGATGTATAGGCTTGAATGGCCTTTTGTTGCTTCTCCATCCTCTGAAGCATATAGAGTATTGAATTCCACCTCGTTACCACCTCTTGCTTCAGGTGATGGCAGGGCAGGTTCAGGAGTGTTTGGTGGTGCTCCAGTCTTTGGCATGCGGTGGCTGAATGCCAAAGTGGCCTGCAATTTTTTGGGCCACCGACAGCATCTCCTGCATGCCCCTGTCATTTTTCAAAAAATTCTGCACCACCAAATTAATTGTATGTGCAAAACATGGGACGTGCTGGAATTTGCCCAGATGTAATGCATGCACAATGTTGGTGGCATTGTCCGATATAACAAATCCCCAGGAGAGTCTAATTGGGGGAGGCTATTGTGCAATGAGGTCTCTCAGTTTCCGTAAGAGGTTGTCAGCTGTGTGCCTTTTACGGAAAGCGGTGATACATAGCGTAGCCTGCCTAGGAACGAGTTGGCATTTGCGAGATGCTGCTACTGGTTGCTCTGCTGTTGTTGCTGCAGGAGGCCATACATCTGCACAGTGGGCTGTCACAGTCATATAGTCCTTAGTCTGCCCTGCTCCACTTGTCCACATGTCCGTGGTTAAGTGGACAGTGGGTTCATCGTCTATGTCATGACTAGTGGCAGCAGCTTCAGCACTAGGAGGAAGTGGTTCTTGATCTTCCTCTATTTTATCCTCCAAATTTTTGTTCTCCATTATTTTTCTGGAGTTAAATAACAATATGCGGTACAGGAGAGCGTACCTCTACAATACACAGGGCAAACCCTGTGTAAATTATTTGGATTAAATATTAATAACCCCTTTATTTGTAGTAAATAATATACAGCACAGGAAAGCACCACTGAAATTATACGGCAGCACCACTGAACTTATATGGCAGCACCACTGGACTGGACTTATAAGGCACTACCACTGGTTATATATGGCAGTATCACTGGACTGGATTTATACGAAAGTACCAGTGGAATTATATTGCAGGATCACTGGAATTATACGGCAGTCTCACTAGAATTATACGGCAGTACTACTGGACTTATATGACATTACCACTGGTTATATACGGCAGTATCACTGGACTGGATTTATACGCCAGTACCAGTGGAATTATATGGCAGGATCACTGGAATTATACGGCAGTATCACTGAAATTATACGGCAGTACTACTGGACTTATACGGCAGTACCACTGGACATATATGCGGCAGTATCACTGGACTGGATTTATACGCTAATACCACTGGAATTATATGGCAGGATCACTGGACTTATGAGCCAGTACCACTGGAATTATACGGCAGGATCACTGGAATTATACGACAGTACCACTGAATTTATACGCCAGTACCACTGGACATATACGACAGTATCACTGGACTGGATTTATATGCCAGTACCACTGGAATTATACATCAGGATCACTGGAATTATGTGGCAGGATCACTGGAATTATTCGGCAGGATCACTGGACCGGACTTATACGTCAGTACCACTAAAATTATACGGCAGGATCACTGGACTTATTCGCCAGTACCACTGGAATTATATGGCAGGATCACTGGAATTAAACGGCAGTAGCACTGGACATATACGGCAGTATCACTGGACTGGACTTATACACCAGTACCACTGGAATTATATGGCAGGATTACTGGAATTATACGGCAGTATCACTGGAATTAAACGGCAGAACCACTGGATTTATACGGCAGTACCACTGGACATATACGGCAGTATCACTGGACTGGACTTATACGCCAGTACCACTGGAATTATACGGCAGGATCACTGGACTTATACACCAGTACCACTGGAATTATAAGGCACGATCACTGGAATTATACGGCAGGATCACTGGATTTATATGCCAGTACCACTGGAATTATACTGCAGAATCACTGGAAATATACGTCATTACCATTGGATTTATATGGCAGTACCACTGAACATATACAGCAGTATCACTAGACTGAATTTATACGCCAGTACCACTGGAATTATGCGCAGGATCACTTGAATTATATGTTAGTATCACTGGACTTATACATCAGGATCACTGCAGATATACGGCAGGATTACTGGAATTGTACAGCATGATCACTGGAATTATACGACAGGATCACTGGATTTATATGCCAGTACCACTGGAATTATACGGCAGGATCACTGGATTTATACGCCAGTACCATTGGAATTATACGGCAAGATCACTGGAACTATATGGCAGGATCACTGGATTTATACGGCAGTACCGCTGGATATATATGGCAGTATCGATGGACATATATGGCAGTATCACTGGACATATATGACAGTACCACTGGACATATACAGCAGCACAGGGACACCACCACTGAACTGATGCAGGACAACACAGCACCACTGCAAATGGACTGGACTTATACAGCAGAACAGGACATATGGCAGCAGAGGACACCACCGCTGTGACTGGACTGATGCAGCACAACACAGCACCACTGGACTGGACTTATACAGCAGCACTGGACATATGGCAGCACAGGACACCACCACTGGACTGATGCAGCACAACACAGCACCACTGGACTGGACTTATACAGCAGCACTGGACATATGGCAGCAGAGGACACCACCACTGTGACTGGACTGATGCAGCACAAGACACCACTACTGGACTGATGCAGCACAACACAGCACCACTGGACTGGACTTATACAGCAGCACTGGACATATGGCAGCAGAGGACACAACCACTGTGACTGGACTGATGCAGCACAATACACTAACACTGAACTGATGCAGGACACTGAGGATGGAGACACGTCCTCTCTCTACACTCTCCATTGTCGGAGTGAAAATGGCGGCGATGCGCGGCTCCTTATATGGAATCCAAACCCCGCGAGAATCCGACAGCGGGATGATAACAATTTGTCTCGTTCTGATTTGTGACAAGAAGTTTGGGGGAATTCGGTTCTCTGAGAACCGATCCCGCTCATTTCTACTTCTTACAGTATACAGTATCATGTGATTACTCTGAGTGATTATTATAAGGAACAGCTTATCCCTAAGGGTTTTAGAGTGAGGAATGCACCCACAATAATGAAGTTCAATGTCTCTTTCTGTAAACAGTGGATTGCCATTTTAAACAAGTGCAGCCTCAATCTTATTTTACTAGTGATCGAAGAATCCTCAAGGGAACTGTCCCCAGCTAGGATCAGTGAATTCAAAGCTGGACATACAATAAATCTTCTGTTGAAGCTGACTCTTCCACTAATTAGATTGATAAACGGTCTAGCCAAGTGGCTAGTTATAAGCGCGACTTGATCGCATTCAAAAAGAAGAAGTTGTTAAAGGTCAATATGGATTCCGAATGAAATAGCATTTACCCAGCTTGTAATAGGGAATGTGGACAGTTTGAATGGGGTCGTGTCCAATGTAGGCGTGCACAGCACAATGAAGGTTATTCTGGATCTTTACAGGATTTACTGATTGCCAGTGACTCAGATGGACATGTGGTACCAGATCCAGGGCAACCCTTTTAAGTGAGTGCACACACACAAAAGTGGCAGGTTGCAGATGGCAATATACAAGAAGAAGTGGCCAGGGGAAGAAGGGGAAAAGTTGGCAGGAAACATTAGTCTTTAACCTCTACTCTCACTAATAGCATTAGAAACAAAGCATTTGAGTAGGGGTATGTCATTCTTCCCGACGACTCCATTTAAAGATTTGCAGTGGGAGAATAAGAAATATAAAATAAATTGCCAGCTTAAGTTGCAAGAATTTTTTAGGAGTTCTAAATCCACCCAGAAAGGTTCTGATCAGTCTGATACTCAGATACCAATACAATTGTGGAGGCTACAGAAAAAGAGTACTTTTGAGCCTATTTCAAACAATGCATCTATAAAAACTTTTTCTCGTATGTCAGACCACAATGTAGCAGCTTTGAGAAGCATTCGCTGAGGGGCATTTAACTCATAGTAATCTGAATAAGGCTGAATGTGATGCTCTGAGTGATTTATTGTTTTATACTTACATTATTATTTGCCCCGCTGATAAGGGCGGGGCAATTGTAATACAGGACTTTTCAATGTTTATGATGGGAACTGAAAGACAGATGGTTCTGATGGGTCTGTATATAAATTATTAGCTGGTGATCCTACTATTGCATTTAGTAACGAGTTATCAGTATTGTTATCATCTGCTGAAGAGATTATTTCACATTATTTCACAAGAATTGTGTACTGCTTTAATTCCAGCTAATCCTGTAGTCCTCTAGCTATTTACGTTGCCTAAATTGCATATGGCCCAATTTGTCCATCGGGGCGGACGATCATAGCCGCGAGAGTTTCTTTATTTCAAGCTGCTTCAACATATTTATAGGCACTACTCCAGCCTTGTATTACAAATAGTCCATGTTTTCTTCTTAATACTATGGCTTTTTTGAAATTGTTGATTAATATTTCTGAAATCCCTGTAGGATATTTTTTATGTAGTATAGACATTTCAAGTCTGTATACTGATTGACAATATCCCATTTTATATGGGACCTGATGTGAGGTTGGTGTTGGAGTTATTGTATATGTTATTGACACTACTACTTTTGTATAACAGTAAATTTTACTTGGAGGTCTCTGGGTGTGCAATGGGGTCCAATTTGGCCCCATCGTATGCCAATGCATATATGCTGGTGGCAGAGCATTAGATCTTTTTAGACACTAGTGCAGTAGCCAGTTTCATTAAAGTGTGTTGCCACTATATTGATGATATTGGTTAGTAATATCCGATACATGAATGAGTAATAATGTTTATGTATTGTAATCTTATCTATTTGGGTCTACTTATGCCAGTTATGTATGATGTTTTACACTGTGTAATATGTATTTTTGTTTTTTTGGTAGCTATGCCAATGGGTACTTTAGGTGTCATTCCAAGTTGATCGCTAGCTGCCCTTGTTCGCAGCACAGCGATCAGACTAAAAATTGGCACTTCTGTGCATGCGTATGGCGTGCAGTGCGCACGCACGACGTACTTTCACAAAAGCCATGCAGTTTCTAGCCATGCAAGGTCTAGCGACGCTTTTCAGTCGCACTGCTCATCGGTGAGTGATTGACAGGAATGGGGCGTTTCTGGGAGGTAACTGACCGTTTTCTGGGAGTGTGCTGAAAAATGCAGGCGTGTCAGATACAAATGCAGGAGTGGCTGGGGAAACGTAGGCATGGTTGGCCGAACGCAGGGCGTGTTTGTGACGTCAAAACAGGAACTAAACAGACTGAAGTGATCGCTAGCTAGGAGTAAGTCTCGAGCTACTCTGAAACTGCACAATCTTTTTTTGTAGCAATTCTGCAAACCTTTTGTTCGCACTTCTGCTAAGCTAAGATACACTCCCAGAGGGCGGCGGCTTAGCGTTTGCACTGCTGCTAAAATCAGCTAGCGAGCGATCAACTCGGAATGAGGGCCTTTATGATTATGTCATATGGGGGCATCTTCCGGGAGTCCAGGTGGCTGATGCTGCATGCGATGTTGATGTGGTGTATATATAAGGTCAGTGTTGTTTACAGTATATGTTTATATAACCTGATAATGAGATATTAAAGATCTTGAAATGTTGATTACTTACTGCTGTGATCTAAAGTTTATGATACGAGTGACACCTTTTGTCTTTCATATATAGATATATAATGTTAATGTGTCTTCCACTTATATGCTAATGCAGTCTGTGTAGATAGTTGGAAAAACATGAATAACTATTTTTCTGGTCTCATATTGTATTATTTACATTTTGAATAACAATTTGATTCATGAAGTGCATTTGTATAACATAAATTTTAGTATTTTACTGCTAGATAATGAACATTTTCACATGTTGTTCTACTATAAATTGACTTTCAAACTGTCAAAATTGCTTTAGATATCCAACAAATGTACATTATGAATATAACAATTGTGATCACAGAGCTTAATATAACGATTGTCAGTTAATGCTGAAAACTCATTGTTTTGTTGGTGTTTAACCCTATAAAGCCAACTGTATCTTTTTTGTTACATGAGTTTGTGAGACCTCTACATCATTGACATGACCAATACTTTCTTGATAAACACATTCATAGAACCTGATACATATTTTATGCCCTCTGGTGGATTATCCATGAACTGCAGCCAATAGAGACATTTTTAGTATACAATCCAAAATAACTACATTACCAGTGACATATTTATAATGAGTGCAGAGTTTGCACCCGTTTCTTCAATACTTACCCCTCTGGGGTCCCATGTTGGTAGCAGCAGTGCTGCAGAATCACCAGAAAAATGGTGCAGTGGCCGTTTGTCCAGTGTTTCACGCACTAGGAAAATCACCGGTAAAATGTCTGTTGCGCTTGTTTCCTGGAGATCTGTGCATGCACACTAGATTCAGGCACAGCACTAGGATCTATAAGTGTTCCTAGTGCTCAGAGACTGCTCCCTGTCGGCTACAGAGGGGGAGGACCAGACGGAGGATGCACACTGACCCCCTCCTCATTTAATACACTCCTGCACATTACCCATATGGTTTTTGCAATGGTAAGAAATTGAATAACATTTATATTGCTATTAATATATTAATATAATCACTTACTTGATTAAAGCATCCTATAATTACTTAATATGTCATAACTTATACTTATAGTAAAATCATGTTGAAAATGTGTGTTTTAAATATGATACAGCATGTATAAATTGACATTTATCTGTGACTAGTTAAAAACCTACCAAAATGATGGACACCAGCCATAAGCGTTTCCATCATGGGTTCAATGTGAGTTGTGCACATGGGCCCCTGGGTCCAGGGGGGGCCCATATCACACACATTGCACCCATATTTTAATACTCAACTCTCCTGAGTCCAGCATCAGATCACTTCCAAAATGGCTGCAGTGCATGCGCAGTACGAATTTTGTATCTGGAACATGGTGGGCGCCATGTTTCCGGAGACCTGAGCATGTGCAGTAGACTCTGGCACAATGCCAGAGCCTACAGCACTGTGGAGAGGAGGGGGCCCATCCAGAGTGTACACACGGGCCCCCTCCTCTCTTAAGACGCCCCTGACACCAGCACCGAACTATGGGGGGGGGGGGGGGGCAGTCGTTACTCAAAGAGAGGCTGTTGGATTTCTGGAAGTCATGCTGTTGGATGTCGGGGCTATATCATGCTGAGTGTGTGTGTGGATGTGTGTGTGTGTGTGTGTGTGTGTGTGTGTGTGTGTGTGTGTGTGTGTGTGTGTGTGTGTGTAACATATGCCTCATATATATATTCATGCTGTATATCTGTAATGGACAGGCTATAATGATGCTGCACTATATACACCAGTACTGGCACGAGTAGGCTCACCAGTCCCCACACAGCTCCCGGCCAGTCTGGGAGTAGACACCAGTAGTCACCTGCAGTGGCCGGAGGGGTCTGGACATGTCCTGTGCAGGGTGTGGGAGGGGAAAGCACAGGTCCCCACCCCTCCTCCAGGAATGCAGTATATATAAAGCAGCTGAGCCAGTTATCTGCCTCCTCCTCACCTGCATCATCTGCAGCCCCAAAGCACCTCAGTAAAGCCCCCTCACCTTTCTCAGTACAGCACCCATCACAGTAATCTGCCTCCTCACCCGCATCATCTGTAGCCCCAGTACGACCCCTCCTGCTCCCAGTCACCACACTACTCACCCCACACAGGGTCTCACCCCTTCCTGCAGGACTGATTCACATTCTCCCCCCATCGGAAGTGGTCACATGTGTCCCCAGTGCCTCCGCTCTCAGCGCTGAGGGATCGTCTGGTGGTTCCTGCTTCCGCTTCCTGGTTACTGCTGCTACTTGTTGCCGAGTCCCGGGATGACAAGTAACCTGGGGTTGCAGTATAGTATATGAAGGAGGTGGTGCAGAGTATGCTGTAAACAGAGGGAGCAGTATACAGTACGGAAGAGTTGGGTGCCCTGTATATGGGTTACTATATGGAGGGGTATGGGGGTGCAGTGTGAATATAAGGGCAGTATATGGTGGGGGGTGCAGAATATGGAGGAGGATGGGGGCAGAATGTATTTAGGGGCAGTATTTGGTGTGGTTTGCAGTGTACATAGTGTGTGTGTGTGTGTGTGTGTGTGTGTGTGTGTGTGTGTGTGTGTGTGAGAGAGAGAGAGAAATGGAGCTCTACCGGAGGTACCACAGAGGTGGGGAGCAGCATTAGCCTTTTATATAGATTGCACAAAATGTCATTCTGTTGCATTTCATGATGTGACATGTTTTGTGCATACCACAATACATAATATACAGTTTTGATTATTTACATAAACTAATTAAAAAAAGGAAAAAGTATTGCTTTGATCATTTATCAACATAGGAAATTTAACAGCGATGTAGTCATTGCACATGCAATAATTTCTCACAAGTCTACTGTGTGAAATGTTTAGGTTTTCTTTCTCATACCACAATTCAAAATAAATAAAAACCAATCCAATTGCTTGGAAAAAGAAATTTTTGTTTCTAATAAAAGAAACTGTGTCAAATACTGTAAATTGCCATAAATGCCCAATGCATCAAATATGATACAAAAAATATCATATGTGCAAATCATTTTTGTAATTTTTTTTACACTTTGTCAAAAGGTCTAATAATCCCTTTCATTTCCATAAACTTCTGTGGATATCATGATATATGCTCCAAAGGAAACTGCAATGCACAGAGAAATGTGTTAAGCAACTGTATGTTTTATAACAAACTAATAACAGCTTATTGAAGAACACACTTATCTACAGGGGAGGCAATCAAGTTGTTGGCTGCCAGGATCCTGTCAGGATACCAACGCCGGAATCCCGACACCCAATGAAATACCATCGGAATCCATGCCACCACCCAAGGGGAAATATAACCCTGAGGCGACCAAAGGTTGCCAGTCGGCCCGAAGTGTGGCGAGTGCAGCGAGCCCACGAAGGGACACACTGCGCTCGCCGCCGGTATTCTGGCTGTCGGGATCCTGGCTGTTGGGATCCTGGCAATGGTCTCCTGACCGCCAGGATATCATACTGAATGCATCTACAGTAGCTGAGACAGTTAATTTTAAAAGGTCTATTCCTTTTTGAAAAACTGAGAATGATGAGAAGTAGAACATCTGTTAACATTACTGTTTGTGTTTTTATTGGGGATCTGGCATGAGGTGGTTCTGTTGCACAGTTTATGATGCTGTAATCAGGGTCATAACTAGGTGTGTGCTAGTGGTGCCTGGCACACAGCACATGTGCACTATGGGCACAGGACTGCCGGCAGAACCAACAGTGCTACTCTGTAATACTGTCTATTTTGAAAGGCAGCTCCACAGCCACTGCCACTAGCTTATCGCTGCCCATGGTGAGGTGCACCCAGCTCTTTCTCTCACCTCATGTAAGTATTGCAATAGTTGCGCAGCAGCCCCACCTCTGGAGCCACCACTGACAACCGCCCCATTTCTACAGTATTACAACCTATCTGCTCCTACTTTGCCTCCAGCCCCTTCTGTTCCCAATCTTCCTGCGTCTCTCCTCCCACCAGCCACATAAGGTATTTGCACATCAGATAGTGAAGAAAATGTTGTGTTGCAGAGACAATTAAGAAGGCTGTAGAATCAGTGAAAACACATTTAGGAGTTACAAAAGGGGGCATCTTCATTTTCTCAACCTGTTATTTGGAAACTAGGGCTGATGAACATCACAATATACTTATATACATTTATTTGGTTCATGAGCTTTTCATGAAATCTAAAGATTACATTTGGCATGAGTATAATGAATAACATTGTCAAAAGCAGGATGGTTACATCCTCGTGCCTTTAGGTTGTAAAAATGTTGAGATATGGTTAGAGGTTACTCAAATAGAGTCCGCTTGAAGGACAGCTTAGGGAACATCCAACCCAAAGGTTGGTTCCAGTTATGTAGTAAAGGGTAAATGCTTTGCCTTTAATTACTCTAAATGCACAAGGGTCATGAGGTGTAGTTTTTGAGACTCTAGTTGCATCTGTGGAACAGGACATCCAGCCAAAGATTGTAAAGCTGGTGCGAGGAATGGCCAAGCAGAGCATGTCGATGAACCCAGGGATGCTAGATAAGGCATTTTCGCCTATTATTTTGTCAAAATTAGCAAAATGGTTTGGTTGGGATTCTATGCATGATGATGCCCAATTTTTAGATTTTAGTTTTTCTGGTCCCCTTCAGGTTGTTATATACAGGTAGGTCTACAAGGGAGTTGCCTCAAATGGTTAAGGAGAAATTTAGACCACATGTGCATAAGTTTTTCAGAATTCAGTATAAGTTGTTTGATAATTCACTCATACTTATTTGCATCTTTGACCCTGGGATTTTAATGGCAAACCATTACATCGAATCTGCATTTCGACTCCTGCCATTCATGCCTTTCATGGGTTTTAAGTTAGCTGGGTAGTTTTACGTTGATTAATGTTCACCCATGGGCTTTTCTATCTCTTGTGCCTTTTTTGAGAAAGTTAGTACGTTCCTAAATTGGTGCATTCAGGCAAGCACTGGTCATACAGGAATTGCACATTATTTGGATAATTTTCTCACATAGGTCCAGCAGGTAGCAAGATTTGTGCTGATTTATAGTTTTTGTTGGGTGCTTTCTTTCATGATTTAGAAGTTTCAGTGGCACAGGATAAGATGGCTGGTTGCCACGATATCAGCATACTGCCGTTGTCTTGAGGGTAACGTTCACAAGCTTTTGGTGCAAATTAATGAGTGTTTGAGTTTGGATAGGGCTATATTGCATCAAGTTCAATCTTTATTAGGCTCTTCTTTTTTCATGTCACACCATTTCAATGAGATCAAGGATGATCTTTTTGGTTAATTTAAATTTGGAGCTCATATGGCTCTCGCATCCTGTATCAAATTCCTTCCTTCAACTTTTTACTGATGTGGATGGTTCTTCTGGTTGTGGAGCATTTTTTCAAGTTATTTTTTATTTATTACCAGTTATTTATATAGCACACACATATTCTGCAGCGCTTTACAGAGAATACTTGGCCATTCACATCAGTCCCTGACTCAGTGGAACTTACAATTTATATTCCCTAGCACATTTATACACACACACACACACACACACACACACACACTCATACTAGGGTTAATTTTGTCAGAAGCCAATTAACCTACCAGTATATATTTTTGGATTGTGGGAGAAAACTGGAGTACCCGGAGGTAACCCACGCAAGCAAAGGGAGAATATACAAACTCCACACAGTTAGGGCAATGGTGGGAATTGAACCAATGACCTTAGTGCTGTGAGGCAGTAATGCTAACCATTACACCATCCGTACTGCCCAAAATGATGTACTGCTCCTTGGCCTCCTTCGTGGTTTGCAGGTGGTTTCACAGCAAAATTGCTTTTATTTGAACTATTTTCAATAATTGTGGCAGTGGAATTATGGGATAATAGGTTGTCTAATCAAAATAGTGTGTTCCGGTGTTGACACTGTCAACAACCAATGTTTCGATTCCCCTCAGGCTTTGTGGCTTTTGAGGCATTTGGTTCTTAAATGCTTAAGGTTTTACATATTTTTTTATGGCTAGGCACGTACCAGTGGTTGAGAGCGAGATAGCAGGTGCTCTACAATATTACATTTCAACTTGACTAGATTGAATGTATTGGAATGAACTACAGTACATTGAATGCACTGGTGTTGGGAGCATGTCCTTCTTACGTCTGGCAGATTCTCAAACAGGCATAGCTGGGCTGGTTTGGAAATCTTTGACATCGTAAACCCTACAGGCTTATGCAGTACATTGCCTTGGCAGGACCGGAAGGCATACCAGGCTAGCATATACACAAGGCTAAGTTGACCAATGGGGTACTTATACCAATGGGGCAGGTATAAGTCAGCCATGTCTGCAGCATTAGCTACCATTTAATTTTTTGCAAGGATACACTAGGTTTATGATCCCACAAAGTAATTTGTGCTTTCCAAAATGTTTAAAGGTTGGGTTAAGGAGAATCCTTCTCCTGCAGACTCTCGTAGGCCAGTTGATTTGCGCTAGTTGCGAGATAGGTGGCTACCCTTCCTTCAATTGCAGATTCTGATTTTGAGGCATTGTTATTGCTATAAAGGATTTAAGGATTGTATATACTGTAAATAATGTAGGGGTGTGCGATGGGCCATTTTTTGGGTTTTGTGATTTGGTTTTGGATCTGGAGCTCCTTCATGTTTTGGATCTGTATTGGTTTTTCCAAAACCGCCCTAGCGGGTTTTGGTTTTGGGTCTGTATTTTTTTTTTAAATCATAAAAACAGCTAAAATAACAGAATTTAATTTCCACTTCTTTCCATTCTATTCTGAACACCTCAAAGCTCACAATATTGTTTTTATCCAGTTTAGGCCTAAAGCTTGCACCAAGGTAGCTGGATGTAGCAGCAGCAGCCCTTGGATGTATATACTGGGAGGACAGACACAGCACAAAATATTTTTAAAAATATGTATTTTAAAAAATGACGCATTAGGCAAGGCTCAAGATTTCAGTTCACAAAAAGATGATTAAAGCAAAGAAGAATTTAAAAAGACAACATTTTAGATGCAGTAATCATGATTTTCATTTATTATTTTGGATCAAATTCTTAATTTCCTCAAAGATATATTTGATATGCAAAAGGTTCGCTTTACAAGTGTGGAGAAAAAAGATGATTAAGGCAAAGAAGAATAAAAACAGACAATATTTTAGATGCTCTAATCATGATATTAAGTTATTATTTTGGATCAAATTCTTCATTTCCTCAAAAATATATTTGATATGCAGAAGGTTCATTATACAAGTGTGGAGAAAAAAGATGATTAAGGCAAAGAAGAATAAAAAAGACAATATTTTAAAAGCTGTAATCATGATTTTAATTTATTATTTTGGATCAACTTCTTCATTTCCTCAGATTTATTTGAAATGCAGAAGGTTCACTATACAAGTGTGGAGAATTTATATTAATTTAATTTAAGTTTAGCTAATTTATAATTATTATTATTAATAATATTATTTGAATGAATCACAATGTGGTGATAAGAATTATGAAAATAGAACAATAAATTATAACACAAGAATATGAGCTATGGACACAGCACCCTAAAATGTACGGAGCATGCCTGGATGTATACTGGGAGGATACAGCACAGAATATAAAAAATATATCTTTTATTGCGGGTGGACAAACAGAACACCCCTAGATGGATGGAGCAGCTGCAGTCCCTCAATGTATACTGCAATGACACTGCACAAAATATTATTTGAAATACAAAATAAATATATATATATATATATATATATATATATATATATATATATAGTAACAGAGGCAAGCAGCACTCACGGTCTTATTCTTTTCAATCAACAGGTCAACATCCTGGAAACTTTAGCAAAATTTCAATTTATTTCAATCGTCATCAGGATCAAACTCTTCATTTCCTCAAAGATATATTTGATATGCAGAAGGTTCGCTATACAAGTGTGAAGAAAAAAGAAGATTAAGGCAAAGAAGAATAAAAACAGACAATATTTTAGATGCTGTAATCATGATATTAAGTTATTATTTTGGATCAAATTCTTCATTTCCTCAAAAATATATTTGATATGCAGAGGGTTTGCTATACAAGTGTGGATAAAAAAGATATGCCTGACGACGATTGAAATAAATCAAAACATTGCTAAAGCTTCCAGGATGTTGACCTGTTGATTGATAAGAGTAAGACCGGGAGTGCCGCTTGCCTCTGTTACCATGTATTCATACTTACGTATTTAAGAGGGTATGGGCGATTTGATGTTTTCTGTATCCATTGTGGAGTGCCGAATACCTGCATGTGCTATATATACATATATATATATATATCTAGAAAAAGCTCAATAGTGCACAATCAATTTAATTTGTAAAAGCACACAAACACTCCGGTTAAAACACAGCGTTAAATACCCGTACCAGAACACAATCCGCTGTGGGCTTAATACCACATGATTTAAAAACATATGCCCCCGGCAATTCTCCAAACCTCCGGCAATCTTCTAGGATAGGACCACAACCCCGTACCACAAGACAGCTGAGCACTGCCGCCGCACGTCGGGACACCGTCACTTGTCGATACCAGAAGAGGCAGGAGGGGGCACGACCACACACGTCAGCAAGCCACGCTCCTACGCGTTTCGTCACAGACTTCGTCAGAGGGCTGGCTTGATGTACGTGTCACACTACCTTTTAAAAACGGCTCCCGCCAATCAGCTACTTCAATCAGTTGTTTTTACATAAAACAAAGAATGCGTCCACAATAGACTATCCAGGTTTATAAATATACATCTCTCCTATGCTCATTACCTATTATTTAACCATTATATTTAGAAACAACTTAAAGTGCTCAGTACAGAAGCTATTATACAGCCACTTACGCTTCAGCAGTCCCGATCTACAGGGGCTCAAGTATCCCGACTCAGTTCAATTATGTGCAGAGAAATCCCCTTCTAGTATTCAAAAAATGTTTATACTACACCCAACACTAGTCAATCTAATGTGGATACACTTTACATCATTTATATAGGAGAAAAGAAACAGTTTATATTATTTTCGTTACACTGTGTCAGTTGTTAATCCTGCTAGTGGTGTAAAATCCTAAAGCTGCAACAAATACAGACTTCTCATACGTTTAAAATGATCATATGGTACTGGATCATAAATAATGCATTTAACATATTTTTAACAAAAACAGGGACAACTAGTAAATAAAAATACTTCAGCACAATGTAAACTAATCATGTAAATACCACGATGATCACATGGCACAGACCATTACATATTTATATTCCTTTAGTCATACTGTGTCAGTAATTATTCCTACAGATAATAGAGAGTCCCAAAACTGTAAGAAATACAGACTTCTAGACTATTTTGGTAATCATACTATTTTTGTAAAGCCTAAGTAATTGTTTTAACACATATTAACCACAAAGAAATATCTGGACAAATACTGAATCAGGAGACTCAACACATCATCAGAGGGGGAAATCACAGGGAGCATTTCATTATACTAATTTCAAACTATATTATTGTTCCTCAATAAACGGAGTCAATTCATAATTTTCATTTAACCCTTTTGGTATCAGGGTATTTAACGTTATTATCCAATATGTTTCCCTTTTGATTAGCTTCTGATCACGATTTCCTCCTCTTTGATCTGGCAAAACTTGTTCAATTCCTTTAAATTTTAGTCCCTTGGGATCGCTATTATGATGCTTTTGGAAATGCCTAGGCACGCTATGATTCGTAACACCATTCTTAATATTCCTTAAATACTCAAGAATCCAAAATTTTAAAGGCCTTTTGGTCTTACCTATATACTTTAGCCCACAGGGGCAAATAAGCATATAGATAATATAACATGAATTGCAATTAATAAGGGAGTTAATTGAGTATTGTTCATTTATTGCAGTTCCTTCAAAGTATTTTGCCCCTTTTTGTCCTTGTGGGCATATTTTACATGACCCACACGGATAGAACCCTTTAATATTTCCAAACATATTTCACTTATTTAATACACTATCATCTGATAATTTTTGTAAACAACTTTTAGAAACCATACTCTTTATTGTTTTTGCTTTCCTATAGATAATGGTAGGCTTATTTTGTAGACATTTCCCCATCTGTAATATGTGCCAGTTTTTCCTTAGGATCTTTTCTACCACCTTATTTGCATCATTATATTGAGTACTAAAGGGACATAACACTTTTGAATCGTCTTCTTTTCCTTATACACAAGTAGTTCATCCCTGGTCTTACTTTTAGCTTTACATTTTGCCCTTTCTACTAAATTAACTGGATACCCCCGTTCATTAAATCTCTCAATATAAATGTTTGATTGTTCTTCATACTTTTCTACCTTGGAACAGTTTCTTCTCAATCGAGTAAACTGAGATAATGGTATATTTTCTTTCCATCTACTCAAATGGCAACTGTCAAACTGTAAATAACTATTACTGTCTACTTTTTTGAAATGAGTGAATGTTTCTATTATGCCAGTGTTCAATGATTGTGTTGAGTTAAGAACTAGGTCAAGAAATTCTATTCGATCCCCACCTATGGTATGTGTACATTTAAGATTAAATTCATTTATATTGACTCTAGCCATAACATTTTCAAATTCCACTTCATCGCTGTCCCATATAATCAAGATATCATTGATATATCTTTTAAAGATGACTAGGTGTTCTTTCATATCACCAGCCAGTGTTTCACATTCCCATTGGCCCATATACAAGTTTGCCAGGCTCGGGGCACAAATACTCCCCATAGCGGTCCCGCAGACTTGTATATACCACTCATCTAGAAAAGTGAAATAATTATGTTTCAATACAAATTCCAAACATTTACATATAAAATTAACCATGTGTTCTGCCATCTCTGGATCATTACTAAGGGTTTGTCTTACAGCTTCTACTCCCTTTTTGTGGGGAATAGCTGTGTACAACGATTGTACATCAATTGAACACCATATACATTTTTTCTGCCATTGTATATCTTTAACTAATTGTAAAACTTCAGTAGAGTCCTGAACATAGGACTCCAATTTTACCACATACTTTTTCAAGAATATGTCTGTATATTCAGAGAGTCTAGACGTCAGTGAGCCAATTCCACTAATATTAGGGCGACTCGGGGGATGGGACAGATTCTTGTGAATCTTTGGGATATGGTAAAAGGTCGCTATTCTAGGGTTTTTATTAAACAGATAATTATATTCCTCTATAGTGATACTTCTATTTTTTAGACCTTCAGCCAACAATATTTCAAGCTCCCCCAAGAAAGCATCGGTAGGGTCCTTTTTAAGTTTGGAATAAGATACCTCATCTAATAAAAGGTTAAAGGCTTACCTATCATAATATTCCCTGTCCATAACCACTACCCCTCCCCCCTTGTCAGCGTTTTTGATGACTATATTTTTATTATCGGCTAGACCTTTCAAAGCTGAAAACTCATTTTTTGACAAGTTTTTATTTCTATTTTTCATAGAAGATGGAATCTGATCTATATCATTCTTCACTATTTTGGAAAACAACTCTATATGGGGACCTTTTGACTCCACAGGATAATAAGTGGATTTAGGTTTCAATCCTGACATCGAGCTAGCACCTGAGTTCTTATTTGCCCAATTTTTAATTGGTGCATCAGATGTCCTCAGAAAGTGGCGTTTTAACGTTAGATTTCTCATATACAAATCAAGATCAATATACAAGTTAAATTTGTTTGGACCACAGGAAGGAGCGTACTGTAATCCCTTTTTTAATACCACTTTCTCAACCGATGTTAGATCAGTGCTAGAAATATTAAAAATACCCTCATCTAAATTTTCTACTGTAAGTTTCTCACCTTTGCCTCCCTTTTTGGTAGCTCTTCTACCTCTTTTTCTGCCCATCTTCTTTTCGCCCATCCCCCCCCCCCCCCGGGGATCCTGACATTTCCGTTGACACTTGGTGCCCTAATCTTTCATTCCAGTGGTTTCTAAAAAAAAAACCTCTCTATCATTATTTCCAGAGGAATTTAATCTCTCAAACCTGTTCTCATGCACAAAACCTCTTGGTTTCTCAGTGGCAGCATATTTTGCACTGCGTTTGGGATATTCCCATTGGGTCCCATGATTGGAATTTCTTCGTTCCTGCCACTGTCTATCCCTTTCCCCTTTGTTCGAAATGTTCCTTTCTCCCCACTTTCTGGGCTAAGTATTTTGCCATTGTCTTGGTTGTTCCATCCAAGATTGATATCTAGCCCTTTGGGGGAATCGTTCTCTTTGAATGTCATTATCCCCTTTAATCCTATTTTTACTCCTCACTTGGTGCCAAGTTCGTACTTGGTTTTTGAGATAATCCTCCTTATCCCTCTGGAATTTCTTTACTTTAGTATCCATTACTTTCTCTTCAATAGTTGTTACCTTTGCATCTATAGATTTTTTATTTTTAATAAAGACCTCTGTATCTTTAATACCCTGAAGCTTTAAATCCAACTGTTCTAATTCTTTGTCTACTTCTTTGAGAATTTTTTTCTTCTCAAAGACTAATAATCTCAAAAATTCCATTGAGCACTCATCTAGAATTCTATACCATTCTTTTAAAAATTGAGGATTTTCCTGACCCATAGTAGGATTTTTGGTAAGTCTAAGACCCCTCAGTATTCTCTTGTGTTTAATATAGTTCTCTAGGCCCATTACATCCCACCAAGTTTTTGTTTCTTTAATTAGTAATTTCTCTAGTGTGTTTTACACCTCATCATTTTTAACAGAAATGTCATTAGAAATTTCTCTTAGTTCTTTTGTTGAATCCTCAAACATTCTTGCACATTCTTGTGTGCGTTTAGACCTATACTCCGTGCTTCTAAACATTACTGAGCTGGAGGAGTAATTATCACAACAAGTAATGGCAGGTGAAATAGCCTCTTAGCGTATTCAACCAGTATAAAACCACAGTAATACAATTTCACAAGTAGCCACAAACCTGTGCTGCTACCTGATTAATTTGGAATTCAGCTGGTACCAATACATACACAATTTAAAATAATCAGGTGCGCTCAGTATGATAAGAAGGTATCATGAAAAAAGTCTTTAACCAGTAAAGCTTTAAAGTCACTTCTCTAAAACCAGAAGAGAATGAATGCACCAGTGTCCTTCTTTTAATAGAACCGCTGCTCCCCCGCCGTCATGAATAGCCCGGAATTCCACGGGAGACAGATATCTAGAAACACTGCGGTTACAGTGTCGCACAAATGAGTCAAAAATATGTATTACTATTTTTTATATCATACATCGGCAGCTACAGTGTTGCACAAATGAGTCAGAAATATATATAATAATTACACACTGTGGTTAACATCACCAACATTGTCACGTAAATGAGTCAGAAATATGTAGAAGTATTTTTTTACATCATACACCAGCGGTTACAGTGTCGCACAAATGAGTCAGAAATATCTATAATAATTATACACTGCAGTTGACATCACTAACATCATCGCACAAATGAGTCAGAAATATGTAGAAGTATTTTTTTTATATCTTACACCAGAGGTTACAGTGTCACACAAATGAGTAATAAATATATATAATAATTACACACTGCGTTTGACTTCACTGACAGCATTGTACAAATGAGTCAAAAATATGTAGAAGTATTTTTTATATCACACACTGGCAGTTACAGTGTCACACAAATGAGTTATAAAAATATATTTTTACACACTGTGGTTGACCTCACCGACAGTGTCGCACAAATGAGTCAGAAATATTTATAATAATTACACACTGCAGTTGACTTCACCGACAGCATTGCACAATTGAGTCATAAGTATATAATAATTACAGTGTGGTTGACATCACAATATCATCGCACAAATGAGTCAGAAATATCTAGAAGTATTTTTTATATCATACACCGGCAGTTACAGTGTTGCACAAATGAGTCTGAAATATATATAATTACACAATGCTGATGACTTCACTGACAGCGTCGCACAAATGAGTCAGAAATATGTAGAAGTATTTTTTATATCACACACTGGCGGTTAGTGTTGCACAAATGAGTACAAAATATATATAATTACACACTGCGGTTGACCTTCACCGACAGCATCGCACAATATGTTTATGAGTAGGAAATAATATACTGTAATCTGACTGGCAGTGTCACAGCACTTATGAAAATAAAATAAAAAATGTAGAGTACACTGGGGTACAGCACAAACAAAAAAAGCATATTTTTTATAATTATAATTTTAGGCTTTTTGTTTTTAGCTTTTATTATTTTAATTTTAGCCTGGGGCAGTGCCCCTGGATGGACGGACAGATCAAAACTTTCAGATACAGCAGGCACAGAGAGCACCCATTTTTCAGATACAGCTAAGAGAGCACCCCTTTTTCTGATACAGCAGACAGAGTACCCCTTTTTCAGATACAGCAGAGAGAGAGCACCCCTTTCAAATACAACAGACAGAGAGAGAGCACCCCTTTTTCAGATACAGCAGACAGAGAGAGCACCCCTTTTTCAGATACAGCAGACAGAGAGAACACCCCTTCTTCATATACAGCAGAGAGAGCACCCCTTTCAGATACAGCAGACAGGGCACCCCTTTCCAATACAGTAGACTGAGAGAGCACCCCTTTCAGATATAGCAGACAGAGAGAGCATCCCTTTCAGATACAGCAGACAGGGCACCCCTTTCAGATACAGCAGACAGAGAGAGCATCCCTTTCAGATACAGCAGACAGAGCACCTGCCCCACGCCACGCCAGACAACACAGTACTGCAGACAGACACGTCCATCCAGTACAGATGGAGCCATGCTCATCTAGGCTTCTCTGCTGTGTCTAGGTGCACCAAGGTTTATTAGCATAAGTCTTTCATCTATTGTTCTCAGCTGCAATACAATACAGAGAGAACAATTAAGTCTGACTGCCCTAGCTCAGTTAATCCTATTAAAAGCAAAGATGAGGAGGGCTCCATCTGTACACTCTCCACAGCCGGAGTGAAGATGGCACCAATGCACAGGACTTATCTATAATCCAGCAGCTGGAAGATGGCATTTGGCCTCTCTTTGGGATCCAAGTAAGGCGGTAAGTCCCGAGCTGGACTCAGACCCAGCTCGGATTGCAATGTTCAGTGGGTTTGGTTCCCGGGGAGCCAAAGTCACTCATCCCTAATATGCTGTCTGTGTTATTTTGCCTATTTGCATCACAAGCACTTTGGATGCTGTTTTGGATGGTAACAGTCATTCCCCCTAAACTGTTTGATCAATTTTCATGGTATTTCATATAGTGATGAGCGGGTTCGGTTCCTCGGAAACCGAACCCCCCCGAACTTCACCCATTTTACACGGGTCCGAGGCATACTCGGATTCTCCCGTATGGCTCGGTTCACCCGAGCGCGCCCGAATGTCATCATCCCGCTATCGGATTCTCACGCCATTTTCACTCGTGCATTGGAAATGTTAGGGAGAGGACGTGGATGGCATCCTCTCCGTTTATTAATGTTGATGCAAATATTTGTGCTTATTGCTAAATTGTGGGGACTGGGGAGCAGCTGTATTATATAGGAGGAGTACAGTGCAGAGTGTTGCTGATCAGTGACCACCAGTTTTATCTGTTCTCTGCCTGAAAAACGCTCCATATCTGTGCTCAGTGTGCTGCATATATCTGTGCTCACACTGCTTTATTGTGGGGACTGGGGACCAGCAGTATTATATAGGAGGAGTACAGTGCAGAGTTTTGCTGACCAGTGACCACCAGTATTATTCGTTGTCTGCCTGAAAAACGCTCCATATCTGTGCTCAGTGTGCTGCATATATCTGTGCTCACACTGCTTTATTGTGGGGACTGGAGACCAGCAGTATTATATAGGAGGAGTACAGTGCAGAGTTTTGCTGACCAGTGACCACCAGTATTATATGTTGTCTGCCTGAAAAACGCTCCATATCTGTGCTCAGTGTGCTGCATATATCTGTGCTCACACTGCTTTATTGTGGGGACTGGGGACCAGCAGTATTATATAGGAGGAGTACAGTGCAGAGTTTTGCTGACAGTGACCACCGGTATATATAGCAGTACGGTATGGAAGGCCACTGCTCTACCTACCTTTGTGTCATCAAGTATACTATCCATCTAGATTCTATACCTGTGGTGCATTTTAGTTTTGCAGTTTGCTGACAGTGACCACCAGTATATATAGCAGTACGGTACGGAAGGCCTCTGCTCTACCTACCTCTGTGTCGTCAAGTATACTATCCATCTAGATTCTATACCTGTGGTGCATTTTAGTTTTGCAGTTTGCTGACAGTGACCACCAGTATATATAGCAGTACGGTACGGAAGGCCACTGCTCTACCTACCTCTGTGTCATCAAGTATACTATCCATCTAGATTCTATACCTGTGGTGCATTTTAGTTTTGCAGTTTGCTGACAGTGACCACCAGTATATATAGCAGTACGGTATGGAAGGCCACTGCTCTACCTACCTCTGTGTCGTCAAGTATACTATCCATCTAGATTTTATACCTGTGGTGCATTTTAGTTTTGCAGTTTGCTGACAGTGACCACCAGTATATATAGCAGTACGGTACGGAAGGCCACTGCTCTACCTACCTCTGTGTCATCAAGTATTTTATCCATCTAGATTCTATACCTGTGGTGCATTTTAATTTTGCAGTTTGCTGACAGTGACCACCAGTATATATAGCAGTACGGTACGGAAGGCAACTGCTCTACCTACCTCTGTGTCGTCAAGTATACTATCCATCCATAGCTGTGGTGCATTTCAGCTGTGCGCAGAATATATAGTAGTAGGCCATTGCTATTGATACTGGCGTATAATTCCACACATTAAAAAATGGAGAACAAAAATGTGGAGGTTAAAATAGGGAAAGATCAAGATCCACTTCCACCACGTGCTGAAGCTGCTGCCACTAGTCATGGCCGAGACGATGAAATGCCATCAACGTCGTCTGCCAAGGCCGATGCCCAATGTCATAGTAGAGAGCATGTAAAATCCAAAAAACAAAAGTTCAGTAAAATGACCCAAAAATCAAAATTGAAAGCGTCTGATGAGAAGCGTAAACTTGCCAATATGCCATTTACGACACGGAGTGGCAAGGAACGGCTGAGGCCATGGCCTATGTTCATGGCTAGTGGTTCAGATTCACATGAGGATGGAAGCACTCATCCTTTCGCTAGAAAACTGCAGTGCCACTCCTAGATGGGCCAGGTGTTTGTGTCGGCCACTTGTGTCGCTTAACTTAGTCACACAGCGACCTTGGTGCGCCTCTTTTTTTCTTTGCATCATGTGCTGTTTGGGGACAATTTTTTGAAGTGCCATCCTGCCTGACACTGCAGTGCCACTCCTAGATGGGCCAGGTGTTTGTGTCAGCCACTTGTGTCGCTTAGCTTAGTCACACAGCGACCTTGGTGCGCCTCTTTTTTTCTTTGCATCATGTGCTGTTTGGGGACTATTTTTTTGAAGTGCCATCCTGTCTGACACTGCAGTGCCACTCCTAGATGGGCCAGGTGTTTGTGTCAGCCACTTGGGTCGCTTAGCTTAGTCACACAGCTACCTCATTGCGCCTCTTTTTTTCTTTGCATCATGTGCTGTTTGGGGACTATTTTTTTGAAGTGCCATCCTGTCTGACACTGCAGTGCCACTCCTAGATGGGCCAGGTGTTTGTGTCGGCCACTTGTGTCGCTTAGCTTAGTCACACAGCGACCTTGGTGCGCCTCTTTTTTTCTTTGCATCATGTGCTGTTTGGGGACATTTTTTTTAAGTGCCATCCTGCCTGACACTGCAGTGCCACTCCTAGATGGGCCAGGCGTTTGTGTCGGCCACTTGTGTCGCTTAGCTTAGCCATCCAGCGACCTCGGTGCAAATTTTAGGACTAAAAATAATATTGTGAGGTGTGAGGTGTTCAGAATGGACTGAAAATGAGTGTAAATTATGGTTATTGAGGTTAATAATACTATGGGATCAAAATGACCCCCAAATTCTATGATTTAAGCTGTTTTTGAGGGTTTTTCGTAAAAAAACACCCGAATCCAAAACACACCTGAATCCGAAAAAAAAATATCAGGGAGGTTTTGCCAAAACGCGTCCGAATCCAAAACACGGCCGCGGAACCGAATCCAAAACCAAAACACAAAAAACGAAAAATTTCCGGTGCACATCACTAATTTCATAGGATAGTTCCCTATCCATGATATAGGGGGTTATTCAGAGATGAAAATAGATGGCTGCATATGCATGCATACGTCCGCGCAGCCGCTGTGCGGCCACTGCGCATTCCCAGTTTGCCATTGCCGGCAAACTGTGCTGCATGCCACAACAGTGGCGGGGTCTGAATGACCCCCATAATGCCTAAACACTGGCTTTTTCATACATTTTTATTACAGGTTTTATTTTTTTGTCACAGGTTTTCAGAATATTTTTTTTTAAAAGTACATCAATTTTATTTGCCCCAACGTCAGCCACAATGTATGAGGACACAGTTTAGACTAAAATATAAAAATATGACCAAAATCCCCATGCTTTTATTTTCTAGTTGTTCCCATAGGTTGCTGTTCCAGGACCAAATTAAATCATATCAGTGTTATAGGCAAAACCAGTGCTGGTAGCTGCCAATCATAAAAAATGTGGATAAACAAAATAGCATCCCTGTCCACCACCACCACCACCACCACCACCACCACCACATAGCTGAACCCAAGGATGACAGGTAAGAACCGTTTACTTAATGTTATAATTTTCTCTGAATTTCTCATTAAGAAACTTTGGCCTAGGGGTCCATGAAAAAATTCTGCTACTCTAGGGTGCCGTGATTCTCGTTTAGAAACCATTACTCAACAGAATATATAAATTGTTATAAATCATATTGTACAAAAGCCCTTAAAAAATATTAAACAATCAAAGCATTCTATTATCAGCACAACAAAGTGTTACACAATATTTTCAGTCAATGACAAACCAATGTTTTTGGTTTACTATCTTAAGTTAATAATAAACTTACTAATGATAATATTTGTTTTAGTTTAAATAATCCATGAGAATTTTATTAAATTAAAGTAAAATAAGTACAGACACATGTTTTGCTTCATATTATTACATATAAGCTTACTATTTTTTTTTTACTTACATTTTATGATGAAATTAATAAATGACTGAAAGTAACTGCTCTATTTTTATTGGATTTTTGTAATTGTATTATGATTTTTAAATTCTACATACGTGAAAGATTGACGTATAACTAAAAGTACAAGAATTTCTGTTGAATGACAAGTTTTACCTACAATTTGAAATATGTTTTGGCAGTACATTGCTTTGTATTGACATTTATGCTAATGGCGCTAAGATCCACATTCAGATAAAAAAGTGCACCTTTTCTAGCAATGCTTCAGATTTTTTCTATTTTGACACTTGTCCACTATAAAGAACATGTTGGTAAACAATTTCCAGAAAAGAATATAAAATAGTACAAATTGGTTTTGTCATTTGCTCATTAAAAATAATTTATGAACAAAGGAAAATGCTTTCAGTTTATTCTTCTTCTGTGATGTCATGCATTGGCTGTTGAAGGAGGAGTGTGCTACTGTGCAGACTCCAGTCTTCCTGTTCTTCAAGGTGGCTTCATACTCTATCTTAAGATGGCCACTGAGATCTCTACTGAGCATGTGCAGGAGCCATCTTGAGGCTGTGTAGTGTGACATGGTGGGAGACAGAAGTCTTCTGCTTAGCTCCTTTGAGTGACCTGGTTAATACCTGCTATAACTCTATTGCAGTTGCAGTATACCAGGCCTGGGTAGCCTGTGGCTCTCAAGCTGTTGTAAAACTACACATTTTAGCATGCCCTGCCACAGTTTTAGTATTTACTAATAGCAAAACTGTGGCACGGCATGATGGGACTTGTAGTTTCACAAGAGCTACAGGTTGGCCAGGCCTGCAGTATACACTTACCAGCTGGTGAGCTGTATAAAACACCAATCCACTCAAGCTCCATTCCATTACCAGTGTAAATGAAAGTATAACAGTGAGCATGGCTGTATCTGCAATCTATTAATAACCCACCACCACTGGACTGATGAGACTTTGTAACTGGGCTGTTCATACTTTGAGTAATCCACTGGTGTGTGCCTATATAACTCTGCAATAGCAACACCTACATACACATCATTTCCAACATCAGCAGTGTTGTACACTACATTGGGCCTTATTCAGGTGGCATCACAATCGCCCTCTGTGCATGTGTAGGTCCCGTCGTGCGTGTGCCTGAGCAGTTAATGTGATTGGTTTGCATTAACTGCAAGTGCATCTGCCTGATTGACGGGCAGAGGCATTTGCGGGGCGGCGGCCGAACTTTTTTGTGTTGGCGTCAGGGTAACGGGGCGTGTCAGCGATCAAGAATATGTCGGCAGTACTCCTGCTGTTGCAGCCAGGCTGAGCCGGCAGGAGCCATACACAATTTCTGCGACAGTGCTCTAATTGCAGCGCAATCGCAATTACAGCGTGATCGCAGTGGGTGGGCGGTGGGTCGGCGTTGCCCTGAGATGGGTGGCCCCAGCATGCTATTGCAAGGATTGCAGATTGTGCTAAAAAGCTAAATCTGCAATCCTTACTGAATGAGGTCCATAATTTTATATGATTTTTAGACAAACCATGCTCATTCTCATAGGGCTTGCTGCTCAGACATGACATCATTTTCTGTACATGTGCTAGAATCTCCGTTATGCAAAAATAACATTTTATGTTTTTAAACAAAATACTCAAATTAATTTTAATGAAAGAAGAATGAGCATTTTGGGAAAGTATATTCATTGTAGCCGATAAAAGTAGAAACTTTTTTAACACTGCGAAGCAACTTTATTATTACAGGTTGAGTATCCCATATCCAAATATTCCGAAATACAGAATATTCCGAAATACGGAATTTTTTGAGTTAGAGTGAGATAGTGAAACCTTTGTTTTCTGATGGCTCATTGTGCACAAACTTTGTTTAATACACAAAGTTATTAAAAATATTGTATTAAATGACCTTCAGGCTGTGTGTATAAGGTGTATATGAAACATAAATGAATTGTGTGAATGTAGACACACTTTGTTTAATGCACAAAGTTATAAAAAATATTGGCTAAAATGACCTTCAGACTGTGTGTATAAGGTGTATATGTAACATAAATGCATTCTGTGCTTAGACTTGGGTCCCATCGCCATGATATCTCATTATGGTATGCAATTATTCCAAAATACGGAAAAATCCGATATCCAAAATACTTCTGGTCCCAAGCATTTTGGATAAGGGATACTCAACCTGTACATGATTATGAGCACAATGTCTTTACTGTCTCCATAACTCCTAGCAATCTAAATTTTGCTGGGAGTGCCCCAATTTTCTAATCTCCTGGAAAGGCTGATAGGGTTTACATTGAAACAGGTGGGACTTCATTAGGGATTGCATGTGGTTATGTGGATTGTAGGCCTGGTCTTATTTTGCTCTGATTTTACTTGGCAACACAGATTTGCTCACAAACATTTAACAATCAATTACCAGATTACCAGATTAGAGTGCAAAATTGAGTACATACTGTAAGTGGTTTGCTATAAGGCAGAGTTACTTAAGTTTTAAAAAATGTAAAAAAGAAAAAAAACGAGTAAATTAAACAATGAGCAGACTTTTGTTGTGCTTTCTATTTATATAATAGATCAAAGATAATAGGTCAAAAAGAGAGCTATAATCATGTTATAGACCAGCAGGTACAAAATACAGTATGTATAGTATGTATGTATGTATGTATGTATGTATATATGTAACTTCATTAACAGTCAGAAACAAGTGGTGCTTTGTGTAGGGATAGAAACCATGGGCAAAGGACCTGGTGGAGGTCTAGATGCACAAGGAAATTAAGTCGGTGACACTGGAAGGAAAAGGAAAAAAACGAATGCATCTTTACTCAGATCAGTTGTCATCTAGCAAAATTACATTTCTCTGACGTGGATTTTTTTTAAATCTTTGACTGAAAGATTATTCGTAAAATTATCTCCATAGATAACTCTAGTGATAAGAAAAAATATTCGGACACAACTAAAGGGAAATCTATTTTTGACTGTCAGGCAAATATTTATAGAACAAACATCTAAAGATGCTTGGACCAATTAGTTTCTGCTGCTCCACCTATCCATTTTCTAATTTACCATCAGAAGACTGTACAGTATGGCTTTAAATAACTTATCAACAATTATGTATATCCACCAGAGGACTAAGATTGCTAGACATTGATATACACATCTTATAATACTGATTATTTCTTTTATAAAGTGTCATGCTTCAAACTGAGGCCCTTTGGGTCACCATAGAAACCGGGAAGAAGGATGTTATTCGCATTGGGGTGATCTATAGACCACCAGGCCAGGGGCAGGATTTGGATAGGAACCTATTGTTGGACATCACTAAAATGGCTTTAAAGGGTAAGCTTGCGAGCAGGGCCTTCCTACCTCTGTCTGTCTGTTTTTGCCCAGTTTTGTTCTATTACTGTTGTTCTAATTGTAAAGCGCAACGGAATATGCTGCGCTATATAAGAAACTGTTAATAAATAATAAATAAATAAAGGGAGAAGTCATAATCATGGGAGACTTTAATTTACCTGATGTAAATTGGGAGGGGTCTTTTGCAAGTTCAGCTACAAGTGGCAAATTTCTACATTCCTTACAGGGAGCATCTCTCAAGCAATTGGTGACGGAGCCCACTCGCAAAGATTCAATATTAGATTTAATTCTTACAAATGGTGATAGGATATCCGACATATATGTGGGTGAGCATCTGGGATCCAGTGATCATCAAGCAGTATGGTTTAGTATAAAGACAGGATCCAACTCCTGTCACACAAAAACAAAGGTGTTGGATTTTAGAAATGCTGATTTTGCAAAGATGGGGAGATGTTTAAGTGATTCATTGGCAGACTGGTGGAACTTGGAAGGAGTGCAGGAGAGGTGGGAAAAACTGAAAAGTGCAATACTAAGTGCAACTGATCTTTGTATCAAAAGGGTTAGGAAAAGCACCAGGAAAAAGAAGCCAGTGTGGTTCACAAAAGAAGTATCAACTAGTGTGAAAGCAAAAAAGATGGCTTTTAGGAAATACAAACAGACTCAAAATAATAACGACAAAGAGGTGTATCTTGACAGACGGAAGGATGCTAAGAAAGTGATCAGACGTGCAAAGGCAGAAGCGGAGGAAAAAATGGCCCAGTCAGTAGATAAAGGGGGAAAAACTTTTTTTAAGTATATAAGTGAAAGGAGAAAATCAAATGGAGAAATAATAAGGCTTAAGACAGAGAGTGAGCATTTGGTGGAGGGTGACAAGGCAATAGCAGATCACCTAAATAATTATTTTTGCTCAGTATTTACTACAGAAGAAGGGATGGGCCCACAGTTAAGTTGCAAGGACATTCATAAAAATAAGGTAGATGAAAGTACATTTTCAGAGGAGAAGGTCCTAACAGAACTTTCACAACTAAATGTGGATAAATCAATGGGACCAGATGGGATACACCCAAGGATACTCAAAGAGCTAAAAGATGTGCTGGTTACACCATTAACAGAATTATTTAACCAGTCACTAAATACAGGTGCTATTCCAGAGGACGGGAAAAGAGCAAATGTAGTTCCACTGCACAAAAGTGGAAGCAAGGAAGAAGCAAGTAACTACAGACCAGTAAGCCTTACATCAGTAGTGGGGAAAGTAATGGAAAAACTATTAAAAGAAAGAGTTGTGGAATATCTTAAATCAAACCACTTACAGGATCCAAAACAGCATGGATTTACTGGTGGTAGATCATGCCAAACAAATCTTATTGACTTTTTTGACTCTGTGACGAAAATAATAGATCAAGGGGGAGCTGTAGATGTAGCATATCTAGACTTTAGTAAGGCATTTGACACTGTCCCACATCGCAGACTGCTAAATAAACTTGAAAGCGTGGGGGTGGATTATAAAACAGTTAAATGGATAAGAGCCTGGTTGCAGAATAGGAAACAGATAGTTGTAGTTAATGGAGTGCAATCTATGGAGGGAAATGTTACCAGTGGAGTACCCCAGGGATCTGTACTTGGTCCAGTTCTCTTTAATATCTTTGTTGGTGACATTGCAGATGGTATTGAAGGGAAGGTATGCCTTTTTGCAGATGATACAAAGATATGCAACAGGGTAGACACACCGGGAGGGGTAAAACAAATGATTGATGACCTAGGTAGGCTTGAGAAATGGTCAAGAACGTGGCAACTACAGTTTAATGCTAAAAAATGCAAAATCATGCACTTAGGTCTGAAAAACCCAAAGGCTAAATATAGTATCAAGGGTACTATAATGGAAACTACTGAGGAGGAAAGGGATTTAGGAGTCACTATTTCAAGTGACTTGAAGGCAGGAAAGCAATGCAACAAAGCAATGAGAAAAGCAAGTCAGATGCTTGGTTGCATAGGGAGAGGAATCAGTAGTAGGAAAAAAGAAGTGATAATGCCACTGTATAGGTCATTGGTGCGGCCCCATCTGGAATACTGTGTCCAGTTCTGGAGACCATGGGGTATATTTACAAAGATTCGTGTTTTGGCCGTTTTGAAGGGTGTTTGAACTCGAATGGTATCGGGTGCATTTTACTGCAACTTTTTGAATCCTGATACGATCATTCACTAAGCTGCCGAGTTTTGCACAATCGTTTTTACCGATGTCGATGTGATTCGGAATATCAGGCAGTGTTTTACGGGAGTGATGAGTAAAACACTGCCTGACAAAACACAAGGAATCCCGGACGGATCTGTTAGATCCGTGCAGGGCTTCATTGTGTACCTTAAAAAGTTGATTAAAGTCTTAACAAATCTGAAAAAAATTGACCGAAAGTAACCTCACCGCTGACCGCAAAGTTCCCACCATTGGCTACAATGGAGCGCATAGGCGCTACATTGTATCTGTGCCGTTTGCTGCCTGACAGACACTACAGGAGCACACAGCCAATTCTACAAGGATTCTACATGGAGAAGAGGACCGAGCCTCGTGGGAACATAGGTAAGTATGTGTGTATGGAGGTGTGCATGTATGTAATAAACTTATACTTTCACGGTGTGTGTGTCCTGTTTTTTGGGGGGTATTTTTTTTAGTAGTAGTACTACAGGTACCAGCGGGCCCGGTTTTCCACCGCATGCTGGTACTTGTGGTTCTCCAAGTACCAGCTTGCGGGGGAGGCTTGCTGGGTCTTGTAGTACTGCTACTAAAAACAATATTCACATATGTTACAAAGGCTATCAGCCCCCCATCCACCGCCCTTGGATGGGGGGGACAGCCTCGGGCTTCACCCCTGGCCCTTGGGTGGCTGGAGGGGGGGGACCCCTTGATTTAAGGGGTTCCTACTCCTCCAGGGTACCCCGGCCAGGGGTGACTAGTTGGGTATGTAATGCCAGGGCCACAGGGACCAGTATAAAAGTGTCCCCCGGCTGTGGCATTATGTACCTTGCTAGTGGAGCCCGGTGCTGGTTTCAAAAATACGGGGGACCCCTACGCTTTTTGTCCCCCATATTTTTTAAACCAGGACCAGGCGAAGAGCCCGGTGCTGGTTGATTAAATATGGGGGAACCCCTGTCATTTTTTCCCCCATATTTTTTCAACCAGGACCGGCTCAAAGAGCCCGAGGCTGGTTATGCTTAGGAGGGGGGACCCCACGCAATTTTTTTTTCAGTTTTTACACTAAACATACCCTTTCCCATAGATAACCATGCACAGATCTCACTGATCCGTGCATGGTTATCCAAACTCGACTGGAAAAAGCAGGTCTATTTTTTTTGCTGCTTTTTTTAACAAATCGAAAAAAAACAGACCCGCACTTGAGCATTCAGAAACTAACACCCAAATACGAATGAATAGTGAATGCCCGTATTGTATGAAATATCAGCCGCGTTTGACCGATGGTCTATTCATTCGTATTTCGGAACTTTGCAAATCAAACCATTACGAATAGTCCAAACACTGCCGAGATTGGTGCTTAGTGAATTCCCGGATTGGGACTTAGAAAAAAAAACACAAATCGGACAAACTCGGATTCTTAGTAAATACTGGCCCATATCTCCAGAAGGATATAAATACATTAGAGAGTGTACAAAGAAGGGCAACTAAAATGGTGCATGGCCTACATCACAAAACGTACCCGGAAAGGCTAAAAGATCTTAACATGTATAGTTTGGAGGAGAGAAGAGAAAGGGGGGACATGATAGAAACTTTCAAATATATCAAGGGTCTTAACAAAGTTCAGGAGGGAAACATTCTTCAAAGAAAGAGATATATTAGAACTCGAGGACATACACTGAGACTGGAAGGGGGGAGGTTCAGGGGAAATTTAAGGAAAAATTACTTCACAGAAAGGGTAGTGGATAAGTGGAATGGTCTCCCATCAGAGGTGGTAGAGGCTAAGACTGTAGAGCAATTTAAACATGCTTGGGATAGGCATATGAATATCCTTACAAAGAATTAGGGTTCAAAAAGGGTTGAGATTACATAAAGGGAAAAAAAAGGGGGCAGACTAGATGGGCCAAGTGGTTCTTATCTGCCGTCAAATTCTATGTTTCTATGTTAAATACTGTACCCAAGATTACTTTGTTTCCTAAGAAGGCAACCTTCGCTATTCAAGTGTGCTATTTACTGTATGTTGTAAGGTCCTGTATCACTGTACTGTCTGGTTTGTCAGTACACTGGTAGTAGGCATTTCTTTTAGACATAGGTTGATGAAATATAAGATCTAGATAATACTAGTGATGTGCACCGGACATTTTTCGGGTTTTGTGTTTTGGTTTTGGATTCGGTTCCGCGGCCGCGTTTTGGATTCGGACGCGTTTTGGCAAAACCTCACCGAAATTTTTTTGTCGGATTCGGGTGTGTTTTGGATTCGGGTGTTTTTTACAAAAAACCCTAAAAAACAGCTTAAATCATAGAATTTGGGGGTCATTTTGATCCCATAGTTTTATTAACCTCAATAACCAAAATTTCCACTCATTTCCAGTCTATTCTGAACACCTCACACCTCACAATATTATTTTTAGTCCTAAAATTTGCACCGAGGTCGCTGGATGGCTGAGCTAAGCGACACAAGTGGCCGACACAAACACCTGGCCCATCTAGGAGTGGCACTGCAGTGTCAGGCAGGATGGCACTTCAAAAAAATTGTCCCCAAACAGCACATGATGCAAAGAAAAAAAGAGGCGCACCAAGGTCACTGTGTGACTAAGCTAAGCGACACAAGTGGCCGACACAAACACCTGGCCCATCTAGGAGTGGCACTGCAGTGTCAGGCAGTATGGCACTTTTAAAAAAATTGTCATCAAACAGCACATGATGGAATGAAAAAAAGAGGCGCACCAAGGTTGCTGTGTGACTAAGCTAAGCGACACAAGTGGCCGACACAAACACCTGGCCCATTTAGGAGTGGCACTGCAGTGTCAGGCAGGATGGCACTTCAAAAAAATTGTCCCCAAACAGCACATGATGCAAAGAAAAAAAGAGGCGCACCAAGGTTGCTGTGTGACTAAGCTAAGCGACACAAGTGGCCGACACAAACACCTGGCCCATCTAGGAGTGGCACTGCAGTGTCAGGCAGGATGGCACTTCAAAAAAATTGTCCCCAAACAGCACATGATGCAAAGAAAAATTAAAGAAAAAAGAAGTGCAAGATGGAATTGATCTTGGGCCCTCCGACACACCATTATGTTGTATAAACAGGACATGCACACTTTAACGAACCCATCATTTCAGCGACAGGGTCTGCCACACGACTGTGACTGAAATGACTGGTTGGTTTGGGCCCCCACCAAAAAAAGAAGCAATCAATCTCTCCTTGCACAAACTGGCTCTACAGAGGCAAGATGTCCACCTCATCATCATCCTCCGATTCCTCACCCCTTTCACTGTGTACATCCCCCTCCTCACAGATTATTAATTCGTCCCCACTGGAATCCACCATCTCAGGTCCCTGTGTACTTTGTGGAGGCAATTGCTGCTGGTGAATGTCTCCACGGAGGAATTGATTATAATTCATTTTGATGAACATCATCTTCTCCACATTTTCTGGAAGTAACCTCGTACGCCGATTGCTGACAAGGTGAGCGGCTGCACTAAACACTCTTTCGGAGTACACACTGGAGGGAGGGCAACTTAGGTAGAATAAAGCCAGTTTGTGCAAGGGCCTCCAAATTGCCTCTTTTTCCTGCCAGTATACGTACGGACTGTCTGACGTGCCTACTTGGATGCGGTCACTCATATAATCCTCCACCATTCTTTCAATGGTGAGAGAATCATATGAAGTGACATAAACGACATGTCAGTAATCGTTGGCAGGGCCTTCAGTCCGGACCAGATGTCAGCACTCGCTCCAGACTGCCCTGCATCACCGCCAGCGGGTGGGCTCGGAATTCTTAGCCTTCTCCTCGCACCCCCAGTTGCGGGAGAATGTGAAGGAGGAGATGTTGACGGGTCACGTTCCGCTTGACTAGACAATTTTCTCACCAGCAGGTCTTTGAACCTCTGCAGACTTGTGTCTGCCGGAAAGAGAGATACAACGTAGGTTTTAAATCTAGGATCGAGCACGGTGGCCAAAATGTAGTGCTCTGATTTCAATAGATTGACCACCCGTGAATCCTGGTAAAGTGAATTAAGGGCTCCATCCACAAGTCCCACATGCCTAGCGGAATCGCTTTGTTTTAGCTCCTCCTTCAATGTCTCCAGCTTCTTCTGCAAAAGCCTGATGAGGGGAATGACCTGACTCAGGCTGGCAGTGTCTGAACTGACTTCACGTGTGGCAAGTTCAAAGGGTTGCAGAACCTTGCACAACGTTGAAATCATTCTCCACTGTGCTTGAGTCAGGTGCATTCCCCCTCCTTTGCCTATATCGTGGGCAGATGTATAGGCTTGAATGGCCTTTTGCTGCTCCTCCATCCTCTGAAGCATATAGAGGGTTGAATTCCACCTCGTTACCACCTCTTCCTTCAGATGATGGCAGGGCAGGTTCAGGAATGTTTGGTGGTGCTCCAGTCTTCTGTACGCGGTGGCTGAATGCCGAAAGTGGCCCGCAATTCTTCGGGCCACCGACAGCATCTCTTGCACGCCCCTGTCGTTTTTTAAATAATTCTGCACCACCAAATTCAATGTATGTGCAAAACATGGGACGTGCTGGAATTTGCCCAGATGTAATGCACGCACAATATTGCTGGCGTTGTCCGATGTCACAAATCCCCAGGTGAGTCCAATTGGGGTAAGCCATTCTGCGATGATCTTCCTCAGTTTCCGTAAGAGGTTGTCAGCTGTGTGCCTCTTCTGGAAAGCGGTGATACAAAGCGTAGCCTGCCTAGGAACGAGTTGGCATTTGCGAGATGCTGCTACTGGTGCCGCCGCTGCTGTTCTTGCTGCGGGAGGCAATACATCTACCCAGTGGGCTGTCACAGTCATATAGTCCTGAGTCTGCCCTGCTCCACTTGTCCACATGTCCGTGGTTAAGTGGACATTGGGTACAACTGCATTTTTTAGGACACTGGTGAGTCTTTTTCTGAGGTCTGTGTACATTTTCGATATCGCCTGCCTAGAGAAATGGAACATAGATGGTATTTGGTACCGGGGACACAGTACCTCAATCAAGTCTCTAGTTGCCTCTGAATTAACGGTGGATACCGGAACCACGTTTCTCACCGCCCAGGCGGCCAAGGCCTGAGTTATCTGCTTTGCAGCAGGATGACTGCTGTGATATTTCATCTTCCTCGCAAAGGACTGTTGGACAGTCAATTGCTTACTGGAAGTAGTACAAGTGGTCTTCCGACTTCCCCTCTGGGATGACGATCGACTCCCAGCAACAACAACAGCAGCGCCAGCAGCAGTAGGCGTTACACTCAAGGATGCATCGGAGGAATCCCAGGCAGGAGAGGACTTGTCAGACTTGCCAGTGACATGGCCTGCAGGACAATTGGCTTTCCTGGGTAAGGAGGAAATTGACACTGAGGGAGTTGGTTGTGTGGTTTGCAGGAGCTTGGTTACAAGAGGAAGGGATTTAGTGGTCAGTGGACTGCTTCCGCTGTCACCCAAAGTTTTTGAACTTGTCACTGACTTATGATGAATGCGCTGCAGGTGACGTATAAGGGAGGATGTTCCGAGGTAGTTAACGTCCTTACCCCTACTTATTACAGCTTGACAAAGGCAACACACGGCTTGACACCTGTTGTCCGCATTTGTGTTGAAATAATTCCACACCGAAGAGCTGATTTTTTTTGTATTTTGACCAGGCATGTCAATGGCCATATTCGTCCCACGGACAACAGGTGTCTCCCCGGGTGCCTGACTTAAACAAACCACCTCGCCATCAGAATCCTCCTTGTCAATTTCCTCCCCAGCGCCAGCAACACCCATATCTTCATCCTGGTGTACTTCAACAGTGACATCTTCAATTTGACTATCAGGAACTGGACTGCGGGTGCTCCTTCCATCACTTGCAGGGGCGTGCAAATGGTGGAAGGCACAAGCTCTTCCCGTCCAGTGTTGGGAAGGTCAGGCATCGCAACCGACACAATTGGACTCTCCCAGGGTATTTGTGATTTAGAAGAACGCACAGTTCTTTGCTGTGCTTTTGCCAGCTTAAGTCTTTTCATTTTTCTAGTGAGAGGATGAGTGCTTCCATCCTCATGTGAAGCTGAACCACTAGCCATGAACATAGGCCAGGGCCTCAGCCATTCCTTGCCACTCCGTGTCGTAAATGGCATATTGGCAAGTTTACGCTTTTCCTCAGACGCTTTTAATTTTGATTTTTGGGTCATTTTACTGAACTTTTGTTTTTTGGATTTTACATGCTCTCTACTATGACATTGGGCATCGGCCTTGGCCGACGACGTTGATGGCATTTCATCGTCTCGGCCATGACTAGTGGCAGCAGCTTCAGCACGAGGTGGAAGTGGATCTTGATCTTTCCCTATTTTACCCTCCACATTTTTGTTCTCCATTTTTTAATGTGTGGAATTATATGCCAGTAACTATCAATAGCAATGGCCTACTACTATATATACTGCGCACAACTGAAATGCCCCACAGGTATGGATGGATAGTATACTTGACGACACAGAGGTAGGTACAGCAGTGGCCTTCCGTACCGTATTTCTATATATACTGGTGGTCACTGTCAGCAATCTGCAAAACTAAAATGCACCACAGGTATAGAATGTAGATGGATAGTATACTTAATGACGACACAGAGGTAGGTACAGCAGTGGCCTTCCGTACCATACTGCTATATATAGTATACTGGAGGTCACTGTGTCAGCAAACTGCAAAACTAAAATGCACCACAGGTATAGAATGTAGATGTATAGTATACTTAATGACGACACAGAGGTAGGTACAGCAGTGGCCTTCCGTACCACACTGCTATATATAGTATATTGGTGGTCACTGTGTCAGCAAACTGCAAAACTAAAATGCACCACAGGTATAGAATGTAGATGGATAGTATACTTAATGACGACACAGAGGTAGGTACAGCAGTGGCCTTCCGTACTGCTATATATAGTATACTGGTGGTCACTTTGTCAGCAAACTGCAAAACTAAAATGCACCACAGGTATAAAATGTAGATGGATAGTATACTTAATGATGACACAGAGGTAGGTACAGCAGTGGCCTTCCGTACCGTACTGCTATATATAGTATACTGGAGGTCACTGTGTCAGCAAACTGCAAAACTAAAATGCACCACAGGTATAGAATGTAGATGTATAGTATACTTAATGACGACACAGAGGTAGGTACAGCAGTGGCCTTCCGTACCGTACTGCTATATATAGTATACTGGTGGTCACTGTGTCAGCAAACTGCAAAACTAAAATGCACCACAGGTATAGAATGTAGATGGATAGTATACTTAATGACGACACAGAGGTAGGTACAGCAGTGGCCTTCCGTACTGCTATATATAGTATACTGGTGGTCACTGTGTCAGCAAACTGCAAAACTAAAATGCACCACAGGTATAGAATGTAGATGGATAGTATACTTAATGACGACACAGAGGTAGGTACAGCAGTGGCCTTCCGTACCGTACTGCTATATATAGTATACTGGAGGTCACTGTGTCAGCAAACTGCAAAACTAAAATGCACCACAGGTATAGAATGTAGATGTATAGTATACTTAATGACGACACAGAGGTAGGTACAGCAGTGGCCTTCCGTACCGTACTGCTATATATAGTATACTGGTGGTCACTGTGTCAGCAAACTGCAAAACTAAAATGCACCACAAGTATAGAATGTAGATGGATAGTATACTTAATGACGACACAGAGGTAGGTACAGCAGTGGCCTTCCGTACTGCTATATATAGTATACTGGTGGTCACTGTGTCAGCAGACTGCAAAACTAAAATGCACCACAGGTATAGAATGTAGATGGATAGTATACTTAATGATGACACAGAGATAGGTACAGCAGTGGCCTTCCGTACTGCTATATATAGTATACTGGTGGTCACTGTGTCAGCAAACTGCAAAACTAAAATGCACCACAGGTATAGAATGTAGATGGATACTAGTATACTTAATGACGACACAGAGGTAGGTACAGCAGTGGCCTTCCGTACCGTACTGCTATATATAGTATACTGGTGGTCACTGTGTCAGCAAACGGCAAAACTAAAATGCACCACAGGTATAGAATGTAGATGGATAGTATACTTAATGACGACACAGAGGTAGGTACAGCAGTGGCCTTCCGTACCGTACTGCTATATATAGTATACTGGTGGTCACTGTGTCAGCAAACTGCACAATTGAAATGCACCACAGGTATAGAATGTAGATGGATAGTATACTTAATGACGACACAGAGGTAGGTACAGCAGTGGCCTTCCGTACCGTACTGCTATATATAGTATACTGGTGGTCACTGTGTCAGCAAACTGCAAAACTAAAATGCACCACAGGCATAGAATGTAGATGGATAGTATACTTAATGACGACACAGAGGTAGGTACAGCAGTGGCCTTCCGTACCGTACTGCTATATATAGTATACTGGTGGTCACTGTGTCAGCAAACTGCAAAACTAAAATGCACCACAGGTATAGAATGTAGATGGATAGTATACTTAATGACGACACAGAGGTAGGTACAGCAGTGGCCTTCCGTACCGTACTGCTATATATAGTATACTGGTGGTCACTGTGTCAGCAAACTGCAAAACTAAAATGCACCACAGGTATAGAATGTAGATGGATAGTATACTTAATGACGACAAAGAGGTAGGTACAGCAGTGGCCTTCCGTACCGTACTGCTATATATAGTATACTGGTGGTCACTGTGTCAGCAAACTGCAAAACTAAAATGCACCACAGGTATAGAATGTAGATGGATAGTATACTTAATGATGACACAGAGGTAGGTACAGCAGTGGCCTTCCGTACCGTACTGCTATATATACTGGTGGTCACTGTGTCAGCAAACTGCACAACTGAAATGCACCACAGGTATAGAATCTAGATGGATAGTATACTTAATGACGACACAGAGGTAGGTACAGCAGTGGCCTACTGTACCGTAATTCTATATATTATATACTGGTGGTCACTGGTCAGCAATACTCTGCACTGTACTCTTCCTATATAATATTATACTGGTGGTCCCCAGCCCCCACAATAAAGCAGCACACTGAGCACAGATATGGAGTGTTTTTCAGGCAGACAACGTATACTGGTGGTCACTGTCAGCAAAACTCTGCACTGTACTCCTGCTATATAATACAGCTGCTCCCCAGTCCCCACAATTAAGCAGTGTGAGCACAGATATATGCAGCACACTGAGCACAGATATGGAGCGTTTTTTTCAGGCAGAGAAAGGATAACTGGTGGTCACTGATCAGCAAAACTCTGCACTGTACTCCTCCTATATTATACAGCGGGTGTGGTTCGTTTTATCGACAGTATCTAGGTCGACAATGTTTAGGTCGACCACTATAGGTCGACAGTCACTAGTTCGACATGGATGGAAGGTCGACAGGGTTTCTAGGTCGACATGTGCTAGGTCGACAGGTCTAGAGGTCGACATGAGGATTTATTTATTTTTGGTGTCGTTTTCTTCGTAAAGTGACCGGGATCCCAAATTAGTGCACCTCGTCCCCTCGCATGGCTCGCTTCGCTCGCCATGCTTCGGGCATGGTGCCTTCGCTCCGCTCGGCACACTTTACCGTTCCAATCGTAGTCCACGTGGATCGTTAAGTATGAAAAAATCCACAAAAAAAAATGTGAAAAACTCAAGTCGACCTTTAGACCTGTCGACCTAGCACATGTCGACCTAGAAACCCTGTCGACCTTCCATCCATGTCGACCTAGTGACCGTCGACCTATAGTGGTCGACCTAAACATTGTCGACCTAGACACTGTCGATCTTCAGACCGGATCCCTATACAGCTGCTCCCCAGCCCTCCCCACAATTAAGCAATAGTGCACAATCAAGTTCAACAATAACGGAGAGGACGCCAGCCACGTCCTCTCCCTAACATTTCCAATGCACGAGTGAAAATGGCGGCGACGCGCGGCTGCTTATATAGAATCCGAATCTCGCGAGAATCCGACAGCGGGATGATGACTTTCGGGCGCGCTCAGGTTAACCGAGCCATACGGGAGAATCCGAGTATTGCTCGGACCCGTGTAAAAGGGGTGAAGTTCGGGGGGTTCGGTTTCCGAGAAACCGAACCTGCTCAACATAATCATATTATATTTTTGATATTTTTATATGATTGATTTACACTACACATCTTGATTCATGCCTCTTTATATACAGCATTTGATAGTAAGTGGAATTACTCCGTATATAATACTGGGCCTTTGATTAGCATGTCTGTTTGTTGCCAGTTTTCTCTACTTGCATGCCTGTTTTGTCTGCATTACAGATGCATCCCTGGGTTCAGTATGATTTCTAGATGGATGGGATGGCAGTGATCAGAATCCAGAGAGCGGCATCCCATTCATCAAAATCCCGACAGCCCTTTCTAAAGTACCCTAACCCTCCTTTGCCCCCTACCCTCACCCTGTCCAAATAAACTGTAACCCCTTCCAGCCTAAGACTCCAAGGCTCCGCATCTTCTGCTCTTCCCTGTCTGTCACTTTGTAAAGAATTCATACTTCTACTAAATTTTTCTCCCTCCTTTCCCTGGGCAAGACCGCTCCCCCACATTCCAAGTCCCTGCCACCTCCACTACCCTGTCTGACTATTCTAATATGTTTCCTATTGCTACTAGCCAAGACATTCCCACCCTACCCCATGTCCCCACCCCTCCTAATCTTTCCTGTGTGTCACTCTGTATAGACTATTTTTCTAATGAACCTTCTCCCTCCTGTCCATGGGCAAGACCCCGTCCTTCCATCCTGAGTTCCTGTCTCCTCCTCTATACTGTCTGTCTATTCTAATCTATACCCTCCTGTCCCTGGCCAGACTCTGCCCCATCTTCCATCCATCTGGATTCCTGTAATTCTGTTCCTGTACCCTAGAGTATTCTTTTTGTTCTGTTCCTGTACCATGGAATTCTGCAGGGACAAGACAGGTATACTTATGCTATGAAGAGGGGTGTATTTGTTTTTTAGAAGGGGTAATTTAATATTGTTTGTGGTGGTTGTGGTTTATTAATTTGTGTGTACAGTTTGAAGGGGTATTATTATTGTGTGTGTGTGTGTGTGTGTGTGTGTGTGTGTGTGTGTGTGTGTGTGTGTGTGTGTGTTGTGGGGTGTACATATAGTATGTGTTATACTGTATGTGGGTCACTGATGGTTTCTGCATTATCTGGTGACTTGGAAGCTCTCTGCATTATCTATCAGTCACTGTGATTCTCTCTGCATTATATGACAGCTATTGTGATGCTCTCTGCCTTATATGGTGATCCTGGGGGTGGTGTAGTAATGTGTTTGTGGGGTGGGTGTATTCATATTATCTTTGTTACAGTATATGTGGGTCACTGATAATCTCTGGATTATCTGCCGGTCACTGCAATGCTCTCTGCATTATCTGGTGGTCACTGCAACAGTCTCTGCATTATCTAGCGGTCACTATGAGGCACACTGCATTATATGACAGGCATTGCAATGATTTCTGCATTATATCACAGGCACTGTGATGCTCTATGTACAGTATTATATGGCAGGCACTATGCTGCTTTCTGCATTATATGGAGGTCCCTGGCTCACTGCAGTGCTCTTTACATTATATGGCAGTCGCTGCAGTGCTCTCTATATTATATGGTGGGCATTGTAATGCTCCCTGCATTATATGGTGGTCACTGAGATGCTCATTGTATAATATGGCGGGAATTGCAAAGATCTCTGCATTATCCCTTCAGTCAGCTGGCGACACTTATTTAGCTTTGAGCCACCTCCCTTTAGTGGCCCACTACCATTGCATTCCCCCTATGGATACTTCATTCCACAGTCCAACACTGAGAACAGATCATTTAAATAATGAACTATATTATTTTATTGGGTAATCATCACTGATATATTACATACCAAAGCATTAACAAAATAAAAAAACTAAGCTTCACTACACACACTGGTCTGCCTCATTGAAATGAACAAATATTCCCAAATGGCTCAGACTGATTAATTTGCAATTTACCATAAAACTACAGCTTCAAAATATCATAGGGATTCACCAAAGACCTGTTACCAAGTTTTATGCAAAGCGATCAAAAAACTAAGCTGCTTAGCCGGTTATGAGCACCACATGCGGAACCACCAGAGTTCAAAGTAACCCATAAGTCTATGATACTTCCAGGGAGCTAAAGTGCTAAATTACCTGTGGGTCAGCCAGAGAAAGAATGCTTTATACACTGAATAATTAATTGTTTCATTAATTTAGCACCTACTATGAGTGAAATTTGGACTAAAGTCCTGATTCAGGTTTGTTAGCAAACCAAAAAAGATAGCAATTGGGCAAAACCATGCTGCATTGCAGGTGGGGCAGATGTAACATGTGCAGAGAGAGTTAGATTTGGGTGGGGTGTGTTTAAACTGGAATCTAAATTGCAATGTAGAAATGAAGCAGCCAGTATTTACCATGCACAGAAACAGTATAACCCACCCAAATCTAACTCTCTCTGCACATGTAACATCTGTCCCACCTGCAGTGCAGCATGATTTTTCCCAATTGCTAACTTTTTTGGTTTGCTAACAACTCTGAATAACCCCCTAAGTCTCATATAAAAATCTTTTAGAAAAGTAAAACTTTGTCACTGCACTGGTCAGGGGCGAATTTAGTGGACAGGCATCCTAACTGCCAAACCAGCGCAATCTCACCCCCCCCCACACCACCACCACCACCACAATTTCCTGACCATTGCCCCCTCTTACCATTTACAAAATAAAAAAAATAGGTTGTAATGTCAAAAACAAAAAAAGAATTACCTGGCCTCATCTGGCCATCAGCCTAGTAGGACTCTCATGCAAGTGAGCATGATGTGCCACCCCCATCCCCCTTCCCGCATGCAATTGTCACCCCTAAACACATGCCTTATGGGGTGGTCTTCAGTATGCCGGCTGTCGGGATCCCGGCGCACAGTATACCGGCGCCGGGATCCCGACAGCCGGCATACCGACACTTATTCTCCCTCGTGGGGGTCCACGACCCCCCTGGAGGGAGAATAAAATAGCTGTGCCCGCAGCGTGGCGAGCGCAGCGTGCCCGCAAGGGGCTCATTTGCGCTCGCCACACTGTCGGTATGCCGGCAGTCGGGCTCCCGGCGCCGGTATGCTGGTCGCTGGGAGCCCGACCGCCGGCATACCATACTACACCCGCCTCATGTGCCTAATGGGAAAACCTCCACTGGCACTGGTGAAAAGTAATTTTGCTGCTTTGTGTAATGAGTATGGAGACATCTAATAAGACAATTGTTAAATACTAACATTACCAGGAATTTCCAGTCAAGTGCACTGTATACCTGTGCTATGTTCTACCACTTGGGCCGTGATATTTTTTAACATAAACTGCACAGTCCATTAATTTTTTTATTAGCTTTTGGGAGGATTGCATACTCCTATTGTAAATTGGCAGCAGTCCATTCATCAGGCTGCATTTTAAGTGCTCTAGAGTCTAGCTTAATTTGTCCAGTACTATCAGCTCTGATAATTTTTCTGCATTTTAAATTTTTTTCCCCTGAGGTCATGGTTTTCATGGGTGATCTTTTATATTTCGTGCTTGGTGAATTCAAAAATATAATTCATTTTGCTTAATGTAGGTCAGGTATTTTTGCTCTCTCAAGTTTAAAAAAGTTAATTTTTTGTAAATAAGTTGTATAAGTTTGGAAATTATAATGTTTATTGTTTCAAAGAAGACTTACCGTATATACTCTAGTATAAGCCGACTTTTTCAGCACTTTTTTTTGTGCTGAAAAAGCCCCCTCGGCTTATACTCGAGTCAGTGCAGTGGGAAGGAGTGGGGACACGGAGGGCAGTCAGTGCAGTGGAAAGGAGGGACACGGAGGGCACATCGCGCGCCTCTCCTGTGTCCCTCCTGCATCTCCGGCGGGTCTATTAAATGAAGTACCCGTTTGTAAGCTCTGATTGGCTCACGAACTGGCACTTCATTTAACAGACCCGCCGCGGCCCCCGGAGATGCAGGAGGGACACAGGAGAGGCGCGTGCTGTGCCCTCCGTGTCCCTCCTTCACAAGACAGCGCGGGATCGGCGGAGGGTAAGTTACCATATACCTGGCACTGGGGGAGCATATTTGGCACTTGGGGGGGCCATATGTGGCACTGAAGGGGCATATCTGGCAGTGTGAGGGCTGGCACTGTGGGGGCATATCCTGCACTATGATAGCATATCTGGCACTGTGGGGGAATATCTGGCAGTATGAGGGCATATCTGGCACTGTTGGGGCATATCTGGCACTATGAGGGCATATCTGGCACTGTGGTGGCATATCTGGCAGTGTGAGGGCATATCTGGCACTGTAGGGGCATATCTGGCACTGTGAGGGCATATCTGGCACTGTGGGGGCATATCTGGCAATATGAAAGCATATCTGGCAGCATGAGGGCACATCTGGCACTGTGGGGCATATCTGGCAGCATGTGGCCATATCTGGCACATCAGGCACTGTGCGGCATATCTGGCAGTATGAGGGCATATCTGGCACTGTGGGGGCATATCTGGCAGTATGAGGGCATATCTGGCACTGAGGGCTGTGTACGGCTAGAGCTGCATTTCCCACCCTAGGCTTATACTCGAGTCAATAAGTTTTCCCAGGTTTTTGTGGTAAAATTAGGTGCCTCGGCTTATATTTGGGTCGACTTATACTCGAGTATATACGGTACATTCACATTAATAGTACAGTATATAAATTTATATGAAATGGTAGACAAATACAGTTCTTCTGGAATAAAGGACCCTTTCAAAGACTTGTGTGTGTGTTTTGCATCTGGAACATCTCTACTGAGGCAGCAGCAGTCTGCAATAATATTCACAACCCAGTGGCTCTGGTACCTCTCTACCATCATTAGAATGTCTTGATGAAAGCACTTTTCTTGCTCCTTGCTGAGATTGCTGCTGTTTTCAGGAAAGTTCTCTAAATGTGAGCTGGGGAAATGCATTTTAATAAACATACATGCTACAAGAGCCTGAAAGCTCTGCAGGAGTTCCTCAACAACATGTTTGTACTATGGGCTTAAATGGTTGCCCAGAAAGTTTGTGATAATGGACTTGAATGCGAACCAGGCACTCCTCTCATTGTCCTCCATACTTTTGTCAGATTTAGTATATTTTACAAGCCCCCTGATTGGAGTGCCATCAAAAATACTTGCTTTTAGCTTGGTCTCACTGACGCATGAAAATTTCTGATTGAGGAATGCAAAAGCTCTGCTTTTTTGGAGTGCCTTAACAAAATTTTTCATTATTCCAAGCTTTATGTGCAGTGGTGGAAGTAGAATTTTCTGCGGAGTCACAAGAGTTTGTGATAGAATGTTGTGCAAACCTGGTTACAGGCATGGGGCCAAATGTAATAGAGTGAGAGTTTCAAAAAGTGAGAGATTTGGTAAGGTTTTACAGTTTTTTTTTTAAAGTGGCAATCATTTACACTGCAATATCAACCTGGTTTTGCTGTGTAAATGATTGCCACTTTAAAACAAAACTGAAAAACTTTACCAAATCGCTCACTTTCTGAAACTCTCACTCTATTACATTTGGCCCCAGGTCTTGTTTCACAGTTGCGTTTGACGTACTACTGCCTGTCTGCTCAACCTTCCCACAGACATAGAAAGCAGGAGTATTTGGTGTATCCACCTTGTAGACACAGCACTCTGGATACAACCTATAATTATGAGAGTGTTAATTAGTGATGAGCAGGTTCGGTTTCTCGGAAACCGAACCCCCCCGAACTTCACCCTTTTTACACGGGTCCGAGGCATACTCGGATTCTCCCGTATGGCTCGGTTAACCCGAGCGCGCCCGAACGTCATCATCCCGCTGTCGGATTCTCGCGAGATTCGGATTCTATATAAGCAGCCGCGCGTCGCCGCCATTTTCACTCGTGCATTGGAAATGTTAGGGAGAGGACGTGGCTGGCGTCCTCTCCGTGTATTGTTGATGCAAATATTTGTGCTTGCTTTACTTATTGCTTAATTGTGGGGACTGGGGAGCAGCTGTATATTAATATAGGAGGAGTACAGTGCAGAGTTTTGCTGATCAGTGACCACCAGTTTTATCTGTTCTCTGCATGAAAAAAACGCTCCTTATCTGTGCTCAGTGTGCTGCATATATCTGTGCTCACACTGCTTAATTGTGGGGACTGGGGAGCAGCTGTATTATATAGCAGGAGTACAGTGCAGAGTTTTGCTGACAGTGACCACCAGTATATGTTGTCTGCCTGAAAAACACTCCATATCTGTGCTCAGTGTGCTGCTTTATTGTGGGGACTGGGGACCACCAGTATAATATTATATAGGAGGAGTACAGTGCAGAGTTTTGCTGACCAGTGACCACCAGTATACGTTGTCTACCTGAAAAACACTCCATATCTGTGCTGCATTGTAGACAGTATATAGTAGGAGTACAGTGCATAATTTTGCTGACCACCAGTATATAATATATAGGAGTACGGTACAGAAGGCCACTGCTGTACCTACCTCTGTGTCGTCAAGTATACTATCCATCCATACCTGTGGTGCATTTCAGTTTTGCACAGTTTGCTGACCACCAGTATATAATATATAGCATTATGGTACAGTAGGCCACTGCTGTACCTACCTCTGTGTCGTCAAGTATACTATCCATCCATACCTGTGGTGCATATCAGTTTTGCACAGTTTGCTGACCACCAGTATATAATATATAGCATTACGGTACAGTAGGCCACTGCTGTACCTACCTCTGTGTCGTCAAGTATACTATCCATCTACATTATATACCTGTGGTGCATTTTAGTTTTGCAGTTTGCTGACACAGTGACCACCAGTATATATAGCAGTACGGTACGGAAGGCCACTGCTGTACCTACCTCTGTGTCGTCAAGTATACTATCCATCTAGATTCTATACCTGTGGTGCATTTCAGTTGTGCAGTTTGCTGACACAGTGACCACCAGTATATATAGCAGTACGGTACGGAAGGCCACTGCTGTACCTACCTCTGTGTTGTCAAGTATACTATCCATCTAGATTCTATACCTGTGGTGCATTTCAGTTGTGCAGTTTGCTGACACAGTGACCACCAGTATATATATATAGCAGTACGGTACGGAAGGCCACTGCTGTACCTACCTCTGTGACGTCAAGTATACTATCCATCTACATTCTATACCTGTGGTGCATTTTAGTTTTGCAGTTTGCTGACACAGTGACCACCAGTATATATAGCAGTACGGTACGGAAGGCCACTGCTGTATCTACCTCTGTGTCGTCAAGTATACTATCCATCTACATTCTATACCTGTGGTGCATTTTAGTTTTGCAGTTTGCTGACGCAGTGACCACCAGTATATATAGCAGTACGGTACGGAAGGCCACTGCTGTACCTACCTCTGTGTCGTCAAGTATACTACCCATCTACATTCTATACCTGTGGTGCATTTTAGTTTTGCAGTTTGCTGACACAGTGACCACCAGCATATATAGCAGTACGGTATGGAAGGCCACTGCTGTACCTACCTCTGTGTCGTCAAGTATACTATCCATCTACATTCTATACCTGTGCTGCATTTCAGTTGTGCGCAGTATATATAGTAGTAGGCCATTGCTATTGATACTGGCATATAATCCCACACATTAAAAAATGGAGAACAAAAATGTGGAGGGTAAAATAGGGAAAGATCAAGATCCACTTCCACCTCATGCTGAAGCTGCTGCCACTAGTCATGGCCAAGACGATGAAATGCCATCAACGTCGTCTGCCAAGGCCGATGCCCAATGTCATAGTAGAGAGCATGTAAAATCCAAAAAACAAAAGTTCAGTAAAATGACCCAAAAATAAAAATTAAAAGCATCTGAGGAGAAGCGTAAACTTGCAAATATGCCATTTACGACACGGAGTGGCAAGGAATGGCTGAGGCCCTGGCCTATGTTCATGGCTAGTGGTTCAGATTCACATGAGGATGGAAGCACTCATCCTCTCGCTAGAAAAATGAAAAGACTTAAGCAGGCAAAAGCACAGCAAAGAACTGTGCGTTCTTCTAAATCACAAATCCCCAAGGAGAGTCCAATTGTGTCGGTTGCGATGCCTGACCTTCCCAACACTGGACGGGAAGAGCTTGCGCCTTCCACCATTTGCACGCCCCCTGCAAGTGCTGGAAGGAGCATCCGCAGTCCAGTTCCTGATAGTCAAATTGAAGATGTCACTGTTGAAGTACACCAGGATGAGGATATGGGTGTTGCTGGCGCTGGGGAGGAAATTGACAAGGAGGATTCTGATGGTGAGGTGGTTTGTTTAAGTCAGGCACCCGGGGAGACACCTGTTGTCCGTGGGACGAATATGGCCATTGACATGCCTGGTCAAAATACAAAAAAAATCAGCTCTTCGGTATGGAATTATTTCAACACAAATGCGGACAACAGGTGTCAAGCCGTGTGTTGCCTTTGTCAAGCTGTAATAAGTAGGGGTAAGGAAGTTAACCACCTAGGAACATCCTCCCTTATACGTCACCTAGACTGCATTCATCAGAAGTCAGTGACAAGTTCAAAAACTTTGGGTGACAGCGGAAAGAGTCCACTGACAACTAAATCCCTTCCTCTTGTAACCAAGCTCTTGCAAACCACACCACCAACTCCCTCAGTGTCAATTTCCTCCTTACACAGGAAAGCCAATAGTCCTGCAGGCCATGTCACTGGCAAGTCTGAAGAGTCCTCTCCTGCCTGGGATTCCTCCGATGCATCCTTGAGTGTAACGCCTACTGCTGCTGGCACTGCTGTTGTTGCTGCTGGGAGTCGATCGTCATCCCAGAGGGGAAGTCGGAAGACAACTTGTACTACTTCCAGTAAGCAATTGACTGTCCAACAGTCCTTTGCGAGGAAGATGAAATATCACAGCAGTCATCCTGCTGCAAAGCGGATAACTCAGGCCTTGGCAGCCTGGGCGGTGAGAAACGTGGTTTCGGTATCCACCGTTAATTCAGAGGCAACTAGACACTTGATTGAGGTACTGTGTCCCCGGTACCAAATACCATCTAGGTTCCATTTCTCTAGGCAGGCGATACCGAAAATGTACACAGACCTCAGAAAAAGAGTCACCAGTGTCCTAGAAAATGCAGTTGTACTCAATGTCCACTTAACCACGGACATGTGGACAAGTGGAGCAGGGCAGACTCAGGACTATATGACTGTGACAGCCCACTGGGTAGATGTATTGCCTCCCGCAGCAAGAACAGCAGCGGCGGCACCAGTAACAGCATCTAACAAACGCCAACTCGTTCCTAGGCAGGCTACGCTTTGTATCACCGCTTTCCAGAAGAGGAACACAGCTGACAACCTCTTATGGAAACTGAGGAACATCATCGCAGAATGGCTTACCCCAATTGGACTCTCCTGGGGATTTGTGACATCGGACAACGCCACCAATATTGAGCTGCATTACATCTGGGCAAATTCCAGCACATCCCATGTTTTGCACATACATTGAATTTGGTGGTGCAGAATCATTTAAAAAACGACAGGGGCGTGCAAGAGATGCTGTCGGTGGCCCGAAGAATTGCGGGCCACTATCGGCATTCAGCCACCGCGTGCCGAAGACTGGAGCACCACCAAACATTCCTGAACCTGCCCTGCCCTCATCTAAAGCAAGAGGTGATAACGAGGTGGAATTCAACCCTCTATATGCTTCAGAGGATGGAGGAGCAGCAAAAGGCCATTCAAGCCTATACATCTGCCCACGATATAGGCAAAGGAGGGGGAATGCACCTGACTCAAGCGCAGTGGAGAATGATTTCAACGTTGTGCAAGGTTCTGCAACCCTTTGAACTTGCCACACGTGAAGTCAGTTCAGACACTGCCAGCCTGAGTCAGGTCATTCCCCTCATCAGGCTTTTGCAGAAGAAGCTGGAGACATTGAAGGAGGAGCTAAAACAGCGATTCCGCTAGGCATGTGGGACTTGTGGATGGAGCCCTTAATTCGCTTAACCAGGATTCACGGGTGGTCAATCTGTTGAAATCAGAGCACTACATTTTGGCCACCGTGCTCGATCCTAGATTTAAAACCTACGTTGTATCTCTCTTTCTGGCAGACACAAGTCTGCAGAGGTTCAAAGACCTGCTGGTGAGAAAATTGTCAAGTCAAGCGGAACGTGACCCGTCAACATCTCCTCCTTCACATTCTCCCGCAACTGGGGGTGCGAGGAAAAGGCTAAGAATTCCGAGCCCACCCGCTGGCGGTGATGCAGGGCAGTCTGGAGCGAGTGCTGACATCTGGTCCGGACTGAAGGACCTGCCAACGATTACTGACATGTCGTCTACTGTCACTGCATATGATTCTCTCACCATTGAAAGAATGGTGGAGGATTATATGAGTGACCGCATCCAAGTAGGCACGTCAGACAGTCCGTACGTATACTGGCAGGAAAAAGAGGCAATTTGGAGGCCCTTGCACAAACTGGCTTTATTCTACCTAAGTTGCCCTCCCTCCAGTGTGTACTCCGAAAGAGTGTTTAGTGCAGCCGCTCACCTTGTCAGCAATCGGCGTACGAGGTTACTTCCAGAAAATGTGGAGAAGATGATGTTCATCAAAATGAATTATAATCAATTCCTCCGTGGAGACATTCACCAGCAGCAATTGCCTCCAGAAAGTAAACAGGGACCTGAGATGGTGGATTCCAGTGGGGACGAATTAATAATCATCATGTGCTGTTTGGGGACAATTTTTTTAATCTGCCATCATGTCTGACACTGCAGTGCCACTCCTAGATGGGCCAGGTGTTTGTGTCGGCCACTTGGGTCGCTTAGCTTAGTCACACAGCTACCTCATTGCGCCTCTTTTTTTCTTTGCATCATGTGCTGTTTGGGGACAATTTTTTTAATCTGCCATCCTGTCTGACACTGCAGTGTCACTCCTAGATGGGCCAGGTGTTTGTGTCGGCCACTTGGGTCGCTTAGCTTAGTCACACAGCGACCTTGGTGCGCCTCTTTTTTTCTTTGCATCATGTGCTGTTTGGGGACTATTTTTTTGAAGTGCCATCCTGCCTGACACTGCAGTGCCACTCCTAGATGGGCCAGGTGTTTGTGTCGGCCACTTGTGTCGCTTAGCTTAGCCATCCAGCGACCTCGGCGCAAATTTTAGGACTCAAAATAATATTGTGAGGTGTTCAGAATAGACTGAAAATGAGTGTAAATTATGGTTATTGAGGTTAATAATACTATGGGATCAAAATTACCCCCAAATTCAATGATTTAAGCTGTTTTTGAGGGTTTTTTGTAAAAAAAAAAACGAATCCAAAACAAACCCGAATCCGACAAAAAATTTTCAGGGAGGTTTTTCCAAAACGCGTCCGAATCCAAAACACGGCCGCGGAACCGAATCCAAATCCAAAACACAAAACCCGAAAAAATGTCCGGTGCACATCACTAGTGTTAATATGTACTAACTGTGGTATCACATCTCTATGAAATTAAAACAATGAGCAAGTACAATATGATGCCAACCCAACATATCTTTAGGTTTCCACATATCATTCAGTTGTGATGTTTATAGTTCACAGCAGTTAACAAATGTTCCATGTTACTGTAACTTTCAGTCATCTGTACTAAGTGACCCATTGGAGCAGAAGGGACCTTGTTACCATTGTAAAGTACTACTGCTTTCAAACTACAACTTGAAGAATAGATGAGGAGCTGCCATTCCTTAGGGTCAGACATTATACCCAAAACATCAATGAGTCCCCTGACATTGTGACAATAAACGAGAGACTTTTCTTCATCCCTTTTAAAATCATCTCAAAACTATACTTACGGGCTGCAATACCAATAGAATGTTGATCCTGGAGCTAACAAATAAAAGGATGTAACCATAGCATCTGAGCAGATTCTTTGGACAAGCACGACTCTCTTGTCAAATCTCTTGTTCAACTCTGCTTGGGTCAAGCATTTGCTTTGACTTGTCTTTGAAGTAGTTTCATATTTGCCATCTACTGTATATCACTTTCATCCATTTCTTCCTCTGAGTCGGATGATAAATGTCTGCATTTGTGGGACAGTTTTGGAATTGGAATGTCTGGTCCGTGAGGCACTAGCTTCATGGCAGATGGCACCAGCACCATAACAGGGCACCAATGCGCTCTGTGCCTCCTGGACGGCGCTCGCTCCATCAGTAGTAATAGACCCAGGGGGCAGGAAGGTGGGTCTGATTACACCCATAGGCGTGCGCACAGGGGGTGTCTGGTGCGCACAGGCACCCTCTAATGTCCGGCACCCCCCACACGTCACACCTTCAGCATAGTGATGATCACCGCGGCCCGCTTGCTGTCCTGATGGCACTGTGTCTGCTCCTCCCACCAGCGCTGCACCCACCGCAAGCCGCCAGGATATTCAGTATGCATGCTGAGCTCTGTCACTGCTGTCCACCTCGCGATGTGACATGATGATGTTACACCGCGCGCCCTCCCTCTCCCCGCCCCCGCTCCCACTGTCAATTCATCGTAGCCACTCAGGAGGAATCGGAGCCACTGCCGGAAAACACAGCTGTCTCCACCAAAGACTCTCTGTCACTGAGACAGTAAGTCACTCCTGCTGCAGGGGAAAGAGAGGGGTAGGGCGGGCAAGGGGAGTAAAATTGTGTGTGTGTGTATATATATATATATATATATATATATATATGTTTATATAGTACATCCGTGCTAGTTACCCAATAATAAAGGGGGGGAAAATAGATCTGTGGGTGCACTAATAATAAAAAAAAGTAAAGTAGGGTTTTATATATATATATATATATATATATATATATGTACACACATATCTATATATATATATTTATATATATATATATATACACACACACACAATGGCGTTCTCTTTGTATTGCAGTAAGGAAAGCAGGCGGCACTCACCGAACTTGAATTTAGCTCACACTGTGTGGCGTAATGTGAATGTCGGCTCATACTGTGTGGCGTAATGTGAATGTCGCCTCATACTGTGTGGCGTAATGTGAATGTCGCCTCATACTGTGTGGCGTAATGTGAATGTCGTCTCATACTGTGTGGCGTTATGTGAATGTCGGCTCATACTGTGTGGCGTAATGTGAATGTCGGCTCTTACTGTGTGGCGTAATGTGAATGTCGGCTCATACTGTGTGGCGTAATGTGAATGTCGGCTCATACTGTGTGGAGTAATGTGAATGTCGGCTCATACTGTGTGGCGTAATGTGAATGTCGGCTCATACTGTGTGGCATAATGTGAATGTGGACTCATACTGTGTACTCATACTGTGTGGCGTAATGTGAATGTCGGCTCATACTGTGTGGCGTAATGTGAATGTCAGCTCTTACTGTGTGGCGTAATGTGAATGTCGCCTCATACTGTGTGGCGTAATGTGAATTTTGGCTCATACTGTGTGATGTAATGTGAATTTTGGCTCATACTGTGCGGGGTAATGTGAATTTCGGCTCTTACTGTGTGGCGTATTGTGAATTTCGGCTCATACTGTGTGGTGTAATATGAATTTCGGCTCATACTGTGTGGGGTAATGTGAATTTCGGCGCATACTGTGTGGGGTAATGTGAATTTCGGCTCATACTGTGTGGTGTAATGTGAATTTCGGCTAATACTATGTAGTGTAATGTGAATTTTGGCTCATACTGTGTGGGGTAATGTGAAATTCAGCTCATACTGTGTGGGGTAATGTGAATTTCGGCTCATACTGTGTGGTGTAATGTGAATTTTGGCTCATACTGTGTGGGGTAATGTGAAATTCAGCTCATACTGTGTGGGGTAATGTGAATTTTGGCTCATACTGTGTGGGGTAATGTGAATTTCGGCTCATACTGTGTGGGGTAATGTGAATTTTGGCTCATATTGTGTGGCGTAATGTGAATTTCAAAAAATGAAACAAACCAACCTAGGTTGGAAAGGGCGCTGCGAGTGTGTTTCCAATTAACCGTGTATATAGCAGCTGCCTGGATAGGTCAGTTACACCTTATGGAATAGCAAAACAATATAACAACAAAATAGGCTGCGCTTAGAGATGAATTGTCATAACAACTGGTAAAATTTAATATGCTTAAAATCTGTCAATTAGGACAATTAAAAATGCGTATACAATGCTTGAAATAACCTCTGATCATGCTGTTAACAACAATTAAGCCTGTTCCAAATTAACCGTGAGACCCTATTATTTGAAACCAAATGGATCCTGGAGCTATGGCATAGTCCCTGGGCTGGAAAGTATGTCCCAACGCTGGAGGATTAACAGTTCCAAAAAGATGCAAGGTTTATGGAAAGTCCTCACCAGTATTGCGTATGGATGAACAAAGTCCAGTCCTTTGGTAATGGATATGGTTCCAATGGAGCAGTATGTAGGGTCCGCGGTGTGAGCCCTCTGATCAATCCACTACAACCTACTACTTCAGCTTGGACCACCGCGGACCCTACATACTGCTCCATTGGAACCATATCCATTACCAAAGGACTGGACTTTGTTCATCCATACGCAATACTGGTGAGGACTTTCCATAAACCTTGCATCTTTTTGGAACTGTTAATCCTCCAGCGTTGGGACATACTTTCCAGCCCAGGGACTATGCCATAGCCCCAGGATCCATTTGGTTTCAAATAATAGGGTCTCACGGTTAATTTGGAACAGGCTTAATTGTTGTTAACAGCATGATCAGAGGTTATTTCAAGCATTGTATATGCATTTTTAATTGTCCTAATTGACAGATTTTAAGCATATTAAATTTTACCAGTTGTTATGACAATTCATCTCTAAGCGCAGCCTATTTTGTTGTTGTAATGCGAATTTCGGCTCATACTGTGTGAAGTAATGTGAAATTCGGCTCATACTGTGTGGGGTAATGTGAATGTCGGCTCATACTGTATGGGGTAATATGCATTTTGGCTCATACTGTATGCTGTAATGTGAGTAAGGGGCACTACTGTCAGTAGCTGGTGAGCATGGGGATATGTATGACAAATACTGGTGTCCTGCGTGTCAAAGTCGAAAAATATTGTAATACATGCCTAATGTACTAACCCCATGCACATGCCCGCTGCTCGTGCACTGAGTCCGCCGTGCGTGCACATATCCGCAATTTGCGTAGGATCGCTCCGGCGATCGTGCGCATGATATGGGTATTTACGGCGGAGTTTGTGAGCACGTAGCATGTTATTAGAACATTGCATATTTAACCCATATAGCGTACATTTTAGATATAGTTCCCCTAGACCATGTCAGCGAGTATTATTAGTTTAAACAGTTCCTGGACAGAGGGATTCGCCTTTGCATGATAGGAAGGGTCAGACTAAGGTTAGAAGGTGATGTCTAGTATCCAGCTGTAGGGTATTTTAAGGGAAACATACTGGTGTTGGTTAGAGTTAAATCGCATGTTCCTGCGTATAGTTATGTGCAGAAGTAGAATATAGATATAAATTGTATTTAAAATATATTAAGAATGTGGAGGGAACGAGAATGGAACCCATTCACACATAAATTAAATCTCCCACAGACTGAGATACAATGGCCTTATTTACACTAAGCTTTGAGATTCTATGAAGAGGGCATACACCTTTGTTTACTAAGATGGCCAGGTTTCTCTTCAGAATAATGAGTGCTGAGTTGTCATTGTCTCACCTGAAAGTAAGGGACAAACAAGGGTGAACGATGCCCAGGAACCGAGTATGTTTGGAAGATCAGAAACAATAGCTAACCACAACAAAACCAGACAGATAGGAATTTAGGATACTAACATTCCTAGTCCAAAATCCATGGAGATAGAGGTATTCATTTATATATATTATATATGTATATATATATAAATGAATAAATATATAATTCCTAACAAATTGTAATAGCAGGAGTATGTGTGTGTGTATGTGTATATATATATATATATATATATGTGTGTGTGTGTATGTATATATATATATATATATATATATATATGAATATGTGGATATATGAATATCTTGAAGATTGAAATAGATAGTAATATCATGTGTGGGATCATATTGTTCAGAGTCACGTGAACATTAATCTGGTGGGAATAAGAACATTGTTAAAACTTACCTCATTAAGATATTAATAATACCAGATTTATGTTTAATGTGATGGGTTTAACTGATCGTGGGGCGGGAACTCAGATGTAAACAACAGAAACCACATCCCAGGTCCTAGCCATCGCCCACTTCTTGAACTAACCAATGGTCCCCGGTGCAGGACATGTCCCACCCCCTAACCAATGGAAGAAGAGCACACAGTGTCTATTGTATTATGCCTTGATCTACTGAATAAAGAGCGAGCTGCAGGCCAGGTCACTATCAAATACTCTGAACGCTATCTACCTGATGAGCGGAGGACCGGATCCGGGAAGCGCTTGCGAATATTCTCACGTACGTACATTCTCTGTAGCCATTATTCTGTTTAGATTTACTTGTTAGCCTGTAGTGTATAAATTGTATTGTTTTTACCTTTTTGGAACAAATCCACAGAGGCCTTAGAACCCTGTGGTTTCAACTACAAAACAGTGTTGTGTTTTCACTTTCCTGCCTGGGCTTTAAAGTAGTTTAACCTGTGTAAGGTGTATAAGCATTGTTAAGGTGTACGCACTGCGGATACTTTGTATCGCCAGTGCTACTTAAGGTTGAAAGGTATTACATCATTACAGTACTTTGCTGTTAAGGGTTTAAAGTATAAGCATATCATTACATTATATCGTTAACAAGGTTTAAAGGTTATTAATTGTGTGTGCGCTCGCTGTGTGTTCTCTGTACACTCAGCGCGGCCTGTATACGCCAAGTGCGTACCACGTGGAGGACTCTGTACGCAAATAGCATACAAAGTGTGTAGCACGCGCACGTAGTCTAGCGGCTATAGCGGCTCAACGGTAATAGTGTACAAAGGGGTATAGCTTTGCGGTCTAAGATAATACCGACATTATCATGCGGAGGAGGAGTCTGATGGCATATAAAGAGGCAAATGTAGATCTGATGGCACATGTGTGCATTTTAAACTTTAGTTGTGTTATATTAAAACTCAAATATTTGGCCCCCTAAATCTCAGTACTTTTTAGAGTGGCCCACTCAAAATCAGGGTGTAGGTGCTGGCGGATGCAAGGGGTGGGGGGGAGGGGGGGGAGGGTAGTGGAATGCATATGAGCCAAGGCCCACCACTCTTTAGTTCTGCCACTAGGTCAGGCATAGGTTGGAGAAGTGTAAGCTGCGATAGGGTGCAGCGGTAGCTAGGACTCGGGGTTATGCAGTACCTGCCAGTGGTCACAGAAGGCGGTGCTAGACACGCCCCTACTGCGGTGCACCCCCTAATAAAATTAGCTGCGCACGCCTATGATTACACCCACTCACTAGCTGCTGCTCAGAGTCTTACAGATGCTCCATGCAGCAGTGAACTCCCATGGCACTAGGTGAGAAAACAAAGCATCTCTCCCACACAGTGCAGGAGCCCTGAGCCTGAGGAGGGGGAAGCCTGCAGTCAACGCCTGGTACAGCTGGTACCATCCACAGGCTGTCTTACCCGGTGTGGCCACCCTGCCCACATACCCCTTCTTACAGTCCTGGATGGAAAATACGGATACTTGACATGTTGATTGTTTTTTCTATTTATCCCTAAAAGCTAACAAATAAAGAAATATAAAAGGTAAAAATAGAGATATAAATGAAGGAACTGAACATCACAGAAATAACAGTCAGTAGTCTGATCTCTTCCTTCACACATATTTTGCAGCATATATTCAGCACAAAGGCTTGGTCCTGGTCACCAATTTTAGCTCCAAAGTAGGCGTGATACATTTTCCTCACAAAATGATTTTTGACTGCTAATCTGACATGGTGACTACTAGACCACAGATGTAGCAAAACCTGTTCGGTGATTCTTGCAGTTTCTATTAATTTTGTAAAACAATAACATATCACTCAGAGAGCTCAAGCCAGACTATCTGGAGCAGCGAGCAGTAATATACTGTACCAGCACACCTTAATACCCCCCTCCTCTCTTCCTGTACTAATGCTAGTTATCACCATAGCAACTTGCTACTACTCTTATGGAGCAAGGAGATCATTGTCAGGATGTAAATATGCTTGTGGATAGCTGGTGCCTCAAGAGAGATGTTCCAGGTGCAAAACACACGCTAAAGTCATTGAAAATGTCCTTTCCTAAATAACTATATTTGTGTACCATTTCATACATATACTGTACAACTGATGCAAATGTAATTCTGCTTTGAAACAATGAACATTATAATCTGCTAACTACTATACAATTTATTTTTGAAATATTCACTTTTTTAAACTTGAGCGAGCAAAAAACCCTGATCTGATTGAGCAAAATGAGTGATATTTTTGAATTCACCGTGCACTAAATATAAAAGATCACCTATGCAAACCTTATCCTTAAAATTGTTCATACAAATGTGTTCCCCCTCCATTGTTGCTACATTGCGTATGCAATGAAGCATGCAAATCCCAGCATAGCGAGGCATGTGCATACCATTCTCCCATTGCATTGCAGACCTGCGGCTGTGAGCAGTCATAGCATAGCAGGTCATAGCGTTCCCGAGATGTGTACACATTACAGGAGCATATGGAACAACATCAGAGAGGGACACATCTGTGCATTCCCAGTTTTGGGGGATCCTCCCACTTATTTCTCTCTCTCCTCTCTAAGCCCTGCTTTTCAGGATTTTGTCAATGAAACTAATCTTGTTTCTCTTTCCTGATTTTACTTTGTGCCTTGTACCAGTCATGCTCCTACCTTTGAAACTGAGTGGCATACTGATCTAGATACCTTAATTGATGAGGAGTGATGATAGATTGTGGGTTTCTCAAAGCTACCACTCCATTTATCAGATTCCAGCAGGTCCACTATTAGGTGCGGCATAGAGTTTATCATGGTCTGCTTTGCATAAGGCAAATAGGTTTGTGTCATGATGTTACCTGTCCTAAATGTGATGCCATGGATAGCAGTTTCTGGCACAAGCTCTAGGCCTATTCAGCAGTAGCGAATTTCCCATTAGGCAGGTGAGGCACGTGCCTAGGGGCGCCACTTGTTTAGGGGCGGCCCTTGGATACTTGTGTTGGTCCTAATAGACCAAAAAGAACCACTAACTGCAAAATATTTCTACTGTACTGAATGTAAATGGAAAGGACATGCACAGACTGCCGTGTAAGCTGTCCTACTTAGCAAATATGTATACATAATTAAAAAAAAATGGCATAATGGCTTTTTTTATTATCCTATTAAATTGGCTATCATCAATCAATAAAAATAATAAAACCAGGCAAGCGGGGGATGGCCATTACTGTTGTGCCTAGGGGCACCTTCACACCTAAATCCGCACCAGCTGATAAGGCATTTATGACTTTTGGGTAAGAGTTTGGGGTGATGTCAGAACCACAGCTCTTGTGGTCCTATCCATAGAGCCTAGGTTGTGTTAGTAAAACAAATACACTGTATATCTGTTGCCTCACTACTCTGGATATAATCAAAATTTTTAGAACTTGGTTTTCTCCTGAGGACCCAAACACTCATAGATTGAGAGCATTAGTGAATGATAACACATAGCCAAATGAAGGGATACTGTGTATCTTGTGCAGCAGCAGAACCAGGCAGACAGAACCAGCAGCATAACCAGGCAACAGGACAGTATGCAGTGCAGGCAGAGACGCAGGAGTATCAGGTTTCATGAGCTACCAATGGAGCTTCCCAACCAGAGGAGGGACAGAAGGGGGAAACAGACCTGTAAGTGACCCTGGAATCCCGGCTACTCCTCCTCCCTGCATGGGTGTCTGGGTCCTTTATAACCTATTATCTAATGAGAGCATTCAGGTCCAAAGAGAGAGAGAGAGACACACACACACACACACACACACACACACACACACACCAAGAGAGTCCTCCTGAGTCCTGTCCCAGTTTGTAAGTAGTACATAGGCTGCTGCTATTGCATTTTTTGCAAGATAAGTTATTGATCTTATTTTTCTTTGTGTATTTTAAGGTTGTTTAAGTTGCCTTTGTTCCACTACAAGAAAACTTTATAAAATAGTTGTCTCTCAAGTAGGTTGAGCTATAAACAGTGCCCAGGCTTATTAAACTATTGCTTTAAATCTAATATACACCATTGGATTTAATTAATATACTCAATCCATACCGCCCAACACGACCCATTCTAGGAGGGACAAAATGCTTTCTACTGTACCTGGATTTCCCTCACCTGTGCTGAAATACCTTTCTTACCAATTTAATAGTTCAACACCGGTAACACCTATCATATATTAAGAAGGAAGTCAAGTAGAGAGAGCTTTTTAGCTTTTTGGCCCTCCTGGAATGGGCAAGTTGGGAGGTATGCATAATCTAATATACAAACACCCCCCCCCCCCCCCTTTCCCCCTTCAGTCCTGAAAACACCAACCATGAGCAATAGCTTTATAACAGTATAGGTGTTCTACACAAACACCATGAGGTATCAGACCGCTCGTGTCATTCTCCCTTTGGCTTACATTAAAGATTTGGTAATAATGATAGTATATTACATTGGTACAGACATTGGAGGACCTGGCTGTCATGCTGCCCACTTCAGAGGAACCTGACATTTTATACTGCACAGTCACAGGAAGGATCCACTGTTCTGAAAAAGCAACTGGATAATTTCCCATTCTTCTGCCTGCTTCTGTAACTGGGGCCTGGCAGACTGTTTCATTTGCTTTTAGGTGCTTTGCGGTTACTTTTGTCCCACTGTCTTTCATGATGTTACATCAATCATTTACAAATATTGATCAATCTAAGCTGTTTTTTTTTATATTTACATTGATAGCTTCTGTAAATGAGTGTTCTCTGTATTTGTTTCTGTATTTATAATGCTACTATCATGTCACATTTCGTGTTCCAGCACCTTTGGAACTAGTTATGCAGCTTTATTATGTGTTTTTCCCCTGTGTACACAACATGTGTTTTTTAGTGTGATTTTATGTTCACACTGGAGCCCATGTCAACACATCTAAAAAGTTAAATAAAGAACGATAAATACATAGACTGCTTGTTGATGAACCTCGGTTATAAACATATTATCTTACGATAGTTACTTATAGCAGCTGTCATACAAAACTAAAACCAATGAATAAGAATAAATTGCAAAGTGAAAAGTAAAGAAAAAACAGCAATTAAACATATACTAACAAATGGACAGTATTGCAACATGATGGTAATAACTATGGATGCTGACAAAACAGCTGTGGAATGATTATTATCTTTTAAATGAATGTTGAGTATAATATTAATGTACATTATAATTACTATACAGAGAGTTCAGGAAGGATTCCTTTAGTAGGATAATATTGTAACATGGAGTGAGCAGCTGGGAATGTAGAATAATATACACTGCTCAAACAAATAAAGGGAACACTTAAACAACACATCCTAGATCTTAATGAATGAAATATTCTTATTAAATACTTTGTTCTTTACATAGTTGAATGTGCTGACAACAAGATCACACAAAAATGATCAATGGAAATCAAATTTATTAACCCATGGAGGTCTGGATTTGGAGTCACACTCAAAATTAAAGTGGAAAAACACACTACAGGCTGTTCCAACTTTGATGTAATGTCCTTAAAACAAGTCAAAATGAGGCTCAGTAGTGTGTGTTGCCTCCACGTGCCTGTATGACCTCCCTACAACGCCTGGGCATGCTCCTGATGAGGTGGCGGATGGTCTCCTGAGGGATCTCCTTGCAGACCTGGACTAAAGCATCCGCCAACTCCTGGACAGTCTGTGGTGCAACGTGGCGTTGGTGGATGGAGCGAGACATGATGTCCCAGATGTGCTCAATTGGATTCAGGTCTGGGGAACGGGCGGGCCAGTCCATAGCATCAATGCCTTCGTTTTGAAAGAAAGACTATAGGGACTTAGGAAAGAAACTGAAGGCAAGGACATCTAAGGTAATATTCTCGGAATTATTACCCGTGCCACGCGCTAGTCCAGGGAGGCAGAGGGAGATTAGGGAGGTAAATGTGTGGCTTAGGGATTGGTGCAGGAAAGAGGGGTTTGTGTTCCTGGAACACTGGGCGGACTTCTCAGTCAGGCGCCATCTCTTTTGTCGTGACGGATTGCACCTGACTGAGGAGGGGGCAGCGGTGCTGGGGGGAAGGATGGTTAGAAGGTTGGAGGAGATTTTAAACTAGGAGCCTGGGGGGAGGGTTTAGCTAGAAACTACGGGTCATGCAGTGAGAATAGTGGGGATGGCGGTAGTAAACGAAATGGGGGAGAAGTTGGGGGGAGGGTAAGAGCAGGCAGTAAGGTTACTAACATGGGTACTAAAAGGGATTTTACCAAAGCACTAACCAATGACGATTACAGGTCATCCTTGCCACATAAGGTGAAAGATGTCCCTAACGCAAGGGAAAATACTTATCTTAGTTGTATGTATGTAAACGCCAGAAGCATTACTGGTAAAAAGGGTGAACTAGAAATACTTGCAGCAAGCAAACAGTATGATATTATAGGCATTACTGAAACTTGGTGGGATGAATCTCATGATTGGACAGTCAATCTAGAGGGCTATACACTGTTTAGGAGAGACAGACTGAATAAAAAGGGTGGAGGGGTGTGTCTGTACGTAAAGCCGTTTTTAAAACCTAATATATGGGAAGATATTCAGGAGGGGACTGTAGACACTGTTGAGACATTATGGGTAGAAATTGCATGCGGGGAAAAAGGAACAAAAAATTTGGTATTGGGTGTATGCTATAGGCCGCCTGGTATCAACGCATCTGATGATGAATTGTTACTAAAGCAAATTGAAAAAGCAGCAGGAGTAGGAGACATAGTAGTGATGGGAGATTTTAACTATCCAGAGATAAACTGGAAAAACGATTCATGTGATACTGCTAGGGGCAGTATGTTTTTAAACACACTAAATGATTACTACCTAGTCCAACTAATTGAGGAACCAACTAGGTACAATGCAATCTTAGACCTGGTATTAACAAACAGGATTTGGTATCGGGTATTATAGTAGGGGAACCCATAGGAAACAGCGACCACAATATGGTCACATTCAATATCAGTTTCTACAAACAGCACTATACTGGCTCTACTAGAACGTTAAACTTTAGCAAAGCAAATTTTGAAAAGATGAGGTTATTTTTCAGGGATATTGAATGGGAAGGTTTGTTTTTAGGAAAAAATACTACGGAGAAATGGGAGGTACTAAAATTCCTGCTAGCTAAAAATACACTCAAATATATTCCTATGAGTAGCAAAAAAGGGAATAAAAATCATAAACCGATGTGGCTTAACAAAAAGATTAAGGAACTTATGGGCAAGAAAAGGCGAGCATTTAAAAAATACAAATCTGACGGGGAAGCAGAGTCATTTCAGCACTATAAGGAATGTAACAAAAATTGCAAAAAGGAAATAAGAGTGGCTAAAGTAGAAACTGAAAAACTAGTAGCAAAGGAAAGCAAAGCGATTCCCAAAAAATTCTTTAAATACATTAATAGCAAGAGATTAAAAAAGGAGAGTATAGGCCCTTTGAAAGACAAGTTGGGAGTCTTAAGCAAAAATGATAATGACATAGCGGACACACTAAATGAGTTTTTTTCAACAGTATTCACTAGAGAGGACCCAATTCAGGGACTGACACACAATCTCAATAATGACAATATCACACTGATAGGTACTTATTTAAGCAAGGAAGTAGTCTGTGACCGATTAAAACATTTAAAGATTAATAAATCACCAGGGCCCGATGGTATTCATCCAAGGGTTCTAATGGAGCTTCACTCTGAACTGGCAAAACCGCTATCTTTGATCTTTGAGGATTCAGTTATATCAGGTATGGTTCCCAAAGACTGGCGTATAGCGGAAGTAGTGCCTATATTCAAAAAGGGAAGTAAAGCTGAACCAGGTAATTATAGACCAGTTAGTCTTACATCTATAGTGGGGAAAGTATTGGAAGGTATTCTAAGAGATAGTATTCAGAAGTTCCTTGAAACCAATAAGGTCATTAAAAGGAATCAACATGGGTTTATGAAGGACAGATCCTGTCAAACCAACTTACTTGGCTTTTATGAAACAGTAAGCGCAAACCTAGATCAGGGTAAAGACGTGGATGTAATCTTTTTAGACTTTGCCAAAGCGTTCGATACTGTACCACACATGAGACTTATATACAAGCTACAAGAATCAGGGCTAGGAAGCACAATATGCACTTGGGTCAAAAACTGGTTAGATAATAGGAAGCAGCGCGTTGTGGTTAATGGATCTTTTTTAACTTGGACTGAAGTGCTAAGTGGTGTGCAGCAAGGCTCAGTATTAGGACCGCTATTGTTCAATATTTTCATTAACGACCTAACAGAAGGTCTAGAGAGCATGGTGTCAATTTTTGCAGATGATACCAAATTGTGTAAGGCTATAAATACAGAGGAGGATGCCGAGTCTCTTCAGAACGACTTAGTTAAATTAGAAGCATGGGCAGCCAAATGGAGAATGCGCTTTAACACAGACAAGTGTAAGGTAATGCACTGTGGTAACAAGAACAAAAATTACACCTACCTACTAAATGGGGTAAAATTAGGGGATTCTGTACTGGAAAAGGACTTAGGTGTCTTCATAGATAGCAAGCTAAGCAGTAGTACCCAAAGTACGACTGCAGCAAAGAAGGCTAATAAGATATTAGCATGCATAAAACGGGGTATTGATGCTAGGGACGAGAGTATTATACTCCCGTTATATAAATCACTAGTGAGGCCACACCTTGAATACTGTGTACAGTTCTGGGCACCGTACTACAAAAAGGATATCCTGGAGCTTGAAAAGGTACAGAGGAGGGCGACCAAACTAATTAAGGGCATGGAGACGATGGAATACAAGGAAAGGCTTGAAAGACTAGGCATGTTTACATTGGAAAAGCGGAGACTAAGAGGGGATATGATCAACATCTACAAATATATAAGGGGACAATACACAGAGCTTGCGCGGGACCTGTTTTTGGTTAGATCAACACAGAGGACTCGTGGACACTCGCTCAGGTTAGAGGAGAGGAGATTCCGCACAATACGGCGTAAAGGCTTTTTCACGGTAAGGACAATACGTGTTTGGAATTCCCTGCCCGAGGGAGTTGTAATGGCGGAATCTGTCAACACCTTTAAAAATGGGTTAGATAAATTCCTAATGGATAAGGACATCCAGGGGTATGGTGCATAGTCACGCATTATAGTTACTATAAATAGGGATAAAATGCAACGGCTGACAGCAGCATCAGTCAGAAATTTTAGTCAAATCATCATGCATAGGAGACCACAAATAGGTTGAACTCGATGGACAATTGTCTTTTTTCAACCTCAGATACTATGTTACTATGTTACTATGTTACATGAGGTCTAGCATTGTCTTGCATTAGGAGGAACCAGGGCCAACCGCACCAGCATATGGTCTCACAAGGGGTCTGGGGTTCTCATTTCGGTACCTATTGGCAGTCAGGCTACCTCTGGCGAGCACATGGAGGGCTGTGCGGCCCCCCAAAGAAATGCCACCCCACACCATTACTGACCCACTGCCAAACCGGTCATGCTGAAGGATGATGCAGGCAGCAGAACATTCTCCTTGGCGTCGCCAGACTCTGTCACGTCTGTCACATGTGCTCAGTGAGAACCTGCTTTCATCTGTGAAGAGCACAGGGCGCCAGGGGCGAATTTGCCAATCTTGGTGTTCTCTGGTAAATGCCAAATGTCCTGTACGGTGTTGGGCTGTAAGCACAACCCCCACCTGTGGACGTCGGGCCCTCATACCACCCTCATGGAGTCTGTTTCTGATCGTTTGAGTAGACACATGCACATTTGTGGCTTTCTGGAGGTCATTTTGCAGGGCTCTGGCAGTGCTCCTCCTGTTCCTCCTTGCACAAAGGTGGAGGTAGCGGTCCTGCTGCTGGGTTGTTGCCCTCCTACGGCCTCCTCCACGTCTCCTGATGTACTGGCCTGTCTCCTGGTAGCGCCTCCATGCTCTGGACATTACGCTGACAGACACAGCAAACCTTGTTGCCACAGCTCGCATTGATGTGCCATCCTGGATGAGCTGCACTACCTGAGCCACTTGTGTGGGTTGTAGACTCTGTCTCATGCTACCACTAGAGTGAAAGCACCACCAGCTTTCAAAAGTGACCAAAACATCAGCCAGAAAGCATAGGAGCTGAGAAGTGGTCTGTGGTCACCACCTGCAGAACAACTCCTTTATTGGGGGTGTCTTGCTAATTGCCTATAATTTCCGCCTGTTGTCTATTCCATTTGCACAATAGTATGTGAAATTGATTGTCAATCAGTGTTGCTTCCTAAGTGGACAGTTTGATTTCACAGAAGTGTGATTGACTTGGAGTTACATTGTGTTGTTTAAGTGTTCCCTTTATTTTTTGAGCAGTGTATAAGTATGCAAGCTCTCCTTACAAAATGTAAGCAGCTTACTATAAACTTACTATAAAGTTGAGATGAGCGGGTCCGGTTCTCGAAGAACCGGACCCACCCGAGCTTCATGATCCGAGCATGGATCCGAGTATGGCTTGGGGTTTCCAGTCAGAATCTGATCCCAAAACTAGGCAAAATGTCATCATTCCGTTGTCAGATTCTCCAGCTGTGGAGAGTGTACTGGATGGGCGTGTTCGTCACAGTACTGTGTTGTTAGGCGTGGCGCTGGTGTTCTGTCTGTTTTATCAGTCCAGGGGTGCCATGTCTGCTGTATCAGTCCAGGGGTGCCCTGTCTGCTGTATCAGTCCAGGGGTGCCCTGTCTGCTGTATCAGTCCAGGAGTGCTCTGTATGCTCTATCAGTACAGGGGTGTCCTTTCTGCTCTATCAGTCCAGAGGTGCCCTGTCTGCTCTATCAGTCCAGGGGTGCCCTGTCTGCTCCATCAGTACAGGGGTGCCCTGTCTGCTGTATCAGTCCAGAGGTGCCCTGTCTGCTCTATCAGTCCAGAGGTGCCCTGTCTGCTCTATCAGTCCAGGGGTGCTCTGTCTGTCCATCCAGGAGCTCTGCCCTAGTGTAAAATTAGAATAATAAAATCTAAACACAAAAGTCCTAAAAATATAATTATAGAAAATATATATATTTTTTGATTGTGCTGTACCCCAGTGTACTATACAATTTTTATTTTATTTTCATAAGTACTGTGACACTGCTGGTTATACTGCAGCATAATATTATTTCATACTCATACACGTGTTGCGCAACACTGTTGGTTAAGGTCACCGCAGTGCTTGTTTACTATTTCTGATGTACACACGTATTGTGTGATGCTGCCAATATATAATTGGATAATGTGCGGGAAGCCTCAATTGAATTTAAATAAAGTGCAGAGTGCGTAAAATGAGTGAAAAACATATAGCAATACATAAACAAACATTCAAAAAATGGTTGTACAGTAGGTCTTGAGAATTTAATAATTGCATGGAAAGCCTCAAAGGAATAGGAACAATCCGAGTTATGGCCCAGGCTTTATGTGTGGCGGCTGTGTCCCAAAACTTCAATATTGCAGGACGTTACAGGGGTCATTCCGACCTGATCGCATGCTAGGTTTTCTCGCTGCAATGCGATCAGGTCAGAACTGTGCATGCGTATGCACCGCAATGCGCAGGTGTGTCATACAGGTACAAAGCGGATCGTTGCTGAGCGATGGATTTAACAAAGAATCCATTTGCACAGCCGATCGCAAGGAGATTGACAGGAAGAAAGCATTTGTGGGTGTCAACTGACCGTTTCCTGGGAGTGTTTGGAAAAACACAGGCGTTACCAGGCGTTTGCAGGGCGGGTGTTTGACGTCAATTACGGACAAGAACAGGCTGAAGTGATCGTAGCGGCTGAGAAAGTTCTGAGCTACTCAGAAACTGCACAAAACATTTTTGTACCGCTCGGCTGCACATGTGCACATGCACACTTACAAAGCAAATATACACTCCCCTATAGATGGAGACTATCTGTCCGCAGCCCTGCAAAAAATAGCTAGCGGAATGACCCCCACAGTCTTCTGTGTTCAGCACCTTGCTTCCATATGTGTTTGACAGATGTAGAAGTGTAGTTCAGTCACCAATATATTTAATCTTGCTTAGAACATTTTGTCAAAGATAACTTAGGACAGGCATGTCCAAACTGCGGTCCTCCAGCTGTTGTGAAAATACATATCCCAGCATGCCCTGACACAGTTTTGCTGTCAGAGAATGCTAAAGCTGTGTCAGGGCATGCTGGGATGTGTCGTTTCTCAACAGCTGGAGGGCCGCAGTTTGGACATGTCTGACTTAGGACATCTATGGATGCATTTTTGCTGGGTTAGTTGGCCCGCTGTTTGGCTCCTGAATGTGGCCTTGCATTAAAAGTTTAATCACATAACTCGTGTTTTTAAAAAAAATTACTTTCAAAACAAGAGATATACTGTATGTAGTAAAAATATAATATAATAATAATAAGAATTTACTTACCGATAATTCTATTTCTCGTAGTCCGTAGTGGATGCTGGGGACTCCGTCAGGACCATGGGGAATAGCGGCTCCGCAGGAGACAGGGCACAAAAGTAAAAGCTTTAGGATCAGGTGGTGTGCACTGGCTCCTCCCCCTATGACCCTCCTCCAAGCCTCAGTTAGGATACTGTGCCCGGACGAGCGTACACAATAAGGAAGGATTTTGAATCCCGGGTAAGACTCATACCAGCCACACCAATCACACTGTACAACCTGTGATCTGAACCCAGTTAACAGCATGATAACAGCGGAGCCTCTGAAAAGATGGCTCACAACAATAATAACCCAATTTTTGTAACAATAACTATGTACAAGTATTGCAGACAATCCGCACTTGGGATGGGCGCCCAGCATCCACTACGGACTACGAGAAATAGAATTATCGGTAAGTAAATTCTTATTTTCTCTGACGTCCTAAGTGGATGCTGGGGACTCCGTCAGGACCATGGGGATTATACCACAGCTCCCAAATGGGCGGGAGAGTGCGGATGACTCTGCAGCACCGAATGAGAGAACTCCAGGTCCTCCTCAGCCAGGGTGTGCCCCTGACCAAGTAGCAGCTCGGCAAAGTTGTAAAGCCGAGACCCCTCGGGCAGTCGCCCAAGATGAGCCCACCTTCCTTGTGGAATGGGCATTTACATATTTTGGCTGTGGCAGGCCTGCCACAGAATGTGCAAGCTGAATTGTACTACACATCCAACTAGCAATCGTCTGCTTAGAAGCAAGAGCACCCAGTTTTTTGGGTGCCTACAGGATAACAGCAAGTCAGTTTTCCTGACTCCAGCCGTCCTGGAACCTATATTTTCAGGGCCCTGACAACATCCAGCAACTTGGAGTCCTCCAAGTCCCTAGTAGCCGCAGGTACCACAATAAGCTGGTGCAGGTGAAACGCTGACACCACCTTAGGGAGAAACTGGGGACGAGTCCGCAGCTCTGCCCTGTCCGAATGGACAATCAGATATGGGCTTTGTGAGACAAAGCCGCCAATTCTGACACTCGCCTGGCCGAGGCCAGGGCCAACAGTATGGTCACTTTCCATGTGAGATATTTCAAATCCACAGATTTGAGCGGTTTAAACCAATGTGATTTGAGAAATCCCAGAACTACGTTGAGATCCCACAGTGCCACTGGAGGCACAAAAGGGGGTTGTATATGCAGTACTCCCTTGACAAACTTCTGGACTTCAGGAACTGAAGCCAATCTTTTCTGGAAGAAAATTGACATGGCCGAAATTTGAACCCTAATGGACCCCAATTTGAGGCCCATAGACACTCCTGTTTGCAGGAAATGCAGGAATCGACCGAGTTGAATTTTCTTCGTGGGGCCTTCCTGGCCTCACACCACGCAACATATTTTCGCCACATGTGGTGATAATGTTGTGCGGTCACCTCCTTCCTGGCTTTGACCAGGGTAGGAATGACCTCTTCCGGAATGCCTTTTTCCCTTAGGATCCGGCGTTCCACCGCCATGCCGTCAAACGCAGCCGCGGTAAGTCTTGGAACAGACATGGTACTTGCTGAAGCAAGTCCCTTCTTAGCGGCAGAGGCCATGAGTCCTCTGTGAGCATTTCTTGAAGTTCCGGGTACCAAGTCCTTCTTGGCCAATCCGGAGCCACGAGTATAGTTCTTACTCCTCTACGTCTTATAATTCTCAGTACCTTGGGTATGAGAAGCAGATGAGGGAACACATACACCGACTGGTACACCCACGGTGTTACCAGAACGTCCACAGCTATTGCCTGAGGGTCTCTTGACCTGGCGCAATACCTGTCCAGTTTTTTGTTCAGGCGGGACGCCATCATGTCCACCTTTGGTCTTTCCCAACGGTTCACAATCATGTGGAAGTCTTCCCGATGAAGTCCCCACTCTCCCGGGTGGAGGTCGTGCCTGCTGAGGAAGTCTGCTTCCCAGTTTTCCACTCCCGGAATGAACACTGCTGACAGTGTTATCACATGATTTTCCGCCCAGCGAAGAATCCTTGCAGTTTCTGCCATTGCCCTCCTGCTTCTTGTGCCGCCCTGTCTGTTTACGTGGGCGACTGCCGTGATGTTGTCCCACTGGATCAGTACCGGCTGACCTTGAAGCAAAGGTCTTGCTAAGCTTAGAGCATTGTAAATTGCCCTTAGCTCCAGTATATTTATGTGGAGAGAAGTCTCCAGACTATATCACATTCCCTGGAAATTTTTTCCCTGTGTGACTGCTCCCCAGCCTCTCAGGCTGGCATCCGTGGTCACCAGGACCCAGTCCTGAATGCCGAATCTGCGGCCCTTTAATAGATGAGCACTCTGCAGCCACCGCAGAAGAAACACCCTTGTCCTTGGAGACAGGGTTATCCGCTGATGCATCTGAAAATGCGATCCGGACCATTTTTCCAGCAGATCCCACTGAAAAGTTCTTGCGTGAAATCTGCCGAATGGAATCGCTTCGTAAGAAGCTACCATTTTTCCCAGGACCCTTGTGCAATGATGCACTGACATTTTTCCTGGTTTTAGGAGGTTCCTGACAAGCTCGGATAACTCCCTGGCTTTCTTCTCCGGGAGAAACACCCTTTTCTGGACTGTGTCCAGAATCATCCCTAGGAACAGCAGACGTGTCGTCGGAAACAGCTGCGATTTTGGAATATTTAGAATCCACCCGTGCTGTCGTAGAACTACTTGAGATAGTGCTACTCCGACCTCCAACTGTTCTCTGGACCTTGCCCTTATCAGGAGATCGTCCATTTTCTTTGAAGAAGAATCATCATTTCGGTCATTACCTTGGTAAAGACCCGGGGTGCCGTGGACAATCCAAACGGCAGCGTCTGAAACTGATAGTGACAGTTTTGTACCACGAACCTGAGGTACCCTTGGTGAGAAGGGCAAATTGGGACATGGAGGTAAGCATCCCTGATGTCCAGGGACACCATATAGTCCCCTTCTTCCTGGTTCGCTATCACTGCTCTGAGTGACTCCACCTTGATTTGAACCTTTGTATGTAAGTGTTCAAATATTTCAGATTTAGAATAGGTCTCACCGAGCCGTCTGGCTTCAGTACCACAATATAGTGTGGAATAATACCCCTTTCCTTGTTGTAGGAGGGGTACTTTGATTATCACCTGCTGGGAATACAGCTTGTGAATTGTTTCCAATACTGCCTCCCTGTCGGAGGGAGACGTTGGTAAAGCAGACTTCAGGAACCTGCATCACCTGACCACTGTCGTGTCCATAAACATCTTCTGGCAGATATGGACATCGCACTTACTCTTGATGCCAGAGCGCAAATATCCCTCTGTGCATCTCGCATATATAGAAATGCATCCTTTAAATGCTCTATAGTCAATAAAATACTGTCCCTGTCAAGGGTATCAATATTTTCAGTCAGGGAATCCGACTAAGCCACCCCAGCGCTGCACATCCAGGCTGAGGCGATCGCTGGTCGCAGTATAACACCAGTATGTGTGTATATACTTTTTAGGATATTTTCCAGCCTCCTATCAGCTGGCTCCTTGAGGGCGGCCGTATCTGGAGACGGTAACGCCACTTGTGATAAGTGTGTGAGCGCCTTCATTTTATTTTATCTGATTCAGGAAAAACTACAGGTAGTTTTTTCACACCCCACATAATACCCTTTTTTGTGGTACTTGTAGTATCAGAAATATGTAACACCTCCTTCATTGCCCTTAACATGTAACGTGTGGCCCTAAAGGAAAATACGTTTGTTTCTTCACCGTCGACACTGGAGTCAGTGTCCGTGTCTGTGTCTGTGTCGACCGACTGAGGTAAATGGGCGTTTTAAAGCCCCTGACGGTGTTTGAGACGCCTGGACAGGTACTAATTTGTTTGCCAGCCGTCTCATGTCGTCAACCGACCTTGCAGCGTGTTGACATTATCACGTAATTCCCTAAATAAGCCATCCATTCCGGTGTCGACTCCCTAGAGAGTGACATCACCATTACAGGCAATTGCTCCGCCTCCTCACCAACATCGTCCTCATACATGTCGACACACACGTACCGACACACAGCACACACACAGGGAATGCTCTGATAGAGGATAGGACCCCACTAGCCCTTTGGGGAGACAGAGGGAGAGTTTGCCAGCACACACCAAAACGCTATAATTATACAGGGACAACCTTTATATAAGTGTTTTCCCTTATAGCATCTTAATATATAATCATATCGCCAAATAAGTGCCCCCCCTCTCTGTTTTAACCCTGTTTCTGTAGTGCAGTGCAGGGGAGAGCCTGGGAGCCTTCCCTCCAGCAGTTCTGTGAGGGAAAATGGCGCTGTGTGCTGAGGCGAATAGGCCCCGTGCCCTTTTCGGCGGGCTTCTTCTCCCGTTTTTCTGACAACCTGGCAGGGGTTAAATACATCCATATAGCCCCAGAGGCTATATGTGATGTATTTTTAGCCAGTATAGGTACTTTCATTGCTACCTAGGGCGCCCCCCCCAGCGCCCTGCACCCTCAGTGACCGTTGGTGTGAAGTGTGCTGAGAGCAATGGCGCACAGCTGCAGTGCTGTGCGCTACCTCATGAAGACTGAGAAGTCTTCAGCCGCCGATTTCTGGACCTCTTCTCTCTTCAGCATCTGCAAGGGGGTCGGCGGCGCGGCTCCGGTGACCCATCCAGGCTGTACCTGTGATCGTCCCTCTGGAGCTAGTGTCCAGTAGCCTAAGAAGCCAATCCATCCTGCACGCAGGTGAGTTCACTTCTTCTCCCCTAAGTCCCTCGTTGCAGTGAGCCTGTTGCCAGCAGGACTCACTGAAAATAAAAAACCTAATAAAACTTTTACTCTAAGCAGCTCTTTAGGAGAGCCACCTAGATTGCACCCTTCTCGGCCGGGCACAAAAACCTAACAGAGGCTTGGAGGAGGGTCATAGGGGGAGGAGCCAGTGCACACCACCTGATCCTAAAGCTTTTACTTTTGTGCCCTGTCTCCTGCGGAGCCGCTATTCCCCATGGTCCTGACGGAGTCCCCAGCATCCACTTAGGACGTCAGAGAAAAATTATTACAAAATTAAATATAATCATACAATTAAAATGTTTACATTAAAATAGAAATAAAAATAAATATAGAGATAAAATACAAAAATAAAAATGAATAAAATAGAAACATAAAATAGAAAATACAAGATAAAGATCAATTGGGAGTGAAATATTGTTTTAAATGTGTTTTACATTTTCTTATTGGTTTGGAAAGTATCCTTGATTGAAGAACATTTATGAGCAGGCATAGAGCAGAGTCAGAAGTTAATATATAGTAACTCTTAACAAGAACATTGGGGTATATTTACTAAGCTCCCGATTTTGACCGAGATGCCGTTTTTTCTTCAAAGTGTCATCTCGGTTAATCTCGGTCATTTACTAAACACTAATCACGGCAGTGATGAGGGCATTCGTAATTTTTTGCAAGTTCAGGTAAAAAATTACGAATGAATACACCATCGGTCAAAACGCGGCTGTTTAAGTATGAATCTCGGTCATTTACTAAGAAGTGCAAAGCCAAAAAAGAACAAACACTGCCGTGAAAAATTACAACTCGTAAAAAAGTGCTAAAAAAAAACAGACCTTTTTTTTTTATTCGTGATTGGATAGGCATGCACGGATCCATGAGATCCGTGCATGTATATCAGTGGGAAGGGGTGGGAAAGTGCTTATTTTTTCAAAAAAAATTGCGTGGGGTCCCCCCTCCTAAGCATAACCAGCCTCGGGCTCTTTGAGCCGATCCTGGTTGCAGAAATATGGTGAAAAAAATGACAGGGGTTCCCCCATATTTAAGCAACCAGCATCGGGCTCTGCGCCTGGTCCTGGTCCCAAAAATACGGGGGACAAAAAGAGTAGGGGTCCCCCATATTTTTAAAACCAGCACCGGGCTCCACTAGCTGGACAGATAATGCCACAGCCGGGGGTCACTTTTATACAGCGCCCTGCGGCCGTGGCATCAAAAATCCAACTAGTCACCCCTGGCCGGGGTACCCTGGGGGAGTGGGAACCCCTTCAATCAAGGGGTCCCCCCCCCCCAGCCACCCAAGGGCCAGGGGTGAAGCCCGAGGCTGTCCCCCCCCATCCAATGGGCTGCGGATGGGAGGGCTGATAGCCTTTGTTGTAAAATAAAAGATATTGTTTTTAGTAGCAGTACTACAAGTCCCAGCAAGCCTCCCCCGCATGCTGGTACTTGGAGAACCACAAGTACCAGCATGCGGCGGAAAAACGGGCCCGCTGGTACCTGTAGTACTACCACTAAAAAAATACCCAAAAAAACACAAGACACACACACCGTGAAAGTATAATTTTATTACATACATACACACATACATACATACATACTTACCTTATGTTCCCACGCAGGTCGGTCCTCTTCTCCAGTAGAATCCAAGGGGTACCTGTTGAAGAAATTCTACTCACCAGATCCAGTGGTCCAGGCTCCTCGGCAAATCCAGGGTTAATCCACGTACTTGAATAAAACAAAAAAACGGTTGCCCGACCACGAACTGAAAGGTGACCCATGTTTGCACATGGGTCACCTTCCCACGAATGCCAGAAACCCACTTTGCCTTCTGGCTAAGTGGGTTTCTTCAGCCAATCAGGGAGTGCCACGTTGTAGCACTCTACTGATCAGCTGTGTGCTCCTGTCCTCACTGACAGGCGGCACACGGCAGTGTTACAATGTAGCGCCTATGCGCTACATTGTAACCAATGATGTGAACTTTGTGCCCTGCGGTTGACCTAAAGTGACGTCACCGCTGAGCAGAAAGTTCCCATCATTGGTTACAATGTAGCGCATAGGCGCTACATTGTAACACTGCCGCGTGCTGCCTGTCAGTGAAGACAGGAGCACACAGCTGATCAGGAGAGTGCTACAACGTGGCACTCCCTGATTGGCTGAAGAAACCCACTTAGCCAGAAGGCAAAGTGGGTTTCTGGCATTCGTGGGAAGGTGACCCATGTGCAAACATGGGTCACCTTTCAGTTCGTGGTCGGGCAACCGTTTTTTTGTTTTATTCAAGTACGTGGATTAACCCTGGATTTGCCGAGGAGCCTGGACCACTGGATCTGGTGAGTAGAATTTCTTCAACAGGTACCCCTTGGATTCTACTGGAGAAGAGGACCGACCTGCGTGGGAACATAAGGTAAGTATGTATGTATGTATGTGTGTATGTATGTAATAAAATTATACTTTCACGGTGTGTGTGTCTTGTGTTTTTTTGGGTATTTTTTTAGTGGTAGTACTACAGGTACCAGCGGGCCCGTTTTTCCGCCGCGTGCTGGTACTTGTGGTTCTCCAAGTACCAGCATGCGGGGGAGGCTTGCTGGGACTTGTAGTACTGCTACTAAAAACAATATCTTTTATTTTACAACAAAGGCTATCAGCCCTCCCATCCGCAGCCCATTGGATGGGGGGGGACAGCCTCGGGCTTCACCCCTGGCCCTTGGGTGGCTGGGGGGGGGGGACCCCTTGATTGAAGGGGTTCCCACTCCCCCAGGGTACCCCGGCCAGGGGTGACTAGTTGGATTTTTGATGCCACGGCCGCAGGGCGCTGTATAAAAGTGACCCCCGGCTGTGGCATTATCTGTCCAGCTAGTGGAGCCCGGTGCTGGTTTTAAAAATACGGGGGACCCCTACTCTTTTTGTCCCCCGTATTTTTGGGACCAGGACCAGGCGCAGAGCCCGATGCTGGTTGCTTAAATATGGGGGAACCCCTGTCATTTTTTTTACCATATTTCTGCAACCAGGATCGGCTCAAAGAGCCCGAGGCTGGTTATGCTTAGGAGGGGGGACCCCACGCATTTTTTTTTGGGATTTTACATTGTTTAATTAAAAAAAAAAAAAAAAAAGAACCCCAGCACGGATCACACAGATCCGGCCGAGATTGATTGTTAAAAAAAACGGCAGTGTTTTGCTAATCACTGCCGTAAAATTAGGTAAAAAAAAACGAATGACATCGACATCGGAAGAAAAGAAAAACCCGAATACGACAGCTTAGTAAATCCATCGTAATAAATTCAAAAAGTTGCAGTTTTACACTGTCGATGTCATTCGTGATTGAACTTTGACCTATTTTCGGAAATTACGAATGTTAGTAAATGTACCCCATTGTGTGTAGGTGCTAAACATCACAGTCAATCACCAAACACTGACTGCTAGGTGAGAGCCCTCTTTATAGCACTTGGGTGGGCATCTGAAGCAACAGACGTACACTGACAGAGGGTACTCACCCTATCCCTGACCTCTCTTCTTCAACCTTTGAACAAGGATTCCAAAGGTAGTTGATCTATATAGTTCACAAAAGTCTAAAGCAATAGTCATTCAAAGATGCGTAACTGTGGGAGCAACGGAGTCGGCTGCCTTCGACTCCCGCTCTTTAGGGGGTCATCTCTCCTCCCATTCAGTGTTCAGTGACACCATTCAATAAAAGGTGTCTGCTTCCCATGTAACAGGTCATGGGTTCTAATTAGTGATGAGCGGGTTCGGTTTCTCGGAAACCGAACCCCCCGAACTTTACCCTTTTTACACGGGTCCGAGCCATACTCGGATTCTCCCGTATGGCTCGGGTAACCCGAGCGCGCCCGAACGTCATCATCCCGCTGTCGGATTCTCGCAAGATTCGGATTCTACATAAGCAGCCGCGTGTCGCCGCCATTTTCACTCGTGCATTGGAAATGTTAGGGAGAGGACGTGGCTGGCGTCCTCTCCGTTATTGTTGAACTTGATTGTGCTGTGCACTATTGCTTAATTGTGGGGAGGGCTGGGGAGCAGCTGTATAATATAGGAGGAGCACAGTGCAGAGTTTTGCTGATCAGTGACAACCAGTTATCCGTTCTCTGCCTGAAAAAAACGCTCCATATCTGTGCTCAGTGTGCTGCATATATCTGTGCTCACACTGCTTAATTGTGGGGACTGGGGAGCAGCTGTATTAAATAGCAGGAGTACAGTGCAGAGTTTTGCTGACAGTGACCACCAGTATACGTTGTCTGGCTGAAAAACACTCCATATCTGTGCTCAGTGTGCTGCTTTATTGTGGGGACTGGGGACCACCAGTATAATATTATATAGGAGGAGTACAGTGCAGAGTTTTGCTTACCAGTGACAACCAGTATATAATATATAGCATTACGGTACAGTAGGCCACTGCTGTACCTATCTCTGTGTCGTCATTAAGTATACTATCCATCTACATTCTATACCTGTGGTGCATTTTAGTTTTGCAGTTTGCTGACACAGTGACCACCAGTATACTATATATAGCAGTACGGAAGGCCACTGCTGTACCTACCTCTGTGTCGTCATTAAGTATACTATCCATCTACATTCTATACCTGTGGTGCATTTTAGTTTTGCAGTTTGCTGACACAGTGACCACCAGTATACTATATATAGCAGTACGGAAGGCCACTGCTGTACCTACCTCTGTGTCGTCATTAAGTATACTATCCATCTACATTCTATACCTGTGGTGCATTTTAGTTTTGCAGTTTGCTGACACAGTGACCACCAGTATACTATATATAGCAGTACGGAAGGCCACTGCTGTACCTACCTCTGTGTCGTCATTAAGTATACTATCCATCTACATTCTATACCTGTGGTGCATTTTAGTTTTGCAGTTTGCTGACACAGTGACCACCAGTATACTATATATAGCAGTACGGAAGGCCACTGCTGTACCTACCTCTGTGTCGTCATTAAGTATACTATCCATCTACATTCTATACCTGTGGTGCATTTTAGTTTTGCAGTTTGCTGACACAGTGACCACCAGTATACTATATATAGCAGTACGGAAGGCCACTGCTGTACCTACCTCTGTGTCGTCATTAAGTATACTATCCATCTACATACTATACCTGTGGTGCATTTTAGTTTTGCAGTTTGCTGACACAGAGACCACCAGTATACTATATATAGCAGTACGGAAGGCCACTTCTGTACCTATCTCTGTGTCGTCATTAAGTATACTATCCATCTACATTCTATACCTGTGGTGCATTTTAGTTTTGCAGTTTGCTGACACAGTGACCACCAGTATACTATATATAGTAGTACGGTACGGAAGGCCACTGCTGTACCTACCTCTGTGTCGTCATTAAGTATACTATCCATCTACATACTATACCTGTGGTGCATTTTAGTTTTGCAGTTTGCTGACACAGTGACCACCAGTATATATAGCAGTACGGTACGGAAGGCCACTGCTGTACCTACCTCTGTGTCGTCAAGTATACTATCCATCCATACCTGTGGTGCATTTCAGTTGTGCGCAGTATATATAGTAGTAGGCCATTGCTATTGATACTGGCATATAATTCCACACATTAAAAAATGGAGAACAAAAATGTGGAGGTTAAAATAGGGAAAGATCAAGATCCACTTCCACCTCGTGCTGAAGCTGCTGCCACTAGTCATGGCCGAGACGATGAAATGCCATCAACGTCGTCTGCCAAGGCCGATGCCCAATATCATAGTAGAGAGCATGTAAAATCCAAAAAACAAAAGTTCAGTAAAATGACCCAAAAATCAAAATTAAAAGCGTCTGTGGAGAAGCGTAAACTTGCCAATATGCCATTTACGACACGGAGTGGCAAGGAATGGCTGAGGCCCTGGCCTATGTTCATGGCTAGTGGTTCAGCTTCACATGAGGATGGAAGCACTCATTCTCTCGCTAGAAAAATGAAAAGACTTAAGCTGGCAAAAGCACAGCAAAGAACTGTGCGTTCTTCTAAATCACAAATACCCAAGGAGAGTCCAATTGTGTTGGTTGCGATGCCTGACCTTCCCAACACTGGACGGGAAGAGCTTGCGCCTTCCACCATTTGCACGCCCCCTGCAAGTGCTGGAAGGAGCACCCGCAGTCCAGTTCCTGATAGTCAAATTGAAGATGTCACTGTTGAAGTACACCAGGATGAAGATATGGGTGTCGCTGGCGCTGGGGAGGAAATTGACATGGAGGATTCTGATGGTGAGGTGGTTTGTTTAAGTCAGGCACCCGGGGAGACACCTGTTGTCCGTGGGACGAATATGGCCATTGACATGCCTGGTCAAAATACAAAAAAAATCACCTCTTCGGTGTGGAATTATTTCAACACAAATGCGGACAACAGGTGTCAAGCCGTGTGTTGCCTTTGTCAAGCTGTAATAATTAGGGGTAAGGACGTTAACCACCTCGGAACATCCTCCCTTATACGTCACCTGCAGCGCATTCATCATAAGTCAGTGACAAGTTCAAAAACTTTGGGTGACAGCGGAAGCAGTCCACTGACCACTAAATCCCTTCCTCTTATAACCAAGCTCCTGCAAACCACACCACCAACTCCCTCAGTGTCAATTTTCTCCTTACCAAGGAAAGCCGATAGTCCTGCAGGCCATGTCACTGGCAAGTCTGACAAGTCCTCTCCTGCCTGGGATTCCTCCGATGCATCCTTGAGTGTAACGCCTACTGCTGCTGGCACTGCTGTTGTTGCTGCTTGGAGTAGATCATCATCCCAGAGGGGAAGTCGGAAGACCACTTGTACTACTTCCAGTAAGCAATTGACTGTCCAACAGTCCTTTGCTAGGAAGATGAAATATCACAGCAGTCATCCTGCTGCAAAGCAGATAACTCAGGCCTTGGCAGCCTGGGCGGTGAGAAACGTGGTTCCGGTATCCACCGTTAATTCAGAGCCAACTAGAGACTTGATTGAGGTACTGTGTCCCCAGTACCAAATACCATCTAGGTTCCATTTCTTTAGGCAGGCGATACCGAAAATGTACACAGACCTCAGAAAAAGACTCACCAGTGTCCTAAAAAATGCAGTTGTACCCAATGTCCACTTAACCACGGACATGTGGGCAAGTGGAGCAGGGCAGACTCAGGACTATATGACAGTGACAGCCCACTGGGTAGATGTATTGCCTCCGGCAGCGATAACAGCAGCGGCGGCACCAGTAGCAGCATCTCGCAAATGCCAACTCGTTCCTAGGCAGGCTACGCTTTGTATCACCGCTTTCCAGAATAGGCACACAGCTGACAACCTCTTACGGAAACTGAGGAAGATCATCGCAGAATGGCTTACCCCAATTGGACTCTCCTGGGGATTTGTGACATCGGACAACGCCAGCAATATTGTGCGTGCATTACATCTGGGCAAATTCCAGCACGTCCCATGTTTTGCACATACATTGAATTTGGTGGTGCAGAATTATTTAAAAACGACAGGGGCGTGCAAGAGATGCTGTCGGTGGCCCGAAGAATTGCGGGCCACTTTCGGCATTCAGCAACCGCATACAGAAGACTGGAGCACCACCAAACATTCCTGAACCTGCCCTGCCATCATCTGAAGCAAGAGGTGGTAACGAGGTGGAATTCAACCCTCTATATGCTTCAGAGGATGGAGGAGCAGCAAAAGGCCATTCAACCCTATACATCTGCCCACGATATAGGCAAAGGAGGGGGAATGCACCTGACTCAAGCGCAGTGGAGAATGATTTCAACGTTGTGCAAGGTTCTGCAACCCTTTGAACTTGCCACACGTGAAGTCAGTTCAGACACTGCCAGCCTGAGTCAGGTCATTCCCCTCATCAGGCTTTTGCAGAAGAAGCTGGAGACATTGAAGGAGGAGCTAAAACAGAGCGATTCCGCTAGGCATGTGGGACTTGTGGATGGAGCCCTTAATTCGCTTAACCAGGATTCACGGGTGGTCAATCTGTTGAAATCAAAGCACTACATTTTGGCCACCGTGCTCGATCCTAGATTTAAAACCTACGTTGTATCTCTCTTTCCGGCAGACACAAGTCTGCAGAGGTTCAAAGACCTGCTGGTGAGAAAATTGTCAAGTCAAGCGGAACGTGACCCGTCAACATCTCCTCCTTCACATTCTCCCGCAACTGGGGGTGAGAGGAAAAGGCTAAGAATTCCGAGCCCACCCTCTGGTGGTGATGCAAGGCAGTCTGGAGCAAGTACTGACATCTGGTCCGGACTGAAGGACCTGCCAACGATTACTGACATGTCGTCTACTGTCACTTCATATGATTCTCTCACCATTGAAAGAATGGTGGAGGATTATATGAGTGACCGCATCCAAGTAGGCACGTCAGACAGTCCGTACGTATACTGGCAGGAAAAAGAGGCAATTTGGAGGCCCTTGCACAAACTGGCTTTATTCTACCTAAGTTGCCCTCCCTCCAGTGTGTACTCCGAAAGAGTGTTTAGTGCAGCCGCTCACCTTATCAGCAATCGGCGTACGAGGTTACTTCCAGAAAATGTGGAGAAGATGATGTTCATCAAAATGAATCATAATCAATTCCTCCGTGGAGACATTCACCAGCAGCAATTGCCTCCACAAAGTACACAGGGACTTGAGATGGTGGATTCCAGTGGGGACGAATTAATAATCTGTGAGGAGGGGGATGTACACAGTGAAAGGGGTGAGGAATCGGAGGATGGTGATGAGGTGGACATCTTGCCTCTGTAGAGCCAGTTTGTGCAAGGAGAGATTGATTGCTTCTTTTTTTGGTGGGGGCCCAAACCAACCAGTAATTTCAGTCACAGTCGTGTGGCAGACCCTGTCGCTGAAATGATGGGTTCGTTAAAGTGTGCATGTCCTGTTTATACAACATAAGGGTGGGTGGGAGGGCCCAAGGACAATTCCATCTTGCACCTCTTTTTTCTTTCATTTTTCTTTGCATCGTGTGCTGTATGGGGACAATTTTTTTGAAGTGCCATCCTGCCTGACACTGCAGTGCCACTCCTAGATGGGCCAGGTGTTTGTGTCGGCCACTTGTGTCGCTTAGCTTAGTCACACAGTGACCTTGGTGCGCCTCTTTTTTTCTTTGCATCATGTGCTGTTTAAGGACAATTTTTTTGAAGTGCCATCCTGCCTGACACTGCAGTGCCACTCCTAGATGGGCCAGGTGTTTGTGTCGGCCACTTGTGTCGCTTAGCTTAGTCACACAGCGACCTTGGTGCGCCTCTTTTTTTCTTTGCATCATGTGCTGTTTGGGGACTATTTTTTTGAAGTGCCATCCTTCCTGACACTGCAGTGCCACTCCTAGATGGGCCAGGTGTTTGTGTCGGCCACTTGTGTCGCTTAGCTTAGCCATCCAGCGACCTCGGTGCAAATTTTAGGACTAAAAATAATATTGTGAGGTGTTCAGAATAGACTGGAAATGAGTGGAAATTATGGTTATTGAGGTTAATAAAACTCTGGGATCAAAATGACCCCCAAATTCTATGATTTAAGCTGTTTTTTAGGGTTTTTTGTAAAAAACACCCGAATCCAAAACACACCCGAATACGACAAAAAAATTGCGGTGAGGTTTTGCCAAAACGCGTCCGAATCCAAAACACGACCGCGGAACCGAATCCAAAACCAAAACACAAAACCCGAAAAATGTCCGGTGCACATCACTAGTTCTAATCACACGCACGCACGCACGCACGCACGCACGCACACACACACACACACACACACACGTTTATCTATATATGGGGGGTACCAATATTTATCTTGCCTCCGGGCAACTGAGAAGAACGTATGCCACTGGTCATTCATAACTGGAAAGAAGTGCTGTGGCATTGCTACTGTGATCATTGTTCCATTTCTTTTTCTTCATAGTAGATTATGTTAATCTGATAAAGCAACTACATCCTTGGCCAAGATAACAAATAGCTATTGTCAGTGCCAGATTAAGGTCCACATGGGCCTGGAGCTGACATTTATGAAGGGCCTATTGTGTGCCCCGGAAGGAGGTGTGACCAGCGCTGCAGTGGTGTGGCTAGTGATGTGATATGTGTGGTACAGTATGTCTGTGGTCTAAATAGTGGGTGTGGCCTGTGCCATGAGTGTGGCTATCTCCATGGAGGTCATAGCTAGTGCCTACCTTCAACCACTTAATAATTAACTATAACAAGAAAAAATGTGTGACCACCATGTAATACAGAGTATTAGTGACCACCATATACAGGGAGCATCACAGTGACGCCCATGTCATAGAGAGAGCTGGAAAGATGGAAAGGTCTAAAGAGGAGCAATGATGAGGCAAAACAGAACAGATGTGGAAAGATTAGAAAAGATGGGGGTAATACAGAGCAGACAGGGAAGAGAGGGCTCCTGGGACACACTTACCAGCACAGACACCACTTGCTTACACACTTACTGACAGACACCACTTAGCAACACATACAACCCTTATTAATACAGATTCCACTTACTGACACAAACGCACTGCTAGAAATACAGAGACACACACACACACACACACACACACACACCACTGACAGCCTACTGGCAAAACTCTTTCACACCAGCAGCTTTGAACACGGGTTATTGGCACATGAGCGCGCATAACCTGTGTTCCTGTGCGGTTTGAAATGTACAAGGGGCAGTACGGATGGTGTAATGGTTAGCATTACTGCCTCACAGCACTGAGGTCATGGGTTCGATTCCCACCATGGCCCTAACTGTGCGGAGTTTGTATATTCTCCCCGTACTTGCGTGGGTTTCCTCCGGGTACTCCGGTTTCCTCCCACAATCCCAAAAATATACTGGCAGGTTAATTGGCTCCCAACAAAATTAACCCTAGATTGAATGTGTCTGTGTGTACATGTGGTAGGGAATATAGATTGTAAACTCCACTGGAGCAGGGACTGATGTGAATGGGCAAATATTCTCTGTAAAGCGCTGCGGAATATGTGTGCGCTATATAAATAACTGGTAATAATAATAATAAATAATAATATACCGGGTTGAGCGACCCGGTATTTCAACCCTGCTAGCGAGCAGGGTTGAACACGTGTTCAACCCGGCTCGCTGTGCGGTGTGAACGGAAGCCAGGTCAGTGTGACCCGTTTCCCATTTCCCATTCACAGTGTGTGTGGACGGGCGGCTCTTGGAGATCATGTGATCTCCCAGCACCGTCACCGCCGACGTCACCAACCCGTCATATTGCCGAGTTGCAGTCTGCGGTGTGAAAAGGGGTATTGAGGCGGGTCGCACAGTGGGAGCTCCCGTGTCAGGCTACCGGGTGCTACCCGCCTCAGACGGCATGAAAGTGGTATTACTGATGCACACATTTAATGACACAAACACCACTTACTGACAGATACCCCTTACAGACACAGACATCACTTATTGGCACATACATACTTAATGACAGACGCCCCTTACTGACGCAAATACAACTTACTGATACAAATACACAGGCACAAACACCACTTACTGACACAGACACCCCTTACTAATACAGATTCCACTTACTGACACAAATGCTATGATACAGACACACTTACTGATCCCCCTTACTCATACAAACACACATACTGACACAAACACATTTACTGACACAAACAGCCCTTACTGACAGATACCACTGACTGACACATACACTCCTTTCTGACACAGACACACTTACTGACACACACTTACTGACACAAACACACTTACATAAACAGACACTCCTTACTGACACAAACACACTTAATGACACAAGCACATTTACTGACATAAACCCCCCTTACAGATACCCCTTACTGACACATATTCCACTTACTGATAAACATACTGAGTCACACCTACTAATACAGACACACTTACTGACACACATACTGACTCAGACACCACCTACTGACAAACACAACACACACTTACTGACAGATGTTACTTACTGACACAGACAACACAGATAAACTTACTGACACAGACACCATTTAAATATGGGAGAGGAAACCCCCCAGCCTGGTGTGTGCTGCAACTTGACCGGTTTTGAACTCCAGCTCTGCTCTGACATCCATGGAGGCAGGGACAGATTGGGATGGAAAACCAGTAGGGGAAACTTCTGAAGCAGACCTAAATAGGGGGGTAGAGCCTATGATGGCATATTTAACTGGATCTAATGGTATATAAGGAGCATGTGGAAGAGTGTAATGACATATAGGCATATAAAGGAGTCTGAAGGCATATTGGGGGCATCTGGATGGTCTGACGGCATATAAAATGTGCTTGGGGGGGGCAAATTGAGACTTTGCCTTCTGACCCACATCCCCCCCCACCACTCCCATCTACTCCAGAACAGCAACCCTCGAAACCAATACCGGATCACACCTTATTATTAGCATTAGCTACATAACTTCAAACTGTGCTCTCAATCTTCTTTACAGTGCTTTTACAGTGCTGGTGACTGCCCCCTTCCAGCTTCTCTACACTGACATTCCTCCCACTCCAGACCCTCCTCTCCTCCATCACTCTGCTCCATCCCTCACACTACGGCACATCCTCACCTTCATCCCTCACACTCCAGCACCTCCTCTCCTCTATCACTCTGCTCCTTCCCTCACACTCCAGCCCCTCCTCTCCTCCATCACTCTGCTCCATCCCTCATACTCCATCCCCTCCTCTCCCCCATCACTCTGCTCCATCACTCACACTCTGGACCCTCCTCTCCTCCGTCACTCTGCTCCATCCCTCACACTCCGACCCATCCTCTCCTCCATCACTCTGCTCCATCACTCACACTTTGGACCCTCCTCCATCACTCTGCTCCATCCCTCACACTCTGGACCCTCCTCTCCTCCATCACTCTGCTCCATCCCTCACACTCCGACCCTTCCTCTCCTCCATCACTCTGCTCCATCACTCACACTCTGGACCCTCCTCCATCACTCTGCTCCATCCCTCACACTCCATTCCCTCCTCTCTCCCATCACTCTGCTCCATCACTCACACTCTGGACCCTCCTCTCCTCCATCACTCTGCTCCATCCCTCACACTCCAGCCCTTCCTCTCCTCCAGCACTCTGCTCCATTCCTCACACTCCGTCACCTCCATTCCTCACACTACGGCCCCTACTCTTCTCCATCACTCTCTGCTCCATCACTAACACTCCGGCATCTCCTCTCCTCCATCCCTCACACTCCGGTCCCTCCTCTCCTCCATCACTCTGCTCCTTCCCTCACACTCCGGCACCTCCTCTCCTCCATCACTCTGCTCCATCTCTCACAATGGCCCCTCCTCTTCTCCATCACTCTGCTCCATCCCTCACACACCAGCACCTCATCTCCTCCATCACTCTGCTCCATCCCTCACACTCCGGCCCCTAGTCTCCTCCATCACTCTGCTCCTTCCCTCACACTCCGTCACCTCCTCTCCTCCATCACTCTGCTCCATCCCTCACACTACGGCTCCTCCTCTCCTCCATCACTCTGCTCCTTCCCTCATACTCTGGCATCTACTCTCCTTCATCACTCTGCTCCATCCCTCACACACCAGCACCTCATCTCCTCCATCACTCTGCTCCATCCCTCACACTCCAGACCCTCCTCTCCTCCATCACTCTGCTCTATCTCTTACACTCTGGCCCTTCCTCTCCTCCGTCACTCTGCTCCATCACTAACACTCTGGCCCTGTCCTCTCTTCCATCACTCTGCTCCATCCATCACACACCGTCACCTCCTCTCCTCCATTACTCTGCAACATCCCTCAAATTCTGGACCGACCTTTCCTTCATCGCCCTCCTTACTTTACAGCCGTGATGCTCAGTAAATGTCAGAGAGAACAGGTCTACAGTGTTGCAGCCGCTCCTCCTCACGTTTCCATGACTGCCCTCACTACCCCTGCAGGCAGCGCAGCCACTGTGAAAAATAAGAGAAATAAGAAAATGGTGCTCCTTGAAAACTATTTTTTCAAAGTCTGCCGGAATGCTAATACTGGTTATTAAATAAGCTCGCTCTGGAAACACAAATTAGGTTAATAAATTAACATTGGCCTCTCTCTGGTAATTAACTTTTTCTACGCCCAGGCATCTAGACGTGAGCAGTTTATGACTCTTTGAGCAACAAGTGTGGGGGTGGGGGAGTAGCTATCAATCCATAGCCAGTGCTCCCCGTCGTCATACACAGCACACACTCCTTGCACTTTGGTGTGTTTTCCTGCTCAATGCAGGCCAAGAAAAATTATTATTAACATTATTACCAGTTATTTATATAGCTCACACATATTCCACAACGCTTTGCAGAGAGTGTTTGCCCATTCACATCAGTCCCTGCCCCAGTGAAGATTATAATCTACAGTATGTGCCCTACCACCAGGGACGTGAGGTGAGAAAAATGGCTGAGGAGGCACTGGCTAGTACCAGAGCAGATTTACACACAATAAATGAGCCCAAGGGTTCATGTGGGCACAGATGCAGCAGTATATACATGTGGGCATTATACACAGAAGCAGCAGTATATACATGTGGGCATTATACACAGAAGTAGCAGTATATACAAGTGGGCATTATACACAGGTGCAGCAGTATATATACATGTGGGCATTATACACAGAAACAGCAGTATATACATGTGGGCATAGGTGATCATTCCGAGTTGATCGCAGCCAGCAACTTTTTGCTGCTGCTTCGATCAATAGTCCACGCCTATGGGGGAGTGTATTTTAGCTTAGCAGGGCTGTGATCACTTGTGCAGCCCTGCTAAGCTAAAAAAATTTCAAGCAGAAGTTGACCAGACCTGTACATACTCACCCTGTGCGACAATCCCTGCGATGCTGAAGCCGCCTCTGACGTCAGACATCCGCCCTCCGTTCTGCTGGACACACCTGCGTTTTCCTTACCACTCCCCGAAAACAGCAGCAAACGGTCCGGATCCACCCTGGAACGCCTTCTTCCTGTCAAACTTCTTTGCGGTCGGCTCTGCGACCGCTTCCTTCGGTAGATGCGACGTAACCCGGCAACCCCTGTCACTGGGCAATGTCACGCATGCGCACTGCGCCCGCCACGCATGCACATTCCGTACCCGTTCACACCGCAGCGAGAAACCGCTGCATGCGAACGGGTCAGAATGACCCCCATTATACACAGGCGCAGCAGTATATACATGTGGGCATTATACACAGGTGCAGCAGTATATACATGTGGGCATTATACACAGGTGCAGCAGTATATACATGTGGGCATTATACACAGGTGCAGCAGTATATACATGTGGGCATTATACACAGGTGCAGAAGTATATACATGTGGGCATTATACACAGGCGCAGCAGTATATACATGTGGGCATTATGCACAGGCGCAGCAGTATATACATGTGGGCATTATACACAGGTGCAGCAGTATATACATGTGGGCATTATACACAGGTGCAGCAGTATATACATGTGGGTGTTATACACAGGCGCAGCAGTATATACATGTGGGCATTATACACAGGTGCAGCAGTATATACATGTGGGCATTATACACAGGTGCAGCAGTATATACATGTGGGTGTTATACACAGGCACAGCAGTATATATATGTGGTTGTTATATATAGGCGCAGTAGTATATACATGTGGGCATTATACACAGGCGCAGCAGTATATATGTGGGCATTATACACAGGTGCAGCAGTATATACATGTGGGCATTATACACAGGTGCAGCGGTATATACTGTACATGTGGGCATTATACACAGGGGCAGCAGTATATACATGTGGGCATCATACACATTTGCAGCGGTATATACATGTGGGCATTATACACAGGTGCAGCGGTTTATACTGATGGTAATATGTTCTTTTATTCAGTTATGCGACATGCCCCCTTACAGAGCCGGCCATAGGCATAGGCAAACTAGGCAATTGCCTGGGGCATTTGATATGCCTAGGGGCATCAGCAGCTTCTGCTGATTAAAATGATATGCGGCATGCCTATATTCTGTGTGTAGCATTTCATATGCAGATACAGCCACAGTCGCACACAGAATATAGGCATGCTGCATATCAGTTTAATCAGCAGAAGCTGCTTGTGCATACTAGCCACATAGCAATGCAAATAAGATCCATTTTAATAAAAAAGGTGCCTGACATTAGCATTGAGGCAAGATTTATGAGGAGACATCTCTATCCAAGCAGAGGCAGAGGTCACAGTGTTAGTGGCAGTGTGAGTGCTGTGTGCTTGTGAGTGGGTTGGTTGTGCAGTAGTGTTTGGAATATGTGTAAGGAGCATTATGTGTGTCATGTAAAAATGCATTAATAATGTGCAACATATGTGTAAGGGGCACTATGTGTGTCATTATGTGTATAAGGGCATTAATAATGTGCGGCATATGTGTAACTGGGTACTACTGTATGTGTGTCATTATGTGTATAGGGGCACTAATAATGTGCAGCAATTGTGTAGGGGGCACTATGTGTGTCATTATGTGTATAAGAGCATTATTAATGTGCGACATATGTGTAAGGGGCACTATGTGTGTCATTATGTGTATAAGGGCATTAATAATGTGCGGCATATGTGTAACTTGGTACTACTGTATGTGTGTCATTATGTGTATAGGGGCACTAATAATGTGCAGCAATTGTGTAGGGGCACTATGTGTGTCATTATGTGTATAAGAGCATTATTAATGTGCGACATATGTGTAAGGGACATTATGTGTAAAAGGGCATTAATAAAGGTTGTCATAATGTGTAAGGCGCATTATGTTTATAAGGACATTAATGTGTCTCATATGTGTAAGGGGCATTACTGTGTGGAATTGTGTATAAATGCATTACTAATGTGCGGCATTATGTGTATAAGGTGCTCTACTATGGCGTTGCGTATAGAAAGGGCACTACTTTGTCCTCTAATGTGAATAAAGAGCAATAGGGTGTGGTATAATGTGAATAAGGAGCAATTCAGTGTGATGTAATGTGAATAAGGGGCTCTTCTGTGAGGAGTAACGTTTATAAGGTAAAGTGATACTACTGTGGGATGTAATATGAATTATGGACACTATCGCAAGATAAAATGTGAATAAAGTTGCAGTACTGTGTGGCGTAATTGGATTTGGGGTTACTATTGTATGGCCATGCCCCTTGCCAGAAAAAACACACCCCTTTTTGGGCTGTGCACCAAATGTGTGAACTGTTCCTATTTAAAATATAGGGGGTACAAACACCAAAATAAGTACTGCTATGGGTGAGGGGTGATGGTGCTGGGAAAGAGGTGCAAGGTGAGAGGCGGAACCAGCGGTGGTGCTAGGGGGCACCAGCCAAAATCTTGCCTAGGGCATCATATTGGTTAGGGCCGGCTCTGCCCCCTTACATATTTAGTTATGATGTCACCTACCCCCATTATATATATTGTTTACATTGTACCTATATCCTCTATTTTATATTTAAGTTGTGCCTCCTGACCCCCTTTGTATTAAACTTTTGGCCCTGTTCCTCCTTACATGTGTATGTACCGTATGCCCACTAACCACCACCCTTATATATTTCTATGACATGAGCTGCCTGTCCCCCCCCCTTTTATAATATAATTAAGCTATGCTCCCATTCCTCTTACTTAATAAATGTATGTATTGTAGTGAACTAATGTATTGACATCGTGACCACTGCAGCACCTACCTTGCTCTTCTACTGTACTGTTGTACAGTTTGTGCTGCTCCATACATGACAGTGTAACATCGGATGCGGGGGCGGAGCTTTGGGCCGGGATGGGTGCGGGGCCTCGGACGGACCCGGGGGCGGAGCCTCGGGCACATTCAGACAGTGGCAGCTAGTTTTGGATATGTAAGCCCACGGGTGGTTGGGACTTCAGCCGGCCGGTTCGGGGTGGATGTGACTGGGTGGCAAGGAGGTGAGTGTGCTGCTGCTGCTGCTGATGATGATGATGACAGGATTATTTTTTTCCTGTCATCACTAGCTGCACTACAGGGAGCTCTGTGGGCCTATTTTCAATGGGGGGCCTGGAGCTGCAGCTCCATCCGCCCCATTGTTAATCCGGCCCTGGCTATTGTTATGAAAGTTTATCTGTGCTGTTTTTATAAGTAAGACCTTTAACACATTATCCTCCTGCCTACAGTACATGCCTAACAGGCAACAATGTGTGATAGCTAAAAATAGACCAAAGCATCTCAGAGTCTTTTGTTGCAACTTGAAAACGGACTTCAAAATACATCAATGCCATGCTTAAAAGAAAATGGTTGCCTAACACCTAAAACATAAATGCAATGCTATTTACTTATTAAACATACAGTATTACATACTCTGTATATGAATTAGCCTGGAAGTCCTGCTGAAATCTGTATTAATCAAAATTAATGTTTAATAAATACATATACACATATTAAATGAAACAGGCATTCCAAACATTTTTATTTAAATAAAAACAAAATCAAGCACCCATTATCATTTTATTAAACACCAACATCCAAATGGAATCTTGTACCTGAAAGGAATATGCATTTACTGTAAAATAACAAAATAACAGAACAAAAAGAATCAAACATTGTTTCTTATGGAGATTAAATGAAACTGCTGTGCAAATTGCATGCAATAATTAGAGTGTGCGGCTGCACTTTTTGTGTTTTGTGTTTTGGTTTTGGTTCTAATTCCACTTTCGTGTTTTGGTTTTGGCTTGGTTTTGCCAAAACCACACTTTTCGTGTTTTGGTTTTGGTTTTGGATCTGGATGATTTTTGAAAAAAATATAAAAACAGCTAAAATCACAGAATTTGGGGGTAATTTTGCTTCTACGATATTAATAACCTCAATATCATTCATTTCCACTCATTTCCAGTCTATTCTGAACACCGCACACCTCACAATATTGTTTTTAGGCCAAAAGGTTGCGCCGAGGTGGCTGTATGACTAAGCTAAGCGACACAAGTGTGCGGAACAAACACCTGGCCCATCTAGGAGTGGCACTGCAGTGGCAGACAGGATGGCAGATTTAAAAAATAGGCCCCAAACAGCACATGATACAAAGAAGAAAAAGAGGTGCAATGAGGTAGCTGGATGACTAAGCTAAGCAACACAAGTGTGCGGCACAAACATCTGGACCATCTGGGAGTGGTACTGCAGTTACAGACAGGATGGCACTTAAAAAAGCTAGTCCCCAAACAGCACATGATGCAAAGAAGAAAAAGAGGTGCAAGATGGAATTGTCCTTGGGCCTTCCCACCCAACCTTATGTTGTATATACAGGACATGCACACTTTAATGAACCAATCATTTCAGTGACAGGGTCTGCCACACGACTGTGGCTGAAATGACTGGTTTGTTTGGGCCCATACCAAAAAAGAAGCAATCAATTTCTCCTTGCACAAACTGGCTCTACAAAGGCAAGATGTCAACCTCATCCTCATCCACCAATTACTCACCCCTTTCACTGTGTACATACTCCTCCTCACAGAGTATTAAATCGTCCCCACCTGAATCCACCATAACAGGTCCCTGTGTACTTTCTGGAGGCAATTGCTGGTAAAGGTCTTCCTGGAGGAATTTATAATTCATTTTGATGAACATCATCTTCTCCACATTTTGTGGAAGTAACCTCCTACGCCGATTGCTGACAAAGTTACCAGCTGCACTAAACACTCTTTCAGAGTACACACTGGAGGGGGGGCAACTTAGGTAAAATAAAGCCAGTTTGTGCAAGGGGATCAAAATTGCCTCTTTTTCCTGCCAGTATACATACGGACTGTCTGATATGCCTACTTGGATGCTGCCACTCATATAATCCTCCACCATTCTTACAATGGTGACAGAATCATATGCAGTGACATTAGACATGTCAGTAATCATTGGCAGGTCCTTCAGTCCGGACCAGATGTCAGCTTTCGTTCCTGACTACCCTGCATCACCGCCAGCTGGTGGGCTAGGAAACCTTATCCTTTTCCTTGCAGCCCCAGTGGCGGGAGAAATTAAAGGAGGAGCTGTTGATGGGTCACATTCCGCTTGAATTGACAATTTACTCACCAGCAGGTCTTTGTACCTCTGCACACTTGTGTCTGCCAGAAAGAGAGATACAACATAGGCCCTCATTCCGAGTTGATCTCAGCAGTTCATCACATCGCAAACGGCAAAAAATCGCAAACTGCGCATGCGCTAAAGCAGAAATGCGCATGCGCAAAGGGAGCGATACGACACTTGTGCAAAATAACTAACTGAAAATCAGCTCGTACTACATCACCGAAAACAGGGAGTGACGGAGGTGTGGCAGAGGCTCGGCTTCGCTATCTAATGAAATGGGCGTGAAAATGGGTGGCTAGCGTGGGAGTATGCAACCGGCAGTAGGCGTGTTTTGTGCAGAAATGCGTAGCCGATGGTAAAAAGTACACAACAAATGTTCGCTATCTTGACGCAGCCGAGGAGTAAGTCTGCAGCTACTCAGCACTTGCGAAGTACTGTTACAAGTGTGTCCGCCCTAATGAGCAATTAATTGGCAAATGAATTCACCTGTTGACCAATTACTTGCCAAACACTGCAGTTACAAATGACTCCAAACAGCTATTGTATGCCCACATAACAATTGTAAATTTACCAGGTATAAATCTGACAAACTCACATATAATGCACTGTATTTTAATTATTTGGTAAAATACTTTGATGTTAACTGCATGTTTTAATTATTTAAAGAATACTTTGCATTTTAATCAAGTGTGAATAAACCAACTTATAAACTACATCAGCTAAATGTTCTCTACATAGACATCTTCCTTTGTACATACCAAAGAACATGAGCTACATAATGCAGCCTACACTTAATGTTACTTAATACCAATTTTTAATTTGTTTGTGGGAATATGTGTCCATATGTAATACTATGCCATGTTGCCCCTAGTAACCCAAGTTCAAATCTAATGTTTGTATTTTTGATATGCCCAGTTAAGTGTTGTGCAAGGCATACATTTTTTTAATTATAATATTCAATGTTTTTATGAATATTCTGATTGTTCCCTTGTTCCACAAATGTCAATATGCCATGTTAAAGTTTACAGGGCACAGTTTTCCAGAGTGTATAACCTTTAATAAAACACACAAACATTTTTTTTTTTAAATTTTACTTCAATAAATAAAGTAAAGCAGCAACACAACATGGCTACAAATGAGCATCACATACAAAGATGGACATAGCAACAAGCAGATGCCAGTGCCAAATTTGACATAGCAGAACCCAGTACTATGGTAACCCCATCTTCTGACAAAATGTGATGTTTAATATTTACTACGTATATGTTGTGAACCCCCAGCCAGACGATACTTTTAGGGGAACTGAGGTATATTCTGGAACCAATACACCAACCCAAACATACACAGCACGCTAGGAAGAGGAAGATGGCTCAGGTGGACACGAAAATAACTCACAGGCTACAAATCTTAAAATAAAAAAAAAACCTTTCACCTTGAGGGAGTTGTACATTCTGGCCACACAAGCAAAAAAAACAAAAAAAACATTGAGGCAACATGTCAAACATGGGTGCTGGGCATCTGGAGAGACATCACTTTCTCTTATTTTTCCCCGCCTGATGTTGTTCTTCACGGATCGGTCTGCGAAGTGACCTTCAAGGGCTCTGCCCAGTGGGATGTTCTTCCTGGGCAGAGGGAGGGGAGGGAGCAGATGTGGCTGGCTCTCTGCCACTGTGGGCAAGGCAGCCAGCGATGTCCTGGAGCCCTTGCAGAATGGAATTGGCAATTTGTTACAAGGAGGAGGCGAGTTGCTCTTGGCCCTGCCTGATCTCTGCCAGACAAAACTAAAAACAATTCAGGCGCTAATTTTTCAACAAATTGCTAATGTATTTATTTGTTATTTTAATTCCAATCTAAGCTGCAAACAACAGTCCAGCTGTATCTGTGTTCATACAGCTCAAAAATGAAGCCGAGAGATCACTAGATTGTTAGCTCTTCAGAGCAGGGCCCTCTTTCCTCTTGTCTAAACCCTCTTCTTGACACATTTCACTCAGCGACCATCTTTACCTGCTTTCTCTCCTGCTGGTAAAGGCTCATCTCTATCTATGGCCGCCAGCCCCAAGTAGTACAATGATTACTCCTTCGCTACTTACATCTAAGCTGTATTATGTTTTGAGAATTGTGTTGCTCTTTGTTACCTGCACTCCATTTTTGTTATTTATTTACTGTTATGCTAAGTTTTGTCTCCCTGTACTGTCCTTTGTACGGCGCTGCGAAACAATTGTGGCGCCCTATAAATAAAATGTAATAATAATTATAATCACTACTCTGCTGCTCCAAATGCAAAGCTGAATGAAAGAATATGACTATATTGCGCTAAATTAGTCCAAGGTGCATATATGAATGAAATCACTCATTGATATAATTATCCAGTATTTATTTCAATAATATCTGTATATAAAAATCAATAAAAACCTACATACAACTTTCCAGTGAGCTCACTTGAATTCTTAACTATAAATTGTATACACTTGTGTACATAACTATCTCTCAAAAATACACTTTATTAAAATGTACCTTAGTACTATATTGAGAAAATCTCATATATTAACCTGCAGTGCAGAAAAATGGATTAAATGAAATGCTGTCAGTCAGCCCTATAATACTGTTCTATTAATTGGAACACAGTCTCTTAGACGAAACCACACGTGGATATTCAGAAACAATGTCTCATGATTCCAATATTTGCTCAATTAGCATGAAATGGCAGACTAACGTCCCAATTTAATTTATCCGGACAGTACTGATGTATATTTCCACTAAGCACAGCAGTAATTGATGACAACCTCTCACCCGTTCTTTCTCAGTTGTATCTGAATGTCTCAGGGTGTAGTGAACTGGAGCCGCTTGTATACGAACATGTGCACCGGAGACTCTTGCCGTCAGCTGGCTGCACGCATCTCCACTGAGGGAGACCTGCCGACGGTTCAGATGTGTTGAGTCTCGCCTATTATCCTTAGCTCCCAGCTCACCTGTGTTTATCCACTGTGCCTGGTGCTACTGAGCTGTGCTGGAGCCACTTGTATACGGACACTTGGCTGCCCGCTTGTGCCGTCGGCTAGCTGGCCACGTCCTTAGAGAGGGAAATTTCAGCCGGCGGTCAGATGTACAATCGCGTATTTAGCGCAATACAGTCATATTCTTTCATTCTGATCTCTGCCAGACCTTGGCAGAGTTGAGCTACACCTTGCTCCACACTGGTTCTGTGCTCAGTGAGCCGGACAGGTATTTGGCTTACCTCCCGGTTCATCCTGTCCTGAAAAGCATTCGGGCTCTCACCATACCTGCCAATTTGAGACAGGATGTCCGGGATAGCAGAGGGTTGCATGGGGGGGCCAGTTGAAATCTGTACGGATGGAATCTGTGGTCCCACAGTGGCAGAGACAGTAGGTCCCCCCACCTCAGCCTCAGTCACATAACCCTCCTGTGACTCTACCTGCTCACCCACCTGTGCTGTGTTATGTTAAAAGCAAATAGAATAATGTTTGGAAAAAGGGAAGAAAAAAACATTAGACTTTTGGAACCACTACATTTTTTTTTTTAGGAATATGTGTGTAAACTTACCTGGCAAGTCATGTGGATTCACTATTTCAGGCAGGTCCGTGTCCATATGAGACACCCCAACCCCCTCCTCGTAGCTCACACAGTCCATCACCAGCTCCTCAAGATCTGTGTATTCCACAGTGGCAGCTGGACCTCCCCCTGTTGCCCTCGAGGCATTCCACTCCGCAGACCTCTTGCCCTTCAGGCGGGATTTGAAGTCGGCCCAACTACATATGTGATGAGAATTAGGGGCAAGCGACATAAAAGTTAAGAATACCTGTTTTTCTTGATAGTACACATGTTAGGTATTTGGTTGCTATAGGCAACATCACATCTAGCTAAGTTTGTAATAATAATTTGGACAGAAAATGGTGTGTCAATATACACTTACCGTCTTCTAACTTCCTGTGATGTGCGGACAATTGAGCCGACTTCATTAACAGAATCAGTGATGTCCCTCCAGATTCTATCTTTGGATGCAGCACCCATGTTTTTGCTGCCTCGATGAATATTTCCCATGGCCTGTGTGACCAAAACACGTAACTCCCTCTTAGTGAAGGTGGGCTCTTTTTAATTTTTTTATGTAGCCTGTGAGCTATCGTCCTGACCCTCCTCACCATCTTCCTCTTCACTAGCTGCTTGTGTACTTTGGGTTTGAGATAGTAGGCCTGAATCTCCCTCAGTTTCCCCAGTATCTATGTCTGGCAGGGGATTCACTCCTAACTCCTGTTTATGAGAAGATGGAGTTTGAACAGTACTGGGTACTGCAATTTCAACATCCGCACTGGCAGCTTCCAGCATCTGCCTCTGCAGCGCTAGGCGCCTATGTGTCAAAGCGGACATCTGCTGCTGCACCATCTCCATCTCTGCTGCCATCTGCTCACGAGTAGCCATGTTGCTGGTTGCATGTGTGTTTGCACAGATGTCTAGCGATTTATAGCTGCATGTGATTTTCAGTGCGGTAATTCGCACAGGTGTCAATTATGCAAATACTTCCAGTAATTGTTGTACTGGCTACTTAAACGCCTTGACTGCAGCCTGTGTGAGTGGGTGTATGATGAGAATTGTTGAAGTAAGCCAGGAGCCAGGTGGACGTGGTGCCTAGCACATTTCAGAGTGAGTTTTTATTGCAGTATATAGCATAAAAATGTGCGTTTGTTAGCTTGCACATTTCTTACTGTTGTGTTGCGGATGGCGTATTTAAAACAACTGTGTTTGTTTTATCAAAACTAGTATATTACAAAACCAAGTATGTATGGGTGTGCAATGGTCCTTTGTATTGTTTTTTTTTTTTTAGTATGGTGTTTAATGTTTATTTTATTATCTTTGTTTACATGCAGTACCTAATAGTTATGTTCCATGTAATTTGCCATGTGACCATTCTAGTGCCGAGAGGGTTTTTTTACATTTTTATTGTCCATTTCTCTCTCTTGTAGGTGTCTCTATTGTTTATTTGAACCTTTAAGAGTTTTTTTTGTTGCCGAAGTAGGCCAGTTTTCTTTTCCTCTTACAAAACAAGTGTACATTTCTTTTCAGAGCAGGTAAGTTGCCTGTCCCTGGGTGGCATGGTGTGGGAGTGCTGAGAGTGTTTTTTACATTTTTATTGTCCATTTCTCTCTCTTGTAGGTGTCTCTATTGTTTATTTGAACCTTTAAGAGTTTTTTTTGTTGCCGAAGTAGGCCAGTTTTCTTTTCCTCTTACAAAACAAGTGTACATTTCTTTTCAGAGCAGGTAAGTTGCCTGTCCCTGGGTGGCATGGTGTGGGAGTGCTGAGAGTGTTTTTTTTATTTTTATTGTCCATTTCTCTCTCTTGTAGGTGTCTCTATTGTTTATTTGGACCTTTAAGAGTTTTTTTCTGCCGAAGTAGGCCTTTTTTGGATTTTGATTTGGTGCATAGTTTTGTGTTGGTTTTCTGAGCAGGTAAGTGTGTTTTTTTTTTTTTGCTAATTTATTTTTTCTTAAAAACAAAACATACTTAGTAGTTATTTCATATCTTGTTGGAGAAATTATATGGATATTTTTATTTATACTTTTTTTATGGTAACCTATGTTGTAGGTACTTAGCTAACTGTGTCTTAATGTTTTTTTGGGGGGCTTTATTGTCCCGTACTTTCCTATTGAAGATATGGAGTACGCTCCTGCAGTAAGTGAACACCCATACACTTTTTTTTTAATGTCAATGTGTGTTGTTAATTGATTGTGTGTTTTAATGATTCTTACCTCCATTTGAAGTTGGTGATGTCCATACATGTGGCAGCGGAAGCCCTCCCACCCCAACCCATGGAAGCACTCCCACCCCAACTGGCGCAAGCCCTCCAACCCCAACCGGCTCCTCATCCTCCAAGGCAACGGAGGCGTGCGAGGCCACCAATTTTCCGTACCCGTGTCCTCCTTTTTGGGATGCCTGATGATGTTGTCTTGCGCAGATACAGACTGCTACCTCATCTAATCCTAGACACTCTCTCCATAATAGAGAGTGATCTAGAACAATCCATTAGGTATCCTACAGCAATACCAGCAATGACACAATTCCTTGCTGTGTTACATTTTTTGGCCACTGGTTCGTACCAGCATGTTGTTGGAGATCTGGTTGGCATGTCGCAGGGCCAGTTCAGTAAGGTCCTGCGGCGTGTCAGCCAAGCTTTCATAAGCAGAGTCAAGCAATTTATATCAATGCCTTTGGATGTTGGCCCTGGCTGTGGTGAAGCGGCAATTTCAGGGAGGGGGTAGTCGCTTCCCACACATTATTCGGGTTGTGGATGGGACACATGTTGCCATAGTTGCGCCAAGACATAATGAAGAAATCTTTAGAAACAGGAAACTGTTTCATTCTCTGAATGTAATGGTTGTTTGTGGCCCATCCCTCCAGATCCTGTCCCTGAATGCTATGTTCACTGGGAACTCCCATGATGCACATGTCATTAGACAATCAGGGATATGGCAAAGATTAAGATTGATGGAAGGCCAAGACATGTGGCTATTGGGTGAGTTATGTAAATTACATTATTGGAGCAGTCATATTGTTGGAAGTACATTCTTTAATGTTGTTTTTTTCCTTTTTCTATTCTCATATTATCAAACAGGAGACTGTGGATATCCTTGCACCCCCTGGCTCATGACTCCTTACAGGAAAACCCAGGCCAGGACCACAGTCGGCATTTAACTCCACGCTTACTGCCACTAGACAGCTGGTGGAGCACACGATTGGTGTTCTTAAAGGGCGTTTTCGTGTGCTCCACCGCACTGGTGGCGACATCATGTATTCGCCGAGATGGTAAGTAAAATTGTGGTCCTGTGCGCTATCCTACATAACATCGCTGTAAGGAGTCGCGTAGAGCTTCCCCACACGGAGGAATTGCCAGATGAGGAGCCAGGGGTTGGCTGGACATTCCGTGGGGGGATTGTGTCCCGCCGGGGGAATGCTGTAAGGGCAAGAATTGTGAGGGATTATTTCAGGTATTGTTATTATTTATTATTTTGTTTTGTCTCCCAAAACTGTTTTTCCTTTTTTTTTTTTTTTTTTTTTACTGATGGCATTTAGGTAGCTTGGTAAAGTTCTGAGTGTGTTGCGTGTGTTTTGTGAGTATTTTTTTTTCAGTACATAAGTAATCTGTAATGTTCTCCTTATCATGTTTGTTGTGTAAGATTGTTGTAGACAATGGTTATTTATTTGTAAAAGTTTTTTTTTGGTTTGTTGTTATTTTGGGTTAATTGTGTTATTAACCAACATTTTTTGTTTTTCTTATTTATGTTTTGCTTTTGCATCTGTTTTACAAAAAAATGACACAACATCGGATCCTAAAAATAAAAAACTTTGTGACTTTGTGTAGCTGATTGTTCCTGCAAAATGTGGTGAGTTCATAGATTGTAACACTTACTTTTGGTTATAGTTTTTTTTTTTTGTTAAATATTGCGCTCTCTCTCTCTCTCTCTCTATATATATATATTTATATAGATATATATATATATATAGATATCTATTTTTATATATAGATATCTATTTTTATATATGTATATATATATATAGAGAGAGAGAGAGAGAGACTTATATGTTTATGAATAGCGGAAAAATATTAATGGTATATGTGTGTGTATGTATCTATATAACTATCTAGAGACATATATGTAAACATTGTCATGTTTTTTTTGTTATAATTTTACCCTACACACCTACAATGCTATTAATTTTGAAGCATGACTTTGGAATACAAATTTTTAAAAATAAGTGTTTGTGTGAGTGTGTGTGAGTGTGTGTGATTGTGTGTGTGTGTGTGTGTGTGTGTGTGTGTGTGTGTGTGTGTGTGTGACTGTGTGTGTGTGACTGTGTGTGTGAGTGTGTGTTTCCGCGTGTGCGAATCTCCGCTGATGCTAACTGTACACACTGTCCTGCACATTAATGTACACATATCAATAAAGTTTAATACAGATGACACCATACAATTTCAACCAATCAAATGCCACCACACACTATAAATATATGCCCATGTATGGAAAACGCCATTGGCACCATGCGCGCAGCTGCATTTTCATGCCGGGAGCTGCGCGTGCTAATATCGGTTATGTACTGACGCGTAGGCCACACAGAGCCCTTTATCCCCAATAGGGTTAAGCGCGAGGCATACGCGGAGGTCCGCAGCATACTGCGGACACACACCCGGACACGGCGCAGCATTATTCAAGAAAGGCGGTGGAGTGACCTCCGCCGTCACACGCCGGAGCTGTTGGCGGTGCTGCGCCAACAAATTAGCGTCCGCCATAGACACAGTTAGTTAAACACATTACATAAAATATGAATATTACACTGAGATTATTTGCAGGATTTTTTTATTGTTAAAAATGCACATTTTCACTAAGAAGTGCTATAGTTTGAGAATTAACAGACTGTGTAATGACACTATTGTAGCACAAACCTTACACAAGTTTCAACATTGTGTGTGGTTATGGCTTGCAGTACTGAGTGTGTAGCAAAGTGCTTGTGAAAAAGTTAATGTTGTTGTACTGAGTTGGTACACAGGCTGTCGGCTGAACAAAATAACTTTATCTGTGCATTTAACATGGTACATAACAATGTAATTATGAAATGCTGATGTTTTTTTGTAAAAGCCACAACCTAATTATTACATATGTCATTCTAGGGCAAAAACACCGGCGAGCAGCGGCTGCAAGGCAGCAAATTCAAAGGCCAGCCCAAGCCCCTTCTCTGCCCCCCTCCCCTTCTGTGGCCCAAACACCCTCTCCGCCCCCCTCCCCCTCTCTTTCCCAATCCCCCTCTCTGGCCCACTCCCCCTCTCCACCCTACTCCCCATCTCTTTACCAATCCCCCTCTCTGCCCCCCTCCCCATCTGTGGCCCAATCCCCCTCTCCGCCCCCTCCCCCTCTCTTTCCCAATCCCCCTCTCCGGCCCACTCCCCCTCTCCACCCCTCTCCTCCTCTCTGCCCCCTCCCCCTGTGTGGCCCAATCCCCCTCTCCACCCCCTCCCCCTCTATTTTCCAATCCCCCTCTCTGCCCCCCTCCCCCTCTCTGCCCCACTCCCCCTCTCTGCCCCCCTCCCCCTCTGCGGCCCAATCCACCTCTCAGCCCCACTACCCCTCTCTTTCCCAATCCCCCTCTCTGCCCCCCTCCCCTCTGTGGCCCAACCCACCTCTCCACCACCCTCCCCCTCTCAATCTGACCCAAAATCTCTAAGCTCCTCCCTCCCCCTTCCATCCTCTTTCCCAAATCCACCCTCCTTCCCCCATCCTGCCTCCTTCCCCCATCCAGCCGCCATCCCCCATCCAGCCACCATCCCCCATCCAGCCGACATCCCCCATCCATCCGCCATCCCCCATACAGCCAACATCCCCCATCCATCCGCCATCCCCGCCTACAGAATGGGCAGCAGAGGCCCCGGAGCCACTTGAGGGAGGTGGGCAAGTGGCAGAGGAGAGTAAGTTCACACACATTGACATTTCATTTTGAAACGTATTTAACGTCACATTCTAATAAATGCAGGGTTAAATGTTTGTCTTCTTCATCATGGTATGGATGATGCATTTACATTTGTGTGAGGAACATTAGATGTACAGTGTCTACTTCTGCAATGTTGAGGATGCCCACTCTAGGTCGACACTCATTATGTCGACAGGGTTGCCTGGACAACATGGTTTGTATGTGATACATTATCTGCAAAACAGTTAGTCCTGAGTGGAGTTTAGTATGTTGTTAGAAGACTGCTGGATTTGGTGCAGTTGAATATTATTAGAGTAAGAAAAGGATAAGCACATGAGGGACAAGGGCCCTGCTCGTGAGAGCATTCTAAAGGGGAGGGGTAGACAGACAGGGTGAGACAGATGGGGTACATAGAGAGCATGGAACAGAGGTTTAGGATGAGCTTTGGCTGGGTTTGGTGAAGAAGTGGGTCTTGAGAGCCCGTTTGAAGTTTTGTAGAGAGGTGGAGAGTCTGAGGGGAAGAGGTAGGGAATTCCAGAGAAGTGGTGCAGCACTTGAAAAATCTTGGAGGTAGGAGTGGGAGGAAGTAATCCGTAGGCAGGAGAGTCGGCATGCATTAGCAGAGCGAAGAGGACGTGTGGGAGTGTAAAGGGAGATAAGGTAAGAGATGTAGATGGGAGAGGAGTGGGTGAGGGCTTTGTAAGCAAGTGTGAGAAGCTTGAAATGGATTCTGAAAGGGAAGGGGAGCCAATGAAGGTCTAGTAAGAGAGGAGAGGTGGACGTAGTGCGTTTGGTGAGGAAAATGAGCCGGGCAGCAGCATTGAGGATAGATTGGAGTGGAGAGAGGTATTTGTCAGGAATGCCAGTCAGGAGGAGATTACAGTAGTCCAGTCTGGAGATGACCAGTGAGTGGATAAGAGTCTTAGTAGCATCCTGGGTCAGAAAGGATCTTATCCTGGAAATATTTTTTAGATGAAAATGGCAGGTTTGTGAGAGGTGCTGAATGTGTAGATTGAAGGAGAGGGAGGAGTCAAGGATTACTCCAAGACAGCGCACTTGGGGGCTAGAGGAGATAGTAGTGCCATCAATAGATAATGAGATTGTAGGAGGTGAGGTAATACGGGAGGGAGGGAAGATGATCAGCTCGGTCTTATACATGTTAAGTTTAAGAAAGCGCTGGGACATCCAGGAAGAGGTAGCAGAGAGACAGTTGGAGATACGAGTGAGGAGAGCAGGGGAGAGGTCTGGATAGGAAAGATAGATTTGAGTGTCATCAGCATAGAGATGATATTGGAAACCAAACTAACTAATGAGCTTACCTAGTGAGGACGTATAGAGAGAGAAGAGAAGAGGACCAAGGACAGAACCTTGGGGTACCCCTACAGTTAGTGGAAGTGAGGGGGAGGTGGAGTCACGAGAGGAGACAGAGAATGAACGGTCAGAAAGGTAGGAAGACAGCCAAGAAAGGGCAGTGTCATGCAGACCAATGGAGTGAAGGATTTGCAGTAGGAGAGGATGGTCCACAGTGTCAAAAGCAGCAGAGAGATCAAGTAGAATAAGTAGAGAGTAGTGTCCCTTAGATTTAGCAACATGGAGGTCATTGCATACTTTTGTAAGAGCAGTTTCAGTGGAGTGGAGAGGACGGAAGCCAGACTGGAATGGGTCAAGCAGTGAGTGTGAAGGAAGAAAGAAAGGAAGTAAGGCGGTTGTAGACAATACGCTCAAGGAGTTTGGATGCAAAAGGGATGAGAGAGATGGGTCGGTAGTTGGAGAGAGTGTTTGGATCGAGGGTAGGTTTTTTAAGAATAGGAGAGATGAGTGCATGCTTGAAGGCAGAGGGGACAGTGCCTGATGAGAGGGAGAGATTGAGAAGGTGGGAAAGATGGGAACAAGCAGAAGGAGAGAAGTAGCAGAGGAGGCGAGAGGGGATAGGGTCAAGTGGGGAGGTGGTGAGGGGACAGGAATGAATGAGGGCCATGACTTCCTCTCCAGATGCATGGGAGAAAGATGTCAGAGTTGGTGCGAGGGATGGGGAGGGTTGGTAAGGGATGGGAGAAGGCTGGTTACTAATGGTCTGTTGTGATGTGATGTCCTGACGTATGGAGTCATTTTTGGATGTGAAGTACGTGGCAAAGTCAAGTCAAACAGGGAGGAAAGGAATGTGGTGTCAATAGCTTCAATGTTACGCTTAGTGATGGTAGCCTTAGGAGGTATAGATGGGGAAGTCGAGAGAGATAGGTTAAAGGAAAGCAGGTGGTGGTCAGAGAGTGGAAATGGGGAGTTTAAAAAATCAGAAATATCACAGCGGTGAGTGAAGACCAGATCCAGTGAGCTCCCATTCACATGGGAGGGTGAGGAAGTCCACTGGGAATTCTGGTATTCTATGAAGACTTAATTGGTCATGACCATTATCATTCATTACACTAATTGTAATCGTAATTGAAGATGGCTTGTGTAGTTTGAACTGAAAGCTGTCATTTAACTTAAAAAAAAAACCCATTGCTGGCCCTCATTCCGAGTTGTTCGCTCGCAAGGCGATTTTAGCAGTATTGCACACGCTAAGCCGCCGCCTACTGGGAGTGAATCTTAGCATCTTAAAATTGCGAACGATGTATTCGCAATATTGCGATTACACACCTCGTAGCAGTTTCTGAGTAGCTCCAGACTTACTCGGCATCTGCGATCAGTTCAGTGCTTGTCGTTCCTGGTTTGACGTCACAAACACACCCAGCGTTCGCCCAGACACTCCTCCGTTTCTCCGGCCACTCCTGCGTTTTTTCCGGAAACGGTAGCGTTTTTTCCCACACGCCCATAAAACGGCCTGTTTCCGCCCAGTAACACCCATTTCCTGTCAATCACATTACGATCGCCTGAGCGAAGAAAAAGCCGTGAGTAAAAATCCAAACTTCATAGCAAATTTACTTGGCGCAGTCGCAGTGCGGACATTGCGCATGCGTACTAAGCGGAAAAACGCTGCGATGCGAAGAAAATTTCAGAGCGAACGACTCGGAATGACCTCCGCTGTGCGGATATTAGCAAAAGCGTGTGCAATTTTAAGAGGAATGTGTAAATCTACGAGAAGTTAGGATTTTTACGATGAGGTTTGTGGTAATGCGATGGGTTCGCATTAGTGCGATGTCATTTGGCATACGTCTACTTTGTGTACTACTGCGTACGAAATAGCAAAAATACATTGGGGACGGTTATTCGCTATTGTGCAACGTGTACGCAATATTGCGAATATGTTGTGCGAACGAAAAAAATAGCGAACAACTCGGAATCACCCCATAGTCTTTAAACCTAGGATCGAGCACTGTGGCCAAAATGTAGTGCTCTGATTTCAACAGATTGACCAGCCTTGAATCCTGGCAAAGCGAATAAAGGGCTCCATCCACAAGTCCCACATACTTTGCGGAATCACTCCCTCTTAGCTCCTCCTTCAATTTCTCCAGCTGTTTCTGCAAAAGCCTGATGAGGGGAATGACCTGACTCAAGCTGGCAGTGTCTGAACTGACTTCACGTGTGAAAGGGTTGGACAAGATGGAAATCATTCTCCACTGCGCTTGAGTCAGGTGCATTACCCCTCCTTTGCCTATATCGTAGGTGGATGTATAGGCTTGAATGGCCTTTTGCTGCTCCTCCATCCTCTGAAGCATATAGAGTGTTGAATTCCACCTCGTTTCCACCTCTTGCTTCAGGTGATGGCAGGGAAGGTTCAGGTATGTTTGATGGCACTCCAGTCTTCGGCATGTGGTGGCAGAATGTCGAAAGTGGCCCGCAATTTTTCGGGCCACCGACAGCATCTCCTGCATGCCCCTGTCATTTTGAAAAAAAATTCTGCACCACCAAATTAATTGTATGTGCAAAACATGGGACGTGGTGGAATTTGCCCAGATGTAATGCGTGCACAATATTGGTGGCGCTGTCCGATATCACAAATCCCCAGGAGAGTCTAATTGGGGTAAACCATTCTGCAATGATGTTCCTCAGTTTCCATAAGATGTTGTCAGCTGTGTGCCTCTTACGGAAAGTGGTGATACATAGCGTAGCCTGCCTAGGAACGAGTTGGCGTTTGCGAGATGCTGTTACTAGCGCCACTGCTGTTGTTGCTGCATAGGCCATACATCTACCCAGTGGGCTGTCACAGTCATATAGTTCTTAGTCTGCCCTGTTCCACTTGTCCACATGTACATGGTTAATTGGACAGTGGGTACAACTGCATTTTGTAGGATACTAAGGACACTTTTTCTGACGTCTCTATACATTTGCGGTATCGCCTGCCTAGAGAAGGGGAACCTAGATGGGATTTGATACTAGGGACACAGTACCTCAAACAATTCTCTAAGTCCCACTGAACTAATGGTGGATACCGGACACATGTCTAACACCAACATAGCTGTCAAGGCCTCAGTTATCCACTTTGCAAAAGGATGACTGCTGTCATATTTCATCTTCCTCACAAAGGACTGTTGGACAGTCAATTGCTTAGTTGAAGTAGTACAAGTGGTCTTTCGACTTCCCCTCTGGAATGGCAATTGACTCCCAGCAGCAACAACAGCAGCGGCAGTAACAGCAGGCATACCACTCAAGGATCCTCCGGAGGAATCCCGGTTAGGAGAGGACTCCTTAGTCTTGACAGTCACTGAAGAGGAAGATGACGTCGAGGGAGTATGTGGTGTGGCTTGCAGGAGCTTGGCTCTTACCCAAAGTTTTACAACTTGACACTGACTTATGATGAATGCGCTGCAGGTGACGTATAAGGGATGATATTCCTAGGTGGTTAACATCCTTACCCCTACTTATTACAGATTGACAGAGGCAGCAGATGGTTTGACACCTGTTGTCCGGATTTGTGGAGAAATAATTCCACACCGAAGAGGTGGCTCTTTTGGTAGTTTGCCCAAGCATCACAATGGGCTTCTTCATCCCACAGACAAGAGGTGTCTTCCCTGGTGCCTGACTTAAACAAACCACATCACTATCAGAATCCTCATTGTCAACTTCCTCCTCAGCGCCAGCAACACCCATATCCTCATCCTGGTGTACTTCAACAGTGACATCTTCAATTTCAATATCAGGAACTGGACTGTAGGTGCTCCTTCCAGAACTTGCAGGGGGCGTGCAAATGGTGGAAGGAGCCACATCTTCCCATCCAGTGTTAGGAAGATCAGGCATCGCAACCGCCGACACACTTGGACTTTCCTTGGGGATTTGTGATAACATCTCAGAACGCACCATTCTTTTCTGTGCTCTTTCCCGCTTAACTCTTTTAATTTTTCTAGTGGGAGCATGAGGGCTTCCATCGTCATGTGAAGCTGAATCACTAGTCATGAACATAGGCCAGGGCCTCAGCTGTTCCTTGCCACTCCGTGTCATAAATGGCATATTGGCAAGTTTACATTTCTCTTCAGACGATTAAAATTTCTTTTTTTGGGTCTTTTTACTGAACTTTGGCTTTTTGGATATTACATGCCCTCTACTATCACATTGGGCATCGGCCTTGGCAGACGACATTGACGGCATTTCATCGTCTATGGCTACTGGCAGCATCTTCAGCACTAGGAGGAAGTGGTTCTTAATCTTTTCCTATTTTTTCCTCCAAATTTTTGTTCTCCATTATTTTTTTGGAGTTATATAACACAATATGCGGCACAGGAATGACTGATGGCTGATGCCAGGACACTACCACTGATCTGATGCAGGACAACACAGCAACACTGTAAGGCACTTGTTGTTGTTGTTGTTGTTGTTGTTGTTGTTATTATAATACTGCAGCAGTGGACATATAGCAGCAGCGTATACCACTGTGACTTCCTGGTCACTGGAATGACTGATGGCTAGGACACTACCACTGGTCTGATGCAGCACAACACAGCAACACTGTAAGGGTCTTGTTGTTGTTATTATTATTATTATTATTATTATTATTATTATTATACGGCAGCAGTGGACATATAGCAGCAGCGTATACCACTGTGACTGCCTGGTCACTGGAATGACTGATGGCCAGGACACTACCACTGGTCTGATGCAGCACAACACAGCAACACTGTAAGGGACTTGTTGTTGTTATTATTATTATTATTATTATTATTATTATTATTATAATACGGCTGCAGTGGACATATAGCAGCAGTGTATACCACTGTGACTGCCTGGTCACTAGAATGACTGAAGGCCAGGACACTACCACTAGTCTGATGCAGCACAACACAGCAACACTGTAAGAGACTTATTACACAGCAGCACTGGTCATATGGTAGCAGAGGACACCACCACTGTGACTGATGCAGCACAGCACAGCACCACTGAACTGATGCAGCACAACACAGCACCACTGGACAGCACTGGACTTATGGCAGCACTGTGACTGGACAGATTCAGCACAAGACACGGACACTGAGGACACTGAAAGAACGGAGACACGTCCTCTCTCTACACTCTCCAATGAGTGAAAAGTTAATCTAAGACACTGTTTTCAATCATGCTGCAAAACACAATCGCATCCACCCATCCTATAATGCCAGCTATCTATTATATTGTTACAAAACAAGTAAAACACTATCTTTAGTGTGATATCACTAAATTATTGTGTATTTTATACACTGGGAAAACAACTGTAACCTTTGTGTGATGTCATTTATGTGAAATATACTAATGACAATAATGACAACTATACAGTACTAGTAATTAGAGATGTGCAGCGGGCATTTTCCGTGTTTTGTGTTTTGGTTTTGGATTCGGGTCCGTGGTCGTGTTTTGAATTCGGACGCGTTTTGGCAAAACCACCCTTTCGGAGTTTTATCGGATTCGGATGCGTTTTTGGATTCGGGTGTTTTTTTAAAAAAAAACTCTCAAAAACAGCTAAAATCATAGAATTTGGGGGTAATTTTGATTCTATAGTATAAATAACCTCAATAACCATAATTTCCACTCATTTCCAGTCTATTCTGAACACCTCACATCTCACAATATTATTTTTGTCCTAAAATTTGCACCAAGGTCGCTGGATGACTAAGCTAAGCGACCCAAGTGGCCGGCACAAACACCTGGCCCATCTAGGAGTGGCGCTGCAGTGTCAGACAGGATGGCACTTCAAAAAATAGTCCCCAAACAGCACATGATGCAAAGATAAATAAAAAAAGAGGTGCAAGATGGAATTGTCCTTGGGCCCTCCCACCCACCCTTATGTTGTATAAACAGGACATGCACACTTTAACAAACCAATCATTTCAGCAACAGGGTTTGCCACACGACTGTGGCTGAAATGACTGGTTGGTTTGGGCCCCCACCGAAAAAGAAGCAATCAATCTCTCCTTGCACAAACTGGCTCTACAGAAGCAAGATGTCCACCTCATCCTCATCCTCCGATTCCTCACCCTTTTCACTGTGTACATCCTCCTCCTCACAGAGTCTTAATTCATCCCCACTGGAATCCACCATCACAAGTCCCTGTGTACTTTCTGGAGGCAATTGCTGGTAAATGTCTCCACGGAGGAATTTATAATTAATTTTGATGAATATCATCTTCTCCACATTTTCTGGAAGTAACCTCCTACGCCGATCGCTGACAAGGTGACCGGCTGAAGTAAACACTCTTTCGGAGTACACACTGGAGTGGGAGCAACTTAGGTAAAATAAAGCCAGTTTGTGCAAGGGCCTCCTCTGACATGCCTACTTGGATGCTATCACTCATATAATCCTCCACCATTCTTTCAATGGTGACAGAATCATATGCAGTGACATTAGACATGTCAGTAATCATTGGCAGGTCCTTCAGTCCGAACCAGATGCCAGCACTTGCTCCTGACTGCCCTGCATCCCAGCCAGCGGGTGGTTTGGGAAAATGTATCCTTTTCCTCGCAGCTCCAGTGGCGGTAGAAAATGAAGGAGCAGCTGTTGGCAGGTCACGTTCAGCTTGACTTGACAATTGTCTCACCAGCAGGTCTTTGAACATCTGCAGACTTGTGTCTGCCGGAAAGCAGAGATACAACGTAGGCTTTAAACCTAGGATCGAGCACGGTGGCCAAAATGTAGTGCTCTGATTTCAACAGATTGACCACCCGTGAATCCTGGTTAAGCGAATGAAGGGCTCCATCCACAAGTCCCACATGCCTAGCGGAATCGCTAGTCATGAGGAACATAATAGAGGGCCTTAGCCGTTCCTTGCCACTCCGTGTCGTAAATGGCATATTGGCAAGTTTACGCTTTTTTTGGGTAATTTTACTGAACTTTTGCTTTTTGGTTTTTACATGCTCTCTACTATGACATTGGGTATAAGCCTTGGCAGACTACGTTGATGGCATTTCATCGTCTCTGCCATGACTAGTGGTAGCAGCTTTAGCACTAGGTGGAAATGGATCTTGATCTTTCCCTATTTTACCCTCCAAATTTTTGTTCTCCATTTTTTAATGTGTGGAATTATATGCCAGTAATATATCGGGAATTAGACGGCAGTAATGTCTGGAATTAGATACCACTAGATAGATACCAGATACCACTGTGACGGGAATGATGATGACCTATGCACAGTGAGAGGACACTACCACAGCACCCTACAGCAGCACGATTAGCACAAGACACTATACTAGTATTAGTAATGTAGTATTACTGAGCACCACAAGACAATGAGCAGTGATACTGAGCACTGATCATACTGAGCACTGATGATACTGAGCACTGATGATACTGAGCACTGATGATACTACGGAGAACTGACACTGAGCAGCATGATTAGCACAAGACACTGTACTAGTATTAGTAATGTAGTATTACTGAGCACCACAAGACAATGAGCAGTGATACTGAGCACTGATGATACTGAGCACTGATGATACTACGGAGAACTGACACTGAGCAGCACGGTTAGCACAAGACACTGTATTAGTATTAGTAATGTAGTATTACTGAGCACCACAAGACAATGAGCAGTGATACTGAGCACTGATGATACTGAGCACTGATGATACTACAGAGAACTGACACTGAGCAGCACGATTAGCACAAGACACTGTACTAGTATTAGTAATGTAGTATTACTGAGCACCACAAGACAATGAGCAGTGATACTGAGCACTGATGATAGTGAGCACTGATGATTGTGAGCACTGATGATACTACGGAGAACTGACACTGAGCAGCATGATTAGCACAAGACACTGTACTAGTATTAGTAATGTAGTATTACTGAGCACCACAAGACAATGAGCAGTGATACTGAGCACTGATGATAGTGAGCACTGATGATACTGAGCACTGATGATACTCAGCACTGATGATACTACGGAGAACTGACACTGAGCATCACGATGCTGCACAAGACACTGTACTAGTAATAGTGAGCAGCACAAAAGCACTCTGGAATTGTCACCCCCCCAGATACCACTGTGACTGGAATGATGATGACCGATGCAGTCACAGGACACTACTACAACAGCACCCTACAGCAGAAAGATGCAGCACAAGAGAGACACTGTACTAGTATTACTGAGCAGCAATAAGCACTGTTACTGAGCACTGATACTGAGATTTGACACTGAGAGAACGTAGCCACGTCCTCTCTGTACCCTCTACAATGCACGAGTGAAAATGGCGGCGACGCGCTGCTCTTTATATGGAATCCGAATTTCGCGAGAATCTAACAGTGGGATGATGACGTTTTGCCTCGTTCGGGTTTTCCGAGTCAGGCGGGAACAACCGAGCCTGGCTCGGACACGTGTTTGACACGTAAAGTTCGGTAGGGTTCGGTTCTCAGAGAACCGAACCCGCTCATCTCTATTTGTAATACAACTTTTAATTATAAACGGAAGAAAACAAAAAGACAAATACATTATAACAGTTTACCATAACAGAAAAGCACTGTGTCTATTAGACTAAATGGGTTGTAAATGAATACACAGCAAATAAATGTTTCATAATTCAATGGTAAAAAAGACAAGAGAACGGCAAACAAGATACTGCCCTATGTGTCACAAGGGAGGATATGTTGTCTGCATATTATAGTTCTTACTAAAGTATTCTGCATTATATACACTGGGAAAATAGAAGTTGATAATGTACAGTAATTAATGTAATATAAAGCCTTGTAGTGTGCTTAATCCACTAAAAGTGGGAGTTTGGTTTGTTGGTTGGTACTTTATTTCTCTTCACTTTATCTCCCTCCAAGGCTTAGTAAATAGACCCCTAAGGTATTTTAGGAAAAGAGCCCGTAGAACTGTTTGTGCTACCACTAGGAGGAGCCAAAAGCCATGAGTCTGAATCTTTGGTTCCTAGGCCCGGTAATACTAAAGTAAAGGTACCCTGATAACACCCTGCTGAAAAGCTACTAAAACCTTGCAGTGTACACTAGTAATGTACAGTATTCCACACTTTAGTCACCTCACAGACACAGCATTGAATAAATTACAAGGAAGCGCATAATAATGGGGGTCATTCCGACCCGATCACTCGCTGCAGTTTATCGCAGTGCAGCGATCGGGTCGGAATTGCGCATGAGCCGGCGCCGCAATGCGATGCTTTTGTATTTGTGCGGGGAAGGGGGGGTGGACTGACATGCGGAGCAGACTAGCTCTGTGCTGGGCGTCCCCCCACATGTCAGGGAAGATGATCGTAGTTGTGCTAAATTTAGCACAGCTTCGATAAAGTCGGAATGACCCCCAATGTCTGCAGCTAAGACACATCAGCCAAGTAAAATACTCTTCTGGAAACACTCAGAATCAGCAGTGGATATGAGACAAGGGAGTGTTGCATAACAGCTGCAACTGTGAGACATTAGCCATGTAATACAGGCTGGTGCATACATGCAGATGCAACATTGTGTGAGTGCCACAACAGAGAGCCTTTATTCATGGAAAGTGTGCTAGAAATCTCAGAGACATTTGCGTACAGCATGTTATGTGACATAAAGTAATAGCTACCTAGGGCCATTAAGGAAATAGAATTTCCGTTGTATAGTTACAAAGGTTAACAGACTAAACTAAACTAAAACCCATAAAACAGATAGTAACCCTTTCACTTATCAAGCAGAGACAGAAGTAATCAGGTGTTACTCTATAAAAGAAAAAATTACAGTGCTTAAGAATTGCGATTAATTAATTGTATGTTCCATTGTGTTTGGCTTATATAATGTGACTTGTCCATAAATATTTACCACTTGAAGAGACACTTATTTGTTTTTCACTTTTAAAAAAACCCAACAGTGTGTACTACTATAATTATTACAAATCATTGTTTACTTCATATAGCATATGAGAAAGAGGCCAATCAAATGTAACAACTGTAATTCAATAATAGTTTAACAGACAAAATGTAAATTTGACATCAAAATAAACATCATATAACACACATATAAAAGAAGGAAACTGATAGTGCAGTAATCCTTATAAAAATACAAAATGTAATATTTTACAAGTTGCACTCACATAACAATAAAATATAGAAAGCATATCACATGTGTGTCGTGAGGAAAACTTAGACACACTATCTACAGGTTGAAATCTTTGCGAGAAATTTAGTCCAGCTGTCTACTTTGATGTCTACTGAGAAACACTGATGACCAATACAAAGAACCCGTGATGTGCCTGAAATCTTTTGGGATTCTATGAGTGCGATGTGTTAAATTTTTTTGACAACATTGAAAAGGATATCTACACTATATTGTTTTTTTCTTTTTTATATGTGTGACTTTTGGTGCCTTACTTTTAAGGTGAACATAAACACACATTTTTGCAGGTTGTGAAATACAACAAGAGACTGGAAAATATTGTATGTTCCATTTGACATGTTAAACCTGGAGGGCGCCTGAGTTAAATACATTGTATTATACTAGTAAGATTTTCTTGGAAGTAGGTGAAACTTCTATTTGTATTGTTGCTGGGCTGACTTTTGGGTCTTATTGCGCACCTTACTACCACCTATTTCTCTTGAAAAAAACATATATTTTGAGATAGCAAATTTAAATATTATTATTATTATTATTATTATTATTATCCTTTATTTACATGGTACCACAAGGTGTCCATAGCACCTTGCAAAGTACAGAAACAGAATGGACAAAACAAGAAAATGTATTTCTTATTCGGTAAAGCCCACAGATTACTGAAAATCACAAACAAGTGATTTTTTGGCAATCTGCGCATGCGCTGCGCCCGCACAGCACAAGTGCAAACCCTCACAGGACTATTGCATCCTTGAAGGATGCAATCACATTGTGATTGACAGCAGCAGCCATCAGGAGGATGTCAAGGCAGTGTTGCAGGGGCATTGCCCGGACAACGGAGGCAAGTCTAGACCATTTTCAGGGCAACCGCATGATGTCACATGCGGACGCTGCAACCCGGAAAATGTCGGCGATGAGCCTGCATACGCAGCCATGCTGCATATGCAGAGGGTCATCCCTAATTTTCTTTGAATTGCGATCAAATCGCTGGGCAGGACTTTGCATGCTGGGTGGCCTTGCCCTGTGCCCCCAGCATGTGATCGTACTCAGTAGCAGATTCTGCTTTTTAGCAGAATCTGCAACTGAACCTGAATAGGGTAATTATTGACTTATAGAACAGGACATGGACATTGTTTGTAAACATTGTTGATTCAACAATGCAGGGCAGCAGAAACAAAAAGTTAGGTACCGTTGTTGGCATTGTGGAGTAGAAAATGGTAACATTGAGCGAAGAAAAAGAGTATGAGGTAAGATGGTCCAAAGAGATATAATCTTTGCTTTAACAAAATACATTAGAATACACTAAATACAGTCACTGTATTTCTCCTATTTTATTTTGGAACTGTATGTCTATCTGCTTGTGATAATGTTGATGAGAATAATAATAATAATAATAATAATAATAACAATAATAATAATAATGTTACTTATATAGCACTGTTTCCCAGTAGGATTCAAAGTGCTTTACAATTACAGATTAAAATAAAACCAAAATAATGCATATGCATTTGGGTTTCTTTTATTTTTATTTTGTGCATTAATGAAGTGCTGGAAAAGACAGGTCAATCTTGAGTGTATTTTTGAAGATTTTCAGAGTGGAGGCTGATCAAACTGTGCAAGGCAGTGAGTTCCAGAGAGTGAAAGCCACAAAGCTTAAAGGTTGACAATTTGATGAAGAACGGAAGATTTCAGGTACAGCACCTTCATCAACAGTCCTTTATCAATGTAATCAAGTTGGAGCATAAGGAATCAGTAGCAGCTTCAAATACCTTTGTCACAACGAGCTGGAGTCCAGTACTTACTTTCTGGATCCAGAAGTGCTCTATTGTGGCTACTGCAGTGACATGTCTCCTCTGCCGGCCAGCAATTCCTCACCTTGTCTGCTGGCACTGGTGTATCTTGTTCTGCTAGCTGCTCTGGCTCTGCTACAAATGTCTACAGCTCCCATAGGGAAACATGTCCCATTCTGATCTAAATGTAAATCTTAACAATAATTGTTTTAATATAGCGCTCTTTCTCCAACAGGACTCAAGGTGCTTTACAGACATCAAAAACAATGCACATAACACAGAGGATCTAAGTAATACAGCAATAGATAAGCAACACAGACTTAAAAAAAAACCTTAAGCACACAGAAAGCATAATGCATGATTGGTGTAGGCATTTTGGGTAATCATTTTCAAGGCTTGTGTATTTCATCCTCACAAGGTACCAGGTACGTCAGCCATCTTGGGCGCACAGCATAGGATTACCCAGGGTGGAATAGTCTACCCCTAGAAGAGACGACACAAAATGGGGGTGATTTCAGAGTCCTAACGTTCATAGTAGGATTCCAACAAAACTACCAGGTCTATGTATTTTTCATCCCATCCACAAGCGTACCAGATGAGGCAGCCATGTTGAGCGCACTTCGAAGGTTACACTGTGGGAGGTGAGCCATACAAGGGCCCAGTGTGTATATGGGAAACTGACACTTGTGTAATACAGGTTGAGTATCCCATATCCAAATTTTCCGAAATACGGACTTTTTTGAGTGAGCGTGAGATAGTGAAACCTTTGTTTTTTGATGGCTCAGTGTACACAACTTTGTTTAATACACAAAGTTATTAAAAATATTGTATTAAATGGCCTTCAGGCTGTGTGTATAAGGTGTATATGAAACATAAATGATTTGTGTGAATGTAGACACACTTTGTTTAATGCACAAAGTTGTAAAAAATATTGGCTAAAATTACCTTCAGGCTGTGTGTATAAGGTGTATATGTAACATAAATGAATTCTGTGCTTAGATTTAGGTCCCATCACCATGATATCTCATTATGGTATGCAATTATTCCAAAATACGGAAAAATCCGATATCCATAATACCTCTGGTCCTAAGATTTTGGATAAGGGATACTCAACCTGTAGTATGATGTACCCTGTGTCGAAGTCGGAAAGCTTAGACATACAAACCACACACAAATTGGCGCTTCTCGTGGTGGCGTAAGGACGCAATTGACATATATGGATGCATTATTTTTCTTTACAGTACATCGTGCTTAGAGTCGCACGTCATGCGTGTTGCAGCGTGGTGCGTGTATATACGGTAAAAGGCGCAATCACTGAGAAATGGCATAAAGACGCACACAAACACATTTTCATACAACACATAAATTACACATAGACAAAACATGTCCAGCACCAGACATTATATCATATTTATATAATAGAGTGTAAAATCAGATATATATGTATTATTGGGATGGAACAAGTTAATTATATCATGCTTAGTGTCAAAATGGTCAGGAGAATGTGTGACTTAATTCGATAGCTATGGGTAAATTGTAGAACATTGCAACGATTAGTTATTATAAAATATATGAATATAAAGTCACATTTTATGAGAACAAAGGACATTCCTGAGAAAGCGTGTGGGCAGGATCCCAGTGGTTAATCCCTGTATCTACATCTTGAAACTGGACATTGCTTACATATGAACTGACCAGTAACACACAATGAATGAGAAACCTGCCACTCCTGGGCCAATGGAAGGAGACCGAAACCAACAACCTGTTAACTCCCACTGTTTGATATAGGCAGTTTTGTAAGATATAGTTAGTTGCTGTTGCTTGCTGAAAGGGAGAGATGGAGGAATGTTCTATGGGACAGGGTGACGTATACTGGCTGCAACTGTTTCTTATGTAACTGTAACAATCTGTAACCCTATCTTATATTTATATACGTTATACTGAATGATATACTGTACATATGTTATTTTGGATGCATAACATTTAATATCAAATACATATATATATCTGAGTGTTGGACCTCAGTATACCATGTGTGTGAGTACTTGCTTTCTCTTAAGGGACATAGGTGGTCATTCTGAGTTGTTCACTCACTAGCAGTTTTTAGCAGCTGTGCAAACGCTATGCCGCCTCCCACTGGGAGTGTATTTTAGCTTAGCAGAAGTGCGAACAAAAGGATCACAGAGCGGCGGCCAAATTTTTTTGAGCAGTTTTAGAGTACCTCAATACCTACTCAGCGCTTGCGATGACTTCAGACTCTTCAGTTCCTGTTTTGACATCACAAACACGCCCTGTGTTCGCCCAGCCATGCCTGCGTTTTTCCTGGCATGCCTGCGTTTTGTCGAACACTCCCTGAAAACATTCAGTTGACACCCAGGAATGCCCACTTCATGTCAATCACTCTGTGGCCAGCAGAGCGACTGAAAAGCTTCACTAGACCTTGTGTGAAACTACATAGTTCGTTGTAATAGTACTTTGCGCGTTAGCATTGTGCCGCATACGCATGCTCAGAAGTGCCGTTTTTTTCCTCATCGCTGCACAGCGAACAAATGCAGCTAGCGATCAACTCGGAATGACCACCATAGTGCTGCAACATTCAGCGCACTATTAGTGTATATGGTAATAAGATGCGCCTTGCGTCTGTAGTATATATTAACGCTGGTATTTAAATGTTTATTTGAAATAATGGAAATTTACACCTGTATGTAGGGCGCAATGGCAGGGTGTGCAATCAGTGGAAGTAAGCATTACAGGAAATGCACACAGTGGGGTGGAAGAGAGAAAAAACAAACAAAATAAAAACGGGGGGAAAAACAATTGCAGGTAACCAGTGGCAGAAGGAAAATTGGGATAACATTATTTTGCTAAGATCATAGTACGAGTGGGTATGAGAATGTGGGGAGCACACTCAGGAACAATGGGGATGTCCCTGGTGCTCTTCCCCCACAGTTCCCTGCTCATCTTGAGGGTTAGGCCCAGGGGAAGACTTGATGTTCTCAGCCAGAGAGGTGATAAGCCTGGTCCTGGTGTTCTCATGGTAGAGGTGAGGGGAGGCCACATAATGATCCTGAGTTTTATGGTTGTAACGCAGTCCTTCTGTTATCTTGTTTTTTTTGCCTTCTGTCTAACACAGGTATAACACTGCCATTGATTTTAGCTGCCACTTTATAACTAGCCACTTCATATACTATGCTCTGCAGCGTCCTAAAGCCCTGGCATCCTGAGCTATACTGAATAAATAAGTCTACAAACAAATGTTCACCCTGACCAGGGGTGTATCTAGGGGTCCGAGCACCCCTGGCAAAGTAAGGAACTGGCGACCCCCCATATTTGATATAGGTAAGGTGTGTGTAACTATGTGTGTACATACACTCATGCTGGGCATTGGAGGGACATATATATATATATATATATATATATATATATATATATACATATAAACAGGATCCCTGTAAGATTGAGTACTTGGACTTGGAATTAATCGGAATCCCTGGCCAAATTATTCAGACTAAAACTCATTTCAAAACTATATTCCATTCTCCAGTTGCCATCACCTGGTTTGGAAGAAAGGAGTTCCTTTCTCACAGTTCCTACGAGTAAGAAGGAATTGTAGTGATGAAAGGGATTACTGGTTGCAATCCCAATTACTATATGATAGGTTTATAAATAAGGCGGTATGTACATGAATTGGTGGATGACGATAGGTTGCGAGCAGCTGAAAGGAGTAGAGAAGACCTACTGATACCTAAAATGAAGATTAAGAAAGATGGATCTTCTAGGCCTTTCTTCACTCAATATAATAGAGAGAACCATCTTATACGCAAAATATTGGATCGACATTGGGACATTGGATCGATCCTTATCAAAGACCCCATTTTAGGTCCACACCTCCTAGACCAAATCTGGTGTTCCATAAATCTTCTAACCTTAGAAACCAGCTAGCCCCCAGTAGACTCAAACTGGATGACTCTCAGGAAAGCACACCCGGGGGTTTTCTGATTACTAAGAAACCGGGGTGTCTTCCTTGTAATAAATGCATATGCTTAAGTTTCTTGATAGGTCGAAATTTAGTTGGAAATTGGATACTGGGAAAGTGTACACCCTAACTCAATCTGTAACTTGTAATTCTGAATATATCGTCTATAAAATCACGTGTGGGTGTGGTCTTGTATATGTTGGAAATACTAAAAGACAGATTAAGATCCATATCCAATAGCATATAGGGAACATTAAAAATAAAGTAGGGACCCACAGTTTGCCTAGACATTTTCAGGAAAAGCATAGATCAGAGGTACACCCATCCACATTCAAATTTATGGTTTTGTAAGTGGTCAAAGAACCTCCTAGGGGAGGGAATAGGGATTTAGCATTAGCCAAAAAAGAGAGTTTCTGGATCTATACTTTAAATTCCATAACTCCATGTGGCTTAAATGAGGGCATAAACATAGCGTCCTTTATTTAGGTCTTATTTTCCCTTAGGTGTCTGTCATATCCCTCTGTAGGTGTTTTGGGCCATTTTTCAAAAGTACAACCTATTTTCTGTTGGTCATCTCTTAATATCACTCTAGGAATGTTTGTATTATTATGTTATTCTGTGATTGTAAGTGTTATTGCCCAGTATTTAAAGGGCAAAAACATATCCTTAATGTATTGTATGTGCTAACCTGTTAATATGGGAGCACTGAATAATTTTAATACTAGCCCATACTCTACTATAATGGGCTAATTCCATTAGGTTGAGATTAGTAATTAAATTTAGCACTTCCGATATATAGGGTCTTTTATTTTTATTTTTATTAATTTAAATCACAATGCTCTTCACCTCAATTAGTTACACTTTAGTAGTTTTGCAGGTTTAATCTAGTTAATTAGCCACATTGTTGTTTTTTAGAATGATCCCTATTTATAGAAAATATAGTTTTTCCCTTATTCAGTCCCTTATAGATTTAAGTGAGTGTTTGTTTTCTGGTAGCGCGACATTATGGTACGGAATGTACACTGTAATCCATTTAAAAGTTTATAATTAAATGCTGGAGCGCATTACATCAGCTATTCCCCAGGCTTGGTCCCTTTCCCCTGATAGCATGTCATCACATGTGGAACGCATACTGGCCCTCCCCAGTAGATTGTCACTCAGTGTTGTTATATACTTTGCATGCTCTCTTTACTTGTTCGGGATCTGCCCCCCAGAAGTATGTTATCGGGCGGTAGAACGCAAACTGCTTTCCCCCCATGGTTAGAACGCACATACACGCTGCTGATTCCCCTTCCTTTGGAAAGGATGTTGTGCGCTTCCAGTGGATGCTGTTAAGAAGCCCCTGGTAGTGGAACACAGACAGTGGAGCGCATATAGGTGGAACGCAAACAGGAAGTAGTGCTGTCCGCGGGTGGAACACATATTTTTAATATGTTCCCCCGCGAGCTGCGATATTTACATTAATTTAAATTATTAGTTTATTCACTTTGGTTTAGTTTATAGTGACTTTGGTGAGATTTGCTAAAAGGATATAGGTCCCTTTAATGTTAGAAGTTCTTTAATTGGCATATCCTGATCCCTGTTAACTAAATGATAGGAAGTGATGTCATCCACTCATGGTAAATGTACCTCTCACAGGTTCACTCCTTTCATTCCACATTTGAATCTTGACAGATACACAGCAGGTCTCTGTAAGTATTGTACCTCTATCTGTTCATTGCTCCCATATGTGATATATGATCTGTATACTGATTTGTCACCTGTATACTTTCTATCACTATATTGTTGGCTCACGCTTGGGGCTTTATGTCTTGTATATTTTTGTATGGATTTGTCTATTTCTGTATCGACATATATATATTTGTATAATCTTACTACTAATCTTACTACTATATTGACGGCCCATGCCCGGGGTATTATGACGTTTATTAACATATAGATAGTTTACCCCGTGGACACTAGTGTTAGAATGTATTTCCTTTAAAGCACTTGGGGCATGGATAATGGCGATATGTTGTATTTTTATGGAGAGTGTGGAACCTTTAAGCCCCATTATTCTTCTATATTGGATTTTTTCTATATTGGATCATATTATCTAACAATAGAGCCCTAAAATTGATGTATGAATTTCTACAGATCATTGCCTTATTGCATTGGTGAATACCACTATACCATCCAGCAGGACAATCACAAGTCCAGTAGTGTTCCTTATGATCTTTTGCATTTTGGTATGTATAACCACCCCTATGGGTACCTATCAACTTGATACGACAGTATGACCGTTATAATGACCTGTTTATCTTTTCCTCTTTAGGTCCAACACAATTGTTGGCTAGCACATCTAAATAATCCCTACAAAGGATAATTTTTACAAACACAATGTGTATTATTTTATTTGTTTATATGGAAAAACAAATGTGGTATGTATACCTGCTCTCTTCTCTTTTGTATATTCAATAGATTTCTGAAAATTAACTCTATGATAAATTATCAACTGGCTGTTAGTGAATGTTATTGTGTATAGTAGCTTCACAAACATCGTTGTGTAGGATTTTGGACTATTGTTAAACAAATGGTATTTTATACATGTTTATTGTTTTATTGTTTTATTTATCATATAGAGGCTTACCCCCGGGGAAGTCCTTCGGGACGAAACACGTTGGGTTCTGTGTCTTCTTGATACATACATTACCTTTTTTAAACAACTATTTGGCAATAAAATTCTGCTTGATTAAATTAGAACTATTCCCTGTGAGGATACAGTTTTGATTATGTCTGTTATGTGGAAATTGCGAATAAATTTTACATATGTTATATTGTTCTGTAATATTTCTGATTCTGACTAATATTAACGCCCTCAGAAATTGTGTTACATATGTATATATATATATATATATATATATATATATATATATACTGTATATATATATATATATATATATATATATATAGTATATATTCTTTAGTGGTAAATCAGCTGCGCCTTCAGTGTTTACAAATCAAGAAATGTAACTGTTTATACTATCCAGTAGTGACATTCAAATATGCGCACCCGACAGAGGAAGAGTAATAGCTTGTAGAAGTTTCTTTATAATCTTGCAAAGTGGCTTCCTCCTCCCATAATCATTCAGACATTGTGTGAAATTTAGTAGAAGGCAGAGAGACCCCGTGGCGCACAAAGATAACCATGTAACAATAGACAGTTTTCACAGGAACTTTCCTTAATACAAAATAGCTAAAAGTCCTTCCAATGAAGTGTTTTTTTCTTTCTTTGTATCCTCCACAATTGTACCTCAGAAGAGAGAGATAACACTTAGTGTAACACCGTTTAAGAATGTGTTAGATCACACCTTTCTAGGTAATCACACTCACATTGAGACAGAAAATATGGTACTTATCATCCTCCCATGTGATGGTTTAATATTTTTTCTTCCTCCACTGAAGTAATTAGACCACTCCACAAATAACAACAAACATGAAATAGTGAAGCATGTAATAGAACTTCCACAGGGATTCAAGGGTCTCACACACGATGAACAACGGAACCAGCCGATCCATCCATCAACAAAGTTAATGTCCTTTCAGATGTTAAATGGAGAGGTGAGTGTCCACATGAAGAAAGTACCCTGGGTATATTAGAAGCCACCAGCTTAACGCGTTTCGGACCGTTGTGTCCTTCGTTGTGTCCTTTTGTGACGAAGGACACAACGGTCCGAAACGCGTTAAGCTGGTGGCTTCTAATATACCCAGGGTACTTTCTTCATGTGGACACTCACCTCTCCATTTAACATCTGAAAGGACATTAACTTTGTTGATGGATGGATCGACTGGTTCCGTTGTTCATCGTGTGTGAGACCCTTGAATCCCTGTGGAGGTTCTATTACATGCTTCACTATTTCATGTTTGTTGTTATTTGTGGAGTGGTCTAATTACTTCAGTGGAGGAAGAAAAAATATTAAACCATCACATGGGTGGATGATAAGTACCATATGTTCTGTCTCAATGTGAGTGTGATTACCTAGAAAGGTGTGATCTAACACATTCTTAAACGGTGTTACACTAAGTGTTATCTCTCTCTTCTGAGGTACAATTGTGGAGGATACAAAGAAAGAAAAAAACACTTCATTGGAAGGACTTTTAGCTATTTTGTATTAAGGAAAGTTCCTGTGAAAACTGTCTATTGTTACATGGTTATCTTTGTGCGCCACGGGGTCTCTCTGCCTTCTACTATTGCTCCTATCCATGGTTTGGTGAACCATTTGAGAGATCTGGGCTGCATGATTTGATTTTTATTGCGCAACTGTTTTCTGGTGTTTTCTTCTATGGTGTGAAATTTCACATAGGAGGGGGATGAAGACAGTGGGGTATATTCAATTAAAGTCAGATCCATTCCAACATTCATTTGTCGGAATGGATCCGACTTGGGCTATTCAATGTCATTTCAATTCGACTTTTAAAAAAGTTGAAGTGAGATGCAGGAGCTAGACGGGGGAGAGCCACAAGCAGACTGGGGAGAGCAGCTATATATATAGCCGCTGCTGTAGCGCTGCTCTCCCCAGTCTGCCCGTGGCTCTCCCCCGTCTCCCCACCATCTCTCTGCCTCACGTCCCTCTGCTCCCCGTAATGCATCACAGCCGCCGCTCACGGCAGCATCCACCCGGCTCCAGCAAGCGAGGTCTCACTTGCTGGAGCTGGGTGGACGCTGCTGTGAGCGGCGGCTGTGACATCCTTCAGCGCTGCTCACCCCGTCTGCCCGTGGCTCCCCGTCTCTGGCGCTGGTCTCCCCCCGTCTCCAGCATTGCGCGCCGGGGGTCTGGCTGCCCGCGGCTACCCCGTCTCCCGCACTGCTCTCCCCGATCTCCAGCACTGCCCGCAGAGGGATCTGGCTGCCCGCGGGTCTCCTATCTCTGGCGCTGCTCTCCCCCCATTTCCAGCACTACCCACAGTCGGTCTGCTTCCCGCGGCTCTCTCATCTCCGGCAGTGCTCTCCCCCATCTCCATCACTGCCCGCCAGGGGGTCTGGCTGCCGGCGGCTCTCCCCCTTCTCCTCCACTATGGTCCCTAATCTCAGTCCGACATTTTTTTATGTCGGACTGAGATGGTCGGAAACAGGGCCAAATCCTATCGAATTAGGCTCCATTTCCCTCAAAAATACGTGAATCGGCAGCTATACCGCCGATTCACGTACTATTCGACAAGTCGAATTCCCTGACTTGTCGAACAAAAACTGCTGGGATTGAATAGGTCGAACCACGATTCGACCTTAAAAAGACAAAAACTGACGTCTTTTCGACAGACGGCAGCTTTCGACCCTAATTGAATATACCCCAGTGTATCAATAAAGTGCACTTCTTAATATAAAGTGACTCTGTGCTTTCATGCAACAAAATTGTGCAGAAAATGTGCTAAAGTGCTTAATATTGAAAAAAAAAGTGCAAAAAAAGGTGGTAGTATATTTATTTACCAAGCAATAAGGTGAAACACAACACTATACAATTTAACTGGTAAAACTCTAAGGTACCACTCACCTTTTAGGAGTATCATATGACCAAAAGGAGTCCTCAGAGCTGTCCATCAACCAGGGACCCTTAAAACAAAAAAAAAGCTCCCAAAGGGGAAGAAGCTTTCCTGTGTCTGTCCTACTCCAGATCAATGGCTAGCTGCTTATCTGGAGTCCTCTCAGACAAGCTGTAAAACTCAATGCCCTATAACTGCATTTCACTGACAGGGAGCAGTGTTGCTGAAAATCTGACAGACAGTGCCGCTGCTTCACTCTCGGCCTTCCAATCTCCTCCTCGCCAGATGTATTGTAACCAGCTGGTCTCTCTTTCTCCAGTTAAATGCCTGGTCTCATGCCCTTATACTATCAGGTACTGGTGTCCCTTTCACATTATACCACACAGAATGAGCCGAAATTCACATTATAGCACACGGTATGAGCCGAAATTCACATTATAGCACACAGAATGAGCCAAAATTCACATTATAGCACACGGTATGAGCTGAAATTCACATTATAGCACACAGAATGAGCCAAAATTCACATTATAGCACACAGAATGAGCCGAAATTCACATTATAGCACACAGAATGAGCCAAAATTCACATTATAGCACAGGGTATGAGCCGAAATTCACATTATAGCACACAAAATGAACCGAAATTCACATTATAGCACACAGAAAGAGCCGAAATCACATTATAGCACACGGTATGAGCCGAAATTCACATTATAGCACATGGTATGAGCCAAAATTCACATAATAGCACATAGAATGAGCACACAGTGGGGTGGAAGAGGGAGAAAAAAAAACAGAGAAAAAAAACAATTGCAGGTAACCAGTGGCAGAAGGAAAATTGGGATAATATTATTTTGCTAAGATCATAGTATGAGTGGGTATGAGAATGTGGGGAGCACACTCAGGACCAGTGGAGATGTCCCTGCTGAGCCTGGTCCTGGTGCTTTCCCCCTACAGTTCCCTGCTCATCTTGAGGGTTAGGCTCAGGGGCAGACTGGTGTTCTCATGGTAGAGGTGAGGGGAGGTCACATAATGATCCTGAGTTTTGTGGTTGTAACGCAGTCATCTTGTTGTTTTTTTTTGCCTACTGTTTAACACAGGTATTTACACTGCCATTGAGTTTAGCTGCCACTTTATAACTAGCCACTTCATATACTAGGCACTGCAGCATCCTAAAGCCCTGGCATCCTGAGCTATACTGAATAAATAAGTCTACAAACACATGTTCACCCTGACCAGGGGTGTATCTAGGGTTCCGAGCACCCCTTGCAAAGTAAGGAACTGGCAACCCCCCTAGATTTGATATAGGTAAGGTGCGTGTAACTATGTACATAAACTCATGTAAGGAATTGGAGGGACATACTGTATATATATATATATATATATATATATATATATATACAGTTGTATTCATAAGTTTACATACCCTAGCATAATTTGCATAATTTGTGATTTTCTGGCCATTTGTCAGAGAATATGAATGATAACTCATAAACTTTTCTTTCACTCATGGTTAGTGGTTGGGTGATGCCATTTATTGTCAAACTCTTTTTAAATCATAATGACAACAGAAACTACCCAAATGACCCTGATCAAACGTTTACATACCCTGGAGATTTTGGCCTGATAACATGCACACAAGTTGACACAAACGGGTTTGAATGGCTACTAAAGGTAACCATCCTCACCTGTGATCTGTTTGCTTGCAATCACTGTGTGTGTATAAAAGGTCAGTGAGTTTATGGACTCCTGAAAGACCCTTGTATCTTTCATCCAGTGCTGCACTGACATGTCTGGATTCTAAGTCATGGGGAAAGCAAAAGAATTGTCAAAGGATCTGCGGGAAAAGGTAATTGAACTGTATAAAACAGGAAAGGGATATAAAAAGATATCCAAGGAATTGAGAATGCCAGTCAGCAGTGTTCAAACTCTAATTAATAAGTGGAAAATTAGGGATTCTGTGGAAACCAAATCACGGTCAGGTAGATCAAAAAAAATTTCAGCCACAACTGCCAGGAAAATTGTTCGGGATGCAAAGAAAAATCCATAAATAACTTCAGCTGAAATACAGGACTCTCTGAAAAAAAATGGTGTGGTTGTTTCAAGATGCACAATAAGGAGGCATTTGAAGAAAAATGGGCTGCATGGTCGAGTCGCCAGAAGAAAGCCATTACTACGCAAATGCCACAAAGCATCCCACTTACAATACTCCAAACAGCACAGAGACAAGCCTCAAAACTTCTGGAACACAGTCATTTGGAGTGATGAGACCAAAATTGAACTTTTTGGCCACAACCAGAAACATTACATTTGGAGAGGAGTCAACAAGGCCTATGATGAAAGGCAGATGCGTCACCAGGTTTGGTGACACCCGGTGCGCACCCCTGATGTACTGCCGCGATCGCGGCAAAAAGGGGGCGTGGCCTTACAGCCAGGGGGCGTGGCTTCGCGGGGATACCGGGATCGTCACCCTGGGGGCGTGCCCAGCATCTCCGGAGATGCTGGGCTTCCCCCAGAGACGGTCTCAGTGTGCGGTCGGCTCCTCTGCTATGACAGGAGCCGGGTGCTGTAGCGGAATTTCACACTGCAGCACCTGGCTCCTGTCACTGCGGAGGAGCTGACATTTGGTGTCACCCCCTCCAGGTGTCACACCCGGGTGCGGGCCGCACCCCCCGCACCCGCCTTGTGACGCCACTGATGAAAGGTACACCATTCCTACTGTGAAACACGGAGGTGGATCGATGATGTTTTGGGGATGTGTGAGCTACAAAGGCACTGGAAACTTGGTCAAAATTGGTGGCAAGATGAATGCCGCATGTTATCAGAAAATACTGGAGGAAAATTTGCACTCATCAGCCCGGAAGCCGCGCATGGGATGTACTTGAACGTTCCAACATGACAATGATCCAAAACACAAGGCCAAGTCAACCTGTTATTGGCTACAGCAGAATAAAGTGAAGGTTCTGGAGTGGTCATCTCAGTCTCCTGACCTCAATATCATTGAGCCACTCTGGGGAGATCTCAAACGTGCAGTTCATGCAAGACAGCCCAAGAATTTACAGGAACTGGAGGCTTTTTGCCAAGAAGAATGGGCAGCTTTACCATCTGAGAAAATAAAGCCGGTGCAAGGTTTCTCGGCACCCTAGGCAAATCTTAAACCTACTCCCCCCGCCCCCCTTTCTTATTCAGGTTATGTCACACAGTAGTGCCCCTTATTCACATTATACCATAGAAGAGACCATTTACGCTAACTCACACAGTAGAGCCCATTCAAGTTCTGCCACAAAGAGCCCATTCACATTCTGGTAGAGCCCATTAATGTCTTGACACACAGTAGGACTGCCCCTTATAACATACAGTATGTCATACAGTAATGCCCTTATAACATTATGCCACACAATAGTAATGCCCTTACACATTATGCCACATCAAAATTGGCTGCCAGTCCGTGAGCGCCGATTGGCCCGCAGATGGCTCCAGATTCAAAATGAAGAAAAGTAGAAAAAAAAGCATTCTTTAATTTGCAAAGGTGCAATAACCGAAACGGGCTGTAGGGATAGCCATCTGCCAATATGCTGACTGTATCCATGATATTCGGATGAGTATAAATGCTGCTATGTTTTGTTGAAGGCCTGAAGCTATTTACAAATTAAAGAATGCTATTTTTCTACTTTTCTAATGGGCCCTACACACTGCGCAATCCGACGCTGAGGGGGGAGGGGCAATGACGCATCCATAGATTTGCAGGCAAATATGGACGAAATCGTCCATATTGGCCTGCATGCACAAGCGACGGGGCACCAGCGATGAACGAGCGTGGGGCCGCACATCGTGTATCGCTGGTGACTCCACACTCAAAGATATGAACGGTATCTTGTTCATTAATGAACGAGATCGTTCATATCTTTCAGTAATATTGCGCCGTGTGTAGGGCCCATAAGAGGTGGTGTGCTGTTCTGCTGCTGTTTGTCCATTGTGGGCTTCTGTAGAGATGCTTACTGGATGTATTTGACTGAGCACCCAAGGATTCATCCACCCTAGGTGTGTGCGAACTGGTACTATATTTATATTATATATTACAGTGGTCGAAGTGGAAATTTTGAAGTGGGAGTATGCAATAGTGAAAGGACGTAGTTATGCCTCCAGAAAGAGGGGCGTGGTCACCCCAACAAGGGGCGTGGCCACTCAAAATGGGTGTGTCCAGTGTAGTAGAACCCATTATACTATCTAGTACTGGTGCCCCTTTCACCTTATAGCACACGGTACAAGCTGAAATTCACATTGTAGCACCCTGAATAAGCAGAAAATTCACCTTGTAGCACACTGAATGAGCCGAAACTCACATTGTAGTACACTGAATGAGCCGAAATTCACATTGTAGCACAGTGAATGAGCCGAAACTCACATTATAGCACACTGAATGAGCCGAAATTCACATTGTAGCACACTGAATGAGCCGAAACTCACATTGTAGCACACTGAATGAGCCGAAACTCACATTGTAGCACACTGAATGAGCCGAAATTCACATTGTAACACACTGAATGAGCCGAAATTCACCTTGTAGCACACTGAATGAGCCGAAATTCACCTTGTAGCACACTGAATGAGCCGAAATTCACCTTGTAGCACACTGAATAAGCCGAAATTCACCTTGTAGCACACTGAATACGCCGAAATTCACATTGTAGCACACTGAATGAGCCGAAACTCACATTGTAGCCCACTGAATGAGCCGAAACTCACCTTGTAGCACACTGAATGAGCCGAAACTCACCTTGTAGCACACTGAATGAGCCGAAACTCACATTGTAGCACAGTGAATGAGCCGAAACTCACATTGTAGCACACTGAATGAGCCGAAATTCACATTGTAGCACACTGAATGAGCCGAAACTCACATTGTAGCACACTGAATGAGCCGAAACTCACATTGTAGCACACTGAATGACCTGAAATTCACATTGTAACACAATGAATGAGCCGAAATTCACCTTGTAGCACACTGAATGAGCCGAAATTCACCTTGTAGCACACTGAATAAGCCGAAATTCACATTGTAGCACAGTGAATGAGGCGAAACTCACATTGTAGCACAGTGAATGAGCCGAAACTCACATTGTAGCACATTGAATGAGCCGAAATTCACATTGTAGCACACTGAATGAGCCGAAATTCACATTGTAGCACACTGAATGACCTTAAATTCACATTGTAGCACACTGAATGAGCCGACATTCACATTGTAGCACACTGAATGACCTGAAATTCACATTGTAACACACTGAATGACCTGAAATTCACATTGTAACACACTGAATGAGCCGAAATTCACCTTGTAGTACACTGAATAAGCCGAAATTCACATTGTAGCACACTGAATAAGCCGAAATTCACCTTGTAGCACACTGAATAAGCCGAAATTCACCTTGTAGCACACTGAATGAGCCGAAACTCACATTGTAGCACACTGAATGAGCCGAAGTTCACATTGTAGCACACTGAATGAGCCGAAACTCACATTGTAGCACACTGAATGAGCCGAAATTGACATCGTAGCACACTGAATGAGCCGAAATTCACATTGTAGCACACTGAATGAGCCGAAATTCCCCTTGTAGCACACTGAATGAGCCAAAATTCACATTGTAGCACACTGAATGAGCCGAAATTCACATTGTAGCACACTGAATGAGCCGAAACTCACATTGTAGCACACTGAATGAGCCGAAATTCACATTGTAGCACACTGAATGAGCCGAAACTCACATTGTAGCACACTGAATGAGCCGAAACACACCTTGTAGCACACTGAATGAGCCGAAACTCACATTGTAGCACACTGAATGAGCCGAAATTCACATTATAGCACACTGAATGAGCCGAAACTCACATTGTAGCACACTGAATGAGCCAAAATTCACATTGTAGCACACTGAATAAGCCGAAATTCATATTGTAGCACACTGAATAAGCCGACATTCACATTGTAACACACTGAATGACCCGAAATTCACATTGTAGCACACTGAATAAGCCGAAATTCACATTGTAGCACACTGAATGAGCCGAAACTCACATTGTAGCACACTGAATGAGCCGAAACTCACATTGTAGCACACTGAATGAGCCAAAACTCACATTGTAGCACACTGAATGAGCCGAAACTCACATTGTAGCAAACTGAATGAGCCGACATTCACATTGTAGCACACTGAATGAGCCGAAATTCACATTATACCACACTTAATGAGCTGAAATTGTGACAGCAGGGACAGCCAGAGTGACGACAGGGAGAGAGAAAGAGAGTGACGACAGGGAGAGAGAGAGTGACGACAGGGAGAGAGAGTGACGACAGGGAGAGAGAGTGACGACAGGGGAACATTACCTCATTTGTTGCTGGTGGCCGGCAGTGGTGAGCGGTGGGCTGCTGGCGGAGGCGGGCGGCTGGTGGCGAGCGGCTGGTGGTGAGCGGCGTGCGGTGTGAGCTAATACAGCACGCCGCGCAGGGATGGGGAGCACAATGTGCAGCAGGATGGCCACTTCCCTTGCCTCCTGCTGCACTTTCAGTTCCGCATTTCCGGGTCAGTGGAAGAAGTGGCGGTATACCATACCGCCCCACTTCGACCACTCTGTGTGTGTGTTGTGTGTGTGTGTGTGTGTGTGTGTGTGTGTGTGTGTGTGTGTGTATATATATATATATATATATATACACAAATATATATATATATAAAATGGTGTATGACTTAAATACAACATCCTTTCACATATTTTCAAGTCTCCAGAGTGCTGCCTTATTGCAAAATGGTTATATATAGTTATGTATATAGATAGATAGATAGATAGATAGATAGATATAATATGTCTGCCAGTTTATTAGATAGACGGCAAGAAAGTGCTATTTTAGGTCAAGTTGCTTCCTGGAATATAGTGTCCCAAAAGAGACTCCCCCCACAGTGCAGGGCTGCTTTTAAGGGTTAAAGTAGCTGGTATGTATGGCTGTAAATCTATGGTGCAGAGCCTCATACCTTCCAATGTGATTAATGTTCTCTTCAGCAGTCTCCTCTCTATCACTGTGTGCAGGATCCCTCCCTCGTATTGTGGTAGCATTCCGGAGGCCCATCAGCTGTCCTGTGGTGAGAATACACTCCTTCACTGCAGCCTGCCTGGCTGAGCTATTGCCAATGTAGCTGCAGAGGTGAACGGGAGCCGCTGTTGTTCCTGCTTGCTGCTGGGTCTCCGGGAACAGTCAGCATGGGGACAAGATGATGGGAGGGGGGGGGGGATATTCGGCCGCAGCAAACACTTCACCTAGGCGGCCCTGGCTGGGGTGAAGATGACTAATAATGGTGGCTGCGGCTGGCCAGACCTGCGCCGCGATCGCCACTAGGCTTACACAAAATATTTTTTTAAGTATAACTTATTCAGCAGGAGTGTACCGCCCTCTAGTGGCTGCCGCCCATAGGCAGCTGCCTAAAGCTGCCTAATGGCAGCGCCGGCCATGCCTCATCCACAACTACCACAAAATACTTCAAGCTGTCATTTGATGTTAAAGGGGGCAATACACGGTATTAAGAACTGGGGTATGTAAACTTTTGAGGGTCTTAGGGTTTAAGGTGACTAGGCTACCATTATTACATTTGGGAGCCCTCACCACCGAGCTCACATCCTGGGGTGGTTGGTGGCACAAAATACACCTGTCCTAAAGTATATATGGTTCCTGGAAGCACCTGTGTGATAATGCAAAATTTATCCGGTATTATTATTATTATTATTATTATCCTTTATTTATATGGCGCCACAAGGGTTCCGCAGCGCCCAATTACAGAGTACAAATGCACATAAAAAATAGGAAAACAGTGACTTACAGTTGAATACAATATAGGACAAGTACAGGGCAACTAAGCATAACTACACCAGTAAACATAGAGATAAGTTCCAGGTGGTCAAAAAACTGTGGGATCTGGGCAGTTGAGAGCTTACATTCTAAGGAATGTAGAGGGAGGGGTAGACAGACAGGGATGACACAGATGGGGTACATAGAGAGCGTGGAACAGAGGGTTATGTTAAGATTTGGCTAGGTTTGGTAAAGAAATGGGTCTTAAGAGCCCGTTTGAAGTTTTGTAGAGAGGTGGAGAGTCTGAGGGGGAGAGGTAAAGAATTCCAGAGAAAGGGAGCAGCACGTGAAAAATCTTGGAGATAGGAGTGGGAGGAAATAATCAGAAGACAGGAGAGACGGCGTGCATTAGCAGAGCGAAGAGGACGGGTGGGAGAGTAAAGGGAGATAAGGTCAGAGATGTAGATGGGAGAGGAGTGGGTGAGGGCTTTGTAAGTGAGTGTGAGAAGTTTGAATTGGATTCTGAAAGGGAAGGGAAGCCAGTGGAGGGCCTGTAGGAGAGGGGAGGTAGACGTAGTGCGTTTGGTGAGGAAGATGAGCCGGGCAGCAGCATTGAGGATAGATTGGAGTGGAGAGAGGTGATTGTCAGGGAGGCCAGTTAAGAGGAGATTACAGTAGTCCAGTCTGGAAATAATCAGTGAGTGAATAATGATCTTAGTGGCATCCTGTGTGAGAAAAGGTCTGATTCTAGAAATGTTTTTGAGATGAAAATGACAGGTTTGTGAGAGGTGCTGAATGTGTGGTTTGAAGGAGAGGGAGGAGTCAAGGATTACGCCAAGACAGCGTACTTGGGGGCTAGGGGAGATAGTCGTGCCATCAATGGATAATGAGATTGTGGGAGGTGAGGCTGTGCGGGAGGGTGGGAAGATGATCAGCTCAGTCTTAGACATGTTGAGTTTAAGAAAGCGCTGAGACATCCAGGAAGAGATAGCAGAAAGACAGTTTGAGGTATGAGTGAGGAGAGCCGTGGAGAGATCAGGGGAGGAGAGGTAGATTTGAGTGTCATCAGCATAGAGGTGATATTGGAAGTTAAAAGAACCAATGAGTTCACCTAAAGAGGACGTATAGAGAGAGAAAAGGAGAGGACCAAGAACAGAGCCTTGGGGTACACCAACAGTTAGTGGAAGTGGGGGGGAGGTAGCATCATGAGAGGAGACAGAGAAGGAACGATTAGAGAGGTAGGAGGACAGCCAGGAGAGGGCAGTATCACGCAGACCAAGAGAGTGAAGGATTTGCAGAAGGAGAGGATGGTCCACAGTGTCAAAAGCAGCAGAGAGGTCAAGAAGAATAAGCAGAGAGTAGTGGCCCTTAGATTTGGCTGCATGGAGGTCATTGCAGACTTTTGTGAGGGCAGTTTCAGTGGAGTGGAGAGAACGGAAACCAGACTGGAATGGGTCAAGCAGTGAGTGAGAGGAAAGAAAGGCAGTGAGGCGATTATAGACAATACGCTCAAGAAGTTTGGAGGCAAAGGGGAGGAGAGAGATGGGTCGATAGTTGGAGAGAGTGTTAGGATCAAGGGTAGGTTTTTTAAGAATAGGGGAGACAAGAGCATGCTTGAAGGCAGAGGGGACAGTGCCTGATGAAAGGGAGAGATTGAGAAGGTGGGCAAGATGGGAACAGGCAGAAGGGGAGAGGTAACGGAGGAGGTGGGAGGGGATAGGGTCGAGCGGGGAGGTTGTGGGGGGGGAGGAACGGATGAGAGCCATGACTTCCTCGCCAGATACATGGGAGAAAGATGTCAGAGTTGGTAAGAGGGAAGGGGAGGGGTGGCAAGGGATGGGTGGTGGCTGGTTGCTGGTCTGGTGGGAAGTGATATCCTGACGTATGGACTCAATCTTGGATGTGAAATAAGTGGCAAAGTCAAGAGCAGACAATGAGGAAGGGAGAGGAGGTGGTGGTGGGCAGAGGAGGGAGTTAACAGTGGCAAAGAGGCGCCGGGGGTTGGAAGACTGTGTAGAAATGAGGATTTTGAAGTATGATTGTTTAGCAAGGGAAAGGGCAGTACTGAAGGATGAGAGCATGAATTTGAAATGGAGGAAGTCTGCTTTAGAGCGTGATTTCCTCCACTGTCGCTCGGCAGTACGTGAGCATTTTTGTAGGTATCTGGTGCATTTGGTGTGCCAGGGTTGAGGTGTTGATCTGCAAGGGTGAATAGTGGTTGGCGGAGCAACAGAGTCAAGGGCAGAAGTAAGAGATGCATTGTATAGGGATGTGGCTTGTTCAGGGCATGTGAGAAAGAGAAGAGGAGAGAGAAGGGAGTCAAACAGGGAGGACAGGGATGAGGTGTCAATAGCCTCAATGTTACGCTTCGTGATGGTAGCCTTAGGAGGGAGAGATGGGGAAGCAGAGATAGATAAGTTGAAAGAGAGCAAGTGGTGGTCAGAGAGGGGAAAAGGGGAATTGGAGAAATCAGAAATATCACAGCGGTGAGTGAAAACCAGATCCAGTGAGCTCCCGTTCACATGGGAGGGTGAGGTGGTCCACTGGGAAAGACCAAGTGAAGAGGTGAGGTTAAGGAGTTTAGAGGCAGGTGATTTTGTGGGGTTATCGATAGGGATGTTGAAATCACCTAGAATAATGGAGGGAATGTCAGAAGAGAGGAAGTGAGGTAGCCAGGAAGCAAAGTTGTCAAGGAATTTGGAGGAAATGCCAGGTGGACGGTAAATTACAGCAACTCAAAGATTAGTAGGTTGGTAGAGGCGTAATGCATGGACCTCAAATGTAGAGAATGTAAGAGAAGGTTCTGGAGGTATAAGTTGGTATGTGTAGCTTGAGGGTAAAAGGATCCCAACACCACCCCCATGGCGACCCCCGGGTCGGGGTGTGTGTGAGAATGTGAGGCCCCCAGCAGAGAGAGCAGCAGGAGAAGTGGTGTCACGAGGAGTAATCCAGGTTTCTGTAATGGCCAGGAGGTGCAGGGAGTTGGAAATGAAAAGGTCATGAGTGGGGGCCAGTTTGTTGCAAATAGATCTGGCATTTTTAGAGTGCACAAGATAGGGGGTATGAGTTTGTGGGAGAGATGTGAATGAGATTATCAGGATTGCTGTAGCGTTGAGGTAGGAGTAATTTGGAAGGAGAGGATAAAGAGGGTGTGATGATGGTGCTGGGGCCTTGGCTAGGAAGGGAGACTGCATGCGTGAAACAGGGAGGGAGTGCAGTTTGATACTGGTGGAGGAGAGGTGAGGAGACAGGCAGAGGAGGGAGAGAGCAGGGTTGAGTGGTGGGGTATAAGTGGTGTGAAGGGGCAGAAGTGAATTGCAATGGGGAAACAGAAGAGGGGTAGGGAGGCAGACAGAGGAGAGGAGAGAGGATGAGATGTAGGAGACTGTGAGAGAGGGATAGAGGTGGTAACAGGGGACAGAATAAAGGATTAGAAGGACAATGAGTAATGGGGGTTGCCAGCCTGGCCATAGTGTGGATGGTGTGTAAACTGGTAGTAAAATGAGAATAGGAGGAAGAGTGGTGGCTGTATGAGAGAGCAGTGAAGTTTGCAGAAAGAAATACGATTTGCAAGTATTTAAAATGATAATATCTACAGATTACCAGTAAATCAAATATTTGTTGATGTTGATGACGTTAGATGGAAAATTACACAGTGTTGGCAAACCACAAGTCAGTGTTACTTCATCAAATATGCTTCTCAATTAAACATTTGTTTTGCAGGTATTTGCAGGGTCAGAGTAAAAGTTGTATTGCAGGTTTTTTGCAGAAAGTGAATGTTTAGTATTTGTATTTGTATTGCATTTTAAATTGGATGCTTTTACAGAAATACATTTTTATTAATCTTAGGCCTTTGGCCACTTGTTTTGGGTCTTCATATTTTGGTGAGAGGGTATCATTACAGAAGGAGTATCCTTTGGCTGAATCTGAAATAGAATTGTTCCTCCATTTCAAGTTGAATATCGAGATAAGTCCGTCAAAGAATATATCACCAGGAATTTTCTCTATATTTTGGACTTTAATTGGACAATTATGTATATCTAGCGCCCTCTGGTTCCACCTTTCCTTCCATATATATGTATATACAGGTTGAGTATCCCTTATCCAAAATGCTTGGGACCAGAGGTATTTTGGATATGGGATTTTTCCGTATTTTGGAATAATTGCATACCATAATGAGATATCATGGTGATGGGACCTAAATCTAAGCACAGAATGCATTTATGTTACATATACACCTTGGAGGTCATTCCGAGTTGTTCGCTCGCAAGGCGATTTTAGCAGAGTTGCTCACGCTAAGCCGCCGCCTACTGGGAGTGAATCTTAGCATCTTAAAATTGCGAACGAAGTATTCGCAATATTGCGATTACACACCTCGTAGCAGTTTCTGAGTAGCTTCAGACTTACTCGGCATTTGCGATCATTTCACTGCTTGTCGTTCCTGGTTTGACGTTACAAACACACCCAGCGTTCGCCCAGACACTCCCCCGTTTCTCCGGCCACTCCTGCGTTTTTTCCGGAAACGGTAGCGTTTTTTCCCACACGCCCATAAAACGGCCTGTTTCCGCCCAGTAACACCCATTTCCTGTCAATCACATTACGATCGCCAGAACGATGAAAATGCCATGAGTAAAATTCCTAAGTGCATAGCAAATTTACTTGGCGCAGTCGCAGTGCGGACATTGCGCATGCGCATTAAGCGGAAAATCGCTGCGATGCGAAGATTTTTACCGAGCGAACAACTCGGAATGAGGGCCCTTATACACACAGCCTGAAGGTCATTTTAGCCAATATTTTTTATAACTTTGTGCATTAAACAAAGTGTGTCTACATTCACACAATTCAATTATGTTTCATATACACCTTATACACACAGCCTGAAGGTCATTTAATACAATATTTTTAATAACTTTGTGTAGTAAACAAAGTTTGTGTACACTGAGCCATCAAAAAACAAAGGTTTCACTATCTCACTCTCACTCAAAAAAGTCCGTATTTCGGAATATTCCATATTTCGGAATATTTGGATATGGGATACTCAACCTGTATATATATATATATATATATATATATATATATATATATATGTATGTATATATATATATATATATATATATATAATATATATATACACACACACATATATATATATATATATTATATAAAAGTGTAACAATGGGCGGCACTCACGGCATGGAAGAAAAAGACAGACAAGCTGGTCTGATGTTAAATCAACGTTTCAATGTCTTTACGGCATTTTCGTCAGGATAACAAATACAATGTGACTCACCTTTTTATCCCCGTCTGATGGTCCATGGCGCCGCCGGCCAGTCGCGTCCCGCTCCGTCCAACTGATGACGTCATGACGAGGCGCCGGCTGTGGCGTCACGGAGCACCCGGACCGGAGCACATCTAAAACATGAACAGTCCCCCGTGTTGTATAACCAAACCTTAACAAACAAATAACAAAAATCACATTTAGCCACATAATGCAACATAGGTCAAAAGTATAGCACAGATTGGCTGGCACATAAAATGTGTTGAAATTGAAACAATGTAACTGTCCGTAAACAGATGGATACAGTATGACCGATGTTAACAGTGCAAGAATGTAGCATATACTGAGTGATGACTGATGTAAATATATTAAGTCAAGCACTAGATGAAGTTACTGAAAATTATTGGTGAGCAAGGGCAAATGAAGTGGCTGGTCAATTATAAAAATGCTGACAAACCAGTTTGCTCATTAAGTCCCCTAGGGGACAGCGTATCCAGAGTATGTATCCATTTAGCTTCTGCTCTAAGTAACTTTTGTGATCGATCACCCCCCCGTTTTGATGGGGGAATGTGATCAATAATACGGTGGCGGAGTGCTGCAACTGAATGTTTAGCCTGGAGAAAATGTCTCGCTACAGGTTGGTCACTTCTGCCTGCTATGGTTGCCGCTCTGATGGAAGCTCGATGTCCTGCCATGCGTTCTTTAAACATGCAATCTGTTTTCCCCACATAGTGGAGACCACAAGGGCAGCTAAGTAAATACACAACAAATTTAGTGGTACAAGTGACACGATGATGGATCTTAAATTTTTTACCCGTAAAGGGGTGATGAAATGAATCACCCGTTAGCATGTGGCTGCACGTCGTGCAGCCCAAACATTTGAAGCAACCCGGGCATGAAGATTTAAGGAAAGTGGTACTTATACTTTTTTTGGGAGTGCTTTCAACATTAGTTTTAACAAGAAAATCACGAATGTTTTTGCCTCTGCGATAGGCTGGCATTATTCGTGTATTTGATTTAAGGCCAATTTTCTTATCCGTTTGTATGATAGGCCAGAAGTTTTTCGTTATTTTACTTATTGTAGGGCTCTGAGTGTTAAATTGATTGACCCATATTAATCTGTCTGAGCTTTCAGTTTTTTTAAGGGAGTTTAAAGTACAGCTTCTTGGTATCTTAAGTACTTTTTCTTTGATGGTTATTAAATCAGACCGGCAGTATCCTCTCTGAATAAATTTGGCTATCATAGCGTCACATTCTGCCTCTAGTTGAGATTCATCGCTGATGATGCGTTTAAGACGCAGCATCTGCGAGTAAGGGAGACCCTTACGTAGGGAAATAGGGTGATGACTGGACGCTAATAAGGTATTATTCCTGTCCGTGCTCTTAGTAAATAGTGATGTGACAATTTTATCGTCACTTAATGTGATGCGTACATCCAAAAAGCTGATTGTTTTGTCATGTATGGTGTACGTAAATTTTACAGGAGAATCAGATAAATTATGTGTATCCAGTAAGGATACTAGCATGTTACGTGGTCCTGTCCAAAATAGTAACAAATCATCTATGAAACGTAAATATAACAGAACATAAGGTTTGGCTGCTGCATTGGACAGGAACAACTCGTCCTCAATTCGCAACATGAAACTGTTGGCGAATGAGGGCGAGACGTTGCTGCCCATGGAGCAGCCAGATTGCTGTAAATAAAAATTGTTATTGAATAAAAAGTAATTTCTTTGTAAAGTCAATTGAAGTAAACTTAAAAATAGGTCAATGTTCGGTCCATTGTATGAAGAGTTGTTTTGTATTAGAGCTTCCACAGCTTTGAGGCCATCTGATTGGGGAATGCATGTATATAAATTTTTCACGTCAATCGTTGCTAAAATACAGCCGCTCGGAACTGAATTAATGGTAGCCAATTTGTTCAACAGTGCTGTAGTGTCCTTAAGGCAGTGATCAACAGCTTGAATGCATGGTTGCAGGTGAAAGTCCAGAAAGATGGAAATTTTCTGATATAATGATCCTCTGGCTGAGATTATAGGACGTCCTGGAGGGGACTTAGTGTCCTTGTGAATTTTGGGTACCGAATACAGTATAGGTACCACTGGACAGCGTGTGGATAACGACTCAAGTTGTGCCGACGTTAAATGGCCATCTTTCACTGCCTGAGACAAGGTGTTGTCAAGTTCCTTTTTGTAGACAGCAGTAGGGTCAGAAGGTAATTTCCGGTAAGTGTTTGTATCTGATAATTGACGGTCAAGCTCAGCGATATATTCGTGGACGTTTTGTATTACTAGAGCTCCGCCCTTATCTGCCGGACGCATGACTATGTCGTCATATTTGCTCAGATTATTCAAGGCTTGCCATTCAGTTTTCGTCAAATTAGGATGGACATGTTTGGCATGTTTAATGGTATGTTGAACTTGATGATCAATTGATCTTGAAAAAATTTTGATAGATTGATTTTGTGAAACTGGATCAAATTTAGATTTAACACGGAGAGCTGGTGGCATAGTCACGTTAGTGGATGATGTTGTTGAATGTTGAGAGAAGTACTCTTTCAGGCGAAGTTGTCGCTCCAGTTTGTATTGTTCAACTTTCCAGTTGAAGGAGTCAAATTTAGTAGTTGGAACAAAATTTAGTCCTTTAGACATGACTTGTAATTCCGTAGGGGTGAATTGACGATCAGATAAATTGAAAATCATCTCCGTTTGGAGTACACTGTTTTTCTTTCTCGACGTCCTCTTGCATTGCCCACCGCGCCTCGTGAATTGGCGCCTGGATTGGTTGGTTGGGCCGATGTGCGTGCCCCTAAAGGGGGAAGACCTTGGGTAGGGCAAGGAACTTCTGTTTCACTAGCTGTTGCTGTGCCATCTGTGGAGGAGTCCGTGTCCAGATGTTGTGCGTTAAAGCGATTAAAAGGACGTCGTCTCACAGGTCGTCTGGGGGCCGATGTACCAGAGATCCAAGGATAGACTTGTCTTTTAGCATAGTCGTTGTTGACAATTTCCAGTTTATTACGTTTGTAAGAAATTAAATCTTTCTGGTATTTGTCAATTTGGACAGTGAGTTTCTCATACCAGTTAGTGGAGGTATCTTGTTGCAGCGTGGGTTTGTGAATGGTCTCAAACGTATCTATTTGAGTACGGATGACTGCCAGTTCCCGTGTGACTTCTTCTATGACTAAAAGCATGAGGTCATAAGAACATTTGTTTAAAATGGAGACCCATTTTTTGCAAAAAGCCGCATTGAATCTCCCTATGGTAGGGATGTTTTTAATTCGAAAACCCCTGGGTATTTTGCCCTGTCGGTGATAATCCGACAAGGTCACCCCATGATAATAAAAGTCCTTTTCGCGACGTTTTAATTTAAACAAGTCGCGGAATAAATGAACATTGTCAGGTGTGCCACCCGTGACAGCAAGGTTTTCCTTGAAGCGTAATCTAGTGGCGTCCCCGTCGGAATAGCTGAACGTCTCGCCAGGTGTTAGTTCAATGGTTGAAAACAAATCTTCCAGATCTGTGTCAGTGTGTATGGACATCTTCAGTATATGCAAAAATCTTGATGTGGAAAAAAGTGAAGACAAGGAGTGTAGTGTCTGAACGACACGTGATAATGTGCTCCACAACCAATAAAAGTCCAGACGTATAAATATACTGGAACGGGTGCCTTTGTATGGCCACTGGTCTGCACGACCGCGGTGGTCAAAATATAAATAGAGGAAATCCACGGCACTCACAATGTCCAAAAATTGGTATGCATATATACGTGCCGGTGCCCTCCCTGGTAACAGCATGCGCTGTGTCCAATATAAAAGTGTAACAATGGGCGGCACTCACGGCATGGAAGAAAAAGACAGACAAGCTGGTCTGATGTTAAATCAACGTTTCAATTTCTTTACGGCATTTTCGTCAGGATAACAAATACAATGTGACTCACCTTTTTATCCCCGTCTGATGGTCCATGGCGCCGCCGGCCAGTCGCGTCCCGCTCCGTCCAACTGATGACGTCATGACGAGGCGCCGGCTGTGGCGTCACGGAGCACCCGGACCGGAGCACATCTAAAACATGAACAGTCCCCCGTGTTGTATAACCAAACCTTAACAAACAAATAACAAAAATCACATTTAGCCACATAATGCAACATAGGTCAAAAGTATAGCACAGATTGGCTGGCACATAAAATGTGTTGAAATTGAAACAATGTAACTGTCCGTAAACAGATGGATACAGTATGACCGATGTTAACAGTGCAAGAATGTAGCATATACTGAGTGATGACTGATGTAAATATATTAAGTCAAGCACTAGATGAAGTTACTGAAAATTATTGGTGAGCAAGGGCAAATGAAGTGGCTGGTCAATTATAAAAATGCTGACAAACCAGTTTGCTCATTAAGTCCCCTAGGGGACAGCGTATCCAGAGTATGTATCCATTTAGCTTCTGCTCTAAGTAACTTTTGTGATCGATCACCCCCCCGTTTTGATGGGGGAATGTGATCAATAATACGGTGGCGGAGTGCTGCCACTGAATGTTTAGCCTGGAGAAAATGTCTCGCTACAGGTTGGTCACTTCTGCCTGCTATGGTTGCCGCTCTGATGGAAGCTCGATGTCCTGCCATGCGTTCTTTAAACATGCAATCTGTTTTCCCCACATAGTGGAGACCACAAGGGCAGCTAAGTAAATACACAACAAATTTCACAAAATCAATCTATCAAAATTTTTTCAAGATCAATTGATCATCAAGTTCAACATACCATTAAACATGCCAAACATGTCCATCCTAATTTGACGAAAACTGAATGGCAAGCCTTGAATAATCTGAGCAAATATGACGACATAGTCATACGTCCGGCAGATAAGGGCGGAGCTCTAGTAATACAAAACGTCCACGAATATATCGCTGAGCTTGACCGTCAATTATCAGATACAAACACTTACCGGAAATTACCTTCTGACCCTACTGCTGTCTACAAAAAGGAACTTGACAACACCTTGTCTCAGGCAGTGAAAGATGGCCATTTAACGTCGGCACAACTTGAGTCGTTATCCACACGCTGTCCAGTGGTACCTATACTGTATTCGGTACCCAAAATTCACAAGGACACTAAGTCCCCTCCAGGACGTCCTATAATCTCAGCCAGAGGATCATTATATCAGAAAATTTCCATCTTTCTGGACTTTCACCTGCAACCATGCATTCAAGCTGTTGATCACTGCCTTAAGGACACTACAGCACTGTTGAACAAATTGGCTACCATTAATTCAGTTCCGAGCGGCTGTATTTTAGCAACGATTGACGTGAAAAATTTATATACATGCATTCCCCAATCAGATGGCCTCAAAGCTGTGGAAGCTCTAATACAAAACAACTCTTCATACAATGGACCGAACATTGACCTATTTTTAAGTTTACTTCAATTGACTTTACAAAGAAATTACTTTTTATTCAATAACAATTTTTATTTACAGCAATCTGGCTGCTCCATGGGCAGCAACGTCTCGCCCTCATTCGCCAACAGTTTCATGTTGCGAATTGAGGACGAGTTGTTCCTGTCCAATGCAGCAGCCAAACCTTATGTTCTGTTATATTTACGTTTCATAGATGATTTGTTACTATTTTGGACAGGACCACGTAACATGCTAGTATCCTTACTGGATACACATAATTTATCTGATTCTCCTGTAAAATTTACGTACACCATACATGACAAAACAATCAGCTTTTTGGATGTACGCATCACATTAAGTGACGATAAAATTGTCACATCACTATTTACTAAGAGCACGGACAGGAATAATACCTTATTAGCGTCCAGTCATCACCCTATTTCCCTACGTAAGGGTCTCCCTTACTCGCAGATGCTGCGTCTTAAACGCATCATCAGCGATGAATCTCAACTAGAGGCAGAATGTGACGCTATGATAGCCAAATTTATTCAGAGAGGATACTGCCGGTCTGATTTAATAACCATCAAAGAAAAAGTACTTAAGATACCAAGAAGCTGTACTTTAAACTCCCTTAAAAAAACTGAAAGCTCAGACAGATTAATATGGGTCAATCAATTTAACACTCAGAGCCCTACAATAAGTAAAATAACGAAAAACTTCTGGCCTATCATACAAACGGATAAGAAAATTGGCCTTAAATCAAATACACGAATAATGCCAGCCTATCGCAGAGGCAAAAACATTCGTGATTTTCTTGTTAAAACTAATGTTGAAAGCACTCCCAAAAAAAGTATAAGTACCACTTTCCTTAAATCTTCATGCCCGGGTTGCTTCAAATGTTTGGGCTGCACGACGTGCAGCCACATGCTAACGGGTGATTCATTTCATCACCCCTTTACGGGTAAAAAATTTAAGATCCATCATCGTGTCACTTGTACCACTAAATTTGTTGTGTATTTACTTAGCTGCCCTTGTGGTCTCCACTATGTGGGGAAAACAGATTGCATGTTTAAAGAACGCATGGCAGGACATCGAGCTTCCATCAGAGCGGCAACCATAGCAGGCAGAAGTGACCAACCTGTAGCGAGACATTTTCTCCAGGCTAAACATTCAGTGGCAGCACTCCGCCACCGTATTATTGATCACATTCCCCCATCAAAACGGGGGGGTGATCGATCACAAAAGTTACTTAGAGCAGAAGCTAAATGGATACATACTCTGGATACGCTGTCCCCTAGGGGACTTAATGAGCAAACTGGTTTGTCAGCATTTTTATAATTGACCAGCCACTTCATTTGCCCTTGCTCACCAATAATTTTCAGTAACTTCATCTAGTGCTTGACTTAATATATTTACATCAGTCATCACTCAGTATATGCTACATTCTTGCACTGTTAACATCGGTCATACTGTATCCATCTGTTTACGGACAGTTACATTGTTTCAATTTCAACACATTTTATGTGCCAGCCAATCTGTGCTATACTTTTGACCTATGTTGCATTATGTGGCTAAATGTGATTTTTGTTATTTGTTTGTTAAGGTTTGGTTATACAACACGGGGGACTGTTCATGTTTTAGATGTGCTCCGGTCCGGGTGCTCCGTGACGCCACAGCCGGCGCCTCGTCATGACGTCATCAGTTGGACGGAGCGGGACGCGACTGGCCGGCGGCGCCATGGACCATCAGACGGGGATAAAAAGGTGAGTCACATTGTATTTGTTATCCTGACGAAAATGCCGTAAAGACATTGAAACGTTGATTTAACATCAGACCAGCTTGTCTGTCTTTTTCTTCCATGCCGTGAGTGCCGCCCATTGTTACACTTTTATATTGGACACAGCGCATGCTGTTACCAGGGAGGGCACCGGCACGTATATATGCATACCAATTTTTGGACATTGTGAGTGCCGTGGATTTCCTCTATTTATATATTATATATATACACACACACACACATATATATATATATATATATATATATAGTTGCAGAAACAGCACCTTTGTTCCCCCTTGCCCTGGCAGTTCCTCAACCACGGCATGCAGCTGGAGCCACTGTAAGGCACCACGCTGCATTACAATAAAGAAACGCTGCATAAGCTACAGCTCCCAGTAGCTCTTGCTTCTGTGAGCTCCGGCAGCAAGGGCTGCTGGGAGCTGTAGTTTATGCAGCATTTTCTTTATTGCAATGCGGTGCAGCGCTGGATCCCGGAACCTTACAGTGGCTCCAGCTGCTGCCTGCCATGGTTGATGCCGGGGCGGGTGAGGAACTGCCAGGGGAAGGGGGAACAAAGGTGCAAAGTGTATCTATCTCCTGGCCGCAGGTGGCACCGTCGGGTGGGGCCCCTCCTCAGCTGGCGCCCCCACCGATTGCCATCTTGGCCAATAGGTAGATACGCCCCTGACCCTGATTACAACCTGCTCCCCCACACAGCAATCCTCCACCTTCAGCAAAAGGTGTTAATCAAATCTAACAAATGTAAGGTCAGTAAACCACACTCTATCACTATAAGTTCTTTGCATAGTACAGATATAAATCCACTTAGAACAGCTTTCTAAAGTTTTAACCATGTAATGTAAGTTAGAATCGTCTGCAATATTGTTTACCTAGTAATACTTCAGTAAAAACAGTTGGAATAGTCTGCAATATTGTTTACCTGTTGATGAGAAGGGGAGAGGAGGAGTTAATTTGTAATCGATATAAGGGACAGGGGCTCCAGAAATGTCACATCTTTTTTCATTTTGAACCACTCCTCATATATAAAGAACTCTCTGGGTACTAGCCAGTGCCAGAGTTTTAGGCACCATACCTGTACTCCAGCATAAATTTCTGTTAGAGCTTCCAGTGTATTCCAAGTGTTCTGAACCAGTCTGTCTGATGATTCTCCTACCTGCTCCCTTGGTACTGCTACTAGTAATCTCCTGATTCTGACTTTGGCTACTCTTCTGACCAGATTCTGCCCTTACCCTGATAGTCCAGTGTCCACCTAGTTCTGACCCATTCCTGTTGATTATTCTCTAGTACACCTAATGGCGACCAATCTCACTATCTGCCTTCAGTTTTTCCAGTTTCCATCAGCCCAACCTCTGCTCAGAGTATTAGCAAATCCTGCAAGAAGAGTCAATATCCACATCATCCCTGCAAAATTTCTGGCAATCTCAAACCCTGGTTATTTAGTGTTTTGAAAGCTAGTAAGTTAATCATGAAATATATTTAATAATAATAATAATAATAATTATATATACTTGATGAAGTCAGATAGACGAAACGCGTTGGAATATCCTGTATGACCCTCCATCTTAAGTTAAGCAGTTCTTTTAATAATTACAAATTTCTTTATTCTTTTTATGTCTTAAGATTTTTTTACATCCGTTTTTTAGTATACATTCTGTTTTACTATATTTTTATCATATATGCAGTTCTGTGTAAAAAAACGTTTTTTTAAAAAATTAGTGTTTTTTACTTTTTGCAAAATAAATGTTCTTATTCTTTTACAAAAAAAAGGTCTTTTTATCATGTCCTTCGTAAATTGCATTTTAGTTTGCTAATTTTTTTTTTTTATATAAACACCAGTTGGTCGCCAGAGCCCCTACCTACCCATATTCATATATATATATATATATATATATATATATATATATATATAAAACGGTGAAGGAAGTATAGAATGGGTGTTATGTAGCATGGTTGGGCTTCCAGACCAGAGTGGGGATACCTTATCAGAAAAGAATATTGAATATTTATTTAATCTTGACTGGGAGAGGTTTGTATAAGACTAGTTTACAAAGCAGCTCCACCAAAAGCTGAGCCAGTCTGTTATCTTCTCTATAATCTCACTTGACAACATCTCCAGTATGCTTCACTAGTTTTAACTTTTCCTACACCTAGTGAGTCTTCCAACATTATATTTTTGGCCTGCAACCCCTCTGTTTCAGCTCTCAAACACTGTTATCAAATATAAAATATAGAAGCTTGGTGAAGGAGTATGCTGAGCCATTTACGAACAGGAGCTATAGCATCTATTGCAGCAGTACGCACCACCTCTGTTATGGTAATGTATAAAGAGAAAAATAATCTTTGCAGGCACCCAGTAGCAGAGAGATACACATTTACTGCCAGAGACTAGGGAGTAGCACATCTCATTAGATGATACCTGGCTAAATCTATGGGTGAAGTTCTATTTTGAGTAGTTGCAACCAAGAACCAAATGTACAGTAGTAGTCTGATCAAGTAACTGAATTTATTAGGTTTGGAGACTTCTAATTTTATTCAGAAAACTAGATCAACGGACTGATTACTTTTATGGATAGAAAAAGTAAAAACTTGTGTGAGACCTTGAGCACTTAGGGGTACATTTTCCAAAGATTCTAAAACAGAGAATTGGTGAAGTTGCCCACAGTAACCAATCAGATGCTTTCTAAAAGGCAATAGAGAAATGATAGACAGCATCTGATTGGTTGCTATGGGCAACAGCTGAGCTGTTTTAGAAGCTTTAGTACATTTACACCATATTGTGCTCATGATGTATTGGCCAAGATTAGAGAGTTTATCACCAGCCCATGCATTGAAAACTCCCGAGATGAGCCACATCTGATGCTCCAGGACTAGATCTGCAACAATGTCTGCAATTCATTAGTTGAAATATCCTTACATCTACAGGGATTCGGTAAACGAGACAGATTATGAAACCTAAACTGGGTAGCGATACATTAAATGTTGGAGTCATTCCTGCTTATTGGACCATTTCTGAGTCAAAGTCAGATGCAGATGCATCCGTGTCTGTGTCTTTAACTGGTCTGCAACTTTATGCTAATTCCACTACTACCTTTCCATGACATATGACTGTGCAAGGACTGAGACACCAACTATCGGCATCGGTAGATGCAGCTGCATTTCTAGAGAGGAGAGGACCCGTGTGCAGACTTCGTGTGTGGGCCCCCTCCTCTCCTGTAGCTGTCACCACCGCTTCTAGCGCTCTCAGCGCTGAGACTCTGGCACAGTGCCAGAGTCTACAACGCATGCGCAGTACTCCGAAAAATGGCCGCCGCACAATTTTTCCGGAGTCCTGCGCATGCGCTGTAGACTCTGGCACTGTGCCAAAGTCTCTAGCGCTCAGTGCGCTAGCAGCAGCAGTGATGGCTACGGGAGAGGAGGGGGCCCACACACAGCTTCCGATGGATGCCGGAAAGGTAAGTATAGAAGAAATGGGTGCAGTGTATGCAGGGTGGGCCCCCTCTGGACCCAGGGGCCCGTGTGCACTGCACACACTGCACCCATTATAGATATGCCAGTGGGTAGATGCAGAAATACCAGTTGGTGCATATTTACTGCAGATGAACCATTGAAACTCACACCTGTCCTATGGCAGGTACAGTTTCTCTGCAAGAGTATGGACTCCTATGAGAGCATTTTAGTGTCTCTGTATGACTGTGCATCTCTGTGCGCCTCAATCACAACTCAGACTGGATATACAGTATGCACAGGAAAACTTAGATGCATGTGCAGAAGAAAAAAATCAGTCCACTGCATCAAACACCAACAGTGTGTCCTACTCAGCCCTTTTCATTCATCTGGGGTTGGAATTTGTCATCTCAAACAAGAGCTCGCTGTCTCTGTCTGATGCGGCTTAAAGCCTGAGAGCAACTCTTGGTCCACCTGGAGTTTCTGGACCTCAGCATTACCAGCTGCATCTGCACACCTGCCCACAATGGCACCGGCTACATCCAAGCACAGGATCTGGAGGTATTAAATCCTAATCAACTCAACCAGGGGAGTTGGTCCTACTGTATCTACTGGGACAAATACCCTACAGGCGCAGTATTATACTCAAGAGAACCAGGCTGCTTAAATGTACTAATAACACTAGGTAGGAATACTAATAATATACCTATGAAGCCACAATTCTTCCAACTTGTTACACTTATTACCTGGGGAGATTCTTCTACATTAGCTTTCTCAAGGATTTCAGTATTATTAATGTTCATAAATTTCCCAGCTGGGAAGTTTGAGACTGACTGATTAACCACTTCCAACTGTGCATGTTGCCTAAACTGCAATTGTTATAACAATTACTTGTACTCTATTGCATGTATGTATTTGTATCGGTGGCAGTAAGTATTTTTATTAATTTTTATTTTTTTAAATACATTTTTACAATTTAAAATTTAATTGGTTGTTACTTTAACATTTTTCACACTCTATATACTCTCATAGTGCAGCTATATATATATATATATATATATATATATATATACAGTGTCGACCATTAGAGAATGCAACTTTTGGGCCCCTTCATAATTATATAAAGTAAATTCAGCAGCTGCATGCATGATAATGTACCAGATTAATAACAGATTAATAACATCAATGCACTGTAGAAAATACACCACAGTCCAGTATAAGGTAACATATGTATAGTGTATAATTAAAGTGCACAGTCTGGAACCTGATCCTTAGAGCAGGAGGTGGGCCCCCAGGCAGTGGGGCCCACCGGTGGTTTCCCATGTACCCCTGTGGGCCAGTCCAAGCCTGTATATACTGTGTATATATATATAGACAAAAGAAAGAAATACCCTTACTGTGCTGAGACTGAGCAGCACTACTGAAAGGTCCCCTGTTAGTAGGATCTTAACAATACAAATACACAATAGAGACAGAGTGCGCTATAACAATACAACTGGTTGATAATTATCACTTCCAGATTCAAGGGAGGGACTTCTCTTGAGTTCTTTTCCCCTTAGGAAACTCCTGATTGGGGCCTAAAGAGAAACCCTCTCACCAGAAAAAATCACCCGACAAAAATTCACAGTTTAGTAAAAGGAGTACATTATATAAAATAATATTTAATCCATAATCAGACATTTGACATTATAAAACATCATAAAACAATTTTACAATTGTTTAGTACACACATCAAAAATGCTTGAGATGTTATAATGACAGTCCTCCTCACCTTAATGGTGTGAGCTCTTGGCGGAATAGTCACAGCAAAAGGGATAGTTTACAATAATTGATAAACCCTACGCGTTTTGTCCAGTCGGACTTCTTCAGGGGTAAAATTTGTCTGGGTGAGAAATGAGAATAAATTAGGGAATGAAGAGAATGTGCTTTTAGTTCATTTGTGTTTTATCATTGTCCCATTTTTTTAGATGTTTTTCCTGTAATTTTTAATTTTACGTGAATAAATACCTTTTTTACTTATATTGGCAACTATATACTTATTATACTGACACCTGGGGCGCTATATATCCTTCATCTCTCCCGCTTTTAATATATATATATATATATATATATATATATATATATATATATATATATATATAATATTGAAAATGTGGAAGTGAATTAGAAATGTTTATAATAACAGAGGACCAAGAACTAGCTCCAGTCCTAGCCAGCGCCAATCACTCACACACAGCTGGCGCAGCTGATCAAGGAGCTCCTGGATGTCACAGAGCGGCTGCGGCGGTGTGAAATCCCGCAAGATTGTGATGTTTACAGTCTGAAGCAGCACCTCGGCGGGCGGCGCTGGGCGGCGACCGTGCACTGTGCAAATCGGAAACAGCTATGCTCTGACTTTGGTGCTGGTGGTGGGTGCGATGCAGGAGGAGAGTGTGGGGGCCCCGGGACGACCACCCCTGTCGCCCCTAGTTGGATTCGGCCATGTCTGTATGTGCAGATGCAGACTAGTAGGAAGTACTAAGTGGGACCCAGTATTAAATACTGGCGGATGGGATTCCGGCTGTCATGAGCCCGACAGCGGGATCCCATCCGCCATAATGCCGGCAGCGGGGCGAGCACTAGAAAACCCCTTGCAGGCTCGCTGCGCTCATCACGGGTTATATTCTCCCTCTATGGGTGTCATGGATACCTGCAGAGGCAGAATAGCCTGTGTCACCAGAATTCCGGTGGCTGCATTTCACCGCTAGTTAGGATCCAGGAGTCAGCATTGTGACCGCAGGGAACCCGACTAGTGGTATTTTAACTGCTTCCCACTGAGTGAGTCCCTGCTCACTACTAGCCTGCAGCTGTCCAATACATAGATATGCTGATGCAGGGCCGGTGCTAGGGTGTTCGGCGCCTCCCTGCAAACTATAAATTTGCACCCTTCCCTACTTTACAACCCCATTTTAAAACACCCTCAGTAGTGGCACTGCTTACACATAATGCCCCAGTTGTATCACAGCTTACACATAATGCCCCAGTAGTAGCGCTGCTTCCACATAACGACCCCAGTAGTAGCGCCGCTTACACATAACGCCCCCAGTAGTAGCGCAGCTTACATTTAACGACCCCAGTAGTAGCACAGCTTACATGTAACGCCCCCAGTAGTAGCACAGCTTACACATAACGCCCCAGTAGTAGTGCAACCTTACACATAACGCCCCCAGTAGTAGCGCTGCTTCCAAATAACGACCCCAGTAGTAGCGCTGCTTACACATAACGCCCCCAGTAGTAGTGCAGCTTACACGTAACACCCCCAGTAGTAGCACAGCTCACAAATAACGCCCCAAGTATTAGCACAGCTTACAAATAACGCCCCCAGAAGTAGCGCAGCTTACACATAACGCCAGTGCCGTAACTAGACATTTTAGCGCTGTGTGCAAGAAACGGCATCAGCGCTCCCCCTTAACGCAAACCGGCGGCAGTGCGCGCTGTAGGTGCGCCTAAAAAATATAGGGGCGTAGCTTTATGGGAAAGGGGTGTGGCCACAAAATAATACCAATTCATATAACGGTGCACAGTAGTCTCCATTATTCAAATTACGCCGCACAGTAGCGCCACTACACCTGGTAGAGCCCCTTTTACACCTTACGGCAGATAGCGTCCCCTTTTTACACATTACGGCAGACAGCGTCCTCTTTTTACACATTACGGCAGACAGCATCCCCTTTTTTACACATTACGGCAGACAGCGTCCCCTATTTTACACATTACAGCAGACAGAGTCCCCTTTTTTACACATTACAGCAGATAGCGCCCCCCTTTTTTACACATTACGGCAGACAGCGTCCCCTTTTTTACACATTACGCCAGACAGCGTCCCCTTTTTACACATTACGGCAGAGAGAGTCCCCTTTTTTACACATTACGGCAGACAGCGTCCCCTTTTTTACACATTACAGCAGAGAGCGTCCCCTTTTTACACATTACAGCAGACAGAGTCCCCTTTTTTACACATTACAGCAGATAGCGCCCCCCTTTTTTACACATTACGGCAGACAGCGTCCCCTTTTTTACACATTACGCCAGACAGCGTCCCCTTTTTACACATTACGGCAGAGAGAGTCCCCTTTTTTACACATTACGGCAGACAGCGTCCCCTTTTTTACACATTACAGCAGAGAGCGTCCCCTTTTTACAAATTACGGCAGACAGCGTCCCCTTTTTTACACATTACGGCAGAGATAGTCCCCTTTTTACACATTACAGCAGACAGCATCCCCTTTTTTACACATTACGGCAGACAGCGTCCCCCTTTTTTGCACATTACGGCAGACAGCGTCCCCTTTTTACACATTAAGGCAGACAGTGTCCCCTTTTTTACACATTACAGCAGACAGCATCCCCTTTTTACACATTATGGCAGACAGCATCCCCTTTTTTACACATTACGGCAGACAGCGTCCCCTATTTACACATTACGGTAGACAGCATCCCTCTTTTACATGTTACGGCAGAGAGCATCCCCTTTTTACACATTACGGCAGAGAGCGTCCCCCTTTTACACATTACACAGACAGTGTCCACCTTTTACACGTTACGGCAGACAGTGTCTCCTTTTACACATTACAGCAGATAGAGTCCCCTTTTACACATTATGGCAGGCAGATTCCCCCTTACACCCTGCACACATACATAAATACACACACACACACACACACTTACTCATTCTCCCTTCACTTAGTCGGGCTCGCAGGATCTGGACTCTGGAGCAGCATGTCCTCTGTGGTATTGCAGTCTTCTGGTCCCATGTAGCCCCCCCCCTTTTCATCTGTGTAGCCCCGCCCCTTTTCACATGTGTAGCTCCGCCCCCTTCATCCGTTCAGTTAGGGCGGGATGTACTCAGCTGTCCCGCCGCGTTAGCTGCCTTCACTGCGCTCCCTTTGACATTCTCAATGGGAACAGTTTTCCCCAGCTGGCGCTGCCATACGCTCCCTGTGGTTTTCTCTCTGGGCTTCTCCTCGCTGGTATTACACTTGCTCTGCCTCTTCACCGCCATGGCCACTCAGGTCTCAGCATTGTTGATGCCACGCTCCCCCTTTGCTATTTTCTTGCGCATGCGCACATGCCACAGCTCGGGATCTCTGAGTGGCCGAGGTGGTGAAGAGGCGGGGCAAGTGTAATACCAGCGAAGGGAGGCCTGGGGAAAAAACAACAGGGAGTGAATGGCAGCGCCGGTTGGGGGAGGAGAACAGTTACAATTGAGAATGTCAAAGGGAGAGGAGGCTTTAAATTGCCGGTGCCGCTGCCTGTCATACAGTGACAGGCACAGCAGCCGGCAGCAGGGTGGCCAGGTGCAGCAGCGGGGATGCAGTGCTGGGAAAGCGCCTCTCCTCCCTGGCGCCTACCTGCACTGCATCCCTTTGCTGAGCGGGTAGCGCAGGGCCTGTGCTGATGGTTTGCTTACAACTCCGATGGTGAGAAATCTGCGCATGCATAGATGCAACCCTGGGGGAAGAGCGAGCACAGCAACAGGCAGCATTGGAGAAATAGGAGCATGTCACCCGAGGGTTACTCAGATGACAGATTTTCATGTGGGTAATCCAATGGTGCATCCTCAGATATAGCAGTGGATTAGAGAAGCCAGTAGAAGGCATCTATTTACACAATACACCTCCGGCAGCATTAACATAATTTTGCAATAGCAGCTACTACTGCATAGCATCCGTTTCTGAATCAGGCCTTAAACTAAGAATTACAACTAGCTTACATATAGTTTAAATTACTAGGCTTGCTACACAGGAGCAAATATTTTAGCTCATGTGTTAAGTGTCTGACTGCAGTACATGAGGTAAGTTCAAGGTCCTTGCATGGTATGCTGAGCACTGGGTGGTATTATTGACTAGGTGTACATATGAGTAGTACACTAGTATTACAAAGTTAAGTGTCTGAACATGGTATAGGGGATTTGGTGTTCAAATCCTTTGCTGGAAATGTGTATTTTAATATGGAATACATACTATTTCCCATCAGTCGGGATGCCGGCAGTCACATGACCCCCCTGTCACCCCCGTCCACTACCCTAGCCCTTGGGGGGTGTCGGCTACGGCTATACCTGGTGGGGGGGGGCAATGTCTAGGGCTAACCCCCCACAAGTGCCTAAGCTTAACCCTCCCCTGTGCCATATCCCTTACCCCAATACTCACCTTCTAGATTTCGACTGTTGGTGATCCAGTGCCAGTGTTCTGAGTGGTGTCAGGATTCTGGTGTCTGTCACATGACTGCCGGCATTCTGACAGCTGGGATGCTAAACACATCCTTTTAATACAAGTGTATTAAAATTATCTTTACTATGATGCAAACACATCCTGTATAATAAAAGGATAACGCTGCTCCTCAACTCTATGTGGAGAATTCAAGTGTAAAGCATGGCGGCGGCCACTAGTTGATGCCCAGTGGAGCAATTCAATAGTTGCTCTGTTCGGGCGTGTACAGACCCCGGCACTGACATTTTGTTCCGTAATTTTAACAGGCTAGTAACTAGTATTGCATAATTATGGATAGCTCTCCTGTTAAATGTCTGACCATGACATATGAGATCTGGAGTTCAAGTCCTCTGTATGACGAGCTTTGATATGTGTATTTTAATACAGGAAATAATGTTCACTCACATGCTAGTTTAATTCTTTTGTTTTGGAAGAGCATAGACTAAGAAGTAAGAAGAGCCAGGAACAGAAAGGGCATGTGGATACAGTATATTAATTATAAAAATATCCCTCTTTTTAAAAAAGTTTAGATCTGCCCGAGTTGACAGTCAGGGGCTGGGCCATTGGGAAGCTTGGTCCAGCAGCTCCATCTCCCAACACTCTGTTCGATTGGATGGCTGTAAGGCATGATGTCATCGCAAGCATACTGTGAGTGGCTGGGAATAGCTAAGAGGAGGACGCCAGTAACTGCATGCCATAATCAAGGTGGGACTGTGTGCTTTAAATGCCAGCACCAATTTTCTGTCCAAGTCACAGCCATGCATAGCAAACAAGAGGAGGCAACGGTGGGTAAAACAGTGAAAATTAGCTGCTCTGTCCAATATATATTTTTCTCATAACTTACATTCCAATGTGCTCAGATTAAAGATCTTAAATATTATGCCTCATTATTACAATGTATTATCTTAGTACAATGTAACAAATTCTATTCATTGCACATGTGTAAATATATTTTTCACAGTATACTTTTATAATAAGTATGCTTTAACTACTGTACTTGATAATATTTCTATTTGTTCTTAAACTGTACCTGTTTTGTATGACAGTTGAGTATATTTTGTTTTTACCCTCTGGCTATAATTTTCTCTATCATCTGTATTATATTCAGCTGCAATTATATTGTTTTTATTTCTTTATTCATTGTGACATTTATGCGCACAATATTGGTTTGCATTTATTTTTAGACTAGAATTTATCCCTGACAAAATCAGATTATTTGAATTTAATATAAAACTGACAAATAAGTAATTGGTGTAATAATAAAACAAATAAACTTTGAGCAAGCCAATTTTTTTTTTACTGTTTTATACAATAACGGAACCAATCAAGATATGAGAAAGCTATGCATTTCCACAAATATCCTACCGAGGGAATTCATTTAACAATTTTTCTCTATTTAAAAAACTACGTAACTGGTGTTAACACGTCTCCTTTCATAGAGCAAAGGTGTCCTGAAATCTGACCACAACTGTAACTGTTAATATGTAATGCTAATTATCTAGAACTTGGAGCAGGATGTATCATGTATCACAGTTGATAAACATCTGAACATGTTTGCCGTCTGCACTATATCTTGTCTACGCTTACCAGAGGCGGATTTAGAACTCATGGGGCTCTAAGTAAGACACCGATTTGGGGTCCCCTTCCTTAAACAATCCATAGCACTATATCCTGTCATCACCGCACCTGCGTTTGTGCCTCCTTCCCTCGAATGACCATGAGGCGGCAGCAACAGTGCAGGTCCTACCTGCACTCCTGCAGGGGGAACAGATGCCAAAGCCTCCTCTCAGGCAGCGTGGAGACCGATGCTGCTCATCTCCATACTCAGTCAGCAGCAGCATCTCTCCCAGTAACTGCGCTGCTGCTGCTGCTGCTGGGAGAGCTACTGGCAGCAGAGGCTTAAAACTAAAGTAGCAGAATCATCGCTAAACAGCAGCACCAGCTGAAGCGGATATATACTTTTCTTTTAGGAGGAGCTGGCAGGGGACATACCCCTGCTGTAAGAGGTGTTGTAGTTTCAGAGAGAAGGAAGCCAAAGGGATTCAACAACAAAGGAGAGAGAGCCCGTGGACAGGTGCAAGAAGTGAGATGGGAGCTGGCAGTAGTTGTTCTAGAAGAGGCAGATAGAGAGGCAGAGAGAAGGGGGGTGGGTCAGAGAGAGTAGATAGAGAAAGGAAAAGGGGTCGCACAGACATTTATTTCAATTAAATTGTGTTCATGTATTATTTTATGTCCTTTCCCTTTATTCAATAATGCAGGTATATACCTTTTATATTGGGAGGTGCTCCAGGGATATCATAACTGTAGAAGGTCAAAAGAAGAAAAAAAGGATTCCCTATATTGGGCACACTCGGACTATAATACTTTGATAAAGTCAAATATCTATCATGATAGATGACCACAAATTCTAAAATATAACTTTTATTGAGATCTTTAAAACATGAGCGAAATATAGTGCACGTGAATAAATTGTGAAAAAATAATAAAGTGAATTAAAAAGCTTAGCCACTGTAATTGTTGTGTTTCTTCACTGTCTCCAAGTATCTAAACAATGTTGCAATGTCTGTAGCAATGCTAGTTGCCTTATGTCTGATAATGATACCTTTGTATCTAGGAGTGAAATGCTCCTGTTATAATTTCATTATACCACCACTATTAGAATTTTTATTTCATATTTGCAGTGTGCGCATCACTGGCTAATCATATTTGGGTGGTGGACCATTCTTTAAGTGCCTCCTATTATTAGGAATTTGCTGCTCCTAAGAGAATTCCTTGTGCTGCCGCTCTCTATACATGAAGCATGAAATTATTCAGGATGCTCTGTTCTATAAAGCGATGAATCTTATTTATAATTCATGTATCACCACCAATTAAATTGGGATTGGACACAACCACCATGTGTCCTTTCCATCAGTTAGCTTAGCCACTGTTTAATGTTGCCAGTCTGTTATGGACCTTTGAATCTGTGTCCGTGTATAAGAATAAGTGTTGCTCATGCCGTAGGGCATAGCCGTGTGCATACCACACTGCAAACAGCCCTCTCACTGCACCGAGTCACTTGGGTGTTCCCACACAGGAGAGCCGCGGCCAGCATCCTCCCGCTGACACGCGCGGCATTACGAAGCAGAACGCTGTGTCTTAATAGGGCTGCATTCAGCAGTCACAAAGTGTGGGGGCCCCAATAACTGGGTACATACCCATATATACATTTAATGTGTGTGAATAGTGATCGGTACGATATTGTGGGGACATACCACAAATTGAACGGGAAAGAGGTTGCACTATTAAATGAGCATGAATACAGGGTGCCACACTATATGTAAGAAAAAGGACAATATATATATAGCTTTCAAACGAATATCCCACTGCTTGTAGTAAATGAAAGCTGTATGAGATACATATATGAATGTGTCATAAAACCTTATAATACATTTCACACACGTGTGTGCGATTGGCGTTGACAGATAAACCAATGAGTGTGGATTATAACCACACAGAAAAAGAGCATTGTAATTCTAACATTAAAAATAACTGCTCTAATGTCAATAGTACATTAAAAATACTCTATGTGGAATGTGATATATAAAACTTCCCCATACGTCACATGTGTGTATAATTGGTGGTGATACATGAATTATAAATAAGGTTCATCGCTGTATAGAACAGAGCATCCTGAATAATTTCATGCTTCATGTATAGAGAGCGGCAGCACAAGGAATTCTCTTAGGAGCAGCAAATTCCTAATAATAGGAGGCACTTAAAGAATGGTCCACCACCCAAATATGATTAGCCAGTGATGCGCACACTGCAAATATGAAATAAAAATTCTAATAGTGGTGGTATAATGAAATTATAACAGGAGCATTTCACTCCTAGATACAAAGGTATCATTATCAGACATAAGACAACTAGCATTGCTACAGATATTGCAACATTGTTTAGATACTGGAGACAGTGAAGAAACACAACAATTACAGTGGCTAAGCTTTTTAATTCACTTTATTATTTTTTCACAATTTATTCACATGCACTATATTTCGCTCATGTTTTAAAGATCTCAATAAAAGTTATATTTTAGAATTTGTGGTCATCTATCCTGATAGATATTTGACTTTATGAAAGTATTATAGTCCGAGTGTGCCCAATATAGGGAATCCTTTTTTTCTTCTTTTGACCTTCTAGAGTAGATAGAGAGGCAGAGAGAGAGGCAAGATATAGCAGGACAAGCCAGTAGGTAGAGGAGAGAGATTCCAGGTTTGCCCTTTTCCAAAATATTATTTTTACACAAACTTGTATTTTCAGTGCACAAAGCAGGCGTATACTGCACACACCTGCAGCACTGGACGTACACAAGTCTGTTTCAGTGACTGGTAGGCTACACAACAGTTCTACTTCACATTTTAATACAACTATAATGTGGGAAGGGGGATGGCGGGTAGAGGTGAGGGGATCCTCTGTCACATCTATTAGAAGCATTTTGAATGTAGATGCTCTGATTACATAGGCCCTTAAAAGAGAGGTTACTAAAAATTGTCTACAATTTGATTACTGATTCTTAGGGTTTTTGGCATGCTGATTTCAAATGTGACCACCAAATTTCTCTATCACGCAAGGTTTTTTCACAAAGTGAATGCAAAAATATGGGGAAATAGCATAATAATATGTATTCTGGTTGAAACATATATATCTCTAAAAAAGATAATAGCTCTATGAAGGTTTACAAATTCTAAGACTGTCTGCCCCTTTTTCCCTAAAAGCGCTTTTTGCTACTTTTTGTCTTGTAGACAGCTTGTGGCTCTCCTGTGTTCAGCATCCAACAGTAGTCTGTTATCACATTGTTATGGAACCCCAGAGCAATGGCATGACATCCATAGAGTCACTGTGAGGATGTTCCACCTGCAACAGCCACCCATTGTTCCCTTAGTGTATTATGTAAAAACATGTACTTAAGATGCCAACAGGACTTAGGCCTCAAGCAGTAGGGACTAGAGACTGCTGGAAAATTGGATGGAGTATTAACTAAAGGCAGATATAAAATGGCAGGACAATGGTTAACAGGAGTATAACTATAGAATACTAGGTATGATCAGGACTCAGGAGCAAGTAACAACAAGGATGTCTCAGTGCAGTAATGTGCAGGCAATGGATATGGACATTAACCATAAGAGTTGTATTAATCCAGAAGTGCAACATAACCACCAGTGTAAATCAAATGAGTACTGAGTACACAGATCTGTGCCAGAGCTTAGAATGCAGTGGCAATGGTATAACACAATGGTTCCTGTTGTTCACAATAAATATTCATGGCAATGGACATATACACATTCACTTATAATAGAGAAGCAGTGTAATACATATAAAACAAGAAACCACACTTGTATTCCAAGGCTGAGAGATATGTGGAGTTTGCACAGAAAGCCAATGTTAAAGAACAGTGAAAATAAGCAAGAGATTCCAGCAAAACACAGGTAGAATGGACAACAGTAATTATGCTCTGAGCACTCAGCAAATACTAGATGCAGCTCTTGCAAGGTTCAGCAATACAGGCACTTAGCTGAGGCAAATGCTTCAGGAAACACAGCTTTGAAATCAGAAACTATTTTAGGAACAGGGACCGAATGCCAAGGCTCCAACTAAAAACTATCACCGGCCAGGCTGTGTGGAGCTGAATGCCTTTTAACAGGGAACACAGCCAATCAACAGACCACAGAGAGGCCAGCCTCCTAAGGAAGAATCAAGCAGTGTCCAGGGTTCTAAACAAGAGCTGGGACCAGGAACTGCCGTGGCCGCCTGGAGTCTCAGTTGCTAGCAACAGTAGGGACCACAAATCATAGCAGTCGGCAAGACCAAGTGTCCTGGTCGCCTAGCAATGTCCAGGACCCACTACAAAGATATGTTCATAACACATGTTGACTTTCCACCTACCCTGGTATCTGTGTTCCATCTCCTTGATATCTTGATGAAATCTTTCCCTCAGCTCGTCACTTAAAGCGACAAGATTGTCAAAGAAAATGTGAATTCAAGAAATGCACTTTTAAACTCATCAAGCAACCCAAGTATTTGATTTTCATCAGCAAGTATTCCATGATACACTTACAGTGAAGTTAGGGTCCTCATTGTTCCCTAAAAATGTCTTTACAACTACTTCGAAAGCTTCGTAGGCCTTTTTTTCAACTGTGTCCATATCTATTTCAAACATTTGAATGTCAGAACTGATGAAAAACCCACTTTTACTTTTACCTGAAAGTCCCAGAAACTTGTTTCACAGGTATTGAAAACATTCTCCTTCTTTTGACAAAGCCTTTACAAATTGTTTCATTAAACCAAGCTTTATATTAAGTGGCGGCAAGAGGACTTTCTCTGGATCAACTAAACTTTGGCATACTGTACTACATTTTTGCTTACAGGTAATGGGGGTCATTCCGAGTTGTTCGCTCGTTGCCGATTTTCGCAATGGAGCGATTAAGGCAAAAATGCGCATGCGCATGGTACGCAGTGCGCATGCGCTAAGTATTTTAGCACAAAACTTAGTAGATTTACTCACGTCCAAACAAAGAATTTTCATCGTTGAAGTGATCGGAGTGTGATTGACAGGAAGTGGGTGATTCTGGGCGGAAACTGGTCGTTTTCAGGGAGTGTGCGGAAAAACGCAGCGTGTCAGGGAAAAACGCGGGAGTGTCTGGAGAAACGGGGGAGTGGCTGGCCGAACGCAGGGCGTGTGTGTGACGTCAAACCAGGAACGAAATGGGCTGAGCTGATCGCAATCTGTGAGTAGGTCTGGAGCTACTCAGAAACAGCTAAGAATTTTCTATTCGCAATTCTTCTAAGCTAAGAAACACTCCCAGAGGGCGGCGGCCTAGCGTGTGCAATGCTGCTAAAATCTGCTAGCGAGCGAACAACTCGGAATCACCCCCAATGTTTACCTGATGCGGTCACTCCTTTTTGAGACAGTGTTAGTCCCTTTCCCGGCTGTCCCATTCTTCTTTTGTTCTTTGAATGCTCCTCCTTCAAAACATGATCAAATAATAGTACAGTATAAAAAATGTTTTCAAAGCAGTATAATTACATTTTTTATTTAGAGTTTAGGGGATTATTCAAAATTGTTAGCAAACCAAAACAGTTAGCAATTAGGCTGAGGATAGGGTAGATGTAACATTTGCAGAGAGATTTAGATTTGGGTAGGTTATATTGTTTTTGTTCAGGGTAAATTCTGTCCGCTTTATTTTTACGCTGCAATTTAGATTTCAGTTTGAACACACCCCACCCAAATCTAAATCTCTCTGCTACGTTACATCTGCCCCACCTGCTGTGCAACATAGTTTTACCCAATTGTTAACTTTTTTGGTTTGCTAACAACTCTGAATAACCTCCTTAATACAATAATTCTGGATTTACTGAAATGAAAATTTGAGTTTGTGAAAAATAGGTACAGTACGTGATGGAACTTTTTTAATATGTTTTCTTAAAATAGCACCAAAAAATATATAAAAATTACCTATTTGTATTAAGACAATTTTTCCATTGCAGGCCTGTGTTGTCTCTTGATTTTCTCTGTTTTCTTTCACATATCTGAAATTTTCAGACTGGTCACTGATTCTTCTTGTTTATTGATTGCATTTAAAAATACATTTACTCCAATTGGGGCCTAATTCAGACCTGATCGCTCGCTAGGGTTTTTTTGCACTGCTGCGAGCAGATAGTCGCCGTCCATAGGGAGTGTATTTTTGCTTTGCAAGTGTGCGATCGCATGTGCAGCCAAGTGGTACAAAAAATATTTGTGCAGTTTCTGAGTTGCCCAGAACTTACTCAGCCCTTGCGATCACTTCAGCCTGTCCGGTCCCGGAATTTATGTCAGACACCTGCCCTGCAAACGCTTGGACACACCTGCGTTTTTCTAACCACTCCCAGAAAATGGTCAGTTGCCACCCACAAACGCCTTCTTCCTGTCAATCTCCTGTGCAAATGGATTCTTCGTTAAACCCATCGCACAGCAATGATCCACTTTGCACCCTTTTGAAACTCCTGCACATTGCAGTGCATACGCATACGCAGTTCTGACCTGATCGCAGCGCAGCAAAAAAACCAAGTGTGCGATCAGGTCTGAATGACCCCCTAAGTCTCTTAAGTAAATTTTATATTGTCACTTCGTCCATTCTTTGAAATAGGAAAAAACCTTGTTCGTCTAGAGCTCACATATTTAGATCTAAAAGAAAAGGTGGCCAGGCCGCTCCCAACCTCGAAATGTACCAACAAGTCTGTCTTCTGGATCAGCTGAGGGATTGCTTTTCACTTTTCACCTTCAAAAGAAGCAAAGAATTCCCGCACCAGATTAATTTTGATAATAGATAGTGGACCCAGGGATGTAGTCTCTCAGTAACTATAGGTATTACAGATACATGATTGTAGACTGGTGCTACCCACTAATCCTAAAATACATACAAACAAGGTAAGAAAAAGGGGATCAGTTTCTCTGGGTGCACTCTTTTCCCAGGACCAATAAAGATTTTTGATATCAGATCTGTGTCTTTATATTTTTATTATATATATATGTATATGTTGACACTTGATTTGTAATATATACCAATACCCATATGGAATAATTCAACTTTATTAATGTCCCATATGAAGTATTATGACCCTACATTGGGCCGTAAAAGTGAAATATAAAAACAATAAAGAATAATAGACGTGAATCCGAAAAATGGACAAATAAAGAAAAAGAGATATTTGTCCTGGTGTCAAATAATAAAGGAGATTAAAATCAAAACCGTGTGCCACCTTTCATTGAGTGATATTCTATATATATTATTCCACTGTTGTATTCCTAATGATAAAGCTAAATATTTATCTTACTTAAAACCCTTTAAGAGGTCTAAGAACACTGTACGCTATTGACGTATGGAATACCGTAAGGGTACGCACGTTGCGTAACAATCGCTTAGCCGTAGTCGAGACGCTCAAGCGTCACGTTCGCTCACGGCCAAGAGATCACAGACAGGCACGCTATTGGCTGCCGACTAACGTAATGATACGCTATTAGCGTAGCGGACGCTCGGGACCACGAGGAGATCACAAGCGGCGCTGACGCTCACAGTGTAAAACCTTTATATCTATACCATAAAACAATGTATTATGCAGTAAACCCTGGTGTAGTGATAAAGTGTAAATGTAACACAGTGTAACCTTATTAACTTAAAAGCTGTTCGAGCGTCTCCGACGCTCTGAGAATACTTAGAAATATAAGAAATACACTGATACCGACCTTAGGTTCTAACACCCTATATGAACGTTATATTTGCAAAAGAATAATACAATACAAGTCATACACTACCAATATAACATAGACTAACTAACCAGATATAACTACACATGAAATACAATACAATACAATTACGTTTAAGGGAAAATGAGAGAGAAAGAGGAGAGGAGAGAGAGAGAGAGAGATATGGCTCACAATAACAATAAAGACAATATGATTGCGGAGAAAACTTACGCACAAAGGGAACGATCGCATGCGCCTTTCTGAATATCCAGCTCCCGATTATCAGTGATTAGAATCATTGAAGAGAGTGAGCTGGATCAGATCGGCTTGTCTATTTATGCCCCACACACAATACAATACAATGGTCCCTACAATCTCATTATTCATTGGACACAGGAATTCGTCTTCGCATTATAACAAAAGGTCATAGGTTGATTCATACAGGTGGGCTGTGACTATTTCCAACTGCTCAGGTGGGTGGGAAACTAGGTTTCCCGCCGCATGGATAAGTGAGTGCAAAGAATAGTAAAAGTACATAAACTTCTTATGTCCATAACTATTCGCACGAGCGATTAATCCGCTTCAAACCAACACCGGAATATTGCTAATTAAATACTCTTCCGATGGATACTAAACACCACTGTATAACCCTTGTCTGACCCTTCGTATCAAACAAAGAGGGATCTCTTTGTTCATGAACATGCTACATTAACTAAACTTTCAGATTCTATCAAAGGGACCATAATCTACGAAATACATTATATGATTAAAATATGTAACGATTGAGTCGCACGCTAGGCACACATAAACTCTACCGTAAATGCGCATACCGTGCGCCTGCGGGTGCACGTAACAGCGGGTATGCGTATGCACGGGAGAGCGCACGCATGCGCAGCGCGGACACGCATGAGGTGCAAATATGGCAGTGTGCATAGTGATATTTTTCTGACTTTGACAGTCCACCCTTTGGCAGTCAACAATAACTGCCACTTTCTAAAACATTTCAAAAAGAGAAAAATATATGTCATGTGTAAATACATTTCTATGGTTGGGTAGGGGAAGAGAGGAGAAGGTAGGAAAGGGTATGACCTAGTGAGATAGCAGAAGCATGTGTGTATGAATCCATGTTTGGGGGGTCATGTATCATCGTGCCGTACGTGTCTTAAATCAAGCTTCGAGGTATTGCGAAGTATACATTTGAATTCCTTCTTATCCCGCGGTACGGGTCTGTGGATGGGCTGTCAAACTTTACCGAGCTCTTTTCGGACTTTAGTTGTAACAAAATGGGGGAGCACATTTTAGTTGATGATACATGAATGGGGGGATATGTGATTGCTGATATCTGTGCCTGTATTCCCTATCGACTATGTGTTTCATTACCTGAAGGTTGTAGAAATGAAGATAAAGAACAATTATGGTAAATGCAGTGGTATTCTATGTCAGGTTAATGAACATTTGTCGGTTGAAGTCTTGTCTGGTGTCTGTTGAATGCAGTCTTCTTTGGGCTTTTGCCAAAAAGGGTGGGCAAAAAGCTTTGTCAATGTCCATAGACTTACAAAAGTGTTGGGCTAGCGTAAATTTAAAATTTCTAGGGAAACTTGGGGTCTATGGCATAGTTCATCAATTATCTGTGTACAAGGTTGTCAAAACTTCTTCTTTAATCAATCTGTTGTCTGTATACAGGATCGTCAAATTCCTCGTCCAAGTGGGTCTTTTTACCTTGGAGAAAACGGAGAAACAGGTGAAAGAAACGGACCGTATAATCGCATTTTCATCACATCATTGTCTCTACCGTTGGGTCATAGATCAAATCCATTGGAATTACAATTTCTTTACTCCTTAGACTCATTACCCTGGTACTACGTTTGCACTTCGTTAAAGCCTGAACGCATCTAAATATCAAGCCAATCGTTATGACGACACCCAAGATACATAGGAGAAACTTCCCTACATCCATTATGACTCCTTGAGCCCATTCTCCTAAACCAGAGAACCAATTTCGCGGGTTCAACCATGACACCCAACCAGTCAGCTCATTACCCACAGCAGCAAGGGTGAGATTGTGTCTCCTGCGAAATTCCCACTTTAATTGGAGAATATCGTCCATCTTTTGGTCTATGACCTCGACCGGATCCTCGGTACTATTCGTAATATATGTGCAGCATTTTACGCCGTACTGCGTTGCCAGTGTGACACAATATCCACCTGTCACTGCTGTGAGATAATTAAGAACCATTCTATGCTGAACCAGTTCTGTTTTATAAGCTTGAAGCTCCCTTCCAGTATACCTAAAAGTGTCGTCATACATTTCTGTGATATTGTCTAATAAATTTGCAAGCGCAGATATATATCTATAGTTCAGCACTCCTCTAGCGGTGCGAGTGAAATCTAGCGCAAGTAGAACCTGAATCCCGGTGGATTCATGGATCATGTCAGAGGCCGAATGCTCTGTCCTTTCTGTCAGTTGCCTTTTAACTACGTGCTCGTAATGGGTGTGAGTATAAGGAGCTTGGGCACCACGGTGTATATCTTTCATTTTGGCATGTGATACAGTCATTACTTCAGGCAGTACTTTTCCAATATAACACAATCCTTCAGAGTTTGGGGCAAGCCACTTATACGCCTTCCTCCCGCATATGAAATATGCATCATCGGGGAGAACATATGGGACGGAGTAAGACATAATTATATTACACATCTTCCATGTGAAATCTCCTAACCCTAATTCTCCCATCTGTCTAGTACACGTATCAGTTTGTATGATATGTGCACAGTATCCTGGTGATACCTCTCCAACTCTCGTAATCCTACTTCCTAGGGTATACCTATATCGGAAAGATTTTTCTCTACTGGCTATGTGGCGTATAAGCTCTGTATCTGTAGGCATTCTATCTGCTCTATATGAAAAGGTCATGGTTTGGTTACTCCATGACACTTCCCAATTTCCCGGTTTTCGGGGATTGGAAATGTTAAAACATATTAGGGACTTATCCACATGATATTGGTGGAGCTTCAAACTAGGAGGACTGGAGATATTAAACCTCCTGTCCACCGGTCTCCCACCCTTTAGCTCAAGTACCTCTCCTACCGTTAAAGGGAATGGTACTAGCCCTGATTTGCTATGGCCTTGAGGTACTTGAGAGCATACCCAACAATCTGTCTGATTTAACACATTGCCCACTAAGGAGTGATAGTCACTCAATGGATGCCGGTTCATGTGGATATTAAAACTGGATTGGCATTTCTTGATGCACCCATCCTCAACTACATTGTCACAGAGCCTACAGATACAGTTTTCTTCAGCTAACAATCCTTCACAATTCCTTCTATTGTCAATGCTATCGGATCGTTTTCTGATACTCGCCTTTACTTGTTGATTAAGTTGTTCTTGGAAAACTACGCCTCCATCTTTGTCATCAGAACCCATTCCAGAACCTCTCTCGACCTCCATGGTACTCTCGCCGGAACAGACTGCTCTGGTCAACATCATGGTCAACAGGAAAATCCGGATCACAGTCTCTTGGGGCAAGTCCATCTTATAGGAGGAAACGGAGAAGAATGAGAAGGGGGAAAGAAATAATTTGAGGGAGATGGGATGGGAAGTTTGGAGAAAAAAAAAAAAAGGGAACAGGGAATCGACAACTGCTTTTGGTCTTATGATTTCCAATGCTCAGGTGCCGCCTCAGTCCTCCTGAAACAGACACTCCAGTGATACAACTTCCTCTACCGTCTGTTCCTTATCACGGGAACTCTCTGGATCAGCAACCTTCTTACAGTGGGACGAATGAACCCAAGTCTCTCTCTCGGCAACCTTCAATGCTGTAGTGCTAGTCAATAAGACTTGGTATGGTCCTTCCCATCTGTCAATAAGGCAACTTGAGCGTAGAAAATTCCGTATCATTACATAATCCCCAGGTTCAATGTCATGACAATTACTATCTGGTAATTCAGGAATCACTAACTTCAAATTATCATTTTGATTCCTTAGCTGTTTACTCATGTTAACCAGGTATTTTACAGTCACTTCATTGTTACACTTCAAATCATCCTGAGGGTTAATCATAACATGCGGTTGTCGACCAAATAAGATCTCAAAGGGAGACAGATTAAGAGGGGACCTGGGAGTGGTTCTGATGCTGTATAGTACAATGGGTAAAGCTTCTGGCCATGTCAATCCTGTCTCTGCCATAACTTTGCTCAGTTTATTTTTAATAGTGCTGTTCACTCTTTCCACCTTCGCACTCGCCTGGGGGCGGTATGGAGTGTGCAGCTTACTATCAATTCCCATTAACTTACACATTCCTTGAAAGACATCACCTGTAAAATGGGTACCCCTATCACTTTCAATTATTCTAGGGATACCGTATCTACATACAAATTCCAGCACAATTTTCTTAGCAGTAAACATAGCGGTATTTGTGGCCGCAGGAAATGCTTCGACCCAATTTGAGAATACATCTATACAAACAAGTACATATTTCAAATTTCGACAAGGTGGTAATTGTATAAAGTCAATCTGTATTACCTGAAAAGGGCCGCCTGTAGGTGGGATATGAGATGGTTCTGTTGGTATTGCCTTTCCGATATTCTTCCTCAAACAGGTAAGGCATGACATTGCTCTCTTACCTGCATGAGATGAAAATCCTGGGGCGCACCAATAAGCTCTTACCAACTTGCACATTCCTTCCTTGCCCAGATGAGTCAGCCTGTGTGCTGCCTCAGCTAAACATGGAAGGTATGCTCTGGGGGCCACTGGTTTACCTTGTCCATCCGTCCAGAGTCCTGAGGACTCCTGGCCATATCCTTTTGCCTTCCAGACTGCCTTTTCCTGTGTGGAACACAAATTTTGCATTTCACACAACTTCTGTGTGTTGATGGTATTAAATACCATCAGTTGTGTGGTGTCTGTCTATCTGGGGGTACCAGCTGCTAGCTTAGCAGCTTCGTCTGCTGGGCTGTTACCAAGTGATATTGGGTCCTGGCTATATGTGTGTGCTTTACACTTGATAACAGCCACTCTGTCGGGTTCCTGTATCACTGTTAGAAGCCTTTTGATGTGAGCTGCATGTGCTACCGGTGTACCAGCTGCCGTCATGAAATTTCTGAGGCGCCATAGGGCTCCGAAATCATGGACTACCCCGAATGCGTATCTAGAGTCGGTGTAGATATTGGCTGACTTGCCCTTAGCCAATTCACATGCTCTGGTTAGGGCGACCAGTTCAGCAACCTGGGCTGAGTGAGGTGGGCCTAGCGGTTCTGCTTCTATGGTGCCTTGGTCATCTACGACTGCGTATCCAGTACACAAGTCTCCCGAGTCTGACTGTCTGTGACAACTACCGTCAGTGTAGAAAGTAAGATCTACATCTTCCAGTGGGTTGTCACTGATGTCAGGCCTTGCCGTGAAATTTTGGGTCAAATATTCCATACAATCATGCATGTCATCTTTTGTATTAAATCCTCCTTCCCCACCACTCTCATCCTCCACCCTTTGTGCCTGTCCAGGCACACCTGGGAGATATGTTGCAGGATTTAATGCACTGCATCTCCTTATGGTGATGTTTACGGGGGCCATTAGTGCCAATTCCCATCTTGTAAACCGCGCTGATGAGACGTGTCTGGTTTGGGCAGAATTTAGCAAGGCTGACACTGCATGTGGTGTATGAATTGTGAGGTTGTGACCTAGCACTACATCTTCGCTTTTTGTTACTAGCAATGCTATTGCAGCAACGCTTCGCAAGCATGTGGGGAGGGATCGCGCTACCGTATCTAGCTGAGCGCTGTAGTATGCTACCGGCCTGCTGGCATCACCGTGCTTTTGGGTTAGGACGCCTGCCGCGCAACCAGCACTTTCTGTTCCGTACAGCTCAAAGGGTTTCCCATAGTCTGGCATACCTAATGCTGGCGCCTGCGTTAGGCACTGTTTAAGTCTCTCAAATGCCATCTCGGATTCATCTGTATGCGAAATCCGATCAGGTTTGTTTGAGGAGACCATCTCCTGCAAAGGTAACGCTAGAATGGAAAATCCTGGGATCCAGTTACGGCAATACCCACACATTCCTAAAAACGTTCTGATCTGTTGCTGGGTTTGTGGCAGAGTCATGTCTCTAATTGCTTGGATTCTATCAGCGGTCAGGTGTCTCAGTCCTTGTGTTAGACAGTGTCCTAGATATTTTACTTTAGTTTGGCATAATTGCAATTTGTCTTTGGAAACCTTGTGTCCTGTGTCTGAAAGATGAAACAGGAGCTGTTTCGTATCCTTCAGGGACGCTTCCAATGAATCTGAACACAGTACTAAATCATCCACGTACTGTATCAATATTGATCCACTCTCTGGTTGGAAAGACTGTAAACAATCATGCAAAGCCTGGGAAAATATACTTGGACTGTCTATGAAACCTTGTGGTAATCGAGTCCATGTGTATTGGACTCCTCTGTATGTAAATGCAAACAAATATTGACTGTCAGGGTGTAGAGGTACCGAGAAGAAAGCGGAGCAGAGGTCAATAACAGTGAAAAATTTCGCAGTGGGAGGGATTTGCATAAGGATGACAGCTGGATTTGGCACTACGGGGAACTGACTCTCAACTATTTTGTTAATCCCCCTTAGATCCTGCACTAGCCTGTAACCCCTCCCCCCACTCTTTTTTACAGGGAAGATGGGACTATTGGCAGTGCTGAATGTTCTTACCAGAATGCTCTGTTGTAGCAAGCGCTCTATTACGGGATACACTCCTAACTCCACCTCTGGCTTCAGAGGGTATTGTGGGATTTTTGGAGCTATCCTACCATCTTTTACTTGCACAACTACCGGAGCTACATTTGCCATTAATCCAGTGTCTTGTCCATGTTTTGTCCACAGTGACTCTTGTATCTGGGATGTCATTTCTTCTACTTGGGATGGAGTCCTATTTGTCATAACGGTATGTGTCATTAATTTTGATGGGGAGTCTAACATGTCTCGCACTTCCTGAGCGTGATTCTCAGGTATGTCCAAGAATACACCTTCAGGAGTACAATAAATGACGCACCCCATTTTACACAATAAGTCTCTTCCCAGGTGATTAGTCGGTGCCGATGCAGCAAGCAAAAAGGAATGCTTGGTATGTAAAGGCCCTATTGTAATCTCTGCTGGTTTGCTAACAGGGTAATGCTGGACTACTCCCGTTACTCCCATGGCTGGAATTGTCTTACCAGTGGTTCTCATGCCCACTGTCGAATTTATCACTGATTTGGCCGCCCCCGTATCTACAAGAAAGTTTAATGTTTTACCAGCTACATCAATTGCAATTTCCGGTTCACTTCCAAGACTTGCAATCAATTTTACTGGCTGCAGATTACAGGTATGGCCACACCCCTATTGGGTATGGTGACCTCCCTGAATCCCGCTGGCAGCAACTACTTGTGAAGGGGTTAACTGGGAACTGCCAGAAGCTTGCCAGTCTCCTTTTGGGGGATATCTTTTTGTTTCCCCTGCATGTGGCTCATAACTCCGTCTCTGCGGGCCCTGATCCCAATGTTGTGTGTCATGTCGTGGTCTAGGGGGTTGGTATGATTTTTGTGAATTTTTCACTCTACAGTCTCGTGCCATGTGTCCCTGACTATGACAAGAATAACAAGTTACCACATTTGACTTACCCACAGTGTTTGGTAATTTATACAAAGGCTGCCTTGTGGTCAGGGCCTGTATACTTACGGCCATTAACTTATCACCTTGTAATTCCCTGTGTCTGGTGATATTCCGATCGTGATCAATAGCTGCCTCTCTCAAAGTAGCCACCGACAGACCTCGCCAACATGGTTGCGTGGTCTGTACCCTTGTCTTTAATGCTTCTTTTAAACCATCCATTAGCACAGATACTGCTACTTCTCTATGATTTATGTTGGTTTTAATGTCCTCTATGCCTGTGTATTTAGCCATATCTAGTAATGCCCTGTGAAAATATTCTGCAGCTGTTTCTGACTCCTTTTGTTTAATGGAGAAAATTTTGTTCCATTTAACTACAGCTGGAAAATACTCCTTTAACTGTAAATTTATTCTTTTTACATTGTCTTGGTTGTACACATCTGTAAGGGGTACATCCTGATCCAATCCACAGTCAGCTAAAAATTGAGCTGAGTCGACATTGGAGGGTAAACATGCCCTCAGCAATATCTGCCAGTCTTTGTTATTGGGCTCTACAGTGTGCCCTAGGTCTCTGATGTATTTCTGGCTAGCAACTAGATCTTTTCTAGGATCAGGGAATTCAGACACTATGGTTCTTAATTCCATTCGGGAAAATGGGCTGTACATGGCAATGTTTCTGATAGGAGTGACTCCTGTAGTGTCAGTTTTCCCATTTGGCACAGCTATTACCCTAACGGGATTAAGCCTAACAACATCATTCTGAGTAGATTCTACAGCCTGTGGTGAAATGGTTTCAGCATAGTGTAAGGTGCCGTACTTACCCGTTGATACGACCTCACCTGTCCCTCCGCTAGGGGCCTTTGCTACTAATCTTAAGGGTTGGGCCGTGCCTACTGTTGTTTCTGATAAGGTGGCTGCTAGAGAGAGCGCCGATATTGTTGCCGATTCGTCCTCTTGATCACACTCCTGGGGAAAGTTTAAAACAGGGTACAACTTGCACGGGTTAATATTTGCATTGGTTAACTTATTAACATTATCTTTAACATTTATACAGTTGCTAAGTGTTTGTTTGTTACACCCTAGTGCGTCATTCTCCGCAACCAATTTCTCTCCTGATATATATGGTGGCGGCGGTGCCGTGGCTATCAGTTTCCTGATGGGGTTAGATCCCGCCGCCTGAGCCAATCCTCTCTGTATTTCACCCTCCTGTTGCCATAACTGCAAATAATCATAATGTTTGATCCGTCTCTTTGCTGACTTAATGAGACATATCCTCCTCCTTAGATTCAGTAACACATCTGGGCTAAAGCTGCCTACTCTTGGGAACTTCTCCTCGTCATGTACCGTCATTCTCTCCCATTCATCACATAAAACCTCTGTGTGTGAACCGTATTTTTCACACATTACATACCTTGCCGACCCGATTGGTCGGTTTACTGAATCAACCCGAACCGAGGTTGATCGCCCCCTACCTGAACAATTGGCCCCCATACCTGCAGGTGTTGCTTTCACTACCTCTGACCTTAATCAGGGTCTTTCAGCGAACCCTTACAAAAACCAAAATGTTCAAGATAGGCTGACGGTGGCGGTTTACCGAGTACCCCACTCACTCGCCCACGCCGACCAATACGACCTACACACTGCCCTAGTGCTGGCGTACTCGACCCAGGGCCCCTGCGACCTGAACCTCTATTTACTGGAACATGTGAGGGTGATCCGCAGAGCACTTACTCTTTCCAGTAACTATTGGTTGCTGGATAGTTCCTTAGTGACCAGCGAACTTCCCTTAAAATAAAAAAAATTACACAAATCACATTAGAATGTACAAATAGCGTTTATGACCCCTTTCGTACACAAATGGCACTAGGTCAGATTACTAACTAATGCACACAATTACGTGCGGTACAATCGTTCTGCACATAAGCAACTAATCTTATGTACGGAGCGACCAACGGAATCGAAAATTACGGCTGCAAATTCCTTCAGCCAGAGCTTTATGGCCTATATGGGTTCCGCACCAACCCTTCTTGGTGTTGTGCTACTTTTCTCTATAGCGGACTTCTTAGTCTGCTGTACCTAGACCTCCTGGTCTGTTCCAGACCTCCTGGTCTGTGCTACAGTAGACCTCCTGGTCTGCTATACTCTAATGCTCAAATTTTATGTTTAACAAGGGATGCCTCCCTAGCCACCATGTACGTCACTTACATGTATGTACCTCACGAGAACTCGACTTCTTGTGGTTCAAACTCAAAAATTGTAGAACTTATATAATTGCAAACACTCACTCACCACATGTACACTTTTGTTTCTATTTCTATTTCTGCGCAGAAATTTCTTTCCTTTAGACCAGATGAGTTGTAAATTGGAGAAGGATCTATTAGCTTAAATTTCGGACACTAAAATCGACTTGCGCTATTTATCGCGTTGCCACCTTTTTGCCTGTTTAAAATAACACTATCGTGTGATTTGAGTTACGTGGGCGTACCCGGACGCTCCGTTGCGTAATATACGCTGCGTGCGTCGGCCTTTGGGTTGCGTACGCGAGTCTCAGCCTTTTGATAGAGACACGTGTACGCAAAGCAGATATCCACCGTAACACAATTAACACGTTTATCAATGTAGACGATCCTCGATCATCTACCGAGCACCACACAGATCTCTCCTTGTATCTTTAGGCAGAGCTGTGTGCGTGCTTTGCAATTTACACCTTAATGTATTACTTTTACTCTTTAACTATTAAATAGCGACAAATCTCTCTTAGCACGTTTATCAATTATAAAATGGCAAACAGGAGAGTGATATGAAAATACACGAATGAAAAAGAAATGCTGATATATGCGTGTGCGTACGCAAAACAGAAATAAACAGTTTTAAAAGACACTAGCGTTTTGTTCTTACCTCCGGTTCCGGATTCCCTCAGCACCCTTTACTAAGCGAAGCAGACGCTTATCCAGACAGCACTACGAGGAATATGACCTCCCGCCCTTTGCTGATGGATAATGTCTGCTGAAATTACCTAGTGCAGATATGTGAAGGACGGACGAGCCGCCAATTGATAAAGCTAAATATTTATCTTACTTAAAACCCTTTAAGAGGTCTAAGAACACTGTACGCTATTGACGTATGGAATACCGTAAGGGTACGCACGTTGCGTAACAATCGCTTAGCCGTAGTCGAGACGCTCAAGCGTCACGTTCGCTCACGGCCAAGAGATCACAGACAGGCACGCTATTGGCTGCCGACTAACGTAATGATACGCTATTAGCGTAGCGGATGCTCGGGACCACGAGGAGATCACAAGCGGCGCTGACGCTCACAGTGTAAAACCTTTATATCTATACCATAAAACAATGTATTATGCAGTAAACCCTGGTGTAGTGATAAAGTGTAAATGTAACACAGTGTAACCTTATTAACTTAAAAGCTGTTCGAGCGTCTCCGACGCTCTGAGAATACTTAGAAATATAAGAAATACACTGATACCGACCTTAGGTTCTAACACCCTATATGAACGTTATATTTGCAAAAGAATAATACAATACAAGTCATACACTACCAATATAACATAGACTAACTAACCAGATAACTACACATGAAATACAATACAATACAATTACGTTTAAGGGAAAATGAGAGAGAAAGAGGAGAGGAGAGAGAGAGAGAGATATGGCTCACAATAACAATAAAGACAATATGATTGCGGAGAAAACTTACGCACAAAGGGAACGATCGCATGCGCCTTTCTGAATATCCAGCTCCCGATTATCAGTGATGAGAACCGTTGAAGAGAGTGAGCTGGATCAGATCGGCTTGTCTATTTATGCCCCACACACAATACAATACAATGGTCCCTACAATCTCATTATTCATTGGACACAGGAATTCGTCTTCGCATTATAACAAAAGGTCATAGGTTGATTCATACAGGTGGGCTGTGACTATTTCCAACTGCTCAGGTGGGTGGGAAACTAGGTTTCCCGCCGCATGGATAAGTGAGTGCAAAGAATAGTAAAAGTACATAAACTTCTTATGTCCATAACTATTCGCACGAGCGATTAATCCGCTTCAAACCAACACCGGAATATTGCTAATTAAATACTCTTCCGATGGATACTAAACACCACTGTATAACCCTTGTCTGACCCTTCGTATCAAACAAAGAGGGATCTCTTTGTTCATGAACATGCTACATTAACTAAACTTTCAGATTCTATCAAAGGGACCATAATCTACAAAATACATTATATGATTAAAATATGTAACGATTGAGTCGCACGCTAGGCACACATAAACTCTACCGTAAATGCGCATACCGTGTGCCTGCGGGTGCACGTAACAGCGGGTATGCGTACGCACGGGAGAGCGCACGCATGCGCAGCGCGGACACGCATGAGGTGCAAATATGGCAGTGTGCATAGTGATATTTTTCTGACTTTGTCACTAAGAAGAAAAAAGTTTGGATATATATGTATATCTCTATATATGTATTCTTTATCTCTGTTATAATACTCCCTTATTGATAATAGAATTCTTCCTATATCTGCATCCACCTTATTGTGTTATGCTAGACAATAATTGCTCTTGATTATCTATGAGCCTTTTATTGTTAAATAGGGACAAGCTTTCCCAACATAGATATTAGTTCTGTGCTCTCATCCTGCTAAACATCATGGTTACTTTTAAATGTTGCATCTAGTGCCAGAGTGTCATCTCGATACAAATGTTGCTAGATCTACGCAAGATCTCTTGCTATGATGTAACCATACTGTGTTACTAATAGAGACCTGCAGTATCTCTTTCCAAATGGAGTGTAATAATAAATGATTTCTTATTGTGGGCAGGAGACACACTTGGGATATTACTTACATCCAAATATTCATACATATACGCACAGTATATGCATGTGAAATTTATTGATTATATTGTATAGCCTTTTGAGCTAATAGCATTACACATTATTCATATACACACCACTTAAAGAGGGATCAATTCATAATCTCCTACTCAAATTATTGTGTGTTCGTGTGCTATATAGCCCCAATGGGGGGTGATCCATCTGTGCTCAGCTAATATTCTGTATTGACAGTGATCATACTTGTCATTTTGTAATGTAATGCACAAATATCTGATGTCTTATAGCTGTATATACAGTGGATAAATTCCTATTCTCTTTTATCAGATGCCCCAGGCATATATATAGAGTCACAGTTATCTATGTTATATGCTGTCACATGACATCATACTGTATTGTGCTGACTAGTGTCCCTATATACCCAAGTTTGTAGATAGGTATCTGCTTCTTGATACTAACGTTATTGACATGCAGTGTCCTGTGACTAAATAGACAATAGGTGAATTACTGTTTTTTAATCGGATGCCGCAGGCATATATAAAAAGACAAGGCTGTCTGTATCGGCTGTTCACACATGTCCTCACACTATACTGCACTCACTACTGTTCTAAATACTTAAAGGTATCTTGCACACACACAGCAATAAGGTGGGTAGGTAATAAATTGGAATACAGTGCTAACTAATTACATTCATATTTTCTAGCGGCGCACGGCTAGTCCCTATGCGCATTTCACTCTATGCCAGGGGTGCTGTTGCCTGTCTGCTGTGCTGTGTAATTCTCCAGGGGTGCTGCTTATGCTGTATAAGTCTAGGGGTGCCGCCTATCTGCTGTATAAATCCAGAGGTGCTGCCGTATAATTCCAGGTGTGCTGCTGTACTTGATCCTAGGTTTAAATTAAAGCTTAGAGCAGATTATGAAACAAGCTTCAACATCACTACCAATTTATGAAAACATATAGCTGCAAAGGTGGAAATGGAAATTGCAATTTTGTTGTGTTTTCCAATAAAGTGGGGAGAGACCACATTTGTGGCCAAAGTCAGTCAGACTCAGAAGAGACAGAATAATAATCCAGTGGAATGTAACATGGCAACATCTCCTACTTCATTTTCTCTGGCAACTGCCGGATAAAACTAGATTTTCCAAACACACCTATGTCTATATGTCTGCCATATAATTCCAGGGGTGCCCTGTCTGAACCCGCTCATTTCTAGTAGATATATCTTCTTGCGTGCAGTGTCTACCCAGCACTAGAGAGAGGTTCTTCTCAATTTTTTCATGTTAGGGACTTAAATGAATGGCTCCAATTAGTCAACCTTAATTTTGATTTACAGTATTATTATTGTTCCACCTTTTGTGATTATTTACAAGATGCACATTTGTTGTACAGGGATCTTTTCCTTTATTTTGTAAATGTTTTCTCCTTAATAACTGTACAATATAAGGGCTGCTTAGGGTTATTGCAAGACCTCGCGGTGTTAGAAGAACAGAGTTTCAGTGATCTTGCATTGCATCACCTTTCCATTACACTGCAGCACTAGATGGGCAAGGAGCTCCTGTGAGGCACAAACAGTTACTGAATAAGGGCCCAGTATGAAGTCTCATGGTGGCTAACAGCTGAGGCATACTGTTGGCACAGAGGTTAGCATTGCTTCCTCCCACAGTCCTACTTGTAATATGAAATGAGTTTCAACTAGAGTGGTAAACTCCACTAGGGCAGTGGCTGAATAACAAAAATCCATGTCCTGCTTAGTACTGTACAGAACCCACCCAAACTCAACTTGCCCCATCCAGGGCTGCTGTGGGGGGAAGGGTCACAAGGGGCTGCTAAAACATCTAAGGGGCTTCTTTATTTAAAAATAAAATATGAATAAAATAAACAAGACACAGGTATGCTCACATGCGTGTAACTGGGACACACAGGTATGCTCACATGTATGAAACTGGGAGCTGAGAAAAGTTAAAATAAGGCATCTGCCACACAATATGTAAATAAAAATGCAATTAAACAATGGAAAAAAAGAAACCCACAAGATTCTCACAAAATAAGTCTCCAGACTCCGAGGAGGGGAAAATATCCAATCTTGATCCTTTGGTATACACCAGTTTATTTGCTTCCCTGCATTAAATCCGGGATTATCTTAATCCCTGAAAAATGGAGAAGGAGGTACAAATTCGGAAGCTTGGCCCCTAGTTTTTCAGTTTGTTCAGTAATGTGGTAATTATATATTTGCTTGGTTAAAGTTCTTTCTGTTCCATACCAATATATCAGTTGAGGTGAAAGCCTAAAACAAAAACAAAATTGGGCGCTGATGTTTAAATTAAACGCTAGCCGCACATTCCTGGGGCCTGGTTTGTAAGCCTCCAATTAATTTGAAACAAGAAAAAACAATTTGGAACAGCGCTTAGCATTTAATAAAAACTTTTTTTATTTTATTGTCAATAAAATTAAATCAAATATAAAAAATAATAATAAATAATAAATGATAATATATATATGAAAATACGGGAATTATATAATTGTACAATTACCGGCCGGATTTCTTATACTATACAATCATTCCATAAAACAATTAATATGTATATAATACACAACTGTTGCACACAGCATGAATTTTAAAATAATTATATATTAAAGCACAGCAGGATAACTCCACTAATTGGAAAAACTTCTTACGATGACAGATATAACTTAGCAGGCGTCCCTGCGCTGTATAATGTCACTTATATTATCCGTTTGGTTTGAAGGAACAAAAATATATATATATGAGATAAATTATATCTTTAATTGCTGAATGATTCCAAGCCGTCCTAAAGCCGTAGATGACAACACAATGATTGGATAATTCTTGGATAATTTATCCTTCCTTTAAGAAGCAAAATGAAGCAACAGTCTCTATGTGAAGTATAAGGGAGTTCTGATGTGAAAATGTCCATGTATCAGCACGGCGGCATGATCAAGAACTATTGCGTGGATGTAACAATATGAAACTCCCCCTATCCCCAGGTGCCGCACCAACCTCTATATTGTGATGTTATATGCCTCAGATGAAGGAGAATCCTCCTAATTCCCCCTTAGCACTGGGGTCCGGAAAACCGGGTACTGAGATGTGCGGTGTTTTAGAGGCAGTCGGCGTCTCCTGTAGTGAATGAATGAATGAGCCGGCCGGCTATAACTCACTTGTCATCACATACGCGTTTCTCCGCCTTCATGTATCCTCGGCGGCTTCCTCAGTGTGTATACACACTGAGGAAGCCGCCGAGGATACATGAAGGCGGAGAAACGCCTTCATGTATGTGATGACAAGTGAGTTATAGCCGGCCGGCTCATTCATTCATTCACTACAGGAGACGCCGACTGCCTCTAAAACACCGCACATCTCAGTACCCGGTTTTCCGGACCCCAGTGCTAAGGGGGAATTAGGAGGATTCTCCTTCATCTGAGGCATATAACATCACAATATAGAGGTTGGTGCGGCACCTGGGGATAGGGGGAGTTTCATATTGTTACATCCACGCAATAGTTCTTGATCATGCCGCCGTGCTGATACATGGACATTTTCACATCAGAACTCCCTTATACTTCACATAGAGACTGTTGCTTCATTTTGCTTCTTAAAGGAAGGATAAATTATCCAAGAATTATCCAATCATTGTGTTGTCATCTACGGCTTTAGGACGGCTTGGAATCATTCAGCAATTAAAGATATAATTTATCTCATATATATATATTTTTGTTCCTTCAAACCAAACGGATAATATAAGTGACATTATACAGCGCAGGGACGCCTGCTAAGTTATATCTGTCATCGTAAGAAGTTTTTCCAATTAGTGGAGTTATCCTGCTGTGCTTTAATATATAATTATTTTAAAATTCATGCTGTGTGCAACAGTTGTGTATTATATACATATTAATTGTTTTATGGAATGATTGTATAGTATAAGAAATCCGGCCGGTAATTGTACAATTATATAATTCCCGTATTTTCATATATATATTATCATTTATTATTTATTATTATTTTTTATATTTGATTTAATTTTATTGACAATAAAATAAAAAAAAGTTTTTATTAAATGCTAAGCGCTGTTCCGAGGTGAAAGCCTGTGTGTTGTTCCTGACTGTGTGTGCCTCTCTAATTTTTAATCATCTTCTTGACACTGTAGTCTTCCTCTTGCCTCTTCTCATAATGTGAAAAGTCATCAAATATGGAGGTGGTATGTTTGTAGCTAGCTATGATTCAGAGAACTTGGTGAGCTTTTTCCAGGGGGACCACTTGTCGCTGAAATCATGGGTTTATTAAAATGTGCATGTCCTGTTTAAACAACTTAAGGATGGGTGGGAGGGCCCAAGACAATTCCATCTTGAACCTCTTTTTTCTGTGCATTATGTGCTCTTTGGGGGCCTAGTTTTTAAAACTGCAATCCTGTCTGCCATTGCACTGGCACTCCTAGATGGGCCACGTGTTTGTGCCCCCCACTTGTGTCACTTAGCATAGTCATCCAGCTAACTCAGTACAACCTTCTGGCCTAAAAACAATATTGTGAGGTATGAGGTATTCAGAATAGACTGGAAATGAGTCGAAATTAATGTTTTTGAGGTTAATAATACTGTAGGATCAAATATACCCCCCAAATTCTGTGATTTTAGCTGTTTTTATGTTTTTTTATCAAAAAAAATCCAGATCCAAAACCAAAACCCGAAAGGGTGGTTTTGGCAAAACTAATCCAGATCCAAAACACGAACAGAAATTCAGATCCAAAACCAAAACACAAAACCTAAAAAGTGTCCAGCGCACATCTCTAATTTTTATTAGTGATGTGCACCGGAAATTTTTCAGGTTTTGTGTTTTGGTTTTGGATTCGGTTCCGCTGCCGTGTTTTGGATTCGGACGCATTTTGGCAAAACCTCCCTGAAAATATTTTGTCGGATTCGGGTGTTTTTTTTACAAAACCCACTCAAAAACAGCTTAAATCATAGAATTTGGGGGTCATTTTGATCCCATAGTATTATTAACCTCAATAACCATAATTTCCACTCATTTCCAGTCTATTCTGAACACCTCACACCTCACAATATTATTTTTAGTCCTAAAATTTGCACCAAGGTCGTTGGATGACTAAGCTAAGCGACCCAAGTGGCCGACACAAACACCTGGCCCATCTAGAAGTGGCACTGCAGTGTCAGACAGGATGGCAGATTTAAAAAATAGTCCCCAAACAGCACATGATGCAATGAAAAAAAGAGGTGCACCAAGATCGCTGGATGGCTAAGCTATGCGACCCAAGTGGCCGACACAAACACCTGGCCCATCTAGGAGTGGCACTGCAGTGTCAGACAGGATGGCAGATTTAAAAAATAGTCCCCAAACAGCACATGATGCAAAGAAAAAAAGAGGCGCACCAAGATCGCTGGATTTCTAAGCTAAGCAACCCAAGTGGCCGACACAAACACCTGGCCCATCTAGGAGTGGCACTGCAGTGTCAGACAGGATGGCACTTCAAAAAATAGTCCCCAAACAGCACATGATGCAAAGATAAATTAAAGAAAAGAGAGGTGCAAGATGGAATTGTCCTTGGGACCTCCTACCCACCCTTATGTTGTATAAACAGGACATGCACACTTTACAACCCATCATTTCAGCGACAGGGTCTGCCACACGACTGTGACTGAAATGACTGGTTGGTTCGGGCCCCCACCAAAAAAGAAGCAATCAATCTCTCCTTGCACAAACTGGCTCTACAGAGGCAAGATGTCCACCTCCTCCTCATCGTCCGATTCATCACCCCTTTCACTGTGTACATCCCTCTCCTCACAGATTATTAATTCGTCCCCACTGGAATCCACCATCTCAGGTCCCTGTGTACCTTCTGGAGGCAATTGCTGGTGAATGTCTCCACGGAGGAATTGATTATAATTCATTTTGATGAACATCATCTTCTCCACATTTTCTGGAAGTAACCTCGTACGCCAATTGCTGACAAGGTGAGCGGCTGCACTAAACACTCTTTCGGAGTACAGACAGGAGGGGGGGCAACTTAGGTAAAATAAAGCCAGTTTGTGCAAGGGCCTCCAAATTGCCTCTTTTTCCTGCCAGTATACGTACGGACTGTCTGACGTGCCCACTTGGATGCGGTCACTCATATAATCCTCCACCATTCTTTCAATGGTGACAGAATCATATGCAGTGACAGTAGACGACATGTCAGTAATCGTTGGCAGGTCCTTCAGTCCGGACCAGATTTCAGCACTCGCTCCAGACTGCCCTGCATCACCGCCAGCGGGTGGGCTCGGAATTCTTAGCCTTTTCCTCGCAGCCCCAGTTGTGGGAGAATGTGAAGGAGGAGCAGTTGACGGGTCACGTTCCGCTTGACTTGACAAGTGTCTCACCAGCAGGTCTTTGCACCTCTGCAGACTTGTGTCTGCCAGAAAGAGAGATACAATGTAGGCTTTAAACCTAGGATCGAGCACGGTGGCCAAAATGTAGTGCTCTAATTTCAACAGATTGACCACCCGTGAATCCTGGTTAAGTGAATGAAGGGCTCCATCCACAAGTCCCACATGCCTAGCGGAATCGCTCCATTTTAGCTCCTCCTTCAATGTCTCCAGCTTCTTCTGCAAAAGCCTGATGAGGAGAATGACCTGACTCAGGCTGGCTGTGTCTGAACTGACTTCACGTGTGGCAAGTTCAAAGGGTTGCAGAACCTTGCACAACGTTGAAATCATTCTCCACTGCGCTTGAGTCAGGCGCATTCCCTCTCCTTTGCCTATATCGTAGGCAGATGTATAGGCTTAAATGGCCTTTTGCTGCTCCTCCATCCTCTGAAGCATATAGAGGGTTGAATTCCACCTCGTTTCCACCTCTTGCTTCAGATGATGGCGGGGCAGGTTCTGGAGTGTTTGCTGGTGCTCCAGTCTTCGTCACGCGGTGGCTGATTGCTGAAAGTGGCCCGCAATTCTTCGGGCCACCGACAGCATCTCTTGCACGCCCCTGTCGTTTTTTAAATAATTCTGCACCACCAAATTCAATGTATGTACAAAACATGGGACGTGCTGGAATTTGCCAACATGTAATGCACACACAATATTGGTGGCAATGTCTGATGTCACAAATCCCCAGGAGAGTCCAATTGGAGTAAGCCATTCTGCGATGATGTTCCTCAGTTTCCGTAAGAGGTTGTCAGCTGTGTGCCTCTTATGGAAAGCGGTGATACAAAGCGTAGTCTGCCTAGGAACGAGTTGGCGTTTGCGAGATGCTGCTACTGGTGCCGCCACTGCTGTTCTTGCTGTGGGAGGCAATACATCTACCCAGTGGGCAGTCACAGTCATATAGTCCTGAGTCTGCCCTGCTCCACTTGTCCACATGTATGTGGTTAAGTGGACATTGGGTACAATTGCATTTTTTAGGACACTGGTGACTCTTTTTCTGACGTCTGTGTACATTCTCGGTATCGCCTGCTTAGAGAAGTGGAACCTAGATGGTATTTGTTACCGGGGACACACTAACTCAATAAATTGTCTAATTCCCTGTGAACTAACGGTGGATACTGGACACACGTTTAACACCACCCAGGCGGCCAAGGCCTGAGTTATCTGCTTTGCAGCAGGATGACTGCTGTGATATTTCATCTTCCTCGCAAAGGACTATTGTACAGTCAATTGCTTACTGGAAGTAGTACAAGTGGTCTTCCGACTTCCCCTCTGGGATGACGATCGACTCCCAGCAGCAACAACCGCAGCGCCAGCAGCAGTAGGCGTTACACTCAAGGATGCATCAGAGGAATCCCAGGCAGGAGAGGACTCGTCAGACTTGCCAGTCACATAGCCTGCAGGACTATTGGCTTTCCTGTCTAAGGAGGAAATTGACACTGAGGGAGTTGGTGGTGTGGTTTGCAGGAGCTTGGTTACAAGAGGAAGGGATTTAGTTGTCTGTGGACTGCTTCCGCTGTCACCCAAAGTTTTTGAACTTGTCAATGACTTCTGATGAATGTGCTCCAGGTGACGTATAAGGGAGGATGTTCCTAGGTGGTTAACATCCTTACCCCTACTTATTACGGCTTGACACCTGTTGTCCGCATTTCTGTTAAAATAATTCCACACCGAAGAGGTGATTTTTTTTGTAATTTGACCAGGCATGTCAATGGCCATATTCGTCCCATGGACAACAGGTGTCTCCCTGGGTGCCTGACTTAAACAAACCACCTCACCATCAGAATACTCCTGGTCAATTTCCTCCTCAGCGCCAGCAACACCCATATCCTCATCCTGGTGTATTTCAACAGTGACATCTTCAATTTGACTATCAGGAACTGTACTGCGGGTGCTCCTTCCAGCACTTGCAGGGGGCTTGCAAATGGTGGTAGGCGCCACCTCTTCCCGTTCAGTGTTGGGAAGGTCAGGCATCACAACCGACACAATTGGACTCTCCTTGGGGATTTGTGATTTAGAAGAACGTACAGTTCTTTGCTGTGCATTTGCCAGCTTAAGTCTTTTCATTTTTCTAGCGGGAGGATGAGTGCTTCCATCCTCATGTGAAGCTGAACCACTAGCCATGAACATAGGACAGGGCCTCAGCCGTTCCTTGCCACTCCGTGTCGAGAATGGCATATTGGCAAGTTTACACTTCTCATCAGAGGCTTTTAATTTTGATTTTTTGGTCATTTTACTGAACTTTTGTTTTTTGAATTTGACATGCTCTCTACTATGACATTGGGCATCGGCCATGGCAGACGATGTTGATGGCATTTCATCGTCGCGGCCATGACTAGTGGCAGCAGCTTCAGCACGAGGTGGAAGTGGATCTTGATCTTTTCCTATTTTACCCTCCAAATTTTTGTTCTCCATTTTTTAATGTGTGGAATTATATGCCAGTAATATATATCAATAGCAATGGCCTACTGTACCGTCCTGCTATATATATACTGGTGGTCAGCAAAATTCTGCACTGTCCTCCTACTATATACTGCGCACAACTAAAATGCAGCACAGGTATGGATGGATAGTATACTTGACGACACAGATGTAGAGCAGTGGACTACTGTACCGTACTGCTATATATATACTGGTGGTCAGCAAAATTCTGCACTGTCCTCCTACTATATACTGCGCACAACTAAAATGCAGCACAGGTATGGATGGATAGTATACTTGATGACACAGAGGTAGAGCAGTGGACTACTGTACCGTACTGCTATATATATATACTGGTGGTCAGCAAAATTCTGCACTGTCCTCCTACTATATACTGCACACAACTAAAATGCAGCACAGGTATGGATGGATAGTATACTTGACGACATAGAGGTAGAGCAGTGGACTACTGTACCGTACAGCTTGTCAGCGTCCGGATTCTTACCGGTACGCTGGGGCCGCGGGGCTGGCTTCCTTGGCGTTGTGCGGGCAGCGGCGGAGGTGGGCTGCTGCGCCAGATCCGTGGGCAGCAGTAGCGGCGGTGAGGGGGTCCGCTCGTGGCGGCGGGATGCCGCTACAGCGGGTCGCTCTTGCTGAACCGTTGCTTGGAGGCCAGGGGCAGTGAGCAATGTGGCTTTGCAAAAAGGTCTGCATTTCTGGGCGCCGCCATGTTGGAGACCAAGTTTTAAGCATAGTTCCTGTTTCCTGTTTCTTCCAGCCAATCCAGGGGAAGCTCTCCCTATAAAAGGGGGCTGGTTTAGGACAGGGATGCCAGTGCTTCAAGTTACAACCCTGTTGTAGGTGCTTTAGCCTGTGCTCCCAGGATTCCTGCTGTATCTTGGTTCCTCCTGATCCTGCTTGGTCGGTTCTCTGTTGCTGCTGCAGCCCTGCCGTTTTTTTACCTGCTACTGCCTGTGGAAGCGCTCCTGGAAAACCGGTCCAGTAAGACTCTTTGGGCACAGTCGGCCCCGGGTCTTCTGCCTCGTCTTTCAAGCCACACTCCACAGATCTCCTTCACCAGCCACGCCTTTGTACCACTGACCACAGCCTGCAGATTATCATCTTCAAGCCTCGTTTTCCAAACCACAGTCCACAGTCCTTGTCTCCAGCCACGTTTTCAACTACCATCCACAGTTCCACAGTTCATCATCTACAGTCTCGTCTTTCGAATCACAGTCCGCAGTTCTTCACCTCCAGCCACGTCTTTAACCATTGTGCTTCAGCCTCGGTTCTCTACCTCAGCCCTGTACATAATAAATACTTTCCATTGACTCTCAAACCTCGCCTACGTTCTTCATTGCTCCGTGTACCATGCGAAGGAACTATATCCAGCCCCCTCATCTGGTTCATTCACAGCCTGCTACCTCCTTGGGCACATCTCAGCTGCCGGATCCTCAAACCCTGCCAGACGTGACAGTAAGCACTGGCCCAATGGATTCGACGGGTGATCAGGCCTCAGGAGGGGATTCAACTGCAGATATCTGGTCTCGCTTAAGTAAGCAGGAGGCAACACAATCTCAAATCGTGCAGTTCATGCAGAGTATGTACGAACGTTTGGATTCTCTCTGTGTTGCCATGACGGCCCCTCAAGTATCTACAGCTGCTTCCACATTGGCACTTCCGGTCCCGCTTCCTCCTGTACCAGTACCACTTCCACGTTTGCATTTGCCACCTCCCAGTAAATTTGATGGGAATCCAAAGCAATGCCGCGGGTTTCTTAACCAGTGCGAAATCCAGTTCGAACTACAGTCGGCCAACTTCCCATCAGCACGAACCAAAGTAGCCTATATAATTTCTTTACTTACTGGGCAAGCGTTGGAATGGGCTTCACCTTTGTGGGAGAGGATGGATCCCATCTTATCTAACTATCCAGAATTCATGGCCACCTTTCGAATAATCTTCGACGAACCGGGCAGGACTTCTGCCACCTCATTGGAGATCCTGCGCCTGCGTCAGGGCACGCGTACGGTCAGTCAGTACGTGATCCAGTATCGCACCCTTTCCTCAGAACTGAACTGGAACGAGGAGGCTCTCATTGCAGCTTTCTGGAGCTGTCTCTCCGAAAAGATCAAAGATGACCTCGCAACTCAGGACGTACCTGATAAGTTGGATAAACTAATTTCTTTATGCAATAAGTTAGATCTGAGGTACAGAGAACGCTGTATGGAGAGGTTGCGGTCAGATCGCCCTAAGCCTAGAGTTGTTCTTCCACCAATTCCATCATCACCAACTGTGGAAGAACCCATGCAGATTAATCGCTCCCACCTCTCCAATGAAGAACGTCAGAGACGGCGACAAGGGAACCTCTGCCTGTATTGTGGTGCATCTGATCACTTTGTTAAAACTTGCAGTCTACGTCCGGGAAACGCCCGCTCCTAGTTTGTGCTGGAGAAGTCAAGCTAGGAGAATTCTCAGAATTACATACCAAGAAAGAGTCTGTCCTGTTAACCCAATTGGAGCTCCCGTCTTCTTCTCTTCTCATCCCTGCACTACTCGACTCCGGAGCCGACGAAAGCTTCATTACTTCAGCTCTGGTCAAACGATCTGGAATACAAACGGTTCCTTTGGATCGTACCATTTCTGTTACCGCAGTGGATGGAAGTTATATCCCAGAAGGTATTATATCCTTTCGTATTATTCCTCTCAAGATGAAAGTCGGAGTTCTCCATTCAGAAGAAATCTCTTTCCTTGTAATTCCTAAAGCCTCTCATGAACTAATCCTAGGGTTTCCATGGTTAATCAGACACAATCCCCACATTGATTGGCAAACTATGGATGTTCTCTCTTGGGGACAAGACTGCTTTCAGAACTGTTTACCTTCAGTTAGACCTCTCTGTTCTTCCAACCCTTCCAGCCTTCCTGTGGAGTACCAATCTTTTCAAGATGTTTTCAGTAAGCATGGGGCAGACACCTTGCCTCCGCATCGTACTTGGGATTGTCCCATTGAGCTAGTACCCGGTAAGACTCCTCCCTGAGGTCGAATTTACCCTCTCTCACTTTCCGAGACACAGGCCATGTCGGAGTATATACGGGAGAACTTGGAGAAAGGGTTCATCAGGTCTTCTACATCTCCGGCCGGAGCGGGGTTTTTCTTCGTCAAAAAGAAGGATGGGGGGTTGCGGCCCTGTATTGACTATAGAGGTCTCAATGACATAACAATTAAGAACAGATATCCGTTACCTCTGATTCCAGAACTGTTCGACCGTGTTAAAGGAGCTACTGTATTTACTAAGTTGGACTTACGGGGGGCCTACAATCTTATACGTTTTCGCCCAGGGGACGAATGGAAGGCGGCATTTAATACCCGCGATGGCCATTACGAATACCTGGTAATGCCTTTTGGCCTATGTAACGCCCCAGCCGTCTTTCAAGAGTTCGTTAACGAAATCTTCAGAGATCTCCTCTATGACTGCTTGGTAGTGTATCTGGATGACATCCTCATTTTTTCTAGGGATCTGAAGACCCACCGGGAACAAGTCAAAGAAGTGTTAACTCGTTTATGAAGGAATCAGTTATTCTGTAAATTAGAGAAGTGCACCTTTGAAGTACCCACGATTCCATTCCTCGGTACATTCTTTCAGGGCAGAGGTTACAGATGGACCCCGCTAAAGTCCAGGCGATTCAGGATTGGGCACTTCCAGCTACCCTTAAAGGAATTCAACGTTTCCTGGGGTTTGCTAACTTCTACCGAAGATTCATTCAAAATTATTCTTCTGTCATAGCTCCTATAACCGCAATAACTAGGAAGGGAGCTGATCCTGCCAAGTGGTCTCCGGAGGCTTTGGAGGCTTTTTCATCTTTAAAGGAGGCCTTCACGACTGCTCCAGTTCTTCGACAACCCGATCTCAGCCGTCCGTTCTTGGTGGAGGTTGATGCCTCTACTGTAGGAGTAGGAGCAGTATTATCCCAGCTTTTCGAGGACAAGAAGGTCCATCCTTGTGCATTCTTCTCGCGAAGATTCTCCCCCGCTGAACAGAATTACGCTATTGGGGAACAGGAATTACTGGCAATTAAGTTGGCCTTTGAGGAGTGGAGGTATTTGTTGGAGGGAGTTCAGCATCCAATTTCGGTGACCACGGATCACAAGAACCTCCTGTATCTACAGTCAGCCCGATGTCTGAACCCGCGCCAAGCAAGATGGGCACTCTTCTTTACCCGTTTTAATTTTAAACTCAGTTACCGACCAGGTTCCCTCAACAAAAAGGCAGATGCATTATCTTGCTCCCTAAGTTCAGAAGAACCCTCTGACCGTTCAAAAGAGCAATTTATCCTGGAATCCACCTCTTTTTCTGCAACCAATACCTCTCCACTTCCTCCTCCAGGGAAGATCTTCGTTGTACCAAATCTTCGCAAAAAAATTCTTACATGGGCTCACTCCTCCTCCTTTATGGGCCATGCGGGCGGTCATAAGACACTTAAATTCATTCAGCGCTCCTACTGGTGGCCTCAGCTCAGGACTGACGTTCAGGAATTCGTAGCTGCCTGTCCAAAATGTGCCCAGAATAAAAGTCCCAAAGGTCCACCAGCCGGGTTACTCCATCCTTTGCCGGTACCACTAAGACCATGGATGCATATTTCTATGGACTTTATTACAGATTTACCTATGTCTGGTGGGCGGAACACCGTATGGGTCATAGTTGACCGATTCTCTAAATTGGCACACTTTGTTCCTCTGGCTAATCTTCCATCTGCATCCCAGTTGGCAAAATTGTTTATAGCAGAGATCTTTCGACTCCATGGTCTACCCCAGGAAATCGTGTCTGATAGAGGTCCTCAATTTGTGGCCAGGTTTTGGAGATCCCTATGTTCTGCTCTTGGAGTGAAATTAAACTTCTCCTCAGGATATCATCCTCAAATGGATGGTCAGACAGAGAGAGTGAACCAGGATCTGGAGACTTTTCTGCGTTTATTCATGTCCTCCTCACAGGACGACTGGCTGGACTTCCTCCCGTTTGCAGAATTTGCCCATAACAATCTTTATCACTCTGCCACAAAATCTTCTCCATTCTTCATTAATTATGGTTACCATCCAATAGTTCCTGACTTCCAACTTCTGCCTACGCTCGAGGTTCCGGCCGCAGAGTCAACACTTCGTCAATTTACTGAAGCCTGGAAACAAGTTCACAAGACTTTGCTCAAGACATCCAAGAGATATAAGACCTATGCAGATCTGAAACGAAAAGCTGTACCAAGCCTTAAGGTAGGAGATCGGGTTTGGGTTTCCACACGTAACCTAAGATTAAAGGTTCCTACAAAAAAGTTTGCTCCCAGATTTATTGGGCCTTACCCAATCGAAAGAGTTTTGAATCCTGTGGCTTACAAAGTGAAATTACCTCCGCAGTTAAGAATTCCTAATGCATTTCATATTTCTCTCTTAAAACCACTGGTACTGAATCGGTTCAGAGCCGCTCTGCCTAAATCACCCAAGATCCAATCAGCACATGGAGATGAATTTGAGATTCACAAGATCCTCGATTCTCGCAGACGTTATGGTCGCATCCAGTACCTTGTTGATTGGAAGGAGTATGGGCCAGAGGAGAGATCGTGGGTAGATGCAGAGGATGTCCATGCTCCAAGACTTCTTCGGACATTTCATGCCAAGTTTCCAACTAAACCACATAGGTGTCCGGTGTCCACCCGCAAAGGGGGGGGGGGTACTGTCAGCGTCCGGATTCTTACCGGTACGCTGGGGCCGCGGGGCTGGCTTCCTTGGCGTTGTGCGGGCAGCGGCGGAGGAGGCTGCTGCGCCGGATCCGTGGGCAGCAGTAGCGGCGGTGAGGTGGTCTGCTTTTCTGGGCGCCACCATGTTGGAGACCACGTTTTAAGCATAGTTCCTGTTTCCTGTTTCTTCCAGCCAATCCAGGGGAAGCTCTCCCTATAAAAGGGGGCTGGTTTAGGACAGGGATGCCAGTGCTTCAAGTTACAACCCTGTTGTAGGTGCTTTAGCCTGTGCTCCCAGGATTCCTGCTGTATCTTGGTTCCTCCTGATCCTGCTTGGTCGGTTCTCTGTTGCTGCTGCAGCCCTGCCGTTTCTTGCCTGCTACTCTCTGTGGAAACGCTCCTGGAAAACCCGGTCCAGTAAGACTCTTTGGGCACAGTCGGCCCCGGGTCTTCTGCCTCGTCTTTCAAGCCACACTCCACAGATCTCCTTCACCAGCCACGCCTTTGTACCACTGACCACAGCCTGCAGATTATCATCTTCAAGCCTCGTTTTCCAAACCACAGTCCACAGTCCTTGTCTCCAGCCACGTTTTCAACTACCATCCACAGTTCCACAGTTCATCATCTACAGTCTCGTCTTTCGAATCACAGTCCGCAGTTCTTCACCTCCAGCCACGTCTTTAACCATTGTGCTTCAGCCTCGGTTCTCTACCTCAGCCCTGTACATAATAAATACTTTCCATTGACTCTCAAACCTCGCCTACGTTCTTCATTGCTTCGTGTACCATGCGAAGGAACTATATCCAGCCCCCTCATCTGGTTCATTCACAGCCTGCTACCTCCTCGGGCAAATCTCAGCTGCTGGATCCTCAAACCCTGCCAGACGTGACACTGCTATATATATACTGGTGGTCAGCAAAATTCTGCGCTGTCCTCCTACTATATACTGCGCACAACTAAAATGCAGCACAGGTATGGATGGATAGTATACTTGACGACACAGAGGTAGAGCAGTGGACTACTGTACCGTACTGCTATATATATACTGGTGGTCAGCAAAATTCTGCACTGTCCTCCTACTATATATTGCACACAACTAAAATGCAGCACAGGTATGGATGGATAGTATACTTGATGACATAGAGGTAGAGCAGTGGACTACTGTACCGTACTGCTATATATATACTGGTGGTCAGCAAAATTCTGCACTGTCCTCCTACTATATTCTGCGCACAACTAAAATGCAGCACAGGTATGGATGGATAGTATACTTGACGACACAGAGGTAGAGCAGTGGACTACTGTACCGTACTGCTATATATATATATACTGGTGGTCAGCAAAATTCTGCACTGTCCTCCTACTATATACTGCACACAACTAAAATGCAGCACAGGTATGGATGGATAGTTTTGCTTGACTACACAGAGGTAGAGCAGTGGACTACTGTACCGTACTGCTATATATATACACTGGTGGTCAGCAAAATTCTGCACTGTCCTCCTACTATATACTGCGCACAACTAAAATGCAGCACAGGTATGGATGGATAGTATACTTGATGACACAGAGGTAGAACAGTGGACTACAGTACCGTACTGCTATATATATACTGGCGGTCAGCAAAATTCTGCACTGTCCTCCTACTATATACTGCGCACAACTAAAATGCAGCACAGGTATGGATGGATAGTATACTTGACGACACAGAGGTAGAGCAGTGGACTACTGTACCGTACTGCTATATATATATACTGGTGGTCAGCAAAATTCTGCACTGTCCTCCTACTATATACTGCGCACAACTAAAATGCAGCACAGGTATGGATGGATAGTATACTTGACGACACAGAGGTAGAGCAGTGGACTACTGTACCGTACTGCTATATATATACTGGTGGTCAGCAAAATTCTGCACTGTCCTACTATATACTGCGCACAACTAAAATGCAGCACAGGTATGGATGGATAGTATACTTGACTACACAGAGGTAGAGCAGTGGACTACTGTACCGTACTGCTATATATATACTGGTGGTCAGCAAAATTCTGCACTGTCCTCCTACTATATACTGCGCACAACTAAAATGCAGCACAGGTATGGATGGATAGTATACGTGACGACACAGAGGTAGAGCAATGGACTACTGTACCGTACTGCTATATATATATACTGGTGGTCACAGCAAAATTCTGCACTGTCCTCCTACTATATACTACAATGCAGCACAGATATGGAGCGTTTTTCAGGCAGAGAACGTAGATATTTGCAGCACACTGAGCACAGATATTTGCAGCACACTGAGCACAGATATTTGCAGCACACTGAGCACAGATATTTGCAACACACTGAACACAGAAACTGAGAGAACACAGCCACGTCCTCTCGCTATCTTCTCCAAAGCACGAGTGAAATTGGCGGCGACACGCAGCTCCTTATATAGAATACGAATCTCGCGAGAATACGTCAGCGGGATGATGATGTTCGGGCGTGCTCGGGTTAACCGAGCAAGGCGGGAAAATCCGAGGCTGCCTCGGAACCGTGTAAACTGGGTGCAGTTCGGGGAAGGGGGGGGGGATTCGGATCCCGAGGAACCGAACCCGCTCATCACTCATTTTCTTCCACTATATTGTTTACAAGCTATATAAGCATTGTTTCATATGCAGTCAGAGTACTCACAGGGGTAAATTTACTAAGATTCGTATTTTCCCGTTTCAGGTCAAAGTTCAATCACGAATGACATCGAAAGTGTAAAACTGCAACTTTTTGAATTTGTTACGATGGATTTACTAAGCTGTCGTATTCGGGTTTTTCTTTTCTTCCGATGTCGATGTCATTCGTGTTTTTTTTGTGTTTTTTACGGCAGTGATTAGCAAAACACTGCCGACTTTTTTACAATTAATCTCGGCCGGATCTGTGTGATCCGTGCTGGGGTTCTATTTTTTTTTTTTTTTAATTAAACACTGTAAAATTAAAAAAAAAAATTGCGTGGGGTCCCCCCTCCTAAGCATAACCAGCCTCGGGCTCTTTGAGCCGATCCTGGTTGCCGAAATATTGGAAAAAAAATGACAGGGGTTCCCCCATATTTAAGCAACCAGCATCGGGCTCTGCGCCTGGTCCTGGTCCCAAAAATACGGGGGACAAAAAGAGTAGGGGTCCCCCGTATTTTTAAAACCAGCACCGGGCTCCACTAGCTGGACAGATAATGCCACAGCCGGGGGTCACTTTTATATAGTGCCCTGCGGCCGTGGCATCAAAAATCCAACTAGTCACTCCTGGCCGGGGTACCCTGGGGGAGTGGGGACCCCTTCAATCAAGGGGTCCCCCCCCCAGCCACCCAAGGGCCAGGGGTGAAGCCCGAGGCTGTCCCCCCCATCCAATGGGCTGCGGATGGGGAGGCTGATAGCCTTTGTTGTAAAAGAAAAGATATTGTTTTTAGTAGCAGTACTACAAGGCCCAGCAAGCCTCCCCCGCATGCTGGTACTTGGAGAACCACAAGTACCAGCATGCGACGGAAAAACGGGCCCGCTGGTACCTGTAGTACTACTACTAAAAAAATACCCAAAAAAAGACAAGACACACACACCGTGAAAGTATAATTTTATTACATACATACACACATACATACATACTTACCTTATGTTCCCACGCAGGTCGGTCCTCTTCTCCAGTAGAATCCAAGGGGTACCTGTTGAAGAAATTATACTCACGAGATCCAGGGGTCCAGGCTCCTCGGGAAATCCAGGGGTAATCCACGTACTTGAAAAAAATAACAAAACGGTGTCCCGACCACGAACTGAAAGGGGACCCATGTTTGCACATGGGTCACCTTTCCACGAATGCCAGAAACCCACTTTGACTTCTGTCTAAGTGGGTTTCTTCAGCCAATCAGGGAGCGCCACGTTGTAGCACTCTCCTGATCAGCTGTGTGCTCCTGTCCTCACTGACAGGCAGCACACGGCAGTGTTACAATGTAGCGCCTATGCGCTACATTGTAACCAATGCTGGGAACTTTCTGCCCTGCGGTTGACCTAAAGTGACGTCACCGCTGAGCAGAAAGTTCCCAGCATTGGTTACAATGTAGCGCATAGGCGCTACATTGTAACACTGCCGTGTGCTGCCTGTCAGTGAGGACAGGAGCACACAGCTGATCAGGAGAGTGCTACAACGTGGCGCTCCCTGATTGGCTGAAGAAACCCACTTAGACAGAAGTCAAAGTGGGTTTCTGGCATTCGTGGAAAGGTGACCCATGTGCAAACATGGGTCCCCTTTCAGTTCGTGGTCGGGACACCGTTTTGTTATTTTTTTCAAGTACGTGGATTACCCCTGGATTTCCCGAGGAGCCTGGACCCCTGGATCTCGTGAGTATAATTTCTTCAACAGGTACCCCTTGGATTCTACTGGAGAAGAGGACCGACCTGCGTGGGAACTTAAGGTAAGTATGTATGTATGTGTGTATGTATGTAATAAAATTATACTTTCACGGTGTGTGTGTCTTGTCTTTTTTTGGGTATTTTTTTAGTAGTAGTACTACAGGTACCAGCGGGCCCGTTTTTTCGTCGCATGCTGGTACTTGTGGTTCTCCAAGTACCAGCATGCGGGGGAGGCTTGCTGGGCCTTGTAGTACTGCTACTAAAAACAATATCTAGTCCTTTACAACAAAGGCTATCAGCCTCCCCATCCGCAGCCCATTGGATGGGGGGGGACAGCCTCGGGCTTCACCCCTGGCCCTTGGGTGGCTGGGGGGGGGACCCCTTGATTGAAGGGGTCCCCACTCCCCCAGGGTACCCCGGCCAGGAGTGACTAGTTGGATTTTTGATGCCACGGCCGCAGGGCACTATATAAAAGTGACCCCCGGCTGTGGCATTATCTGTCCAGCTAGTGGAGCCCGGTGCTGGTTTTAAAAATACGGGGGACCCCTACTCTTTTTGTCCCCCGTATTTTTGGGACCAGGACCAGGCGCAGAGCCCGATGCTGGTTGCTTAAATATGGGGGAACCCCTGTCATTTTTTTTCCCATATTTCGGCAACCAGGATCGGCTCAAAGAGCCCGAGGCTGGTTATGCTTAGGAGGGGGGACCCCACGCAATTTTTTTTGAAAAAATAAGCACTTTCCCACCCCTTCCCACTGATATACATGCACGGATCTCATGGATCCGTGCATGCCAATCCAATCACGAATAAAAAAAAAAGGTCTGTTTTTTTTAGCACTTTTTTACGAGTTGTAATTTTTCACGGCAGTGTTTGTTTGTTTTTTGCTTTGCACTTCTTAGTAAATGACCGAGATTCATACTTAAACAGCCGCGTTTTGACCGATGGTGTATTCATTCGTAATTTTTTACTTGGACTTGCAAAAAATTACGAATGCCCTCATCTCTGCCGTGATTAGTGTTTAGTAAATTACCGAGATGACACTTTGATGAAAAAACGGCATCTCGGTCAAAATCGGGAGCTTAGTAAATTTCCCCCACAGAGTCTATCACACTGACTGGTACAAAAGGAAAACATATAGTTAAAAAGTGATTCATATTAATAGCCATAAAGTACTACAATAGCAAATGATGGCATGATCTATTTCCATCCTCCCCTGAGTGATCACTATAGACAATATAAATCAGCGACTGCTGAACAAGACATCGCTACAGATGACAAATGACCTAAATATCACCAAATGCTTTTCCAGACTTGATTTTAGGTATTTTTTTAAATTTACTGTAGAAGATGATTATGATCTGCAGGATGTAACTAGGGTAACATAATCATTAATCTAATAATTTGCTCTGCTAGTTGTTTGACATTTCTTCTACAGTGCAAATGCATTAAGTATAATATAATTGCTAATTCAAAAGGCCATCAACATCCACATCAAATTTTGGAAAGGAGCTAGTGACGCACTAATCCACAGACAGTTGTACTTCATCTATGTGATTGCAGATGAATCTGATTTCAAGTGTTTCCTCTGAAAACTTGTTGGTAATTCATAAGGTTAAAATGTTATCCTTCTAGAATATATTTTCTATGTTGCAGTGCAGGATACTCATGATGTGCAAAATGGCTACTGCACCAAAATACCACTGACGAGCATGGGTTAAGGTGCCATGGTTGTTCACATTTGTTAGGTAGCAGCAGTTTGCACTGGCCAAAGGGATGAGTGCGTCACTAGGAGGGCTGCGGGGATGCGGACCACACTCAGGTGTCACCAAGGGCCTGACACCAACATGACGGCTCCTCTGCAGTAACAGGAAGCCAGGTGCTTAACTGTTACATTTTCTTGCAGCACTCGGCTCCTATCACTGGTTCATGACAAGTCTCTGGGGGTAGCCCAGCTTTTCCAGAAATGCTGGGCATGACCCCGAAGAGATAAAAAAGTGGGTTTGTCCTGTGCTTCTGAGGCCAGCCACCTTTTCAGCCACACACGCCATGACCCCAGTTACTTGTCCTGTACCTAGGGGCATATGTAATAGGGTCCGAGATGGCCTGGTGGTGCGGGATGCCTGCTGATCTCAGAGGTTTTTTTAAAGTGGCAATCATTTACAAGGCAAAATCATGCCTTGAAAATTATTGCTGCTTTAAAAAAATCTTCCGAGATCGTCTGGCATCCCGCACTCCCAGCAAACTCAGACCCCATTACATATGCCCCTAGGTGTGAAGTATAAAGTAACCAAAAGTGTAAATACCAGAGTAGCAGTCCAAGACTGCAGGGATCTCTAGTCCTGTATCTATGTGTTTTCACACTTGGGCACTACTAACATTAAAAGAGATTGCCATGTAGTACAAAAATATCTAGTTACAGCCTGATAGTAAGGGCACCAATGCATCTCATTTTCAATGCAGTGCAAAAACAACATTCCATGATATTATTAATATATTAGTACAGGTTGAGTATCCCATATCCAAATATTCCGAAATACGGAATATTCCGAAATACTGACTTTTTTGAGTGAGAGTGAAATAGTGAAACCTTTGTTTTCTGATGGCTCAATGTACACAGACTTTGTTTAATACACAAAGTTATTCAAAATATTGTATTAAATGACCTTCAGGCTGTGTGTATAAGGTGTATATGAAACATAAATGAATTGTGTGAATGTACACACACTTTGTTTAATGCACAAAGTTATAAAAAATATTGTCTAAAATGACCTTCAGGCTGTGTGTATAAGGTGTATATGTAACATAAATGCATTCTGTGCTTAGACTTAGATCCCATCACCTTGATATCTCATTATGGTATGCAATTATTCCAAAATACGGAAAAATCCCATATCCAAAATACCTCTGGTCCCAAGCATTTTGGATAAGGGATACTCAACCTGTAATATTATTTTAGTGATATGAGACAAGGGGGTGGTGAGGGTGCATACTTGGGGGCATTGGTTCAAGCCATATCACAGCAACTTGAAACCTGTTCAATCCGCTGGCTGGACCCGGGTTATTGACAGGGCTTCTCCTCTGCCGCCACTTGGAGATGACATCATCTCTAGATGCCAGTGAGCCAGCTCTCCATACAGAGTTAATGGGACCATGATTACAGCCAACACTGTCCCGTAACCCAGGTCATCTGATGTCCAACCCAGGTTGGATTCCTGTATCACTCAAAATGGGGGGTTTCGTGACCTTTCACACTGAGCTATGACCTGGGTTAACCCAGCAACAACCCAGGTCAAACCGGTGGTGTTAAAGGGGTATATAGCTGTCAATAATGGTAGGCAGGTTCTGCTCACACCTCCATTAGCTTCCAGCAGAATCTGCTTCTCTAGTTTACATGTGGATGTTGCCAGGACATGTTCCAATGGCTTCTGTGGCTAATTTATCTGGTACTATATATTCAGATGGATCCTTTAACACCTTTATGTTTCACATTAGCAGATAACAGTTATGGATTAATTAAAAAAGTTCAAAACAGACAATTTTCACATAAATAAAGCCAGTCCCAATAGAAATGTTTATTTTATTGCATGGTGCATATATTTATTGTGCACAGCTAACAACAAGTGTAGCAGGTTTGATGTGACATTTCAAGTTTTGAACAGATCACCTCTGGAGATATTTACCATCTCAGCAGCATTTCTGGGTGGTAGGTATGCCGGTTAATGAGTATGAGGCAGATCATTCAAGTATTTGGCATTGCTCAATGGGTACACTTTGCCAGGGCCACCGTCAGGGAGATACAACCAGTGCTGATGAACTTGGCCCGGACTCCGTGCACCATGATCTCACCTGTTTACTGCTTATTATTTATAGAAAGATGACTGCCTGTGAGCAAGAAGCAGTTGCTGTCAGAATCATTAACATGCCGTGGGCCTCCATTGCCAGTGTCTGTTGAAGCTAGGCAGGCAGGAAGGCTCCCGTATGTACTGGAGTATCAAACCATTGCAGCAAACAAGAATTATGTGGTCACACATCCATTGCCCTGCAGCCACACACACTACATGGGTCTGCTTAGCTGCAATGATTTTATACTGACAATTACAAATAGCTTCATATTGGTAGCTCCATATATAAGCTGTGTAACTGTAATGTGTGATGTTGTGGGTTCAAGTACTAGGAAGGACATTACTGAGAAATGTGTGTTTTAAATAAATGAGTATGTAACTGAATGATAAGGTGCTCACAAATCGCACTATGGGGGTATTCAATTGTTTATTTGCTGGCAGCCAGCAGATGGCACCCAACAAAGCTTTTCAATTGTAGCTCAATTCGGATGCGATCGGCTGCTGGCGCCAGTATTTCAGCTCTCCACCCCCAGGGACGGACTCAAGTCCAGTGGCCGGCACTGATTGCACAGAGCAGCTCTTATCGGGACAGCTGTCCTTTGTGGTACTAATCGCATATGTTAGTACACACAGTATGCAATTAGTATCAATGCGATGTATGTATCAATGCAATTATATATATTGTATCAAATTAAGTGTATAAATATGGTATAAGAGGGTTTGTTCAAATAGCTTTCTTGGTGGGGAAGCAGTTAGATTCCCGATGGATGGGATACCGGCAGTCAATATACCAACGTCGGGATCCCGAAGGAGGACGCAATGCCAGCATCTACATTCCGAAGCCGATCAGGATGCCGGCGCCACATTTCCGACAGTCAGCATCCTGATCGTCCTGCTGCGTGGGGGGTGGGGGTGGGGGTTAGGTTTAGACAGGAGAATGGGGGGTTAGGGAGCAGGGATGGGAAGGTTAGGGTTAGGGACCGGGGAGGGAGGATTATCTTAAGGCACTTAGAAGGGAAGATTAGGGTTAGGCTTCAAGCGGGGAGGGTTAGGTTTAGGCAGCGGGAAAGGGAGGGTTAGGGTTAGGCACCCACAAGTGAGGGATAGGGTTAGGGTAGGGAAAACGTGAGGGTTAGGGAGATTAATGGGAGTCTGTCAGGATTCTGATGGACGGGATACCGCTGTCAGTATATTGACAGCCGGCATCCCGTCCATTGGCAAATCATACTGAACCCTCTTGGAGTGGGCTGAAAGTCAGTGTAAGTGGGCTATAAATGCATGTGTGTGCACAATGTAGGAAGAGGCATCATAGCACGTGCTTTCCCTTGGTGCCAGGGCTTGATGGACCTCTGCGTCCAAAGTGTTAGAGATCAGGGGTGTGGATGAAGAGAGTCTGTTTCATCTGTGCTGTGACCCATAATTTCTGATGGTAGCCCTGCTCTTTTATATAACCTCCTATCAAGGGTATTGCATGGGCAAAGCTAGTGGAGTACATGCTCTCAGATTTCAGTGAGGACAAGAGGTGCCACAGGGAGCTAACTGGACATTAGTTTCTTTTATTCAAATTGGTACATTGGACACTGGGATTATTCCCCTTGTCCTTTGTGACTTAATAACACTGAGATGGCAGGGGCACAAATGGAAAAGCCCTCACTCCTGTGCATAACTCCATGCTGCTCCGGAGGCTTGGAGGCGCCAGGCTTAGGGGGTGCAACAGATTTCCATGCAGACTAGCCGTCCGCATGTAAATCTGCTAATGTCACCCCTAAAATGGCCACCGCCATACTTGACCTCTAGCATCTGTGTCCCCTGTCCCTGCACAGTGCTGCAGCATTACCCGGAAGTGCTAGGAAAGCTTAGCGCTGACGACGGTGCCAGCAACTGCATGGTGCCAAGACATTACACCCCTTGCCACGAGCATGACACCCTCAGAACATGAAATCCCTGCCAGCAAGCATTACACCCCTAGCATTCACCCCTGGCAACGAGTATTACACCCCTGGCAATGAGCATTACATCCCTGGCAACGAGCATGAAACACCTGGCAATGAACATTACACTGCTGGCAACAAGCATTACACCCATTACACTGCTGGCAACAAGCATTACACCCAGAACATGAAACCCTGGCAACGAGCATGACACCCTGCGCATAAAACCCCTGGCAACAAGCATTACACCCCTTGCAACAAGCATGACACCCACACCATTACACCCCAGGCAATGAGCATTACACCCCTGGCAACAAGCATTACACCCAGTGCATGAAACCCCTGGCAATGAGCATTACAACCCTGGCAACAAGCATAACACCCAGAGCATGAAACCCCTGGCAACAAGCAAGGGACCATGGAAGCCAGCGCATAAAACCCTTGGCAATGAGCAGGTAATTTAAAAGTAATTAGATGCCTTACTGTGGGGCACAATGTGCCAGGGCCATTGCAGTGTGTGGCATACTGCATCACAGGCATTATGGTGTGTGGTATATTGTATCCCAGGCATTGCAATATGTGGCATAATATGTCAGGGGCATTGTGGTGTGTGGCATAATGTTTCAGGGTCATTGAAATGTGTGACATAAAGTGTCACAGGCGTTACGGTGTGTGGCATACTGTATCATGGGCATTGTGGTGTGTGGAATAATGTGTCAGGGACATTGAGGTGTATGGCTTAATGTGTTACAGGCATTGCGGTGTGTGGCATGATGTGTCAGAGGCATTGTAGTGTGTGGCATAATGTGTCAGAAGCATGGTGGTGTGTGGCTTAATGTGTCACAGGCATTACAGTGTGTGTAATATTGTGTAATGGGCATTATGGTGTGTGGCATTATGTGTCACAGTCAATAGGTATGTTTCATAATGTGTCAAGGGGCATTACATTGTGTGGCATATTGTGTAATGGGAATTACAGTTTGTGGCATAATGTGTAAGGGGCACTACAGTGTGTTGTACAATGTGTAATGGGCATTGTGGTGTGTGGCATATTATGTAAGTGGCATTAATGTAAGGAGGAAAAATTACAAATAATGTAAGGGGCATGAATCAGGATATTTTTTTTTTCCTGTGGTGACCAATGTCTGGGAATGCAGGTTGCAAAACTAGGATATAAGGTAGTCTTTTCCTGCAATGCCACACCCCTTGCATTGAGGCCACGCCCCATTTTTGGAGTGCACGCATGTAAATTCTTTACTTTTTAAAATGCCAATGGGAGGGGGGCGCAAAATTTCTAATTATGCCACTGACTTCACTTGCATTTACAATCAATACCCCAGTCCCAACAGCACTACAGGGCGCATCTTGTAGATCGCATTAACCCTTTTTACATTCACTTCCATCACCCCAGCAGCACCCAGACAAACACTCTCCTCCGCTAGCATTCACTACTAACACTCGAGCAGCACCCAGACACACACTCTGCAGATAGTGCGCATGCGCCGTCTTAGGCATATTCCCTGCACATGCGCAGTAGCTTCTTCCGAATGCCGCAGACATTTCGGGACTCTCAGCAAGGCAAGGTCTGAAGCTGGAGTCTTCAGTGTGTTTGTTGCTATAGAAACAAGGTTTCCATTGAGCATTATGGGAGCAAAGCAGGAAGCTTCAGGACAGTGTCCCAGTACATAGCTACATTCAGCGCTATTAAAAAGATGAGAAGTGCGAGCGTGTTGCAAATAGCTCAGCAAACGCTAATACGGACCTTCTAACATTTGATAAATGAGATTAGACATGCATTCTGTTAGAGGAAAAAAAAAATTGCTGCCGAAAAACAGCACTAAGGGAGAATGATTAATCAAAATTAACCCTAAATATCACATGAAACAATACTTAAGGACAAAAAAAGAATGGTAAATGATGGCAAAGGTTTTTTTTAGAAGCACAGTTTAACCATACTTCCCAACATTGCCAATTGAAGAAGAGGGACTCCTATGCGCGTGTAGCGTGGCCGTCCGAAAAGGGGGCGTGACCTAAATAAAAGGGGGCATGGACTCAAGGCAGCGCAGAGATCGCGAGTCAAGCCCCCATTTTCGTCACTAAAGGGGGCATGGCCAGCGATCTGTGAGCCACTGGCATGCCCCCTCTCCCTTTATCTTCACTGAATAGACGCTGTCTATTCACCACTGAGTTAGAAGGAGCAACTTGATAAAATCTCCCTTGCTATTATTGAATACTGCTCAGTGGCAAACGCAGGATTTGTAGATGGAGGTTTCCAAATGCAGTCCACAATCTCCCACTCTGTGGAATACTAAGGCAAAGTGTGTGAGTCTGGGGGAGCGGTAGAAGTACCTAGTAACGACACTGGTGTCACAAACCGGTCACTCACCGCTGCGGGTTCTGCGGTCCGTCCGTTGCTGACGTGGTTGCTCGTGGTGCTGTGCGGCCATGTGGGGATGCATGGGGGTCGGTGGCAGAGGTGATGCAGGTTCTGGGAGTCAGGAGTGTGGGGACCTAATGGCCGGAGGTGCCTCTGTGTGTCTGCAGTATAGGAGGTGGCCATGTTGGAGACCAAATGAGCATCCATGGGTAAGTGTTAGCCAATCCCGTGCTTGTGCTGCCTATAAGTAGGCTGGGGTTATTTCACTCTTGGCCAGTGCTTTATTGTAGCTACTCTGTACCCTAGCTCTGTGCTCTCCCTGTGTATTTCTGTGTGATTCCAGTGGTCCTGATATCGCCTTCACTCTCAGAGGTCTGCCTGCAGCCTTCACCGCAAGTGATCCACCAGCTCCCTGCATTGCTGTCAGTCAATCGCTCTCCAAGTGGCACCAAGTGGATTCCCAGAGTCCTGTGAGAGATTACCCTGTTTGCTCAGTGACTGCCTGCTCTAATCACACAGCCTGTGGAAGTTTCTACTTAATCCTGGTCCTCATTTACTCATATCTCAGTTAACCCATTCCGCACTGTTGTCTTCTGCTGCAGCTCTTCACAAGTGTTTCAAGTATAATCTTCACAACCCGCAAGAACTTCTTTCAGTATTGTATCTACGTTTTTGCATCATTCAAAGACAATTCTACACATTTCTCCAGTTCAGCCATTAAGCGTCAGTAACAAGTCTGCACAGTTATTCATCTTTGTCTACAATATCCAGTTAACACTTCTTTACAGTTTGGCACCAATCTTTGCTTCATATTGGACAATGCTTCACTAATCTTCAGGCACATTTTATTTTATTTATTTATTATTATTTATTTATTACCAGTTATTTATATAGTGCACACATATTCCGCAGCACTTTACAGAGAATATTTTTCACATCAGCCCCTGCCCCAGTGGAGCTTACAATCTATATTCCCTATCACATATACACACAGACACATTCACACTAGGGTTAATTTTTGTTGGAAGCCAATTAACCTACCAGTATGTTTTTGGATTGTGGGAGGAAACCCACGCAAGTACGGGGAGAATATACAAACTCCACACAGTTAGGGCCATGGTGGGAATCAAACCCATGACCTCAGTGCTGTGAGGTAGTAATGCTAACCAGTACACCATCCGTACTGTTTTATCTTATTCATATGAACATTTCTTCAATGCATCTTTAATACAGATCCTGCTTATCGTTATGCCATTCATTGCATTACGTCAGTTTATATATGGTGTTTAATGATTGTCATTTAACTCCTTACTGGAATTGTAGCTTTTAAATAAATATATGAAATGGAACTTTCTTCGTCCTCCCTATTTCCACCATACTCCGGCACCAACACCTTCGGTTGGTCCGAGGTTAACGGATTCACAAAAACAGTAGGTCCTGACACCTGGACATTAATGTAAACAATGGACTTATGTTTTTATACACTGTATACTGTATGGAAGAGTATTAATATTTAACACTATAGATGGTCTATAGGATATGCTGTTTTAAACGTATTTAAATAATATAAAAAATGGTCAGGAAAAGGTTAAACATACCATAATACTAAATACACAAACATAATAGAATCAGTACTGCACTTTTTAAGCACACATTCTCCCACCTTATGGTAAGGCTCTTGTCTCATCTTTAGCAGTGTAAGTGTGCGGGTACGGGTGGGTACGGCGTACCCTTAAGAATTTAGCCATGGGTATGCCATACCCAAGCCGATGGGCCACCGCTCCTCAACGCCCCGTCCCTCCCTCCACTGCTGACCGCCGCTAATGCGAGGGGAGGAGAGCGCAGCCTGCGTCTCTCTTGCCCCTCAGTGTCTTCGTTCAATTCAGCACCACCTGTGAGCCAATCAGAGCTCGCAGACCGGCAGCCAAAGCTGCCGGACCGCAAGCATTGATTGGCTCATGGATTGGCACTGAATTGAACGAAGACACACACACACAGGACGGCAGCAGCGGTGAGCAGCAGGGGAAGGGGGGGGGCATGTGTACCTGGCACTGGGGGCATATCTGGCACTGCGGGCATATCTGGCACTGGGGGGGACATGTGTATCTGGCACTGGGGGCATATCTGGCACTGGGGGGACATGTGTATCTGGCACTGGGGGGGGGCATGTGTACCTGGCACTGTGGGCATATCTTACACTGGGGGGGCATGTATCTGGCACTGGGGGCATATCTTGCATTGGGAGGACATGTGTATCTGGCACTGGGGGCATATCTGGCACTGGGGGCATATCTTGCACTAGGGGAGACATGTGTATCTGGCACTGGGATCATATCTGGCACTGGGGGCATATCTGGCACTGGGGGGACATGTGTATCTGGCACTGTAGCCATATCTGGCACTGTGGGGACATGTGTATCTGGCACTGGGGGCATATCTGACACTGAGGGCATAACTGGCACTGGGGGGGACATGTGTATCTGGCACTGGGGCATTTATGTATCTGGCACTGGGGGCATATCTGGCACTGTGGGGACATTTCTGTATCTGGCACTGGGGGGCAATGTATATCTGACACAGTGGGGGCATTTGTGTTTCTGGCACTGTGAGGCAATGTACAGTATATCTGGCAATCTGGGGGCATTTGTGTATCTGACACTGTGGGGCAATGTGTATCTGGCACTGTGAGGCAATGTATATATGGCACTCTGGGGGCATTTGTGTATCTGGCACAGTGAGGCAATGTGTATCTGGCACTCTGGGGGCATTTGTGTATCTGGCACAGTGGGGTAATGTATATCTGGCACTGTGAAGCAAAGTGTATATCTGGCACTGTGGGGCAACGTGTATCTGCCCTTCCCCCCATATGTGTATCACGCCCCCATTTTCATTGGCCACACCCCATGTGGCATTTGGCCACACCCATTGTTGATGCGCGCGTAGAAGCACCTGTAAGACATATTTTCTTTTTGCACCACTGCTCATCTTCCTGGTAGCTACTCTCTGGTCCAGTGCACTAATTGAGGACTCCGATCAACACACACAGCAAACATGGTAGAAGAAGATGCTATTGTACCCCTGGGCATGTGCATCAGCTCTGTCCCTGAAACTGCATGATGTGGTGGCAGCTCTAATAATCACATTATATATCATATCTATTGTTGTCATAATTTGAACCATCTGCCAAGAGGAGGGGGATATCTGGTCAACTGGAAACCCCCCTGCATTTGCCTACGCTGCTAGCCCATTCACCATTAACCACTTGCCTGGCATGGTCGCATCAGATGCGACCACACCAGCAAGTGTTTTATCTGACCTGGTCGCACAGGATGCGACTAGTCAGATAAAAAGTGTTAGCAGTGGCAGGGAAGGTAAACTTCCCTCTTCTGCTGCTCTCAGAGGGACCGGAAGATCCCTCTGCCTCCCTGCACCCTCCCCCAGTGTTTGCCGTGCTGCTGATCACTGCTGATCGGTCAGCACGGCAGGATCCTCCACCCAGTGGCTGCAGACAATAGCAGCCACTGGGAAAGTGTAAACCAACCCCCCAAGCCACCTCCGGCCCTTTGAACAACGCTTAGCATGGACTCATACTCCTTACCTCTCTGAAGTGAGTTTACGAAACCTGTACCTATGACGGAGAGCCAGACTACCAGGTAAAAGGAAGCAGAAACCCTATAAGTTATCAACTCACCTGTATACTTACCTCACAACACTATTCATCCATTCTTACATGGGTGTCACAGAAACAGGCTTCCCTTCCCCTTACACATGGCTCAGAATTGTACACAGCTTATGTGCATGCACATGATTCTACAACAAGTTAGGCTGGTCACCTGTGATCACATTGTCACCACCAGCTCCCCACATCTAAACACTTTATTTCACAGAAAGACTAACTGTAGGACAGATGTATATTGGCATAAGTGCATGGCTGCATTCAAAACGTTAAGCAGATATCCATGAAAATCAGAATCAGCCCCTGAAATGAAGAAATGATGACAGCACTTTTAGTTACTCTAAAATCTTTAATCCATACCTCCCAACTTTACTGATTTCAGTGGGACAGTCCCGCTATTCAGACACTGTCCCGCTGTCCCTCCCATGGGTCGCAGTGTCCCGCGGGCATGCGCGGGAGGGGGGGGGGGGGCTTTGATCACCTGCTGCTCTGCTTTGTAAAGCAGTGAATGATCTCTGAATAGATGCCTTGCGCACGCACAGCATCTATTCAATGCTGGAAGGGGAGCAGGGGGCTGGCCAACTGCTTGGGGAGCGATGGGCACGTCCTCAAAATGTCAAAGACGGGTCCGTGACGCTCGGCCATACCCACTCAACTGAAGCCACGCCCTTTACACCCCCTTTTTAGGTCATGCACGGTTTCGCCGCGCAGAAGTCCCTCTTCCTCCATCATCAAAGTCGGGAGGTATGTTAATCTGCAAGAAAAGAAATCAGTAGTAACTACATGGTAAAAACATAAATTGAAATCCTTGACGGTGCCTAGTGTGCTGCCATGTAATTCATATATTTATGTGATCACATTATTGCTACCTACTGTATAACAATTAGGTGCGCTGTAGTATATCAGCAATGTATTGGTGATTCTAAGCGTGGGGTTTCTCTTTAGAAAAACACTTTGTTGTGCTTACTGAAAGTATAGTACATGCTTAATAAAAGAACCACATTTAAGTGATCAGTATAACTGACATACAGTACCATAGTAATTAAGTTAATGAGGATAGAAAACAATTCAGATGTAGGCAGCTGGATCTAGACACAGCATTGTTCTTGAACTTTGTGGGCATTTAAGGTGCAGATGTTTGCAATATCCTTATCCTTTTGGTCATAGATGTTTCTTTGAAGCTTTTTCTCATTCTCCACAATTTCAGATTTAAGCATTTTATGATTCTCCATTTGCAACTTAATTAAAAGTACAAACATTATTTAAAACTCTAGACAGCCTTGGTTAGTTTATTTCTTTACTAAAAAATATTTCCACTAAGAGATGAGTTAAATGTAGTGAACTGTAATTGCTTTATTGTTACTTTTCCTATATCGTCTGAGGTACGTTTATAAAAATAGATGTAAAACAAAAACAACCTGTTTCCCGTGACATCCAATCAGAATATTGCTTTATATTTCTGATTAGCAGTAGAATAATAGAATTTGGTTATTTACTATGGGCACCAGAACAGTTTCCAGTTGCATCAGTTTGCATACATGTCTCTTCTGTAACTTCTGTTTCCTCTTCTTTCTGTAGCCTTCAGTAATGGCAATTATTTATTTTCATTATCTTCTTTTACTATAAAAGACTGCACAGTTTTTACAACAGAGTGTACAGCAGAACTGTTTGGTATAGTATCTCAGGGCACAGATAAATAAACAAATATACCTGATAATGTAAATACATGGCTGAATGAAGTTAGGAATATTAAGTGATATTTTTGTATAAATTACACAAATCAATACATTAAGGCAATCTAAACATCAACAGGATTAGGTATAAAAACAGTGCAGATATAGGTGTAGCATATAGCAAAAGGGTATTATTAATGTAAATATTAATGTAAATGGCTTGGTTGAGTGAAACTGTCAAACTTATTAAATTAAAAAAGGTATATACATAATACAACACAAATATAAATGATTACAAATGTATTTCTAAGTCGGACACCGTGGGATATTGCAAAAACCCATTTGTAAGGGGTATCAAGAAGGCCACTATGAATTCAGTCACTTTAAGTGTCAAATTTGTCAGTCTATGACATGCATAAATAGGAAGGTTATCTGGATTCTATTGCTGAACCTCAATTGCACAGATCTTCATCAAGCTGCTAATATTAATCCCCTGCACTGGTGAAGATGGTATAGTCCATGCAGGTGATTCAACTAAAGGATCTCATGGTCGATGACTGATGGCAAACACGTGCTGGAAGATGACATCCAAAGGTGAATCTTCTAATATTAGTAATACCTTTTGCGCCATGCTACACCTATATTAATGCTGTTCCTTTATTTTGGATATTAACACCCTCCATATGAACAACTCCTTTTTTTCTGACTGCCGTTCTTGTCTCCTTACTGTATTTAATCGAAAGATTAAAAAAAAAAAAATGTAAATTGCATTTCAATATTTGTTATACCGTTCAGTCACTATTTGTTACCTCTGTACAAATGATCACATATCATGACACATATTTTTATTAGGAGACAAGCAGAATGTGACTTCATCAAGTACTTTATTAATATTTACTAGGTAGTTCACAAATGAATCTCAGATTGCAGTAACAAATGATTTCTTTGAATGTCTTTCGCATTTCTTGACTGCGGAATGCATATATTAGAGGATCAATGACAGAATTACACATTATTAGAATGAGGTACATATTAAAGTGGGACATAAAACAGACACAGTAAAGATTCTGTGGACACGAAATCATCAGAATGAGGTGGAGAAAGAATGGCGCCCAACATACAATAAATATACCAATCAATATTGTTAGGGTAATAGCTCCTTTCATGCTTGTTCTCTGGTGGACTGAATTGTAGCCTGGCAAAGCAGCTATCCTCTTTACATGAGTGCGGGCCAGCAAGAACATATGGATATATAAAGATACCATGAGAAAAAGCATAGTGAAAAACATGGCAATAAGACATATTATGACATACGTTGATTCATAGTAGTTAATAAAGACAATACCACATCCAGTGCAGAATGTCCAAATGCATGCAATGATGGCTCCAGCTCTCTTCACAGTCATGATGTTATGGTATCGTAAAGCATAAAAAATGGTGATGTATCTATCGACTGCTATGGCAAGCAAGCTGCACATTGAAGCCACCACTGATATACAGATCATGGAGTCAAAAGCGTTGTCAATATGACGTACAAAAGCATCTTCCATAACTAGATGTTTATTATTGATAAGGTTTATTGCGATGGTCTCCCAAGCATTGGACACGCTGACTAACATATCAGCCACTGCTAAGCTACATACAAAGAAATACATAGGGGAATGGAGATTCTTGTTCTTTATAATTGCAGTGATGACGAGTATATTTTCCAGGAGACTTACAATGCCAAGAGTTAAAAATACCTCAGCGGCTATTGCCACTTGATCACATGATGAGAATTTAGTCTTGCTTGTTGGCATTGTGTTATTGCCATCCAAGTTGCTGATGTTAAGTTCCAGTATACTTTGCTGCACAGATGAGTTCATCACTAAAAGAATATGAAGTTCCTTTCTTCAAATACTTGGTCTGCAATTGTTTGCTCTGAGCCCATTGTCACAACAGCTGAATATTCTGTCAAGAATAATAGAGATACAGTTAAGTCAATTATTAATGCCGTTTTTACTACAGATGTGTTATTATTTGTAATAAACAAGGTATGTGTTCCTTAAAATGTTACATGCACAGTATACATAAAGACATTTATAATTATACAGTATTATCATTCCAAAAGCTTAAAGTGGTTGCCCAACATCATTAGTTAAGCTTGCGTCCGGAATATCCACAAAGCTGTAGAGGCTACCACGTGGAAAAGCTATTTGAGGAGGGAATCTATGTGAAAAGGTATTTGTGTGAGGTGGGAGAGCTTTGTAATGGGTAAACTGTGCGAAGGTGGGAAGAGCTAGGTGAGGGGGGAGAGCAGTGACAGGGTAACATTTTATATATATAAAATATATATAAAAATCACTGACTCAAGAGCAGCTAGACTTACCTGCCACACCACTTACCCGATGACAGAGAAGGGAAACAGGGAAAGTGCAGCATATATCAAAGAAATCTGCTGCAGAACCTCTGTAATATTTTCAGGGAATACAGTACTTACATTTTAAGGATATTCAGATTTATCGGGTGATTTCCCACAAAATATGTGTCTAATAAATATGCCCCAAAAACATAACTAAAACCTGTGAGTGACTTTATGTGGAAGACGAAGAGACCGGATCCACTTATAGCTCACACCCTGGCTGAGGCTGTGCATGGTAGGTAATGAGACTATATAGGGTACATTTTCACCTGAACCTGCTTGAAAATGGGTGGAGGTCAGGGGATTCCATGAAGAAAGGAAGTGGAGTACAAAGGGGAGCTGAGGCGGAAGAGGTGAGGAACATATGGAATTGGAGGTGGGAAGGGCACAGAGGAGGGGCCTGCCCATAATAACTGGCCACACAATGTAGGGAGAGGGCAGCAGTAGGGCCCTGGAGGCAGGTGGAGTAGGTATGTGGGGAAGAGGAGGTGGAGCAGCCAGAAAGGGGATTATCTCTATCCTGACACTGCCCATATTAACTGCAGATGGAGGTCACACAGTGCCCCACGACCCAGTACTTTAACTGGCACCTCTCAAATATTTGGGAAGGTGAGCCACCCCCTTGCTTCCCCCCAATCCAGTACCTATGACTAAAATAAATGTTATTTATGAATATACAATGTAGCTATGCTCATCTTACCCAAGGCATGGATGCACTTGCTGCGCTGAGCCGCAAGAGCAGCTTAGTACACCGAGTTGTGACTAGGTATGCCGCCCATTCATTCTTACGGCCGTGTGCATGCATACACAACATAGTCGAGGGCACACTACTCGTGCCTGCTTTGCCTCAGCGGTAATGCTAAGCATGGCTGTTGTTTGTAATGTTTTCACTTGGGGTGAATGCAAGTAAATGGAGCTGGTAGCATCTGGAAAACTGCTCCAGGCAGCTAGTGTAAATGCTACTAGATAAGTGGCTCTTGGAACTAAAGAGCCTCATAACTCTTTACTTGCATTATTTGAAGAAGAAAAGAAACAGGTAAAATAGTTACTTACAGTATGTGCCAGTGGATATGGGATCTTATGCTAATGGTAATTAGAATATTAATGTTTGATTTACATTAGTATATCATGCCTTCTACTAGCAAATTTACACATTTCAGTTAGGTTAGTTATAAAACAGATGACATTATTATATTAAATCTTCAATATTTATTTTAAGACAGTATATAATAGAAGACAATTTGTGTTACTCATTTTCTCTTGCATCTAGCAAATCTAAACATGACAGGAATTATATGCCATACATAATAAAGATGTTTTTTCACAGGTATTTTATGGCACCTGTCTCTGCATAAATGTTCACATTTAGATAGTTGCATATAAAAACCTCAGGGTGGAAATTGGTTAACAAAACATAACATATACCAGTAATGAAAAACTGGCATGAATACGCAGTTTCATTTGCATTAACGCTTTAAATTGATTGTAGGTTTCCTTATACGGCAGTCACATATTGTGCAATCAGGGCTGTGTGAACTCACTGAAGAACATAAAATGGTGATGTTATGGGAATTTTATGATGATTATCCATTTACTTTTAATACAGCTTCAGCAGGTATTAGCAGTAGGGAGACAGATTTTGATCTCTAAAGTATGCATCACTATGCTACAGAAAGATATTTAACAATTTAATATTTAAAATTAATGAACATTCAGAACATCACTGCGGAATGACGAAAGATCTAAGCAAAAAATGAGGCACAAGCTCTTTGATATATGTTGCATGAACAACACTACTATATAAAGAGAAATGTTAACAATGTGATTTGGGTTTTAGATATAAGTGAAATAAGTTATAATTCCATTATTAATATCTTTATTTAATACTGTTTTATGGGGATGCAATTAAAATGCCGGCTTTCGGGATCTCGGCAGTTGGAATACCAACGCCTAGAATGCTGTCAAGTTCGGGAGACCAACACTGGAATCCTGGGAACCGGCATCCCAACCATGGCCCTCATTCCGAGTTGTTCGCTCGTTATTTTTCTTCGCATCGGTGCGATTTTCCGCTAACTGCACATGCGCAATGTTCGCACTGCGGCTGCGTCAAGTAAATTTGCTAAGAAGTTTGGTATTTTGCTCACAGCATTACGAGGATTTTTCTTCGTTCTGGTGATCGGAGTGTGATTGACAGGAAGTAGGTGTTTCTGGGCGGAAACTGGCCGTTTTATGGGTGTGTGTGAAAAAACGCTGCCGTTTCTGGGAAAAACGCAGGAGTGGCTGGAGAAACGGGGGAGTGTCTGGGCGAACGCTGGGTGTGTTTGTGACGTCAAACCAGGAACGAAACTGACTGAACTGATCGCAGTGGCAGAGTAAGTCTGGAGCTACTCAGAAATTGCTAAGAAATTTCTATTCGCAATTTTGAGAATCTTTTGATCGCAATTCTGCTAAGCTAAGATTCACTCCCAGTAGGCGGCGGCTTAGCGTGTGCAATGCTGCTAAAAGCAGCTTGCGAGCGTACAACTCAGAATGAGGGCCCACAAGTATAGCGGGCTTCTTGTTAGGTTTAGGCACCACCCGGGGAAGGGGGAGGTTGGGTTGTTATTAGAGATGAGCGCCTGAAATTTTTCGGGTTTTGTGTTTTGGTTTTGGGTTCGGTTCCGCGGCCGTGTTTTGGGTTCGAACGCGTTTTGGCAAAACCTCACCGAATTTTTTTTGTCGGATTCGGGTGTGTTTTGGATTCGGGTGTTTTTTTCAAAAAACACTAAAAAACAGCTTAAATCATAGAATTTGGGGGTCATTTTGATCCCAAAGTATTATTAACCTCAAAAACCATAATTTACACTCATTTTCAGTCTATTCTGAATACCTCACACCTCACAATATTATTTTTAGTCCTAAAATTTGCACCGAGGTCGCTGTGTGAGTAAGATAAGCGACCCTAGTGGCCGACACAAACACCGGGCCCATCTAGGAGTGGCACTGCAGTGTCACGCAGGATGTCCCTTCCAAAAAACCCTCCCCAAACAGCACATGACGCAAAGAAAAAAAGAGGCGCAATGAGGTAGCTGTGTGAGTAAGATTAGCGACCCTAGTGGCCGACACAAACACCGGGCCCATCTAGGAGTGGCACTGCAGTGTCACGCAGGATGGCCCTTCCAAAAAACCCTCCCCAAACAGCACATGACGCAAAGAAAAAAAGAGGCGCAATGAGGTAGCTGACTGTGTGAGTAAGATTAGCGACCCTAGTGGCCGACACAAACACCGGGCACATCTAGGAGTGGCACTGCAGTGTCACGCAGGATGTCCCTTCCAAAAAACCCTCCCCAAACAGCACATGACGCAAAGAAAAAAAGAGGCGCAATGAGGTAGCTGTGTGAGTAAGATTAGCGACCCTAGTGGCCGACACAAACACCGGGCCCATCTAGGAGTGGCACTGCAGTGTCACGCAGGGTGTCCCTTCCAAAAAACCCACCCCAATCAGCACATGATGCAAAGAAAAAGAAAAGAAAAAAGAGGTGCAAGATGGAATTATCCTTGGGCCCTCCCACCCACCCTTATGTTGTATAAACAAAACAGGACATGCACACTTTAACCAACCCATCATTTCAGTGACAGGGTCTGCCACACGACTGTGACTGATATGACGGGTTGGTTTGGACCCCCCCCAAAAAAGAAGCAATTAATCTCTCCTTGCACAAACTGGCTCTACAGAGGCAAGATGTCCACCTCATCTTCACCCTCCGATATATCACCGTGTACATCCCCCTCCTCACAGATTATCAATTCGTCCCCACTGGAATCCACCATCTCAGCTCCCTGTGTACTTTGTGGAGGCAATTGCTGCTGGTCAATGTCTCCGCGGAGGAATTGATTATAATTCATTTTAATGAACATCATCTTCTCCACATTTTCTGGATGTAACCTCGTACGCCGATTGCTGACAAGGTGAGCGGCGGCACTAAACACTCTTTCGGAGTACACACTTGTGGGAGGGCAACTTAGGTAGAATAAAGCCAGTTTGTGCAAGGGCCTCCAAATTGCCTCTTTTTCCTGCCAGTATAAGTACGGACTGTGTGACGTGCCTACTTGGATGCGGTCACTCATATAATCCTCCACCATTCTATCAATGTTGAGAGAATCATATGCAGTGACAGTAGACGACATGTCCGTAATCGTTGTCAGGTCCTTCAGTCCGGACCAGATGTCAGCATCAGCAGTCGCTCCAGACTGCCCTGCATCACCGCCAGCGGGTGGGCTCGGAATTCTGAGCCTTTTCCTCGCACCCCCAGTTGCGGGAGAATGTGAAGGAGGAGATGTTGACAGGTCGCGTTCCGCTTGACTTGACAATTTTGTCACCAGCAGGTCTTTCAACCCCAGCAGACCTGTGTCTGCCGGAAAGAGAGATCCAAGGTAGGCTTTAAATCTAGGATCGAGCACGGTGGCCAAAATGTAGTGCTCTGATTTCAACAGATTGACCACCCGTGAATCCTTGTTAAGCGAATTAAGGGCTGCATCCACAAGTCCCACATGCCTAGCGGAATCGCTCCGTGTTAGCTCCTCCTTCAATGCCTCCAGCTTCTTCTGCAAAAGCCTGATGAGGGGAATGACCTGACTCAGGCTGGCAGTGTCTGAACTGACTTCACGTGTGGCAAGTTCAAAGGGCATCAGAACCTTGCACAACGTTGAAATCATTCTCCACTGCACTTGAGACAGGTGCATTCCACCTACTATATCGTGCTCAATTGTATAGGCTTGAATGGCCTTTTGCTGCTCCTCCAACCTCTGAAGCATATAGAGGGTTGAATTCCACCTCGTTACCACTTCTTGCTTCAGATGATGGCAGGGCAGGTTCAGTAGTTTTTGGTGGTGCTCCAGTTTTCTGTACGTGGTGCCTGTACGCCGAAAGTGTCCCGCAATTCTTCTGGCCACCGACAGCATCTCTTGCACGGCCCTGTCGTTTTTTAAAAAATTCTGCACCACCAAATTCAAGGTATGTGCAAAACATGGGACGTGCTGGAATTGGCCCAGATTTAATGCACACACAATATTGCTGGCGTTGTCCGATGCCACAAATCCACAGGAGAGTCCAATTGGGGTAAGCCATTCCGCGATGATCTTCCTCAGTTGCCGTAAGAGGTTTTCAGCTGTGTGCGTATTCTGGAAAGCGGTGATACAAAGCGTAGCCTGCCTAGGAAAGAGTTGGCGTTTGCGAGATGCTGCTACTGGTGCCGCCGCTGCTGTTCTTGCGGCGGGAGTCCATACATCTACCCAGTGGGCTGTCACAGTCATATAGTCCTGACCCTGCCCTGCTCCACTTGTCCACATGTCCGTGGTTAAGTGGACATTGGGTACAGCTGCATTTTTTAGGACACTGGTGACTCTTTTTCTGAGGTCTGTGTACATTTTCGGTATCGCCTGCCTAGAGAAATGGAACCTAGATGGTATTTGGTACCGGGGACACAGTACCTCCAACAAGTCTCTAGTTGGCTCTGCAGTAATGATGGATACCGGAACCACGTTTCTCACCACCCAGGATGCCAAGGCCTCAGTTATCCGCTTTGCAGTAGGATGACTGCTGTGATATTTCATCTTCCTCGCAAAGGACTGTTGAACAGTCAATTGCTTACTGGAAGTAGTACAAGTGGGCTTACGACTTCCCCTCTGGGATGACCATCGACTCCCAGCGGCAACAACAGCAGCGCCAGCAGCAGTAGGCGTTACACGCAAGGATGCATCGGAGGAATCCCAGGCAGGAGAGGACTCGTCAGACTTGCCAGTGACATGGCCTGCAGGACTATTGGCATTCCTGGGGAAGGAGGAAATTGACACTGAGGGAGTTGGTGGGGTGGTTTGCGTGAGCTTGGTTACAAGAGGAAGGGATTTACTGGTCAGTGGACTGCTTCCGCTGTCACCCAAAGTTTTTGAACTTGTCACTGACTTATTATGAATGCGCTGCAGGTGACGTATAAGGGAGGATGTTCCGAGGTGGTTAACGTCCTTACCCCTACTTATTACAGCTTGACAAAGGGAACACACGGCTTGACACCTGTTGTCCGCATTTGTGGTGAAATACCTCCACACCGAAGAGCTGATTTTTTTGGTATTTTCACCTGGCATGTCAACGGCCATATTCCTCCCACGGACAACAGGTGTCTCCCCGGGTGCCTGACTTAAACAAACCACCTCACCATCAGAATCCTCCTGGTCAATTTCCTCCCCAGCGCCAGCAACACCCATATCCTCCTCATCCTGGTGTACTTCAACACTGACATCTTCAATCTGACTATCAGGAACTGGACTGCGGGTGCTCCTTCCAGCACTTGCAGGGGGCATGCAAATAGTGGAAGGCGCATGCTCTTCACGTCCAGTGTTGGGAAGGTCAGGCATCGCAAACGACACAATTGGACTCTCCTTGTGGATTTGGGATTTCAAAGAACGCACAGTTCTTTGCGGTGCTTTTGCCAGCTTGAGTCTTTTCAGTTTTCTAGCGAGAGGCTGAGTGCTTCCATCCTCATGTGAAGCTGAACCACTAGCCATGAACATAGGCCAGGGCCTCAGCCGTTCCTTGCCACTCCGTGTGGTAAATGGCATATTGGCAAGTTTACGCTTCTCCTCCGACAATTTTATTTTAGGTTTTGGAGTCCTTTTTTTTCTGATATTTGGTGTTTTGGATTTGACATGCTCTGTACTATGACATTGGGCATCGGCCTTGGCAGACGACGTTGCTGGCATTTCATCGTCTCGGCCATGACTAGTGGCAGCAGCTTCAGCACGAGGTGGAAGTGGATCTTGATCTTTCCCTAATTTTGGAACCTCAACTTTTTTGTTCTCCATATTTTATAGGCAGAACTAAAAGGCACCTCAGGTAAACAATGGAGATGGATGGATTGGATACTAGTATACAATAATGGACGGACTGCCACGGTTAGGTGGTATAAAAATACCACGGTTAGGTGGTATATATTATAATAATAATACAATTATGGATGGACGGACTGCCTGCCGACTGCCGACACAGAGGTAGCCACAGCCGTGAACTACCGCACTGTACACTGGTTGATAAAGAGATAGTAGTATACTCGTAACAATTAGGATGACACTATGACGGTATAAAGAATGAAAAAAAAACCACGGTTAGGTGGTAGGTATATAATAATAAATAATACAATTCTGGTCGGACGGACTGCCTGCCGTGTGCCGACACAGAGGTAGCCACAGCCGTGAACTACCGCACTGTACACTGGTTGATAAAGAGATAGTAGTATACTCGTAACAATTAGGATGACACTATGACGGTATAAAGAATGGAAAAAAAAACCACGGTTAGGTGGTAGGTATATAATAATAAATAATACAATTCTGGTCGGACGGACTGCCTGCCGTGTGCCGACACAGAGGTAGCCACAGCCGTGAACTACCGCACTGTACACTGGTTGATAAAGAGATAGTAGTATACTCGTAACAATTAGGATGACACTATGACGGTATAAAGAATGAAAAAAAAACCACGGTTAGGTGGTAGGTATATAATAATAAATAATACAATTCTGGTCGGACGGACTGCCTGCCGTGTGCCGACACAGAGGTAGCCACAGCCGTGAACTACCGCACTGTACACTGGTTGATAAAGAGATAGTAGTATACTCGTAACAATTAGGATGACACTATGACGGTATAAAGAATGAAAAAAAAACCACGGTTAGGTGGTAGGTATATAATAATAAATAATACAATTCTGGTCGGACGGACTGCCTGCCGTGTGCCGACACAGAGGTAGCCACAGCCGTGAACTACCGCACTGTACACTGGTTGATAAAGAGATAGTAGTATACTCGTAACAATTAGGATGACACTATGACGGTATAAAGAATGAAAAAAAAACCACGGTTAGGTGGTAGGTATATAATAATAAATAATACAATTCTGGTCGGACGGACTGCCTGCCGTGTGCCGACACAGAGGTAGCCACAGCCGTGAACTACCGCACTGTACACTGGTTGATAAAGAGATAGTAGTATACTCGTAACAATTAGGATGACACTATGACGGTATAAAGAATGAAAAAAAAAACCACGGTTAGGTGGTAGGTATATAATAATAAATAATACAATTCTGGTCGGACGGACTGCCTGCCGTGTGCCGACACAGAGGTAGCCACAGCCGTGAACTACCGCACTGTACACTGGTTGATAAAGAGATAGTAGTATACTCGTAACAATTAGGATGACACTATGACGGTATAAAGAATGAAAAAAAAAACCACGGTTAGGTGGTAGGTATATAATAATAAATAATACAATTCTGGTCGGACGGACTGCCTGCCGTGTGCCGACACAGAGGTAGCCACAGCCGTGAACTACCGCACTGTACACTGGTTGATAAAGAGATAGTAGTATACTCGTAACAATTAGGATGACACTATGACGGTATAAAGAATGAAAAAAAAACCACGGTTAGGTGGTAGGTATATAATAATAAATAATACAATTCTGGTCGGACGGACTGCCTGCCATGTGCCGACACAGAGGTAGCCACAGCCGTGAACTACCGCACTGTACACTGGTTGATAAAGAGATAGTAGTATACTCGTAACAATTAGGATGACACTATGACGGTATAAAGAATGAAAAAAAAACCACGGTTAGGTGGTAGGTATATAATAATAAATAATACAATTCTGGTCGGACGGACTGCCTGCCGTGTGCCGACACAGAGGTAGCCACAGCCGTGAACTACCGCACTGTACTGTGTCTGCTGCTAATATAGACTGGTTGATATTTAAAGAGATATTAGTAGTATACAACAATACTATACTGGTGGTCAGGCACTGGTCACCACTCCTGCAGCAAAAGTGTGCACTGTTAATTAATATAATTGTACTCCTGGCTCCTGCTAACAACCTGCAGTGCTCCCCAGTCTCCCCCACAATTAATTATAAGCTTTTAATTTATACATTGATGACTGTGCAGCACACTGGGCTGAGCTGAGTGCACACAGACTGAGTCACACTGTGTGACTGACTGTGCTGTGTATCGTTTTTTTTTTCAGGCAGAGAACGGATATAGCAGAGAGAAGTGAACGGATATATTATATTAAATAAAAGTTAACTAGCAACTGCACTGGTCACTGACTGTGGTAAACTAACTCTGTCTGCGACTCTGCACAATCTCTCTCTCTCTATCTAATCTATCTCTATTCTAATGGAGAGGACGCCAGACACGTCCTCTCCCTATCAATCTCAATGCACGAGTGAAAATGGCGGCGACGCGCGGCTCCTTATATAGAATCCGAGTCTCGCGATAGAATCCGAGCCTCGCGAGAATCCGACAGCGTCATGATGACGTTCGGGCGCGCTCGGGTTAACCGAGCAAGGCGGGAAGATCCGAGTCGCTCGGACCCGTGAAAAAAAACATGAAGTTCGGGCGGGTTCGGATTCCGAGGAACCGAACCCGCTCATCTCTAGTTGTTATAGTCAGGCACCACTGGGGGATGTTAGATTTAGGCACTAAGGGGGGTGGTGGGGGGGAGAGGGTTAGGCTGCAGGGAAGGGGGGGGGGTTAGGCATGACCAGAGCGAAACTTAGAGTTAGGCACTAAGGGGGAGGTTAAGGTTAGGCTGCAGGGAGGGAGGGATAGGGTTAGGGGAGAACATACATTACCTTGCCCCTACCAGGATTTCAAAGATCGGGGTGTCGGCATCAGTATTGTGACTACCGGCATCCCGTCTGCCAGTCAAACATACTGAACCCGTTTTATGTTATTGTGACCCCCTTTTGTCTGGGTTATCTTTGTTATATGGAAAAGAGATGGATTTTAACGTTGTAAATAATAATTAAATATATATGTATGTGTTTTATTTTTAATGTAGTATTAATAAACAATAAAGGGTTAATATAGAACAGTGTAGTTAGCTGTGGGGTGATCTGAAGGTTTCAATGGCAACCCAAGAGGAACTACTGTACAGGAAGATTCAAAAGTCGCAGCACACCCTTTTGTTTCAAAATCTGTGAAGGAAATGCAAACTTTTCAGCAAATTCTGATGTTGTTTGACATGTTACCAGACCCCCTTTCCATTTGAAAAAACTGACTTAGATTCAAGATGGCCTATTTCAAGATGGCGCCCATGTTCGGTATATACCCTAAAGATAGCCCACCTTACCCATACCTTACTGGAGTATTCAGTTTTCCCATTTCCTGCACAGTTTTTGAAAACAAAAGGGTGTACTGCAACTTTTGAATCACCCTGTATAAATAGACTTAAGGAAAGGAGAAGACAGTTGGTCTTATGTAACTGACTGGACAGGTAGATTCCTGTCAGCTTCCCTACATATAGTTAGGGGAAAGATGGAGCAGGCTATGGTAATATACATGTGAAATATAGTCCCTGTCCATCCCTCTACATGTAGTAAGAGGAGAGAAGTGGGAACAGTGAAATCCGGGAGAGAGGTCCATATTGGGCAGGATTCATCAAGCAACACATTTCGAATGCAATGCATCCTGTCACTCATCACATGCATACTGGCATTTGTTAATGCCGTATGCATGAAGATTACAGCAAAGGACATAGGGCCTAATTCAGATCTGATCGCAGCAGCAAATTTGTTAGCTAATGGGCAAAACCATGCACACTGCAGGGGGCAGATATAACATGTGCAGAGAGAGTAAAGTCCAGTACACACTGGGAAGATGTGTGCTGAGCGATCAATTAGTGACCGTTCAGCACACATCTCTTCCCTGCTCAGCACACAGCGCGATGTCTGCTGAGCGAGGGGGGCGGGGGGAACACTCATTTCACCCAGCTGTGAAATGGGCGACATGCTAGATTGTGCCTGCATGCCCCCCTACACACGGAGCAATGTGTTTTTAATTTCTAAGCAATCTACAGTAGTCAGATTGCTTAGAAATTAAGTGAACATCGTTCCATACCTCCCAACTTCTGTCCCTCTTGAATTGGGACATGCCGCGCCAGAGCCGCGGCCGTGGCTTAAAAGGGGGTAGAGCTTCGGGCAAAGGGATGGAGCCTCGTGACAAGGGGACATGGCTTATTGCCGCGACCCCCGTTTTCATCATTTTGGAGGCGTGTCCACAGAATAACTAACTACAGGGCTGGTCTTGTTCTGCACAAAGGGCCTAATTCTGAGTTGATCGCAGCAGCAATTTTGTTAGCAGTTGGGAAAAACCATGTGCACTGCAGGAGGGGCAGATATAACATGTGCAGAGAGAGTTAGATTTGGGTGGGGTGTGTTCAAACTGATATCTAAATTGCAGTGTAAAAATGAAGCAGCCAGTATTTACCCTGCACAGAAACAAAATAACCCACCCAAATCTAACTCTCTCTGCAAATGTTATATCTGTCCCCCCTGCAGTGCACATGGCTTTGCCCAATTGCTAACAAACTTGCTGCTGCGATCAACTCCCAAAATGTGTTTGCAGCCGCTCTGCTGCAAAGGCGTTCGCACTCCTGCAAAGCGAAAATACACTTCCCCATGGGCAGCGACTATGCGTTTGAACGGCTGCTAAAAGTAGCTAGCTAGCGATCAACTCGGAATGAGGGCCCTTGTATCTATATATTGGACTGAGCGGCAGGCAAGCAGAATCCAGGAGGTGCGGTACCAGACACCCAATTTGCAGGCAGAGTTTCTAAAGTCGCTAGTGGACAATAGTGGTAAAACAGTAGTTGCGATCCATATCAGTCCCCCAGCTGCTGGAAACAAGTCTTCAGCTCAGGGTATGAGCAACAATGACATGAAGAGACAAGTATGAGGGCGCAAAGCAGTTGCAGTCAGGATCCTGGCGGTCAGGATACAGACGCCGGAATCCCGACCACTGCCAATGCCGCCAGCCAGAATGCCGGCTAACGGGGGCTATTCTCACTCTGGGTGTCCATGACACCCATAGCGTGTGAATAGAACCTGTGATGAGCGCAGCGGGAACCCGACCACTGGCATATCAGCCCCAACCAAAGAGGGCAACTTCCAGGCACGCTAGGCATGTCAGGATATTCATGAAAGGAACTTTGCGAAAGTCTGGGGGCATGTAAATTCTCAAAAGGTTCCCACGAACGTTACTCCAACTAGACCACTTCTATGTAACTAGTGGCTTCAGTTCAATATATTGACATTGCTATCTTAATTTGAGAAGCTTGGAATACTAAATAAACTTGTTACATATTGCTTGGTAAGTGAAGTTTGACTAGTAGGAGTGGGAGTAGATGCCACACGGAATGATCCAATAAACTGATCTGTCACTTTGTGATGGTCACTTGATACTTAGTTATCTTGTATATAGCTATACATTATTGCACATTGCAAAAATACAGAGTAGTCTACAATATTTCCTTTGAACTTACTGTTAGCTAACCACTAATGACTTTTAATATCTTGCAGATTTTTATGTATTTTCTCTATATCAGGAATATCTGACTCATCTAATGGAGTTGGAATAGGTTGTGGGTGAAACCCATAATTAGAAAAGAATGGACTGAATTTGCTAGATGAATGAATTCCATTGTAATATGTGAATTCAACCAAAGGATTATGTTTTTTTTATTATTTACATTTACTTATGTGACATCAGTATATTCCTTTGCACAGTTTGGAATAAAACAGTAATAAAAGAAGGCTGGATAATAACAGACAGAGAGATAAGAATACCCTGCTCTCAAGCTTAAAATGTAACTTACAATCTATAGGGACAGAGGAATTTGATTCATGAGGATAACAGGATAACAGCTACGTATATATATTGCAGATGCTCCAGTGAGATTGCAAAGATACAGTCACACAACTATGCTAGCCTGGGTTCAGTGGGTTGTGGGAGTGTAGATAGAGAACATATGTACAATTATGTGTGGATTGTATAGAGGGTAGATACAGTAGTCATCATGTTGATGTTATATTCCTGGAAACTGCTCAAGACTCTGATGCACATGTTTGGTACTGTACAGTCAACCATCAGCCATAACTTTAAAACCACTGACAGGTGAAGTGAATGACATTGATTATCTAGATACAATGGCACCGAACAAGGGTTGGAATATATTAGGCAGCAAGTGAACAGTAAGATCTTGATGTATATGTGTTGGAAGCAGGAAAAATGGACACGCGTAAGTATATGAGAGACTTTAATAAGAGACAAATTGTGATGGGTAGACAACTGGGTCAGAGCATCTCCAAAAGTGGGGATGAGTAGCCACAGACCATTTATAGTGCCAATGCTGACCCCTATCCATGGCCAAAACCATGGAGCAATGGAAGAAGGTGACCTGCACTGATTTATCATGATTTACATTATGTTTATGTGGCTGGGAGTGTGTGTTATTTACTGTACCTTGGAGAGATAACACCAGTATATACCATGGGAAGAAGGCAAACTGATGGAGACAGTGTGATGCTCTCGGAAATGTTCTGCTGGGAACCATGGGTCCTGAAATTCATGTGGATGTTATTTAGACATGTACCACTTACCTAAACATGTTTTGCAGACAAAGTACACCTCTTCCTGGCAATGGTATTCCCTAAAGAAAGTGGGCTCTTTCAGCAGGATAATGTGCCCTGCCACACAGCAAAAATTGTTCATTTTGCCTCCAAATTTCCCAGATTTTAATCCGATCAAGCATATGTTAAAAGTGATGTAAATACATGTCTAAGGGGTGTATTCAATAACTGTCGGAAGCTGCCGTCTTGTCGGAAAGACGGCAGCTTCTGACAGAAATAGGTCAGAAGGGGTTCCGACCTATTCAATAGGGGCTGATTTTTTCTGACAACTCGGGGATTCCCGGCTTGTCGGAAAACACGTGGATCGGCGGAATAGCCACCAATCCAAGTGCTTCTGATGGACATGGGGCCAAATCCGACAGGTTTTGGCCCCCTTTCCGACAAAATCAATCCGACTAGAAAACAAGTCAGATTGAGGTGAGGAGACGAGCAGTGTTGTGGGCGGCTGGGGGAGTTGAGATCAGCAGCCGGCTGGAGGAGCTGGATGCAGGGGGACATGTCTGCGGTGGCGGGGGGAGGCGCTGTAGGTATATAGGTGCCTAGCCGTCCCCCGGCCAGGCACCTCTCTCCCTGCAGCACCTCCCCCCACCGCCGCAGACATGTCCCCCCGCAGCCAGCTCCTCCCGCCGGCCAACAATTTCTGCTCCCCCTGCTCACGCCCACTGTCGTTAATCCCCAAGCCGGCCGCCGCCATCTGCACCCCTGGCCACTGCTGTCAGCGCATCCATAGCCAATGACAGTAGCGGCAGTACAGGACCCTGTGAATAGAGGTTGACAACTGCATGTCGGAATGGATCCGATTCTTATTGAATATACCCTAAGCCATAAAGGCCCCAAGTCACAATTTAACAGGACATAAAGGATCAGCTGCTAACATTTCTGTGTAAAGTTTTTGTGCTAGATACCACAGGACATCTTCAGACGTCTTGTAGAGTCCATACTATACCTTAAAGGGTCAGAGCTGTTTTGGTGGCACTAGGGAGACCTAAACAATATAAGGCAAAGGCATGTGGTTTTAATGTTATGGATGATGGGTTTATTTATATTGACAGATGAGGCCACCAAAAGGATCAGGAGATGATGTCTATTGTCTCTTGAATTCCAGAATGGCCCACTATGGGTGCATGATGATATACAGCTCTTGTTTGAGGGCAAATTAAGAATAAACAGTGATGATAAATTGGCAGCTTTTAAATTCAATGTATTGAACGAGGAGGGCTTCAAGTCTCTTCTCTTGATAACCTTCTCTAAGCAGAAGTAATAGACTGTAGGCAGATGCGATGATTTTGTATACAGGCAAAGCTTTTAAAAATTTGATTGTAATAGGGTGCGAGAATCCGGAAGTATGAACCAACCTGGTTTTGACTTGTAAATAATTTCCACTTTAAAAATACAGGCATTCTCGAACAAACTACCACACCTCTGGCTTCTTGTATTCTATTACAGTTACCCCGAAGAGGCTGCTTTTCTAGTGCAGGACACAACCTACTAACATCCCTTTTAAGTCTGACCCAGGATTTGGGACACTGTTGCAAACAGTCAGACGCAGGACAGATCCCTTTTCTCACTGTAGTGTTGGTACAGGTTATTCCTGGGTCTTCAATGGTCACATTGCACATGGGTACAGTGTAAGTGCATGGAGATGACATCATCACCTTGCAAGCAGCTCTCCCAGTGCTTTGAACGGGACCTGGGTCGGATTACCTTGGTTACTCATTCACATGGACACCTAACCTGGGTCCTTCCCAGGACTAACCAAGCAAGCTACCCAGGTTGTATTCCTGGGTCAAATGCTCAGTGTCAAAGGGGTATAAGTTACAACAAATTTAAAATGAGAGAAAAAAGAGTGTATGTGCTTGTTGAGCATTTAGCCATCATGCCACTTGCAAATACTATGTTGCAAGTCAAAATAGAGAGAAAGTAAACCCTTTTTTGGGGGCATACTTTTAAGCAGAAAATCTGTGTATATGTTAAAACAAACTTTTAAAACATGGGTTTTCCAGTATCTTAAGATACAAAAGACAGTCAAAACAACTATCAGTCAACAGCAGCCTGGCTACTGATTGACAGCTAGGCAGTCACAGGCAGTCAGCGGCCTGTTCCCATGGTAAGGCCACTGAATGGCTGGCTGCACGGCATATAAAGGAAACCACATGGATTCTGTCATATAGCACCTCTAGGTCCGGCCTGATTCAGGTAGTTATTTTTTCATTTGTAACACCCTGGATGCTACTGGAGAAGAGGACTGATCAGCACACGGATAAGTGAATATGGATTCCCCCCATGTAGTGGATTCTAATTGGACAAGAGCAGCACCACAGATACAGTGAGTATTTTTGAGTGTTGAGTGTGTTTATTAAAGCTATACTGTCAACCGTGTGTGTAGACACCAGCAGGCCCTTAATGACCTGCATGCTCATTCTCCAAGTACCAGCATGTAGGGAAGCTTTGCTGGGACATGTAGTCCTCCTGTAAAAGACAATATCATTCTAACATTAACTGAACTCAATTCAGCACCCACCATACAGAGGTTCCAGGGATAGTGCCAGGCTTCACTCTAGCCCTGGGAGATCCTCAGCAGGGAGGACCTGTTTATTAGGGGGCCCCACTTTTCAAGGAATCCTAAGGCTGGTGTTACTAGTTGGGGGGACTGAATGCTTTGGCCAGGGAGCTACATCAAATGTGTCCCCTACCTGTGGCATTAGCCCCCCCCTAAAGAATTAGACCAGAGCTGACTGTTGGAAATAAGAAGGACCCCTATGCATTTCCCCCCAATATTTCCATAACCAGGACCAGAGCCTGTGCTGGTATTGCTTTTGGGGGGGAGCCCACACCATTTTTTTAAAACTTCAGCTCACTGAAAACAGAAAAGCCTGCATGAATCTCACTGATACATGCAGACATACCACCAAACATGTTGTTTTTTCTTTGCACCTCACAGCACTCCACAAAATGTCAAAATACACAACCAAAAGACAAAATGGAAGCCAACATGATTGTTAGTAAATTTGTGATTTCTGTTCCAGTAAACAGGGGCAATAAGGGGCGATTATGGATCTCAGACAAAAATAATTTTTCGTACGTTTCCTGACAGTCCAATACTGAGAGACGGACACACCCTCCACACAAATTAATGAGGTTTTTGAAAATATGGGCAAAATATTGTATTTCTCTTACGTCCTAGAGGATGCTGGGGACTCCGTAAGGACCATGGGGAATAGACGGGCTCCGCAGGAGACATGGGCACTAAAAAGAACTTTAGGTATGGGTGTGCACTGGCTCCTCCCTCTATGCCCCTCCTCCAGACCTCAGTTTAATACTGTGCCCAGAGGAGACTGGGTGCACTACAGGGAGCTCTCCTGAGCTTCCTGGAATAAAAGTATTTTGTTAGGTTTTTTATGTTCAGGGAGACCTGCTGGCAACAGGCTCCCTGCATCGTGGGACTGAGGAGAGAGAAGCAGACCTACTTAATTGTTAGGCTCTGCTTCATACTTGCCTACTTTTGAAAACTAAAATCAGGGAGATTACAGTAGCATGTGCCGTGCAAAGCGCGGCGTGCCGCCATGGGGGCGTGTCAAACTCTATCCAAAGGGCGTGTCTAGTTCCACAAATAGGCGTGCCTATGCTTAAATGCTTGTTGTTGCAAGATATTTCTATATAACATTAGTAACAATATATTTTTGGAAGTTTTGCAAGTATTGATACTAACATTACTGCCTGAAATACAGGGTTTCTTATTTGCAATATGTTTTCATTGTGATATTTCTTTTCTTCTCACTCAGCACAATATGCATGGTAAATGTGATGCCTACTGTATGCAATAAATTCCAAATGCAAGTTGACCGTGTGTGAATTCATCCCTAAACATATAAGTAAATGATTATTTTGGTGTTGTAGATGTTATTTTTATTGGGAACACTGGATTGTCTGCATCTTGTAGGCATGACCTATATTTATTGCATGTGCTATTTTCCATTCCATTGCAGCATTAACCAAATCATTACAGATACCAGCTGCTCTAATTAAACAAATGTGTTTAACTACAGAAAGATTATACTAACAACAATTCTTACACCAGCAGCAGCAGCAGCAGCAGCAGAGGCATGCTATGGGTCAGTGCACTCCAGACAGATAAGAGGAGTGTGTGATCAGGTACTGCTGTCTCTTTCTCTTTCTTTCTCTCTCTCTCTCTCTCTCTCTCTCTCTCAGGGGATACACAAGGGGGGTAATGAGAGCCGTCAGCAGTGATTCCTGAGCAACTACAGCAACTCACTGTTCTTGCAAAGAAACTCCTTAGTGTCACCCCTGACAGAATCTGAAGAATCCGGGAGAATTGATCTATAAAGCAGGGGATCAGGAGATTTATGGCTGAAACGGGAGGCTCCCGCAGGATGCGGGAGGGTAGGCAACTATGCTCTGCTTCTTAGGCTACTGGACACCATTAGCTCCAGAGGGAGTCAGAACGCAGGTCTCCCCTCGCGGTTCGTCCTGGAGCCGCGCCGCCGTCCTCCTCGCAGAGCCGGAAGATAGAGGCCGGGTGAGTATGAGAAGATAGAAGACTTCAGAGGAGGCAGAAGACTTCAGAGCTTCACTGAGGTAACGCGCAGCGGTAACGCTGCGCGCCATTGCTCCCACACAGAAATCACACAGCGCACACTGTTGGGTGCAGGGCGCAGGGGGGGCGCCCTGGGCAGCAATGTTAAAACCTCTAGGTCTGGCTAAATACTGTATATACACTTGGTTGTGGTATATTTAAGAGATCCCCGCCAGTTTGTTTAAAATAGAGTGGGACCGAAGCCCGCCGCTGAGGGGGCGGAGCTTGTCCCTCAGCACTCACCAGCGCCATTTTCCTCCACAGCACACGCTGAGAAGCTGGCTCCCCGGACTCTCCCCTGCTGATCACCGGTGACAGAGGGTTTTAAAGAAGGGGGGGCACTTATTTGGCACAGTATATATATATATATATATAATAAAAAGCGCTTTATCTGGGTATTTTTTACCAGGGTTATTGGCGCTGGGTGTGTGCTGGCAGACTCTCTCTCTGTCTCTCCATAGGGCCTGGTGGGGGGAACTGTCTCCAGATTAGAGATTTCCCTGAGTGTGTGGGGTGTCGGTACGTACGTGTCGGCATGTCTGAAGCGGAAGGCTCTTCTAGGGATGAGGTGGAGCGCATGAGTGTGGTGTCCCCGTCGGCAACGCCGACACCTGACTGGTTGGATATGTGGAATTTTTAAATGCAAATGTGAATTTATTGCACAAATGGTTGGACAAAGCAGAGTACAGGGAATGTACAGAAGGTCATACTTTTCCTATGTCACAGGGGCCGTCTGGGTCTCAAAAACGTCCACTTTCTCCAGTAGTAGACACGGATACCGACACGGATTCTGACTCCAGTGTCGACTATATGATGCGAGGTTGCAGCCAAAATTGGCTAAAAGTATTCATTATATGATTATGGCTATAAGGGATGTGCTACATATCACAGATGACCCCTAACACCTAACACGAGGGTCCACATGCTTAAAGAAAAGAAGCCTGAGGTTACTTTTCCACCTTCATATGAACTAAATGAGTTATTTGAGAGTGCTTGGGAAACTCCAGACAAGAAACTGCAGATTCCCAAAAGGATTCTTATGGCGTATCCTTTCCCGATTAAGGACAGGATACGGTGGGAATCCTCCCCAAGGGTGGACAAAGCGTTGACACGCCTTTCCAAAAAGGTGGCGCTGCCGTCTCAGGATACCGCAACCCTCAGGGATCCTGCTGATCGCAAGCAGGAGACTACCTTGAAGTCAATTTACACACATACTGGTACATTACTCAGACCGGCAATAGCGTCGGCTTGGGTTTGTAGTGCTGTAATAGCGTGGACTGATACCTTATCTGCTGATATGGATACGATGGATAAGGAAACTATTTTATTGACCCTGGGTCATATTAAGGATGCGGTCCTTTATATGAGAGATGCTCAGAGGGATGTGGGCATACTGGGTTCTAGAGCGAACGCTATGGCAATTTCCGCCAGGCGAGCCCTGTGGACCCGACAGTGGACGGGTGATGCCGACTCGAAAAGGCATATCGAGGTTTTGCCTTACAAAGGTGAGGAATTGTTTGGGGAAGGTCTCACGGACCTAGTTTCCACAGCTGCTGCAGGTAAATCAAATTTTTTGCCTTATGTTTCCTCACAGCCGAAGAAAGCGCCACATTATCAGATGCAGTCCTTTTGGTCGCATAAATCCAAGAGAGCTCGGGGATCTTCCTTTCTTGCCAGAGGTAAGGGCAAGGGGAAAAAGCTGCCAGCTACAGCCAGTTCCCAGGAACAGAAGTCCTCCGCGGCTACTACTAAATCCACCGCATGACGCTGGGGCTTCGTTGAGGGAGCCCGCCCCAGTGGGGGCACGTCTTCGACTTTTCAGCCATGTCTGGGTTCACTCTCAGGTGGATCCCTAGGCAATAGACATTGTTTCTCAGGGGTACAGGCTGGAATTCGAAGAGGTGCCTACTCGCCGGTTTTTCAAATCGGCACTGCCGGCTTCTTCCCCGGAGAGGGAGGTAGTTTTGGCGGCAATTCAAAAATTGTGCCTTCAACAAGTGGTGGTCAAAGTTCCCCTGCTTCAGCAAGGGATGGGCTATTATTCAACCCTGTTTGTGGTCCCGAAGCTGGATGGTTCGGTCAGACCCATTCTAAATTTAAAATCCTTAAACCTATACTTAAAGAGGTTCAAGTTCAAGATGGAATCGCTCAGAGCGGTCATCGCCAGCCTGGAAGGGGGAGATTATATGGTGTCCCTAGACATAAAGGATGCATACCTTCATGTCCCCATATATCCACCTCATCAGGCGTTCCTGAGGTTTGTAGTGCAGGATTGTCATTACCAATTTCAGACATTGCCGTTTGGGCTTTCCACGGCCCCGAGGATTTTTACCAAATTAATGGCAGAAATGATGGTGCTCCTGCGCAAGCAGGGTGTCACAATTATCCCATACTTGGAAGATCTCCTGATAAAAGCGAGATCAAGAGAACAGTTGCAGGACAGTGTATCACTCTCCCTGAGGGTGTTGCAACAGCACGGCTGGATTCTAAATCTCCCGAAGTCACAGTTAGTCCCAACAACCTGATTGCCTTTCTTAGGCATGATTCTGGACACGGAACAAAAGAGGGTCTTTCTCCCGATGGAAAAGGCCCATGAACTTCAGGTCTTGGTCAGGGACCTGTTGAAGCCAGAAAGGGTGTCGGTGCATCATTGCACTTGAGTTCTGGGGAAAATGGTGGCGTCTTACGAGGCCATTCCTTTCGGCAGGTGCCATGCGAGGACTTTTCAATGGGACCTTCTGGACAAGTGATCCGGATCACATCTACAGATTCATCAAATGATCAGCCTGTCCCCCATGGCCAGGGTATCTCTCCTGCGGTGGCTGCAGAGTGCTCACCTTCTAGAGGGTCGCAGGTTCGGCATTCAGGACTGGGTTCTGGTAACCACGGACGCGAGCCTCCGAGGCTGGGGAGCATCTCACGCAGGGAAGAAACTTCCAGGGTCTGTGGTCAAGCCAGGAAGCTTGTCTGCACATAAATGTGCTGGAATTAAGGGTCATATACAACGGCCTTCGGCAAGCAGAGATCTTACTTCGAGGTCTACCGGTTCTGATTCAGTCAGACAACATAACAGCAGTGGCTCATGTAAACCGCCAAGGTGGCACAAGGAGCAGAGTCGCAATGGCAGAAGCCTCAAAGATTCTTCGATGGGCGGAGAGTCATGTCAGCGCTGACAGCAGTCTTCATTCCGGGAGTGGACAACTGGGAAGCAGACTTCCCAAGCAGACACGATCTGCATCCCAGAGAGTGGGGACTTCATCAGGAAGTCTTCGCAGAAATTGTAAGTCAGTGGGGTCTGCCTCAAATAGACATGATGGCATCACGCCTCAACAGGAAACTTCTGAGATATTGCACCAGGTCAAGGGACCCTCAGGCGGTTGCAGTGGACGCACTGGTGACACCGTGGGTGTTTCAGTCGGTCTATGTGTTCCCTCCTCTTCCTCTCATCTCAAAAATACTGAGAATCATAAGACGAAGAGGTGTACAGACAATTCTCATTGTTCTAGATTGGCCTCGCAGGGCCTGGTATCCGGATCTGCAGGAAATGCTCACAGAGGATCCGTGGCTTCTTCCTCTCAGGGAAGACCTGTTACAAAAAGGGCCTTGTCTGTTCCAGGACTTACCGCGTCTGCGTTTGACAGCATGGCGGTTGAATGCAGGATCCTAGCGGAGAAGGGCATTGCGGATGAGGTCATTCCTACTCTGATAAAGGCTAGGAAGGAGGTGACAGCGAAACATTATCACCGTATATGGAGAAAGTATGTGTCTTGGTGCGAAGCCAGGACTGCTCCTCCAGAAGAATTCCATCTGGGCCGTTTTCTTCACTTCCTACAAACTGGAGTGAATTTGGACCTAAAATTAGGCTCCATTAAGGTTCAGATTTCGGCCCTATCCATTTTCTTTCAAAAGGAATTGGCTTCTCTTCCGGAAGTCCAGACTTTTGTGAAAGTGGTGCTGCATATCCAGCCACCTTTTGTGCCTCCGGTGGCACCATGGGACCTTAACGTGGTGTTACGTTTTCTTAAGTCTCACTGGTTTGAACCTCTTCAAACAGTTGAATTGAAGTATCTCACTTGGAAAGTGGTCATGTAGTTGGCCTTGGCCTCGGCACGGCGAGTGTCTGAGTTGGCGGCTTTGTCTCACAAAAGCCCTTATCTGATTTTCCATGTGGATAGGGCTGAGTTGCGGACTCGTCCTCAATTTTTGCCTAAGGTGGTTTCTTCCTTTCATATGAACCAACCTATTGTGGTGCCTGTGGCTACAAGGGACGTGGAGGATTCCGCGTCCCTGGATGTGGTCAGGGCATTGAAAATTTATGTGGCCAGAAAGGCTCGGGTTAGGAAAACAGAGGCCCTGTTTGTCCTGTATGCAGCCAACAAGGTTGGCGCTCCTGCTTCTAAGCAGACTATTGCTCGCTGGATCTGTAACACGATTCAGCAGGCTCATGCTACGGCTGGATTGCTGTTGCCAAATTCGATAAAGGCCCATTCCACTAGGAAGGTGGGCTCTTCTTGGGCGGCTGCCCGAGGTGTCTCGGCATTACAGCTTTGCCGAGCAGCTACTTGGTCGGGTTCAAACACCTTTGCTAAGTTCTACAAGTTTGATACCCTGGCTGATGAGGACCTCATGTTTGCTCAATCGGTGCTGCAGAGTCATCCGCACTCTCCCGCCCGGTCTGGAGCTTTGGTATAATCCCCATGGTCCTTACGGAGTCCCCAGCATCCTCTAGGACGTAAGAGAAAATAAGATTTTAAACCTACCGGTAAATCTTTTTCTCCTAGTCCGTAGAGGATGCTGGGTGCCCGTCCCAGTGCGGACTTCATTCTGCAAGACTTGTATATGGTTATTGTTTGCACAAGGGTTTTTTGTTGCAGTTCTGATCGGTCTTTGATGATGTTTTGTTTCATACTGTTGACTGGTTCGAATAGTCCAAGTTATACGGTGTGGATGGTGTGGCTGGTATGAATCTTGCTCTTGGATTTCCAAAATCCTTTACTCGCACTGTCCGTCTCCTCTGGGCACAGTTTATCTAACTGAGGTCTGGAGGAGGGGCATAGAGGGAGGAGCCAGTGCACACCCATACCTAAAGTTCTTTTTAGTGCCCATGTCTCCTGCGGAGCCCGTCTATTCCCCATGGTCCTTACGGAGTCCCCAGCATCCTCTACGGACTAGGAGAAAAAGATTTACTGGTAGGTTTAAAATCTTATTATTTGAATCTTTGAACACCATGCAAGGATCTGATGTAAGCTCACTACTATTTTCTGTGCAAACATCAAAGTAATTAAGTATGTTAGCCAAAAATGGTTAGACACATCTAATAAAAATATATTATTTGCTTCACATCATAGACATTTGGTGTTACACAGACCTTGTGTACAGTCTAAGCATCTGAATTAGCAGCATGTTGTAAAAGAAATATTTAATTACATGCCACACAATTAGATGTTACTTGATATAGTAATTAAGTGCATTTCATATCTGTATGTCAACCACAGTACCACAATCTCAAAGTTTCCAATGCTAAAAATAAACTGTGTTTCTTATCAATGTATCAACAATAGTACCACAATTTGTAACAAAGTCTAGGCTGCTCTGGCAGAGCTCCGCAGAGCATCAACATTGAACGCAAAAGAGAACAATATCAGGGTCACTATGGTTATCTCTCTACTTCTACTTCTCACCTGTGTGCCAGGTAAGCATTACATAGTAACATAGGGGGTCATTCTGAGTTGTTCGCTCGTTGGGGGTCATTCCGAGTTGTTTTTTTCTCGCAACGGAGCGATTATTCGCTAATGCGCATGCGCAATGTCCGCAGTGCGACTGCGCCAAGTAAATTTGCTATGCAGTTAGGTATTTTACTCACGGCATTACGAGGTTTTTTCTTCGTTCTGGTGATCGTAATGTGATTGACAGGAAGTGGGTGTTTCCGGGCGGAAACTGGCCGTTTTATGGGAGTGTTTGAAAAAACGCTACAGTTTCTGGGAAAAACGCGGGAGTGGCTGGAGAAATGGAGGAGTGTCTGGTAGAGATGAGCGGGTTCGGTTTCTCTGAAACCGAACCCGCACGAACTTCATGTTTTTTTTACGGGTCCGAGCAGACTCGGATCCTCCCGCCTTGCTCGGTTAACCCGAGCGCGCCCGAACGTCATCATGACGCTGTCGGATTCTCGCGAGACTCGGATTCTATATAAGGAGCCGCGCGTCGCCGCCATTTTCACACGTGCATTGAGATTGATAGGGAGAGGACGTGGCTGGCGTCCTCTCCATTAGAAATTAGATTAGAAGAGAGAGAGAGATTGTGCAGAGTCAGACAGAGTTTACCACAGTGACCAGTGCAGTTGTTGTTAGTTAACTTTTATTTATTTTAATATAATATATCCGTTCTCTGCTATATCCGTTCTCTGCCTGAAAAAAAACGATACACAGCAGCAGCCAGTCACACAGTGTGACTCAGTCTGTGTGCACTCAGCTCAGCCCAGTGTGCTGCACATCAATGTATAAAAGGCAAAGCTTATAATAATTGTGGGGGAGACTGGGGAGCACTGCAGGTTGTTATAGCAGGAGCCCCCAGGAGTACATAATATTATATTAATTTAAAATTAAACAGTGCACACTTTTGCTGCAGGAGTGCCACTGCCAGTGTGACTAGTGGTGACCAGTGCCTGACCACCAGTATAGTAGTATATTGTTGTATGTATTGTATACTATCTCTTTATCAACCAGTCTATATTAGCAGCAGACACAGTACAGTGCGGTAGTTCACGGCTGTGGCTACCTCTGTGTCGGCAGTCGGAACTCGGCAGGCAGTCCGTCCATCCATAATTGTATTACAATATATACCACCTAACCGTGGTATTTTTTTTTCTTTCTTTATACCGTCGTCATAGTGTCATACTAGTTGTTACGAGTATACTACTATCTCTTTATCAACCAGTGTACAGTGCGGTAGTTCACGGCTGTGGCTACCTCTGTGTCGGCAGTCGGCAGGCAGTCCGTCCATCCATAATTGTATTATTATTATAATATATACCACCTAACCGTGGTTTTTTTTTCATTCTTTATACCGTCATAGTGTCATACTAGTTGTTACGAGTATACTACTATCTCTTTATCAACCAGTGTACAGTGCGGTAGTTCACGGCTGTGGCTACCTCTGTGTCGGCAGTCGGCAGGCAGTCCGTCCATCCATAATTGTATTATTATTATAATATATACCACCTAACCGTGGTTTTTTTTTCATTCTTTATACCGTCGTCATAGTGTCATACTAGTTGTTACGAGTATACTACTATCTCTTTATCAACCAGTGTACAGTGCGGTAGTTCACGGCTGTGGCTACCTCTGTGTCGGCAGTCGGCAGGCAGTCCGTCCATCCATAATTGTATTATTATTATAATATATACCACCTAACTGTGGTATTTTTTTTTCTTTCTTTATACCGTCGTCATAGTGTCATACTAGTTGTTACGAGTATACTACTATCTCTTTATCAACCAGTGTACAGTGCGGTAGTTCACGGCTGTGGCTACCTCTGTGTCGGCAGTCGGCAGGCAGTCCGTCCATCCATAATTGTATTATTATTATAATATATACCACCTAACTGTGGTATTTTTTTTCTTTCTTTATACCGTCGTCATAGTGTCATACTAGTTGTTACGAGTATACTACTATCTCTTTATCAACCAGTGTACAGTGCGGTAGTTCACGGCTGTGGCTACCTCTGTGTCGGCAGTCGGCAGGCAGTCCGTCCATCCATAATTGTATTATTATTATAATATATACCACCTAACCGTGGTTTTTTTTTCATTCTTTATACCGTCGTCATAGTGTCATACTAGTTGTTACGAGTATACTACTATCTCTTTATCAACCAGTGTACAGTGCGGTAGTTCACGGCTGTGGCTACCTCTGTGTCGGCAGTCGGCAGGCAGTCCGTCCATCCATAATTGTATTATTATTATAATATATACCACCTAACTGTGGTATTTTTTTTTCTTTCTTTATACCGTCGTCATAGTGTCATACTAGTTGTTACGAGTATACTACTATCTCTTTATCAACCAGTGTACAGTGCGGTAGTTCACGGCTGTGGCTACCTCTGTGTCGGCAGTCGGCAGGCAGTCCGTCCATCCATAATTGTATTATTATTATAATATATACCACCTAACCGTGGTTTTTTTTTCATTCTTTATACCGTCATAGTGTCATACTAGTTGTTACGAGTATACTACTATCTCTTTATCATCCAGTGTACAGTGCGGTAGTTCACGGCTGTGGCTACCTCTGTGTCGGCAGTCGGCAGGCAGTCCGTCCATCCATAATTGTATTATTATTATAATATATACCACCTAACCGTGGTTTTTTTTTCATTCTTTATACCGTCGTCATAGTGTCATACTAGTTGTTACGAGTATACTACTATCTCTTTATCAACCAGTGTACAGTGCGGTAGTTCACGGCTGTGGCTACCTCTGTGTCGGCAGTCGGCAGGCAGTCCGTCCATCCATAATTGTATTATTATTATAATATATACCACCTAACTGTGGTATTTTTTTTTCTTTCTTTATACCGTCGTCATAGTGTCATACTAGTTGTTACGAGTATACTACTATCTCTTTATCAACCAGTGTACAGTGCGGTAGTTCACGGCTGTGGCTACCTCTGTGTCGGCAGTCGGCAGGCAGTCCGTCCATCCATAATTGTATTATTATTATAATATATACCACCTAACTGTGGTATTTTTTTTTCTTTCTTTATACCGTCGTCATAGTGTCATACTAGTTGTTACGAGTATACTACTATCTCTTTATCAACCAGTGTACAGTGCGGTAGTTCACGGCTGTGGCTACCTCTGTGTCGGCAGTCGGCAGGCAGTCCGTCCATCCATAATTGTATTATTATTATAATATATACCACCTAACTGTGGTATTTTTTTTTCTTTCTTTATACCGTCGTCATAGTGCCATACTAGTTGTTACGAGTATACTACTATCTCTTTATCAACCAGTGTACAGTGCGGTAGTTCACGGCTGTGGCTACCTCTGTGTCGGCAGTCGGCAGGCAGTCCGTCCATCCATAATTGTATTATTATTATAATATATACCACCTAACTGTGGTATTTTTTTTTCTTTCTTTATACCGTCGTCATAGTGTCATACTAGTTGTTACGAGTATACTACTATCTCTTTATCAACCAGTGTACAGTGCGGTAGTTCACGGCTGTGGCTACCTCTGTGTCGGCAGTCGGCAGGCAGTCCGTCCATCCATAATTGTATTATTATTATAATATATACCACCTAACTGTGGTATTTTTTTTTCTTTCTTTATACCGTCGTCATAGTGTCATACTAGTTGTTACGAGTATACTACTATCTCTTTATCAACCAGTGTACAGTGCGGTAGTTCACGGCTGTGGCTACCTCTGTGTCGGCAGTCGGCAGGCAGTCCGTCCATCCATAATTGTATTATTATTATAATATATACCACCTAACCGTGGTTTTTTTATACCACCTAACCGTGGCAGTCCGTCCATAATTGTATACTAGTATCCAATCCATCCATCTCCATTGTTTACCTGAGGTGCCTTTTAGTTCTGCCTATAAAATATGGAGAACAAAAAAGTTGAGGTTCCAAAATTAGGGAAAGATCAAGATCCACTTCCACCTCGTGCTGAAGCTGCTGCCACTAGTCATGGCCGAGACGATGAAATGCCAGCAACGTCGTCTGCCAAGGCCGATGCCCAATGTCATAGTACAGAGCATGTCAAATCCAAAACACCAAATATCAGAAAAAAAAGGACTCCAAAACCTAAAATAAAATTGTCGGAGGAGAAGCGTAAACTTGCCAATATGCCATTTACCACACGGAGTGGCAAGGAACGGCTGAGGCCCTGGCCTATGTTCATGGCTAGTGGTTCAGCTTCACATGAGGATGGAAGCACTCAGCCTCTCGCTAGAAAACTGAAAAGACTCAAGCTGGCAAAAGCACCGCAAAGAACTGTGCGTTCTTTGAAATCCCAAATCCACAAGGAGAGTCCAATTGTGTCGTTTGCGATGCCTGACCTTCCCAACACTGGACGTGAAGAGCATGCGCCTTCCACTATTTGCATGCCCCCTGCAAGTGCTGGAAGGAGCACCCGCAGTCCAGTTCCTGATAGTCAGATTGAAGATGTCAGTGTTGAAGTACACCAGGATGAGGAGGATATGGGTGTTGCTGGCGCTGGGGAGGAAATTGACCAGGAGGATTCTGATGGTGAGGTGGTTTGTTTAAGTCAGGCACCCGGGGAGACACCTGTTGTCCGTGGGAGGAATATGGCCGTTGACATGCCAGGTGAAAATACCAAAAAAATCAGCTCTTCGGTGTGGAGGTATTTCACCAGAAATGCGGACAACAGGTGTCAAGCCGTGTGTTCCCTTTGTCAAGCTGTAATAAGTAGGGGTAAGGACGTTAACCACCTCGGAACATCCTCCCTTATACGTCACCTGCAGCGCATTCATAATAAGTCAGTGACAAGTTCAAAAACTTTGGGTGACAGCGGAAGCAGTCCACTGACCAGTAAATCCCTTCCTCTTGTAACCAAGCTCACGCAAACCACCCCACCAACTCCCTCAGTGTCAATTTCCTCCTTCCCCAGGAATGCCAATAGTCCTGCAGGCCATGTCACTGGCAAGTCTGACGAGTCCTCTCCTGCCTGGGATTCCTCCGATGCATCCTTGCGTGTAACGCCTACTGCTGCTGGCGCTGCTGTTGTTGCCGCTGGGAGTCGATGGTCATCCCAGAGGGGAAGTCGTAAGCCCACTTGTACTACTTCCAGTAAGCAATTGACTGTTCAACAGTCCTTTGCGAGGAAGATGAAATATCACAGCAGTCATCCTACTGCAAAGCGGATAACTGAGTCCTTGACAACTATGTTGGTGTTAGACGTGCGTCCGGTATCCGCCGTTAGTTCACAGGGAACTAGACAATTTATTGAGGCAGTGTGCCCCCGTTACCAAATACCATCTAGGTTCCACTTCTCTAGGCAGGCGATACCGAGAATGTACACGGACGTCAGAAAAAGACTCACCAGTGTCCTAAAAAATGCAGTTGTACCCAATGTCCACTTAACCACGGACATGTGGACAAGTGGAGCAGGGCAGGGTCAGGACTATATGACTGTGACAGCCCACTGGGTAGATGTATGGACTCCCGCCGCAAGAACAGCAGCGGCGGCACCAGTAGCAGCATCTCGCAAACGCCAACTCTTTCCTAGGCAGGCTACGCTTTGTATCACCACTTTCCAGAATACGCACACAGCTGAAAACCTCTTACGGCAACTGAGGAAGATCATCGCGGAATGGCTTACCCCAATTGGACTCTCCTGTGGATTTGTGGCATCGGACAACGCCAGCAATATTGTGTGTGCATTAAATATGGGCAAATTCCAGCACGTCCCATGTTTTGCACATACCTTGAATTTGGTGGTGCAGAATTTTTTAAAAAACGACAGGGGCGTGCAAGAGATGCTGTCGGTGGCCAGAAAAATTGCGGGACACTTTCGGCGTACAGGCACCACGTACAGAAGACTGGAGCACCACCAAAAACTACTGAACCTGCCCTGCCATCATCTGAAGCAAGAAGTGGTAACGAGGTGGAATTCAACCCTCTATATGCTTCAGAGGTTGGAGGAGCAGCAAAAGGCCATTCAAGCCTATACAATTGAGCACGATATAGGAGATGGAATGCACCTGTCTCAAGTGCAGTGGAGAATGATTTCAACGTTGTGCAAGGTTCTGATGCCCTTTGAACTTGCCACACGTGAAGTCAGTTCAGACACTGCCAGCCTGAGTCAGGTCATTCCCCTCATCAGGCTTTTGCAGAAGAAGCTGGAGGCATTGAAGAAGGAGCTAACACGGAGCGATTCCGCTAGGCATGTGGGACTTGTGGATGCAGCCCTTAATTCGCTTAACAAGGATTCACGGGTGGTCAATCTGTTGAAATCAGAGCACTACATTTTGGCCACCGTGCTCGATCCTAGATTTAAAGCCTACCTTGGATCTCTCTTTCCGGCAGACACAGGTCTGCTGGGGTTGAAAGACCTGCTGGTGACAAAATTGTCAAGTCAAGCGGAACGCGACCTGTCAACATCTCCTCCTTCACATTCTCCCGCAACTGGGGGTGCGAGGAAAAGGCTCAGAATTCCGAGCCCACCCGCTGGCGGTGATGCAGGGCAGTCTGGAGCGACTGCTGATGCTGACATCTGGTCCGGACTGAAGGACCTGACAACGATTACGGACATGTCGTCTACTGTCACTGCATATGATTCTCTCAACATTGATAGAATGGTGGAGGATTATATGAGTGACCGCATCCAAGTAGGCACGTCACACAGTCCGTACTTATACTGGCAGGAAAAAGAGGCAATTTGGAGGCCCTTGCACAAACTGGCTTTATTCTACCTAAGTTGCCCTCCCACAAGTGTGTACTCCGAAAGAGTGTTTAGTGCCGCCGCTCACCTTGTCAGCAATCGGCGTACGAGGTTACATCCAGAAAATGTGGAGAAGATGATGTTCATTAAAATGAATTATAATCAATTCCTCCGCGGAGACATTGACCAGCAGCAATTGCCTCCACAAAGTACACAGGGAGCTGAGATGGTGGATTCCAGTGGGGACGAATTGATAATCTGTGAGGAGGGGGATGTACACGGTGATATATCGGAGGGTGAAGATGAGGTGGACATCTTGCCTCTGTAGAGCCAGTTTGTGCAAGGAGAGATTAATTGCTTCTTTTTTGGGGGGGGTCCAAACCAACCCGTCATATCAGTCACAGTCGTGTGGCAGACCCTGTCACTGAAATGATGGGTTGGTTAAAGTGTGCATGTCCTGTTTTGTTTATACAACATAAGGGTGGGTGGGAGGGCCCAAGGATAATTCCATCTTGCACCTCTTTTTTCTTTTCTTTTTCTTTGCATCATGTGCTGATTGGGGAGGGTTTTTTGGAAGGGACATCCTGCGTGACACTGCAGTGCCACTCCTAGATGGGCCCGGTGTTTGTGTCGGCCACTAGGGTCGCTTATCTTTCTCACACAGTCAGCTACCTCATTGCGCCTCTTTTTTTCTTTGCGTCATGTGCTGTTTGGGGAGGGTTTTTTGGAAGGGACATCCTGCGTGACACTGCAGTGCCACTCCTAGATGTGCCCGGTGTTTGTGTCGGCCACTAGGGTCGCTAATCTTACTCACACAGTCAGCTACCTCATTGCGCCTCTTTTTTTCTTTGCGTCATGTGCTGTTTGGGGAGGGTTTTTTGGAAGGGCCATCCTGCGTGACACTGCAGTGCCACTCCTAGATGGGCCCGGTGTTTGTGTCGGCCACTAGGGTCGCTAATCTTACTCACACAGCTACCTCATTGCGCCTCTTTTTTTCTTTGCGTCATGTGCTGTTTGGGGAGGGTTTTTTGGAAGGGACATCCTGCGTGACACTGCAGTGCCACTCCTAGATGGGCCCGGTGTTTGTGTCGGCCACTAGGGTCGCTTATCTTTCTCACACAGTCAGCTACCTCATTGCGCCTCTTTTTTTCTTTGCGTCATGTGCTGTTTGGGGAGGGTTTTTTGGAAGGGACATCCTGCGTGACACTGCAGTGCCACTCCTAGATGGGCCCGGTGTTTGTGTCGGCCACTAGGGTCGCTTATCTTACTCACACAGCGACCTCGGTGCAAATTTTAGGACTAAAAATAATATTGTGAGGTGTGATGTGTTCAGAATAGGCTGAAAATGAGTGTAAATTATGTTTTTTGAGGTTAATAATACTTTGGGATCAAAATTACCCCCAAATTCTATGATTTAAGCTGTTTTTTAGGGTTTTTTGAAAAAAACACCCGAATCCAAAACACACCCGAATCCGACAAAAAAAATTCGGTGAGGTTTTGCCAAAACGCGTTCGAACCCAAAACACGGCCGCGGAACCGAACCCAAAACCAAAACACAAAACCCGAAAAATTTCAGGCGCTCATCTCTAGTGTCTGGGCGAACGCTGGGTGTGTTTGTGACGTCAAACCAGGAACGACAAGCACTGAACTGATCGCACTGGCAGAGTAAGTCTCGAGCTACTCAGAAACTGCACAGAGAAGTCTTTTCGCAATATTGCGAATCTTTCATTTGCAATTTTGCTAAGCTAAGATTCACTCCCAGTAGGCAGCGGCTTAGCGTGTGCAAAGCTGCTAAAAGCAGCTTGCGAGCGAACAACTCGGAATGAGGGCCGTTATTTTTTTCTCGCAATGGAGCGATTAGTCGCTAATGCGCATGCGCAATGTCCGCAGTGCGACTGCGCCAAGTAAATTTGCTATGCAGTTAGGTATTTTACTCACGGCATTACAAGGTTTTTTCTTCGTTCTGGTGATCATAATGTGATTGACAAGAAGTGGGTGTTTCTGGGCGGAAACTGGCCGTTTTATGGGAGTGTTTGAAAAAACGCTACAGTTTCTGGGGAAAATGCGGGAGTGGCTGGAGAAACGGAGGAGTGTCTGGGCGAACGCTGGGTGTGTTTGTGACGTCAAACCAGGAACGACAAGCACTGAACTGATCGCACTGGCAGAGTAAGTCTCGAGCTACTCAGAAACTGCACAGAGAAGTCTTTTCGCAATATTGCGAATCTTTCATTCGCAATTTTGCTAAGCTAAGATTCACTCCCAGTAGGCAGCGGCTTAGCGTGTGCAAAGCTGCTAAAAGTAGCTTGCGAGCGAACAACTCGGAATGAGGGCCATAGTTTCTGAGGTTGAAAAAAGACAATTTGTTCATTGAGTTCAACCTGTTAGTTATCTCCTACACTGTAATATTTTAACTGTGCTGAATGTTTTTTCGTTATGTCTATTCCTTTTTTGTTTTACTATTGTGCATGATTTAGCAAGCATAACCCTGTATATACTTATCCGACAGGAATTTATCTAGACCATTCTTAAAAGCAATGACTGAGTACAGCATTACTACTCTCTCTGGCAGTGAATTCCAAATGTGTATTGTCCTTACTGTGAAGAAACCTTTTCGCCTCTGTGTGCGAAATCTCCTCTCCGCTAACCTAAGTGGGTGTCCACGTGTCCTTTGTGATTGTTTTACCAAAAACAAATCCCCCGCTAGCTCTGTGTATTGTCCTCATATATTTCTAAATGTTAATCAGGTCCCCTCTTAATCTCTTTTTTTCCAATGTAAACATGCCTAGCCTAGCAAGCATATCCTCGTATTCGAGCATCTCCATCCCCTTAATCAATTTGGTCGCCCATCTATGAACCTATTCTAGTTCCAGGATATTCTTATTATAGTATGGTGCCCTTAATTGGGCACAGTATTCAAGATGTGGCCTCACTAGTCATTTATATGATGGGAATATAACATTCTCATCCCTTGCATCAATTCCCCGCTTTATGCATGCTAATACCTTGTTAGCCTTGTTTGCAGCATTCCTAGTTTGGATACTGCAGGTAAGGGAGAGCACAAAGAAAAATCCTCACCTTAGTAGAAAAGATTGTATTTGCTGTTGCAGAAACCCAAATTTTCAGCCTCTTAACAAAATGAACTCGCACAGGAGAGGGAGAGGTTTGATCACACAATGAGAGTGGATACAGATAGTTAAATAATAATTTGCCTTCAACCTGTATGTGTCTAAGGACATATGTGTAGAGGGGATGTAGTTACTGTACATTGCTGGCAGTCAGGATCCCGGCGGACAGGAAACCGACGCCAGAATCCTGACTACTGACAATGCCGCCAGCCAGCTAACAGGGGCTATTCCTACTTGTGGGTGTCCATGACACCCCTAAAGTGGGAAAAGAACATGTGGCAAGTTCAGCGAGCCACCGAGCCTGCAGGTCGGTGAGTGCAGTGAGCTCGCAAGGGACTTTGTTGTGCTTGCCCCCCTGTGAGCATTCTAGTGACTGGGATCCCGTCATCGGTATGCTGACCGCCGGGATCCCGGCTGCCGGCATCCAATACCCAACGCGTGTAGAGAGGTAAATTACAAACAGTGCAGTATCAACTATTCAACACACAGTTTATAAGCAGAACTGTACCAAATGACCTATAAGAAAAATTAAAGTTATGGTTAACTCTCTTTCTGCGAAGTACACTGGGTTCCACAGGAAAACATTGGGGTGTAGAGTGGATCTTGATCCAGAGGCACCAAAAGGCTAAAGCTTTAGGCTGTCCCAGGATGCATTGAGGCCTCCTCTGTAACGCCGCCTCAAGGCACTCTGAGTTCAGTTTTGTTAACCAGTCCAATGTAGCAGCAGGTAAGAGAGGAGGCAGATGTTAGTCACATAGAATCACATTCTCACGACAGGAGAAGGGACCAGCAACTAATGCCATACAAACTCATAGAAGCTAGGTGCGTGTGGGTGGGCGCCTTGTGGAACCCAGTGTACCTCGCAGAAAGAGAGTTAACAATGGTAAGTGTACCATAACTCTCCTTTTCTGTAGCGGGGTGTACTGTGTTCCACAGGAAAACATCGGGGATGTCCTAAAGCAGTTCCTCAAGGAAGAGTATGCGCCTTCGCAGATATGAGAACCCGGCATCCAAAGGAAGCATCCTGGGAGGCGGAAGTATCAAAGGCATAGAACCTAATGAACGTGTTCACTGAGGACCACGTAGCTGCCTTGCACAATTGTTCTGCGGACGCACCACGATGGGCTGCCCAATGAAGTCTAACAGTCCGAGTAGAATGGGCTTTAATAACAGCAGGAGCTGGGAGACCAGTCTGCGCATAATCTTGTGCAATCACTATTCTAATCCATCTGGCCAAGGTTTGCTTATTCACAGGCCAACCACGTTTGTGGAGACCAAACAGTACAAAAAGGGTATCTGACCTCCTGATAGAGGCTGTCCTCTCCACATATATACGGAGAGCCCTTCCAACATCCAAAGACCACTTTTTGGGGGACAAATCCAAAGAGATAAAGGCTGGGACCACAATCTCTTGGTTAAGGTGAAAAGATGACACCACCTTAGGTAAATAACCTGGGTGAGTTCTAAAAACTGCCCGGTCATGATGTAATATTAGAAAGGGTGGACGACAGGACAAAGCGCCTAGGTCGAACACTCTTCTAGCAGAGGCAATAGCCAACAGAAACAGGATCCTGGCTGTGAGCCATGTAAGGTTCACTTACTCAAGAGGTTCAAATGGAGACTCTTACAGGGCATACAGGACAACAGACAGATCCCATGGAGCCCCCGGAGCAACATAGGGAGGCTGAATCCTTAACACACCCTGAGTGAATGTACGAATGTCAGGTAGAGATGCAATTTTTCTATGAAACCACACCGACAAGGCAGATATGGGAACCTTGAGGGAGGTCAGACGAAGGCCTAAGTCCAGGCCTTGTTGCAGGAAAGCCAGGATTCTGGATGTTTTGAATCTGTACACATCATAGTTCTTATAAGCACACCAGGTGAAGTAAGAATTCCAGACCCTGTAATAGATCCGGGCAGATGCCGGTTTGCAGGCTTTCAACATAGTTTGGATGACCACCTCAGAGAATCCTTAGGCTCTCAGGAGTGATGCTTCAAGAGCAAGGTCATCAAAGCCAGTCTGGCTAGGTCTGGATAGAGACACGGGCCCTGTACATGGAGGTCTGGTCATTGAGGAAGTAGAAGAGGACGCTCTGTTGATATACCCTACAGGTCTGAGAACCAATGCTGTCTGGTCCACGCTGGAGTGACTAGCAGTAGTATTCCTCCTTCTTGCTGGAACTTCCGCAGGACCCTGGGCATGAGTAACACTGGAGGGAATACGTAAGGCAGCAGAAAGTTCCATGTGAGACAGGTACTGTCTGGCATTGTCAGATATATCCTTGGACAGCTCTTCCTCTAATGCCTGAACCCATGTTTCAATACCTTTAGCAGCCCAGGAGGCAGCAATAGTGGGTCTATGTACAGCACCTGTAAGGGAGTAAATAGATTTCAGGCATCCCTCCACATGCTTATCTGTCAGTTATTTCAGTGAAGTGACAGTGGTGACAGGCAGAGTTGATGACACCACTAGGCGGGTGACATGAGAATCCACCGGCGGTGAATTATCCCACTTGTTACATAACTCTGCAGGGAGAGGGTAGCGAGCTAAGGCCCATTTAGAGAGAGGGAATTTCTGCCTGATATCCACCAAATGGTCAGAATGGGGTAATAGATTTTTAGTCACCTTCTGCCATTTAAACATATCAGTTTTCTTGGTGACAGTAGTGGGTTCCTCATCATCAATAATTTGTAGGATTTGCTTAATAGCAACCACTAGAGCAGGGACGTCAATTTGCATTGTAGAATCCTCATCAGAAACACCTGATTCAGTGTCTGACAGGACAGTATGCTCCCCCTCCTCTTCAGATGAAACATCTGAGAGATTTGTGGATTGTGAGGAGGAAGCAGCCGCTTAGATGACCCAGCAACATGGGACTGACCAGAGGTAAATTTTTGTCTGACCAAGGAATGAGTCAACTGCTGCAACTGGTTAGACAAGCTGTCTGCCCAAGGTGGCTATTTGAGGCTGTAATGGTACAGGCGGTCCCATAGGGGGCGTTAGGCGTTCCACTAGATTACCCAATAGGCTTAAGAATGTGGCCCAGGGTGGCTCCTGATTGGACACAGGAGTTGCGGACTGACTGGAGGGTGTATGATACATGGTACACAGATCATCATACACAGCTTCCCCCTCTAGTAAATCCTTGGCGCATACTCTGCATGATGCAGGAGCGTCCACAGATTTCCTGCCCTTCCCGTTAGACATTGTACACAAATGCAACATAGAGCAGATTAGTACGATGAAGCCAGACAGAGTATAATACCTTTGAATAAATCCGATAGTATGTGACTGAGTCCCCAGTACACAACACCTGCGAATATATCAGGTATTATGTGACCGAGCACACAGTAGAATACACTGAATATGTAAATACGGTGACGCACTATATAAACTACCCTGACGTACCTAGTCCCTTAGAGTACAGAATATAGTGATACTGTAGATCTCTGGGAAACACTGAAAATGAAACCTCACAGCAGATATAGACACACACAGTCACATTAGCAATGCAGATAATTATTAGTATGGCAATAAAACTGCACTGAACTAATATATGTACATAAATATATATATATATATATATATATTTATTTATTTATACATATAACACAGCGCGGTCCTAGACCAAAGGTATATATCAGAATACTCGTACAATATATACTGTATTTACTCGTACTATATATACTGTATTTGTTACAATTTTTCTTAACTAACGCTCTCTGTATAGAGACTTGTAGAATACTCAAGTGTTTGTAAAGTCACAGCGCTGTATACAGGTGGCATTAGAAGGGAGACTTTGCCCTACAGTCCCAGAGACTAGCCGCAGCTATACTCCTAAGATGTCACCCAGCGTCTCAGTCAGGGAGTGCGGGAGAGTTTGAGGAAGCTCCAGGGTGGGAAAATCTGCAGTAGATGTCGCCCTGGGCCACGGAGTGGCTACAGATCAAGCGCTGACTCCCCTATGCTGGACCTTATTAATAGGGGCTTTAGTACACCCTACCTGTACTCCTATGCCCTGGCCTGGTGGATATAGTGGGGTCATAGTCGGTGACAATGTCGACGCCAGCGTCACAGTCTGTCTCCCTAGACTGCGATCAGGAACGCGATTCAGTGGTGGGTCCCGCCTGGGTGACCCTCTTACCTCCTCCCCATAGCAGCCATGCGAACCAACAGAGCATCTGCGACCGTGTGCCTAAAGCCGTAGTGTCTCCGACACAAGTACCTGGGAACATAGCCGCGGGAGTATGCACGCCGCTTGGGTGGTGATGGAGCTGCAGCACTGAAGTGTCAAAATTACATACAGTACAGCGCTGACAGACCAGTTTTGAATACATTTTCTGCCAGGAAAAGCATTTTCAGGGCTGCCCAGTGCAGCCCTCCTGTTAAGTGACCTGCTGCTACAGGCACCAACTCGAAACTGAACTCACAGTGCCTGGAGGCCGGGTTGCAGATGAGGCCCCAATGCATCCTGGGACAGCCTAAAGCTTTAGCCTGTTGGTGCCTCTGGATCAAGATCCACTCTACACCCCAATGTTTTCCTCTGGAACACAGTGTAACCCAGTGCAGAAATATAGGTCAATCACACAGTGTCTATTTATAGTACTGTTACAGATATTTAGACATGCAAATAATAGGTAGTGCTGCATCGGATCTAACAGTATGTAAATTACAGTCTGCGTTGTGCAGATTAATACAGTTGCAGATTGTAGGCAAACGTGCAAGATTTAAGGCCAGTACTCACTGGCCGATGCGGGAGAGATGTGTGCTGAGCGAACCGCTCAGCATACATCTCTCCCGCCGCTCAGCATAGCGCGATGTGTGCTGAGCGTGCGGGGGTAGACGGGGGGCCGCTCATTTCACCCAGCGGGTGAAATGAGCGACCCGCTAGATTGGCCTGCACGGCAGGCCACTCTAGCACCAGCGATAGCGATGCGCGGGGCTGCGCATCGCTATCGCTGTAGGGGGTACACACGGAGCAATCAGGCTTAAAAATCTAAGCAAACTTGTAAGATTGCTTAGATTTTAAGCAGCGATCGCTCCGTGGGTACCCCCCTTTACAGTAGCAGCCTGAAGGAGGAAACCGGCCTTATGTGTCTATTAAAATATGTTCATAACATTTAGTGCTATACCAACTGTTTGCAGCAAAAACTGACTTTTCACGGGTATGTACGCTCTCACGATTCGCCCTATTCATAAGCAAATTAGCGAAAATGGGATTGCTTTAAAAATTGGTGCCGAAAGTGAAAAGTGTAAAATGGGTAAATCTGTCCATACCCCCAAAAAAGCTATACTAACATCGGATAACAGTACAAAAGTTTTATTGGTTATCATTAAAGTATTCCTAGTACTTAAATAGGGTCAAATGTTTGTTATATAATTTTTTGGCAAAAATGTAAACAAATTATAGAAAACTATTTTTTGCCACAAAACAAGTGGTAAAATTATACCTGTCCAATACCTTGTATCCAAATTTCAATCATTTTGCACTTTTTTACCCCAAAAATGCCATGTCATTATTGGGCAATTAAAAATAATCAAAAACTTCTAAGTGCCTAATTAGTCATTCAGGGGTTCAGAACAAAATCCCCACATTTTTTACTTAAAATAGGGATTTTCCCCAAGTTTATCACCTACTCAGAATTGTGAATTGAAATGTGTAGTAAAGTTACCGCAAAAACATTTTCATGGACAAGAGAATAGGCATTTGGCGAATTTACAGCTTTTTTACGGCAATTGAATTCCCCCTTACAGTTACTACACATAAAACATGTATAGTCCACAAAATCCTTTTTTTCCAAAATAAATAAAAATCAGTAATATATTACTACAGTAGATAGCTTTAATAAATTATTGAGCAACAGATTTTTCCTTTAAAAAGTTCAGACTGAAGTTATTGTATATATTTTCTGTCCACTCCAGCTTTCTGTGAACAATGAAGCTTAATAGCATTTAGCCGAAAGTATCTGGCAGCCACGCTCTGTTCAACCTCGCCTGCATAGAAATAGCTCACCGCAGGTAGTCCCAGGCTCAAGCAGAACACCATGTGATGGTAGCTGATGACACAACCCCCAGCCGGGGTCCAGATCTTGTATGTTGCCATCGCCGTGTGTATAGATACAGATCATTCCTTCTATGACCAACGAGCTGACTATGACCAGATTGGTCTCCTCACAGTCTGATAGATGCTTGCCTTTGTGAGCAAGATGGGACGGAGAACTTGGCTGCAAAGACACTCTTTACTTGTAGATAATAGCAGGCTTTCCAGTTAAATATATCCAAGGGATGTGGATACCACTGTCATTAATTCATTTCTCTGCCTCCAAAGTTTGTCATTTTTATCAGAAGGAGACCAGAGGGAAAAATATACGATGAAGATGATGTAAACAGTTGAAAAATTGGATGATGTAGACTTTAGTAATAAATATAAATCCATTGACACGGACCTTTTCTGTGGAACTTTTATGGGGCCCATTCAGATTTAACTTCCAATCTGTCTGGTTGGAATGAAAATCTGGTAATGGATGGGAGCAAATAACATGGATGGGAGCAAATGACAGTTGACCATTTCAAATGGTCAACTGTCATTTGCTCCCATCCATTACCAGATTTTCGTTCCAACCAGCCAGTTTGGAAGATAAATATTTAGGTGTATGGGCACCTTTAGAATCAAGCTGATCATTCTTGCTCATCGGCACGCTTTCTGGCAAATTGAAATTATTAAGAGTAGGATCAGAAATGTACTAACTTGCACTGCACAAACGACCTAACTGTGTTGGAGACAGAGGTAAGGGGCCATGAATAGTAGACAGGTGACTGACTGACAGCTTGGACATGGGATATTTTTTGTTTTCTTTGCGTCAGTTACTCAATTTGCATTATGTCGCAGGTGGAAATAAAATACAGTATAGAGAAACAAAAATAACCTTTATAACCATAATTGTTCATTACACCTACTCCTCAACTAAGCACTGTTACTGTCACAAATTGGGGTCTGGGTTCCTATTACCTACGGTGTCATCTTACTGCCCACCTGCAGCATCCCTTAGAACTGTGGTCACTTGTCTGTAAGCATGCAGTTCCTGCTGTTCTTCATTGCGGGTGCCACAATCTTGGACAATATCACATAATCCACTCTGAAAGTCTGCAGAACACTAGTCACATGACTCTTCTAGACTATCAGTTCTATGGACATCCTATTTTAAACCAGGAACTGCTGACTGCTCATTGCAAGAACAACAGCTCTATTTGAGGATCAGTACCCTGACTCTTGGTTCAGTATCTGCTCCAGTATTGCTTCACAGCATTCTGTTCCAGTGCTATCCATTAAATCAGCTCCAGTACTGCTTCACAGTATTCTACTCCAGCACTATCCAGAAAACCTGTTCCAGTATTGCTTCACAGCATTTTGCTCCAATGCTATCGAGAAAACCTGCTCTAATATTTCTTCACAGCATTCAGGTTCAGTGCTATCCAGAAAACCTACCTCATTATTGCTTGACATCACATTTTTGCAGCAGTATTGACTCATCCAGCTTCATTCACACTTCACCCCATATATCTAGCCCCAGTTGAATCAGCAAACTCCTAATGCCATGGAAAGTACTTTATTTTTATTTGTAAAGTATGCCCTTCTATTTAAACTTCTCTTTGGTGCAGTCCATGTTGGGAAATCATTACCTCCATCCTTCATTTGTGCTTCCAGGTTCTATTCAGTTATAAAGAGAAGCTTGGCATTAGACACATCAGTCTTGTTCTGCTTATGGAACAGAGTTGACTTTCATAAGCTTTCACAACCAAGACAATAGAGAATTTCACCACATGGAGTAAGAAGAAAGCAGCACAACATGCTACATGATAATGAATATTGAGGACTCATTTCATATAACTAATACACCATTTCATCTCCCAACCTCTCCCCCAGGCACTTTCTTTCTTCCTTATTTGCCTTAAAATGTAGATCTATTAGGAGGCAATGTACAGCATAACACTTTCTACAGAGGACAAGTGGAAAAGTTGCCCAAAGCAAACAATCTTTTTCCATCATTTTTCAAGTACATTCTATAACATAATAGCTAGAAGCTGTCCCGTTTTGGGGTTTCATCCATAGTGTTCTGCATCATACTTCAGTTTACAGATACAGTAACTGCCATTTCTTTGATAAACACATAACATTTTACTGTGATGTAGGCTAAAATGCCTTTGAATATTGATATTCGCAGGAATTCTTTTAATTGGGAAAAGCCAGAAGACCTGCATTGAATATAAAAGTAAAATATTCATCGACTTAAGGCTCCAATCTCATCAATATCTTATTTGCATTTTTATTGCTAAAAAACACGTGCAATTTGCAGTTGATGTGTATTTTTACTGCATTTTTTTTTATGTCTTTTTAGACTTTGCATTACACCAAAGCATGGAAAACACAGAAATGAAACAAGAGGCATTTCCAAAAATATTAATACAATTAATTTATGTAAGTCAAAATGGGCAATGGGAATGGTGACATTTAATGATTTCTAGTGTAAGAACAGTTTATATGCATTTTACACACTTTAGAAATGCATGTAAATGTATTTTATTTTTAAAAACTTCCAGTGTATGCAAAGCCTTAAACATATACTGTAGCATGCACTGTGCATAATGATTGGGTGATATGGACTTAAAACAATCTATGGTCACAACTTTGGACACTCAGAGGGTGTTCAATTAGCTCCGACAATTTCAGGGTTATTGACTTCACCCCCTGCGTATTCAATTGTGGGCCGTTTTTCAACCATTTTTGTTTAATATACAATTTTATTATGATTTTGTAAAAGTGTATACAAGTTTAGTAAGAAAACTGAGTACAAACAATATAAGCAATATATCAGATCAGGACAGATATACAACATAAATGCCAAGTACATATCAATATACATCAAGTTAGGTAGAGTGAGGAGCATAAAAATATATAGGTGAGAATCTTCATATATCAATGGGGAGAAGTTACATTGCTCTAATTATACCAAAAAAACAAGTATAAAACAATCAGGGATAGCTCCGATTCTCATTACAAATATACAATATGACAAAATATCCTTGTAAGTAGCATTAGAACTAGTACATTAAAGTGTTTGGTCCGAAAATTACATTATACCTCAAGAGAGCTTGAGCATGCCAAGAAAATCAGTCCAAAGAGAATCAAATCAAATAAATATATAAGACACAGGCGTGTGAGATTGAGGGAGGAAGGAGAGGAGAAGACAATTGAGAGTAAATGTACGTCTGGGCACTAAGGAATACAGTATGAATTAAATAAAAAATTACCAATTTTAAGAAAAGGAGGTACTTCTATGAATTAGCAATATTACAGAGAAGTCTTTCACCCATTTTTAAGGCATTTATGGCAATGACTTTCACTTTTTTTAGTGAAAAGACGTTGGTGAAAAATGCCTCAAAGTCGGCAAAAAATGGCCCGTGTTTTCGTTGGCGCAGTTGTTAAAAAAAGGGGAGACGTGTTTTTCGTTCCTGACGAATTTTTCACCTTGGCAAAATAACGGCCCTGCCATTGAATATGGTGAACCTCCATTCGCCCTAAAAAAATAGAGAAAATTTATATTTTCTCGCCTAGGCAAAAAAACAGCCCTAATTGAATAACCCCCCACAGGTTTTCTAACTGTCAAACTGCATGAAGGGGTCTATACAATTATGATCAAACTGGATATACAAACCACCAACTTTTATTTAAGGGGAGAGAAAAATCTTGACTAATTGAAGAGTTGTGTTACAGAGACACATCAAAGCAAGCACTCGCTGACCTTGCAAAAGTTTATTTTTGCACAAAAAATTTCCTCTTTGCAATCTTTATTGTTTTTAAGTACAAACATCTATTAGTGTGTGTGTGTGTGTGTGTGTGTGTGTGTGTGTGTGTGTGTGTACTGTATACACAAAAATTATTGCTACAAGCAGGGAAATTGAAGAAAATTTAGACGTTCTAGCCTTTGTTGGCTGCCAGCATAGCTAAACAGAATTCATCTGCAAGCTTTCTACCACTTTACTACTGTATATACAAACAAATCAAATATTCCAAAATACACCTTTTAATTCAAGGCTTACAACCTAATATCAATAAAATATAGAAAATATAAAAAACTGAACAAACATTTTATTACAGGTACATACAAATATTAATATATACTGTTGTAAAAACTAAAAAGGTACAGTATATGCATCCCAATTTATCTGGAGAAACAGACCTGCGTATTGCAATAAATACTTGTCATTATACTCTCAAAATGAATTTTAAAAGAACTAAATGTAATTTTGCAATATTGCAAAACCCATACCATAAAAAAAGACATAGTAATAATAACCCGCTCCAATTTTAGGTATAAAACAATACCTAAATGTGTCTGGTTCACTGGAGAACAACAAAGCTCTCTCCAGCTTTTGCAGAACTACTGTATAGAGTTCCTGCTGTGAATTTTAGTTGCACAGTAGATGGTCAGAAACACTCTGCATATGCCTTACATAGCCACAATAATCAAATTACACTGAATAGGACTTAAAAGGGCATTCAACAAGTATTTATATGTAGGAAGTTAGAATTGTGGGTAACATGGCATTTTGCTAATAAAAATAACTTTCTCATGGTTTTTAACCCCAAATCTGAACAAAATCAGGCAAATATTACTTATTGCATTAAGTTTTGTGGGAATGAAACTTCCACTGTTTTCTCACTTGTCGTATGGAATGGAGAGATGGTACAGATATGAGATTTCAAGTAATTATAGCATCTGTAACAACAAACAACATTTCTGGGAGACAGTACATGCTGCTGCTTTGGACTTTGCCATGCATGAACTCTACACAATTACATTATACTCTGCAGATATAAAGTACAAATTATTCTTTTTTATATATGGTAAAACTAAAGGGAATAGATTCCAATATATAAATAAGACAGTATGAGCATTAAAAATGCTGTGTATGCTAAATAAATGAAGAATCATTGCGCACAAGAGTTGCAGTAAATGTGTGACAGGAACACAGAAATGTAATACAGATTTTTAATTACCTATCATTCAAACAAATAGGATATAATGAGTTCCAGTAGCTTTATGTCATCTCATCATACACAAAAAAAAAACTACAGTATTTCACAGCTTGCGTTACTGTAAAGTGTGCATATTATTTAGGCACCAGTAAACTGTTAAAGAATTTTCAATTTACATTAAATTAATTAAATAACAGAAAGGATTAAGTGCTACTGAACTTGGTAAAAGCACTGTGTAACACAATTGCAATGTCTAATCAGTACATTCCCAGTTAAATTTTGCACTCTCTCTCTCTCTCCTTTACCTGTAGCTCTGTAGGAATCCTCATAATCTTTGATGGTATTGATGTCAAATTCTTGATTTTTCTGCTTTCACACTTCTTGGAGAATGGTCCATCATTCTAGTTGTACAATACAGCAGCCAGAAGCTGGCTCACTTCAGGCAGATGTCTCTTTTCAGAATAGATGATGTAGTCACATGTTTTAATCCACTGAGCAGTATCTGTAGATACACATTGTGCAGCTGTTGGTTTTATACCTTCTTGCAGCGAAGAACACTGGTACTGAGCTCTTGACTCCTCCTTCCCTCCCTCTCATCACCCAAGCCTTCTAAAATTGATTAATATAACTTGCAAGCACCACCAGAGGGCTCTACTGAGTCTGGGCAAAAACTGTATTACTAATGTAACATCACACTTATTCAACATCTGCACGGTATTAAGATTTAACACAACTTAAAAGCTGAATCTAAAGTGGATGTACTCTCTTTCACTGCTGTAAATCCTAATGACAAATGATCTGTGTGGAAGTAAACCGAATCCATTGCAACTCTTATCTGTTTTATTGTGTATACATTTTTTTATGTATAAGAAAGTATCTTTTAATTGTAAAATTGTTTTAAAAAAAAAGTGTTGGCAATATTGAATGGCTTAAATTGGGAAGTTGTATATTTGCGCCCTCAGATCTTGTAGCATATATTTATATAATAAATAAATAATTGAAAAGCAAATAATTGGCGTATTTTTCAAGAAAATACCCAGATTTGGCTGCAGAGTGGCATCGCAGAGACAGAGCTTTCTCACAAGCTCTGTCCCTGCATGCTATAATTGATACATCCAAGCGATGCAATCAATTATCGCATTGCAGATTAGGACAATTTTATCACAACACATCCACATCCTCAGAAGAAAATATTCTTACTGTTATATTGGACGATAGATAGATAGATAGATAGATAGATAGATAGATAGATAGATAGATAGATGATAGTGTTTTATGTCTAGTTATCCATTTTCCAATTGTAAAGCACAACGGAATATGCTGACACCAGTGGCGTGCGCTGAGGTGAGGCAGGTGAGGCAGAGCCTTTCCTGTCATACCCAGTATATGCCAGAGTTTTTGTTATAAATATCTTCTTTGTATATTCTAATCATTTTATAGTCAAAACTCTGGAGCAAAAAGTTTATGGCAGGTGTGGCAGTGCCTCACCTTCTAATCTTGTCCGCACATCTCTGATCAAAACTCACCAAATTTCCAAGAGTTTATACTGCTACACCTGTGTATAATGCCCAAATGGACCCTTTGGCTCATATATTGTGTGTAAATCTGGCTCTGGTGCTAGCCAGTGGCTTCTTAGCCATTTACCTCACCTCACATCCCTGGCTGACACTATATAAGTACATTTTAAAATTGTTAACAATATATCTATCATGCAAGGGTCACAGATCTAATATTAACCAGTGCTAGGTGGCTTTCCAAACCATTGACAACCACTTGAGTTACGCAGACAGTGTTGCATGCATTACAGATAGGATTACCAGAATCAGGACTGTTTGCATACCGTCTCGCTTTCTCCTGCCTATAATCTCAGCTTCCATCACCTCCTGCTAAACTTGGATTCTGCTTGTAAAGGCAAACACACAGAAGGGGAGGAGCTTCCATTGCCCAAACACACCACTGGCATGGCCAACAGCTTGAATCATATAAGAGTTGTAGCCACAACATGCAGTATGATCAATAGAATGGAGCCCAATATGCACAATATGGATTTAGTTTATATGCAAACAATAAAAGTGAAGTTTTACATAAAGAGTGCAGCACTCAAAGACAGCACCTTCTTATTGTCTTGTTAGTCTGCTAGCTGTCGTTAGGCAGCGCCCCCAGATTGATATACATTCGCTTTATAAGTAATGCAGGTTAATTTAACACTGTTCCAGATAGATTGTATGTATGCAGACGTTTGTGTTCTCTTTTCTATTTGAATGTATGTACAGTATGTATGGCTGACTGGCTGACTGACTGACTGACTGACTGACTGACTGACTGCTGTCTGTCTATCTGAGGCTCACCCTATGCTCAGAGCAGCAGCATGTGGCTGTGTGTTATGGGGTGGTGGTTGCCTCCTCATTGCTGCCCGCATAGGTCTAGCTACTGTATGACCCTTCCACAAAGTCTAACTCATATTTCAGGATTTGGGAACATTTATACCCAAATCAGGTTCAACTACAATTAACGCATTAAGGGTGTGAATTATAACATGCTGACATACACTAATCACATATCTTCCAGAATAACATGCTGACATACACTAATCACATATCTTCCAGAATAACATGCTGACATACACTAATCACAGATCTTCCAGAATAACATGCTGACATACACTAATCACAGATCTTCCAGAATAACATGCTGACATACACTAATCACATATCTTCCAGAATAACATTCTGACATACACTAATCACATATCTTCCAGAATAACATTCTGACATACACTAATCACATATCTTCCAGAATAATATGCTGACATACACTAATCACATATCTTCCAGAATAACATGCTGACATACACTAATCACATATCTTCCAGAATAACATGCTGACATACACTAATCACATATCTTCCAGAATGACATGTTGACATACACTAATCACATATCTTCCAGAATAACATGCTGACATACACTAATCACATATCTTCCAGAATAACATGCTGACATACACTAATCACATATCTTCCAGAATAACATGCTGACATACACTAATCACATATCTTCCAGAATAACATGCTGACATACACTAATCACATATCTTCCAGAATAACATGCTGACATACACTAATCACATATCTTCCAGAATAAAGCTTACTAATACCCCAAAATTACAATTGTTATGAAAATGTGAATAATTGAAATTATGCCTGCTGTAATGCTGAATTCAAATATCTTGTGACATTTTTCTATAAGCTAAGGTCTTTGAGTGACATGTGATTCATTAATAAAAACCCACATACAGTATTTACATACTAATTCAAATCTGATCAAAAAGACAAAATTGTAGTAGAAATTAAACTTAGCACCCTATTGATTTATAAGACGCAAAAAGGTCAATCACTATTTCAGAATAGTTTTTGGCCTTCTGAACCCCAGAAAGTTTATGTAAACAATTCTGACACTCCGACACACAGCTTTCTCAGCTTCATTCAACTCTCCTTCAAATCTCCCATTTCTGATCTGAGGGCCGACAAAAAATACATTTTCATTCTTAGCATCATTGATCCAGGGAAACTTATTTCTAAAGTACAGTATGTGAATCCACTTTGCGTTTTATCCACTGCTTTAACAAAGTGATTCTTAAGTCCAAACTTGATGTTTAAAAGAGCTAAGGTACACTTTACCAAAGTCAACAAGTGAACTGTTCACAACATTTTTCTTGCCTGGAACAAGTGACCCCTAAAGAGCACACAGTGACCCATCCAATGCCACCACCCACAGAGGGACAGAGGTCTGTCTCCCTCACTCTCCAAGTCCGGAGTGAAAATGGCAGTGACACACGGCTCTTTATATGGAATACATACCCGCAAGAATCCGACAGCGGGATGTAATACTTCAGAACATAGTGGTTTTACTTGTCCCTACTGGCCCACTCAAACAAAACACAACAGTACTTGGTTTAACATTGTTGCATTCAAAGGCAAAAGTGCAATGACCTTTAGCTCTGTCCAGATATTCTGCGTATACTGCTACTGAACCATTTCTAAAGTCAACTTCATGATGTCATGTAGCATGACTCTAACATTTTTCTACCATATGCAAAAGGTACATTTATTTCCTTTATAAATAAAGACTATTCATCCACATTGTACTCATGACCAATATGTAGAAGTATTTTTTATATCATACACCGGTGGTTACAGTGTCGGACAAATGAGCCAAAAATATATATAATAATTACACACTGCGGTTGACTTCACTGACAGCGTAGCACAAATGAGTCAGAAATATGTCGAAGTATTTTTTATATCATACATCGGCGGTTACAGTGTCGCACAAATGAGTCAGAAATATATATAATAATTACACACTGTGAATGACTTCACTGAAAGCATCGCACAAATGAGTCATAAATATGTCGAAGTATTTTTTATATCACACACCAGCGGTTACAGTGTCGCACAAAAGAGTCCGAAATATATATAATTACACACTGCGGTTGACCTTCACCGACAGCATCACACAATATGTTGGGGTGATTATAGCCATGCCTCTCCGATGATGCATACCCTAGTAAAAAGTGCTTCTCATGACTATGTGGTCTGATATTCTAAAGTCAGTTTTTTGGTTGGCTAGTACTGGCAATATTCTCCTAGTGGTCTATTTGCATCTTGTTCCTACCAGAAAATATATCACAAAAGTCCTTAATACTCTTTCCTCATTTAGCTTCTGCCTGTGATCTAAGCACCTCCACATGAATCAAATACAGTATTAACTTCAGCTACTGTAGCCAGGGGTGGATTGGGAACTAAAAGTAGCCCTGGAAAAATTTCTAGAAGTGGCCTCACATGGGTGGTCATTCCAAGTTGTTCGCTCGTTGCCGTTTTTCGCAACGGAGCGATTAGGTGGAAAATGCGAATGCGCATGGTACGCAGCGCGCATGCGCTTAGTAATTTTACACAAAACTTTGGAGATTTACACAAGCTCGAGTGACGTTTTCTCATCACTCGAGTGATCGTAGTGTGATTGACAGGAAGTGAGTGTTTTTGGGTGGAAACTGGCCGTTCTCAGGGAGTGTGCTAAAAAAACGCAGGCGTGCTAGGTAAAAACGCAGGAGTAGCTGGAGAAACGGGGGAGTGGCTGGCCGAATGCAGGGCGTGTTTGTGACGTCAAACCAGGAACTAAATGGACTGAGGTGACCGCAATCTGTGAGTAGGTCTGGAGCTACTCAGAAACTGCAGGGAATTATTTAGTAGCAGTTCTGCTAATCTTTCGTTCGCTATTCTGCTAAGCTAAGATACACTCCCAGAGGGCGGCAGCCTAGTGTTTGCAATGCTGCTAAAAGTATCTAGCGAGCGAACAACTCGGAATGAGGGCCATGGGCGGCAACCAAATGAACTGTAGACGGGACCAACACCAAAATAGGTGGGATTAGTACATCACTACACTTGTGTGGAAGTTGTTGGTTTCAATATTATTGGTAGTCATGGCCCCAACATTCAAAGACATTTAACCTGCAGTTACAAACACCAAACCTACATATTCCAAATAACACCACCACCAAGACCACAGACCCCAAAACCTCCAGCAAATAAACACACAGGGTTAGATGCATCATCGGTTAGAGAGTGATCAAATGGAGAGAGAAAAATTATCAGCCAATCAGCTCATAGCTGTCATTTTTCAAACACAGCCTGTAACATGGCAGTTAGGAGCTGATTAGCTGGTACTTTTCCTTTCTCCATTTTATCACTCTCCAAGTGATAACGCATCTAGCCCACAATCATTAAAACAGAGAGCTCAAACTCATTGCCCAAACATCACAAATATCATCACCTCCCACCTGTAGAGCCAGGAATCACCCCAGAAATTGTTACAAATCCAGTTAATACCACCTCCTGACCCTCTAGCAGGGGCTGGCACACACACAGGACTGGGTACAGGAGTGGGGGCTGACACACACACAGGGCTGGGTAGAGACGCAAGGACTGGCATGCACACACAGAGCTGGGTATAGGAGTGGGGGCTGGCACACACACAGGGCTGGTTAGAGACGCAAGGGCTGGCGTGCACACACAGAGCTTGGTATAGGAGTGGGGGCTGGAACACACACAAGGCTGGGTAGAGAAACAGGGGCTGACACACACACAGGGCTGGGTACAGGAGTGGGTCTGGCACAAACACAGGGCTGGGTGCAGGGTCTGACACACACAGGGCTGGGTAGAAAAGCAGGGGCTGGCACACACACAGGGCTGGGTACAGGAGAGTGAGCTGGCACACACACAGGGCTGGGTACAGGAGAGTGAGCTGGCACACACACACCAGGCTGGGTACAGGAGCAGGGGCTGGCACATAGGACTGGGAAGAGAAGCCGGGGCTGGCACATTCACAGGGCTGGGTAGAGGATCAGGGGCTGACACACACACAGGACTGGGTAGAGGAGCAGGGGATGGCACACATACAGGGCTGTGTAATGGAGGTGGCAGGCACACACAGGGCTTGGTGCAGGGGCTGACACACAGGGCTGGGTAGAGAAGCAGGGACTGATACACACACAGGGCTGGGTAAAGAAGCAGCGGCTGGCACACATACATGGCTGGGTAAAGGAGCAGGGGCTGGCACATGCACAGGGATGGGTAGAAAAGCAGGAACTGGCACACATACAGGGCTGGTACAGGAGAGGGCGCTGGCACACACACAGGGCTGGGTACAGGAGCAGGGGCCGGCACACGCAGGGCTGGGAAGAATAGCCAGGGCCTGGCACACATACAGGGCTGCATAAGGGAGAGGACTGGCACACACAGGGCTTGGTGCAGGGGCTGACACACAGGGCTGGGTAGAGAAGCAGGGGCTGGCACACACACAGAACTGGGTAGATGAGCCGGGGCTGGCACACACAGTATATAAGTCTGGGTAGAGGAACAGGGGCTGGCACACACAGAGCTGGGTGCAGGGGCTGACACACAGGACTGGGTAGAGAAGCAGGGCTAGCACACACACAGGGCTGGGTAGAGGAGCAGGGGCTGGCACACATACACGGCTGGATACAGGAGCAGGGGCTGGCACACATACAGGACTGGGTAAAGGAGAAGGGGCTGGCACACACACACACAGTGTTGGGTGCAGGGGCTGACACACAGAGCTGAGTAGAGAAGCGTGGAGCTGGCACACACACAGGGCTGGGTACAGGAGAAGGGGCTGGCGCACATACAGGGCTGGGTACAGGAGCAGGGGTTGGGTAAAGGAGAAGGGGCTGGGTAGATTAGCAGGGGCTGGTACATGAGAGGGGGCTGGCACACATACAGGGCTGGGCACAGGAGAGGGGGCTGGAACATATAGAGGGCTGGATATAGGAGCAGGGGCTGGCACACATATAGGACAGGGTACAGGAGCAGGGGTTGGGTAAAGGAGAAGGGGTTGGGTACAGGAGCAGGGGCTGGTACATGAGAGGGGGCTGGCACATATATAGGGCTGGGTACAGGAGAGGGTGCTGGCACATATACAGGGCTGGATACAGGAGCACGGGCTGGCACACATACAGGGCTGGGTAGAGGAGAAGGGGCTGGCGCACACACAGTGTTGGGTACATGGGCTGACACACAGAGCTGAGTAGAGAAGCAGGAGCTGGCACACACACAGGGCTAGGTACAGGAGAAGGGGCTGGCACACATACAGGGCTGGGTACAGGAGCAGGGGTTGGGTAAAGGAGAAGGGGCTGGTTACAGGAGCAGGGGCTGGTACATGAGAGGGGGCTGGCACACATACACGGCTGGATACAGGAGCAGGGGCTGGCACACATACAGGACTGGGTAAAGGAGAAGGGGCTGGCACACACACACACAGTGTTGGGTGCAGGGGCTGACACACAGAGCTGAGTAGAGAAGCAGGAGCTGGCACACACACAGGGCTGGGTACAGGAGAAGGGGCTGGCGCACATACAGGGCTGGGTACAGGAGCAGGGGTTGGGTAAAGGAGAAGGGGCTGGGTAGATTAGCAGGGGCTGGTACATGAGAGGGGGCTGGCACACATACAGGGCTGGGCACAGGAGAGGGGGCTGGAACATATAGAGGGCTGGATATAGGAGCAGGGGCTGGCACACATATAGGACAGGGTACAGGAGCAGGGGTTGGGTAAAGGAGAAGGGGTTGGGTACAGGAGCAGGGGCTGGTACATGAGAGGGGGCTGGCACATATATAGGGCTGGGTACAGGAGAGGGTGCTGGCACATATACAGGGCTGGATACAGGAGCACGGGCTGGCACACATACAGGGCTGGGTAGAGGAGAAGGGGCTGGCGCACACACAGTGTTGGGTACATGGGCTGACACACAGAGCTGAGTAGAGAAGCAGGAGCTGGCACACACACAGGGCTAGGTACAGGAGAAGGGGCTGGCACACATACAGGGCTGGGTACAGGAGCAGGGGTTGGGTAAAGGAGAAGGGGCTGGTTACAGGAGCAGGGGCTGGTACATGAGAGGGGGCTGGCACACATACAGGGCTGGGTACAGGAGAGCGGGCTGGAACATATACAGGGCTGTACATAGGAGCAGGGGCTGGCACAAATACAGGGCTGGATACAGGAGCAGGGGCTGGCACACATACAGGGCTGGGTACAGGGGCTGGGTATAGGAGCAGGGGCTGGCACACAAGAGGGGGCTGACATACATACAGGGCTGGGTACAGGAGAGGGAGCTTGCTCACATACAGGGCTGATACAGGAGAGTTGGCTGGCACACATACAGGGCTGGGTACAGGAGAGGGGGCTGGCACACATACAGGGCTGGGCTGACGTGCGCACACACACACAGTCACACACACAGATAGGGGAGAAGTGTTTTATACACTGGGCTGTGTTCCGCTAATCCAGCTATCATTGTACGTTTTTGCTGTATCCCATATTGAGCTCTTTTGCAGCTCTGCACCTCTGTCTGGCAGCACTCACTCAGTCTCAGGCAGAAAGTTTAAGTAAACACATGTGACATACATACCTCCCAACAATCTAAATGCCGGATGCAGGACTCCTGTGCGAACGTAGCGCGTGCATCCCGAAAAGGAGCATGGCCTTTGTAAAATGTAGCGTGGCACAGCAGGACTACACTATCTCAAGCCTTGCCTCCCATATTCATCACCGTGGGGGCATGACCAGCGCTCGCATGCGGACATCGTCTATTCACGGCTGCAGAGCAGCAACTTAATTATTGACAGGAGCCTCCCACAGAGGAGCCGGCCTCCCGGGAATCGTCCCGCTAATTCTTGTGGCCAAACCCCTGGCTGTAGCTATTATATTTTGCTGTTGTGTAGCTACATGCCATATAATAATGTTCCTATATTCACAAATTAATGTATTGCAGTGGATTTACAATTGAGTAGATTAATATTCTCATCTAAAAATGGATAATAATAATAATAATAATAATAATAATAAAACATTCCTGTCTGTGCACAACAACCACCTGCACACCATCAATTAACCTCTTAATCACCAGATCACCAGCATGTGGCAGTGAACAGTTTAATCAGTGCTCGGCATGTCTCTGGAGAAGTGATCATTGAAGGATCAGCGTGTCTGAGGCATGGATGTGTTTAATCAGTGCTTTTCAGTGACAAAAATAGACACAGAGAAGAAAGTAAATATCATCCTTTCTAAGCCATTGAGTACTTTACAGAGCTATATGTGCATAATTTCACCTCTTTCCCCAGATGTGTACAATCATAAATCTTCTCCTTCTGGGTTTCAAGAAGAATTGGCTGCTGACTGAGTTTTTCATGACTCATATAGAGATTTACTGATGTCTTATACTTTATTAAATGACTGTAAAGAGTAAATACAGGTATAATGCATTTTCATTGTAAGTCAACTACACTATCCTAAATTCCCACTTGTAAAGAACGTTGCCGTGAAATGTAGGATTTCTCATGACTTTTATTGTTTTGTGTGAATTTTATTCAGAAATAAATATTACGACCATTCTATTTTGACAGGAAGTTTATAAATTATCAGATTTAGGTCAGAATCAGAGCAAGATTCTACTTTATATCAGAGGAATTTACATGGACCCAGAATGCATTGATTATAATCTCTTTTAAGTTACAGTATACTGTATGGGCCTATTTATTAAATCAAGAAATGCTTGTTTTGACAAAAGGAGAGATTTTCTTGTCTATTTGGCAAACCTGGAAAACTTGGGAAAAATCTGGGTTTTTTATTAAAATGATGCTTGCTCAAATCAATTTTACAGTATTGGTCCTTCACAGGTGCATGAAAGCGAAAGGTTAATCCAGACAAGAAAAAAGGAAATATATATTCCCCCAGCAAAATGAAATGTGAATACTACATGATAATAGAAATACAGAGATCTCAGTTTGAATATATTTCCAAAAATATGTTTAAGCCACCAGGTCGCGTCAAGGCTTCTCTGATCTTCTATGTAATAATAGCATTGACTTTGAGTTATATAATTGCATTTTGTTATACTGCATGATAGTAGCACATACAGTATATTACTATATTCCTAAATTGTGAGCCAACTCCCCTGGAGAAGATCTTCCCCAAGATCCTCCAAATGCAAATAGAAGGACTAGTACACCGTCCAAATGCTTATCTCATCCATACCTCTCAGAACAGTAATATAAAATGGTGATTGTTTAAAACAATTTATTCGTCCTCCACAGGTGCATGACAGGGAAAGGCTAATCTAGACAAGAAATAAAGGAAAGCATATTTTCCCAGCACACTGCAAAGGACCAGAAATGAGATTTTACTACTACATGATAATAGAAATATTGAGATCTTAGATTGCATATATTTTCAAAGGCATCCGGTCAGGATCTAGATGGTCAGGTTCTCGGCAGTCGAAATGCCAATTCCGGAATCTCAACACAGCTTGGAATGTTGGGACCAGCATCACAACTGGGATCACAATCCCAGTGCCAGCATCCCGACACCCAGGATCCCGAATGAGACACTGCCAGGAAACTGGAAAAGTAAGACGCAGGGGGATATTAGGTTTAGGTTGTGGGGGAGAGTTAGGGTTAGACCACAGTAAGGGGTTTGCTTTAGGATGTGGGGATGTGGGGAGGGGGGCTAGGTTTAGCCACACTCCCCTGAGGAAGGTTAGGGTAAGGCTTCAGGGAGTGAAGGGTTAGGTTTAGTGCACGGGAAGGGTGGATAAGCTTTATGCACCACCGGGGAGGGTTAGGCTGTACAGGGCAGGGTTAGGTTTAGGCAGTGGGAAGGGAGGGTAATATTTAAGGGGACCTTGGGGGATGGTAAGTATGCTTACTTTTCTTCTGTCTCGATCCTCACTGTTGGGATGCCGCGGCCTGTATTCTGATTGCCGGCATCCTGACCACAGGCATTTTGAACCCAACCCATTTGCAAAAATATGTTTAAGCCACCAGGCTGTGTCAAGGCATCCCTGTTCTGGTGGTATATGAAACAAGATTCTTCCACCTGTTATCACCATGTCATAATAGCGATGCTGAAGAGAATGAATAAAAAAATGCTTTTGAAAGTTTATTCAGTTTATATAAGAGAAGAGCAATTTGGAGCACCAGAAATCTGAACCTTCTGGGATCCAAGATTATCTAATCTGTGACTCAGGGTTTCCTGACACAGTTTAACAAATCAAGCACTTCAGCAAAAGGGACTGCCACTTTTGTGACTGAAGTGCTTGGTTTGCTTGGCCCCCCACAAAATAAGCTACCAATCGACTTAAGGCAGCTATGCTAATAGCTCTACAGTGCCAAGATGTCATCGTCATTATCATCCTCATCCTTACCTTCATCAGTATGTACATCATCCTCACACAATATTAATTCATCCCCGCTGGAATCCACCATTTCAGAATTCTCTGTACTTTGACTTAATTGCCAGTAAAGGTCTTCCTCATGGAATTTCCAGTTCATTTTGATGAAGATCATCTTTTCCACATTTTGAGGAAGTAGCCTACTACACTAATCACTGACAATGAACATATCAGATAGAGTTTGGTAGAGGTGTCACTGTATAATATCATGTTCTCAGCAAATACCATACCCCAAACCAAGGACTCTATACAGAACTTTCTGGCTGAATGCTATCTCCCTAAATTGTCTTCCACAGCCCTTGAATCTCCTTGTGCCAATGCTGAGGTGCAGGAGGTCTCTGATGTTTTAAGGGCCTAAAAGCTAATAAGGCCCCAGGCCCAATTGGCTTCCATCTATTACAAAACATTTAACCCATACTCTCCCCTTATCTCGTTGAGGTGTTCAATTATGGGAATTCTAGGGTCTCCATCTCCATAGGGGCTTGAATTATCAGTATCCCCAAATAAGGGAAAGGCCCCTCCAAATGTGCTCATTACAGGCCCATCTCACTTCTAAACCTAATTGCCTGAACTTGGTTTTACCTGGTTTGATCCAAAATGATCAGGTGAGCTTTATAAGTGGGAGAAAGACCTGTGATAATACCAGGCAGGGGATTAGCCTCATCGGCTTTATTAACAGTTCTTGCAATCTAGCCTTAGTGCTCTCTCTGGACGCCGAGTAGACATTTAACCAAATCAGTTTACTTTTTCTGATACAAACACTGCATGCCTCTCCATGGCATCCAGGCTCTATACTCCAACCCTTCAGCCAGGGTCTCTGTGAATAGGCTTCTCTTATCTCCTTTTTCAATAAGTAATGGTACCAGACAGGGGTGCCCTTTGTCATCCCTGAGCTCTGCTTTAGTCATTGAGCCACTTCAAGCTCAAATTTGTTATAGGATAGACCTTTTCTCAAACAGAATCACTTGCCCTTCACATACTGCCCTCAGTCTTCAATCTCCTCAAATATAATTTTCACTGACCGTCCCTCTGAAATTAAATATCTGAGAGTCTATATTACAAGCTGATGCAGATCTTTATATGTGGCAAACTTTACACCTTTGATTAAGACCATTAAACTGGATTTTCTTCATTGGCAAGACCTTCTTATTACTTTCTTAGGTAGAATAGTGACAAACAAGATGAATCTTATGCACTGACTGACAGTGTCGGACTACGGCTTGAAGGGCCTATCAGGGAAATGCAGTGGTGGGGGCCCATTCTTACTGGCTTGGCTAACCATTATAGCATGGTCTGGGCCCCTTGATAATGTACCAAATTTATAACAGCAATGCACTGTAGAAAATACACCATAGTCATGTGCATTATACTGTAACATAAGCAAAATGTATATTTCAAATGCACAATATGTAGCCTGTTCCCTCGGAGGTAGTGGGGCTCACTGGGGGTTTCCCATATAACTCTGATGACTAGACTGACCCTGACGACTGCTCTACTTCTTCCAGGCCTTCCCTGTTGTGGTTCAAAGAATGACCTTAATACAACTACATAGGTGGTTTGTTCAATGTCTAGAAGATAAAACCACCTTGTTTTAGCTTTCTCATCCTTATCCACCCAACTACTCTCTCTTTCTACCACTTACCCCCGCCTCTCCCCTTTTCTATCCCTCTTTCCCATTCCTATGCCTTTTCATTTCCTTTTCCTCTGTCCTCCGTGTTTTCTACACATCTTTCCATTATGTTCAATGTCCTGGATTATAATTAACATGTACATTAATTTTCAGGTTCTCCCTGTTTCCCTGCTCTTTTAACTACTTTAGTCTAGTTCTTTATTATATGTTTTTATTAGAGATGAGCAGGTTCGGTTCTCAGATAACCGAACCATACCAAATGTCACCATTCAAGTCCGGTTCCGAGCCAGGCTCAGGTTTTCCCGCCTGACTCGGAAACCAGAACGAGGCAAAAACGTCATCATCCTGCTGTCGGATTCTCGCAGGGTTTGGATTCCTTATAAGGAGCCATGCGTCTCTGCCATTTTCACTCCGACATTGGAGAGTGTAGAGAGAGGATGTGTCTCCGTCCTCAGTGTCCTCTGTGGTAGTGTCTTGTGCTGCATTTGTCCAGTCACAGTGTTTGTGTCCTCTTGCTGCCATATGTCCATTGCTGCTGTGTTGTGCTGCATCAGTTCAGTGTTGCTGTGTTGTTCTGCATCAGACCAGTGGTAGTGTCCTGACCATCAGTCATTCCAGTGACCAGGCAGTCACAGTGGTATACACTGCTGCAATATGTCCACTGCTGCCGTATAATAATAATAATAACAACAACAACAACAAGTCCCTTACAGTGTTGCTGTGCTGTGCTTCATCAGACCAGTGGTAGTGTCCTGGCCATCAGTCATTCCAGTGACCAGACAGTCAGAGTGTTATACACTGCTGCTATATGTCCACTGCTGCCGTATTATAATAATAATAATAATAACAACAACAACAACAACAACAACAACAAGTACCTTACAGTGTTGCTGTGTTGTGCTACATCAGACCAGTGGTAGTGTCCTGGCCATCAGCCATAAGTCATTCCTGTGCCGCATATTGTGTTATATAACTCCAAAAAAATAATGGAGAACAAAAATTTGGAGGATAAAATAGGGAAAGATCAAGAACCACTTTCTCCTAGTGCTGAAGCTGCTGCCACTAGCCATGACATAGACGATGAAATGCCATCAACGTCGTCTGCCAAGGTTGATACCCAATGTGATAGTAGAGGGCATGTAAAATCCAAAAAGTCAAAGTTCAGTAAAAATACACAAAAAAAGACATTTCAATGGTCTGAGGCGAAACGTAAACTTGCTAATATGCCATTTACGATTCAGAGCGGCAAGGAACAGCTGAGACCCTGGCCTATGTTCATGACTAGTGGTTCAGCTTCACGTGATGATGGAAGCCCTCATAACAGAGGCCTTAACACTTATGTTGGTGTTAGACGTGCATCTGGTATCCGCTAATAGTGCAGTGGGATTTAGACAATTGATGGAGGTATTGTGTCACCGGTACCAAATCCCATCTAGATTATACTTCACTAAGCAGGCGATACCGAGATTTTGCCATTTAATTCCAATGATTTGGATGTATAATTCCAGTGATTTTGCCATTTAATTCCAGTGATTTTGCCATTTAATTCCAGTGATTTGAACGTATAATTCCACTGATTTGGATGTATAATTACAGTGATTTTGCCGTATTATTACAGTGATTTTGCAGTATAATTCCAGTGATTATGCCATTTAATTCCAGTGATTTGGACGTATAATTCCAGTGATTTTGCCATTTAATTCCAGTGATTTGGACATATAATTCCAGTGATTTTGCCATTTAATTCCAGTGATTTTGCCATTTAATTCAAGTGATTAGAACGTATAACTCCAGTGATTTTAACGTATAATTCCAGTGATTTTGCCATTTTATTCCAGTGATTTGGACGTATAATTCCAGTGATTTGGATGTATAATTCCAGTGATTATGCCATTTAATTCCAGTGATTTGGATGTATAATTCCAGTGATTTGGATGTATAATTCCAGTGATATAATTACAGTGATTTTGCCTTATAATTCCAGTGATTTTGCCGTATAATTCTAGTGATTTGGATGTATAATTCCAGTGATTTGGAAGTATAATTCCAGTGATTCTGCCATTTAATTCCAGTGATTTGGACGTATAATTCCAGTGATTTTGCCATTTAATTCCAGTGATTTGGATGTATAATTCCAGTGATTTGGACGTATAATTCCAGTGATTTGGGAATATAATTCCAGTGATTTTGCCTTATAATTCCAGTTATTTGGACGTATTTTTCCAGTGATTTGGACGTATAATTCCAGTGATTCTGCCATTTAATTCCAGTGATTTGGACATATAATTCCAGTGATTTGGACGTATAATTCCAGTGGGAATTGTTTGTGTCACTTAGCTTAGTCATACAGCTACCTCATTGCATCTCTTCTACATCTTTGCATGAGGTGCTGTTTGGGGCCTAGTTTTTGAAAAGTGCCACACTGTCTGACACTGCAGTGCCACTCCTAGATAGGCCAGGTCTGTGTCGCTTAGCTTGGTAATTCAGCCACCTTGGTGACTAAAAACAATATTGTGTGGTGTGAGGTTTTCAGAACAGACTGAAAATGAGTGGAAATTAATGTTATTGAGGTTATTAATACTGTAGGAGCAAAATTACCCCCAAATTCTGTGATTATAGCTGTTTTTATCAAAAATCATCCAGATCCAAAACCAAAAGACGAAAGTGGAATTAGAACCATTACCAAAACACAAAACGCGAAAAAGTGCCAGCCACACATTTCTAGTTTTTATACGTTTATATGTAATTTTATTCTTGGTATTCTGCATATTATTGTGGAACTGTCGGTTTGTGTGCATGTCACTGTATGTTCCTTATTTGTGAAACCATAAATAAACGCATAAAAAAATGTGCATGTGGAATACGTTTTGTGCAGTCTATGATTGTGAATATATAAATGCTTAACCAGAATGGTCCTTTTCAAACATGAATGCAATCATCAATCTTTCATACCTCCTAACATTCTAGATATCAGAAGGACGTCATTTAAGAATTGTGTTCACCGACAGGCTTTTCTTTCTCTTGTATTCAAGAGAGTCACAAGTCACAGGGTTCCTTATCGCACTCAGCAAACACCACAATGCAGTGCAGTCCAAAATAACAGACACAGAAAATGTTGTTACTGTTACAAAGCTGCCTTATTCCTGACATAATTATAATAGCATTATGGGGTCTATGTACTAAGCCTTGGAGAGAGATAAAGTGGACAGAGACAAAGTACTTGCCAATCAGCTCCGAAATGCCATGTTGCAGGCTGTGTTTGGATAATGACAGGAGCTGGTTGGCTGGTACTTTACCTTTATCCACTTTATTTTTCTCCAAGCCTCAATAAATAGACCCCATAATGCCATTATAATCATCTCAGGAGAAAGACAGTTTTGTAAGAGTAACAACATTTTCTATTTTGTGTACTATACATTAGAACCATTAAAAAGTTTATAATGGGAAATACAATTTTTATTATTCGGTTAAAATATGACACATGAATCCTAATTTGGTTTATATGGTATGCAAGAAAGTATTCTATGATTCACTATACTAATGCCACATATAGTAAAGTATGCGATGAGGGTCTTCTAAAATAATGAAGAGATGAAGGGCACATAACCAGGTCATAGAGTGGGTGTACATAACAGACAGGGTGCTGTGTGTTTATTGCATGTAAATTGCATATCAAAAGAATACACATAAAATCAGAATAGAAATACAATTTTACATGCTTTTTGCATTTGTATTTTAATGCAAATTTTATGTGAGTGAGCACTTGCCTTATTCTCACGAGATGATACTTTTATAGTGTCATACACAGTAAAATAAGAGCTATTGCTGTATCTACTAGCATTGCATTTGCATTAAAAAAATAAGGCAAAACCATTGAGGCAATGTATATAATTGATATATAAAGAATGAAACCAACACTAGCAGTGCTGCTCTAGAAATAATACTCAATAATAAAAAAAATAATAAGGGGTCAGACATATCAAACAATAATGCAAATATATCAAAACAGTTCATATGAAAGTATCAATGTATAAAAAATGGGCATAAGTGACCATAAAGTGTTAAATGTATTCTAATTAGCCCAGTCAAGAACCACTTCATTCAAATAGTTCAAATATGGTTGTGTCGCAGATGAATAATAACCGGCTAGAGTGATCAAGGTGGTCAATCCCTCAATATCCCGCAAAGATGAAACTGATTTGTTTGGCAGTCCAGCCACTATGAGGTGACACTAAAATCCTGGCAAGTGATGTACTTAATTAAAAAGATCACTGTTGAGACAATGACATAAGCCTGCACTCTAGTGTTGAAATAGTGCTTGAATGCAAGATGAATGCATGCAATCAGTATGGACTTTTTAATAATCGACTCCAGTCCAAAAAATATATAGTGCTGTTCTGATGATATAAGTAAGTGCAGCTGCAATTCTTGTGCAGAATATACAGAGTGGGCTTATCCCAACGGCAGAGCTCAGGTCATGAGAAGACAGAAATGACAGACCTGATTTCCTCTCTGACCCAAAACGCGTTGGCCTTAGAGAGGTGTTTGGACATTTGGAGTACAATCACAGAGGAGGTTTGTTACATTTTTTCACAGTTGGATCTTCACGCCAGGTACCAGACCTGTGGTGTTCTTCCGAATGGTTTCATATCCATCACTCTGTGTTGTACAGCCTGCTTGCCCACCACTAGTAATTGTATGTGTTTATTTCATTTTGTATGTGAAATTAAAAGAATTCTTCTTATATCAGGATCCGAGTGTTCATCCAAAGAAACCATCATAGGAGGAGACCTACACCACAAACAGTGAGTAATGGTATGCAGTTTTTATAGCTCCACAAAAAGAAACCTTTATATGCGGTATCCAGTAAGTGAGGTGTGTTAATCGTGACAACATCCTGTTATATATTGTTTTCCCTGGAAACAGGAAAGGAGGGATAAAGATACCTTAATACATGGGAAAATATTTGTTACTTTGTAAGTTAGGTATGGGCTTCCCATCATACCATCTCTGCTTTGAAAAACTGTGAAATATTTGTGACTTTCAAATCAAGGGTCATCTGCTGGTTTCTAAAAACAACCTTTATTTCTTTTCATATACAATTCGTTCGACTGAGTTCTTCGTCCATCTTAAAGACCACAGAACGAACCGAAATACAACCAAAAGAAACCTATCGAGATAAGTATAAACCATTTACATATCTTTTTGAAATCACGACAGCACCTCCAGGTTCATACCACTATTCACTTTTCACTGATTTCCTCTCTGTCCAAGCAGCCGCACTCAACGATGGAAGTTTGTGGTTAAGTGACAAATCAAGGTCCGGGATTCTGTCCCATTTGCATAAAAACAGAAAGCAAACCATATGAGACAATGTATATAATTGCTATGTGTTTAATATGATATATTTTTACATCATCATTATTATAACCATTGCTGACTTCCAAGGTGCAACAATGTGCCACAGCACCACACAGTGTGGAAAACACAACATCCATACACCAGGTACATACAACATAGTCAAAATAAATTAAGACATAAAAAAAAGTGTAGGAGAACCTTGCTGATGAAGGAATACATTCTAATTTGCAGAGGGCACAGATGAAGCAAGAGGAGCCAGTGTCACTCAAGAGTGGGTATTGGCATCAGGGTGCATTACTGTGGGTAGAATAGGTGGCAGTGGGGAAAGAGAGTGCTTGAGGATTCAGAAAGTACTTAAGCATTGAAGGCCATGGGAGATAACAGTGTGTAAGTGCAGAAAAGTCAGCATTAACTTATCTTAGAGGAGTATAAATATCGCTTACATTTTATGTTATATTATTTACTATATTACACCGGACCTGGCTTCTAGCTACACAGTAGATATAATACATGACTGTTATGTCCTTTTTTTTATTATTAATCTCACCCAGCCCACGCTTAGCATTAAAATTAGAGATGAATGGTTACAAATTCAGAAAAATCCAACAGAACTGAATTTTGAGTTACTGACTCGAATTGCCTCGATTCTGCCAACCAAATTTGATTCTCAAAATGAGGCCAAAAGTAATTTACTTGGAAATCTCATATCTCGCATATTTTTGATTGCATGTAAGTCCCTCCCTCATGATTTCAGGTGACATTTTCGATAGGAGAGTGCATGGAGAAGGTTGTTTGTTGCAGCTGTGCTGTAACTGCATATGCTTGTCAGACATTATTAGCAAGCAGTCTGTAACATGGGCTCCTCATACTGTATGTATGTTTGTTTGAAGTGAGCTGCACTTACAGTTTTCACAAGGGTATCTATCAAAACTGTAGTATGTATTGTGAATGTGGGCAGAGACAGAATTGCATTGCAGGCTTAGATGACCAAAAATATTGTGCTGTCAGATACACCGCAAAGAAGACAAATTTTTCTGGTTTAAAAAAAATCTTGTCTTTTAAAATTCAAGTTACAGTATATTTTAAGAGAAGATTGTGTGTATTACTATAATTACTGTGTATTACTAAATTACTGCGTATTTAAGCCCGCCAGCTGAACCCTAAAATAATAAAAGCTGAAAATATTAATTTTTCATAGTTAAAACAATCTAACGTTTTTTTGAGAAAACTGCATGGTAAAGGTACAGTAACAATTCCTAATTCACTATCTCATTGTACATTAAGTGTGGTGGCAGTTATAAGTTCAAGTACAGTAGCTTTAGTCCTGCTCTTGTGTAAATCAATCATGGATCAGTCTATAAAAGAACAGGAACATTCCAGTACTAGTTCTTGCATTCATAGTGCTATATCAACATCTACTATACTTTAAAAAAAAGTCAAGGTGTAAGAAGAAGGTGTAAGAAAAGGCACTCCAAATTGAAACAGTGTTTGACCATCTTTAAGAAAACATTCAAGCTATAGTACTGCCAACAAACATAAAAATGGCAACATGCATAAACCACATGCATTGGCAAGGAAAGGCCAGGCCATTGTGGTCCTGCTACTACTCTTTCATGCACTAGAATGCCTATGGCAACTGCCAGTGCCAAGCCTAGTCAGGCATCTTCTGTAACCACACATTCAGTGTCTTCTCGTCCAGTTGTTTCACCTATAAAACAGGCAAATCAATGTACAAAAAGAAAACTAAGGCTGAAGAACAAATTGTGAGAGTCAAAGGGTGACGACAAGAGTATTAATTATGTCAATGATAATTTAAACTAAAAGTATTCATCGACGAAGGTTTTTTTCTTTAATAAAATGTAACAATAACTAAAATAGGAAATTCTTAATAACGGAAAATATGACAAAATCTAGGTTCATGATGTCCTGGTGAATAACAATTACATAAAATAGCTGTATCTATTGGCAGAGGGGTAACATACCCAGGAAGCACTGCGGGACACCAGTAGCAGTATATGAGTCATGACTCGTGGTGTAGACTCATAGTGGACTTGTGGTTGGAGAGTGAGTCTGTGTCACTGGAGACGAGAGCTTTCAGTTCAGTAACACTGATAGAGCAGCAGTGCACAGTGTGCCCGATAGAGGAGAAGCTGTCACCTATACTTGTCAAAAGTCTGAGCACACCCTTTGAAAACGAAAAGAGCTTGTTTATCATACATTCTGCTACTTGTGTATGAATGGAGTATGATCAAAAATAACAAAATATATAATTGTTTTGAGGGAAGAAGGTTATTTTTTGCGGCAAATCCACAAACGGTTGAAGGTATCCGTTGGGACCATGTGTCAAGTTATTGAATGAAAGTCAAAAACCGGTCAAAATGTTACAAGAAAACAAACTGGTAATCCAAAAACAACAACTGCTCGTGAGGACAACTTAATTGTGATTACTAGCAAGCGTAACAGATGTTTGACCATTCCGGAAATAGGAAGGGAGTTGCGGAAAAGTAATTCCCATCCTGTGTCTGATAGGACGGTGACCAGGCACATTTGCGGGATTATGGCCTTAGTGATAGGGTTGTGGTAAGAAAACAACTTTTACGTGCTACAAATGTAGCAAAAAGGTACGCATGGGTAAGAAGCATAAGGATTGGACTGAAGAACAGTGGAAGATGGTGCTTTGGACTGACCAATCGAAAATTTAACTTTTTGGCTTGCATCGCCGGGCTTTTGTGTATCGTTGTCCAGGTGAGCACTTTCTCCCAGACTGTGTAGCGCCTACAGTTAAGCATGGAGGGCAATGTGATGGTTTGGGGATGTTTCGCGGGCAACCAAGTTGGTTACTTAGTCAGAATCAACGGAATAATGGATCAAAAGGTGTACCACAACATATTAGTGTATCATGCGATTCCCTCTGGAAGCCGATTTGTGGGTCAGAACTTCGTTTTCCACCAAGATAACGATCCAAAACATACGTCCAAGTTGCGTACTAACTATTTGCAAAAGAAAGAAGATGCTCAAGTCGTAACAAAAATGGAATGGCCACCTCAATCACCAGATGTTTCACCAATGGAGCTTTTGTGGGAAGAACTAAACAGGGAAGTTCTAAAATAGATGCCTACCAACACTGGGGGACTCTGGGAGGCTCTTCAAAGCTGCTGGAGTCGACTGGATCACCAAAAGCTAGAAAAATTAGTAAATAGGATGCTAAGGATATGCAAAGCGCTTATCAAAGCTAAGGGCCGTCACTTCGCTGAAAGCAGACTACCTAAATAAACTTGCCTAGAAGTCGAAACAAGTATTTTTTTTTCTTATTGTTAACACAGTTGTTTATTTTGTAAACAAAGCCAATAAAACAGGTTTTATTTTCTTACTGTGCAGTTAAATTGAAAATTCCTTAAAATATACTGGTGTGCTCAGACTTTTGATAAGTACTGTGTATATATATATATATATATATATACATATATATATATATATATATATACAGTGTGGTGGCATATAATGTGGACTGGGGGCATGCACAGTATGTGTGGCATATATTTCAGTGTGGCATATAATGTAGGGGCGTGCATAGACAGTGTCTTATATATATATATATATATATATATGCTATGGTTCAGAACAGTCCCCATTCAGAACAGGCACGGCACTACAGGACTTTTGGATGAAATTATTTTATGTAAACAACGAATGTAAATATCTGTACATCACCATAAGCACTTAACCATCATAACGATGCTGCATTTCGGGCCCCGCAGGGTCCCTTCTTCAGGTTGGTGCAAGTGCTGTGAAAAAAGACAAACATATACAGATAACACAAAACACTTACCTAAATAGACTCCCCATGCTGGCGTGTGCGACTTCAGAACGGCGTGGTGTTTCCGGTGGGCTCCGGGCGCCGTCCCGGTGACATCATCACAATGCGCGGTTACCATGGCAACCCGTGTGCACCGCATACTACATCGCCGCTGGGAACGCAGTATCCTTACAGTGGGAGGCTAGTCAGGAAAAAACAAACATAAAAGAAACTACATCACATGTAAAAAAGCACAGTATAGTGGCGCATATAGTATATATACACAGCATGAATGTATCATAATGTAATCGGGGACGATATCACAACCCTGTATAAAAACACGTATTAATCAAGAAGCAAGATAAATATTCAGGGAGGATCAATACATGATCAGACATGGAAAGACTATATACTATATAATGCCAAACTTAAAGTAACTGGGAAATTCTAAGTGACCTCAAAGGCAGTCGGTAAGATATATATTGACTAATAATTACGTATGTCACAGTCAAAGGGTACGGAGGGCATTCCAATTAATCTTTTCATTTAAGCCAGATGGTTGTAAGGCATTAAGTTTTAAAATCCATCTTGCTTCTAGTCTATGTAAAGCCAGTATTCTATTGCCACCCCTATGTAAGGGGGGAACATGGTCAATGAGCTGATATTTTAAATCAGACAGGACATGGGCTTTGGCACAGAAATGCCTGGATACCGGCTGGTCATTAGACTTGCCGGATAATGCTTGATTAATATTGGAACGATGTAGTGCCATCCTTTCTCTCAAAGTACGACTAGAGAGACCCACATAAATCAATAGGCAGGGGCAAATGATGCAATAAATAATAAAACGAGTGGTACAAGTCATGACGTGCTGCAATCTGAATTTCTTCTTAGTTAAGGGGTGGACAAACTCTGATCCCGGTATCAAGGCAGTACAGGTGGTACATGATAGGCAACGGTAACTGCCAGGTTTTTTGCTAATGCCAAAGATACCCATTCTAGGAGAATAGTCAGTAATGTCAGTCTTAACTAAAAGATCCCGTAGATTCCGTCCTCGTCTATAGAAAAAAACACAAATTGGTTGGATATCTGTGCGCTGTCTACAGCTGCTAATTCGGGTATTCCTAGCGAGGTTTCTCCACCCTCAAATTACATAGACATGACAAACATTTAGCCATGTAGTAAATAGTCCGTCTCCCGCTTGCGTAGTCTGTATAGTTGTTTGTACAGATCATCAATACTGTCTTCTAGTGCCTCAGGGACACAGTCCTCTGCAAATAGAATTCTTTCCGCCTGCGTTTTGTTGAAACTCAGAGTTTCCGTGGTTTGTGAACCCAGATTCGCAAAAGCAGTCACATCATGTCTGTTTTCATTGTCCAAGAATAAATCCGGCACTCTGCGGGGGCCGAAATGCAGCATCGTTATGATGGTTAAGTGCTTATGGTGATGTACAGATATTTACATTCGTTGTTTACATAAAATAATTTCATCCAAAAGTCCTGTAGTGCCGTGCCTGTTCTGAATGGGGACTGTTCTGAACCATAGCATATGTGTTTATTTCTGCAAGGGCACACAGGTGAATGTACCTCTGACTATTTGAGTGCCGGATTTATTCTTGGACTTGTATTTGGTGGGGATCAATTCCCACAAGTATCAAGGCACCTACTTGCATATTTTTATTGACATTTAACTCACCACTGTAAAGCCATAGTTGTGCAGCATGGAGGATACCAATGAAAACAGACATGATGTGACTGCTTTTGCGAATCTGGGTTCACAAACCACGGAAACTCTGAGTTTCAACAAAACGCAGGCGGAAAGAATTCTATTTGCAGAGGACTGTGTCCCTGAGGCACTAGAAGACAGTATTGATGATCTGTACAAACAACTATACAGACTACGCAAGCGGGAGATGGACTATTTACTACATAGCAAAAAAACCTGGCAGTTACCGTTGCCTATCATGTACCACCTGTACTGCCTTGATACCGGGATCAGAGTTTGTCCACCCCTTAACTAAGAAGAAATTCAGATTGCAGCACGTCATGACTTGTACCACTCGTTTTATTATTTATTGCATCATTTGCCCCTGCCTATTGATTTATGTGGGTCTCTCTAGTCGTACTTTGAGAGAAAGGATGGCACTACATCGTTCCAATATTAATCAAGCATTATCCGGCAAGTCTAATGACCAGCCGGTATCCAGGCATTTCTGTGCCAAAGCCCATGTCCTGTCTGATTTAAAATATCAGCTCATTGACCATGTTCCCCCCTTACATAGGGGTGGCAATAGAATACTGGCTTTACATAGACTAGAAGCAAGATGGATTTTAAAACTTAATGCCTTACAACCATCTGGCTTAAATGAAAAGATTAATTGGAATGCCCTCCGTACCCTTTGACTGTGACATACGTAATTATTAGTCAATATATATCTTATCGACTGCCTTTGAGGTCACTTAGAATTTCCCAGTTACTTTAAGTTTGGCATTATATAGTATATAGTCTTTCCATGTCTGATCATGTATTGATCCTCCCTGAATATTTATCTTGCTTCTTGATTAATACGTGTTTTTATACAGGGTTGTGATATCGTCCCCGATTACATTATGATACATTCATGCTGTGTATATATACTATATGCGCCACTATACTGTGCATTTTTACATGTGATGTAGTTTCTTTTATGTTTGTTTTTTCCTGACTAGCCTCCCACTGTAAGGATACTGCGTTCCCAGCGGCGATGTAGTATGCGGTGCACACGGGTTGCCATGGTAACCGCGCATTGTGATGATGTCACCGGGACGGCGCCCGGAGCCCACCGGAAACACCACGCCGTTCTGAAGTCGCACACGCCAGCATGGGGAGTCTATTTAGGTAAGTGTTTTGTGTTATCTTTATATGTTTGTCTTTTTTCACAGCACTTGCACCAACCTGAAGAAGGGACCCTGCGGGGCCCGAAATGCAGCATCGTTATGATGGTTAAGTGCTTATGGTGATGTACAGATATTTACATTCGTTGTTTACATAAAATAATTTCATCCAAAAGTCCTGTAGTGCCGTGCCTGTTCTGAATGGGGACTGTTCTGAACCATAGCATATGTGTTTATTTCTGCAAGGGCACACAGGTGAATGTACCTCTGACTATTTGAGTGCCGGATTTATTCTTGGACTTATATATATATATATATATATGAGATGAGCGGGTTCGGTTCCTCGAGATCCGAACCCCCCCGAACTTCACCTATTTTACACAGTACCGAGGCAGCCTCGGATCTTCCCGCCTTGCTCGGTTAACACAAACGCGCCCGAACGTCATCATCCCGCTGTCGTATTCTCGCGAGATTTGTATTGCATATAAAGAGCTGCGCGTCGCCGCCATTTTCACTCGTGCATTAGAGATGATAGCGAGAGGATGTGGCTGCATTCTCTCAGTTTCAGTGTTCAGTGTGCTGCAAATATCTGTGCTCAGTGTGCTGCAAATATCTGTGCTCAGTGTGCTGCAAATATCTACGTTCTCTGCCTGAAAACGCTCCATATCTGTGCTGCATTGTAGTTGTGCGCAGTATATATTAGGAAAACAGTGCAGAATTTTGCTGACCACCAGTATACATATAGCAGTATGGTACAGTAGTCCATTGCTCTACCTCTGTGTCGTCAAGTATATTATCCATATCTGTGCTGCATTTTAGTTGTGCGCAGTATATAGTAGGAGGACAGTGCAGAATTTTGCTGACCACCAGTATATATATATATATATATATATATATATCAGTACGGTACAGTAGTCCATTGCTCTACCTCTGTGTCATCAAGTATACTATCCATATCTATGCTGCATTGCAGTTGTGCGCAGTATATAGTAGGAGGATAGTGCAGAATTTTGCTGACCACCAGATTATATAAATATATATATATATAGCAGTACGGTAAAGTAGTCCATTGCTCTACTTCTGTGTCGTCAAGTATACTATCCATATCTATGCTGCATTTTAGTTGTGCGCAGTATATAGTAGGAGGACAGTGCAGAATTTTGCTGACCACCAGTATATATATATATATATATATATATATATATATATATATAGCAGTACGGTACAGTAGTCCATTGCTCTACCTTTGTGTCGTCAAGTATACTATCCATATCTATGCTGCATTGCAATTGTGCGCAGTATATAGTAGGAGGATAGTGCAGAATTTTGCTGACCACCAGATTATATAAATATATATATATATAGCAGTACGGTAAAGTAGTCCATTGCTCTACTTCTGTGTCGTCACGTATACTATCCATATCTGTGCTGCATTGTAGTTGCAGAATTTTGCTGACCACCAGTATATGTAGAATGTAAGCTCTCACAAGCAGGGCCCTCTTCCCTCATGTGCTTACCCTTTTCTTACTTTATTGATCTTCAGCTGCACCAAATCCAGCAGTCTTCTGCCACCTGATACTTATTCCAGTGTCATCTGCTGATGTAGCTATGTTTATTTACCCTGTACTTGTCCTATATTGTCGACAACTGTAAGTTTCTGTTTTCCTGTTTGATTATTTGTTTATGTACTCTGTAATTGGGCGCTGTGGAACCCTTGTGGCGCCATATAAATAAAGGATAATAATAATAATAATAAATAATATATATAGCAGTACGGTACAGTACTCCATTGCTTTACCTCTGTGTCGTCAAGTATACTATCCATATCTGTGTTGCATTGTAGTTGTGCGCAGTATATAGTAGGAGGACAGTCCAGAATTTTGCTGACCACCAGTATATATATAGCAGTATGGTACAGTAGTCCATTGCTCTACCTCTGTATCATCAAGTATACTATAGTATCCATATCTGTGCTGCATTTTAGTTGTTCACAGTATATAGTAGGACAGTGCAGAATTTTGCTGACCACCAGTTTATATATACATATATATATATATATCAAACAATAAAATAACCAAATTGCGCTATTTGTAGAATCCCTGCCTTAGACCCAATAGTCTTTGGGGAGGAGCAGCTGCTAATCTCCAATACAAGTCCTCCTGCCAGTCGAGAACCAGTAATTAAGCAAAAAAGAGATGGTTGTACGTAGAGCGCTTTATTGTGTAAACAGTCTCTTTGTGGTTCCTTCAAGGATACTCCTAAACGAATTTGAGTGGTGATTCTGAAAAAGACCCTAGCACCAGATCACCCAGACAGCGATAACACTCGTTAATCCATAGCTTCCAATACAATGTATTAAAAAAATGTTTCTAAAATAGAAAACCTCTTACATCGATCTTAACAATCGTGGGCTACGATCTTAAATGGACTTGTTGTCCACCCCAGCCGGGGAGGAGCTCATATGACAGCCAGTCTGCCCACAATGTTATCACCCAATGTGTTTAGTCTAAACAGACTTCCTCAGGGGTGTTTTTTATATGTAAGAACAAAGCTGGCAAAAATAAACGGCGACCATGGCAACAGAGAAAGTAACCACCCTCCCAGGCAAGGGATGGGAGATCAAGTACGGATAGTGACTTTGTGGTGTCCGAGTCTGATGATGGAAATAGGACCGGATCTGTCCCTTTAGATCTTGGGAAGAAAAATACAGTGAGAGTAACAGACTAACTCCCACCCGCAGGGGCAAACAGAACCAGAGGGGTAAGAAAAGTGCAGGAGAAGAAGAAAACGACTTAATATTTAACCTCTCCACGAGGATCCTTACCAAAGAGGAACTGCAAGTACTGAACCGTGGTTTGAGTTTTTTTGCTAATAAGACCTCTGCCAATGAAGATCTTGCCTTTAGACCTTTCTTGCAAAGAAGATCTCGATCTAATTATGACCCAATTTCCAACAATCCATCAATAAAGATGTTTTGTAGATTGATGGATGAGGCGGTAATTAAATTTGCCAGTGCTCCAGGCAAACCTCATCTTTATCTAACTAGAGCAGAACATACGGCATTGAAGTTACTACAAGCATATGAGGACATTACCATCAGGCCCGCAGATAAGGGCGGGGCCATCGTCATCCAAAATATTGAAGATTATCGATCTGAAATTATGTCCCAGTTATCTGACAGTGCGGTCTATAAGAAGTTACCTGGTGACCCAACGGCCACCTACCAGAAGGAACTATTCCATATTATTACAAAGCCATATTCAGAGTACAAGATTTCTAAAAGAATCCAGGAAGCATTATGTGTACAGCACCCTAAGATCCCGGTACTATACACGATCCCCAAATTACATAAAAACTGTGAGAAACCCCCGGGCAGGCCAATAATTTCGGCCAGGGACTCTTTGTATTCCCCTGTGTCGCAGTTCTTGGACTGTATTTTGCAACCGTGTCTTCTACAACAAGATTCTTTCCTGAAGGACACCACCTCTTTTTTGAACATCTTGAAGGACTTTCCAGATCTTCCCCCTGGGACACTAATGTGCTGCTTAGATATTAGCAGCCTATATACTAGTATCCCACATGATGGGGGGATGAGGGCCATGAAGTATTTCATTGAGGCTAATGTTCCAGCAGAATTGTTTGACCATGAGCTGTTCTTGCATTTACTTGAGCTTACGTTATGTCGCAATTATTTTTTATTTGATAGCAGGTATTATTTGCAATTAAGGGGGTGTGCGATGGGGTCTTCTGTTGCCCCCTCTTATGCAAATATATACATGTTTGATTTTGAGTCTAAGATGTTCTTTTCTGACCCTGGCCGTAGTCGACATATTTTGTTGTTTAAACGATATATCGATGATGTTTTTCTACTCTGGTCTGGGGGTGTACAATCATTTATAGATATGATGGGTGAGATCAATGGCCTACAGACCCCAATTAAATTTACTTATACTTATAGTTCTACTGATATCAACTTCTTGGATGTTCATGTGAGTATAATAAATCACAAGTTTGAAACTAAAGTTTTCAACAAACCCACTGATAGGAACACACTGCTGGTAGCATCCAGTCACCATCCTACTGCCTTAAAGCAGGGATTACCATTATCCCAGATGATGCGTGTTGCTCGCATCTCTAGCAATGTAAACCAAGTACTAGGTGAAGTTGACAAAGTAGTAGCTAAGTTTGCATCAAGGGGGTATGACCGCAAACTACTAGATGTACAAAAGACCAAGGTCCTGAATATGTCTAGGGTCGATCTGTTGGAACCTAAAATCCGTAATCAGGATAATATACTTCCATGGAGCAGTGATTTCACTGTAGCCAGTCCGATTGTCAAGAGAGCGAGTAAAGCTCTCTAGCCGATAGTGGCATCGGATAAGGACCTCCCCATCTTCAAGGATAAGCGACCCATAGCGGCATTCCGCCGTGGTAGTAATTTGAGAGATCGCTTAGTACACACAGATATATCAGGACGTAACATCCCTAAAGCTCCAAATACATACACTAAACCAGCTGGATGTTATTCCTGCAGTGATTGCACTACATGTAAATTTATTATTTCATGTAAAAACTTTAAACATCCGCATAATGCAAAGGTGTATGATATTAGATATGTACTCACTTGTAACACCACTCATGTGGTTTACATTGTGGTCTGTCCGTGTGGTTTATACTACGTCGGGCAGACCACACGTAAATTTAAAGAACGAATGAACGCCCATAGGTCATCAATTAGACTGTCCCTCAATGGTAAAGATATAGATCAACCAGTTCCACGACATTTTAAGGAATGTAATCATCCATTGGAGTCAATCCGATATTTTATTATAGATCATGTCCCGGAGTCACTGCGAGGTGGGGATAAAGCCAAAACATTATTAATTAAGGAATCACGTTGGATTCTGAGGCTGGGGACCACTAAACCAGGGGGTCTTAACGACAAAATAAATTGGAATTCTTTGGTGTAAATTATTTGTTCCAGCTGTAGGGAGTAATGCACTCTGAAATTTTGATAGGATAAATATTGCTGTGTTATTGTATTTATACTATCATAGTGCTGTGTATGATGTATCCGGTGCTTAGGGGTTAATTTCATCATAGGTAATGTCGTTATTAACTTTTTTAGGTGTTATTAGTAATGTTTTTAAGTATCTATGTCTGGTATGTCTCCTATAACCATTACCCACTGTCATCCCTACAGGCTAGCCATACACTGATGCACCGAGATGTCACAGGTGGAACGCATCGTGGCCGGCATATGGAACGCATACACGCGTTTCTATGGTTACGGCGGGGCAGTCCCGGAAGTGCGTCATCAGGAGCGTCTCCGGCTGGCGGCCTGAGGGTTTCGAACAGCGACGTGGGGAGGAGAATACTACATGTGGTGGGGTATAAGGGGGTAAGTTTGTTTATGTGCTGTGTTTGTTCTGTATCTGTGTGGTCCTGAGGACGGGGCGTTGGTCCCGAAAGTACTCGACCGGATTTTTTTTCCAATACACATTTGCTGCTTTGCTACCATTGAAGTCTCCAGAGTGCCTTCTTATATGGACTTATATATATATATATATATATATATATATATATATATAGCAGTACGGTACAGTAGTCCATTGCTCTACTTCTGTGTCGTCACATATACTATCCATATCTGTGCTGCATTGTAGTTGTGTGCAGTATATAGTAGGAGGACAGTGCAGAATTTTGCTGACCACCAGTATATGTAGAATGTAAGCTCTCACGAGCAGGGCCCTCTTTACCTCATGTGCTTACCCTTTTCTTACTTTAATAATCTTCAGCTGCACCAAATCCAGCAGTCTTCTGCCACCTGATACTTATTCCAGTGTCATCTGCTGATGTAGCTATGTTTATTTACCATGTACTTGTCCTATATTGTCGTCAACTGTAAGTTACTATTTTCCTGTTTGATTATTTGTTTATGTACTCTGTGATTGGGCGCTGCGGAACACTTGTGGCGCCATATAAATAAAGGATAATAATAATAAATAATATATATAGCAGTACGGTACAGTAGTCCATTGCTCTACCTCTGTGTCATCAAGTATACTATCCATATCTGTGCTGCATTGTAGTTGTGCGCAGTATATAGTAGGAGGACAGTCCAGAATTTTGCTGACCACCAGTATATATATAGCAGTATGGTACAGTAGTCCATTGCTCTACCTTTGTGTTATCAAGTATACTATAGTATCCATATCTGTGCTGCATTTTAGTTGTGCACAGTATATAGTAGGACAGTGTAGATGTTTGCTAACCACCAGTATATATATATATATACATATATATATCAAACAATAAAATAACCAAATTGCGCTATTTGTAGAATCCCTGCCTTAGACCCAATAGTCTTTGGGTAAGAGCAGCTGCTAATCTCCAATACAAGTCCTCCTGCCAGTCGAGAACCAGTAATTAAGCAAAAAAGAGATGGTTGTATGTAGAGCGCTCTATTGTGTAAACAGTCTCTTTGTGGTCCCTTCAAGGATACTCCTAAATAATTTTGACCACGGAGTGGTGATTCTGAAAAAGACCCTCTCACCAGATTCACCCAGACAGCGATAACACTCGTTAATCCATAGCTTCCAATAAAATGTATTAAACATTTTTTCTAAAATAGAAAACCTCTTACATCGATCTTAACAATCGTGGGGTATGATCTTAAATGGACTTGTTGTCCACCCCAGCCGGGGAGGAGCTCATATGACAGCCAGTCTGCCCACAATGTTATCACCCAACGTGTTTCGTCTAAACAGACTTCCTCAGGGGTGTTTTTTATATGTAAGAACAAAAACTCTCTGACTGAAGAGAAGTAGAAGTTGGGATGGAGTCCCTATAAATCAATTAAAAGGCATTCAGAGTGAGGACAGCATTGAGGACAGCAGCAGATTACAGCTACTACTGTGGACCAAGAATCAGAACAGTCCTGTATGCTGTCCATATGAAATTTGGATTGTCTTGCACTGAATGCTATATCGAGTTAAATACTGAGACTTTTAATTGATTTATAGGGACTCCATCCCAACTTCTACTTCTCTTCAGTCAGAGAGTTTTTGTTCTTACATATAAAAAACACCCCATGAGGAAGTCTGTTTAGATGAAACGCGTTGGATGATAAATATTGTGGGCAGACTGGCTGTCATATCAGCTCCTCCCCGGCTGGGGTGGACAGCAAGTCCATTTAAGATCATACCCCACGATTGTTAAGATCAATGTAAGAGGTTTTCTATTTTAGAAAAAAAAAATTAATACATTTTATTGGAAGCTATGGATTAACGAGTGTTATCGCTGTCTGGGTGAATCTGGTGAGAGGGTCTTTTTCAGAATCATAACTCCGTGGTCAAATTTGTTTAGGATTATCCTTGAAGGAACCACAAAGAGACTGTTTACACAATAGAGCGCTCTCTGTACAACCATCTCTTTTATATATATATATATATATATAGCAGTATGGTACAGTAGTCCATTGCTCTACCTCTGTGTCGTCAAGTAAACTATCCATATCTGTGCTGCATTTTAGTTGTGCGCAGTACATAGAAGGAGGACAGTGCAGAATTTTGCTGACCACCAGTATATATATATATATATATATAGCAGTACGGTACAGTAGTCCATTGCTCTACTTCTGTGTCATCACGTATACTATCCATATCTGTGCTGCATTGTAGTTGTGCGCAGTATATAGTAGGAGGACAGTGCAGAATTTTGCTGACCACCAGTATATGTAGAATGTAAGCTCTCACGAGCAGGGCCCTCTTCCCTCATGTGCTTACCCTTTTCTTACTTTAATAATCTTCAGCTGCACCAAATCCAGCAGTCTTCTGCCACCTGATACTTATTCCAGTGTCATCTGCTGATGTAGCTATGTTTATTTACCCTGTACTTGTCCTATATTGTCGTCAACTGTAAGTTGCTGTTTTCCTGTTTGATTGTTTGTTTATGTACTCTGTAATTGGGCGCTGCGGAACCCTTGTGGCGCCATATAAATAAAGGATAATAATAATAAATAATATATATAGCAGTACGGTACAGTAGTCCATTGCTCTACCTCTGTGTCGTCAAGTATACTATCCATATGTGTGCTGCATTGTAGTTGTGCGCAGTATATAGTAGGAGGACAGTCCAGAATTTTGCTGACCACCAGTATATACATAGCAGTATGGTACAGTAGTCCATTGCTCTACCTTTGTGTTATCAAGTATACTATAGTATCCATATCTGTGCTGCATTTTAGTTGTGCACAGTATATAGTAGGACAGTGCAGATGTTTGCTGACCACCAGTATATATATACATATATATATATCAAACAATAAAATAACCAAATTGCGCTATTTGTAGAATCCCTGCCTTAGACCCAATAGTCTTTGGGGAGGAGCAGCTGCTAATCTCCAATACAAGTCCTCCTGCCAGTCGAGAACCAGTAATTAAGCAAAAAAGAGATGGTTGTATGTAGAGCGCTCTATTGTGTAAACAGTCTCTTTGTGGTTCCTTCAAGGATACTCCTAAATAATTTTGACCACGGAGTGGTGATTCTGAAAAAGACCCTCTCACCAGATTCACCCAGACAGCGATAACACTCGTTAATCCATAGCTTCCAATAAAATGTATTAACATTTTTTTCTAAAATAGAAAACCTCTTACATCGATCTTAACAATCGTGGGGTATGATCTTAAATGGACTTGCTGTCCACCCCAGCCGGGGAGGAGCTCATATGACAGCCAGTCTGCCCACAATGTTATCACCCAACGTGTTTCGTCTAAACAGACTTCCTCAGGGGTGTTTTTTATATGTAAGAACAAAAACTCTCTGACTGAAGAGAAGTAGAAGTTGGGATGAAGTCCCTATAAATCAATTAAAAGGCATTCAGAGTGAGGACAGCATTGAGGACAGCAGCAGATTACAGCTACTACTGTGGACCAAGAATCAGAACAGTCCAGTATGCTGTCCATATGAAATTTGGATTGTCTTGCACTGAATGCTATATCGAGTTAAATACTGAGACTTTTAATTGATTTATAGGGACTCCATCCCAACTTCTACTTCTCTTCAGTCAGAGAGTTTTTGTTCTTACATATAAAAAAACACCCCTGAGGAAGTCTGTTTAGATGAAACGCGTTGGATGATAAATATTGTGGGCAGACTGGCTGTCATATCAGCTCCTCCCCGGCTGGGGTGGACAGCAAGTCCATTTAAGATCATACCCCACGATTGTTAAGATCAATGTAAGAGGTTTTCTATTTTAGAAAAAAAAATTAATAAATTTAATTGGAAGCTATGGATTAACGAGTGTTATCGCTGTCTGGGTGAATCTGGTGAGAGGGTCTTTTTCAGAATCATAACTCCGTGGTCAAATTTGTTTAGGAGTATCCTTGAAGGAACCACAAAGAGACTGTTTACACAATAGAGCGCTCTCTGTACAACCATCTCTTTTATATATATATATATATATATATATATATATATATATAGCAGTATGGTACAGTAGTCCATTGCTCTACCTCTGTGTCGTCAAGTAAACTATCCATATCTGTGCTGCATTTTAGTTGTGCGCAGTATATAGAAGGAGGACAGTGCAGAATTTTGCTGACCACCAGTATATATATATATATATATATATAGCAGTACGGTACAGTAGTCCATTGCTCTACTTCTGTGTCATCACGTATACTATCCATATCTGTGCTGCATTGTAGTTGTGCGCAGTATATAGTAGGAGGACAGTGCAGAATTTTGCTGACCACCAGTATATGTAGAATGTAAGCTCTCACGAGCAGGGCCCTCTTCCCTCATGTGCTTACCCTTTTCTTACTTTAATAATCTTCAGCTGCACCAAATCCAGCAGTCTTCTGCCACCTGATACTTATTCCAGTGTCATCTGCTGATGTAGCTATTTTTATTTACCCTGTACTTGTCCTATATTGTCGTCAACTGTAAGTTGCTGTTTTCCTGTTTGATTGTTTGTTTATGTACTCTGTAATTGGGCGCTGCGGAACCCTTGTGGTGCCATATAAATAAAGGATGATAATAATAATAATAATAATAAATAATATATATAGCAGTACGGTACAGTAGTCCATTGCTCTACCTCTGTGTCGTCAAGTATACTATCCATATCTGTGCTGCATTGTAGTTGTGCGCAGTATATAGTAGGAGGACAGTCCAGAATTTTGCTGACCACCAGTATATATATAGCAGTATGGTACAGTAGTCCATTGCTCTACCTTTGTGTTATCAAGTATACTATAGTATCCATATCTGTGCTGCATTTTAGTTGTGCACAGTATATAGTAGGACAGTGTAGATGTTTGCTAACCACCAGTATATATATATATATACATATATATATCAAACAATAAAATAACCAAATTGCGCTATTTGTAGAATCCCTGCCTTAGACCCAATAGTCTTTGGGGAGGAGCAGCTGCTAATCTCCAATACAAGTCCTCCTGCCAGTCGAGAACCAGTAATTAAGCAAAAAAGAGATGGTTGTACGTAGAGCGCTCTATTGTGTAAACAGTCTCTTTGTGGTTCCTTCAAGGATACTCCTAAATAATTTTGACCACGGAGTGGTGATTCTGAAAAAGACCCTCTCACCAGATTCACCCAGACAGCGATAACACTCGTTAATCCATAGCTTCCAATAAAATGTATTAAATTTTTTTCCTAAAATAGAAAACCTCTTACATCGATCTTAACAATCGTGGGGTATGATCTTAAATGGACTTGCTGTCCACCCCAGCCGGGGAGGAGCTCATATGACAGCCAGTCTGCCCACAATGTTATCACCCAACGTATTTCGTCTAAACAGACTTCCTCAGGGGTGTTTTTTATATGTAAGAACAAAAACTCTCTGACTGAAGAGAAGTAGAAGTTGGGATGGAGTCCCTATAAATCAATTAAAAGGCATTCAGAGTGAGGACAGCATTGAGGACAGCAGCAGATTACAGCTACAACTGTGGACAAAGAATCAGAACAGTCCTGTATGCTGTCCATATGAAATTTGGATAGTCTTGCACTGAATGCTATATCGAGTTAAATACTGAGACTTTTAATTGATTTATAGGGACTCCATCCCAATTTCTACTTCTCTTCAGTCACAGAGTTTTTGTTCTTACATATAAAAAACACCCCTGAGGTAGTCTGTTTTTGAAAGGGTCTGACTACCCCTTACTTATTCAGCTGCTAGGAAAAGCACACTCATCACAGCGCCTGTATATATACTTGATATATATATATTTCCATATGGCCATTGACATGCCTGGTCAAATTACAAAAAAAATCACCTCTTCAGTGTGGAATTATTTTAACAGAAATGCAGACAACAGGTGTCATTGACAAGTTCAAAAACTTTGGGTGACAGCGGAAGCAGTCCACTGACAACTAAATCCCTTCCTCTTGTAACCAAGCTCCTGCAAACCACACCACCAACTCCCTCAGTGTCAATTTCCTCCTTAGACAGGAAAGCCAATAGTCCTGCAGGCCATGTCACTGGCAAGTCTGACGAGTCCTCTCCTGCCTGGGATTCTGCCGATGTATTCTTGAGTGTAACACCTACTGCTGCTGGAGTTGCTGTTGTTGCTGCTGGGAGTCAATCGCCATCCCAGAGGGGAAGTCGGAAGACCACTTGTACTACTTCCAGTAAGCAATTGACTGTCCAACAGTCCTTTGCGAGGAAGATGAAATATCACAGCAGTCATCCTGCTGCAAAGCGGATAACTCAGGTCTTGACAGCTGCGGTGGTGTTAAACGTGTGTCCGGTATCCACCGTTAATTCACAGGGAATTAGAGAATTGCTTGAGGTAGCGTGTCCCCGGTACCAAATACCATCTAGGTTCCATTTCTCTAGGCAGGCGATACCAAGAATGTACACAGACCTCAGAAAAAGAGTCACCAGTGTCCTAAAAAATGCAGTTGTACCCAATGTCCACTTAACCACGGACATGTGGACAAGTGGAGCAGGGCAGACTCAGGACTATATGACTGTGACAGCCCACTGGGTAGATGTATTGCCTCCCGCAGCAAGAACAGCAGCGGCGGCACCAGTAGCAGCATCTCGCAAATGCCAACTCATTCCTAGGCAGGCTACGCTTTGTATCACCGCTTTCCATAAGAGGCACACAGCTGACAACCTCTTACGGAAACTGAGGAACATCATCGCAGAATGGCTTACCCCAATTGGACTCTCCTGGGGATTTGTGACATCGGACAACGCCACCAATATTGTGCGTGCATTACATGTGGGCAAATTCCAGCATGTCCCATGTTTTGCACATACATTGTATTTGGTGGTGCAGAATTTTTAAAAAAACGACAGGGGCGTGCAAGAGATGCTGTCGGTGGCCCGAAGAACTGCAGGCCACTTTCGGCATTCAGCCACCGCGTGCCGAAAACTGGAGCACCAGCAAACACTCCTGAACCTGCCCAGCCATCAGCTGAAGCAAGAGGTGGTAACGAGGTGGAATTCAAACCTCTATATGCTTCAGAGGATGGAGGAGCAGCAAAAGGCCATTCAAGCCTATACATCTACCTACGATATAGGCAAAGGAGGGGGAATGCACCTGACTCAAGCGCAGTGGAGAATGATTTCAATGTTGTGCAAGGTTCTGCAACCCTTTGAACTTGCCACACGTGAAGTAAGTTCAGACACTGCCAGCCTGAGTCAGGTCATTCCCCTCATCAGGCTTTTGCATTAGAAGCTGGAGAGATTGAAGGAGGAGCTAAAATGGAGCAATTCCGCTAGGCATGTGGGACTTGTGGATGGAGCCCTTAATAAGCTTAACCAGGATTCACGGGTGGTCAATCTGTTGAAATCAGAGCACTACATTTTGGCCACCGTGCTCGATCCTAGGTTTAAAGCCTACGTTGTATCTCTCTTTCCGGCAGACACGAGTCTGCAGATGTTCAAAGACCTGATGATGAGACACTTGTCAAGTCAAGCGGAACGTGACCCTCCAACAGCTCCTCCGTCACATTCTCCCGCAATTGGGGCTGCGAGGAAAAGGCTAAGAATTCCGAGCCCACCCGCTGGCGGTGATGCAGGGCAGTCTGGAGCGAGTGCTGACATCTGGTCCGGACTGAAGGACCTGCCAATGATTACTGACATGTCGTCTACTGTCACTGCATATGATTCTGTCACCATTGAAAGAATGGTGGAGGATTATATGAGTGACCTCATCCAAGTAGGCACGTCAGACAGTCCGTACGTATACTGGCAGGAAAAAGAGGCAATTTGGAGGACCTTGCACAAACTGGCTTTATTTTACCTAAGTTGCCCCCCCTCCAGTGTGTACTCCGAAAGAGTGTTTAGTGCAGCCGGTCACCTTGTCAGCGATCGGAGTACAAGGTTACTTCCACAAAATGTGGAGAAGATGATGTTCATCAAAATTAATTATAATCAATTCCCCCGTGGAGACATTCACCAGCAATTGCCTCTAGAAAGTACACAGGGACCTGAGATGGTGTATTCCAGTGGGGACGAATTAATACTCTGTGAGGGTGGGGGTGTACACAGTAAAAAGGGTGATGAATCGGAGGATAAGGAGGAGGAGGTGGACATCTTGCCTCTGTAGAGCCAGTTTGTGCAAGGAGAGATTGATTGCTTCTTTTTTGGTGGGGGCCCAAACCAACCAGTCATTTCAGCCACAGTCGTGTGGCAGACCCTGTCATTGAAATGATGGGTTTGTTAAAGTGTGCATGTCCTGTTTATACAACATAAGGGTGGTTGGGAGGGCCCAAGTACAATTCCATCTTGCACCTCTTTTTTTATTTATCTTTGCATCATGTGATGTTTGGGGCTAATTTTTTTTAAGTACCATCCTGTCTTACACTGCAGTGCCACTCCTAGATGGGCCAGGTGTTTGTGCCGGCCACTTGGGTCGCTTAGCTTAGTCATCCAGCAACCTCGGTGCAAATTTTAGGACTAAAAATAATATTGTGAGGTGTTCAGAATAGACTGGAAATTACTGTAAATTATGGTTATTGAGGTTAATAGTACTATGGGATCAAAATGACCCCCAAATTCTAAGATTTAAGTTGTTTTTGAGGGGTTTTTGAAAAAAAACACCCGAATCCAAAACACACCCGAATCCGACAAAAAATTTTCAGGGAGATTTTGCCAAAATGCATCCGAATCCAAAACACGGCCGCGGAACCGAATCCAAAACCAAACACAAAACCCGAAAAATGTCCGGTGCCCATCTCTAATAAATATATATATATATATATATTTATTATGATATTTATTCTGGGGTTTTTTACAGTGCTTACCAGGTTTGGGCTAGCTGACATGAACAACCAGGTCACTGTCAGAGGCTGCTTAGCATATAAAATAATGTTGAATGATGAGGATGATGAAAGTTCCTAAACTTTGCCTACAACTGCAGCACTGGCAGCGGGAAGAGATGATTTATGGACACACTCCAGTTATTGTAAAACTGAAAGAAAGGCACCGTGAGGATGGAGTGCACTGCATATTTAAGATATGGAAAAAACACTACAAATTTAAAGAGACACATCATCCTTCAGTATTTTCTAAGGTAAATATGACTTGTGTTGGTTGGTTGGTTGATTGATTGATTGATTGATTGATTGATTGATTGGATATTTCAATAACATAACATTGCCCAAGTAAAACTGTCATATTGGCAAAGGTGGAATGTATGTACTATGATCTATTCCAGTTGCACAGCAGTGTTGGCCAGGGGTCAGGAGAAGGATGTGGAAATTAAGAAAGAGAAAAAATGTATGGTTTTGTGTGGAGCTGGGTGTAGGCCAGGTATGTAGTTAGATAGCTTATGCTGGAAATTGATAAGCATGCATGAAGAGGTGAGTTTTCATAAAATGCTTAAACTTGCAGGTTTGGAGTTGGAGACTAGTAGGAGAGTCTTATTATGTGTGAGGATTTGAGTTTTTGCAGTAACGTGTAAATATGACTGTATTTTGGATATGTTTAACTTTTAGGATGTAATGTAATCTGTGACGGACTGCATTGTAACATGATCTTGAGTCAAAACATATTGAATGTGGGGAAGAAAAGGACAGTTCAGAGAGTCAAGGATCATACCACCTAGGCAGCGAGCTTGTGGGGTTTATTATAGATACAGTAGTTAACAACAGTTCAGTTCAGGCATTCAGTGATGTGGACCAATATGGATAGTGATAATAAATCTGGGGAGGAACGTTGTCCACAAAGACTGATTATGAAGTAATTCAATCAGTAGGGTGTACCAATAATATAAAACACTTTTTTAATCCTCTAGGTTCTGGAAACTATCACTGTACAGATTAAAACAGGCAGGGAGAAAGAGAAACAAAAGACAACTCTTCCATTGCATTGACTTCAAAGTACAGTACCATCAAGATGCAAAGGAACAACAAACTAAAGAGAAAGCTCTAGCCTTGTAGATAGGTTGTACTGGTCTGCCAGCCCGGACAGTGAAGGACAAAGACTTCATTCACATGATGGAGGTGGTTAACAGGAGACTGGCCATCCCTAAGAAAACCAAAATTAACAACCTCATTGATAGCATTTATAAGGATGAAAGAAATAAATGTAAAGACAGAGTAGCCAATGCACAGAAAATAACGATTGCTCTAGATATTTAGACAACCAAGGTGCTTACTGCATCCTACCTTGCTATAAGTGCATGTTACTTTTGCACTGTGCAGAATTAACCTGAACACATACTACTCAGTTTTGGAGATACCCCATCCATATACTGCTCAGTCCATCCAAGCTTGTGTCGACCAGTTCACTGCAATGTGGGGAATACCAGAAAACAAGATTCTTACAGTCATAACAGATAATGGGAGAAACATGGTTGCTGCATTCAGACTGGAAGAAGAGGAAAAAAGCTCTGAAGATTCAGAAGAGGATGAGGAGAGTGAGGTAGAATATGAAAGTGAGGAGACAAGGTAATACTGTTAAAGCTATTACATTTAAAATAAAAATACATTTAAAAACACATTTTCAGTAAAATAATAATCAAGTCCTTTGTTTGTCCTTGGTCTGTTTCTCAGGTATGGAGGCATTATGGAGCGGACACCCTGTTTTGGTCACACATTGCAGTTGGTCATCAACATGGTCCACAAAGAAGTCTCTGTTAGATATCTCTTGGAAAAGGTGAAAGCAGTTGTCAAACAGTTTTGCAGGTCTTCAGTTGCAATGGAGAAACGTTGCCAGCTCTGTGGACTTACTCCAATTAAAGATTGTGTGACAAGATGGTCCAGCACATTTCAGATGGTTTAATGCCTTCTTCGGGTGAAGGATTCTGTGGTCCAAGATGTAGATGAGATGGGTTGGTATTGTCTCCTGCCAAGGGAGTGGATGAAGCTAACTGCTGTACGAGATCTCTTGCTGTCCTCTGCTGACCATACATAAATACTTCAAAGTAATACAATGTCTGTCTTTGATAGTGCCAGCCTTACTGGACTTGATTACTCACACTCTCCCAGTTCTCTCTGGTATCAACTCACAGAGACCTGCATGGACTGGCAGACAAAATTAAAGTAAACCTGGAACAACACTTCAGCTGCTTCCTATTTCCCTATGAGGAAAAGTTCTCTCCACTGGAAGCAGCTGCTTTTTTTCTTGACCCAACAGTTGCTGAAGATGCACTCATTGAAAACACAGTTGATGAAATCAATGAACTTTTGGAAGAAGCAGAAACATTTGTCTTCCCTAGTGTATCCACATCCACAACACAGGGGAAGGATGAGTTGAAGAAAGATGATGGAGATGCATCAATGAAGGATGATGATGGTGAAGAGTTGCCCTCAAGAGTAAAGAGATAATGATTTAGGCTTTTGTCCACCAAGTCAGCATTATCACTGTCAAAACCACCCAAGGTCAGTGCTCAACAGGAGATAAGGAAATACAAAGTTGAGCTTTCATCTCAGAAGATCTCAGATTTTGAACGTGGTATGGACTTTTGGTTGGCACAGAACTATGTGACATATGTGAATTTTAAGCCTCTGGCCCTAGATTTATTTGCAATGCCTGCATCACAAGCTTTTGCTGATCAGGTGTTTAGTGTAACAAGGGACCTGGCAAGGGCCTGTCCCAACAGGTCAAGGGTGATCTTAGAAAGAAGTGTCTTTCTGAAATTAAACAGATAAGTAACGTCAACTGTGAAGGGAATATCATTGGGTATTGCACTTGCTTGTTCTAACAAGCTTAAGGCATTAATTGTATATTATATATGGGAGTACTACAGCACAGCCTATTGAGCCTAAATGACTAAACACATAGTTAAAGTTATACAAACTTCTCAAGGGAATTATACAGAAACTTTCTTCTGCAAAATCCATTAGTGTCATTAAACTTCAAAAGTTATGACTAAAACATTGACTAAAATTAGAATAAAATGTTAACTGAGATCCAATGACTAAATCTTGACTAAAACAAAGCAAAACAAAAAACTAAAATGTGACTTTAAATTTAGTCCAATATTAAGAAAGCAACTAAGACTAAAGCTAAATTGAAAATCCTTGACAAAATTAACACTGGTCGACAATTGCTATGTGTGAGTCTTACATTTCTGACTCTGACACTATAATACTAGAGAGAGACCTCCTTCCACCATTTCTTCATCCTCTACAAATGTAAAGATAAGTAACAGTAAAAGTAATGATGAAGGTTTAGACATACAAATTGAGGATGCTACTGTGGAAGTTGTAAAAGGCAATTTGGAGCCCTTTGTACAAACTACAGATGTGTTGCCACATACACCACATAGTTTGAGATGCTTGGTGTGAGTGATCCAGCAGGTCCAGTCAACTCTGCTAGTGTCAGGTATCCTTTTTTTGTTGAAAATGTGTCTTAGTCACAATGCAATGCATTAGGATGCACCAGAAGACTGCTGATTGATTTGATATGTAACACTTGTATATTGTGTGCAACTGACTCTGTAAACCTAGCACAATGGAACCTGTATTAGAAAAAAGTTGCAGCTGCTATATTGTAGCACTTCATATACAGATTCAGGGACTCAGTTGCACACAGATATACAAGTGTTGCATGTAAAATTAATCAGCACAGTCTACTCACATCGTGTTGTGACTAAAATGCATTTTCAGCAAAAAACAGAAACCCAAGTATAGCAGAGTCTCATGGCACCTGTCATGCCAAGAGGGGCTGTTTGGTGCAACTGCAGCAATAATGTATGGAACACATCTGTAGCTATGGTATATTTAAGTTGCCCACCCTCCAGTCTGTACTCGGAAAGAATGCTTAGCACAACTAGAAATCTTGTGAGCAATTGGGATAGGAGGCTAACTGCAAGAAACTTTTGTAGTTCATCAAAATAAACTATGATTTCTATAAGGAATACTTTTGCCTCCAATAAATATACAGAGATTATAACTGTGGATTCCAGTGTTAATTAGCTAATACTATGAAATGATAATATTAACAACAGTGATGATGGTATAGTTGAAGATGATGATATCTTCAAATTTAGGATGATTAACACTCATTGTTAGTTTGGTTTAAGCAAACCACCAAAATGTTTTCTTTTGTGGTGGTCCTAAACAAACCAAGCACTACAGCCACAATTTGGCAGTCCCTGTAGTACTTGGAATGTTAAACTATGTATGTCCTTTTTAATACACAACATAACAATGAGAGGGCCCAGGGACAACTCCATCATGAAGCACTTTCTATTATGGACTTTGCCCACCTTATTGCATTGGTGTAAAGATGACTAGCCTGTTACTCCATCTCCATTTAACTGTTCTTGGCTGATGCCTGTAATTTGCTTCTTGGTGAAATTAGTTTTTATCTTTTCTACTAGGCTGGTACACTGGCTTGAATCGCCTGTTTTGGTCTGTGGCCTGTGATTTGCTATATGGATTCTGTTTGCATTTGAAATCTCAAATTTGGAAACTTGATTTTGAATAGTTTGTTCCATGTTTCCAATGTATTTTTCCTTACAGTAATCAATGCTTAACCTTGCACTAATTTCTCTACCTCCAAGCTCCTGTACGGGCCTTGGGCCCGGGATTTGCTGTTTGGAGTATGTTTAAGTTCCATAAAATTCTGGCCATTGATACATTTTGTAAATTAAAAATTCATATTGCCAGAAAAAAAGTACTGTGTTGAGTATGTTGAGCTGATTGTTCTTTGAGCATCCTTGATGTCTTGTCCTAATAGACAAAATTACAATGGAGCATAATAAGATAGACAACAAAACTACTATTCCAGTGTAATTGTTATCTAGATTTGTATTGTTTCTGATCAAATGGATTAATAAAATATATTCTATGCTGGAGGAAGAGAGATGCAGATGCACACTCTTAGCACTAAGAACACTGATAGTAAAAATAATTTAAATAAACCCTCACAATTAACATGGAGTATAATTGAAGTTCTTAGCACACATTTGTGCAAATATGCAGGCCCATGTACTGTGGCCAGGTGACTTCATCACATGGGTCCCTAACATTCCTAATACTATCACATTCTATAAATGTATTCAGGACTTACCTCTAAATAGGGCCTTATCAATGTGTGATCTGAGATGTAGGAGCCCAGCTAATTAAAACACATGAGGGTGAATGGGAGGAGTGCCAATCCAGAGGAAGGAAGCCTTGCCTTCCAGTGTACAATATATACACAAATATAGTGGAAAAATAGGGGGCCTGGACTGCACATCCTATTGCTAAAGATATCAAGAGGTGCTATCATGCTGAGGCTTCTAATACTATTCTGGAGGAAGAGAGATGTACCGTGGCCAGGTGACTTATAGAATGTGATAGTATTAGGAATATTAGGGACCCATGTGATGAAGTCACCTGGCCGCGGTACATGGGCCCGCATAATTGCGCAAATGTGTGCTAAGAACTTCAATTATACTCCATGTTAATTGTGAGGGTTTATTTAATTTATTTTTACTATCAGTGTTCTTAGTGCTAAGAGTGTGCATCTGCATCTCTCTTCATACAGCATAGTATTAGAAGCCTCAGCATGATAGCACCTCTTGATATTTTTATAATAGGATGTGCAGTCCAGGTCCCCCCTTTTTTCCACTATATTTGTGTATATATTGTACACTGGAAGGCAAGGCTTCCTTCCTCTGGTATTGGCACTCCTCCCATTCACCCTCAGGTATTTTAATTAGCTGGGCTCCTGCATTTCAGATCACACATAGATAAGGCCCTATGTAGAGGTAAGTCCTGAATACATTTATAGAATGTGATAGTATTAGGAATGTTAGGGGCCCATGTAATGAAGTCACTTGGCTGTGGTACATGGGCCCGCATATCTGCGCAAATGTGTGCTAAGAACTATAATTATACTCCATGTTAATTGTGAGGGTTTATTTAAATTATTTTTGATATCAGTGTTCTTAGTGTTAAGAGTGTGCAACTGCATCTCTCTTCCTCCAGCATAGTATTAGAAGCCTCAGCATGATAGCACCTCTTGATATCTTTAGCAATAGGATGTGCAGTCCTGGCCTCCATTTTTTCTAAAATACATTCTAGTAAGCAAAAATGTACATGTAGAACAACCAAAATATCAGGACACTCAAAGTTTGTCTTTAATCCAGATGGACTTAGTACATATAGTAGAGAACAGAGTATATTTAATGAGATGGTCCCTTATTTGGGGCCATGTGCTATGCAAACCTAAGTTTAAGCACCATAGCAAGAACAGGATATATAGGCCAATGTTTTAATACACTGTGCTTAATACATTTAGTTGCTACGACATACATAGTGCAAAAGTTTCATTTATCTTGAGTGACACTTTCCAAAGCAACATTGGGGGTTATTCAGAGTTGAAAACAAACCAAAAAAGTTAGCAATTGGACAAAACCATGTTGCAGTGCAGGTGGGACAGATGTAACATGTGCACAGATAGTTAGATTTGGGTGGGGTGTGTTCAAACTGATATCTAAATTGCAGTGTAAAAATAAAGCAGCCAGTATTTACCATGCACAAAAACAATATAACCCACCCAAATCTAAAACTCTCTGCACATGCTACATCTGCACCACCTGCAGTGCAACATGGTTTTGCACAATTGCTAACTATTTTGGTTTGTTAACAACTCTGAATAACACCCATTGTTCATAAAACAGTAGTTTCTCTCTTGTACTGGCTCACCTTCTTTAGATATTTATAATTTCAATTCACTTACTATATTGGCTGTCCAGAAAACATTGACCATGGCTTGTAGGGCAGTAGAGCTCTCCTCTTGTTCAGAAGTGATCTATATTACTCTGAGAAATTTAAAAAAATTAAGTCAACAGAAATGATAAAACAAGGGATATCTTCTTGTAAACTAGTGCAAATAAAATACAAAAAAAAATAACAATGCAAACTGATCTACTATGCTCTCCACCTCAGAATGATAGTGAACTGACTTGACTTGGACTTCCATTAGTCCCTCAGCCATTCACTGAGAATAGTGATGTATTTTCAGAGCTGCCTGGCTGATCAGACACAATAAAGCATGACACCATCACAGACCCAGGGGCCAATGTCCACTTAAAGATATATAGAATTCCTAATGCTCAGCAAGAGGCTGTCTCTAAAGTGTTTAAAAATGTTAGAAATCTATGTAATAGAATCTGACAGTGAGTGGTCAAGCCCCATAGTACTAATTCCAAAACCAGATGAAAGCCTTCACTTCTGTAATGATTTCATAAGCTTAATGCAGTGTTTAAGTCTTATGCATACCCATGCTTGTGTAGATGAGCTGATAGAGATGATAGAACAGCCAAATATATCACCACTAGTCCTGAAAAAAGGATACTGGCAAGTACCATTGATTGACAGTGCAAAAGTAAAAAAAAGCCTTCTCTGTTCCAAAAGTGCTGTATCAGTATAAGATGATGCCATGGGGCCCAAGCAACCTTCCAACATGCGATGGCTGAGAATTTGAAGCCCCACAGACAGTATGCATATGCCTATCTGGATAATGTAGTAATTCACAGTCCGGACTGGTAGCAAAAGCTATGTTGGACTCAATGAGAAAGGTAGGGATAATGGTCATCCTAAAGAAGTGCTGCTTAGTGATGGAACAGGTTAAGTACTTTGGGTTTACCACAGGTAGAGGTTTGATTAAACCACAATTGAACAAAATTGAGGCTATTCAAAACTGGCCCCATCTGGTAAGTAAAAAACAACTGAGAGTCTTTTTGGGAACAACAGGGTATTACCGATTAGTCATTCCTAATTTCACCACCATAGTGGTTTCATTATCAGATCTTACTAAAGGATACCAGTCAAATATGGTGAAATGGAACTCTAAAGCAGAATAAGCATTTCAGGCATTAAAAGTGGCAATATTTACACAACCTGTGTTGACAATGCCAGATTTTTCAAAAGCATTTCTGGCATAGACAGATACCTCAAAGGGGTACATTCTGTATTGTCCCAAAACAGAGATGGGGTACAGTACCCCATAATTTGAGTAGAAACTCAATGAATTTTAAAACAGGTATGAAAATTGTGAAAAAGGAAGTGCTGGCTATTAAGTAGGCATAAGACACTTTGGATATTACCTCTTGGGCATACAGCTTAACATGGTGACAGGTTATGCTCAGTTAAAATGGATGTCTTGTTTACAAGATTGTTTTTTAAATTGAAAGACTTTAGAAGTTTATGGTTGAACATAGGCCAGATACACAACTAGTCAATATAGAAGTCTTGTCTCATGTCTTTTGTTTAGGGACTGCAAGTGTTTTCCTCCCCTAAGTCAAACTGAGGGGGGAATAGTGTTTGATGGGCAGGTATATTTGTCCCAGGTTCCTGATCTACATGTTTTAAAAAACCCAGGAAAATATTTTAGTTGTTTTGCTAAGACTTATTGGGCTTTGGAAAAACCAGCTTAGGGTTCCTGGGGTTATAGAAGGAGGTTGAGGGTGGGGTCCATCCATTAGGTCCATTCTGGGTCTTCAGTGTCTCTGGTCTAAAATTAAGCTAATTGGCAATAACACCTGTGTGAAGGTTTTAAAAGGCTATCAGTCTAGACATTCTCTCTCTCTGTCTGGGAGATAAAGGGACTGAGGAGTCTATGTGAGAGAAAACCTGCTACTAGATACAAGTGAGCTATACTTGCTGACATTTTCAATGTTTTGTAGATGACAGTCAGAAATGTCTCATGTTTAGTTAGTGGCCAGTTGCACCAGAAACTCTGGACTTGTGTGATCTCTCGGCTGCTGTACACTACCGTCTACCCCAGGAGATGGTACCTTGTTCCCCTAACCCTGTTACTGCATGAATAATTATATTTTAAAAAATTCTTCAATATCCATGTCTATACAAACAGAAAATATTTCAACCTAAAAAATTATATGCAATTAGAGATACATGCTTTCAAGACTTTAGGGTCTGTACATGCCTAAAGACATAAATTATTAAAATTATTTTCACCTAGATGACCAGTAATACTAATGAAGCCAATCAGAATGCATCCAATTGTCTAGTGCACAGGTTCTCAAACTCGGTCCTCAGGACCCCACACGGTCCATGTTTTGCAGGTCATCTGTAGATTTTTAAAATGTGACAGTTGGTGATACACAGAGCACCTGCTGGGTGACATGGAAAATGTGAACCGTGTGGGGTCCTGAGGACCGAGTTTGAGAACCACTGGTCTAGTGTAATGTCAGTTAATTGGATCTTAAAAATTCAGGATGACAAAAGGCCACTATTAAAGCATTCAAAAGAAACAGTGACAGAGGTACTTTATATTGATGGATTTTTTTTAATTTAACAAATAATACATTTTAGGCTAGAAAGGAAATTACTGTTTATTACATTTTGCAAGGTTATATACTGTATTTAACATGTAATAATATATATACAAAAAAATTAAAAGCCCATAAAATGTAAAATTATACTTTTTTAAGGAAAAAAATGTACATGAGATTACAGCGAAGTCAGGATATTTATAATAAATCAATTGAAAAGTTTTTCATTATTATTGTTATGTTTATTGTCATCCCAATACATTCAGTTAAGACATCATAATACTTTACAAAACTCAAAACAGTGGGAAGAACTGAGCATAAATAAAACATGTAGATAAAGCAAATGCAGACCTTAGAAATAAGATAGTACCTGTTCATGAGAGAGATTACAATCTAACAGGTAAAGGCAGAGACAGAGGAAATAAATGTTAGAGCACCAGATTACACCATTAAGTAGTATAGGTGGAGATGAGACCATCAAAAAAATGGTTGATTTTAAGAGAACATTTAGGAGGATATTCAATTGTTTGAAAAATCAGTTGGGTGTCTTATTTTTCCTATCTAATAGACAGGAAAAAACAGACACCCAACTGACTTTTCAAACATTTGAATACCCCCCTTAAAGTTTTGAAAACGGCAGAATAGTCTGATTTATTTCACTAGGGAAATACGAAATTCGATAACGGATTTCAGTGGCAAACGCAGGATTCCTAGAGGGGGTTTCCAAATGGAGTCCCAAATCTCCTACTCTCTGGGAGTCTGGAAGAGCGGCAGAAAAACCTAGTAACGACCCTGGACATTAATTTAAACATTGTTCTTTTTTTTGGATACTGTATGGAATACAGTATTAATATTTAACACTATAGATGGTCTATAGTATAGGCTATATCAAACATATGTAAATAATATAATTAAGATAAGTGGTCAGTAAAAGGTTAAACATTCCATAATAAATAAATAAATACACAAACCTAATAGAACCAGTACGAGACAGAAATGCACTTTCTAAGCATACATTCTCCTACCTCATGGGACGGCTCCAGTCTCTTCTTCCTTGCAACTACTCTCTGGTCCAGAGCACTGGTTGAGGAGTCAGACCCACACACACAGCAAACATGGTAGAAGAAGCTGCTACCACTGGGCATGTGCTGCAGCTCTGTCCCTTACAGTGCAGGATGTAGCGGCAGCTCTAGAAAATGTATTATATACTATTGCTATAGTTGTCATAATTTGAGCCACTTGCCAAGAGGAGGCAGGTTTCCGGGCAACCAAAACCCCCCTGCATTTGCCTATGGATTAAGTGAAATCTTGTAGGCAGGATGAGATGTGGATTTCAGACAAGGTTGGGTCCAGGTCCAAAGGCCAGAACATAATTTGGTGGATGTGGCATGGTGAGAGGATCAGTTTTGCCACAACATTTACATTGGATTAAATATGGGATAGATAAGTGAGGGTAAAAGATAAGAGGCTGTAGTTGATGTAGGAGATTATGAGAAAATGTATAAGAGTTTTGTTACATCTTGGGTAAAAAAGGAAAAATTCTAGCAATATTTCATATATAAAAGCAACAAAACTGGGAGAGAGATTATATGGGAGAATAAAGTTATGGTCAGAGTAGACCAAAACAGTAGGTAAGGAAGACTGAGGAAATAGGGGCCTTGGTGAAAGAGATATGAGGTAAAATTGTAATGCTACAGTAGATGGTGGTAAAAAGATAATATAAGTTTTAAATAGCACAATTAAAGCTGATAATAGTATATAGTACTGCAGTGAAGAGGTCAGGAGGTAAGAGACAGATTTGGATGTCATTTGCATGTAGTTGGCATTTGATACAGAATGGATGGATCAGCTCAAATAAAGGATTTTTGGACAGTGAAAGAAAGATATAGTATATCAACAGAGCCTTTTAGGATGCCAAACTATATTGCCAGTTGATTTACAAGAAAAAGAGATACTGATGCAGCGGTGGCATAGGTGGGAAGATAAACCAAGAAAAAAGTACAGTATGTCACAAAGATCAACTGAGTGAAATGTACAGTATGCAATAGAAGAGGGTGACCAATAGTTTAAAAATCAACTGAAGAAGCATAGAGCAGTGACCATTAGACTTTGCAAGAAGAATATAGATTTTTTTTGTAAGGACAGATAATGGAATTTTTGGTGGAAGCCTCATTGCAGTTTATTGAGATGGGAGGGAGTGGGGAGAAGAGAGAGGAAATTGTAAACAAGTTGATCAATCGTTTTAAAAAATAAATAATTCCTTTAGGGTTGGGGAGGTCAGTGCATGTTAAAAGTGGAATTGGTTTGTGCTAGTGTAGATAGATACATCTTAAAGAGGTTAGCAAAGGGTAACAAAGTAATAGGGAATAGAAAAGTGAATTAAAAAGAGCTGAAAAGTTAGGATTTAGGTTGAGATGATGTGATGAGTGCTGAGACTTTATTTCAGGGAATAATAAATGGATGGGGCATTTCAGAGTATAAAGGAAGTTGTATACTTGTACAATGTTAATTGTAGATTGAAAGACACAAACAGGCAAAGGGGGATGTAAGCAAAGATGGATGTGTACAGCATTGGATGGGTAAAAAGTATTCTACAGTATGTGAAACTATTTCTGTTAAAAAAAAGACAACTTGAGTTACAGAATTTGTGGAGTGAAAAATATGTTATATAAGGAATTAATAGGGAAATAACAATGGATTAACAATGAATGAGACAATGATAATAGAATTAATAAAAGAGCCATATTGGGAACAAGTAATACGTGTGGATGAGAGATACAAATCTTGTGCAGAGCGGAGAGGTCTGGTAGGGAGATATTTTGAGATGAGTGAAAAGATGTATGATGGTGCAGTTTGGTTAATAGCCTTGTATGTAAGTAAATGTATTTTATATTTAACACGGTAGAATACCGGTAACCAATGGATGGACTGACAGAGCGGATCAGCAGATGAAGAGCATTTAGCGAAGAAGATTAGCCTTGCAGCTGCATTAAAAATGGATTGTAGTGGTGAGAGCCTATGTTTGGGAAGACCAGTAAGGTGACTATTACAATAATCAATGCGGGAGATGATGAGTGCATGGATTAGAGTTTTTGCAGTGTCTTGTGTAAGAGAAGGACATATTTTGGATATGTTTTTTAGGTGCATGTTATATGATTTAGAGACAGATTGAATGTGTGGAACAAAGGACAGTTCAGAGTCAAGGATGACATCTAGGCAGCAAACTTGTGAGGTAGGGTGGATAGTTGCATTGTCAACAGTTATTGAGATATCGGGTTGGTAACTACTCTTGGCTGGTGGGAAAATAATTCTGTTTTTGAAATGTTGAGTTTGAGGTGGTAAGATGACATCCAAGATGAAATAGCAAACACGCATTCAGTGACATGAACCTATACAGATGGGGATAAATCTGGAGAGGATAGGTAGATTTGAGTATTATCAACATACAAATGATTCTGAAATCTGAAGGCGCTGATTAGTTTACCAAGAGATGAGGTATAGATTGAGTAAAGCAGAGGTCCTAAGACTGAGCCTTGCGGTACTCCAACTGATAGAGGTAGAGAAGAGGAGGTAGAATTAGAGAAGTGAACACTGAAAGAGCGATTAGGTAGGTAGGATGAGAACCAAGTAAGGGCTGTGTCCTGAAGACCTAGGGATTATAGTGTTTGTATGAGAAGAGAGTGGTCAACAGTGTCAAAAGCAGCAGAGATATCTAGAAGAATAAGAAGTGTGTAATGGCCTTTCGATCTAGCAGTGACCAGATCATTCACTACTTTGGTCAGTGCCATCTCTGTGGAGTGTTGGCATGAAAGCCTGACTGAAGTTGGTCCAGTAAGTTGTGGGAGTTAAGAAAGTGTGTAAGGCAAGTATAGGCAAGTCTCTCAAGTAGCTTGGAGAGAAATGGGAGCTGAGAGATGGTTAGAGAGAGTATTTGGGTCAGAATTGTGTTTTTTTCAGAATGGGAGTAATCACTGCATGCTTAAACAGAGAAGGAAAGATACCAGTAGAGAGAGAGAGAAGTTACAGATTTTAGTTAAGATTGGGATAAGCACAGGAGACAAAGTTTTACTGACTTGTGAGGGTATAGGATCAAGAGGAGAGGTAGTTGAGTAGCAGGATGAAAAGAGTGTTGATACTTAATCTTCACTTGTGAGATCAAATGAAGAGAAAGTGCCAGAGGGTTCAGGTAGGGAATTGAGTAGGTCACTGGCTGAGTTAGAGCATACCATTTCATCTCAGATTTTATCAATCTTATCCTTGAAGTAGGAAACAAGTTCTTGTGCATGGGTAGTAGCTAGTGGGGGAGGGTAAAGAAGTGATTTACATGTATTAAAAAGTCACTTGGGGTTAGTGGTATGAGAAGAGATGAGAGATTGGAAATATGTTTGTTTGGCAGCGTCCAGGACCTGACGATATGAGTGGTAGGTGGTCTTATATGTGAGAAAGTCACATGGATTTTGAGATTTATGCCACTGATGTTCTACTTTACGTGACAGTTTTTGCAGGTGTCTTGTTGATTTAGAGTGCCACAGTTGGCATCTAAGCCTACATAGAGTGTGATGGGTAGCTGGAGCCACTTCATCAAGGGCACGCTCTATAGTCTGGTGCAGTTGGGATACAGCAGTATCAGGTGTTGTAAATGTAGAAATTGGTGAGAGCAGTTGTTGCAGAGAAGTGGAAAGTTGTTGAAAATTATTATTAGTATTTCTGAAAGTTAGAGGCTTGCTTGTTTTTAGTGTCATAGAGTTTAGAGCAATGGAATAGATTGAGAAGGTGATCAGGTTGTGATCAGAGAGAGGGAAAGGAGTGTTAATTAATTCAGAAACTGAGCAGAGCCTGGTGAATACAAGATCAAGGCAGTGGCCCTCCTGGTGAGTAGAGGAGTCATACCATTGGGTGAGGCCAAGAGTGGAGGTTAGAGAGAGGAGTTTGGAGGCATAAACAGATTGTGGACCATCAAGAGCTATATTGAAATCACCCATAATGATGGTAGAGATGTCAGACGATAAGAAGTGTGGGAGCCAGGAAGAAAAATCTTCTAGAAACTGTTGTTTGGGTTGCCCAGGAGGGCAATAGATAGCTGCAACACACAGCAAGAAGGGGGTAAAAATCCTGATAGAGTGAACAGCAAATGATGTCAATGTGAGCGAAGGAACCTGAGGTAGAACTGTGAATGTACAAAATTGGGACAGTAATATTCCAACCCCACCACCTTTACTATTGCCAGTTCTGGAGGTGTGTGTGAAGTGGAGACCACCGTGTGACAGTGCTGCAGGGGAGGCCGTGTCTGATTGTGTGAGCTATGTTTCTTTTATAGCCAGCAGATTAAAGTTGTGAGAGATAAAGAGGTCATGGATGGATGTTAATTTGTTACACACAGAGCATGCATTCAATAAGGCACATTTTTGTGACTTGGAGGGGGATGGGAGACGTGATATTTATGAGGTTAGATGTATTTCTATGTTGTTTTAAAACAGCTGAGTGTGAGTGGGACAGGTGGTTGGGGACTGGATTTGGTGATATGTCAAAAGCTAATAAAAGCAGAGGAGTGAGATAAATATTGGTGGATGTTTGTGAGTGTTTATTATGGTGGCCAATTGTGGTTGTCAAAGTACTTGTAGAGAAGTAAGTATTAAGCTCATAAGTGTTTAGAAGAGGGAAGTGGATAATAGAAGCTGCAATGTGTACAGAGGGGTGAGTTGTTGGGTGAGTGTAGAATGTGTTAAATTTGGTGAGAATTCCATGAATTGAAATAAGAAGCAGTAGTATGGTGAACATGCTGTGGTAGTTTGTGAGTTAATTTTGGGTTAAGTGGAAGGAATAAGTTGTTTACATTTAAAGTTACCTTTACTTGATGTTTCTCAATGCTTGTCAACAGTTTGTTCAACTGTTCTAGGTTACTTACATTTGTCTATCCATGTTGGGACCTGAGTTTGAGACACTTGGATATCTGAGTGCAATCCTGAAATCTTGACTGTTCTTTGTGTTCAGTCTTAAGATCCTTACACTCAAATTTCTTTAGGAGATCCTCAGTTCTTAACTCTATCAGCTGTGTTCAATCTAACTGTATCAGCTGTGTTCAATCCAGAGCTCATGTCATTCTGTTCAACAATTGCAATCCCGAATTCCTCGCATTCTACTATCTATGTGTAATTGTGATTTCTTGCCACACTGCTCCACACACTCTGTTACCAGAAGGCTTTTATAAGCTTTTAACTCTTCATGCTCAATCCTGAGTTCCTTACACCTTGCTACCTACAGTATGTGCATATCCAATATAATGATATTCTGTTATACTTGGATATAATTCAGTAAGGATCACTATTGAGGCTAAAATAGCAATTGTCTCAAAACTTCTACTGCTGAAAATCACAAGTGAAGAGCCGCCCAGAAAGGGAAAAGATGCCCACTGCTGCATTCGCGTATGCAGTTGCATAACTGCAATGCATATGTAAAAATGGCGCACCATCAACAGTTGTGGTTGCCTACTCAAAATAATGCAATTGCAGTCTCACCAGGAACCATGTTTTTCATCACAGTGATCGCACCTGACATAAGATGCACACCGCGAAAACGGTCATGACATGCCTGCATTTTCCCAACTACATGTTACCACTTCTTGTCATTAAATTGCAATCGCTTTTCACTTATGCTGTAAACACAGAGCAATTGTATTTTGTCCTCTGCGCATGTGCAATGCGTTTGCATGACAGTCTGCCAATAATCACCCGATTTGCATTTTTTGCAAATTAATGATGCATAGTGAATAAGGCATACTGTTTAACTTTATATCACCGTAATAACAATGTGCTCTAGACACTGTGATACCTGAATACTTTTGTGAGATCCTAACCTTCTTCTTTTCATTTGCAATCCTGAGTTACTGACACCCTGCTACTCTTTCTATTCATGAGATAATTACACTCTGCTATCCAAGTGCAATACTGAGATCTTTACTCTTTACGGGTCCTAATCAAGTGCAACCTGATGTAGACACAATCTTCTCCCCATTCTTGAAGAGGTTACATACATGTGCTTTACCTACTTGCTTTATTCTCATTACTTATTTGACCCACTCCAATCTAAAGTTCAACTGAAACTGCCCTCACCAAAAGTTGACAAGTTCCTTTCTGCCAAATCCAGGAGTCACTTCTCTATTTTAATCTTCCTTTGTCAATCTCCACCATCCCTTCTTCCTAGAAATCCTACACATTATTGACATCAGTGACATGAAACTGTCATTGTTCCACTCCTTGCTGTCCAACTGCTATTTCCTTATTGCTACTCCTGCCTCCTCCTTCCTTCCTCTCATTTGCACCTTCCTGTAATTATACCAATTTTCAATGCTTGGTCAACATCTAGCTGGTGGCTTTGGTGAGGGAGGGATAAGAAATGATGTAAATTTATTAACAAATCACTTGGGGTTAGAGGCTTGAGCAGAGATGAAAGACTGGAAATATGTTTGTTTGGTAGTGTCCAGAGCATTACAATTAGAGTGGTAAATGATCTTATACTGTATGTGAGAAATTGGTGATAATAGTTGTTGCAGAGAGGTGGATAGTTGTTGAAAATTAATATCATTAATATTTCTGTGGGTTTGAGGAGGTTTGGTAGACTTCAGTGTCATTTGAAGTAATGGAAGGGAGCATGCAGGTGAGGAGGTTGTGATCTGAGAGAGGGAAAGGAGTGTTAATGTATTCACAAACAGAGCATACAGTAGTCTGGTGAATACAAGATCAAGTCAGTAGTTCTCCTGATGAGTAGAGGAGCCAGTCCATTGGGAGAGGCCGAGAGAGGAGGTTAGAGAGAGTAGTTTGGAGGCATGGGGAGATTGTGGAAGGTCAATAGCAATATTGAAATCACCCAAAATGATGGAAAATATGTCAGAGTATGGGAGCCAAACAAAAGACATTTCCAGAAATTGTTTGGAGTTTCCCAGGTGGGTGATAGAGGGTAGCAACATGCAGAGAGAAAGGGTGAAATCCTAATAGAATATATTTCAAATTATGTAAATGTGAGTGATGGAAACAGTAGCAAAACTGTTTTGTGAACAATTGTGACAGTAATATTCCAATCCCATCTCTTTTACAGTTATGAGGCCTAAAGGTGTGTGTTAGTGGAGCATACTATGTGACAGTGTTGCAGGGGAGGCTGTGTCTGATTGTGGGGGTAATTCAGAGTTGATAGCAGCAGCAAATTTGTTAGCAGTTGGGCAAAACCACGTGCACTGCAGGTGTGGCAGATATAACATTTGCAGAGAGAGTTAGATTTGGGTGGGTTATTTTGCTTCTGTGCAGGGTAAATACTGGCTGCTTTATTTTTACACTTCAATTTAGATTTCAACTTGAACACACCCCACCCAAATCTAACTGTCTCTGCACATGTTATATCTGCCCCTTTGCAGTGCACATGGTTATTCACAACTGCTAACAATTTTGCTGCTGCGATCAACTCTGAATTAGCACCCATGTGAGTAATTTTTCTGTAATAGCAAGCAGGTTCATATGCGGCAGCATTGCTATGCGCAGGGCTGGACCTGGAAGCATCGGCAGCCAGAGGAGGTGCAGCGTCCTGGTCGCATTTGCAATGGCCGGGATCTGCGTCCTCCAGCAGCTGTGTCGTGGCTGCTGACACTATCTACCATACTAAACCTTGTCACTGCCACTACCCTATCACAGCTCCTTAGTTGGAATACAATTTTTTACTATAATAGTAGTGGAAGGTGAATTTAATATACTGTACATATATAAAATTTGTGATCCTATTGGGAATTGAACCCTGGTCTGTCGTCATTGTTAAACCATGTCATTACCTCTTCTCTACCATAAATTATTACTTTACCTTTGAATTTTTAGAAATACAGCAAATGATATTGTCAACAGTCAGAGTACAAATTTATTAATCCCCAATAGGATTAAAACCCGAGTCACCTCTTTTCTAACCCTTTCACTAACATCTCCCATAATTACGATGATATTGGCATTCATTAATAAGAATACTTCCGCTGAAACAGGCATAACTTAAATGCATCAGAAGGCTTAAAGATCTTCCAATTAAGACTCCCCATGCTTTATCGTATGACGCTTATCATAATACCACTCAATGCCAATGGTATACAGTTTGTATAATAATATTACCTTATACCTTCAACTGTATCTCATAAGTGTACAAACTAATATATACTACAGTATTAATTTATATATACTAGGAATCATTTCTGCACATAAAATAACTGATCATATCCCCAACCTATTTTGAGGTCATGCTTTAAGAAAAAGATTAAAAATCAATATTATCATTAAAGCTTAGTGGAAAGAGAGTTTTTTTTATCTAAAAATTTAGAGCAATGTATTTCTGACACTCTGCTATTTAAATGCCATCCTGCCATCCTGACACTTGTCTATCCATGTGAAAACTGAGATCTTGACACTCTGATATCCAAGTATAATTATGAGTTCCCGGCACTCCGCTTCTCTGCTCATTTGTGTGTTCCTATCACCCAGCCAGACAAGTGCCATCTCGAGTGCCAAATTTATGACTACCTATGTGAAATCCAGATTCATACTCTGCTATCAGTGAGCAATGCTGTTTTCCTGGAAACGTGCTAGTTCCAAAAATTGCTAACTTTTCTTTTTTTCCAAGTGTCATATAGAATTTTATGCATTCAAATTTCAAATTCTGAAATCCATGAAACTTGCAAAATATTCTTTATAAATATGTGATTATCTACAGTATTTTAATGACATCATTTACTTTTCTGACTTCCTTTATCTTTATTTTCATTCTAAACTGTACTTCAATATCTCACCAGCTTGTAATTTTAAAGAGAACAATTCACATCAGTTTAATTCAACAGTAACAGCTTTTCACTTCCAAGTAAAATTGAATATTTACATCAGGTTGTTGCAGAGTAAAACTTAAAACAAAAGAGCATTAGAACTGATTAAAGTTTGGTGGCATCAGAAGACCATTTGGTTTGTGACTGAGATAGTTTGGTTATACTGTAGCTTTCAAAAGGACTTATAATAATTGGTTTACCCAAAGTACTTGTACCACATATTTCCAGTGTTTTTCAAGCTTCCATGAGAAAATGAATGTGTCATCCACATAGATATTTATAAAGTGTTATAATACATCTGAACATTTTATTTACACACCCTTGAAAAATAAAGGCCCTAAAAGGAACTGTAATAAACAGAATTTATTACAAGTAGATCATGTGAAGCTAGATTATCATTAATATGATCAAAAAAACACTGCCAAAAGGTACCAACAAAGACCTTCCACTGTAATTCAAAAGCATACTGTATGTTCTAAACCAGTGGTTCTCAACCTTGGTCCAGTTCATGTTTTCCAGGGGTATGGGTCGTTGGGTCGACTCAACTTAGGTCGACAGTCATTAGGTCGACCACTGAATGCCGACATGAGCATTAAGTCGACGTGCACTAGGTCGACATGGGAATTAAGTCGACATGTACTAGGTCAGCAGGTGAACAGTTCGACATGAGTTTTTGGACTGTTTTTGGTGTTGATTTCTTCATAAAGTGATGGGGAACCACAATTAGTGCGCCATGTCCCCTCGCACAGCTCGCTTCGGGTTACCATTCCAATTGTAGTCCACGTGGATCGTCAAGTGTGGAAAAATCCCAAAAATGAAATAAAAAGTGAAAAACTCATGTCGACCTTTTGACCTGACGACCTAGCACATGTCGACCTAATGACCATGTCAACATGTCGGCCATGTCGACCTTCAGTGGTCAACCTAATGACTGTCGACCAAAGCTGTGTCGACCTAATAACCATATCCCGTTTTCCAGGTCACCTAGCAGTTGAACAGGTGTATTCATTACTCAGTGACATATTATAAAAGACCCACAGGCGGAGCAAATTATTTCACTTGCAATCTTGTGAGGAGAACTGGAAAACATGAACTGTTGGTGGCACTTGATGACCGATGTTGAGAGCCACTGTTCTAAACTACGGTGAGGAAATTATGGTTCTGCTAAGGGACTAGATTCATTATTTAGAGGCAAAAAACTGTTATGCATGATGAAGTAGAAAGGTTATGGATTTGAAGAAAGTCAATAATGTTTATTCTGCTTATTTGACAAGGAACTTTTTTTCATTTTTTGGATGTAGTTTTCTTTGCAAGAGTACAGTGAACCCCAATCAGTGTACCGCTTAGTGAAGGTGCCTCAAATACTACCGCTGTGTTCGGCAGAGATTACTATTCCCAATCATAGTCCACGAAGTCTGACAAATTTGAAAAAAATAAAGAAATAAAATAACTGTCAACCATTGTCACCCTTTGACCATTGTCACCCGTTGACCATTTGTACCTCTCGACCATAAACACTATCAACCTTTGACATGTCAAGCTAATGACCATGTTGACTATTTGTCCATGTTGACCTAATCACCTTTTGACTGTCAACCTAATTACGGTCGACCTGTCATCTAGACACCGTAATGGGTAGATTACTAGATTTTAAAAGCTGCTACCAGGCCATACTTGAATGGACTAAGGTCAGGGAAGTAAAGCAATTGGTCTCCATAGAGATGTACATTCTTCAACTGCAATGTGAAATTGTTCCCTGATTCCCTTGTATTTCCACATTTCCCCTTCTTTACCCCACCATTACCCCTACTCTCACCTGATAGAAATCACTGAGACAATTACCATATGCATTCTTTAGTTTTGGTCTGATCACTTCCTTTTTTAGTGAATTCAGACTTCCCCCAGAGGTTGATATGAAGCTCAGGTCTCTTTAGAGTCAGCCAGCTGGTGTCCTTGTCAGTACTGTATTCATCAGTCCTCTAAAATCAAGGAGAAGTGGGAACTTACCTTATTCAAATAGCTATGCATCTTCTTCCAGATGTCTACATGATTTCTGCTGTATACAAACTTCTGGTAGATAATGTCTTGACTGCATTATACTAATGCCTGGGACAGAGACTGGTATAGGATTTTCCAGAAAAGGTATACAAGTTCCATTTGCATTAGAGTTATGTAAGCCCAATATAATAACAAAAAGCTTATTCTGTTGGTACAGACACCATTCTCTTCTTCACAAATGTTTCCCTCTACCCCAACCACCTGTTGGGGATGGCAAAGTCATACAGGCACCTTTTTACATATTTGTTGGGACTATATGCACATCTCAATATTCTGTGCCCATAGATCCTGTCTTCTGGCTACTCTCCCAATCAAAAATACCCTTTGGACATGTCCAGAAAGTCAGTCTTATGCTACCTTAGTAATGCAGCCCAAACTATTCCGCAAAGTCTGGTTTCTTATAGAATAGATTACTTCCTGCCCTTGGAAAATAAACTTCTCAGTACACAGTACAGTTGAAAAATTCACAGAATTTTGCAGGACCAGATTGATGTGGTTAAAGTTCAAGGAGTCCATCTTTTATAAGAAGTCTATTTCAAGTCTATCCCTGCAGTAACTTTTCCAGAATGTCATTATGGACATACCATTTGCCAATGTTCAGGAAGTACAGTACATCCAAATTTTTATTATCCCAGTGTAATGTCTTATGATGTATCTGTTTGTTTTTACCCTGTTCAAGTGTTAACAGGGAACAAAAAAAATGACCCCTTGTTTGCTTACACCTAGTGGTATGTAAGGGATGTAGTTATGTGACCGCCAGTCAGGCACACCACACCCATTTGGAACACTGTAAACAATTAATATAATACTAGTACTCAGCTTGTTAGAATTATTTAAGCATGCAAAATAAGGACTCAGATCCAGATGAGTACAACACTTCCTTATTAGCCATAATTAGCTAAAAAAAACTAGCAGGCATAATCAAAATTGCAAGCCTCAAATCTTATATATGTATATATATATATATATATATAAGGCTGATCCTCACTTCTGTGGTGCCCAACATAGCTCTAAAAAAAACACAGTACACTGTTCTCAGGCGCTATATATCAATGTTCACCAAAAACACAGTCCGAGTCTCCTCAGTAGTTTTAACTAATTTAGAAGAGTGCCCCCAAACAAAAGAGTCTTCTTTTTTCTTGTTTGTTTTTCTACGCAAATCATGACTCTAGGGGAGCACCACCGGACAATAGTTATTTGAATATCGCCCGTGGAAGATTTAGTTTCACTGCCCGATTTATATTAAGAATAATTTCTGGTTATAAATTCTCTCTCTACAATAATCTTAGGTGGATATACCAGTGCACGGACTGACTCTATTCTCTCTCCTCAGTAGTTGCAAGCTGAAACTCCTGGTCTCAGACGTCCCTCAGAACATTATTTTCAGATAGCATCACAGAATAATATATAAAGAGAGAAGAAAGATACTCCCATAGTGTAATATTGATTAGTCCACCAGCAAGATTCTATTCTGTAAGGTATAAACTCTTACCAGAATAAATGGTCTACACAATTTGCAGACATCAATGCAATTGTAATAATAATCCGTTGTAGTAAAGCATACCAGGAAATACATTTTCCAAACCACAGTTTAATATATTAAAAACACTTCAACTCCACAGACACAGTAATGGGTTAAAATTGGTCTCTCACCAGAACTTATTGTCTGCAACACAACAGACAAAAGAGCATGGGGTACATTTACTAACATTCGTAATTTCCGAAAATAGGTCAAAGTTCAATCACGAATGACATCGACAGTGTAAAACTGCAACTTTTTGAATTTATTACGATGGATTTACTAAGCTGTCGTATTCGTGTTTTTCTTTTCTTCCGATGTCGATGTCATTCGGTTTTTTTTACCTAATTTTACGGCAGTGATTAGCAAAACACTGCCGTTTTTTTTTTACAATCAATCTCGGCCGGATCTGTGTGATCCGTGCTGGGGTTCTTTTTATTTTTTATTTTTAATTAAACAATGTAAAATCCCCAAAAAAAATGCGTGGGGTCCCCCCTCCTAAGCATAACCAGCCTCGGGCTCTTTGAGCCGATCCTGGTTGCAGAAATATGGGGAAAAAAATGACAGGGGTTCCCCCATATTTAAGCAACCAGCATCGGGCTCTGCGCCTGGTCCTGGTCCCAAAAATACGGGGGACAAAAAGAGTAGGGGTCCCCCGTATTTTTAAAACCAGCACCGGGCTCCACTAGCTGGACAGATAATGCCACAGCCGGGGGTCACTTTTATACAGCGCCCTGCGGCCGTGGCATCAAAAATCCAACTAGTCACCCCTGGCCGGGGTACCCTGGGGGAGTGGGAACCCCTTCAATCAAGGGGTCCCCCCCCCCCAGCCACCCAAGGGCCAGGGGTGAAGCCCGAGGCTGTCCCCCCCCATCCAATGGGCTGCGGATGGGAGGGCTGATAGCCTTTGTTGTAAAATAAAAGATATTGTTTTTAGTAGCAGTACTACAAGTCCCAGCAAGCCTCCCCCGCATGCTGGTACTTGGAGAACCACAAGTACCAGCATGCGGCGGAAAAACGGGCCCGCTGGTACCTGTAGTACTACCACTAAAAAAATACCCAAAAAAACACAAGACACACACACCGTGAAAGTATAATTTTATTACATACATACACACATACATACATACTTACCTTATGTTCCCACGCAGGTCGGTCCTCTTCTCCAGTAGAATCCAAGGGGTACCTGTTGAATAAATTCTACTCACGAGATCCAGGGGTCCAGGCTCCTCGGCAAATCCAGGGATAATCCACGTACTTGAATAAAACAAAAAAACGGTTGCCCGACCACGAACTGAAAGGTGACCCATGTTTGCACATGGGTCACCTTCCCACGAATGCCAGAAACCCACTTTGCCTTCTGGCTAAGTGGGTTTCTTCAGCCAATCAGGGAGTGCCACGTTGTAGCACTCTCCTGATCAGCTGTGTGCTGCTGTCCTCACTGACAGGCGGCACACGGCAGTGTTACAATGTAGCGCCTATGCGCTACATTGTAACCAATGATGGGAACTTTCTGCCCTGCGGTTGACCTAAAGTGACGTCACCGCTGAGCAGAAAGTTCCCATCATTGGTTACAATGTAGCGCATAGGCGCTACATTGTAACACTGCCGCGTGCTGCCTGTCAGTGAGGACAGCAGCACACAGCTGATCAGGAGAGTGCTACAACGTGGCACTCCCTGATTGGCTGAAGAAACCCACTTAGCCAGAAGGCAAAGTGGGTTTCTGGCATTCGTGGGAAGGTGACCCATGTGCAAACATGGGTCACCTTTCAGTTCGTGGTCGGGCAACCGTTTTTTTGTTTTATTCAAGTACGTGGATTATCCCTGGATTTGCCGAGGAGCCTGGACCCCTGGATCTCGTGAGTAGAATTTATTCAACAGGTACCCCTTGGATTCTACTGGAGAAGAGGACCGACCTGCGTGGGAACATAAGGTAAGTATGTATGTATGTGTGTATGTATGTAATAAAATTATACTTTCACGGTGTGTGTGTCTTGTGTTTTTTTGGGTATTTTTTTAGTGGTAGTACTACAGGTACCAGCGGGCCCGTTTTTCCGCCGCATGCTGGTACTTGTGGTTCTCCAAGTACCAGCATGCGGGGGAGGCTTGCTGGGACTTGTAGTACTGCTACTAAAAACAATATCTTTTATTTTACAACAAAGGCTATCAGCCCTCCCATCCGCAGCCCATTGGATGGGGGGGGACAGCCTCGGGCTTCACCCCTGGCCCTTGGGTGGCTGGGGGGGGGGGACCCCTTGATTGAAGGGGTTCCCACTCCCCCAGGGTACCCCGGCCAGGGGTGACTAGTTGGATTTTTGATGCCACGGCCGCAGGGCGCTGTATAAAAGTGACCCCCGGCTGTGGCATTATCTGTCCAGCTAGTGGAGCCCGGTGCTGGTTTTAAAAATACGGGGGACCCCTACTCTTTTTGTCCCCCGTATTTTTGGGACCAGGACCAGGCGCAGAGCCCGATGCTGGTTGCTTAAATATGGGGGAACCCCTGTCATTTTTTTCACCATATTTCTGCAACCAGGATCGGCTCAAAGAGCCCGAGGCTGGTTATGCTTAGGAGGGGGGACCCCACGCAATTTTTTTTTAAAAAATAAGCACTTTCCCACCCCTTCCCACTGATATACATGCACGGATCTCATGGATCCGTGCATGCCTATCCAATCACGAATAAAAAAAAAAGGTCTGTTTTTTTTTAGCACTTTTTTACGAGTTGAAATTTTTCACGGCAGTGTTTGTTCTTTTTTGGCTTTGCACTTCTTAGTAAATGACCGAGATTCATACTTAAACAGCCGCGTTTTGACCGATGGTGTATTCATTCGTAATTTTTTACCTGAACTTGCAAAAAATTACGAATGCCCTCATCACTGCCGTGATTAGTGTTTAGTAAATGACCGAGATTAACCGAGATGACACTTTGAAGAAAAAACGGCATCTCGGTCAAAATCGGGAGCTTAGTAAATATACCCCCATGTGTACAATTTCACTGTTAGGATTCTGTTCAGTATGTATCTGGTGTCAGCTGATCCATATGTGTTCTGTTCCTTGGCTCTGTGTACATGCAGCTCAGCAGGTGCACAGGGTTTGTAATTACTAGTGAACACTCCCAGCCTGGCCTTGTTCATTGGTTAGTGTGGCTGTTAAAGGCCAGCTAGCTGAGTTCTCAGACGCCGGTGATATTATACTACTTCCCTGCCTGAACTACCTGCATTGCCTGGTGTCTTCGTCCTAGCTCCTGTTCATGCCGAGAAGCCTGGTTTTCCAGTTCATGTAATCCTGCCACAACCATTCTTGCCAGCTCATGTTCATGCCAGAACTATTTAGTTAAGTATCATGGACTTTCACTGTGCTCTGTGGATTCTCTAGTATTCACTACTCGTGTTACATGTTACTATGGACTTCCTCTATGCCTGCATGCTGTTATGCTTTATTATACAAATCCTGCAATCAGTTCCGTGGATTATATTACTCTGATTCTTTATTCAACTGTCTCATTACTCTGCTGCAATTCTCAGTCTGCAAACCCATTTACTCTTAGCTCATATTGTACCCTGGATTGTTACTGTGATTCCTCTGCCATACCTCATTATACCACTGCTATAATAAATACTTAGTATTCCTGCACTTCTGTGGACATTCATTTCCTGCAACAGTGATTGTTATACATTCTAGTCCTGTAATCAAGTCCTGGCTCTTAGCTGTTATATTACTCACCTGCTGTCCATAATCAGTGTAAGTGTGCTGCTGCACATTTCAGTATTAAAGGGAGAGTCCATAGTCTGCTAACCTTTAATTCTGCTACAACGTGCTCAAGTTATTACTGTATTCCCCAGTCAAGTCTGGTTAACCATTTCTATGTCGCACTGCAACTGCCTGCACCTCCAGTAGTAATTCTCTCCTTGTAATTCACCTGCCAAACATTAGAGGCAGGTGAATCGTAACATTATCACCGGCCATAAAACACACTACTGGAGTAGTATGCTCAGAATGGACCCAGTCGTTTCAAGTCCAGTCCAGATCTCAGCCGGTCAGACTCATGTTGCAGATCCAGTTCCGGGTCTTCTGAGCAAGCTGCAGAACTTTGAGAGTACACAGACACTGCTGTTACAAGCCTTTTTGGAATATCTTCTCGTGTGGATCTGCTGCAGCAGAGTATTCCAACCTCTCAAAGTGTCCTGGAGGCAGTTAATCCTTGCCATAATCAGCCTGGTGAGGACAATATTGTTGGTACATTTTCTTGCAACTGTTCCAGGTCCTCTCTGTCCCATGGTGGAGTGAATCCTGAGCGACTGAGTAATTTGTTCGTGAAAATTGAGCAGTTACAAACGTTTTTTACTGGTATAACTCAATTGATACCAGAAATTTTTGGGAGTTTTCTGGACCTTTTCAAAGCTTACTCTCAGGTTTCTGAGACCAATGTGACTACAGACTCTTGCTTCCCCACTACTGAAATTCCCTCGTCAGGTTGGGGTGAAGGGAGATTTCGGAGTTACCTGCGACCCAGGCTTTCTGAAGCTGAACGCCAGCGGCGTATTGAGAATGGTCTCTGTCTCTATTGTGGGAGTGCTGAACACCTGATTAAAGACTGTTCATTATGCAGGTTCAGAAATAGTGATAAACTTCAGCCTTCCAGGGTTCAAGCTGATAAATCACTCAATGTTCTTCCAGACCCTATTTCTCCCAAAAAGCTTGCCCAAAAGAAAACTCTTATTTACAATTGGAGTCCTGTGACGAGGGGCTCAGAACTTAAATTTGGGAACCAGCAGGAGACTAAGTCTCTTATCAGCAGTGAGGTGTTCACCGCCTGTGCCCCAGGAGGGGTCTCGAGTGGCTGTGCCCCAGGAGGGGTCTCGAGTGGCTGTGCCCCAGGAGGGGTCTCGAGTGGCTGTGCCCCAGGAGGGGTCTCGACTGGCTGTGCCCCAGGAGGGGTCTCGACTGGCTGTGCCCCAGGAGGGGACTCGTGTGCCAAAGCCCCAGGAGGGGACTCGTGTGCCAAAGCCCCAGGAGGGGACTCGTGTGCCAAAGCCCCAGGAGGGGACTTGTGTGCCAAAGCCCCAGGAGGGGACTCGTGTGCCAAAGCCCCAGGAGGGGTTCCCACTGCCCTTGCCTCACGGCATGAGGACCCGTCTGCCCTTGCCTCACGGCATGAGGACCCGTCTGCCCTTGCCTCACGGCATGAGGACCCGTCTGCCCTTGCCTCACGGCATGAGGACCCGTCTGCCCTTGCCTCACGGCATGAGGACCCGTCTGCCCTTGCCTCACGGCATGAGGACCCGTCTGCCCTTGCCTCACGGCATGAGGACGCTGTTTTCCCTTCCATCGGGCAAGCGAGGACTGCCGTGTCAACGGTCAGTCCAAATGTTGTCTTGTCTTTCAGGGTCACTCAGTCATCCAAGTCTGCCTTTCCAGAGGTCCGTGAAGTGCCTGCCTTTCCAGAGGTCCGTGAGGTGCCTGCCTTTCCAGAGGTCCGTGAGGTGCCTGCCTTTCCAGAGGTCCGTGAGGTGTCCGCCTTGCCAGAGGTCCGTGAGGTGTCCGCCTTGCCAGAGGTCCGTGAGGTGTCCGCCTTGCCAGAGGTCCGTGAGGTGTCCGCCTTGCCAGAGGTCCGTGAGGTGTCCGCCTTGCCAGAGGTTCGAGAGGTGTCCGCCTTGCCAGAGGTCCGAGAGGTGTCCGCCTTGCCAGAGGTCCGAGAGGTGTCCGCCTTGCCAGAGGTCCGAGAGGTGTCCGCCTTGCCAGAGGTCCGAGAGGTGTCCGCCTTGCCAGAGGTCCGAGAGGTGCCTGCCTTGCCAGAGGTCATGCCAAGGCCTGTCCAGCCCCAGGAGGGGCTTCTGCCTGTCCAGCCCCAGGAGGGGGTTCTGCCTGTCCAGCCCCAAGAGGGGGTTCTGCCTGTCCAGCCCCAGGAGGGGGTTCTGCCTGTCCAGCCCCAGGAGGGGGTTCTGCCTGTCCAGCCCCAGGAGGGGGTTCTGCCTGTCCAGCCCCAGGAGGGGGTTCTGCCTGTCCAGCCCCAGGAGGGGGTTCTGCCTGTCCAGCCTCAGGAGGGGGCTCTGCCTGTCCAGATTCCAGAAAGGGTAGTTGATGGCCTCTCACCAAAAGGGTCATCAAACCCTGAAGTCCCAGGATGGGTTCCAGTTTTTGTGTCCAGTTCTGAAGCCCTAGAAAGGGCATCTGATTCAAGTTCTAGTGTTAAACATTGTGCCTCAGAGTTGATTTCCAGTTTAAACACAGCTTTCTCAGACTGTATCCAAAATGCCTCCAAACACCATCATGTCGCATCTGTTAGCTTTAGTTCCAAGAAAGATCTCCATTGTAATACTCCAGGGAATATTGTCTTTGAAGGAGATCTTGCCCAATTCCGTGCCCTGGCTCGTCAGTATCTCGTATACATCGAATCAGACTCGTCAATCAGCATCACTCCTGCCAATGCAGTTAGTTATTTCCTCAGATCCTTCAGAGGGGAAGCTTTGGACTGGGCCAAACCCTTCATCAAGTCCAAAAATCCATTGCTCACTGATCTTCCTGCCTTCATTAAAGCGGTACAACAAAGATTCACCCCAAAATCAGACTGTTCAAAGTTGTCCATAGATTCAAATTCTGTCGTATCTATTTCCAGTCAAAGTCTACCTGTTCCGGTCAGTAAAGTTAAGTTAACTGCTTCTGCTAATGAGTCTTCATGTCTTGCTGATCCTAAAGAGAAATTTCCTGCCCTACCGGTTCCCGGGAAGAACCTTAAGTTTCGTAAGTCTCAAGTAGAGGCTTCATGTCCTGTTGGTCCTGAGAAAGTTCTTCCTTCTGTCAAGCCTGAAATGAAAGTCCAGTCTGTTGATCCTGCTAAAGACTCTCATTCTGTTGGTCCTGACCAAGACCCAGACCCTATTATCTTTAATGGAAGGTTGGAGCAATTTCGAGATCTGTTACTTCAAGTTCGGGAATTGGGTCCATGCCTTTCCTCTGATGCTGAGATAATTCTATTCTTGGGCATGGCCTTCAAGGGGGAGGCTCTGAAATGGCTTAAACCACTCATCTCTTCCAACGATCCTGTTCTTCGAGACTTGAAAGCCTTCAGTAATGCTGTAACTAAAAGATTTAGTGGTCCTGAAATTGATTTTTCTGAATATTCTGGGAGTCCTGCCTTGTCCACGAAAGAATCTTCTATTACTGAAGTCGGATCTCCTTTGAGGAACCAGCGCACGAATGACTCTTCATCTCACAAAGACTGCAGGCTTCCAAAATCTTCAAAACAACAAACCAAGTACATAACTTCTGGCTTTATGTCATTCTCTTCCCCATACAATTGGTCTTCTGAAAATTCCTGTCATTTGAACTCATCATCTGCTCAGTCTGTCAAGTTTTTATCTCCTGCTAAGAAAGCTGTGGTTTTGCCTTGTGACGTTGACTCCAATTCGGATTATGACTCAGTAGCTGAAGAAGCTTTGTTACTGGAGTCACCTGTAAGCTATGACAATGTCTTTATGCTTCCAGTGGTTAAACCAAAACGGTCCCGTAAGAAGAAGCATCGTCGGAGATCTTGAATTTATGATTTATCTCTAAGACTTTTTGTTTCCCTTAGTCCTGTTCGGGTGTCCAGAGTCCACCCTGAAGGGGGGGGGTAATGTTAGGATTCTGTTCAGTATGTATCTGCTGTCAGCTGATCCATATGTGTTCTGTTCCTTGGCTCTGTGTACATGCAGCTCAGCAGGTGCACAGGGTTTGTAATTACTAGTGAACACTCCCAGCCTGGCCTTGTTCATTGGTTAGTGTGGCTGTTAAAGGCCAGCTAGCTGAGTTCTCAGACGCCGGTGATATTATACTACTTTCCTGCCTGAACTACCTGCATTGCCTGGTGTCTTCGTCCTAGCTCCTGTTCATGCCGAGAAGCCTGGTTTTCCAGTTCATGTAATCCTGCCACAACCATTCTTACCAGCTCATGTTCATGCCAGAACTATTTAGTTAAGTATCATGGACTTTCACTGTGCTCTGTGGATTCTCTAGTATTCACTACTCGTGTTACATGTTACTATGGACTTCCTCTATGCCTGCATGCTGTTATGCTTTATTATACAAATCCTGCAATCAGTTCCGTGGATTATATTACTCTGATTCTTTATTCAACTGTCTCATTACTTTGCTGCAATTCTCAGTCTGCAAACCCATTTACTCTTAGCTCATATTGTACCCTGGATTGTTACTGTGATTCCTCTGCCATACCTCATTATACCACTGCTATAATAAATACTTAGTATTCCTGCACTTCTGTGGACATTCATTTCCTGCAACAGTGATTGTTATACATTCTAGTCCTGTAATCAAGTCCTGGCTCTTAGCTGTTATATTACTCACCTGCTGTCCATAATCAGTGTAAGTGTGCTGCTGCACATTTCAGTATTAAAGGGAGAGTCCATAGTCTGCTAACCTTTAATTCTGCTACAACGTGCTCAAGTTATTACTGTATTCTCCAGTCAAGTCTGGTTAACCATTTCTATGTCGCACTGCATCTGCCTGCACCTCCAGTAGTAATTCTCTCCTTGTAATTCACCTGCCAAACATTAGAGGCAGGTGAATCGTAACATTCACAGGCGTCCCTGGATAGATGGTTAGCACAGGGGAGAGTGTCCAAAGATAGTCCTACGTCCTCCTCGCCAAACCGCGTTTCCAAACCACAAGGGTTTCTTTTTCAAGACATAAGGAGCTTATCTCATCAGACAGGTTTATATACCCTTGATAATCATCCTATTGTAATTCCTAATACCAGACATGGATTACCTATCCGACTAAGATCCTATGCTAATACATAAATGACAGCTGATCTCTACTCCACATATTCTTACAGCCTCCGATTCCTCCTCAATAAGGACGCAAACGTGCAGCTCATTTTCCATTAGCGCTGACTTCCATACCCGGAAGTTCCGTCTCCAGCATGCGTTCCATAGACATGAAACTCTTTACCGCGACATTATTTCCTGTGACGTCTCTCCACTTTCTTTCAGAACAGGGACACCACATGAATGCGGAAGTCCCGGCTCCGACGTGTGTTCCACAGGCCGGAAATTCTCATCTGCGACGTCGTTTCCTGTGACGTCTTTCCACTGTATTCATTTTCTTTCAGAACAGGGGTATATTATCAATGCGGAATCGTCCCTTATTTTACATGGCGGCCATTTTCCATAGGTCCAGCTATTCTTATTCTTTATTAAAATAAATAACAGATTACAAAATAAATAAACATAATAAGAAAACCAGAAAAAAAAATATCCTTATTAAAACCAGAAAAAGAGGGGGAGAGGATGACTCGTATGTATCTATATCAAAGAAACCATTTGGTTTCAAAGTCTTTATTAAGACCATTGGGCATTAAGGTTTTAAAGTTGTAAATCATTTGCATTTCATTCTTTGCCAATCTGGCAGTAACATCAGTGCTTATAATATCTTTTTAAAAAATTTTCAACCCATAAAGGTTTTTAATATGTTTGGTATTATATTGATGTACATTTTTAAAATGCATTGATAAGGCGTGAGTTTCCAACCCTTTTCGAATGTTGTGCAAATGCTCACTCATTCTAACTTTAAAAGGGCGGGTAGTACAGCCGATGTAGAATTTGTTGCAGCTACATTCAATCCCATATATAATGCTAGAAGAGTGACATGTAATAAAGTCCCTAATGGTCAATTCTTACCATTAATTTCTACCTCTGATTTCTTCTTAGCAAAATTATTTTTAATGGTTTTACATCCAATACATATGCTGCACCTATGAAATCCCTCTGTTGAAACCATGGATTTCTTTGGCGAACCTGGATGTAAACTTCTCACTAATTTACTTCTCAGGTTAGGCGCCTTCCTAAATATGCACATAGGTTTAGCTGGTAAATCCTTTCCTATTACCGGATCCTTCAGTAATAAGGGCCTATGTTTTTTAATAATTTTCTGTACATCTTGTTGTTGCGTTGAATAACCAGTGGTAAATGCCCACTTTAATTTATCTGAATTTTTTTGATTTTGTTTATGTTGATCCCTATGTATCAAATTTACTCTTTTAAGGGTTTTAACATTGTCTAAGGCATAGGTTCTCAAACTCGGTCCTCAGGACTCCACACAGTGCATGTTTTGCAGGTCTCCTCACAGAATCGCAAGTGAAATAATTAGCTGCACCTGTGGGCCTTTTAAAATGTGTCAGTGAGTAATTAATACACCTGTGCACCTGCTGGGTTACCTGCAAAACATGCACTGTGTGGGGTCCTGAGGACAGAGTTTGAGAACCTCTGGTCTAGGATATTATTGTACCTCTTCTTGACTATATCCACTTGCTTTAAAGCTTTCTCCCATTTCTTCTACCTGAATATGAAAAACACTTTCGTCTGAACAATTTTTTTTAATCTCTGAAATTAGACAAAAGGTATTGGGGTATATGCAATTGCGGTCGAATTCCCGAAATTGTCGAATTTCGGGATTTTTTCGCCAAAAAAAAAAAAAATCGTCAATGCAATTCAGTGCTTTTCCGTCAAAAAAACGGACTTTCAAAATTCGACTTTTTGAAATTCGACTTTTGTGAAATTCGACTTTTCTGCAATGATACAAGTGCTGCAATTCGACCAAAGTGTATTCAATTCAAGTTTGGAAATTCGACAACAGTGCTTTTAGACAGTAAATTCGTCATTTTCAATCCGCCACACTTTGGAGGGTGAAACCAATAAAAAAAACTTAAAACATGTTTTTTTTTGGTGTTTTTTGGGGGGGGAATAGCATATCTATTTATATTAGAAGGGATTAGGTACTTGGTTTGTCTTTTTTGGTTGCACAAGTATTATTTATATATTTTAAAAAATATATATATTTTTTTAATAGCTGGAACGGTAAAATCAAGGAAAAAAATGGCGTGGGGTCCCCCCTCCAAAGCATAACCAGCCTCGGGCTCTTCGAGCTGGTCCTGGTTCTAAAAATGCGGGGAAAAATTTGACAGGGGATCCCCCGTATTTTTAAAACCAGCACTGGGCTCTGCACCTGGTGCTGGGGCAAAAAATACGGGGGACAAAAAGAGTAGGGGTCCCCCGTATTTTTTACACCAGCATCGGGCTCCACTAGCTGGACAGATAATGCCACAGCCGGGGGTCACTTTTATACAGTGGCCTGCGGCCGTGGCATTAAATATCCAACTAGTCACCCCTGGCCGGGGTACCCTGGGGGAGTGGGGACCCCTTCAATCAAGGGGTCCCCCCCCAGCCACCCAAGGGCCAGGGGTGAAGCCCGAGGCTGTCCCCCCCATCCAAGGGCTGCGGATGGGAGGCTGATAGCCTTGAGAAAAATGTCAGAATATTGTTTTTCCCAGTAGTACTACAAGTCCCAGCAAGCCTCCCCCGCAAGCTGGTACTTGGAGAACCACAAGTACCAGCATGCGGGAGAAAAACGGGCCCGCTGGTACCTGTAGTACTACTGGAAAAAAAATACCCAAATAAAAACAGGACACACACACCGTGACAAGTACAACTTTATTACATACTGCCGACACACACATACTTACCTATATTGACACGCCGACTGCCACAGTCTCCGACGATCCGAGGGTACCTGTGAAAAAATTATACTCACCTTCCAGCGTCCAGAGATAAATCCACGTCCAGAGTATAATCCAGGTACTTGGCAAAATAACAAAACGCAAAAACCCGTGCCAGCGGACTGAAAGAGGTCCCATGTTGACACATGAGACCCCTTTCCCCGAATGCAGAGACCTCTACGTGACAGCTGTCACTGAAAGGTCTCTTCAGCCAATCAGCGAGTGCAACGTCCTTGCACTCTGCTGATTGGCTCTGCGCGTCTGAGCTCAGACAGCGCATCGCAAAGCCTCTCCATTATATTCAATGGTGGGAACTTTGCGGCTAGCGGTGGGGTCACCCGCCGGTCAGCGGCTGACCGCGGGTAACCCCCCCGCTGACGGCAAAGTTCCCACCATTGAAATAATGGAGAGAGCTGTGCGATGCGCTGTCACAGCACAGACAGCGCACAGCCAATCAGGTGAGCGCCACGTAGTAGCGCTTCCTGATTGGCTGAAGGGACCTCAGTGACAGGAGTCACGTGGGGTCCCGGCACATTCGGGGAAAGGGGTCTCATGTGTCAATATGGGACCCCTTTCAGTCCGGCATGGTCGGGTATGCGGTTTGTTTTTTTAACAAGTACGTGGATTATACTCTGGACGTGGATTTATCTCTGGACGCTGGAAGGTGAGTATAATCTTTTCACAGGTACCCTCGGATCGTCGGAGACTGTGGCAGTCGGCGTGTCAACATAGGTAAGTATGTGTGTGTCGGCAGTATGTAATAAAGTTGTACTTGTCACGGTGTGTGTGTCCTGTTTTTATTTGGGTATTTTTTTTCCAGTAGTACTACAGGTACCAGCGGGCCCGTTTTTCTCCCGCATGCTGGTACTTGTGGTTCTCCAAGTACCAGCTTGCGGGGAAGGCTTGCTGGGACTTGTAGTACTACTGGGAAAAACAATATTCTGACATTTTTCTCAAGGCTATCAGCCTCCCATCCGCAGCCTTTGGATGGGGGGGACAGCCTCGGGCTTCACCCCTGGCCCTTGGGTGGCTGGGGGGGGGACCCCTTGATTGAAGGGGTCCCCACTCCCCCAGGGTACCCCGGCCAGGGGTGACTAGTTGGATATTTAATGCCACGGCCGCAGGGCGCTGTATAAAAGTGACCCCCGGCTGTGGCATTATCTGTCCAGCTAGTGGAGCCCGATGCTGGTGTATAAAATACGGGGGGACCCCTACTCTTTTTGTCCCCCGTATTTTTTGCACCAGCATCAGGCGCAGAGCCCGGTGCTGGTTTTAAAAATACGGGGGATCCCATGTCAATTTTGTCCCCGCATTTTTAGAACCAGGACCAGCTCGAAGAGCACGAGGCTGGTTATGCTTTGGAGGGGGGACCCCACGCCATTTTTTTCCGGGTTTTTCCCGTTTTTTCCCATTTTTTTAATTTGCGGCAAAATCCGGCAAATCGGCCGTTTTTCGCCCGCGGGAATGTTGAATCCGTTTTTCATTGAATATGGTGAATTCCGGCAGCCACCTGCCGGAATTCACCTGTCGAATTGTGTCGAATTAAAAAACGGCGATAATTTGCCGCGATTCGCCGTGAATTGCATATACCCCATAGTACGTAGCCAATTTTCATGATGGCAACTTGTCCTCTCGATATATGTTCTTGAATCAGTGGGTTTAATGTAGTTCCTAGTTTTTATCTGGTTATCTTCTATATATATATATAGTCAAGTCTAAGAAATTAACCTCTTTTTCATTGATATCAAAGGTCAAACCAATATTTATTTCACTGGCATTTAAATACTCACAAGAGAAACTAAGGCTCTCTCTATCCCCCAACAGAGCTCTATTTGTCTGTTTGGACGACATGCACACACACACACGCACACACACACACACACACACACACACACACACACACACACACACACACACACACACACACACACACACACACACACACACACACACACACACACACACCATACTTGCCTACCTGACCCTCTCCATGAGGGAGAAAATGCTCTGTTCCTGGACTTTCCTGGTTATGTATGATTGCCATCACCTGTGGTGAAACACCTTTCTTATCCATTCACTAGCTCACCACAGCTGATGGCAATCATACATTACCAGGAAAGTCCAGAAACAGAGCATTTTCTCCCTCATGAAGAGGGTCAGGTAGGCAAGTATGACACACACCCTCCATGTTTACTTCATATACAATGCTGCAACACCAGGTTACTTACCATCCCAGAACTCTGCAACAAGTATCAGCAGTAACCAGAAAACGGTCAGAGTGGAGGTATAGGGAACACGTGTGGCCACTTATTCGCGGGGGGAGAGAGAGTGAATCAGTCTGGCAGGTAGGGGTGGAACCCTGTGTGGGGTAAGCAGTGTGGTGACTGATAGGGGGAAGGGTCAGTGCTGGGGCTGCAGATGATGTGGGTAAGGAGGAAGCAGATAACTGGCTCAGCTGATTTATATATACTGTGCACTGGCGGAGAAGTGGGGTCCTGTGTTTTCCACTTCCACACCCTACACAGAACATGCCCAGACCCTTCCGGCCAGCTGCTGGGGGCTACTGGTGTCTTCTACCCCCAGGCTGGCCAGGAGCTGTGTGGGGAATTGTGAGCTTACATGTGCCATTACTGATGTATATAGTTCTGCATCATTATAGCTTGCCCATTACAGTGATAAAGCATTTATATTAGGGGTGTGCACAGGCCATTTTTCGGGTTTTGTGTTTTGGTTTTGGATCTGAATCTCCTTCGTGTTTTGATCTGGATTGGTTTTTCCAAAACCACCCTTGCAGGTTTTGGGTTTGGTTTTAGATCTGGATTTTTTTTTCTCATAAAAGTCATCAATAACAGAATTTAGGCGTGTTTTTGTTCCTACGGTATTATTAACCACAATAACATTAATTTCCACTAATTTCCAGACTATTCTGAACATCTCACAGCTCACAATTGTTTTTATCCAGTTTAGGCCAAAAGGTTGCACTGCGGTAGATGGACGGAGCAGCAGCAGCCCTTGGATGTACTATATATACTGGGAGGACAAAATATATAAAAAAAAAGAATGTATTTAAAAATAAATGCATTAGGCAAGGCTCAAGATTTCAGGTCACAAAAAGATGATTATGGCAAGAATAAAAAAGACAATATTTTAGATTTAATTTATTGAATTTATTTTAATTTTTTTTAATTTAATTTATTCAATTTAATCTATTAGAATCAAATACTTAATTTCCTCCAAGATATCTTCAATATGCAGAAGGTTCAGTATAAAAAGGATGTCTATTATTTTGGGTGGACTGACAGAACACCCCTAGATGGACGGAGCAGCTGCAGTCCCTGGATATATACTGGGATGACACAGCACAAAATATTAATTTCAATCAAAATATATCTATTATTTTTTATATCACACACTGTGGTTACAGAGTGCACAAATGAGTCAAAAGTATGTAGAAGTATTTTTTATATCACACACCACCTGTTACAGTGTCGCACAAATGAATCAGAAATAATAATTAAACACTGCAGTTGACTACACTGACAGCGTCGCACAATGCATTTATGAGTAGGAAATAATATACTGCAGAATTAGAAGGTATTATCTGCGCAATCTCCCTGATGTAGCACCAATAGAGAAAAAAAGAGTTTAGATGGAAACAAATTTAAATATGCAGCCGTAGAAAGGATTAGTACCCTTACTAGTCTGATTTATACACAGCAATAGAACTCTTGGCGCAACATTAAAAGAAAGGAGTAGAAAGGATACAAAGAATTGTCAGACTGAATAAAGTATAACACGTTTAATTATAATAAATTGAAAAAGATTTTTTGGGGTTTGCATATAACCACAAATTCATTTAAAATTTACATAAACACAATTCATCCACTATTACAGGATGTTCCCAAAATAAACCGGCACTAATAATTCATATGAAGCACTTAAAAATTGTCTAATAAAAAGTCAATGCCTAACTGGCCATAATTGTTCTGAGAACTGTTATCCTAAACCACATAGGTTCATTATCTTTAATAGGTTCACCAAACAGATCAAAAGGATTACGCAAAAAAAGCCCTTGAAAGTTAATATAGTAGCCTCCTTCACTCACACTTTCCAGTGTATGCAACTTGCCCAGTATTGTAGACACTTTAGCAGTTCTCGTGGCAGTTGGTTTAATGAATAGCACTTATGTACCTCTCACTTTCCGTTTGCCGGGTCCACGTCTCCGTTCATGTTAGCGTCATCGGCTGGAGCCGGTCGCCTTCCAGAACCGTAGTGTTCCTCTGCTCTGCTTGACCCGCAGGCTTGGAACGCACAACTACGGCTTTTCGGTTTCGAGGTTTCCGGCTTCTGGAGGTGTGTGTGGTCAGCGCAGGCTTCATATGAAGAATTATTGCTGGTTTATTTTGAGAACATCCTGTAAAAGTGGATGAATTGTGTTTATGTAAATTTTAAATGAATTTGTGGTTATATGCAAACCCCATTATTTATTATAATTAAATGTGTTATATTTAATTCAGTCTGACAATAATATACTGCAATCTGACTGACAGTGTCACAGTACTTATGAAAATAAAATAAAAATTGTATAGTACACTGGGGTACAGCACAAACAAAAAATAGATTTTTTTATAATTATAATTTTAGGCTTTTTCTTTTTAGCTTTAATTATTTTAATTTTATACTGGGGCGGAGCCCCTGGATGGATGGACAGTTCACCCCTTTTAGATACAGCAGACAGAGCACCCCTTTCAAATACATAATATATACATATATTTTTGTCTTTGGATCACACACAGAGGATATATAGCAGTAGCATACTGCAGCCGCTGTACTAGTAGTCAGAGTGATGCACCAATAGAAATATATTTTTTGCTTTGGATCACACACAGAGGATATATAGCAGTAGTGCACAGCAGTACTGGTAGTCATCACTGAGTGACACAACAATAGAAATATATTTTTTGCTCTGGATCACACACAGATGATATATAGCAGTAGTGTATGGCAGCTGCAGTTCGACTGATGCACCAATTAAATATAGTTTTTACTTTGGATCACACACAGATATAGCAGTAGTGTCAGTGTATGGCAGCCACAGTACTGAGCACACAGCCGCTTATAGACAGAGGACAGCACTTGGTCCATCCTATACACAGCCACAGTATGCTAGTGCAGTGCACTACTGTGCTGTGCAGAGCCCTACACAGTGACTGACACAACACACCTACACAAGGAGCACTGCTCTAACCTGCCCACATCTGCTCTCTCCTGCTCCCTTTGCTTTTTCCTGCCCCCTTCTGCTCTCTCCTCCCCCCATTGCTCTCTCCTGCCTCTTCTCTAACCACAGCAGCACAGAAGGAACATGTCCTGTGCACTCTCCAAGTCCGGAGTGAAGACGGCGCCGATCACCAGGGACTTATATAGAATCTAAAACCTGCAAGATCCGACAGCGGGATGATGAAGTTTTGCCTAATTTTTGGATGAGTTAGGCGCGAAAAACTGAGCTTGGCTCGGATCTGGGCTTGAAACTCAAAGTTCGGGGGAGGGGGTTCAGTTCTCAGAAAACCGAACCCGCTCATTCCTATTTATTATGTGTTTATCTTATAGCTGATTTAGAGAACTTATATTGAGTAAATCTCTAATAAATAAATTGTTTTATCTTTATCTGTCTCCTGTCTGCATGACCTGACCCAGAAGTCCCGGGGTATACTCTGTGAGTTTAGACGCTAATACTCTGGGTCTTCACACAAGGGTCAGAACATGATGAGCAGGCAAGTTCATGAAATGGACAAGAAACACAAATTCACAGATATCCCATTCCTTTCTACTTTCTTTCATTTTTCAAACCACCTAGGTAACCTCTGTTTTCTACCCAATTACCTCCCTTCTAAATTGTCCATATAGTACATTATATATATTCTCTTTCTATGCCTCTGACCCCAGACTAACATTCAGGGCTATAACTAGGTGTGGGTAGACGATGCTTAGCCCACAGCGCATTTGTCCTATGGGCGCACCGTCTGCTACAGTTACCACAGATTATTCTCCTCCATAGCTCCACCCCTTCCATCTCCTGTAATGTCTAAGGAGGGACTGGAGCACAGGAGCCACTCCTCATCAGTAACAAATGTATGCAGCAGCATAGCTGCTCTCGGGGGTTGGGGGGTTCTCTCTCTCTCGCACACGCACACACTCTGCTCGCTGATGCTACACCCTTCTCACACACACACACAATAGGAGGAAGAAGAGGAATGAGGTGTAGGCACTCTACTGTGGTGTAATGTGTATAAAGGATACTACTGTGTGCTGTGTTATGTGAGTAACGGATGTTACTGTGGGGTGTACTGTGAGTAAGGGGCACTACTGTGCGGTGTAATGTGAATGATGGATGCTACTGCATGATGTAATGTGACCAATGGAGGCTACCGAGCGGTGTAATGAGAATAACAGATGCTAATGTGCACTGTCCCTGTTTTAAATATCAGGTGTGAGAGGGCTCCAATTCTCTTTCTGGCACAGGGCACCAAAAATGATTAGTTACGGCTCTGCTAACATTGCTAAGTGTCTGCATCACATAGACCGCCAACGAACTCAGCAATCTGACTGGACCAATACAGTATGCAATATATAACACTTATCCTTATGTATATATACCTTTTATAATCTTGTGAAAAAAGGACCCTCTTACCTCTTTGTCTGTCCGTTATTACCCATATCTTGTTTGATTACTGTTTTGATCCTAATTGTAAAACACAATAGAATATGCTGGCACTATATAAATAAGTGTTGAAAAATATATACTTCTTTTCTTCCCCAACTAGTAACAAGAGATTTGGTAATTTATCAATCCAATTAGTTATATCATCCAAATGCATGAAAGGGAAGGGTTATTCTGAACAAGAAACAAAAAACTGGTATCCCCCAGCACTAGAGATGACATCAGCAACAGGATTTTAAAACTACAAGTAGTTCCCAGTTAGTCCCAGTAAACAGAGGGAATCCTCTAGTCCATTGGTTCCCAAACTTTTTTTGAATCACAGCGCCCTAAAGCATCAGAATTTTTTTCATGGCACTCCTAGGCCAAACGTTCTTATTGAGAAATTTAGAAATAAATAAATTGTGTTTATATGTCATCCTTAGGTTCAGTTATGAGGTGAGGGACAAGATGTGCTTCTTTCTGTCCACGTGTTTTATGATTGCCAGTCACCAGCACTGGCTTTGCCTATTACATTGACCATACTTTTAATAATTTGAATTGTTCCTGGGCCACCAACTAAAGGCACCCCTGCAAGTGTCCTGAGGCACCCCAAGGTGCCACGGTACACAGTTTGAGAACCACTGCTCTAGTCAGAAATTCCCAATATTTTACAAACATACTGTACAGTACTATTGCTTTGCAAGTATAAGAAAAAAGTCCAATATAAAGATGTGTCCTTTGGGTATGTGCACATAAGCTCTTGTCACAATCATCCATATATAAAATAGATGTATTGATGATCTTGTCACAATCATCCATACATAAAATAATACCCCAAATGTAGACCAATAAAAAATGTACCATGCATATGAAATAATAAAAACAATATAGTGTATGCTATAAGTCAATTTGAGCATAGGTTTAGATGTAGAGTTTGGTACTGATTGTGATTTGGTTGCAAAGTGGTTGTTTTGCATGATGCTGTGGAAGCATGATTGACTACCTTATGCTAATGCTATTGTCCATAGAGCTAATGCAGGGATCTGTGTGGCTCCAAGCAGGAAGCCACTCAGCCCAGACATATTAACCTGGAGAAGGGATAAAGAAGTGATAAAGCAGTGATAAGTGCAAGGTGATAACGCACCAGCCAATCATTACTGTCATGTCCCACGATATATGTGTTTCATATGTTGTCATGTTACCATTGCAAGCTTTGCAGCTTGTTAAAATGTGTCCCTCCTGATTTCCTGTAGCTAGGTTCTGATGTCATTAGTCCTTCCCTTATCCTGCCTCCAGCAGCTTGTGTGTGTCTGCCATTTTAGTTTCCTGACTAGCTCTGGTAAATTATCATCTTTTCACCTACTGTTTTGTGCATAACTACAAGAATATCAGCTTGAAATAAACCCTCATCTGGATTCTTCATATGTGCCTCTTCAGTAGAGTTGACACTATCTGACAAGGTCTCTTGGTGTGAGTACTCGTTCATTTTAGACATACACAGAGGAACTGTCTCAGGAGCCTAACATTTACAGCCTGGTTATTGAGTCAGAATAATTCCGGATTTGAAAAATGACAGGAGCTGACTGGCTGGTGTGTTATCACCTTGCACTTATCACTGCTTTATCACTTATTTATCCCTTTTCCAGGCTTGATACATCTGCCCCACTATTTGTTATGCTACTTTGACTTGTCATAGACCTGATGCAAGGACTCGTGTGGCTTCAAGCAGGCAGCTGCTCCGACCACTCTTTCTACTTTCACAGCACAACTGTTGATATTATTACCGGTACTTACACCCGCCCCGTACAAGGTGCAAGAGATCTGTCTGAAACAAAGTTCCCTTCTCTGTGCGCATGACTCCCACAACACTTCCACAAGACAGAAGAGCACCATGCAATCAAGCAACCAAAACGCAAATGTTGTAGAAAGACAGACGTCACAAACGCTATTGCAACTGCATCCACCTCTGAATCACCCCTTTGACTTGGTTTTAGGACTTAGTTTTTGCTCCACTGTTAATTTATAATAAATCAGCTAGCTTCCACTTAAAGAAGCTTTGAAAAATAGACAGTGGAAAAAGATATTTATTGACTTTTACTTAATAAATATTGTTACAAAATGATTGTTAATGCCAGTTCTTGAGTGTTTTTTTGTCCACAGTTATTTTGTATCTAATATTCTCTGTCAATACATACACAACTGTGGGGTCTATGTACTAAGCCTTGGAGAGAGTTAAAGTGGATGGAGAGAAAGAATCAACCAATCATCTCCTAATTGTCATTTTTTAAACCCAGCCTATATCATGGCAGTTAGGAGCTGATTGGCTGGTACTTTATCTCTGTCCACTTTATCTCTCTTCAAGGCTTAGTACATAGACTCCTTTGGAGAGGAAAAGAGTATTCTGTTTAAGGGAATTGTTATGTCTATTTTATTAAAAACTCATTCTTTATTTACATTTTTCATGTTAAATAAAACATTTTTTACAAGTTCATAATGTTTCACAAAGTGTAGCATAAAAATATATATTATGTAGTAAAGGATTCTAAAAAGAATGGTACAGTACTGAAATAAATCACTGACAGACCCAGAATAACTATAAAACCTTGGAGGTCATTCCGAGTTGGTCGCTCGCAAGCGGATTTTAGCAGATTTGCTCATGCTAAGCCGCCGCCTACTGGGAGTGAATCTTAGCATCTTAAAATTGCGAACGATGTATTCGCAATATTGTGATTACACACCTCGTAGCAGTTTCTAAATAGCTCCAGACTTACTCGGCATCTGCGATCATTTCACTGCTTGTCGTTCCTGGTTTGACGTCACAAACACACCAAGCGTTCGCCCAGACACTCCCCCGTTTCTCCGGCCACTCCTGAGTTTTTTCCGGAAACGGTAGCGTTTTTTCCCACACGCCCATAAAACGGCCTGTTTCCGCCCAGAAACACCCATTTCCTGTCAATCACATTACGATCGCCAGAACGATGAAAATGCCGTGAGTAAAATTCCTAAGTGCATAGCAAATTTACTTGGCGCAGTCGCAGTGCGGACATTGCGCATGCGCATTAAGCGTAAAATCGCTGCGATGCGAAGATTTTTACCGAGCGAACAACTCGGAATGACCTCCCTTATACAGTACTCTTGGCTTCACCACAATAAATATGGTCAATACAGTAAGTATCATTTAAGGGAAATACAATTTCATGAAGCTCTATAGTCAAGAGGTAGTCAAAAGCTTAACTTGTGAACTAATAATCTTAATTAAATGATTCATATAATATAATACTTAATAACTTCATATACCTGTCACCATTCCTGTTACATTAAGAGGGTTATGAAGGCTGACCTTTGCCTTGTACTGTAACTCTCACACAAGCTGAAACTAATTGAAACGTACAGTAGCCGCATCTTCTAAAAGGAATGGCATTAGAGAGACATTTTAGATTTAACATTATACTGTACAATCATTTTAATCTTAAATGTACAAATAATATCAATAAAATATAGGATTTATTTTTTTTAAGCTTTGGTTTTAGAAAGGAATTTAAGCAAACAATAAATACCAGAAATGATATCTAACCAGTAGACGCTGACAGCTATTTTCATTTTAAATGTGAACAAGAGAGGAGGAAAAGCAAGAGGAGGAAAAGCAATATCCCATTCTCACAGTTCTGTCAGATAAAGAGAGATTACCTAGTACAGCTGTTTTTGTCTATCACTATCAATTATCAACATATGTCCAAAGCTTTTGGCAGAGGATATCCTGCAAATAAAATCTGTAACTCTACCAATAAGACAAAATTGCTCAATAGAAAAAAAAAAACATGGTAAATCCAATGCCTTTTATTACAGAATACAAATACAACTAAATGAATAATTATTTGCTAATAAATTAAAAAATTACTTGCAGCTATTCTAAGTGTATTGTGGCTCCTCGCCTTCTGATAGGAAATAAAGATGCAGCAGTTTTATGGCAATTATCATCAACTGCCAGAAAACTGCCCTCCCACAAAACTGCCATATAACAGATGGACATTGACAAATCTGCTAAATAGTAAATCCAGTAGTTTGGTGCCTCAATTTGTTACGATCCTGATGCTCAGGACAGGGGAGATCTTATGTAGTGAGTCCTGAGCACCAAGACGGAATGCTGGGATTGGGAAATGGGAAGGAAATAGCCCCTAGCACCCTGCCTCCGTTGTCTTACCCGTGTTATCAATTCACGCCTGAACGACTATGGTTTCTTGGGCCCATGGCAGCCGCGTTTGAAGGGCGGATTAGGTCTGCCCAACTCCGATGCCCCCTCAGGTCTTAAAGAGAGACAAGGCGTGAACTGAGACAGGGTAATAACAAGGGGACCTCTAACTGAAACAACCACGCTAGGGGCTATAAACTACCTAAAAACTAAACGTATGTGCGGCACGCCGCCAAAGGAAAAAGAACTACAAAGAAACCACTGTCCACTCCCCTACACGGCACCGCCGAGTTCCGGGGAGGACAGTGAAAGCGGAAACCTCCGCAAATGCACCAATTCACAGTAAAGTAAACACTAAGCGGCATAGGCCGCAACACGCGGCAGAAGCCGCTACTCACGAAACCGGGCGAGAACCCCAGATGACAAACAGGTTCGCAAGGACTAGAAGGATTCCCAGGACCGGCTTCGGACCTCCAAAGTACCAAAGGGCAGGGAGCAAGATCCACCAAACACGGCTGACAGGAACAGAGTTCTGCAAGGCAGGAACAGCATACAAGAAGCTTTCACCGGCGGGGCTGCAGTGTGCTGGCTCACATAAAAAGGCCCTGCTGGCCAATAACAGGAGGGCCAGCAGGACCAGCCCCCCGACCCTAATTACTAGTTGCCGTGCAGCTGCCCTGCTGCACGAGCAACCTAATTAACTATTCTTAGCAATGGGGAACGCGGTCCACCTGTGGCGTCCCCGTTTCTATGCACCCGGCGGCCCTGCACGCACGGCGTCCTGCGTTGCCAGGGACCCGGCGGCTATCGTGCGCACGGCGTCCTGGCGTTGCTAGGCGCCGTGCGGGGGACAGGGAAGGAGAGAGGCGCGGCGGCCGTGACTGCTGCTCAGTCAGGGCACGGCCGAAGACCGCCGCGCCTAACAGTACCCCCCCTTGAGGAGGGGTTAAAGAACCCCTAGAGCCAGGTTTCTGAGGAAACTCCTGAAAGAAAATCCTCTTCAGCTTGGGAGCATGTAAATCTTTATCCAACACCCAAGATCTTTCTTCAGGGCCATAACCTTTCCAGTGGACCAAAAAATAGAGCCGACCCCGAGAAAGCTTAGAATCTAAAACCTTCTCCACCAAGAACTCTTGTTGCCCCTGAACATCCACCGGAGATCTACCCTGGGAAGTCCTCCGAGGAAATCTCCTGGAAGAAAAATACTGTTTCAAAAGAGAACAGTGAAAAGTATTGCCAATTTTGAGAGATCTCGGCAAGCGTAGCCGAAAAGCAACTGGGTTGACCTTCTTAATGATAAGGAATGGTCCAATAAATTTGGGTCCCAATCTAGCTGAAGGTTGTCGGAGCTTGATGTTGCGAGTTGACAACCATACCTTATCTCCCACCTTAAAAGTGCAAGGACGTCGGAGCCTATCAGAAAATTTCTTTTCTCGGAAGGCAGCTTTTCTCAAGGCAAGGTGCACCTTTCTCCAAATTGTTCTGAGATGGGAGGTTAAGGTCAACGAGGAGACTGGAGAATGAGGAAAAAAAGAGTTGGCTCTAGGATGAAAGCCAAAGACTGAAAAGAATGGGGACTCCTTGGTGGAAGAATGACAAGAGTTATTATAAGCAAATTCGGCTAACGGAAGAAATTCAGATCAATCATTCTGGAGTTTGGCCGAATACAACCGTAAATACTGTTTTAATGATTGGTTAACTCGTTCGGTTTGTCCGTTAGATTGTGGATGGTACCCAGATGTTAAAGAGAGTTTCATATTTAATGAGGCACAAAAACGTTTCCAGAAACGAACAATGAATTGCGGACCCCGATCAGAGACAATATCCCTGGGCAACCCATGGAGCCTGAACACATGACGGAGAAACAAGACTGACAACCTTTGAGCAGAGGGTAATCGGGGAAGAGCAATGAAATGAGCCATCTTACTAAAACGATCTACTACCACCCAAATGACTCGAAATCCGGCTGAAAGAGGAAGGTCCACCACGAAATCCATGGATATATGTGACCATGGCCTGAGAGGAACGGCTAAAGGTACGAGTTGCCCGATCGGCAATGAACGAGGAACCTTATGCCGTGCACAAACCTGACAGGAATGGACAAATTCCCTTACATCTTTAGAAAGACTAGGCCACCACACTGAGCGAGAGACTAACTGCAAGGTCTTAGTGATACCTGGATGACCAGAGACTTTGTTGTCATGAAACTCAGCTAAAACAGTGCCTCTCAGAAATTCAGGGACAAAGAGACGATCAGCAGGAGTCGGTTTAGGAGCCTGCTGTTGAAGCTGGACTGAGTAAATAAATCCTGTGTGAGGCCTGCCCGGATGACAGATGATGGAACTATGGGGGTAGTAGCAGGATGGTTATTGTGAACCGGAAGAAAACAACGTGACAGGGCATCAGCTTTAGTATTTTTGGAACCGGGCCTGAAGGTGATAATAAACCTGAAACGAGTAAAAAACAATGCCCAACGTGCCTGCCGAGCATTATGCCGTTTAGCTGACTCAATATACTGCAGGTTCTTATGGTCAGTAAACACTGTAATAGTATGCCTAGCTCCCTCCAGCCAATGCCTCCACTCCTCGAAAGCCCATTTAACTGCCAGCAATTCTCGATTACCAACGTCATAGTTGGATTCTGCGGAGGAGAATTTCCTGGATCTGAAGGCACAAGGGTGTAATTCCTGAGACTCCGGATCTTCCTGAGATAGGATAGCCCCCACTCCAACCTCTGAGGCATCTACCTCGACTATAAAGGGGAGCTCCGGGTTAGGGTGCCTGAGAACAGGAGCCGAGACAAAGGCCTGCTTTAAGGCCCGAAAGGCAGACTCGGCTGCAGGCGACCAATTGGAAGGGTCCGCTCCTTTTTTAGTCAATGCTACTATAGGAGCGACCAAATCAGAAAAGGTATGAATGAACCGCCTATAATAGTTTGCAAACCCTAAAAAGCGCTGAATTGCTTTTAAATTTGTGGGTTGCGCCCAATTAAGGATGGCTTGGAGTTTTTTCGGTTCCATGAAAAATCCCTGGGGAGAAATAATATACCCCAAGAAGGACACTTCCGTGATGTGAAAATCACATTTCTCTAGTTTTGCGTATAAATGATTCTCCCGTAGTTTTTGAAGAACCAGACGGCACATGGGTAATATGTTGTTCCATAGACTCAGAATAAATCAAAATGTCGTCTAAATAAACGACAACGAACTTTCCAAGAAAGTCACGAAGAACATCATTGATGAGGTCTTGAAACACAGCAGGAGCATTTGACAACCCAAAGGGCATCACCAGGTATTCATAATGACCCGACTGTGTGCTGAAAGCCGTCTTCCACTCATCCCCAGATTTTATTCGGATGAGATTGTAAGCTCCTCTAAGATCGATTTTTGAGAAGTTAACGGCAGAGCGTAACTGATCAAAAAGTACTGAAATCAAAGGCAAAGAGTAGGTGTTTTTAACAGAAATTTTATTCAGAGCCCGAAAATCAATACATGGTCTGAGCGACCCATCTTTTTTCTCAACAAAAAAGAATCCTGCACTCAAAGGAGATTTCGAAGGCCTAATGAAGCCTTTTTTCAGGCTTTCCTGGATATAATTATCCATAGCCGTGGTTTCTGGCCCGGAGAGGGCATATAATCTCCCCTTAGGTAAAGTGGCCCCGGGAACTAAATCTATAGCGCTGTCATAGGACCGATGGGGAGGCAGAACGTCCGCATTACCCTTGGAGAACACATCAGCAAAATCCTGATATTCCAGAGGAATAAGTTCTGGGGTAACTGCCGCAACCCGGACAGGATGGGAAATACACTAATTAACACAAAAAGGACCCCATTGGGAAATCTCCCCAGACCGCCAATCTATGGTGGGATTATGAAAGGCAAGCCAGGGGTGATCCAAAACTACTGGAACTGCCGGACAATGTGTAAGGTAAAATTCTATTTCTTCTGAATGTAGGGCCCCCACTGTCAGCAATACTGGAGGTGTGCGGTGAGTAATAACCCCATTTGAAAGCGGACCCCCATCCAAGCCGTGCATGGTGATACGTCTATCTAAGGGTATCAGTGGAACACCTAAAGCCTTAGCCCAAGCTAAATCCATAAAATTTCCTGCAGCTCCACTGTCGACGAAGGCCGACACCAACGAACTGAGGCTGCCAAAGGAAATCTTTACCGGAACTAATAGAGAATTATTAGAGGAGATTAACTGCAGACCCAAGTGAACCCCCTCACAATTCACTTGGTCAGAGCGTTTCCCGGCTTGTTCGGGCAGTTACGTGCGATATGTCCCTTACCACCACAATACAAACAAAGACCAGAACTTAACCTTCTGGTTCTTTCCTCTGGGGACAGCCGGGAGAGACCCATTTGCATGGGCTCCTCGACGTCCTCCGGAAAAGTATATACACATGGATTAGGCCTAAAAGTTGTTCCTCTTTCAGCCCTCAGCTCTCGGAGACGACGATCAATTTTAATAGCGAGCTCCATGAGTTTGTCTAGAGTCTCAGGAGCGGGGTACTGAAGGAGACTGTCTTTAATCACTTCCGACAGTCCGAGGCGAAACTGACTGCGCAGGGCCGGGTCATTCCAGCCACAGTCGTTCGACCAACGGCGAAATTCGGTACAATACACCTCTGCTGGATTTTTGCCTTGCTTAAGGGCACGCAGGTGACTCTCAGCTGATGCTTCTCTATCTGGGTTGTCATATAAGAGGCCTAAGGATTTTAAAAAGGCGTCTACTGATAACAAAGCAGCATCATCCGCTCTTAGCCCAAACGCCCAGGTCTGTGGATCACCCTGAAGTAGAGACATCACAATCCCGACCCACTGAGACTCAGTACCAGAGGAACGGGGCCTTAAACGAAAATAAAGCTTACAAGCTTCCTTAAAATTAAAAAAATCCTTTCGGTTACCCGAAAAACGGTCAGGTAAATGCATCTTTGGTTCTGGAACCATACTCGGGGAGGCTCGCAAAAGATCTTCCTGCGATCTCACCCGAAGAGTAAGGTCCTGAACCATCTGAGTTAATTCCTGTATTTGGTTAACCAAAAGCTGACTGGGGTTTGGCCCTAAACCTGCCGGATTCATGAGGCCGAATTTCTAGGCCCACCAATACAACGGAAAAAAATTAAACCCCTTTTTTTTTTTTTTTTTATTTGGGCCGGTGATAATGTTACGATCCTGATGCTCAGGACAGGGGAGATCTTATGTAGTGAGTCCTGAGCACCAAGACGGAATGCTGGGATTGGGAAATGGAAAGGAAATAGCCCCTAGCACCCTACCTCCGTTGTCTTACCCGTGTTATCAATTCACGCCTGAACGACTATGGTTTCTTGGGCCCATGGCAGCCGCGTTTGAAGGGCGGATTAGGTCTGCCCAACTCCGATGTCCCCTCAGGTCTTAAAGAGAGACAAGGCGTGAACTGAGACAGGGTAATAACAAGGGGACCTCTAACTGAAACAACCACGCTAGGGGCTATAAACTACCTAAAAACTAAACGTATGTGCGGCATGCCGCCAAAGGAAAAAGAACTACAAAGAAACCACTGTCCACTCCCCTACACGGCACCGCCGAGTTCCGGGGAGGACAGTGAAAGCGGAAACCTCCGCAAATGCACCAATTCACAGTAAAGTAAACACTAAGCGGCATAGGCCGCAACATGCGGCAGAAGCCGCTACTCACGAAACCGGGCGAGAACCCCAGATGACAAACAGGTTCGCAAGGACTAGAAGGATTCCCAGGACCGGCTTCGGACCTCCAAAGTACCAAAGGGCAGGGAGCAAGATCCACCAAACACGGCTGACAGGAACAGAGTTCTGCAAGGCAGGAACAGCATACAAGAAGCTATCACCGGCGGGGCTGCAGTGTGCTGGCTCACATAAAAAGGCCCTGCTGGCCAATAACAGGAGGGCCAGCAGGACCAGCCCCCCGACCCTAATTACTAGTAGCCGTGCAGCTGCCCTGCTGCACGAGCAACCTAATTAACTATTCTTAGCAACGGGGAACGCGGTCCACCTGTGGCGTCCCCGTTGCTATGCACCCGGCGGCCCTGCACGCACGGCATCCTGCGTTGCCAGGGACCCGGCGGCTATCGTGCGCACGGCGTCCTGACGTTGCTAGGTGCCGTGCGGGGGACAGGGAAGGAGAGAGGCGCGGCGCCCGTGACCGCTGCTCAGTCAGGGCACGGCCGAAGACCGCCGCGCCTAACACAATTATGTATTTATGAGTCCATCTGACTGATGTCACAGCTACAGTATCAAAGGAAACAATATGCAATCATTCATCTTCATGAGTACTTCTTCAGGTAAGGACACACAGGAGCATAATTACCGTATGTTGACATGGATAAAGGGGCTGTGTGTTCACAAAGACTAGGGTTAAAATGTGACTTAAGTTTACCTCTCTTTTGTCCTTCTATTACCTGTTTGCCATCTGATACATGGGACCAACTGTCTTTACCTTCTACTTTATGAATGTAATTGTTGTACATTTTTATGAGCATTTATTGAAAGAATGCCACAAAGGTCTGTAGCACCATACAAAGGTAATATAGTACAAAATATTACATAATGACCAGCAAGCAGGGCTGTAATTAGGGCAGTGTGAACATTACAGTTTCCCAGGTTGCAAGACCCTACAGGGAACCATCACAGCTGAACAACCACCGCAGCTGTATCTTGATGATCCACGCACCACTATCAGCCACCAAACCTAGCAACATCGGATTCATAATTTCAGATGTTGTGAAGTTGCCTTTGGAGACCGGCTGCACTGGAGAGTGAGAGGACTGGAATCTTCTTCCATTCTGGTCCATGGTTCTGTGGAATCCCCCGAATTCTCTTTCCCTCATAGCATACCCTGTACTGGAACATCATGTGCCTGGGTCTTTCTACCTCCTCCCCAGTTTCTGCTCCCCAGCCTAGCAGCAGTTTTATCAGCTTGGTAATGAGATGAAGGGGAAGAGATGGAAAATGAGGAGACAGGGCCCTGTTTATGAGAGTTTACTTTATAAAAGTGATAAGGAGTGAATATTGGATGGATCCAATGGGGGTAAGGAGTTGGTTGGGTGCAGGGCTCTGTCGGTGGCACTATTGCTGCCCCATGGCATCTTGCAGCCAGTATTGCCATGGCAGTGTCAAACAGAGCTTACTTAGGATGCACCCTGCCATGTGTACAGCTGCTCAGAGTATCCTCAGGATAAGGTAATGCTTTATTTCCAAGTGCTGGCAGCCCCTCTTCATATGCTTGACCTCATGATATCATGTGCATGGGGTGGGGGCATCACAAGGTGCTCCAGAGCTTTGTTAGGCACTGGGTAGGTGGAAAGGTATCAGGCAGTCAGGAGCAGCTTAAGAGAGGAGGGGACCCATGTACAGACTCCTCTATGTGGTGCTGTAGACTCTGCACATGTGCATATCTCCGGAAACATGGCACCTGCCTTGTTCCGGGAGACTATTCTCTATGGTGCATGTGCTGGGTCTCTGATAACATGGACCCAGCCATGTTCCTGGAGACAAATCTTTATTACACATGTGTGAATCACCAGCTAAAATAGCCATCATGTCATTTTATGATTGATTTCTCCAGCATCAGCAATGCCGATGTGAGGACTCCAGAGAGGGAAGTAATTAAATATAGGTGCAGGGTATTTGGTGTGGACCCCGCTGCACCTAATTCTTCAATAATTACCTCTGTTGAGTCCCATGTCTGCAGCGACAGCACTGAACAAATCATCAGGAAAATTACGCGGCAGACATTTTCCCAGCATTTTGCGCATACACCATAGGAAAATGACCAGGAAAAAACCACAACGCCATTTCCTCAGAGACCTGCGCATGCACTATAGTCTCTTTCAAAGTGCCAGAGTCTGCATGTGCTGTCAGCTAGAGAGGAGTGACCCTGACAGACTGCACACAGGCCCCCTCCTCTCTTATAGACTGATTTTGATTTGGGAATAAGGTAAACCAGTGGGACAATTATTATTTAATTTTATTAAGAGAGCATTGTGATTTATTCATTTATATTAAAGAGTCAATATTAATTAAATAATTATATATATTTAAAAATGTTTCTTATTATGTCTCTATCATTTCATATTTTCTCATCAGGTTTACTTTTTCAAATGCTATTTTATTCTTTGTATCCCATTCATCACTTCCTTTCATTATTCTCATTCTCACTGTCCATCTGCTTATCAACAGAACTGTCACTCAACCTTATCCTGTCTTCCCTATAGCCTAGCAGTAGGTACAATACAACAAAGGGGCTCAGTGAGTAACAGCTGGACAGTAATATGGATCAGTAACAATCATTCAAAATGGCCTAATCATGTCTTGCACTCACATCTCCCATGTGAAGGTGCTGGACGTGGTTGGTATAAAATGAAAAATTGATGATTGTGTAGAGAATTGGCAGGTACACAGATTTTACATTCAATGTCTGTGTTGAAATGGTTGTTTAGTTGCGTTATATATATGAATATGGAACTCTGTGTGTGACTTTTTCCAACTTTTTTTTTTATTGGAGAAACCTCTCTAAAATGTGATAAGACCTTTGAGTTACTCTAAATTACTTATCATGAATTACACCATTTGTCCTAAAAAATGTAACAGATCTTTCTGTATGTAATTGCCTTGTTATTTTTCCATAGTATTCCATCTGTATTTCAAAAATTTCATGTAGCTTCTTTCAATGAAGCTAGTTGTGCAGCACACAATAACATGTGTATAGTATGTACGTGATTTTCAAAATAACATGATATTCCCAAGATTAATACTAAATATATTAATTATAAATACAAATAACTAATCATACAGTAGCTTAGATACATTTAGCAGTTTCCCATGTCCAACCAGCTTCTCCCATTAAAATGAGCTACATTTTACATTCATGAATTTGCATGCCTATATATATAAATGTGAAAGCACTCACTCACTCATCACTAATTCTCTTGGTTCCCGATATGTTAGGAGGCTGAAATTTAACAAAGGTATTCTTCAGGTGGAAAATCGTAAAAGTACTAATTAGAATTTTAATAAACCTCCCCTAAGGGGATGAAAAGGGGGTTGACATAATGACATCATCAGCGATGCGTGGCTTGCGCTGCATGAACGATAATGCCCAAGCGGACAATCGGATCAAAAATTTTCACCTCCAGTTTGTAGAATTTAATAAACTACAAAATGGTCCTGTTACTTTTTACCCTATCTGCTAGGGTGCTCCTCGGGTAATGCCAAGAACCATGGATTAATATTTACTTACATTAAGACATCTCAAATTTACAGCTCTATAGATTTACCAAATTTTTAACACTCATTTATATTTACAACCATGAAAATCAGAAACTCACGTGTGATAAACGAGTAGAACAGCTAGTATATAAATAAGACTAACAAAATACTGTAGATAGGAACATTACATAATAAATGCAGTACTTACAGTAGTGTGACAGTAAATAAATGGTACAATTATTACCTATACTGTATATGTTCTTACTGAGATTTTTACCTACATTATTTAAAATGTACATCTATGACCTAAAAAAAAAAAAAACAATTTCATAAGCTAAAATGTGACATTTTACTTATTTAATATTTTGACATATTGTAATGCAAAGAATGACTGCAATCACTGATAAACATTATGCATGACAAAATAATGACTTCCTGAATAATTCAAAGCTATTTATGTTTCATTGTTTGTATGTAGTGGCCCTGTTTAGTATGCAAAAGTAGAAAAAGGTAATCAACACTCAGATGTGATCAATTTGTTTCATTATATGATAATATAATAAGTGTTTCTGTAATTGATTATAGTATGAAGGTGACATGATATGACCGTTAATTAACCAATCATTTGTCCAGCATGACTGTGTAATGAATTATATGTAGCTTATCGAAAGACAAAATATGAAGGTACAGTATCTAAAGCTAATACACTTTGTTCAAATATATGAGCTAAAATCTTTATTGCAACAAAGAAGATTATACAAATCTCCATGCTCATGATCCACAGAAAATGTGCAAAAATACAGAATTTGATGGTAGAAAGACCCAACTAGTCTAGTATTTTGCTTTTTATTTTTTTATTCCTGTTGGATGAAACAGTTAAATTGCTTCTCATATGATAATGTTTGCAAATGTCATATCTAGTGGGTCCATACACAGATTGTCACTATTGACAATGGTGCATACTATATTCTCAACCTGTTTGTGGACCACAGGGCTGCTGAGACTTCTGGTGACCTCATCATCTCATAGAGGTCCTAAATGTATACAGTATATTGCTTGATCCATGGGCATGGCCTGGGGACATGATTAAGCCTCTTTGCAATGCCAGGTCCTTACAGAATTTCATGCCTGGGTAACCACTACCTACTTCCCCTGGGTAAGTACTACTCTATTCTGTTCTAGTTGTTCTATACAAAAAAGTGATAAAGGCGCAGCATTTTTTCCCCTCATAATGCCTTCAGACATTTAGTAAAGTACATAAATTCGATATATCTATGCTCAGGGAAATGTTTTTCCCTACCCTTCAAACTTTCAAGCATTCCACAAACACCCACCACAATTAATCAGAAACTTATCAAATAAGTGAACCTCCTGATGAGGCAAGTAAAGAGTTAATAATATACATTTACTATAATTATATTGGTTCATAAAAGGCTTGCCGTACGTTACCTATCATTTGTATTTCGAGCAACACATGCATTTTTAGTTTTTTTTTTTTTAATATTTAGCATTTCCCACAGAGATGTCATCTCATCAGATTTCTACTCCTTCCCTTTTATGCTTTGTGCATACTGATTTATCAGCTTTGGGGACTATGATAATATGTTCCCACGTGGTACTATTTCCATCACTACACATTATTCATGTGTGATCGCTGGACCCTAAAGAACCTGCTAGCTAACAGTGGGCCATGCCGCTGCACTAATTGGAATCTCTTCACCCCTGTGTCTACAGGACCAATATATATTACATCAAAGAAGCACTATAATGTGTTCTACGTCATTAGTCTATTTTGTACTTTATCTACTAATGGTGTATATCACCATATTGAAACACCTTTCCAGGTCTGCCACTGTTGGGTTAAAATAATACCAGGATACTAGAGTCTACATTATTCTATTGCATTTCTTTCAGGATCTATCTGACTACTACCTGGATTCCTTAATTTGCCTGGACTGATATATAATACTTGGAGACTTTTTACATCTAATTGCTGGTCCTTAAAGAGATATTAACTGTTTATCAAAGTGCAGCTTTTTAACTAGATTCCTTGCAACATTTTCAGATATATTTAGTTACAGGGGTGTTTTAAGAGAGGAGAGCTTCAGTTGCGGGCCCCCTCCTCTCCGGCAGCAAGTAAACTGGCATAATGCCAGAGTCTAGTGCGCATGCGCATGTCGCCCACGTCTTGTTCCCAGGGAAATCTCCAGTGCGCATGCACAAATCACTCGGAAATGGCCGTGGTGGCCATTTTTCAAGTGATTTGTGTCTGCACCACAGAGGCGCCGCTGCAGGACTCTGGAGGGGTAAGTATAATATATTGGGTGCAGGGTGTACTGTGTGGCCCCCCTGGACCCAGGGGCCCATTGCACCGCACACACTACACCCATTATAGAAATGCCTATGTTTATTTACCTTATGCAACTATTATTGAGTTTAAGCCAGCTAGCTTTTCAGTCAGGTATATGAATCCATGTGTATTAAATTATTTATTTTTATCTAAGCTATCTGATTTATATAAATTGTTGATAATACTATATGTTTTTAATATAGTTTTCATATTATATATTTGTTATTAAGTTGGTTGGAAAACAACTAATTTGCTTTGTTTGTTTCTTCTTGTCATTTCTAGTAAACACACGTGGCCTAGTTCAGAGGCACCCACAATGATGATGATGTTTGCGCAGTTCAGCGGTTATTTGCTGCTCAGCATGTGTGAGAAAGCCCTGAAAACCCCTATGGTGCAAGCATTCCCATGACTGTATGCAGAGACTGCTGTTCCATGTGGAGTCACTAGCAGTAGAACTGATAGCTCAAAATTATGGGCATTCCTAGGCACTGGTGGCCTGATGTGAACAGAAAAAAGACTTATGGGTTTGTTAAGACAGTGTCACTGAACGGGGTTGCATTCAAAAAGCGCAAATTTAGGCTATGTTTAGACAAATTTCAGGAGACACTGCACCAGCACTGGTGGACTGGGGAGTGAAGGGTTTTTGGCTGGGGCATCAGCCCCCTGACCCAACTGTCATTTCTGGCTGGCTTTTCTTAAGGAGAGCAGCACTAGGTCCAACCTGCTGTGCTTCTAATAGCAGCAGGGCTGTCTTCACTCCGGCAGCCTCATGCTACTTTCCACAGACCTGAGTTCCAAGTGAGGGGTCACAGATGTCTGTCCTACAGAAGGTAAGAGGACAGATCGCAAAGAAGGACAGGCAAACACTGGGCAGCCAGTTGGCAAGAAGGTAATTGGGCCTGCTGGGAGGTTGAGCTCTGGAGTGATACAGGATTCATGAAACTTGAAGGAATGGAGGATCCATGAGGCTGCTAGGGATGCAGGAGGCATGAGGCTGCAGGAGATGCAGGGGGCATGAGGCTGCAAGGGATGAGAGTCTGGAAGGGACACAGGGGGCATGAGGCTGGTAGGGACACAGGGACATGAGGCTGGAAGGGACGCAGGGGGCATGAGGCTGGAAGGGATGCAGGGGGTATGAGGCTGAAAGGGACACAGGGGGTATGAGGCTGGAAGTGACACATGGGAGATTTCCCCTTGCATCCAGCTTCCCACTGATAACATGTGTGTAGGACTGTGACTTAGGGCCTAATTCATATTTGTATGCAAACCTAATGGTTGGCGTACAAATGCAGAGTATGCAGAATGAGTCTTGCAATGTTGCTCACAGCCCCCTGTCAGTCGTAGTATGATTGACATGCTGTGGTGGAGCGGGGATGGTACCCTGCACCATTCTTCAAAACGGGGATGTTTTGCCCCCGTTTTGAAGGTATGATGGGTCCAGGATCTCCGTCAAGGCAAAAATTAGGGGTGACTCGTGGGGATAGCATATCCTATGGGGTCACACCCATTGTGATGAGACCACACCCCTCTTCTGGGAGTGTGTGTGCCTTCGGAGTGCAAATATACTTATTACTGCACTTCCCCTATCATGGTGACCCCTTGGCATTTTCTTCTGGATCGCCCTTGTGCACCAGTCATAGACTAGTGCAAGTGTTGATGGTGCGCCGATGGTGGAGTGTTTATGACTACTATTGGAGTTGCACTGTCCATGGACAATGAAAGCTGGCATCTCAGGGCATGCACAATCTGATGCATACTAGTGCACAAGGGGATAACTGATACAAGCATTTGCGTAATCGCACCATGACTCCACAGTCAAAGCCAGCCAAGCATTCATAAGCATTCACATCTAAATCCGGCCCATAGAGTTTACAACAAATTGATTCAGCCCTAACTTCTTCTCTCACTAATTAGCTTATCCATTTATTTCATTTTTGAATGTTTCAAACACAAAAAAAATTATTAACACATGATATATAGTACTTTAGTTTTTCCTACATATACTGTTTCTAAGGAAGTTGTTGGAAGCGTGTTGTGTAGAGCAGCCTCTATTGCCCCAAATCTATTGCCCCAAATGTCTTGACAATGGCAAATGATCTGAACTACTGGAATCAAATGACAACTTTGTTCAGTGTTAATGCTCTTAAGCTTGTAGAAGCTAAATAACTACAAACTGATGCTGACCGTTATATTGAAGATGGAAAATGACCAAGTCATTTCCTACAGATCTCTTTCATCTGGTATTGGGCTACTGCAAATGAATACTGATAATGTTGACTGTTTAATAAGCAAATGAATAGGGTCAACCCTTACAACTCTACATATGGGCAAATATCCTCATTTAAGGCCTCATTCAGAGGTGGACGCTGGTGCAATAATATGCAAATACTAGTGTCAGGTTTCCGCTTAGCATGTTCCTGATTGTGGAAGCTGTGAGACGCCCACTTCAGTGGCTTTGCCGACAGTAACACTGCCGATGGTTCTAGACAATCCCCCATCGGTGTACCATTGCATGCACCATAGACACTTGCACCAGCCCTAAGGCAAGTTCAGTTTCTCCATCTGAGCGAGGCTTCTGTGGAAGCGGCTATTTGTCTGAGGATGCAGTAGCTTTCCCTGACACACCTGTGATACTCCTGTAACACGTCCACAAGATGGATTTTTTTGGAACCAATCCAAACCGTATGCAACAGCATCTCTGAGCATACACTCAGGGTAACACATGGGATTTTCTATAGTTTTTGCACATCCGCAGTAGCAAATAATAGCTGTAACTACTGTATCTGAACATCGGCAGGGCCTGATTAAGCCCTGGAGGGGCCCATGGCACTTACAGAAGGGGGGCCAGGGGAAGGGGGTGTGTATATTAGATTCTGCATACCTCCCAACATGACCCATTCCAGGAGGGACAAAATGCTGTCTACCTGCACTTTCCTAATATATGATTGGTGTCACCTGTGTTTAACTATTAAATTGATAAAAAAGGTATTTCAACACAGGTGATTGCAATCATTAATTAGGAGAGAAGTCCTGATAGAGAGCATTTTATCCCTCCTGGCTTGGGTCATGTTGGGAATAATGGATTGTGTACATTAAATTTAAATGAATGGTGTATATTAGATTTAAACTAATAGTATTATAATGCCTTGGTACTGTTTACAGATCCACTTAAATGAGAGACAACTATTTTATAAAGTTGTCTTGTAGTGTAACAAAGACAACTTAACCTTAGAATACACATAGAAAAATAAAATCTATAATTTATCTTGTCACATGCAAGAATAGCAGCATCCTCTGTAATACTTACACACTGGGACAGGACTCAGAAGGGCTGTGTGTGTGTGAGTGTGTGTGTGTGTGTGTGTGTGTGTGTGTGTGTGTGTGTGTGTGTGTGTGTGTGTGTGTCTCGCTAGACCCCAATGCTCACATTATATAACCGGATACGCAGGACTCAGAAACCCAGACGGGGAGGAGGAGAAGCTGGGGACACTGTGGACCACCCTCTCCTGCTGCAAATCCTTCACTCTATTGGCTTGCGTGATGCTGCCCTCTCATGACTGTCTTCTTACCTCTCTGACTGTTCATTCTCTGTCTCCTCTCATGACTACACCTCCTCTTCACTTCCACTAACTGTAGGTGTACCCCAAGGTTCTGTCCTTGGTCCTCTTCTTTTCTCTCTCTATACGTCCCCACTAGGTAAGCTCATTAGTTCTTTTGGTTTCCAATATCATCACTATGCTGATGACACTCAGATCTATCTTTCTTCTCCAGACCTCTCTCCTGCTCTCCTCACTTTTATCTCCAACTGTCTCTCTGCTATCTCTTTGGATGTCCCAGCGCTTTCTTAAACTAAGACCGAGCTGATCATCTTCCCTCCCTCCCGCATACCCTCACCTCCTACAATCTCATTATCTATTGATGGCACTACTATCTCCTCTTGCCCCCAAGTGTGCCGTCTTGGAGTAATCCTTGACTCCTTCCTCTCCTTCAAATCACACAATCAGCACCTCTCACAAAACTGTCATTTTCAACTAAAAAATATTTCCAGAATCAGACCCTTTCTGACCCAGGATGCTACTAAAACTCTTATCCACTCACTGGTCATCTCCAGACTGGACTACTGTAATCTCCTCCTGACTGGCATTCCTGGCAAATACCTCTCTCCACTCCAATCTATCCTCAATGCTGCTACCCGGCTCATTTTCCTCATCAAACGCACTACGTCCACCTCTCCTCTCTTACAAGACCTTCACTGGCTCCCGTTCCCTTTCATAATCCATTTCAAGCTTCTTACACACACTTACAAAGCCCTCACCCCTCCTCTCCCATCTATACCTCTGACCTAATCTCCTTTTACACTCCCACCCTTCTTCTTCGCTCTGCTAATGCACACCGACTCTCCTGCCTATTGATTACTTCCTCCCACTCCTACCTCCAAGATTTTTCACGTACTCCACCATTTCTCTACCTCTCCCCCTCAGACTCTCCACCTTTCTACAAAACTTCAAACGGGCTCTCAAGACCCACTTCTTCACCAAACCCAGCCACATTTCATCCTAACCCTCTGTTCCATGCTCTCTATGTACCCCATCTGTGTCACCCCTGTCTGTCTACCCCTCCCCTTTAGAATGTAAGTTTTCATGAGTAGGGCCCTCTTCTCTCATGTGCTTATCCTTTTCTTACTTTAATAATCTTCAACTGCACCAAATCCAGCAGTCTTTTGCTGCCTGATACTTATTCCAGTGTCATCTGCTGATGTAGCTGTTTATTTACCCTGTACTTGTCCTATATTGTCTTCAACTGTAAGTTGCTGTTTTCCTGTTTTGATTATTTGTTTATGTACTCTGTAATTGGATGCTGCAGAACCCTTGTGGCGCCATATAAATAAAGGATAATAATAGTGATTAGCATTGACTCATGACCTTAGTTCCATACATGCACTGCAAGTTCTCTGTGATTGAGACTGACTACCAGTGGTATAACAAGGATGGGGTGAGCAGGGTACATGCCCAGGGCACCCCGGAAGACCCTGCTGAGGGTGCCGCTGCTGGCAAGGGAAATGTGAAAGTTCCATGTGCCCAGTGCAGTTGGAGAGCCCAGAGTCCTGTGCCCTGTGCCTACCTCCACCTCTCTCCCACCTGTGACAGCCTTTGTTTCCCTGCAACAATAGTAACATACTATCTTACATACAGTTTAATAATAGCAGCAGCCAGCAACCTGAGACAGAGCTGCTGACAGTGTCAGTGACTGTCCGGCCAGAGGAAGAGGAAGGGCCACAATCCCCTCTCCTTCCAGCCCTTCCCCTTTCCTGGCTCTCAGTGCTCTGACCACAGCTTCCTCCCAGCTCCTCTTTACCGTCCTGCAGCTGTCCTTGCCGGTGGTGCTGGAGCTAACAACTGTCCCCGGCCTTAAAGCACACGGAGAAGCTGCCTTCCACACATTGCAGTTCTAGGCCCAGGTATGTAAATTGTAATGTATTAGTCACACATTGCCTGTCACCCTCTCACCGACTACCTGTCAGTCTCTCCCTGGCATCCTCCTCTTGATGCCACCCACTGCCTCTCTCTGTCAGCAACTGCCTGCCACCCTCTCTCTGCCATCACCCACTACTTGTTTTCATTACTCTCTCCCTTTCACCTTCTCCCTGGTGTCACACACTACTTGTCACCCTCTCATCAACTAACTTTCACCCTATCACTGGCATCACCCTCTCCATGCCACCCACTGCCTCTCTCCACCACCGACTGCCTGTCACCCTGTGCCAGATGTTAGCCACTACATGTCTCCGTCAACCTCTCTCTCTCACCCTCTCCCTGGCATCACCTACTACTTGTCACAATTACCTTTGCTTTGTCAACCTCTCCCTGTCACCCACTGCCTCTCCATGGAGTGTGGCACTGCCTATCTCTGTAACCCTCTCCCTGTTGTCACTCATTTCTTGTCACCCTCTCCCTGTCACCCTTTGCAGAGTAGATTGCAGAAGGCTGGGTGGAACCAGCACAGCAGGTTTTCCAGATGCTGGACGGAACCAGCAGAGTAGATTGCAGGAGGCTGGTCGGAACAGCAAGTTTTCCAGATGCAGTAGGCAGGGCGAATCCAGCACAGCAGGTTTTCCAGATTCTGAAGGGTGCTGTATCAGCACAGCAGGTTTTCTGAATGCTGATTGATGCTTTATCAGCATAGCAGGGTTTCCAGATGCTGGATGAAACCAGCAAAGTCACTATGACCGCAATGATATGCAGGAAAGTCCTTCTGGATCACTGGAATAGTACACTAGTGAATCTGGAAATGCTGTAATGTTATTGCAGTAGTGGCCCTTTAAATCATCCTGGGAGTCAGGTAGTGCTAGAGATGGATGTTGCAAGTCTTTACCAGCAAGATATACTGGAGCTCACTCCAGGCAGAGAGACAACAAAGCACTGACAGTTTGCCAGTGCTGGGACTTGAAACCTATACCCTATGCTCACTGCTAACTGGATGAGGGATTCACATGACGAGGAAGTGATTCCAGATTGGGATCAGGAAAGTCAGCTGACCAGGAACTGTCATGGCGACGGACATAGCTGGTTTTGGAGGGACCTCCGGAATGGTGTGTGCATAGATAAACAGTAATGGCCACAGGCCCTGAGAGCACAGGTAAATTTATCTGGTGACCACTGGACTTGTGGATGCTGGCACAGAAGCATAGGACAGCATGAAGAGACTTGCTGAATTTAGCATTCGCACAGAAGGTTAATCAACACAAGTGCAACTCGATAGCAACTCGATAGCAACTCTCACTTTCCAGATAGAGAACTTAGCACTCAGGGAACTCATGGTACTAGTGAGCTGTTTATCCAAGCCAGCAGAAAACACACAGAATACAAGACAGATGCCAGTGGTAAGTCACCAAATTATATTATTTTAGACAGGATTGTGACACCCACTACTATTCTCTGTTATTTTCTCCCTTTTCCCTGGAATCACCCACTACTTGTCCCCGTCACCCTCTCCCTGTTACCCACTGCCTCTCCATGGCATCACCCACTGCCTCTCTCCATCACCCTCTTCCTGTTACCATCTCCCTGGCATTACCCACTACTTGCATATGTCACCATCTCCCTTGCATAACCCTCGCCATGGCATCACCCACTACTAGTCTCCATCGCCCCCTCTCTGGTGTCACCCATTACTTGTCTCTGTCACATTCTCCTTGTCATTACCCCCTACATTTCTCCATCACCTTCTACCTGTCACCCTCTCTTTGGTTTCACCCACTACTTGCCTACATCACTCTCTCCCTGGCATCACCCACTATTTGTCTCTGTCACCCTCTCCTTGTTCTCACCCATTACTTGTCTTCTTCTTCCTCTCCCTGTCATCCTCTCCTTGTCATCACCCACTGATTGTCTCTGTCACCCTCTCCCTGTCACCCTCTTCATAGCATCACCTACTATTTGTCTACATCACCCTCTCCCTGGCTTTACCCACTACTTGTCTCTGTCACCCTCTCCCTGGCATCACCCTCTCCATAGCATCACCCACTACTTGTCTCCATCTTTATCTCCCTGTCATCCTCTCCTTGTCACCTACTACTTATCCCTGGCATCACCCACTACCTCTTTCCACCACCCTCTACCTGGCATCACAACCTCCCTGGCATCACCCAATACTTGTCTCCATCACTCTCTCCCTGACACCCACTGACTCTCCATGGTGTCACCAACTGCCTCTTTTGTCATCCTCTCCTTGTCACCCTCTCCCTGGCATCACCCTCTCCCTGGCATCACCCACTACCTGTCTCCGCCACCCTCTCCTTGACATTACATCCACCCTGGCATCACCCAATACTTGTCTTTGTCACTCTCTCCATCACCCTGTAACTCGCTGTCTCTCCATGGTGTCACCATGCCTGTCTCCATCACCCTCTTCCTGGTGTCACCCACTGCCTCCCTCCATCACACTCTTCCTGTCATCCTCTCCCTGGCAAAACCATGCCCCCTCCATGGTTCGCCATGCCCCTTTTCGGAAGTGTTTGTGCCACAGGGATATTGTGTGTGTGTGTGTGTGTGTGTGTGTGTGTGTGTGTATGTGTGTGTGTGTGTGTGTGTGTGTGTGTGTCAGGGGGTGGGGGGGTGGAGGCAACGTTTGTCATCTAGCCTGCTGATTGAATCGTGTCCTTAGGTTGATGCATGCAGTGCAAGTACTGTACAACTAAGACTGAGTACTGTACAGCTTTTAATCAGACAATTAGATCCATGCATGCAGTGCAAATACTTTACGATTGAGCAGTGTCATAACTAGCATGGGTGCAGGAGATGTAGCTGCTATGGGACCCGAGCTGCCTCCAATACCCACATCTCCTCCTGCACCCAGTCATGCACAATCACATATTGGGCCCTTTGGATATATAGTTTATCTTGTATGGCTCTAACTCTGAGTAAAGACTACAAATCCCATGAGACCAATGTGCCCTTTAAAGATGGCCACTGCCAGAGCTATACTGCAGGGGGGCTAATCATGCCAGAGCCAGAATAAGAGGGGAGGACATTTTATTGGGTACTCTGCCAGCTGTAGGGATTGATCAGCGAGTGGAGACCGAGCAGGTGGGCAGGGCTACATGGCAGCTAGCAGTGTGGTGAGCAGGCAGCTGCACTGAAGGAAGTGTGCCACCCAGTAATAGTGTGAGGAGGAATAACTAAATGTATACAGTATATGTATAAGCATGTAACCATATATATGTGTGTGACTATGTAAATATTTTTTATGTTTAGGACCGTGATAGTATGCATGTGTATGCGTGTATGCATGTGTATGTGTGTGGCTGTTTGCATGTGTGTGTCTCACTGTACAGATTTAAATTATGTGTATGTGTGACTATTTGTGTGACAGTACTGTATGTGTGTGTGACTGTACATATGTATGGTTATATGTGCATGTACCAGAGCTGGTTTCATGCACGTTCCATAGGGCGCCCAGCAATTTTAAATGTGAAGCTGACTGTTGGCCAATCAGAGCTCACAGAATGGCAGCAGCGGCTACTGATTGGCTGCTGAACAGTGAGCTTTACAGGGAGTATTATGTGTGACTAGCACTACAGGCGGCATTACTTGTAACTGGCACTACATGGAGCATTACGTGTAACTGGTATTACAGAGGGAATTACTTACAACTTGCACTACATAGGCAAACGTGTGTGTGTGGAGAGGGGGGGGGGGGATCCAGTTGCCTAGACACCCCCTCCTCTTGGTAAGTGACTCAAATTATGACAACATTAGCAAGGCATCGCTAAATAATGCAGACACAAGTTAATTTGCGTTTATTTGCGATCAATCGACAAATCTGCTAATAGACTCATTGCACTCCCACAATGCAAATTTGCAGTAAAAAAACTTCAGTAACAAAAGAGGAGGCACCTGGAGTACGTAGCAATTCAGCGATGTGGGTGTGTACCCTTCAGCAACTTTGCTAATGTTCGCAATTTAGCAGACATTTGCAAACAGACCATCAGATGTTTTTTATTTTTTTTGTCTGCTTAACCTAAGAAACATCTAACCCATATTATATAACTTAATGATGTGTCATTAAACAATCAAGTCGTCAAACATTGCAAAGTGTTGATTTTGAGAACTTAATTGTTCAATGTCATTAAATGTTATTAAACAATTAAGCCACCAAACATATCAAAATAGCATGTTTGCTAGGCATTAACACATCAGCTGTGTGGGTTTTGCAGTAATTGTGCAATTTTTAGCTGAAAAATCGATTGTAATGCACCTGTCTATGGGGGTAATTCTGACTTGATCGCAGCAGCAAGTTTGTTAGCAATTGGGCAAAACCATGGGGGTCATTCCGAGTTGTTCGCTCGCAAGCGGATTTTAGCAGATTTGCTCATGCTAAGCCGCCTCCTACTGGGAGTGAATCTTAGCATCTTAAAATTGCGAACGATGTATTCGCAATATTGCGATTACACACCTCGTAGCAGTTTCTGAGTAGCTCCAGACTTACTCGGCATCTGCGATCAGTTCACTGCTTGTCGTTCCTGGTTTGACGTCACAAACACACCCAGCGTTCGCCCAGACACTCCCCCGTTTCTCCGGCCACTCCTGCGTTTTTTTCCGGAAACGGTAGCGTTTTTTCCCACACGCCCTTAAAACGGCCTGTTTCCGCCCAGTAACACCCATTTCCTGTCAATCACATTACGATCGCCAGAACGATGAAAGATGAAAATACCGTGAGTAAAATTCCTAACTGCATAGCAAATTTACTTGGCGCAGTCGCAGTGCGGACATTGCGCATGCGCATTAAGCGGAAAATCGCTGCGATGCGAAGATTTTTACCGAGCGAACAACTCGGAATGACCCCCCATGTGCACTGCAGGGGGGGCAGATATAACATTTGCAGAGAGAGTTAGATTTGGATGGGTTATTTTGTTTCTGTGCAGGGTAAATACTGGCTGCTTTATTTTTATACTGCAATTTAGATTCAGTTTGAACACACCCCACCCAAATCTAACTCTCTCTGCACATGTTATAACTGCCCCCCCTACAGTGCACATGGGCCCTCATTCCGAGTTGTTCGCTCGCTAGCTGCTTTTTGCCGCATTGCAAACGCTAGGCCGCCGCCCTCTGGGAGTGTATCTTATCTTAGCAGAATTGCGAACGAAAGATTAGCAGAATTGCTACTAAATAATTCTTTGCAGTTTCTGAGTAGCTCCAGACCTACTCACAGATTGCGATCAGCTCAGTCCGTTTAGTTCCTGGTTTGACGTCACAAACACGCCCTGTGTTCGGCCAGCCACTCCCCCGTTTCTCCAGACACTCCTGCGTTTTTCCCTGACACGCCTGTGTTTTTTAGCACACGCCCGGAAAACGCTTAGTTACCACCCAGAAATGCCCCTTTCCTGTCAATCATTTAGCGATCAGCAGAGCGACTAAAAAGCGCTGCAGAATCCACAGCAAATCTGCTAAGTTTTTAGTTAAATAACTAAGCGCATGCGCCCTGCGTGCCTTGCGCATGTGCAATTAGCAACAAATCGCAGCATAGCAAAAATCAGCAATGAGCGAACAACTCGGAATGACCCCCATGGTTTTGCCCAACTGCTAACAAATTTGGTGCTGCGATCAACTCAGAATTAGGCCCTATGTGACTTCCACAGTCCATGCAGCTCCTTAGCTACTCATAAGCTGTGATCACATCTTAATAGATTTGTAAATGCACCGTCCAGGACACAGACATGATCTAATACTAATACTTTTGTGCACTGTATTTAGAGAGGCATGGATGGGTTAGCATTAGGAGGGATTGCTGACTCCAGAGTGCCATTGGAGAAGTTAAGGGTGTCTCCAGGTAGGCTGGCTCTCAGATTCTGTAGGAGCCATTATCATGTGGCCTTACACTGGGCATTCAGACCTAGACATATATGTAATTATTTATGGGGTGGGTGTGGGGTGCAGTGGCCCCAGTGTCGGTATGGCTGGGCGGCTTCAGGTCGGCACACCCTAACACTTTATTAACACTTATGATTTTCCCTATCACTTTGTATATTTTTTTGTATTATTTTAATCACACTTCATTTATATAGCACTTATGTGCTTCTTATTAACCCTTATTAACTTTCACCTGTGTGCTGAACTGGGGTAGCCGACCTGTGCCGACGTGATGGGGTCCTGCACCCCGGACCCATACCTGGTATTAGGGACCTCCAGTGACGGAGATGCCTTGCCGAACGGCCTGGGGGCTTAACCCTATATCTGCAGACATACGCAACTAAGATATCCGTATTATCTTATTATTATGTAGTATTTATTTCTCACTCAGTGTGCATTAGGGAACACAAATAGTTTTTTCTTACACAGAATTACCCCTCCCTTTTAGCACCTGAGTGACATCTCAATCTGATTGAGCAGCTTGCCATTTTGTGCTTGATATAATACCATAATTGAAGCAAAATGTGTAACTGGCACTATACTAAGGCATTATGTGTAACTGGCACATTACTTGTATCTGATACTATACTTGGAGCATTATAAATAACTAGCACCATAGTGGGCATTATGTGTAACTGGCACTATACTGGGGCATTACTGTACATGTAACTAGCACTATACTGAGGCATTACGTGTATCTGATACTATACTTGGAGCATTATGTGTAACTGGCACTACACTGAGGCATTATGTGTAACTGCCACTATACTGGGGCATTATGTGTATCTGATACTATACTTGGAGCATTACGTGTAACTGGCACTATACTGAGGCATTATGCGTAACTACCACTATACTGGGGAATTATGTGTATCTGATACTGTACTTGGAGCATTACATGTATCAGGCACTAAACTGGGTCATTATTTTTATTTGCACTATGCTGGGCATTACATGTAACTAGCACCATACTGGGGCAGTGGGCATTACATGTTTCTGGCACTATACTGCAGCATTATTTGTCAATGACACTATACTGAGTCATTACGTGTATCTGATACTATACTTGGAGCATTACATGTAACTGCCACTATACTGGGGCATTATTTTTAACTGGCACTATACTGGGGCATTACATGTAACTGGCACTATATGGGGACATTATTTTTAACTAGAACTATACTGGGACATTACAAGTAACTGCCACTATACTGGGGCAGTGGGCATTATGTGTAACTGGCACTATACTGGGGCATTACTGTATATGTAACTGGCACTATACTGAGGCATTACGTGCATCTGATACATTTGGAGCATTATGTGCAACTGGCACTATACTAAGGCATTATGTGTAAGTGGCACTATAAAGAGGGATGATAATATAGGGGAGGTGACAGTATGGGTGATAATACGGTATATATATTTATAATTTGATAACATATTATATAATTGCAAGGCCACACCCACATTCCTAGTAGCACCCGCGCCTTCGGAGAACACATGGGGAATGGGGCGCTTAAAAAAGTCGAGCTCAGGGTGCTAGTAGGCACCCTGGCAGGAACTACCGCTGCTATGGGGCCCACCACCTGCACCCATTTATGAGTAGAATGTTTGCTATTGTGTAGCCCACCGATAGGGGTACATGAGGGTACACTAGAGGTTACCTCTAAATAGCCGACCCCCTGTTGCAGTTATTATGAGAGAAGGTTATATATTACTTGTTATGTAGTAAGTATTGGGTATATACAGTAAGTACAGTAAGATGGTAAAATATATAAATATATATATTATACACATATATATATATATATATATGAAAAAGCAAAAGAAAGGAAGGCGCACAAATGAGCAAAATTTGAAATCTTTACTAATAAAAAGATAAAAGCTCACATACATCGAGGTAAATAAGTACCGGCTCCCTCCTCCAAAACCCCACAGGAAACGTCTCCGGATCGTGCCCAGCAGTGATTCAGACTGGGAGCTTTAAATAGTTTGCATTCGGCTGTGTTTTCATCCACGCACTCGGTCACAGAGCATGCGGCCGCTCGTTCAGTACTTGGTGTAGACGTCCCGACCGGTTTCGTCGTAATAGACTTCGTCAGGGGGCGTGACACGCCGGTCGGGACGTCTACACCAAGTACTGAACGAGCAGCCGCATGCTCTGTGACCGAGTGCGTGGATGAAAACACAGCCGAATGCAAACTATTTAAAGCTCCCAGTCTGAATCACTGCTGGGCACGATCCGGAGACGTTTCCTGTGGGGTTTTGGAGGAGGGAGCCGGTACTTATTTACCTCGATGTATGTGAGCTTTTATCTTTTTATTAGTAAAGATTTCAAATTTTGCTCATTTGTGCGCCTTCCTTTCTTTTGCTTTTTCACATGTACCGAGCCGGTGGATCGGCTTTTCAGGAATTGGCAGCACGTACACCGATAATAAGAAAAGAACTGATTATTTGAATTTGGACTGAGAGCAATATCCCATGCGCAGTTAACAACTGTGGTAATTATATATATATATATATATATATATAGAGGAAAGGGGGGGATAAGGTGATACTAAGCGACCAATTATGTCATAAAAATTAGGAGGCTATATATGTAAAATATAAAAATATTACAACAATTTATTTTACAGAACGTAGCACTGAAAACAGAGTATCAAAGGGGGTAATTCCAAGTTGATCGCAGCAGGAAATTTTTAGCAGTTGGGCAAAACCATGTGCACTACAGGGGGGGAAGATATAACATTTGCAGAAAGAGTTAGATTTGGGTGGGTTATAGTGTTTCTGTGTAGGGTAAATACTAGCTGCTTTATTGTTACACTGCAAATTAGATTGCAGATTGAACACACCACACCCAAATCTAACTCTCTCTGCACATGTTAAATCTGCCTCCCCTGCAGTGCACATGGTTTTGCCCAACTGCTAAAAAATTTCCTGCTGCGATCAACTTGGAATTACCCCCAATAGGTAAAAGTAGACTGTAAAATATCACATATGCATGTAAAACAAGAGACTAAAAAAGTATACAAAAAATGAAAGAAATATACATAAACAAGAGCACAAAAAAATATCTAAAAAAAGAAAAACAAAAAAGGAGATCAATATCTTAACTTATGAGGATGGGTCAGATCAAGTGCCCACAAGAGTGACCCCAATTAACCCCGCAATTAGCCGCAGACCGCAAAGTTCCCATCATAGGCTAGAATGGAGCTGCGCAGCGCTCTGCCTGACTGACAGGCCAGGAGCGCACAGCCAAGCAGGAGAGCGCCATGATGTGCGCTGTCTGATTGGCTGCTGGGATCTCCAGTGACAGGAGTCATGGGGGGGGGTCCCGGCATTTGGAAAAGGGGTTTTATGTATAAACATGGAACCCCTTTAGTGCGCTTGACCGGGTTTTTTTCGGGTTGTTTTTTTTAACCCTTTGAATTCTACATGGAATGGATCATCACTGGAAAATAGGTGAGTATTTTGGGCTTTTTTTTACAGGTTTCCAATTGGATTCTACGTTGACAAGGGGACCGATGGGCTCCGTGGGACACTAGGCAAGTATGTGTGAGTGTGTAAGTGTGCATGTACAGTATGTTAATTAAAGTTTTACTTCCATGGTGTGTGTGTTCTGTTTTTATTTGGGTATTTTTTGTTGTTGTAGAACTACAGGTACCAGCGGGCCCGTTATTTCCCCGCATGCTGGTACTTGTGGTTCTCCAAGTACCAGAAAGCGGGGGAGGCTTTCTGGAACTTGTAGTTCTACGACTAAAAACAATATTCTTTTTTTTACACAAACAAATGCTATCAGCCCCACATCTACTGCACAGGGATGGGGGAAGAAGCCTCGGGCTTCATCCCTGGGCCTTGGGTGCCTGGAGGGGGGGACCCCTTGATTTAAGGGTAATGCCATGGCCGCAAGGGCCCTACATAAATGTGTCCCCCGGCTGTGGCTTTATCTTCTCAGCTAGTGGAGTCCGGTGCTGGTTTTAAAAATACGGGGGACCCCTACATCTTTTGTCCCCTGTATTTTTGGAACCAGGGCTGGCCCAAGAGCCTGGGGACCCAAGTCAATTTTCCTCCCGGTATTTAAACTACCAGGACCAGCTCAAGGAGCCTGAGGCTGGTTATGCTTAGGAGGGGGGACCCCACGCAATTTTTTTTTGACATTTTAAACTATTTTCTGACCCTTTTCCACAGAGAAGCATGCACGGATCTCACTGATCTGTGCATGACTATCTGAACACACCAGCAAAAAGCAGGTCTATTTGAAAGCTCCTTTTTTTATGAATTCTATGCTTTCCTGGCAGTGTTCGGCTATTGTCGGCAGTGATTGAGAATACAAATTCTTATGTGTATTTTAAATAGCGGAATGAGTCACTTCTGCCGATTTATGCTGATTTATGTGAAACCTGTGTGCATCCTTCCATTGAATGTTTTACAATGGATTACACAGAAAAACAAATTAATAAAATGAAGTGTAGGGGTAAAAAAATATAGATCGGTACTTTGGGAATCGAACCCGGGACCCTCAGCTGGGAGGTGTAAGCCTTCACCGCTATCCTATGTCGCTGCATGGAAGATACACAAGTTCATGTGTAAAAGTAATGCAAACAGCGATTCCTTCCCATTGGTGTTTGTTTATGCTGTTAGGGGACTTGGATGCTCATTTTGTGCACTGTACATACTGTAAAGTCAATGAGCTACATTATTCCTTCCACACATTAGTTGCGTCTGCATACACAAATGTTATAACATGTTCATTTGCATCTGAATAAACTATTTTATTTATTTTTTTACTCTTTCCGTCTGACATTGGTCACCATCTGTGTGTACACTATGCAGTACAGGACTGTATATTAACATTACAGTCGTCACTGACCATTTGCCAGAGCTTGTACCGTAGATCAATTCTCCGCTATTCATACTAAAGTACTGGATTAGTGGAGCATTAGCCACCCAGTGGTGGAGATGTGTATTGCATGCTGAGTATCTAGTCGCGCATCAACGCGCCTGTCCGTGATTAAACTCAGCAACCTAAGCTATCACCTAGGCGTGACTAAACCTCCGTCTAGGTGCAGAAACAGTCAAGATAACGGATGACCCATCTGTATGCACTGAGATCAAAGGATTCCAGGAGAACCATTGAGTAAATCCATACCGTTTGCATAGACAGAGAAACCAGCTTATAGGAGACTGTAACTTCATACCGACTAGTCTTCATCAGTGATGCCTAGGACAGACTAATACCCAGAAAGCTGCACTGCATCCATCAAGTAAACTAAGTAACTGAATCAAATACACATGGAGTGGATTCTAAAATATTTATAAAGTGGAATGTAATTATTCAGCGTAGAGCAGAGTAACCAAAAGTAGCAGCCTTAAGGGTAAATTATACAAATCTGCTGGGACACACCCTTACTCATAGTTTACACATATTGACTGACTGTCTGAGAGTCTGTTAGAACCCCCAAAGATGGGAAAGGAGGATAGTGATTATTTCTATGGCAATTAGCTAACCAGTTAATCACCAAAAAGTCGAAATGGATAAGTGACCACCCATACGGTGCATACCAGTTACCCACCTTCTGGGAAATGCAACAGCGTTAATAATACTGTTAATTCTCAGTGCAAAGGAAAAATGGGACTTTATAAACACTTCATCTATATATGATATACATCATAGTGATAAGAGTACCTGGTCACTCTATAGAGTTATAGTGTACACTATATTTTTCCCCTCTTGTCAAAGAAAGTTTTTTAGGGGGAAGTTTAGTGAATGTAGTGATTGTAATATGTTCGTCAATATAAGTTTATTCATACTGTACCTGTAACTGTGTGAAAACTGTGTCATATGGTTACATTAAAATTGTTATACTTACCATCTGTCCGACTGATTGGACGCTGATTCCGGAGAGCTGAAACGAAGAACAAGTATATTAGAAATGCAAATGTATACTATCATTTAAGCACATTTAATAGCCTACTGACATTGAATCAGGCTTACCCAAGCAGGCCTGGATTGAATAATATAGCTTGGGTGGAGGCACATTTATTAGTTACCCATCCATTAGATTTAAGGGAGGGTTACAATTGTTTTTGGTAATTGCTGCTTTCTGTTTGTTGCACTGATGAATGTTCTTGTAGTGCATGGGTTTAGCAGATTGGTACAGTATGTCTTTTTTGTGGGTATATGTAGGATACAGTGGTATGCACGATGCAGTGGGGTGATGTTTTGCCTACGCATGTGTCCCAATGGTGTTTGTGTGGAGTCATAGTGCAGGTTCAGGCATGGAGAGGTGCATTAAAGACAGGGGTGTAAGTTCATACCAGGAGCCTGGAGGCAAAATAGTTATTGGTGCCTATCCACCTTGCTTGCATTTACTACCAACACCCTAATCCCCTCAGCATTCAAACACACCCTCGCCCTAACCAACATTCACTGTCAACACCCCAGCAGCAACCAGACACACCCACCCCCACACTCACTACTAACAGCCCAACAGCACCCAGAAATACATCCTCTCCCCACTCTGACTTCACTCCAAACATCCCAGCTGCACCCAGACACACACTCTCCTTCCCCTGCATTCAATTTCAATACTCCAGCAGCACCCAGACAGAGGGCTAGATGCATCATTGCTTGGAAAGTGATAAAAAGGAGAGTGAAAAAGTACCAGCCAATCAGGTCCTAACTTCCATGTCACAGGCCGTGTTTGAAAAATGGCAGTTAGGACCTGATTGGCTGGTACTTTTTCACTCTCCATTTTATCACTTTCCAAGTGATGATGCATCCAGCCCACAGTCTCTTACCCCAAATAATTACCAACACCCCGGCATACACACACTACCTATTGATGATCAGGGTTTGCCGTTCTTGCTCTTTGCAGCTCCACAGCAACAGCAGAGACAGCAGGTCCTGCGTGTGTGAGGGGAAAGAGCCAACAAAGAAGGAAGGGCCATGCACTCCAGCCTGTGCCCTGCCCCTTTTATGTACATTTGTGCGATTTGCTTATTGGTGATATATCCCTAGTCTGGGAGTGGACTTCGGGGCAGGGGCCCTGTGAGAGGGAGAATGGCGGAAACATGCTTATTAGTGCTCTAGTGCATAGAGCAAAACCTAGAGCAATGGAGGAAGGCAGGGTGCCCACTTCAGGGCTGGAGCCCGGAGGCGACTGCCTTCTGCTGCCTCCTGTATTTACACCCCTGACTGAAGATGTATTGGGCCTTCCAGGTCACTTGCAGGTGATTAGCTGATCAGAAGCAGATGTGCCATTGTGTTGGCATGTTGTTTGAGCGATGCAAGTGTGTTGCTGGAGGTGGTTGCTTGCAGAGACGCTGGGTCGCTCACATTTGAACAGATGGTCTGCACACAGAGTGGGGTTGGTGTGGGTTTCGGTAGTGCAACCGATGGTGGTGTCCAGGGATGTGCAAAGCATAATTGCGGCATCTGAGGACTGTGTTTGGAGGGGTAATCACCCTCATTGGTGAACGCCTGCCCCACAAAAAAATACTGCACTTTGTGGAAAATGTGCTATGGGGCCCCATAGATCTAGTTATGCCCCTACAACTGAGGCCGACTACTGTGCAGCTCTGAATCAGCCTCTGTGTGTATAAACAAGGCTCCACTACATTTTAATTTCTTTCGATTTTTGCTTTTTATAAGAATGAAATAAATGGGGGGGGGGGATTTGCTTTGTTCTTTTTGATTTGTGCTTTTCATTTGTTATTAATTAGTGCACTTATGTAAATTAGTATTACAAGTATGCATATAAGTTTCCAAATGAACAGAATGTCCTTTTACCTGTACAAGAGGATTTGTTGCCTCTCAAAACACGCAGCACAGATGATTTATTTACCTTGTTATCCTAGAACATTTGTAACAAAGCAGAAGTGTTCTAATTCTTATCTGTCCAATAAATGTGTAAGGACAGTACAATGTACAGTATTTGTTATATTTTTTCAATAAGCTGAAAAAGCTCTTGAAGTACTGTAGTGAGAGCATTGACAGCATGCACCTGGCAGATTATGTTACTTAATGCATTGATTACAGCGGCAAGGATACAATAAATTTTAGTTAAAAAGATATACAGTATATATCTTGTTATCCTGATTTCATCCCTCTACTCATAGGGGGAATATTTCATGGTGGTATCAGTACCATCTTTTAGACAGTACAAATGGGAAATTACCATCCCAAATTAAATGGGAGAAGGATCTATCTAGACTAGGACTATTACTGAGGAGTAATGGAATATTATTTTTCAATCATCCTTCAAAATTTTTAAGTGTATTAATCATTCTGAAATGGTTTATAAATTGATGAAGAAGGCTTACTTCACTTTGGAGTGGCGGCAAAAGATTTGGCACTCTGTTTCCCAATACTGTTGGAGGAATTGTGGCTTCATGGGAGATATTTACCATGTTTTTTGGCCGTGTCTGGACTGAGGTATTCTTTATGATTAGTAGCTTGCTGGAAGTAGATGTCCCTGCAGAATCCCTAACTGCACTTTTGCCATGGGAAGTTGTCTAGTTGTGAAAGGTGTCTTATGGGCCACTTTCTGATAGCTGCTACAAGCTTCTACAGAATATCCCAGTTACGGACGTCTGCATTGATACCTAGTATTGCAGTTATTGAAAATAAAATTCATAAACATTTCCTTTTTGAGACGGCGGAATGTAAATACTCCTCCTCGACATTGTCTAGCTATATGAAATAGTTCAGATAAGGAGAGTACATGGACATTCTATCATATACAGTACGCCTGTAGATTTAGCTGTATTGGGTTCTCCTCACTTTGACTCTTTTTGTGTTAGCCCAGCACTTCGTATGAATAGTTTTTTTGGGCTATGGCTCATTTATGTGTGATATTCCTATCTTTCCCTGTGTCCCCTCCTTTTATTTGTTTTCTGTATCCCTGCCTATCCTTATTAAACTTCAATAAAAACTAACACAAAAATGTGCATACTGAAGGAGCATGGTCTTGCTGAAATGGGTATGATCTTGATCAAATGAGCATGCAGGAAAATACTACCTAGGCCATATTATGACCCAAACAGTAATGCCACTAGCATTATATTATGCTTCACACTGTAATACCCCTTGCACTAAAGTATGCCCCCACACAGTAATGCCCATTGCACCATTCCTCACATGCACTGTACCTGGTCCTGCTTGTTGTCATGGGTTGTTTAATGCTGCTCCCTCCGCTGCCACTGCAGCCACATTCCTGGCACTGCTGTGCCATTGCCTGCCTCCTCCCTCTGGGTTCTGTCTAAATGTCCATCCCAAAATGGGAGGGGCTTTTTCACAGTATCCTATGCAGCCGGCCAGACTGCATAGAATACTGCACACAGTAGCCGCGTGCCAGCGCCGCGTGCATTTGCACAGCTGTCCGGGCCCTATAAATGGCACTGCTGATTACACACAATTGGAGAAATAAGAATAATAGGAGTGATCCTTGCAAATCCCTTTGAATAATGCATTGTTCATGCTACACAGTGCACAAGGTGAGGCAGCCATGTTGGGCGCACTACATTGATTGCAATGTGCAAATAAGTAATACATGGAAATAAAACAATCCAGGAAAAAATGAGGAGTGAGCTAACAGGATACCCGACGCATAGATAATTCAATGGGTGGCCAAAGAGAGAGAGAAGGACTCCTTGGTAGGAGAACTAGTGTTTAGTTATCATATTAATTAGTTAAAACTTCACTTGTAATAATTCCTTTTAAATACAAAACATTAGACACATATACATAAATTATTATTATTATTATCATTATTATTATTATTATCCTTTATTTATATGGCACCACAAGAGAACCACAGCACCTAATTACAGAGTACATAAACAAAATAATCAGAACAGGAAAATAGTGACTTACAGTTGAAGACAATAATATAGGACAAGTACAGGGTATACAAACATATCTACAGCAACAGACAACACTGACATAAGTTTCAGAATGGCAGAAAACCATGGGATTTGGTGTCATTGAAGATGGTTTAAGTAAGCAGTAGTGGCACTTGCCACAGGCAAGCAGGACTTTTGCCCGGGGCGCCGCTGTCCCAAGAGCACTGCCGCCGTGTCAAGAGCCGCTACTAACTGGGGTGGCAGCGGCAGTGGTTAGGAAAAAGGTCCTCTCTGCAAAGGAAAGCTAGACGCACAGTGAGATAGCATCTAGTTTCTCTTTGCGGAGAGGACTTTCCCCGCTACTGGTGCCTGCTGTGCAGTGCGAATGACGTCATCGCGCACCGCACGACAGTTTAGAACAGCCATAGATGCTAGAGGCCATAATTGACCTCTAGTGTCTGTGTGCCTCTCCCATAGATCCGAGGAGCAGCGCCGGTGGCCGGAGGAGGAGGGCAGCAGTGGATGGAAAACAGGAACTGGGCTGGTGAGTATTCTTTATTATTACTGGTAGGCACAGTAATGGGGCACAACTACTGGGGGCAAAATTAATGGGGGCACAACTACTGGGGGCAAAACTAATAAGGGCACAACTACTGGGGCAAAACTAATGGGGACACAACTACTGAGGGCGCAGTACTGGGGGAAAAACTACTGGGGGCACAGCTGCAGGGGGCACAACAGCTATTGGGGGAACAACTCTACAGGGGGCGAAACTACAGGGAGCAAAACTGTGACCACACCCCTTCCCTATGAAGCCACGCATCTATTTTTGCAGCGCGCCTTAGGCGCGAACTAACCCTATTTCAACTGTCAGGGGGTGGGGGGCGCCAAAGGAAACTTTTGCCCTGGGCGCCACAAGATCTGTAAATAAGCAAAGGATAAGCATATGAGGGTTGAGGACCCTGCTTGTGAGAGCTTACATTATAAAAGGGAGGGTCATACATATAGGGGTGACACAGATGGGGTGGAACAGAGGGTTACGATGAGATTAGGCTGGGATTGGTGAAGAATTGGGTCTTCAAAACCCGTTTGAAGTTTTGTAGAGAGGTGGAGAGCCTGAGGGGAAGAGGTAGGGAATTCCAGCAAAAGGGAACAGCACATGAGGAATCTTGAAGGTAGGAGTGGGAAGAAGTAATCATTAGGCAGAAGAGGCAGCATGCATTAGCAGAGTGATGAGGATGGGTGGTAGTGTAGAGGGAGATAAGGTCAGAGATGTAAATGGGAGAGGAGGGCATGAGGGTTTTGTGAGTGAGAGTGAGAAGTTTGAATTGGATTCTGAAAAGAAAAGGAAGCAAATGAAGGGCTGGTAAGAGAGGGGAAATGGATGTAGGTGGTCATTCCGAGTTGTTCACTCGCTGCTATTTTTAGCAGAATTGCTAATAGGCTAAAATCCGGCAGTTCTGTGCATGGTATACACAGCAGGGCGCACGCGCTAAGCAATTTTACACAAAACTATGCTATTTTACTCACGGGCGAACAAAGCTTTTCAATCGCTCTGCTGATCGTAGTGTGATTGACAGGAAGTGGGTGTTTCTGGGCGGAAACTGGCTGTTTTCAGGGAGTGTGCTAAAAAACACAGGCGTGCCAGGTAAAAACACAGGAGTGGCTGGAGAAACAGAGGAGTGGCTGGCCGGACGCTGGGCGTGTTTGTGACGTCAAACCAGGAACTAAATGGACTGAGGTGATCGCAATCTAGGAGTAGGTCTGGAGCTGCTCAGAAACTGCAAGGAAATAATAGCAGAATTGCTAATCTTTCGTTAGCAATTCTGCTATGCTAAGATACACTCCCAGAGGGCGGCGGCTTTGCGTTTGCATTTCTGCTAAAAGTAGCTAGTGAGCGAACAACTCGGAATGAGGGCCGTAGTGCGTTTGGTGAGGAAAATGAGTCATGCTGCAGCATTGAGGATAGATTGGAGTGGAGAGAGACATTTGTCAGGGATGTCAGTAAGGAGGAGATTACAGTAGTCCATGAAAATGGCAGGTTTGTGAGAGGTGCTGAATGTGTGGTCTGAAGGAGAGGGAGGAGTCAAGGATTACTCCAAGACAGCGCATTCGGGGCTAGCAGATACTAGTGCCATCAAAAATAGATAATTAAGTTGTGGGAGGTGAGGTTGTGTGGGAGGGTGGGAAGATGATCAGCTCAGGCTTAAACATGTTACATTTAAGAAGGCGCTGGGACATCCAAGAAGATATAGCAGAGAGACAGTTGGAGATACGAGTAAGGAGACCAGGGGAGAGGTTAGAGCAGCAAAGAATCTGAGTATCATCAGCATGGAGATGGCATTGAAGATAAAAGAGCTAATGAGTTCACCTAAAGAGGATTTATAGAGAGTGAAAAGGAGAGCACCAAGAACAGAACCTTGTGGGACACCTACAGTTAGTGGAAGTGGGGGGAAGGTGGGAAGAACGAAAGGCAGTAAGGTAATTGTAGAGAGGAGAGAGATGAGTCGGTAGTTGTAGAGGGTGTTTGGCTCAAGGGTAGGTTTTTTAAGAATAATGGAGATGTGTATATGCTTCAAGGCAGAAGGGACAGTGCCTGATGAGAGGGAGAGATTGAGAAGGTGTGCAAGATGGGAACAGGCAGAGAGAGAGAGGTAGTGGAGGAGGCGGGAGGGGACAGGGTCAAGTGGGGAAGTGGTGTGGGGGGGAGGAACAGATGAGGCCCATGACTTCCTCACCAGATATATGGGAGAAAGATGTCAGAGTTTGTGAAAGTGATGGGGAGGGGTGGTAAGGGATAGGAGGTGGCTGGTTGCTGATGGTCAGGTGGGATGTGATGTCCTGACATATGGAGTCAAGCTTGGACATAAAATAAATGGCAAAGTCAAGAGCAGACAGTGAAGTGGGGAGACGAGGTGGGAGTGGGCAGAGGAGGGAGTTGAATGTGGCAAAAAGGCACTGGGGGTTAGAGAACTGGGAGGAGATGAGATTCTGAAAGTATGACTGTTTAGCAATGGAAAAGGCAGCACTGAAGGATGAGAGCATAAGTTTGAAATGGAGGAAGACTTCCTCCATTTCAAACTTATGCTCTCATCCTTCAGTGCTGCCTTAGAGTGTGATTTCTTCCACTGTCGCTCGGCAGTGCATGAGCATTTTTGAAGATATCTGGTGCATTTGGTGTGGCAGGGTTGAGGTTGTAATCTGCAAGGGTTGGTGGAGCGACAGAGTCAAGAGCAGTAAGGGAAGCATTGTATAGGGAAGTGGCTTGTTTAGGTAAGGAGAGAGAGAGAATAGGAGAGATAGGTGATTCAAACAGGGATGTGGTGTCCATAGACTCAATGTTACACTTAGTGATGGTAGCCTTAGGAGGTAGAAATGGAGAAGCAGAGTGAGGTAAGTTAAAAAAGAGCAGGTGGTGGTTAAAAAGGTGAAAAGGGGAATTGGAGGAATCAGAAATATCACGAAGGGGGAGTGAAAACCAGATCCACTGAGCTCCCATTCACATGGGAGGGTGAGGAGGTCCACTGGAAGAGACCAAGTGGAGAGGTGAGGTTCAGGAGTTTAGAGGCAAGGTATTTAGCAAGGATATTGATAGGGATGTTGAAATTACCTAGGATAATGCAAGGAATGTCAGAAGAGAGGATGTGAGGAAGCCAGGAAGCAAAATTGTTGAGGAATTTGGCCGAAATGCCAGGGTGATGGTAAATGACATCAACTCGAAGATTAGCAGGTTGGCAGAGGCATATACAGTAGCATGGACCTCGAATGTAGAGAATTTAAGGGATGGTTCTGGAGTTATGAGTTGGTAGGTGTAGCTAGAATGTAAAAGGACACCAACACCACCACCATGGCGACCCCTGGGTTGAGGGGTATGTGAGAATGTGAGTCCTGCAGCAGACAATGGAGTTGTGTCTGCACACACGCTATTTATTGATACGTAATTGGAACAAAAAGCTCCAAGGATAGCCCCTATTAATTGTAGGTATATACCATTAATGTTGGGGGTGCTACCAACTACAGCTGAGGTGAATAGACAGGGAAAAAAGAAGAAAAGGCTGTATTGCTGATGCACAAGAATAAGAGTGACCTAACTGTCACTACGTTCTCAAAAATTACCTAAAATGTAACTTTTATTGTTGTTAAATTAAAATGGTGTGACAATAACAAACACACGAACTACGAGTATAGACGAAACATAGAGGTTAAAATCAAGACATATACAACATATACCACAAGTGCAATTGGAATAATAAATGTGATTGAAGATTAAAAAATGTGTCCGCGTATTGGTTCTTATGTCCTATTATATGATGTTGCTCACAATCTTACACCAGTCTGATAATAGTTGTCAGCAAATGGTTACTATGTCTTTATATGATCATTTATTGATATATCTGTATAGTATCAGAACTATTTCACTCGTATTTTCATATTGACAGCTGACAGTATCCTTCAGACAGCAAGTATAATATATTATATGAATATCAGCGCTGTCTGTTTATTATTCTGTACACAGAAGAGCCTTGTTAGGAAAGAATATAAATTGCTGTGTATATATCAGTAATTCAGTATTTGAATACGTCCTTCTTAAACCTTCCAAGGGGCGTTCATAGATAGGGCAGATTAAATTCTTCTGCCTAAAAATTGGTGCAAAACTTACACCAAATAGTGTTTGTGTGCTGATTATAATGATAAATAGTGCTAGTAGAATGCAGTATATTAGTATGTCTCAGAGGCTGTATTCAAAACACTTGTGGCTTTGGTGAGACTTTCTGTAATCACATGGGCCAACTGTAGCAAAGATCATAATGTTTTGGGTAATGAGAGTCAATAACTTCCTCATTCCTCAGTGTCACTGTTATAAATATATAGCTATTTGTTCAATTCATTTGGTTATATCAGATGTTGTTATCCCACTAGGGGAGAGCATCTTATTGTGACAATGAATTGTGTCCCCTTTTAATTACGGATGACCAAACGGTTATAAATTATAATTTATGCTTTACTGGCTTTGCTATTGCCTATAAAAATAATAAACATACTGAGTTGTCTGGGCTAGTTATTCTCAAATAGCACAGATTCAGGTTAACACTGATACAATTAGTCTATTTGCAATTGTTCAATTTTGTATCATAAGTGTTTCCTCATGACTAACAGGTGACCTCAATGATTGGATGTGAAACATTGTAACGTCCCCATATGTTTGTTTTAATCCACAACACTGTTTGTCATTGCTTATTCACTAGCATAGGTATATAGCATGAATCTGCTTATATTAAGGCAGTAGGTGTCCTTTTATTGGGTTATATCAGCACATCTGCTAATTGCTTTAGCACTGGTTGCATTATCAATAAGCACCGGAAGGAATACAAATCTCTATCATTTAGTATTCCATCTGCCTGTTATATAATGGTAAGTATACAACACATGTCTACTGAATTCAGGCAGTTGGAATCTTTTCATTAGGTTGTATCAGAACGCATTTAAATCAATCTTGCACTGATTGCATTATCCCTAAGCAATAGAAGGAACACAGGTCTCTGTCATTATATATTCCGTCTATCAGCTTGTACAATACTATAGGTGCTATCAGGTTAGTAGTCTTTCAGCTAAATCAGAACTGGTTATACATTTGAATTAGTATATGAGTGAGGACGAAGCTGTCAGAGTAACGGCGGAACACGCGTGTGGGCAGCGTGTGTCCGCGTTTGTGTTCTATGTCCTCGCTCATATACTAATTCAAATGTATAACCAGTTCTGATTTAGCTGAAAGACTACTGACACTGAGGAATGAGGAAGTTATTGACTCTCATTACCCAAAACATTATGATCTTTGCTACAGTTGCCCCATGTGATTACAGAAAGTCTCACCAAAGCCACAAGTGTTTTGAATACAGCCTCTGAGACATACTAATATACTGCATTCTACTAGCACTATTTATCATTATAATCAGCACACAAACACTATTTGGTGTAAGTAATGCACCAATTTTTAGGCAGAAGAATTTAATCTGCCCTATCTATGAACGCCCCTTGGAAGGTTTAAGAAGGACGTATTCAAATACTGAATTACTGATATCAGTGAGATCCATGCATGATTCTGTCAGAAAAAGTTTACAAATAGTTAATAAAAAAAAGTGTCCCCCTCCAAACTCATAATTAGTCGCGGGTTCTTTCAGCTGGTCCTAGTTGCATAAATACAGAGGAAAAAATGAGTAGAGTTTTCCTGAATATTTACAACTAGCACCGCTCTCTTGGACCAGTCCTGGTATCAAAAATAAGGGGGAAAACAAGCACAGCGCTCCACTAGCCAAGGGTGTAATGCTGCAGCCAAGTTGATAGTCCGATAAGTTTAAAAATATTACACTTACACTTTGACTGCAAACTTAATTGACCTAAACCACAAGGTCAATACAGGTCAATTTTGTGGTTTAGGTCTTTTAATTTGGAGCCAGCCATACAGGCTGATTCCCATCATAGAGCTCAATTATATTTTCATAACATAGAGCTCTATGGTATGCCGAAAGACAATCATCTGTGGAGTTCCTCTGGTGTGCTAAGATGATTGGCTCAGGGGTTTCCCATTGACAGGAGTCACCTGGGTCCCCATCATTTGATGCAGAGGGGCAGCATGTGAAAACACAAGCTGAGCTTCAGTCTGGTCTGGATTGGATAAGCGGTTTTTAATTTTTTTTTGCCCCTGGAATGCCTACATGGAAAAAAGAGGATGGGATCTACACTGGAATAGGTGAGTATTTTTTTTTTTTTTTACAGGTGACGTGTATTACTACATGGAGAAGAGCATGTGAATAGCAACATGGAATGTAGGTAAGTATGTGTGAATAGAAGTGCTAAAGAAGAAAAGAATGGAGGATCCCTGCTACACTGAAGCCCAAAATAAGTTGCCCGGAAATAAGTTCCCTTCTGAAATGTCACCACACGTCTAAAAAAGATACATGTACAAAGAAAGGTTGGAAAAACACAATCCTGGGTGCTGATGAACATACAGTGTGAATATTGTAATATATATGCAGGAGTGGTTCTTGGTGCCTGTGTCCATGGTGCTGCGGCCTGGGGTCACGGCCGCAGTCACCCCACAGGCGCCCGCTGCCTACCTGCTCCCCGGCTGCAGCAGACGCCGTGGGCTGTATGGGTGTCCGCTGCAGCCGGCGCACCTGTCAGACGCTAGAGGTCATTATTGACTTCTAGTGTCTGTGCGGCGCTGCTGTGGGAGAGATGTCATGACGTCTCTCCCATAGAGAGGAGCCGCAGGCGGCCAGACGGAGCAGCAGCGGTCGGGAAACAGGAGTGGGGCAGTGTTAAGTATTGTTTTTTTGTGTGTGTTTGTAAGTGGCTACTAAGGGTCACAGCGACAGGGGGCACAACTACAGGGGGCACAACTACTGGGGAAAATCTACTGGGGGCAAAGCTATAGGTGGCACAACTACTGGGGCAAATCTGCTGGGGGAACAGCTACTCGAAGCAAATCTACTGGGGGCCTGTGTGCACCATTAACATTGCACCTATGATAGGACCGCCTATGGGTATCTTTAACAACCGGTATGAGGAAGAAGAGCATACCCCACTCACTGTAGAAAGGGTAATATGAAGCACATGAAGGTATCTTTGGTTCAGTACATCCCTATAGACGGTCTAGAAGTTTCTGCTGCAGGTACTATCTGATGTCCAACTCCAGTATAGGAGTGTTGTGAACGTGTGAAAAAATAAATAAATTCCGATGTGTAAAACAATGAATTAATTTGAAGCACTGAATATGAGATATGTCATATGACACCATCAGCGTACCGAAACTCACATTCCACATGTAAGATTATGCATATCAAGGTTTCTTTAGTGCAAATATTTCATAAATCATTTGATGCAATAAAGAGAACAGTAGAGGTAGGTATACCATTAAGGTGAAATGGAAAGGCGTACCCCACTCACAATTCTAAAAACTTCTGAAACCCATAAAGGTATCTTTGATCTAGGTCACCAAAGTCAACCGTCTCGATGCCTTAGACTCCGTTTGCAGGTCGCCCAATAATCAACTACAGAATGGAACCGTCGTGTGTATGTGGATGAAAAAATAAAGGCCAATGTATAGAACAATTTACCACAGGTAGAGCACAATAGTGTGATATCATAACAGTATGGGCATACTCTGATCCAGGGGTAGCCAACCCTGGTCCTCGAGAGGGGTGGTCTTCAGTATGCCGGCGGTCGGGCTCCCGGCGACCAGCATACCGGCGCCGGGAGCCCGACCGCCGGCATACCGACCGCCGGCATACCGACCGCCGGCATACTGACACTTATTCACCCTCGTGGGGGTCCACGACCCCCCTGGAGGGAGAATAAAATAGTGTGGCGCGCTTGGCGCTCCACCGTGCCCATAGCGTGGCGAGCGCAGCGAGCCCGCAAGGGGCTCATTTGCGCTCGCCACACTGTCGGTAAACTGGCGGCCGGCCTCCCGGTGCCAGTATGCTGGTCGCCGGGAGGCCGGCCACCGGCAGATCATAGTGAACCCCCTCGAGAGCTACCAACAGTTCATGTTTTCCATGTCTCCTTGCAGAATCACACGTTAAGTGATTAGCTCCACCTGTGGATCTTTTAAAATGTGACAGTAATAACTGCACATGTGCAGCTGCCAGGTAAGCTGGAAAACGTGAACTGTTGGCAGCTCTCGAGGACCAGGGTTGGCTACCACGGCTCTGATCATTTCACCAATAGACTGGTGCTTATGCATAATTTCACGGGCCCAACTTCATAACATCAAAATTCCACAAAGATAATTATGAGCACCCCACTTACTATTATAAGGAGGAAAATGTGCACATAAAGGTATCTTTAACATGTGTTGGGTGGACCCCACTCACTGCGATAGAAGGAATTCCAAGGCACATAAAGGTATCTTATTCACTTTAGTCATCCTTGTGATGAAAAAAATTCAGACGAATTGCACATATGTAAAAGCAGGAAAATATGGTATATACACGTTTATAAAAAAAAATCTCTTTATTCCAAAAGACCCTAGCCAAAAGAGGAGCGTATTAAAACACAATAAAAAATCAATAAAAAGATACAAAGTCCAGACAGCATGAGAAAAAGATCCTCCAAAATTGTTGCAATAAAAGAATCTTACAGGTTACCTTCAAAAGGATACGTTGAAATTTTAATGCGTTTCTGTCTATAATTGACCTTTATGAAGACATCTTGATAAAGGTCCATTATATATGGGATGCGGTCAACATCCGGGCTGACAGGATGTCAGTGGTCATGTGACTGATCCTGGAATCCCAACACATCTCCTGAGTCTGGCATAAGAACACTAACAGCCGACATACCAAAGGTATGTATCGGGGGTTCGCCTTAGGACTAGGGCCAGGTGGTTTAGGGTTAGGCACTAGGGGGGGTTTAGGGTTAGGCACTATTATGGATGGTTAGCCCTAGCCACCACACCCTGAGGGGTAGACCTAGCCACCACCCCTGAAGGATTAGCACCAGCCGCCACCCCCAGAAGGTTAGGGTTAGTGTAGGGGACGAGGAAGGGTAAAAATACTTACCCCCTCCAATGTCAGGATCTTCAATGTAGGGATGTCGCCACTAGTCATGTGACCTCCAGCATCCCAAGCCCCGGGGTGCCATACCGAGCCCATAAATATAGTGGTGAGAGGGCTCGTGTCTTATCACAATTGCCCACATTTCTGTGGGATCAACTCCCTCTAAGAGAGAGAAAAACAAGACCTGCACATTCTGTAGCTGCAGTAGAGATTTGGAACTCCAGATTTTGTGGATTACCCAGATTCAGCAGGAACTCATCACTGGGAACAAGAAGAGTTTAAATCTCCCATTCACCCAGTTCTGTGCGCTGATGCCTGTTAGAGGCCAGTGAGTAAACAGTGGGAACAGTTTGTAGTGCAGGGACTGTGTTTGTTTCCTTGTTGCTATTATGTGTCACTATATGCATGTCTGTATGCACTGTTTTGTTATAGCTCCGGTTGTCAGGTAACGAATATAGCAGGAGGAGAGCGTACAGGTTGCGCGCCATCAGTGATGATGTCATCAAGTTCTGGGCGGAGGCCGTCGGCAGCTCGGTTTCTGGTGATGTCTATTTAGGTAAGCACTTGTACAATTGTTATTTGATTCTGACGAAAGTTTAACATAACTTGAAACGTTATTTCACCAGATGCATCTCGGCTCCGGAATACTCATACTTTAGTCCTGTGAGTGACATCCAGCAAATTGAACTACATAATAGGGGCCCTCGTTCCGAGTTGATCACTCGCTAGCTGCTTTTAGCAGCAGTGCAAACGCTAAGCTGCCGCCCTCTGGGAGTGTATCTTAGCTTAGCAGAAGTGAGAACGAAAGGGTAGCAGAACAGTGCTGTTTTTTTTAAGCAGATTCAGAGTAGCTGCAGACCTATTCCTTCCTTGCGGTCACTTCAGTCTGTTTAGTTCCTGCTTTGACGTCACAAACACACCCTGCGTTCGACCAGCCACTCCCCCGTTTCCCCAGGCATGCCTGCGTTTTACCTGACATGCCTGCGTTTTTTTACCACACTCCCGGAAAACAGTCAGTTACCACCCAGAAACACCCACTTCCTGTCAATCACTCACCGATCAACAGAGCGACGGAAAAGAGTCGCTAGACCTTGTGTAAAACTGCATTGTTTTTTGTGAAAGTACGTCACGCGTGCACACTGCGGCCCGTACGCATGCGCAGTTTTGCCGTTTTTTTACCTGATCGCTGCGCTGCGAAAATTGGCAGCGAGCGATCAACTCGGAATGACTCCCAGGACCACAAGGGAAAGCCTGGTCTCAAGCTATTACAATGTGAGGCTAGGTGAATCTTACGTTTAGGAACTTTGACCCAGAGAGGTCTTAATGAATATTCTGGATTTAATGTGCTTTCCCTGTAATGATTCTTTATGCTTACCTGTTTTGTATTTTGTTATTTAATGTCTGATTATGATATTAGCATAAGATGAGTCTTATTGTATACTTTGCTACTAGCCTATGCCTTAGTACTGTTAGCATATGCTGTGCTGTATACTCTATTTAAGCCAGCACTGTTTATATTATTTGTTTATTCAGATATCCTTGGTGATGGGTCACATGTCACCATTCAGTGGAGTCTCTTCGGGACTCCAGCTGATGATGTCACGATTTGTGCAAAGTCGGAATGGAATGCGGTCCCTCCTGGATCGGCATTCACTGGGTGTTTGGTATCATAAAAGGTAAGATGTTTTTACTGTTTTTGTATTCCTGATGAAAATGCCGTTATGGTAAAAGGCATTGAAACGTACTATCAAGCTGCTGTCTGTTTACTTTATCTGGAGTGCCGCACCATCGTTCCATCCTGGGGAAGTCCAACCACTTAAGCATGAAAGGACGAAACTGACCATCTCAGATGGGATTTTACACCAGATAAGCTATCTTTTCATTGACTTAATGTACGGGCAATTATGTACACTATGTCTTTTTTGTGAATATAGTGTGATAAAACTTTCCTTCCTATGATTTAATGTACCTGCTCTACTTGGAGAGGAGTGTGGAGAGCATTACCCTAGGCAATTGTGCATTTCTTATATGTCACCAGACTGCGAATGTCCACATGCGATTTGAACAGTGGTAACCGTACCACCATTTACGGTACTTCTTGAATTTATTTGGGTAGCTGCACAGTGATGGAGGCTTACTGTTCTACCTAATATATTACACTATCAGGCACTATTCTCACCCTCTCTATAGATAGATTTATTTATATATACAGTATATATATATATATATATATATATGTGTATATATATTTATAGAGAGATAGATAGATGAGTTGTGAATAGGCACTCCCTATACAGAATACATCAATTACCACGGTGCCCTCCTTGTGATAATATATATTTCAAGGTCCCCTAGGTAAGAGTGCGTCTATCAGCTATATATATATATATATATATATATATATATAGTCTCTTGGCACATCAGGCAGTATTGTGACTCACATGACAGCTGCTCCGGTGCCCTCCCTGGGAACAAATGTCCATGCACAGAAGAAGATACGGGCGGCACTCAGAAGACTTGATATGAATCCTTTAATTAACTGTTTTCATTAAAGGCTTTATATCAAGTCTTCTGAGTGCCGCCCGTATCTTCTTTTTATATATATATATATATATATATATATATATATATATATATATATTAGAGATGAGCGGGTTCGGTTTTACTCGGATTTATCCGAATTTCCTTATTGGCTATCGGACGTCACGTGTTTTGGTTAACCAATAAGAAAAATCCAGAAAATAAGTAATGGCGATAATTCTGGCGTAAAGAACCGAGTAAATCCGAACCCGCTCATCTCATATAGTTTTATATATATATATATATATATATATATATATATATATATATATATATATATTCACAGTGGCACTCCAAAATGAAAAGCAATACACTGCTATGAAGCTTCATAGCAGTGTATTGTTTTTCATTTTGGAGTGCCGCCATGAATAGATTGTGTTACCTGCTACCTGAGGGCAGCAAGATTGGATGCCACCTGGCACCTTACACAGAATTTAAGCAAAGGAGTGCCGGTATCTCGTATATATATATATATATATATATATATATATATATATATATACAGTATATATACAGTATATATATATATATATATATATATTCTGTATACAGAATAAATTGGTGACTATTTCCTATTTCCCTGCAGGGCTGCAGCAAGGATTCCTGGGCCCCAGTACTGCAGTACTGAAATAGTGTGTGACCTAATTGTGGAGGATTGACCATGCCCCTTTATAATAAAAAGTGTAGGCAATACTTTTTATGCTCTGCGAAGTGGCGCTGACCTGCAGTGTAGGGCACCATGTGCACCTCAGCCAGGGTTAGATCCGGGGAAGGAGCATAAGCGTTGCAATTGCTCACCCCTCTTTCCAGCCAGAAGAGACTGCTACACTCAGTGGCAGCAGCCACCCTGGACTTACTGCAGTCTAGCACACAGTGTCGGCTTGGAGAAAGAGTCTGCGCCTGCTGGCTGTCATGTAAGGAGGGGACATAGGGTTGCTCGGGCCTGGGCCCCCACCGAGCCCTTCCACATAACCCGAGCCCATGCATTTATCAAATTTACATCGTCAACTAATTATGTATCATGAACTCATTAATAAATATATTAAATATTCTGTCAGAATTGTTTTACCCCTAAAATAAAAATGAAACTAATTGAGGCCAAAAGTTATTGCAAAATGGTATTTAATCTTCTTTTTCTGTTTAGCCAATTATTTTTAGTATTTACTTTTTACTGTAATAAATATTAATTAAGTCTGGTTTATTTTAAAATAACAAATAGAAGTTATTATGTATGAATATTGGTCATCATGAATATTTAAGCATTAAAAATAAATATTACAAGAATTATACAGACTAAATTCAGAGACTTGTCAGGTGCATATGTCGTACTTGCCATGAGGTCATGCTAACTTCCAAAGTGCTAGTTAAAAAACAATGTAATTGTCAAAATAATGCGTGATAAAGTACATAACTGTGACTAGAAAGGCCGAAGGTGGAAGAGAAGAACATGACATACTGAAGTCTACAACCTGGAAAAATATTTTAATGTTTTGTCAATTGAAATAACTAAAACCTATAATTTTTATGACACTTGTAGTTGACGATTAATAATTATTTCCAAAGAAATATCCCAGAATTCCATTTCAGTTACGTTCGACACAGCAGTGGGGTGAGGCAGAGCCTTTCCTGTCATACTAGCGTTTGTGTAAGAGTTTTGACTGTATAAAGTATATGAAAAAATAAAGAATATGTTTTAAATATCTTCATTGCATTATTCTAATCATTTTTATAGTCAAAACTCTGGAGTAAAAAGTCTATGGCAGGTGAGGCCTCCCTGCCTATCTCTTCCACACATCTCTGATCAAAACTCACCAAATTTCCGGGAGTGATGTATCCTTTGGCTCATATATTGGTGAAAATCTGGCTCGGGTGCCTCCTGAGCCATTTAGCTCACCGCAAGTCCCTGCGACACAGTATCTTGGGACCGAAGTATCAAGCTATTTTTAGAGTCAATTCTCAGAAAAATATCTCTTTTTTGGAGATTTACACATTTATTAATAAATGGGTGTATGGTTTAAATGGGTACCTGCTGCAGACCCTCAGGTATTGTTCACAAATGCAGTCCATATTGACATCTATCATGACTGTGAAAATACTGTATGTAATGAGCACCATAACGCAGTTATATCTTTTTGATTTTATCAGTTACACAGAAAATTCTACCTGTTGACTACATCCCATGAGAATATCAGATTACATTTTATTATTTTATTAAGCCATGCAGTTTATGATTTGAAATTTGAGCCTAATATCCATTCACCACAGGTGACTGTATTCCTGCAGAAGAATTTTAGAGGAAAAATGGTAATTTATTAGTACATTTGGACTTTTTTTTATACCACTTCCCTTTTTTCCAGTCTGCTTTGCCCAGTTCTTCTCCATTTTTCACCTCTGGTATTATTTTGTTTTCTCTCCTGTAAACCTCTATATTTGGGAGTGTATGACAGACATAGAAATGGGGTTAAATGACATAGGAGATGTACTAAGCCTTGGAAAGTAATAACGTGGAAAGAGATAAAGTATCAGCCAATCAGCTCCTAACTGCCATGTTACAGGCTGTGTTTAAAAAATGACATTTAGGAGGGGATTGGCTGCTACTTTATCTCTCTCCATTTTATCACACTCCAAGGATTAATAAATTTGCCCCACAATGAGCAACCAAAAATTCATGTCACAAAATGACATTCACAAGAACCTCAATAAGTTGAAAAACAGAAATCCCTGATCTAGCTGCTTAGCACATACAAATTATATTATATAGTGTAAAGGCCATGACTGATCTCACACTTGCGAAACAGACGTAAAAGTGTAAAGTGTAAGTGTAAAGTAAAATAACTTCTGGAAAGTGCACTTAATATGTATAGACATACTCATTGATGGATGGGCGAGTTGTACTGTGGGTGGCTGGTGTACTTGGTGAGGTCTAAGGGTGATGGGTGAGGTAGTGTGGCACAGCAGCAAGGTAACATCCCCACTGAATCCTCTGAATCCTTCCCTCCATTTAAGAGTCTCTTCTTCTTCCCCTCTGCATGAATGCCTCTGCCTTCCTCCCCTCCTCCTGATTGCCTCTGCCTCCCCCCATCACCATTTTTGCCTCTGAATCTTTCCTTCACATAAGTGTCTCTGGTTCCTAGTCCACAACCTATGTGTGCTATTTCCCCATCTTCATTTCCCATGTGTGTTATTGCCCCTTCCTACTTTCCATATATGCCTCTGCACCATTCTACAACCCATGTTTGCCTCTGACCCCTCCTCAACTTTCCATGTGTGCCTCTTTCCCCCTCCCCCTGATTGTCTCGCACCCCATCCCCTCCCTATGCTTGCCTCTGAAGTGTTCCCTCCTCATGACCACCTTTTCCTCCTCCTCTCCACATGTGTGCCTCTGACCCATATCTTTCTCACATTATCCCATCTTTCTCTCCATACCATCTGTTCCCCAACTTTCGTCTCCTATCCGCTCTCACCATTCACTTTCCTCTTATGCCACACCCTTCTCACCCTTTCTCTTCCACTTCTCCCCCTGTATGTGTTTTCATCCTCATCTTCTGAATGTTGCACATAGAACCATGGTCATTGGCTGACGATCAGAAGTGACATGGATGATAGGAAGCACAACCACAACACCACATAATTAAATCTAAGGGTGGCAGGTAAGTACAATTTTCATTTGGTAAATCACTCACCACGCCACGCTACCCTTTTGCACCCTCTGTGCCTTGGAAGTATGGGTTGGGAGTGGGGGCCAAGCATAAGCCATATGTACTGGGACTCATGATTTGTGATGGTGGCCCCATACACTGGTGTTGTCTGAGCCTCAGTCCCTGACATCCTGTATAAAGCAGTTCCTCTCATTTCCTCTCTTGTCAGATTATTTTGCCCCTGTGCAAGAATCAATTTGCTGGTGTTCCTCCTTAATTTTGACTTTAGGCATTAATTTTCCATGTACAATTACTGGCTTTTTCTTAACTTCAGCTTGGATTCTCCCTTTAAAACAGCATCTGTATTATTGGATACAAACCCAGCTGTTTCTGATCATTCATTGCTCCTTGGACAGCATTCTTTACCAGCTATTGGACTCCCAAACCATCGCTTCTAACTTAGTGGTATTCATATTGTGGTGTTCCACCTGTTCATCCTTCATCCACAACTTCCTTTGAGATCTCCACCATACTGCTCACTAAAACAAAAGACAACAGGGAGCGAGTCTAGTTTGCTTCACCCCATTATGATACCAACCTAGATACAAAACCACCAGAGATGTGAATAAAAAGAGGCTATCTGAACACAATGGAGAACTTCTGCAATGCTATTTATAGTTACACATTTCTTAATAGTGAGGTGATTATTCCTATAAAGACCAACAAAATGATTTAACAGTAATGTTTAAATTTCCAATATTGGAAGGACACATTAGTATTGGTATTGCTTGTAGAAATGTACTCCTTGTTCAAAGCATAGATTTAATACAAAATCTTACTCATTATCAGTAACTGCAATTGTAAACTGTAATTAGCTACAAACTCATTATATACATTTTCATTCCTTCAAATAATACTATTTATATCTGTGCAGATCAACTTTTCAGTCTTATTAAAATTCTATACATTTTTGAAATGAGGATCATTAAAGCCATTAGTGTTAGTTAATGTGTGTCAAATTGTTTTATTGTGACATGTTTACTTCACATTGCACATACTGTATAAGCAGTATGCCCTGTAGATTGTGGGGATGTGATTTAACAGCTTGGATCACCAAAGGCTGAAATTAACTGGGACTTTCTAGAGATGAATACTAACAATTGTCATGTTAATGACTTTTGTGCAACTGCTCAAGCAATTTATTATAACATAAAAATTTCATCAAAGAATCTGTTTGCGTGACTTCTCGCTGCTGTTCATTACCACTTAGGCAGTGATCTATGGCAATCAGCATTTAAGTCAAATCCAATGAGAAAAGACTGTTGAGAATGAAGAGTTGCCCTAGGCAACCTGCAACAAAAATACTCCTAAATGTAGAAATTTACTTTTCCAGTTTCTTGTTCAAAGCAAAAATGTTGTTATAAAAAAAATCTTACTCATTAAAGTTAACTGCAATTGAAAACTGTGCAATTAGTTAAAAACTCATTGTATAAATTTCCATTCCTTCAAATATTACTATTTATACAGCATCTTTGCAGATCTTTTCAGTATTATTAATATTCTATAAATTTTTGTAATGAGGATCATTAAAGTCACTAGAGTTAATGAGTGTCAAATTGTTTTATTGTGACATGTTTACTTCATATTGCACATGTAAGCAGTATGCCCTGTAGATTGTGGGGATGTGGTTTAACAGTTTGGATCACCAAAGGCTGAAATTAACTGGGACTTTCTAGAGATGAATACTAACAATTGTCATGTTAATGGCTTTTGTGAAACTGCTCAAGCAGTTTATTATAACATAAAAATGTCATCAAAGAATCTGTTTGTGCGACTTCTCGCTGCTGTTCATTACCACTTAGGCAGTGATCTATGGCAATCAGCATTTAATTCACCTCCAATGAGAAAAGACTGTTGAGAATGGACAGTTGCTCTAGGAATCCTGCAAGAAAAAACTTCTGCAGGTGTGTCCTCATGCACCTAGCCTGAATACGGGATCAGTATAATTAACTGGCATCCGGGATGCCGGCTGTCAGTATACAGACAATAGCATCCCGGCCGCCAGTATCCTGGCAGTGGGGCAAGCACAAAGGGTCCCCTTGTGGGCTTGCTGCAGTCACCACGCTACGGGCACAGTGGCTTGCTGTGCTTGCCACAGATTCTATTCCCGCTCTATGGGTGACATGCACACCTACGAGTGGGAATAGCCCCTATGCGCTGGGATTTCAGCTGTCAGCATTATCAGATGTTGGGATTCCGGCATTGGTATCCTAACCGTAGGGATCCATACAGCTGGCATAAACTGCATCTCCTATATACACAATTCTGAGCAAGACAACCGACGTGACTGAGGTGCTCCGAGAAGAGTAGCACACTGTAGTTTTCTGTAAATCTTATTTGTGCTGCAGATGCAGCGATACACAACTTACTTACTTTAACTGAAGAGAAATTTGTTTTAAACAGTGGCGGCTTCTCCCCCTGGGCTGCAGCTTTGACCACACATTGCAAGGGGTAGCTGGTTGTCACATATAAACATACATGCAATGTTGTATGTAATGTATGTGCTGGCTTGCCTTACCAAGGAATCAGCAGCCACTGCTATGTGTATCACTGACCTGCTGCCGCTGCACAGGAGATATCACTCTGCTTGTCTATCATTTTCTACAAACCTGCTTCCCGACTCCTGTGAGCCAATGGGAGTCGGGAAAGGTGGGCTTATAGAAAATGCTTTAATACCGTACAGTGCATAAATGCGTCCGTAGCTGTATGCTCTCTACAAGCAACATCATTGTTCATATTTTTCTCTAACATTATTTGTTTAATTAATTTGTTAAAACAGAAGCTGATGGGTTAGTGTAAAGCAAGTTAAAACCCCCAAATCAAATTTAAGAAGGTTTTTTGCATAAAAGGCAAGGAACCCAATCATATGTACCTTTTAACTGTCTAGGGCAGTGCCCCGATCGAGTGGTTCTCATGTGCGCTGCCGGAGCTGGAGATGCCTGTATCAGTGCCGACGCCTCCAGTTCAACTATTAACTTTGACCCTGGGCAGCACTGGTCTCTTCCTGGTGCATGTGACCTATGGTAGGCAGATGCAGCGGTATTTTTTTATTAGGGGACTAATGTGATTTTTTTTCATGTGTTTTATGTTTCTTTTCTATGGTTTCCAGTGTGATTAATTGTTTTTTAATGTGGAGGCCAATCTGTTTGTTTGTTTGTTTGTTTTCCTTGTTTTCCTAAGGGGGCCAATGTGTTTTTCCCCCCCTGTGGGGTCCAATGTGATTCTACCTCATGGGGGACGGGTGGTGTGCCTAAGCAGTTTTTAAATCTTGCTTACTATGCCGTGAGTGGAAAAGGTTTAATATCCCAAGTATTAAGCTAGTAAGGAAAGTTTTATCTCATTGCCCATGTGCATCAACTTAAAAATTCTTTAAATAATACAGTATCCAGGGCTTTTCACCTGTAGATGTATCCTACCTGTTCAGGATGATGCCTCCAAGTCTGTGTGCAAGTAGTTAGTGAAATGTTTGAGAGTAATGTTAATCAGAGAAATCAGACAATAACTACAGTCAAATTCCTTATTAGACTCTGGTGGCTACTCAGCAATATATTATATTCAGAATTCCTGAAATGTTTTTTTTTTTATGATATAAAGGAGCTATATAACTCTAGGTTGATTGCTTTTACATTCTTTAGTGTTATCCGGATAAGAAGTAGGTTGACAGTACTTAGGTTAACAGTCAATAGGTTGACCACTATTGGTCTACATGGACCATGGTCTATATGGACAAGGTTGACATGGGAAAATGGTTGACACAGTAAAAAGGTCGACATGACTTTAAAAAATGTTTTTTAACTTTTTATACTTTACCATCCAAGAGGACTATGATTGGGAATAGTAACCAGTGCCGAGCGCAGGGTAGTGGAGTGTTGCACCTTGCACACAGCAAGCCATGCAAAGGGATGTGGTGCACTAAATGGCATTAATGTAATTCAGCAGAAAATTGGCTGCACACGTTTTGGCGATGGCAAAATTTGCCAGAGCGACAAAATTTAAAAATATGCGTATAGCCATCAAAGGGGTCAATTCATTTGAACACAAATTGAATAGCACCAGGGAGGGCACTCCCGGAGTTATTTAATTCAGCGCAATGTTATGTCGAACTAGAGGGTTTCTTCTCACAATGTTCCTGGGGTGTAAGCAGAAATTCAACAAAACTAGGTCCGAAATGCTGTTTTGTGCCCTAGCACCATGCAAACATCATCATGGAGAGGCACCTTAGCTGTTTAATCAGCGAATATGGGCATTCTCCGATTTAGCATGGCACTGGATTGAATATCTCAGAGAGCTCACTTCTGATGCAATTAAATCCGTGTTCAATTGAATCGAACCCCAAAAGATTTTGCAGCTTTGTCAGATAAGATCTGATTAAGTTAAACCAAAGCACCAGTATAGTTTTTGAATTAAAAGTCCAGATGCACAAAAACTATTATATTCGCCAAAGGAGTCTATGTAAATTTGCATTCGCTCAAACAACTTGGTGAAGCAGCTGGGCCAATCCGAAGTAATTTTGTCTTGTACATGCAGGATGCTGGTCTCCACAGCAGCTTCCAGTGACTCAAAACTAACCCCATGCATTTTGCACTTGATTTGTGGGAACGCAAAGAAGTTGCAGGGTACAAGGTCTGGACTGTACATGGATGACCAAGCTCCTGGATGCATTTATTAGCCAGAAAATCGACCACTTTCCTGGACATGTGGGCAGGTGTGTTGTCATGATGGATGAAGGGCACCATGAGTTCTTGGACATTGCCTCAAAATGTCTTCCATCACTTGTGCAAGCACTGGTTTGTGTATCCATCCCCAGTGATGGTGCGCTGCTGCACGAGTGGTATGGTAGCTACATGATGAGTTGTATGGTAGCTACATGAGTGGTATGGTAGCTACAGTCTTGGCTGAAAACACAGCCAACATCTTCTCGGCCACACTATGAACATTTCTGAAATTCTGTGGCAACTCACCTCCAACTGGGGTCCACTATGCCGACTATTTGGCCTCAGGGTCAAAACTGTACATCCAGGATTCATCCCACTGATGCTCTCCCAGACAGAGTTTGAGCAACCGATATCAAACCTTGGCAGCATGTTGTGTCACCAAGTCACCAGAGCCTCCTTCTGCTCTCGAGTCAGCTGATTGTGCAATCTTGCTCACGGTAAGCATTTTGTGGAGTATCAAAAGGATGGGTCCATATTAGATGACTATCTTCTTCTGTAACTGGGTCACAGTTACCCTGCCATTCAACTCAACTATGGCCTGCATCAGTGGCGTGCAGTGAGGTCAGTGGCTGGTGAGGCACTATAGCCATAATGTCCGCCGAATCCTGCCGATGGCCCCTACCGCCGCCGAGCCAATGCCCGCTACTTGCCCTGAGCCGCTGCTTGCTGCCACCGCCAATGGCTTACAAACTCACCCACCATCAACTGACCCAGCCCTCCACCACTAATATGCATCTCAGTCCAATGCCGCCAATGCCTGCTACCTGCTTGCTCATCATACTTGCGATATATTGTACATTTGCATAGAAAATAAATAAATAAATAAATAAATTAGTGTTTGGGAAGGGAGTGGGAGGAGGACATGAATGCAATTTTGTTGTCCAGGGCTTCCATTAACTTAATGGAAAAGGGTCTGAATGGGTTAAAAAATGAAAAAAAAATGTGTGAGGTCCCCCCCCTCCTAAGTATAACCAGCCTCGGGCTCTTTGAGCCGGTCCTGGTTGTTTAAATACCAGGAAAAAAATTGACAGGGGTTCCCCGTATTTAGACAACCAGCACCGGGCTCTTAGTCCGGTCCTGGTTCCAAAAATACGGGGGACAAAAGATGTAGGGGTCCCCCGTATTTTTAAAACCAGCACCGGGCTCCACTAGCCAGGGACATAATGCCACAGCCGGGGGACACATTTATGTAGGTCCCTGCGGCCGTGGCATTACCCCCCCAACTAGTCACCCCTGGCTGGGGTTCCCTGTAGGAGTGGGGACCCCTTAAATCAAGGGTTTCCCCCCCTCCAGGCACCCAAGGGCCAGGGGTGAAGCCCGAGGCTGTCCCCAGCACCCCTGGGCGGTGGCTGCCAGGCTGATAGCCATGTGTGTAAAACAAAAGAGTATTGTTTTTTGTTGTGGAAGTACAAGGCCCAGCAAGCCTCCCCCGCTTGCTGGTACTTGGGGAACCACAAGTACCAGCATGCGAGGAAATAACGGGCCCGCTGGTACCTGTAGTTCTACAACAACAAAAATACCCAAATAAAAACACAACACACACACCGTGAAAGTAAAAGTTTATTAAAAACACACTTACACACTCACACATACTTACCTACATCCCACGCCGGTCACGTCCACTTGTCCAGTAGAATCCAATAGGGGTACCTGTAAAAATGAGAGAGAGATTACTTACCTACATCCCACGCCGGTCATGTCCACTTGTCCAGTAGAATCCATTAGGGCCGGCACCTGCAAAAACTGAAAGTTATGCTTATATATATCAATGCACAGGCCGGAGAGAGAGAGAGAGAGAGAGAGAGAGAGAGAGAGAGAGAGAGGAGAGGGAGAGGGAGAGGGAGAGAGGGAGAGGGAGCGGGAGAGAGGGAGAGAGGGAGAGAGAGAGAGGGAGAGGGAGAGGGAGAGAGAGGGAGAGAGAGAGGGAGAGAAGGAGAGGGAGAGGGAGGGAGAGAGAGAGAGAGAGAGAGGGAGAGAGAGAGAGGGAGAGAGGGAGAGGGAGAGGGAGAAGGAGAGGGAGGGAGGGAGAGAGAGAGAGGGAGAGGGAGAGGGAGAGGGAGAGGGAGAGAGAGGGAGAGGGAGAGAGAGGGAGAGGGAGAGAGGGAGAGAGAGAGGAAGAGGGAGAGGGAGAGAGGGAGAGAGAGGGAGAGGGATGGATGGATGGATGTGCTGTACTCACCACAGGCGCCTCTCGCTGTCCCTGCACTCCGGACGCGGCTCCGCTGCACACACAGAGACACCTGCTGCTGCGGCTGGAGGAGGACAGCGCCAGCCGCCGCTACTCAACTTTCTCCACTTGCCTTCAGACGCCGGCTCCAGGAGCGCAGCCGCCGCTGTCTTCTACACAGGGTCCCTGACATGATCGCCAGCAGGCAGCAGCAGGTGACGGACTACGGGGGGATGAAGGGAGGGGAGCAGATTACTGTCCCGCCGCCTCGTATGGATGATTGGACCAGCGGATCCAGCACTGGATCCGCTGTCCAATCATTTCTGCCTTGCTGACAGTGATGTCAGCGAGGCACTTCTATAGGTGCCGCTTTGCCTATGTTTTTCAATGGGCTTTTACAGCCCACTTCTTGGCCCCACCCCCCGCTCGATCCCCGTTTCCATTATCTACGGAAGGCACTGCTATCAGTGTCTCCCAAACCTATTTAACCCCCTAAAATTATTAGAATAAAATAAAGAACATACTTATGACACAGAACATGTGTCATAAGTATCTTCTTTTTGTTCTTTTAATAATTTATCACAGGGGAGGCACTGCCTCCCCTGCCTCCCCTGACTGCACGTCCCTGGTCTGCATGGCAACAATGTTGTCCTTGGTGATGGCGGCCACATGTCAGCCACAGTGCTCCTTAGCTTCCAGGGCCATCTTCCATGCTGAAATTCTGCAAAACACTCAAACACAGTGATTCAGGATGGTGCTTTCTCCCCAAAAACTGCCTATAGTCAGTCAAAACTTTTCTGCAGTCACAGACCACTCTTGCAGTTGAAGTAGATCATGGCTTTCCAGAGGCCTCTGTTGAACTCCATAACGAGTTTGCAAAGGAAGTGAGCATGCTGACTTCTTCATTGTGCAGTGCTGCTTATTTATGGTTCTGTGCCCTGATATTTCACAAGATCTTTAGCCAGAGATTAGAGTTCACAACCACACAGTCAGACAGTGTGTACTCTACCTATGTACTGCACATCCAGAATCTTATTGCACATCTTTTGTATCATCAGTTTCCATAAGTGAAATTTTTTTTCCACTTTGTGCTGGAACTTCTTTTACTTATTGCAAATACCAATGTAAGAATATGACCATATGTGCCTCCCACACTACACCAGAGCCAAGGGTCACTTACAGGGACTGACATAGGTGTCTATTCATGAAGCAGTGAAAAGTGTGGAGAAGCGAGCCAGTGGAGAAGTTGCCAATGGCAACCAATCAGCATTGAAGTAACATTTATAATTTGCATACTGTACAATTGTACGGAGCAGCCAATTGGTTGCCATGGGCAACTTCTCTACAGGCTCACATCTCCACACTTTTCACTGCTTCATGAATAGACACCTATGTCACTCTCCCTCAACTTACCATCTGGCTGGCAGGCTCTGTAGCAGTTTCACTTTCTGTCCTCCCCTGTGCCATGTAGCCCCGACCCCTTTTCGGGCTTGACAGTGGAGTAGACTGTGACACGGAACCTGAAGATGACGCTGTCAGGGCCAGGGGGTAAGAGGAGCTTCAAGCTGCCGGCTCTGCTGCCTGTCACTGTGACAGGCACAGCAGCCGGCAGCAGTAGGGAGGCCAGGTGCAGCATCAGGGATGCAGGGCAGCTAGAGCGCTTCTCCTGCCAGGCGCCTACCTGCACTGCATCCCTTTGCTGAGCGGGTAGCGCAGGGCCTGCTTCCCCCCAATGGCCCCCTAACACTCCCTTTTTGCATCCTGAACCTAACCCTTACTCCCCCCTTCTACACCCTAACCCCACTAGACTTTGCCAAAGCGTTCGATACTGTACCACACATGAGACTTATCTACAAGCTACAAGAATCAGGGCTAGGAAGCACAATATGCACTTGGGTCAAAAACTGGTTAGATAATAGGGAGCAGCGCGTTGTGGTTAATGGATCTTTTTCAACTTGGACTGAAGTGCTAAGTGGTGTGCCGCAAGGCTCAGTATTAGGACCGCTATTGTTCAATATTTTCAGTAACGACCTAACAGAAGGTCTAGAGAGCATGGTGTCAATTTTTGCAGATGATACCAAATTGTGTAAGGCTATAAATACAGAGGAGGATGCCGAGTCTCTTCAGAACGACTTAGTTAAATTAGAAGCATGGGCAGCCAAATGGAGAATGCGCTTCAACACAGACAAGTGTAAGGTAATGCACTGTGGTAACAAGAACAAAAATTACACCTACCTACTAATTGGGGTAAAATTAGGGATTCTGTACTGGAAAAGTACTTACGTGTCCTCATAGATAGCAAGCTAAGCAGTAGTACCCAAAGTAGGACTGCAGCAAAGAAGGCTAATAAGATATTAGCATGCATAAAACGGGGTATTGATGCTAGGGACGAGAGTATTATACTCCCGTTATATAAATCACTAGTGAGGCCACACCTTGAATACTGTGTACAATTCTGGGCACCGTACTACAAAAAGGATATCCTGGAGCTTGAAAAGGTACAGAGGAGGGCGACCAAACTAATTAAGGGCATGGAGACGATGGAATACAAGGAAAGGCTTGAAAGGCTAGGCATGTTTACATTGGAAAAGCGGAGACTAAGAGGGGATATGATCAACATCTACCAATATATAAGGGGACAATACACAGAGCTTGCGCGGGACCTGTTTTTGGTTAGATCAACACAGAGGACTCGTGGACACTCGCTCAGGTTAGAGGAGAGGAGATTCCGCACAATACAGCGTAAAGGCTTTTTCACGGTAAGGACAATACGTGTTTGGAATTCCCTGCCCGAGGGAGTTGTAATGGCGGAATCTGTCAACACCTTTAAGAATGGGTTAGATAAATTCCTAATGGATAAGGATATCCAGGGGTATGGTGCATAGTCATGCATTATAGTTACTATAAATAGGGATAAAATGCAACGGTTGACAGCAGCATCAGTCAGAAATTTTAGTCAAATCATCATGCATAGGAGACCACAAATAGGTTGAACTCGATGGACAATTGTCTTTTTTCAACCTCAGATACTATGTTACTATATTACATGCAGCCTAAACCCAATCCTCCCCCTCCCCCCGCACCCTAACCCTAGCCCTTCCCGGGGGTGATATGAATCGGCTTTCAGTGGCATCTCACTTACCAGTGCGCTGGTGTGCAGGCCTCCGGAGGTAACGGCCCCAGTTTGTGGCTGCATGAATGCTCTGTCCGCAGGTGCGGTGCCCATTGTCATTGTGTACCCCTGAAGTCCATCCACTATGTACCCCGCTGTGTGCCCGCCATCTGTGCAGCATGGGCGCCGCCATGACACTTGCGGTCAGCTGACCTGTAACACCCTATCCTGTGCTGTGTCTGCATACATGATTCAAGCATCCAATGCCTGCTGACCAGGGGGTATAAATCCAGAACATCGGCTCAGTCTCATCGCCTTGAACAACATGTCACATCCAGTGTACAGCGTCTCCTGGCTCCAGTCTCCTGTCTCCAGTGATTTCCTTGCTCCAGTGCCTCCGTGGAACTACAGGCTCCAGCCATCCAGCTCTGCTACAACTCCTTCCACAGTCAGCTTCCACTTCTACATGCAGTAAGAGACTCTCTCCAGGTGCTACTTTACCATTCTCACCTGTGTGTTGTTTATCTGCATTCAGCACTGTGCTTTTACACCCAGCACTTAAAACAACCAGCTTGCAATTTACAAACTGTCTCCTGATTTTGCCTTGTTTGGCTTTGTGGACTTGTGTATATAAACAGACTGTGTGAATCAATCGCTGTTGGTTTCCAGACCAATCACCGGAGTTACTTATTGCCTGTATTCACTGTCATCATTTGCATTACTTATCATCTGCATATTGATCCTGTTACCATCGACTTCCAAGTTGACCATCGATGTTTGCCATCAGCTTCCAGACCAATCATCGCTATTGTTAATCTCACTAGTTTCCAGACCATCACCTGTGACTGTTGTTATACCTCTGTCAGCTTCCTTCCTCAAACCATCAGTATTGTCATTGTGCTCCAGTTACTGTTCATACCTCTGTGTGCTAAATAAACATCATTGCGCACATGCGCAGGAATTTACTACAGCCTCCTCGTTTCCTCCACCGCACCACCACTGACCCACTAGTGCCCACTCCAGGAACAGACACAGTTACAGACCTGACAGGGGGTGCCTAATCATAACTCCCCCTCCCCGCAGCCTAACTCTAACCTCCTTGGGGCACAGCCTAACCCTAACCCTCCCCCGCCATGCTCTAACCTCTCTGGCGACCCGGCAGTGTAGCAATTGGGATCCCGGGTGTCGGGATGCCAGCTTCAGGATTTTTGCGCTGGCATTCCGTTACATGTTCAGATTCCGGCGTCTTTATTTTGACAGCTGGGATCCCAACTGCCAGAATCCTAACCGAATCCCCATAAAGATGGTGTGCGGTTTCATCTGCCTACAATTTAGTGAAGAGAAAATTCTTAGTTTTTCATAAAGTTACAGTTGAATATGAAGTTAACACTGAACAATTAATTTTACCTCCATGATTATGCTCTGAAGTTATCAATGGTGGGATGTCGAGCAGAGATGTCTACTCTCTGGGAATGTCTGATATACTTCCATATTGGGATCCGGATTGAAAGTCGACAGTAACTAGGTCGACAATGTCTAGGTCGACCACTATTGGTCGACAGTAACTAGGTCGACAGGGTGTCTAGGTCGACAGGATCTTTAGGTCGACATGTTCTAGGTCGACAGGTCAAAAGGTCGACATGAGTTTTTCACAATTTTTTTCTTTTTTTGAACCTTTTCATACTTAACGATCCACGTGGACTACGATTGGAACGGTAATCTGTGCCGAGCGAAGCAGTAGCGGAGCGAAGGCACCATGCCCGAAGCATGGCGAGCGAAGCGAGCCATGCGAGGGGACGCGGTGCACTAATTGGGGTTCCCGGTCACTCTACAAAGAAAATGACACCAAAATAACATGAAAAACTCATGTCGACCTTTTGACCTGTCGACCTAGAACATGTCGACCTAAAGACCCGGTCAACCTAGACACCCTGTCGACCTAGTTACTGTCGACCAATAGTGGTCGACCTAGACATTGTCGACCTAGTTACTGTCGACTTTCAATACCACACCCTTCCATATTAGTGAATTGCCCTCCTAGATGCCTGAGAGAGGGGGCAACTCCCAGACAGAGATTACCTAGCACAAGGTGGATGGAAAAAAGATGTGAAATGTGTACACTCCCACTTAGCTCTTGTTTTGCTTCCTCACCTCAACATCTTACAGAAGCAAGGCAGAGAAAGTAGGCAAGTACAATTAATTGGTAACCCATAGGTAGCCCTATTGTGAATTTAAAAATATATATACTTGGCGTCAGTGCATAAGGAGCATCTTTTGAGAGTTGCTTGTCCTATATACTGCCTTAATTTGGTGTCACTGGATGGTGCTATAATCGTTAAAGAAATGTATTATGGAGTCAGTACATGGGGATATTTTTGGAGTCATATTGCCTATTTCATTTCTTAGGTTTATTGTCATATTTCACTGCACAAGGAAAGTAGTAGAATATATATAACATTGGTTAACACAAAGTACAATTTAATATAGTGCTTTGATATGGTAAATGTAAGGGGTTTCAATATTATATGAATAATGAATAGTGAATAAGTAAACTCTAATTAAAATGTACCTGACATGAGTTTTGTTTTATTTAATACACTGCAGGGCAAAATGTATATTTGTATGCCTAAAGACAATTGTTGTTGGAGCTGGTCAGATATGTTAAATTCCTGCACAGTAGCAGATACATTTGTATTCCGGATCTTGATGTACAGTATTGTGCATCCACTAGGTCTAATAGGATTTGCACAAATGTAAAATGAACAGGTCAAGATCAAATAAAAATGGTGTTCTGCTTTGCTAATTGTTTATGGGATGTATGATACATCAATTACCCCTGATCAAGCCGCTCTTCTTTCCACTCTCGAGAAGAAAAAGGGAAATATACCAGGTGCTAATACATATATGCATGTCCATTCTCAAAAAAAAAAAAAAAAGATAAATAATTCAATCAACCCACACCTGCTGCACACCTCAAGAGATTGAGGTGCTGACACTCAAAAAAAGTGAACCAATTAATGAATCGAGGGAGCGTTGATATAAGGAAATCATTTTTACTCATAAAAATATAACCATGTTAAAATGCAATAAATGCAACAAATTTATCGAGGAGGAAGCAAAAAAGTACAATCCCCCCCCCCCCCCCCCCAAAAAAATGCAGAAAATTCTATCGATTCAGTATGGCCAGGATATCGACGCCAGCATCCCAAAATCCTGACAGGGGGGAGATAAGACTGTTCCCCCTCTCCCCTTCTTCCTATCCCTCCCTTTCTGCAGCCTAACACTAACCCTCCTCCCTAGTGCCTAAACCTAACCCGCCCTACCTGCACCCAAAACCTAACCTCCACTTCCCTACAGCCCAGTGACGTGCGATGGCGTGGGGCAGGTGAGGCAGAGCCTATCCTGTCATACTAACATTTGTGCCAGAGTTTTTACTATATAAAGTATATGAAAAATACAAATAATCTGTTTGAATTATCTTCTTTGCATTATTCTAATAATTTTTAGATTAGCTGAAGGCTGCATAAGCCTGAGGCCATATAAGAGCCCAACTTTTTGGGATTGGTTGTGTTATGACTAAGCAGTTGCTAGGTAGATCATGGTTTCCGGTTGTTTTTTCCTATAGGATCATAGGGTTGTCCGTCAAGCTTTAAGGGGTTGGTCTCAGTACAGTATATAAGGCATAGTCATGTGCCCCAGATTTCCTCTTGCCATTTTTGTATGGCCCAGGAAGGCTGAGTATATTGCCTCTGTCATACATTGTGCTGTTTGGTCCCCCTTTGTTTTACTGTAGATGTTTTAGTTGCTGCTTCCCTTGTTTTATTTTTGGGACTCCCTTTAGTGCATTCCCCTGTTGCTGTGACCCCTTTTCTGCTGCCTTAACATGCCGCATCCCCGCCGATCCGCCCCCCCCCTCCCGCCGCCTCGTGGAAGCCGTGGGCACCCCACGCCCGAGATCCCGGAGTGCGGCCCCCCGGAGGTTGTTCCCGGCGGCTGCGGTATCGCCCCGGCCCGCGCCCCTGCCAGTGGTGATCATGCGGTCGGCGGCCGCGCTGGCGTGCTGCTGAGGTGGTCGTCTCGGCCGGGCCACGACCACGGGCGTCCCCGGAGACCTTTGTGCGCCGGGCGGCTCCCTCGCCCGGCGCGACTAGCTGCGGCTCATCTCCCCTTCCCCTCTTGCCAGCGGCTCTGGCCAGCGGCGCGGGCACCCACGTTGTACCTGGCGTCCGTGGGCGGGCTGCAGGGGGTGAGGGGGGGCAGTATGTTGTGGGGTTGCAGGGAGATCCTGTGCCCTCTATTACTCGGGCTGGGGCAGCTGCTGATTGGCTCCTCCCTGCGGGGGGCCGTTTTCCCCCGCATATATGGTTGGGGATGGGGTGGTTAGGGCGGGCCCCAGTGCATTAAGGGGGGTGGGGTTGTCACAGGTTGCCGCAGCGTGGGGCCCCCCGGGCAGTTTCGGTGCTGGGTTCCCCGGCGGGGGATCTCGCAGCGGGGGCATTTTCTTTTGGCTCCCGGTCACTCGCTGGTTATATTCCCGCGTCGGCATCCCCGGGCGTAGGGCTCCAGGCTCTTCCCCCGGCCCGGTGGGGGCGGTGCAGCTGGTGGCGACGCAGTCATCCATTGTGGCTGCGTTCCACCTGCCTGGCCCTCCTCCGTCGTTTGCCGCGCCTCACGGGTTTGCCGGGGGACATTTTTTTATTCCCGGTGGCCTTCCCTGGCCAGTTGCGCAGGCGTTGCCCGTGTCCTCCAGAGCGCCTTTCACAGGCCTCCCGGTTTCGTCCTCACCGCATTTTTACCCGTATTTTGCAAGTTTGGCCGCTGGCGTCCGACCCACGTGGTAGGCCGGTGGCCCCCGGGTTGCGATCCCCCTGCTGCCTTTGCAGTCTCGTATGCCGGGTTCTCCCCGGCTGGGGCGAACCCATTGGCCCAGTTCTGGCAGCCACCCCCCGCTCCTACTGCGTTCCAACCTGTCTCGTCTGCATTTCCCGGGTCGGCCGGGCACCTTCCACCTCCCGCGTGGCTTCCTGCCTACACCGTTGGTGGCGCGACGGGGGTCGGGTCTGCCTTCCCCCACGCCGTTTCGTCCCCCTCCGTGGGGGGTCCTCTCCCACCGCTGCCCGCTGGCCCCCCTCCGCCGAGCGAATGTGCTTTGCCCCCCCCCTCCCGCCTGTTCCCCCATTTATGTTGATGCGCTGGTTTCTCCTGCGCCTGTTGGGTCTTCTGTTTCCTCCACTCAGGTGCTGGCAAGTTCCGGGTCTTCATCGCAGAGGGGCAGGAGGTCGGAGAGAGCTGCGGCCGCAGCACCGATGGGAGATGTTCCACCGCCACCGGAGTCGGGTGAAACGGATGACGCTGTTCCGGGTCCTTCAGGCGCTGGTGAGCATGCTATTAATTCCCATTGTTCTTCTAGCACTTCTTCCACCTCTTCTAGCGGCGCTTCTTCAGGTTCTCCGCGGCACCCGCGTAAACTAGCTAGACTTATTGCGTGGCACGTGGCTAAGGAATCGCAAAAGGCGTCAGCGCCGGCATTAGCGGTTCCCCCTGACCCCCCTCCCCCGTTATACGGAGATGGTTCATTGCGCCAATACGGCCGTTACGCGGGGGGTTCGCAAACAGATGCAGGAAAAAATTAGGAAGGGGAAGTACGTGGACATCTTCACCCTTACGGATGAGATGCGGCAGGCTTTTGACGCAGCTAAGATACCGGGGGGCATTGGGGAGAGTGCTTTTCGTAATTTTCACCAGTGGTTGCGGGGTTTCTTGGTTTTCACGGCTTGCTACACCGAATCACGGCCCGCAGAATATCCCAATTTGGTTAAATACCTCTTTCTGGTGCATGCCATGTGCTTAAAATCCAAGGGTTCCACTTGGCGGGATTACGCCGAGAAATTCCGTCATAATCAGGATGGTAACCCCATTCTGCCCGCGGGTTTTACGGATGTCGAGGTGTGGTTGGAGGTCACACAACAGGTCAAGCCCGCTCCGGACGCCGCGGTCAAGAAGCCTGCGGCGGCCGGGGTTTTGGGTTCCCGCTCATCGGGGAAAGGCAAGTGTTTTGCCTACAATGAGGAAAAATGCACTAGGGGCGTAAATTGTCATTTTCGCCACTCGTGTAAGTTGTGCGGGGCCGGTCACTCGGCCAAAGACTGCACCTCGGCGGCGAGCGGTAAGCCCTCCGCTCCAGCCGAGGCCGGGGGAGTTGGTAAGTAAGGCCCCCTCCCCTATTCAGGTTCCTGAATTGCGTCGCTGGCTTAGTTTATACCCTGACAAGTCGGCGGTTTTGTTCCTTTTGGAGGGTTTTAGGCATGGTTTTCGCCTGCCCATTTCGGATTTGGTGCACGTGGTGGCGCGCCAGAATTTGAAGTCGGCTCGCGAATTCCCGCATGAGGTCTGGCGAAAAGTGGACGCGAAGATCGGCTTGGGGCGCATGTGTGGGCCCTACGCCTTTCCCCCTCTGCCCTCCTTGTGCATCTCCCCCGTGGGGGTGGTGCCCAAGAAGGCCCCGGGTAAGTTCCGCCTGATACAGCACTTGTCGCATCCTCCTGGCATTTCGGTTAATGACTCCATTCCCGAGGCCGTGTGCAGGGTGCGTTATCAGTCTTTTGATGACGCTCTGCGCTTGGTACGGGACTGTGGTCCGGGGGGCCTGTTGGCAAAATTAGACGTTGAATCGGCTTTTCGGCTCCTTCCCCTGCACCCGGATTCCCTGTGGTTCCTGGGTTTCAAATTGGTTTGCCGAATTTTACGTGGATCGGTGTCTCCCCATGGGCTGTTCGGTCTCCTGCGCCTATTTTGAGAGATTTAGCACTTTTTTGCACTGGTGCGTCCAGGCCGCCTCCGGGCAACCGGGGGTGGCCCACTACCTGGACGATTTTCTCTTTATGGGCCCAGGGGGCAGTTCGGTCTGTGGCGATATTCTGTCGGTTGCCAGGTCCTTGTTCGAAAGTTTGGGGGTTCCTGTCGCGCAGGACAAATGTGAGGGTACCTGCAGTTGTCTTAGCTATTTGGGAATTGAAATAGACATGTTGGCGGGTTGCTGTGGCCTCCCCGAGGATAAAGTGCGTAAGCTGTTAGGTTTAATTCACGATTGTTTGGGCAAGCGCAGGGTTCGGCTTAAGCAGGTACAGTCTTTGCAGGGTTCCTTCAACTTTGCGTGCCGGATTATGCCCATGGGTAGGGTTTTTCTGTCGCAAACTTGAACGGGCCACGGCAGGGACGGTCCGGCAGCATCACACCGTGTACCTTTCCCGCGAGATCAGGTATGATTTGCGGATTTGGGTTTCTTTCCTGGTTTCCTTCAACAGGGAGGTTTTGTGGCCTCCCCCTTGTTGTTCCAACAGTTGGCTCCAGTTGTTCACTGATGCCTCGGGCAGTCAGGACTTTGGGGCATTTTTTGCCGGGTCATGGTGCGCTGCTGCTTGGCTGTCCTCTTGGGTGGCTCGGGTTTTCACCAAGAACCTCCTTTTGCTGGAGTTGTTCCCGATCATAGTTGCCCTGGAGTTGTGGGCCTGCCAGTTCTCGAATCGGGACATCTCGTTCCGTTGCGACAACTTGGGAGTGGTGCACGCTATCAATAATCAGCGTTCTTCTTCTCCACAGGCTTTGCGGCTTTTGCGACATCTGGTGCTGGTTTGCTTGCGGCGCAATATTAATTTCAGGGCCCATCACGTTCCCGGAATCGACAACGGAATTGCGGATGCATTGTCTAGGTTCCAGTTTAATAAGTTCCGGGCGTTGGTTCCGGGAGCGGCGGCGGAGGGTTTACCGTGCCCGCCTTCTGTCTGGCAGATTGTCGAGTCGGGTTAGCTGCTCTGGCCAGGTGTGCGTTGACTCCTTCCACGCTCAGGGCGTATGATGCGGCCTGGCGTGATTGGTCAGCCTTTCAAAGTAGGTACGGTGTGGCAGGTGAGTCCCCGGATGACATTTTGATGGCCTTTGTTTGAGAACATTTTCAAGGGAGTAGGTCAAAAGCGGCCATGTATTCTGCCCTTGCGGGCATTTCCTTTCACTCTCGGCTCCACAGGATGACGGACCCCACCGGGTCTTTTGTCCTTTCCAGAGCGCTTAAAGGATGGGCTAGGATGCGACCGGCGTCCGCGGACTCGCGTAGACCCGTGACTTTACAGCTGCTAACGGAGTTGCTGCGAGTGCTGCCTCGAATTGCGACCTCGGAGTTCGAGGTGGCCCTATTTAGTTGTGCTTTTGCCCTAGCTTTCTTTGGGGCTTTCCGAGTGAGCGAGTTAGTGTTGTGCAGTAAGGCATCTCGTGAGTCCGGTATGCTTTACGGGAATGTGTGCCTGCAGGATGGCCTGTTGCTCTGTAGGATTGTGTGGTCCAAGACAGATCAAACAGGTCGGGGTCGCTGGGTGTCCTTGGAGGCCCGGGAGGATGCGAGTGTTTGCCCGCTGCGGCTAACGCAGGAGTATCTCCGGCTAAGGCCTTCGGGTGGCGACCATTTGCTGGTGCATGCGCACGCTGGCCCGCTGACTAAGTTCCAATTTGCTGCAGTGTTTAAAAAATGTTTGGAGGCGCTAGGCTTGCGCGGGGCGGACTTCGGTACTCATTCCTTTCGGATTGGGGTGGCTACCCATGCCGCGGCTACGGGCTCCTCCCCGGCAGCTATTCGGGAACTGGGCCGTTTGAAGTCTGCCTCCTATAAGTCTTATGTTCGTTTGGATAAGATTTAGGTGCGCCTGTTGCGCTTACCCAAAAACTTGTTTACTCGTCGGTTTTTGAACGCTTACCGTTCAGGAATCGAGGGTGTGAAGTGAATTTTTAAATTTTTCTCCGAGGGGGCCTAATTTCAATTGGCTGTTCTTTTAAGGAGGTTTTTTGAGTTTTCTCCTTCACTTGGGTTATTTCTGTTTATTGCATTTATCTATGTTGTGTTCAAATTTCTGATGTTAGGGTGTTTTTCTTTTTCAGCTGTCGTTGACTTTGGGAAGCATGTGTGGCTGGTTGGCCATTCTTATATTTTTTGGGCAGCGAGGCATCCTATGGCACTTAGGGCGGCTGATGTTTTTGGGTCTAGAGAGTTGCGTTGGTTAGGTGTCAGGGGCATGCTTTGGGGTGATTTGTTGCATTTCCTTTTTCACCATGAGCGCCGCTGGGGTCGCCCCAGTTGTATTATCCTGCATTTAGGAGGCAATGATTTGGGCCGAGTTAAGGGCATCGATTTAATTTTGTCTATTAAGGCGGATTTGGTGGCGATTCGCTGTCACTGGCCGGGAGTCCGTATTGTGTGGTCTGAGATAGTTCCGCGTTTTCATTGGCGAGGTGCGGTGCGTTTCTCGGCTCTGGAGAAGGCTCGCAAGAAGGTGAATTTGGCGGTGTCTCTGTTTGTTAGGGCCATAGGTGGCGTAGCTGTCAGGCATCCTTTACTTGTGCTGCGTAATAGGCAGTTCTACAAGGAGGATGGGGTTTTCCTGGAGGATGTTTTTGGTCCTTTCCGTTAGGGCTCTTTAGTTGTTCTTGTTTGCTTGTTCGGATGGCGGTGGCAGTTTTGTTAAAACCTTTTGTGGTGGGAAGTCGCTACCAACCAGCGGTCAAACAGGCATAAGTGGTCATTGTGGGGCACCCTCTTTAGAAGGACGGCAGGTGTGTCCTTCTCTTGCGGTTGGACATTTAGACGTTCCCCTGCGGGAACCGAACGTTTGCCAGAGAAAATAGTGGTGAGGCCAGCACAATGCGGGTTATGCAGGAAGGAGGCGGGGTTTTGGTAGTCCCCTCCTTGGTTTGTTGGATTTCATCTACGTGACTGGAGCTGGTATCTGGTAGCGACTTTTCCTTTGCCATCCTCCAATCTAAATTTAACTTTATAATCTAAATTAATTCCAATTTGAATTACAATTATAGTTTAAAGAGTTGGTCAGAGATCAATAAATATCGTCTGACCTTTAACTCCAGCTACCGTGTCCGTGTCTTTATTTCAGTGTGTGTCATTTTATTTTAGTGATAAGCTAACTTAAGAAAGGTTTATGTTAATGACAATAAAGTTATGGGCGCCTTAGATTAGCTGAAGGCTGCATAAGCCTGAGGCCATATAAGAGCCCAACTTTTTGTGATTGGTTGTGTTATGACTAAGCAGTTGCTAGGTAGATCATGGTTTCTGGTTGTTTTTTCCTATAGGATCATAGGGTTGTCCGTCAAGCTTTAAGGGGTTGGTCTCAGTATAGTATATAAGGCATAGTATGTGCCCCAGACTTCCTCTTGCCATTATTGTATGCCCTCCCGCCCTCCCTGATTATTTTATTTGTTCTTGTCATCTACAGTTGGCTATTGACAGCCAGATTGGCGGGAAGATAGCTACCAACCAGCGGTCAAACAGGCATAAGTGGTCATTGTGGGGCACCCTCTTTAGAAGGACAACAGGTGTGTCCTTCTCTTGCGGTTGGACATTTAGACGTTCCCCTGCGGGAACCGAACGTTTGCCAGAGAAAAGAGTGGTGAGGCCAGCACAATGCGGGTTATGCAGGAAGGAGGTGGGGTTTTGGTAGTCCCCTCCTTGGTTTGTTGGATTTCATCTAAGTGACTGGAGCTGGTGTCTGGTAGCGACTTTTCCTTTGCCATCCTCCAATCTAAATTTAACTTTATAATCTAAATTAATTCCAATTTGAATTACAATTATAGTTTAAAGAGTTGGTCAGCGATCAATAAATATCGTCTGACCTTTAACTCCAGCTACCGTGTCCGTGTCTTTATTTCAGTGTGTGTCATTTTATTTTAGTGATAAGATAGCTTAAGAAAGGTTTATGTTAATCACAATAAAGTTATGGGCACCTAATAGCCAAAACTGTGGAGTGAAAAGTCTATGGCAGTGCCTTACCTACCTATCTTTTCATCACATCTCTAATCAAAACAGACAAAATTTTCAGGAGTTTATACTGCTGCACCTGTGTATAATGCCCCCATGTACCCTTTGGCTCATATGTTGCGTGTAAATGTGGCTCTGTTGCTAGCCTGTGCCTCCTGAGCAATTTAGCTCAACACACGTCCCTGCACAGCTTAACCCCCCGGGTGGCACTTAAACCTATACCCACCCCCGGCCTTAACCCTGATCAGCCATCTATACTTACGGTCAGGGTGCCCTGTCCTTGTCGGGATTCACGATCCCTGTTGCATACCTCTCTAGTGCACATTAATTATATTGCATTTGAGATCGATATACTAGGTGAATTGTCTGTACTTTTATTATTATTTTTTTTTAAATGTTTAATCCTCCAGGATATACTGGTATTGCATTGATTGTATTTTAACATTAAAACAAACTATATAACCCCTTGCGCTATTAAACTTAGTTAGAGGCAACAGGACATGAATACACTCAATAGAATAATTGTAAGATAATTTTAATATCTATAAAATCAATCATGTATAAAATACACAGAAAATTCATCAAAAATTTAATTGATTAGTATCCGCATACAAATAAAACTAAATCAAAAGCTAAATACTCAAACTACTAATTGAGCATAAGAGGTGGATCATATAGCTAATAGTGACCACAGAGAGCTAATTCAATACTCATATAATTGACAATGTCCTTGTTTTTGTTCCCAAATAGGACAGTCCCATTAGATGTGCTCATAAATATTTCATGATTAAATATCATGTGGTGTGATAGATATATATGTGGAGCCTTTGTTTATGTATACACCAATGAATGGACTTGACCAATTGCTCACATAAACGAATGGTTTCTTTACATGTGTAAAAGATATCCAGAAAACATGGAGGAATTTGATATATCACCCGGGGCTTGGTGCACCGCAAGCACCTATTGAAGAAAGCTCCCGTCTTCCAATATCCACAAGTGGTGCTTGCGGTGCACCAAGCCCCGGGTGATATATCAAATTCCTCCATGTTTTCTGGATATCTTTTACACATGTAAAGAAACCATTCGTTTATGTGAGCAATTGGTCAAGTCCATTCATTGGTGTATACATAAACAAAGGCTCCACATATATATCTATCACACCACATGATATTTAATCATTAAATATTTATGAGCACATCTAATGGGACTGTCCTATTTGGGAACAAAAACAAGGACATTGTCAATTATATGAGTATTGAATTAGCTCTCTGTGGTCACTATTAGCTATATGATCCACCTCTTATGCTCAATTAGTAGTTTGAGTATTTAGCTTTTGATTTAGTTTTATTTGTATGCGCATACTAATCAATTCAATTTTTTATAAATTTTCTGTGTATTTTATACATGATTGATTTTATAGATATTAAAATTATCTTACAATTATTCTATTGAGTGTATTCATGTCCTGTTGCCTCTAACTAAGTTTAATAGTGCAAGGGGTCAGTGGCGGATTTAGGGGGGGGCACCAAGGCACGTGCCCCCCCTGTCATTTTTAGTTGATTTTTGTATTGCTGCGGGCAGTGCGGGGGCGCCACTGATTTAGTGCAGACTGACATGCGGACGAGCGTCCGCATGTCAGTCTGCGGTCTCGTTTCCTCCCCTGCTGTTAGGAGGGACACGGAGGGCACAGTGCACGCCTCCCTGTGTCCCTCCTGGGTCTCCGGCGGCCGCAGGTCTCATAAAGGAAGTGCCGTTCGTGAGCACTTCCTTTATTAGAGTGACCCGCGGCCGCCGGAGACACAGGAGGGACACAGAGAGGCGTGCACTGTGCCCTCCGTGTCCCTCCTAACAGCAGGGGAGCGGGGGGAGCGGCGGCGGCAGAGGAAGCGGGGGGGACGCACTGAGGGGGCATATCTGGCACTGGGGGGGAATATCTGGCACTGGGGGCATATTTGGCAGGGAGGGGGGGGAGAATATCTGGCACTGAGGACATATATGGCACTGGGGGGAATATCTGGCACTGGGGGCATATATGGCACTGGGGGGGAATATCTGGCACTGGGGGCATATGTGGCACTGGGGGGGGGATATCTGGCACTGGGGGCATATGTGGCACTGGGGGGGAATATCTGGCACTGGGGCATATGTGGCACTGGGGGCATATATAGCACTGGGGGGGGATATCTGGCACTGGGGGCATATGTGGCACTGTCGGGGAATATCTGGCACTGGGGGCATATGTGGCACTGGGGGGGTATATGTGTACCTGGCACATGGGGGAGGGGGGGGCTATATTTGGCACTGGGGGCATGTGAGTACCTGGCACCGTGGGGGAATATCTGGCACTGGGGACATATGTGGCACTGGGAGCACAGCCCTAGCAACAAGGACTACCTCCTAGCAACGAGCATGACACCTAGTGCATGAAACCCCTGGCAACGAGCATGACACCCAGTGCATGAAACCCCTGGCAACGAGCATGACACCCTGAGCATGAAAACCCCTGGCACTGTGCATGGAACCAAGAGCATGAAACCCCTGGCAACGAGCATGACACCCAGTGCATGAAACCCCTGACAACGAGCAGGTATTTGAAAAGTAATTAGAAGCCTTACTGTAGGACTTAATGTGTAATGGGCATTATGGTGTGTGGCATAATGTATCACGGACATTGCGGTGTGTGTCATAATGTGTCACAGGCATTACGGTGTATGGTATACTATATCGCTGGCATTGTGATATGTGGTATAATGTCTCAGGGTCATTGCAGTGTGTGGCATAATGTATCACGGACATTGCGGTGTGTGTCATAATGTGTCAGGCATTACGGTGTGTGGTATACTATATCACGGGCATTGTGGTATGTGGTATAATGTCTCAGGGTCATTGCAGTGTGGCATAATATATAACGGGCATTGCGGTGTGTGGCATAGGGTATAACGGGCATTGCGGTATGTGTCACAGGCATTACGGTGTATGGTATACTATATCACGGGCATTGTGGTATAATGTCTCAAGGTCATTACAGTGTGTGGCATAATGTGTCACAGGCATTGTATGTGCTATAATGTATCGGGCATTGCAGTGTGTGGTATAATGTATCACGGACATTGCAGTGTGTGTCATAATGTGTCACAGACATTGTATGTGCTATAATGTATCAGGGGCAGTGCAGTGTGTAGCATAATGTATAACGGGCATTGCAATTCCTGTCATAATGTGTCACAGGCATTATAGTGTGTGGCATAATGTGTCGGGGCATTACGGTGTGTGGCATAATGTGTCGGGGGCATTACGGTGTGTGCATACTGTGTCATGTGCATTATTGTGTGTGGCATAAAGTCTAAGGGCCATTGCAGTATGTGGCATTATGTATACTGGGCATTACTATAAGGAGGAAAAATGACAAATAATGTAAGGGGCATGAATCAGGATTATTTTTCTTTCCTGTGGTGGCCAACGTCTGGGCGTGCAGGTTGCAAAACTGGGGTATAAGGTAGTCTTTTCCTGCAATACCACGCCCATTCCAACGAAGCCACGCCAATTCCAACGAAGCCACACCCCTTATGGTGCCCCCCCTGTAATTTTTTTCTGGGTCCGCCCCTGCAAGGGGTTATATAGTTTGTTTTGGTACACCTGGTTTCAATCAGGTGAGAGTGTGTTGGCCATATCCACAGGGCATTATACCTTGCTTGCTGCTACATAGATTTTATGAGTTGTAAGAGATCATTTAGAATCCTGTGTGGAGTGGGTGTGATTACAGATACAGACACCCATCCGCAAGTATATAAATTAATTAAATATTATTAGCGCCAGACATTAGTAGTTGTTTTTTATGTATTTTAACATTGTTATATTCATATGACTGAAAATCATTATCTTACATCACCGCTCCTTGCATTTTAATTGTCTTTCCACTCACCTCTCATGTAATTTGAGAATGGGGATAAATAATAGTTGAGGAACCAAAGCCATGGCTGGAGACAAGCGGTCTAATAAGCCCAACATTTGCACATCCTTCTAGTACCTGGTTGCAGAACCCTGAGTGTGTATTACATTTTGACACTAAAATCACATTTATACAATTACATAAAAAATAACCTTTACTACAGTGACTTCAATTGCCACTAGATGTAATCTCTGGGGCCTAATATAGGGCCTAAGTCAGACCTGACCGCAGCACTAAAATTGTTCTCTAATGGGCAAAACCATGTGCACTGCAGGTGGGGCAGATATAACATGTACAGAGAGAGTTAGATTTGAGGGGGTTATTTTGTTTGTGTGCAGGGTAAATACCGGCTGCTTTATTTTTACACTGCAAATTAGATTTCAGTTTGAACATACCCCACCCAAATCTAACTCTCTCTGCACATGTTATATCTGCTCCATCTGCACTGCACATGGGGGGTCATTCCGACCCGTTCGCACGCAGCGGTTTGTCGCTGCGGTGCGAACGGGTCCGGAATGCGCATGCGCGGTGGCCGTATTGCGCACCCACGTCATTGCCCAGCGACAGGGGTCGCCGGGTTACGTCGCGGACAACGTAGAAAGCGGTCACAGAGATGACCGCAAGAAGATTGACAGAAAGAAGGCGTTCCTGGGCTTCTCCGGACCGTTGGCAGCCGTTTTAGGGGAGTGGAGAAGAAATCGCAGGCTTGTCCAGGAGAAAGGAGGGCGGATGTCTGACGTCAAAGCCTGCCCCAGCATCGCTGATATCGTCGCACAGAGTAAGCATGTCCAGGCCTAGTCTTCATCTGCTTGAAATTTTTTTTAGCTTAGCAGGGCTGCAAAAGCGATCGCAGCCCTGCTAAGCTAAAATACACTCCCCCATAGGTGTGGACTAGTTGATCGTAGCAGCAGCAAAAAGTTGCTGGCTGCGATCAACTCGGAATGACCACCATGGTTTTGCCAAACTGCTAACAAATTTGCTGCTGTGATCAACTCTGAATTACCCCCATGGTTTTGCCCATTAGAGAACAATCTTGCTGCAATCAGGTTTGAATTAGGTCCATAGTCCAAAGTCCTAGCTCATCTTGTAATTCACTGTAATGCAGTTGGTAAGAACAAACTGTACAAAATAAAATGTTATCGTCTCTTCTTGATCAACTGTACATTTTTTGGGGTTTTATTATAAAGGATATACAATTACTACTGTAACAGATTGTTCTTTTTTATGTTCAACCTTTTATTTTTATATTATGTACTGCAAGAACCATATGTTGCTGCTAACAATCTATTATTCCAACTAAAGCGAAACTTGTATGTATCCTTTTTCATATCCTGTGGATTATAATGAAAAGAAAAGCATTCATTCAATTCAGAAAAAAACATAATGTGTTGTCATATTTATATGAACGCATACAGGGTCAGATTAAGGGAAGGGCAACAGAGGCGGTCACCCCTGGGCCCCCCCACACAGAGGGGCCCCCCACAGCAAATACTGAGCACAGACCCTGGTAATGGTGACTGACAGAGCAGCAGCGGTGGGCAAGATTATGTGCTCCAGGGCTGCCCTCAGCAGCTCTCTGAATGTACACGGCTGGCTGCGGGAAGCACACAGGAGGCAGGATAAACACTCCCCAGATCCCCAGCCAGGCATTTCCTCCAAGCTCCTTCCACACACACTTGCATCATGACATGTGCTTGTGCGTGCCACTGTAGGGGACCCAAGGCCTAGCAAACCAGAAGAGCCATCCTCAAAGCCAGGCCGAGTAAAGCCGGTAAATTTTGCGGGGTGCTGTGAGGTGATTATTGAAGGAGAGGGGGTGCTTTGGGGTGCACATTTAAAGGGGGAGATGTGAGAGGTGGGCAGTGAAGGTGGGAGGGGCAAGTGTTGCGAGAGATGAGACATGAAGATGATGGAGGCCTTTATTTGTTATTGGCCGAAGGATAGATGGGGGAATTGGGAGCACAATTGAGCATATTAGGGGTGGGGGGCACCATATGTTATATAGGGGGGTACTGCGGGTCTTGTATGTGGGGTTCATTGTGGGGTAGGGTATCAAATGAATTGGTGAGGGGCCCCCACAACTTTGTTTCCCCGGGGCCCCTGAAATCCTTAATCCAGCCCTGAATGCATATGTTTAAGCATGTAAGAAATTAGAATATGGATGTTCAGGCCAAGATGTTGCATCTTTTGAAGTGAGGAGTTGGGTGGATTAGCTGGTTGATTCTGAGTTGGCCGCTTATGCGGCCCGCAGCACAGTTTGCCAATGGAGGCAAACTGCTCATGCGCACAAGCTGCATCACTGCTGCGCAGGCACACACATTGTGGTCGCATCCTTGATAGCATTCCAACTGCTAGGATGCTAAGCACATCACCCCTAGTCCTATACAAATAAAAATTTGAGCACTTCTTTCTGTTAAAATGTAAATCATATAAATCCAGGGCTAGATCACATAATAACACTTGCTTATGTAATTGTTTTTGTTGTTCTAGGCCAGGCATGTCAAACTCAAAATCCCTACTGGGCCGAATAATCAAGGTCTAAGTCTTGTGTGGGCCGCAAGAAAAACAAACAGTCCAGGGGAGTAGCCAGAAATTTGTGGGGCACATAGCAACATTTTGAAGGAGCCTCTGTCACAATGCTTCTAGAGAGATACCTCTCTGCAGCAATTGTTCATTGTATGCACCCATAATAGTGCCCTAATTTACTCACTGAACTATAGAAGTGCATTTTATCCCCCATAGAACTTCCCATGTTTATTTTATAGACCATAGTATGTCACATTGTAGTGCTGCCAGTACACATTATGCAATACAGTACCCCTAATTCACATTACTACAGTGTCCACAGTAGAGATGAGCGGGTTCGGTTCCTCGGAATCCGAACCCCCCCGAACTTCAGCCTTTTTACACGGGTCCGAGGCAGACTCGGATCTTCCCGCCTTGCTCGGTTAACCCGAGCGCGCCCGAACGTCATCATCCCGCTGTCGGATTCTCGCGAGGCTCGGATTCTATCGCGAGACTCGGATTCTATATAAGGAGCCGCGCGTCGCCGCCATTTTCACACGTGCATTGAGATTGATAGGGAGAGGACGTGGCTGGCGTCCTCTCCGTTTATAGAGAAGAGAGTAGAGAGTTAGAGACACTATTTACTAATTTTGGGGAGCATATTAGGACTGGAGTACTACTACTTGCTGATAGTGTGACCAGTGACCATTGACCACCAGTTTAATTAATCCGTTCTCTGCCTGAAAAAAAACGATACACAGTGTGACACAGTCACATACCATATCTGTGCTCAGCCTCAGTGTGCTGCATCATCATATGTAATACTGTATATCTGACTGTGCTGAGTGCTCACTGCTCACACAGCTTAATTGTGGGGGAGACTGGGGAGCAGTTAGAGCAGGAGTACATAAATAATATATTTTAAGTACAGTGCACACTTTTGCTGCCAGAGTGCCACACTGCCAGTGTGACTGACCAGTGACCACACTGACCACCAGTATATTGTGATTGTCTGCTTAGGACGGAGTACTACTTGCTGATAGTGTGACCAGTGACCAGTGACCACCACCAGTTTAATTAATCCGTTCTCTGCCTGAAAAAAAACGATACACAGTGTGACACAGTCACATACCATATCTGTGCTCAGCCCAGTGTGCTGCATCATATGTAATACTGTATATCATTATCTGACTGTGCTGAGTGCTCACTGCTCACACAGCTTAATTGTGGGGGAGACTGGGGAGCAGTTATATCACGAGTACATATTTTAAGTACAGTGCACACTTTTGCTGCCAGAGTGCCACTGCCAGTGTGACTGACCAGTGACCACTGACCACCAGTATATTGTGATTGTCTGCTGACCACCAGTATATTGTGATTGTCTGCCTGAAAAAGTTAAACACTCGTCGTGTGGTGTTTTTATAAACGCATTCTGCAGACAGTGTCCAGCAGGTCAGTCATTACATAATATATACCTGTCCGGATGCAGTACTAGTGTGATATATATATATTTTAATTTTATCTCATTATCATCCAGTCTATATTAGCAGCAGACACAGTACGGTAGTCCACGGCTGTAGCTACCTCTGTGTCGGCAGTCGCTCGTCCATCCATAATTGTATACCACCTACCCGTGGTTTTTTTTTTTTTTTCTATCTTCTTGATACTAGTAGCTTACTTTAGGAGTCTGCAGTGACGACATACAGTGTCCAGCTGGTCCGTCATTACATAATATATACCTGTCCGGCTGCAGTACTAGTGTGATATATATATATATTTTAATTTTATCTCATTATCATCCAGTCTATATTAGCAGCAGACACAGTACGGTAGTCCACCGCTGTAGCTACCTCTGTGTCGGCAGTCGCTCGTCCATCCATAATTGTATACCACCTACCCGTGGTTTTTTTTTTCTTTCTATCTTCTTGATACTAGTAGCTTACTTTAGGAGTCTGCAGTGCTGACAGACAGTGTCCAGCAGGTCCGTCATTACATAATATATACCTGTCCGGCTGCAGTACTAGTGTGATATATATATATATATATTTTAATTTTATCTCATTATCATCCAGTCTATATTAGCAGCAGACACAGTACGGTAGTCCACGGCTGTAGCTACCTCTGTGTCGGCAGTCGCTCGTCATCCATAAGTATACTAGTATCCATCCATCTCCATTGTTTACCTGAGGTGCCTATTAGTTGTGCCTATTAAAATATGGAGAACAAAAATGTTGAGGTTCCAAAAATAGGGAAAGATCAAGATCCACTTCCACCTCGTGCTGAAGCTGCTGCCACTAGTCATGGCCGAGACGATGAAATTCCATCAACGTCGTCTGCCAAGGCCGATGCCCAATGTCATAGTACAGAGCATGTAAAATCCAAAACACCAAATATCAGTAAAAAAAGGACTCAAAAATCTAAAATAAAATTGTCGGAGGAGAAGCGTAAACTTGCCAATATGCCATTTACCACACGGAGTGGCAAGGAACGGCTGAGGCCCTGGCCTATGTTCATGGCTAGTGGTTCAGCTTCACATGAGGATGGAAGCACTCAGCCTCTCGCTAGAAAAATGAAAAGACTCAAGCTGGCAAAAGCACAGCAAAGAACTGTGCGTTCTTCGAAATCCCAAATCCACAAGGAGAGTCCAATTGTGTCGGTTGCGATGCCTGACCTTCCCAACACTGGACGTGAAGAGCATGCGCCTTCCACCATTTGCACGCCCCCTGCAAGTGCTGGAAGGAGCACCCGCAGTCCAGTTCCTGATAGTCAGATTGAAGATGTCAGTGTTGAAGTACACCAGGATGAGGAGGATATGGGTGTTGCTGGCGCTGGGGAGGAAATTGACAAGGAGGATTCTGATGGTGAGGTGGTTTGTTTAAGTCAGGCACCCGGGGAGACACCTGTTGTCCGTGGGAGGAATATGGCCATTGACATGCCTGGTGAAAATACCAAAAAAATCAGCTCTTCGGTGTGGAAGTATTTCAACAGAAATGCGGACAACATTTGTCAAGCCGTGTGTTGCCTTTGTCAAGCTGTAATAAGTAGGGGTAAGGACGTTAACCACCTCGGAACATCCTCCCTTATACGTCACCTGCAGCGCATTCATAATAAGTCAGTGACAAGTTCAAAAACTTTGGGCGACAGCGGAAGCAGTCCACTGACCAGTAAATCCCTTCCTCTTGTAACCAAGCTCACGCAAACCACCCCACCAACTCCCTCAGTGTCAATTTCCTCCTTCCCCAGGAATGCCAATAGTCCTGCAGGCCATGTCACTGGCAATTATGACGAGTCCTCTCCTGCCTGGGATTCCTCCGATGCATCCTTGCGTGTAACGCCTACTGCTGCTGGCGCTGCTGTTGTTGCTGCTGGGAGTCGATGGTCATCCCAGAGGGGAAGTCGTACTCGTAAGACCACTTTTACTACTTCCACCAAGCAATTGACTGTCCAACAGTCCTTTGCGAGGAAGATGAAATATCACAGCAGTCATCCTGCTGCAAAGCGGATAACTGAGGCCTTGGCATCCTGGGCGGTGAGAAACGTGGTTCCGGTATCCATCATTACTGCAGAGGCAACTAGAGAGTTGTTGGAGGTACTGTGTCCCCGGTACCAAATACCATCTAGGTTCCATTTCTCTAGGCAGGCGATACCGAAAATGTACACAGACCTCAGAAAAAGACTCACCAGTGTCCTAAAAAATGCAGTTTTACCCAATGTCCACTTAACCACGGACATGTGGACAAGTGGAGCAGGGCAGGGTCAGGACTATATGACTGTGACAGCCCACTGGGTAGATGTATGGACTCCCGCCGCAAGAACAGCAGCGGCGGCACCAGTAGCAGCATCTCGCAAACGCCAACTCTTTCCTAGGCAGGCTACGCTTTGTATCACCGGTTTCCAGAATACGCACACAGCTGAAAACCTCTTACGGCAACTGAGGAAGATCATCGCGGAATGGCTTACCCCAATTGGACTCTCCTGTGGATTTGTGGCATCGGACAACGCCAGCAATATTGTGTGTGCATTAAATCTGGGCAAATTCCAGCACGTCCCATGTTTTGCACATACCTTGAATTTGGTGGTGCAGAATTATTTAAAAAACGAGAGGGGCGTGCAAGAGATGCTGTCGGTGGCCAGAAGAATTGCGGGACACTTTCGGCGTACAGGCACCACGTACAGAAGACTGGAGCAACACTAAAAACGCCTGAACCTGCCCTGCCATCATCTGAAGCAAGAAGTGGTAACGAGGTGGAATTCAACCCTCTATATGCTTCAGAGGTTGGAGGAGCAGCAAAAGGCCATTCAAGCCTATACAACTGAGCACGATATAGGAGGTGGAATGCACCTGTCTCAAGCGCAGTGGAGAATGATTTCAACGTTGTGCAAGGTTCTGCAACCTTTTGAACTTGCCACACGTGAAGTCAGTTCAGACACTGCCAGCCTGAGTCAGGTCATTCCCCTCATCAGGCTTTTGCAGAAGAAGCTGGAGACATTGAAGGAGGAGCTAACACAGAGCGATTCCGCTAGGCATGTGGGACTTGTGGATGGAGCCCTTAATTCGCTTAACAAGGATTCATGGGTGGTCAATCTGTTGAAATCAGAGCACTACATTTTGGCCACCGTGCTCGATCCTAGATTTAAAACCTACCTTGGATCTCTCTTTCCGGCAGACACAAGTCTGCAGAGGTTCAAAGACCTGCTGGTGAGAAAATTGTCAAGTCAAGCGGAACGCGACCTGTCAACATCTCCTCCTTCACATTCTCCCGCAACTGGGGGTACGAGGAAAAGGCTCAGAATTCCGAGCCCACCCGCTGGCGGTGATGCAGGGCAGTCTGGAGCGACTGCTGATGCTGACATCTGGTCCGGACTGAAGGACCTGCCAACGATTACGGACATGTCGTCTACTGGCACTGCATATGATTCTCTCCCCATTGAAAGAATAGTGGAGGATTATATGAGTGACCGCATCCAAGTAGGCACGTCAGACAGTCCGTACTTATACTGGCAGGAAAAAGAGGCAATTTGGAGGCCCTTGCACAAACTGGCTTTATTCTACCTAAGTTGCCCTCCCACAAGTGTGTACTCTGAAAGAGTGTTTAGTGCCGCCGCTCACCTTGTCAGCAATCGGTGTACGAGGTTACTTCCAGAAAATGTGGAGAAGATGATGTTCATTAAAATGAATTATAATCAATTCCTCCGTGGAGACATTGACCAGCAGCAATTGCCTCCACAAAGTACACAGGGAGCTGAGATGGTGGATTCCAGTGGGGACGAATTGATAATCTGTGAGGAGGGGGATGTACACGGTGATATATCGGAGGATGATGATGAGGTGGACATCTTGCCTCTGTAGAGCCAGTTTGTGCAAGGAGAGATTAATTGCTTCTTTTTTGGTGGGGGTCCAAACCAACCCGTCATTTCAGTCACAGTCGTGTGGCAGACCCTGTCACTGAAATGATGGGTTGGTTAAAGTGTGCATGTCCTGTTTATACAACATAAGGGTGGGTGGGAGGGCCCAAGGACAATTCCATCTTGCACCTCTTTTTTCTTTAATTTTTCTTTGCGTCATGTGCTGTTTGGGGAGTGTTTTTTGGAAGAGCCATCCTGCGTGACACTGCAGTGCCACTCCTAGATGGGCCCGGTGTTTGTGTCGGCCACTTGGGTCGTTGAGCTTAGTCACACAGCTACCTCATTGCGCCTCTTTTTTTCTTTGCGTCATGTGCTGTTTGGGGAGTGTTTTTTGGAAGGGCCATCCTGCGTGACACTGCAGTGCCACTCCTAGATGGGCCAGGTGTTTGTGTCGGCCACTTGGGTCGCTTAGCTTAGTCATCCAGCGACCTCGGTGCAAATTTTAGGACTAAAAATAATATTGTGAGGTGTGAGGTGTTCAGAATAGACTGAAAATGAGTGGAAATTATGGTTTTTGAGGTTAATAATACTTTGGGATCAAAATGACCCCCAAATTCTATGATTTAAGCTGTTTTTTAGGGTTTTTTGAAAAAAACACCCGAATCCAAAACACACCCGAATCCGACAAAAAAAATTCGGTGAGGTTTTGCCAAAACGCGTTCGAACCCAAAACACGGCCGCGGAACCGAACCCAAAACCAAAACACAAAACCCGAAAAATTTCCGGTGCACATCTCTAGTCCACAGTTCATATTATGCCACATTAAAGGGCCCCCAGATCATATTATGCCACACTATGGTGCCTCCACTTCATATTGTGCCACATTACAGTTCCCCAGTTCATATTACTACATTATAATGCCCTCCAGTTAATTTTAGACCACAGTAAAATGAGCAGGTCCAGGGGTGTAACTAGAGATATTGTAGGACAAAAGGCAAAAGGTCCCCTATGTACCACCCTATGGTTGAAAATGTATACAATACATGTATCTTTGATTGGGAAGATGGGAACCTTTCAGCTCTGAGCCCCATAGCAGCTGCACTCCCTACACCTATGGTAGCTACGCCCTTGAAACAGTCTAATATGACATTTTCAAAGGTTTTTTAGAAAAACCAACAATAAAGTATAATCAAAGAGATGTCAAGTATTGTGAAGAAAACATTTACTTTAATGCAGTGGTGGAAGTAGGAAAAACTTTGGCGCACGCGCCCAAAAAATTGGTTTGTGACACACACATGGGTGCCAGATACAGATATGCCCTCAGTAGTGCAGTGCCAGATACACATATGCCACCAGTAGTCAGGAGCGGATTTTGGTGCAGGCAAGCAGTGCCTTCGCCCGGGGCGCTGCGGCCTGGGGGCGCGGCCGCAGTCACCCCGCAGGCACCGTGCCTGCCCGCTCCCCGCTCCACAGCTACAGCAGACGCCGTGGGCTGTGTGGGCATCCGCTGCAGCCGGCTCCAGGGACAGACACTAGAGGTCAGTATTGACCTCTAGTGTCTGTGCGGTGCTGCTACGGGAGAGACGTCTCTCCCCTAGAGAGGAGCCAGTGGCCAGATGGAGCAGCAGCAGCGATCGGGAAGAAGGAGCGGGGCAGTGGTAAGTGTTTTTTTTGAGTGTGTGTGTGTGCACAACTACTGGGGCAAAGAAACGGGGCACAACTACTGGGGGTAAAGAAAGAGGGGGCACAACTGCTGGGGCAAAGAAACGGGGCACAACTACTGGGGGCAAAGAAAGAGGGGCACAACTACTGGGGGCAAAGAAACGGGGCACAACTACTGGGTGCAAAGCAACAGAGGGCACAACTACTGGGTGCAAAGCAACAGGGGACACAACTACTGGGGGAAAATCAACTGGGGGGCACAACTACTTGGGGCAAATCTGGGGGCACAGCTACTGGGAGCATAACTGTGGCCACGCCCCTCCCCTATGAGGCAACACCCCTATTTTTTGGCACGCACAATCTGTTTTGCCGGGGGGGGGGGGGGGCTCCAGTGGAAACTTTCGCACTGGGCGCCACAAGGTGTAGAACCGGCCCTGCCAGTAGCGCAGTGCCAGATAATGAAGGAGGTGGGTGGGGATAGGGTCTAGTGGTGAGGTGGAATGGGTAGGTCCTGATGAGGGGCATAATGTCATCTCCAGATACAGGGGAAAAATAAGTCAGAGTTGGTAAGATGGATGAGGAGGGGTGGTCAGGAAACAGAGGGGGTAGGTGTTTGAGGGTTTGGTTGGATGTAATGTCCTGATGTATGGAGTCAGTTTTGGATGTGAAGTAGGTAGCAAAGCCAAGGGCAGAGAGTGAAGGAGAGAATTGAAGTGGGGGAGGCCATAGAATGGAGCTGACCATGGCAAAGAGGTGCAGACTGGTAGGAAATAAGGGAAAGGGCAGCACTGTAGGATGAGAGCATACATTTGAAATGGAGGTAGTCTGCCTTAGGGCATGATTTCCTCTACTGTTACTCTGTGGTATGTGAACATTTTTGCAGCTATCTGGTGAATTTGGAATGACAGAGTTGAGTTATTGTGATCTGCGAGGCTGAATAGTGTTCACTGGAGCACAGAGTCAAGAGCATTGTCTAGGGAAATGGCTTGTTCAGGGCAGGTGAGAGAGAGAGAAGAGAAGGGAGATGAGCAGGAAGGATAAGGAAACAGTGTTAATAGCCTCAATGTTATACATAGTAGCCTTAGGAGGTACACATAGAGAAACAAAGAGGGATAAGTTAAAAGAGAGCAGGTGATGTCAGAGAGGAGGTTTTTCAACAGCAGAGTTTTCTGTGGGGATATTGATTGGGATGTTGAAATCATCTAAGATAATGGAGGGAATGTCTGAAGCAATGAAAAGACGCAGCCATGAAGCAAAGTGGTTGAGGTGTTTGTAGGTAGTGCCTATAGTGAGTGACATATACCTGAAGGTGTACAGGTTGGAAGAGGTGTATGGCGTGGACGTTGAATGTAGAGAATGTAAGTGAAGGTTCTGCGGCTCTGAGTTGGAAGAAGTAACTGGAAGATAGAAGGACCCCAATATCACCACCATAGCAACCCCCTGAACAGGGGTATGTGAGAATGTGTGGTCCCCAGTGGAGAGCGCAGCAAGAGAAGTTGTGTCAGAGGGGGAAACCCAAGTTTCTGTAATGGCTACGAGACTCAGGAAGTTAAATAAAATAAAAAATTCATGGGTGGGGACTAGAGATGAGCGGGTTCGGTTTCTCTGAATCCGAACCCGCCAGAACTTCATGTTTTTTTTCACGGGTCCGAGCGACTCGGATCTTCCCGCCTTGCTCGGTTAACCCGAGCGCGCCCGAACGTCATCATGACGCTGTCGGATTCTCGCGAGGCTCGGATTCTATCGCGAGACTCGGATTCTATATAAGGAGCCGCGCGTCGCCGCCATTTTCACACGTGCATTGAGATTGATAGGGAGAGGACGTGGCTGGCGTCCTCTCCATTTAGATTATAAGAGACTGAGAGAGATTTACTGGAGCTGACTAGGAGGAGTACTGTTACTGTAGAAGTGTAGAGACTGAGTGGAGAGAGTTTACTAGTGAGGACAGTAGAGATGAGCGGGTTCGGTTTCTCTGAATCCGAACCCGCACGAACTTCATGTTTTTTTTCACGGGTCCGAGCGACTCGGATCTTCCCGCCTTGCTCGGTTAACCCGAGCGCGCCCGAACGTCATCATGACGCTGTCGGATTCTCGCGAGGCTCGGATTCTATCGCGAGACTCGGATTCTATATAAGGAGCCGCGCGTCGCCGCCATTTTCACACGTGCATTGAGATTGATAGGGAGAGGACGTGGCTGGCGTCCTCTCCGTTTAGAATAGATTAGAGAGACACTTGATTTACTAATTTTGGGGAGCATTAGGAGTACTCAGTACAGTGCAGAGTTTTGCTGATAGTGACCACCAGTTTTATTTATAATCCGTTCTCTGCCTGAAAAAAGCGATACACAGCACACAGTGACTCAGTCACATACCATATCTGTGTGCACTGCTCAGGCTCAGGCCAGTGTGCTGCATCATCTATTATCTATATATAATATTATATATATCTGATTATCTGTCTGACTGCTCAGCTCACACAGCTTATAATTGTGGGGGAGACTGGGGAGCACTACTGCAGTGCCAGTTATAGGTTATAGCAGGAGCCAGGAGTACATAATATATTATATAGTGAGTGACCACCAGACACACAGTGCAGTTTATTTAATATATCCGTTCTCTGCCTGAAAAAAGCGATACACACAGTGACTCAGTCAGTCACATACCATATCTGTGTGCACTGCTCAGGCTCAGGCCAGTGTGCTGCATCATCTATATATATTATATATCTGTCTGACTGCTCAGCTCACACAGCTTATAATTGTGGGGGAGACTGGGGAGCACTACTGCAGTGCCAGTTATAGGTTATAGCAGGAGCCAGGAGTACATAATATTATATTAAAACAGTGCACACTTTTGCTGCAGGAGTGCCACTGCCAGTGTGACTAGTGACCAGTGACCTGACCACCAGTATATATAATATTAGTAGTATACTATCTCTTTATCAACCAGTCTATATTAGCAGCAGACACAGTACAGTGCGGTAGTTCACGGCTGTGGCTACCTCTGTGTCGGCACTCGGCAGCCCGTCCATAATTGTATATACCACCTAACCGTGGTTTTTTTTTCTTTCTTTATACATACATACTAGTTACGAGTATACTATCTCTTTATCAACCAGTCTATATATTAGCAGCAGACACAGTACAGTGCGGTAGTTCACGGCTGTGGCTACCTCTGTGTCGGCACTCGGCAGCCCGTCCATAATTGTATATACCACCTAACCGTGTTTTTTTTTTCTTTCTTTATACATACATACTAGTTACGAGTATACTATCTCTTTATCAACCAGTCTATATATTAGCAGCAGACACAGTACAGTGCGGTAGTTCACGGCTGTGGCTACCTCTGTGTCGGCACTCGGCAGCCCGTCCATAATTGTATATACCACCTAACCGTGGTTTTTTTTTTCTTTCTTTATACATACATACTAGTTACGAGTATACTATCTCTTTATCAACCAGTCTATATATTAGCAGCAGACACAGTACAGTGCGGTAGTTCACGGCTGTGGCTACCTCTGTGTCGGCACTCGGCAGCCCGTCCATAATTGTATATACCACCTAACCGTGGTTTTTTTTTCTTTCTTTATACATACATACTAGTTACGAGTATACTATCTCTTTATCAACCAGTCTATATATTAGCAGCAGACACAGTACAGTGCGGTAGTTCACGGCTGTGGCTACCTCTGTGTCGGCACTCGGCAGCCCGTCCATAATTGTATATACCACCTAACCGTGGTTTTTTTTTCTTTCTTTATACATACATACTAGTTACGAGTATACTATCTCTTTATCAACCAGTCTATATATTAGCAGCAGACACAGTACAGTGCGGTAGTTCACGGCTGTGGCTACCTCTGTGTCGGCACTCGGCAGCCCGTCCATAATTGTATATACCACCTAACCGTGGTTTTTTTTTCTTTCTTTATACATACATACTAGTTACGAGTATACTATCTCTTTATCAACCAGTCTATATATTAGCAGCAGACACAGTACAGTGCGGTAGTTCACGGCTGTGGCTACCTCTGTGTCGGCACTCGGCAGCCCGTCCATAATTGTATATACCACCTAACCGTGGTTTTTTTTTCTTTCTTTATACATACATACTAGTTACGAGTATACTATCTCTTTATCAACCAGTCTATATATTAGCAGCAGACACAGTACAGTGCGGTAGTTCACGGCTGTGGCTACCTCTGTGTCGGCACTCGGCAGCCCGTCCATAATTGTATATACCACCTAACCGTGGTTTTTTTTTCTTTCTTTATACATACATACTAGTTACGAGTATACTATCTCTTTATCAACCAGTCTATATATTAGCAGCAGACACAGTACAGTGCGGTAGTTCACGGCTGTGGCTACCTCTGTGTCGGCACTCGGCAGCCCGTCCATAATTGTATATACCACCTAACCGTGGTTTTTTTTTCTTTCTTTATACATACATACTAGTTACGAGTATACTATCTCTTTATCAACCAGTCTATATATTAGCAGCAGACACAGTACAGTGCGGTAGTTCACGGCTGTGGCTACCTCTGTGTCGGCACTCGGCAGCCCGTCCATAATTGTATATACCACCTAACCGTGGTTTTTTTTTCTTTCTTTATACATACATACTAGTTACGAGTATACTATCTCTTTATCAACCAGTCTATATATTAGCAGCAGACACAGTACAGTGCGGTAGTTCACGGCTGTGGCTACCTCTGTGTCGGCACTCGGCAGCCCGTCCATAATTGTATATACCACCTAACCGTGGTTTTTTTTTCTTTCTTTATACATACATACTAGTTACGAGTATACTATCTCTTTATCAACCAGTCTATATATTAGCAGCAGACACAGTACAGTGCGGTAGTTCACGGCTGTGGCTACCTCTGTGTCGGCACTCGGCAGCCCGTCCATAATTGTATATACCACCTAACCGTGGTTTTTTTTTCTTTCTTTATACATACATACTAGTTACGAGTATACTATCTCTTTATCAACCAGTCTATATATTAGCAGCAGACACAGTACAGTGCGGTAGTTCACGGCTGTGGCTACCTCTGTGTCGGCACTCGGCAGCCCGTCCATAATTGTATACTAGTATCCAATCCATCCATCTCCATTGTTTACCTGAGGTGCCTTTTAGTTGTGCCTATTAAAATATGGAGAACAAAAATGTTGAGGTTCCAAAATTAGGGAAAGATCAAGATCCACTTCCACCTCGTGCTGAAGCTGCTGCCACTAGTCATGGCCGAGACGATGAAATGCCAGCAACGTCGTCTGCCAAGGCCGATGCCCAATGGCATAGTACAGAGCATGTCAAAACCAAAACACCAAATATCAGTAAAAAAAGGACTCCAAAACCTAAAATAAAATTGTCGGAGGAGAAGCGTAAACTTGCCAATATGCCATTTACCACACGGAGTGGCAAGGAACGGCTGAGGCCCTGGCCTATGTTCATGGCTAGTGGTTCAGCTTCACATGAGGATGGAAGCACTCAGCCTCTCGCTAGAAAACTGAAAAGACTCAAGCTGGCAAAAGCACCGCAAAGAACTGTGCGTTCTTTGAAATCCCAAATCCACAAGGAGAGTCCAATTGTGTCGGTTGCGATGCCTGACCTTCCCAACACTGGACGTGAAGAGCATGCGCCTTCCACCATTTGCACGCCCCCTGCAAGTGCTGGAAGGAGCACCCGCAGTCCAGTTCCTGATAGTCAGATTGAAGATGTCAGTGTTGAAGTACACCAGGATGAGGAGGATATGGGTGTTGCTGGCGCTGGGGAGGAAATTGACCAGGAGGATTCTGATGGTGAGGTGGTTTGTTTAAGTCAGGCACCCGGGGAGACACCTGTTGTCCGTGGGAGGAATATGGCCGTTGACATGCCAGGTGAAAATACCAAAAAAATCAGCTCTTCGGTGTGGAGGTATTTCACCAGAAATGCGGACAACAGGTGTCAAGCCGTGTGTTCCCTTTGTCAAGCTGTAATAAGTAGGGGTAAGGACGTTAACCACCTCGGAACATCCTCCCTTATACGTCACCTGCAGCGCATTCATAATAAGTCAGTGACAAGTTCAAAAACTTTGGGTGACAGCGGAAGCAGTCCACTGACCAGTAAATCCCTTCCTCTTGTAACCAAGCTCACGCAAACCACCCCACCAACTCCCTCAGTGTCAATTTCCTCCTTCCCCAGGAATGCCAATAGTCCTGCAGGCCATGTCACTGGCAATTCTGACGAGTCCTCTCCTGCCTGGGATTCCTCCGATGCATCCTTGCGTGTAACGCCTACTGCTGCTGGCGCTGCTGTTGTTGCCGCTGGGAGTCGATGGTCATCCCAGAGGGGAAGTCGTAAGCCCACTTGTACTACTTCCAGTAAGCAATTGACTGTTCAACAGTCCTTTGCGAGGAAGATGAAATATCACAGCAGTCATCCTACTGCAAAGCGGATAACTGAGTCCTTGACAACTATGTTGGTGTTAGACGTGCGTCCGGTATCCGCCGTTAGTTCACAGGGAACTAGACAATTTATTGAGGCAGTGTGCCCCCGTTACCAAATACCATCTAGGTTCCACTTCTCTAGGCAGGCGATACCGAGAATGTACACGGACGTCAGAAAAAGACTCACCAGTGTCCTAAAAAATGCAGTTGTACCCAATGTCCACTTAACCACGGACATGTGGACAAGTGGAGCAGGGCAGGGTCAGGACTATATGACTGTGACAGCCCACTGGGTAGATGTATGGACTCCCGCCGCAAGAACAGCAGCGGCGGCACCAGTAGCAGCATCTCGCAAACGCCAACTCTTTCCTAGGCAGGCTACGCTTTGTATCACCGCTTTCCAGAATACGCACACAGCTGAAAACCTCTTACGGCAACTGAGGAAGATCATCGCGGAATGGCTTACCCCAATTGGACTCTCCTGTGGATTTGTGGCATCGGACAACGCCAGCAATATTGTGTGTGCATTAAATATGGGCAAATTCCAGCACGTCCCATGTTTTGCACATACCTTGAATTTGGTGGTGCAGAATTTTTTAAAAAACGACAGGGGCGTGCAAGAGATGCTGTCGGTGGCCAGAAAAATTGCGGGACACTTTCGGCGTACAGGCACCACGTACAGAAGACTGGAGCACCACCAAAAACTACTGAACCTGCCCTGCCATCATCTGAAGCAAGAAGTGGTAACGAGGTGGAATTCAACCCTCTATATGCTTCAGAGGTTGGAGGAGCAGCAAAAGGCCATTCAAGCCTATACAATTGAGCACGATATAGTAGGTGGAATGCACCTGTCTCAAGTGCAGTGGAGAATGATTTCAACGTTGTGCAAGGTTCTGATGCCCTTTGAACTTGCCACACGTGAAGTCAGTTCAGACACTGCCAGCCTGAGTCAGGTCATTCCCCTCATCAGGCTTTTGCAGAAGAAGCTGGAGGCATTGAAGAAGGAGCTAAAAGGGAGCGATTCCGCTAGGCATGTGGGACTTGTGGATGCAGCCCTTAATTCGCTTAACAAGGATTCACGGGTGGTCAATCTGTTGAAATCAGAGCACTACATTTTGGCCACCGTGCTCGATCCTAGATTTAAAGCCTACCTTGGATCTCTCTTTCCGGCAGACACAGGTCTGCTGGGGTTGAAAGACCTGCTGGTGACAAAATTGTCAAGTCAAGCGGAACGCGACCTGTCAACATCTCCTCCTTCACATTCTCCCGCAACTGGGGGTGCGAGGAAAAGGCTCAGAATTCCGAGCCCACCCGCTGGCGGTGATGCAGGGCAGTCTGGAGCGACTGCTGATGCTGACATCTGGTCCGGACTGAAGGACCTGACAGCGATTACGGACATGTCGTCTACTGTCACTGCATATGATTCTCTCAACATTGATAGAATGGTGGAGGATTATATGAGTGACCGCATCCAAGTAGGCACGTCACACAGTCCGTACTTATACTGGCAGGAAAAAGAGGCAATTTGGAGGCCCTTGCACAAACTGGCTTTATTCTACCTAAGTTGCCCTCCCACAAGTGTGTACTCCGAAAGAGTGTTTAGTGCCGCCGCTCACCTTGTCAGCAATCGGCGTACGAGGTTACATCCAGAAAATGTGGAGAAGATGATGTTCATTAAAATGAATTATAATCAATTCCTCCGCGGAGACATTGACCAGCAGCAATTGCCTCCACAAAGTACACAGGGAGCTGAGATGGTGGATTCCAGTGGGGACGAATTGATAATCTGTGAGGAGGGGGATGTACACGGTGATATATCGGAGGGTGAAGATGAGGTGGACATCTTGCCTCTGTAGAGCCAGTTTGTGCAAGGAGAGATTAATTGCTTCTTTTTTGGGGGGGGTCCAAACCAACCCGTCATATCAGTCACAGTCGTGTGGCAGACCCTGTCACTGAAATGATGGGTTGGTTAAAGTGTGCATGTCCTGTTTTGTTTATACAACATAAGGGTGGGTGGGAGGGCCCAAGGACAATTCCATCTTGCACCTCTTTTTTCTTTTCTTTTTCTTTGCATCATGTGCTGATTGGGGAGGGTTTTTTGGAAGGGACATCCTGCGTGACACTGCAGTGCCACTCCTAGATGGGCCCGGTGTTTGTGTCGGCCACTAGGGTCGCTAATCTTACTCACACAGTCAGCTACCTCATTGCGCCTCTTTTTTTCTTTGCGTCATGTGCTGTTTGGGGAGGGTTTTTTGGAAGGGACATCCTGCGTGACACTGCAGTGCCACTCCTAGATGGGCCCGGTGTTTGTGTCGGCCACTAGGGTCGCTAATCTTACTCACACAGCTACCTCATTGCGCCTCTTTTTTTCTTTGCGTCATGTGCTGTTTGGGGAGGGTTTTTTGGAAGGGACATCCTGCGTGACACTGCAGTGCCACTCCTAGATGGGCCCGGTGTTTGTGTCGGCCACTAGGGTCGCTAATCTTACTCACACAGCTACCTCATTGCGCCTCTTTTTTTCTTTGCGTCATGTGCTGTTTGGGGAGGGTTTTTTGGAAGGGACATCCTGCGTGACACTGCAGTGCCACTCCTAGATGGGCCCGGTGTTTGTGTCGGCCACTAGGGTCGCTAATCTTACTCACACAGCTACCTCATTGCGCCTCTTTTTTTCTTTGCGTCATGTGCTGTTTGGGGAGGGTTTTTTGGAAGGGACATCCTGCGTGACACTGCAGTGCCACTCCTAGATGGGCCCGGTGTTTGTGTCGGCCACTAGGGTCGCTAATCTTACTCACACAGCTACCTCATTGCGCCTCTTTTTTTCTTTGCGTCATGTGCTGTTTGGGGAGGGTTTTTTGGAAGGGACATCCTGCGTGACACTGCAGTGCCACTCCTAGATGGGCCCGGTGTTTGTGTCGGCCACTAGGGTCGCTTATCTTACTCACACAGCGACCTCGGTGCAAATTTTAGGACTAAAAATAATATTGTGAGGTGTGAGGTATTCAGAATAGACTGAAAATGAGTGTAAATTATGGTTTTTGAGGTTAATAATACTTTGGGATCAAAATGACCCCCAAATTCTATGATTTAAGCTGTTTTTTAGTGTTTTTTGAAAAAAACACCCGAATCCAAAACACACCCGAATCCGACAAAAAAAATTCGGTGAGGTTTTGCCAAAACGCGTTCGAACCCAAAACACGGCCGCGGAACCGAACCCAAAACCAAAACACAAAACCCGAAAAATTTCAGGCGCTCATCTCTAGAGGACAGTGCAGTTTACTTTATAATCCGTTCTCTGCCTGAAAAAAGCGATACACAGCACACAGTGACTCAGTCACATACCATATCTGTGTGCACTGCTCAGGCTCAGGCCAGTGTGCTGCATCATCTATTATCTATATATAATATTATATATATCTGTCTGACTGCTCAGCTCACACAGCTTATAATTGTGGGGGAGACTGGGGAGCACTACTGCAGTGCCAGTTATAGGTTATAGCAGGAGCCAGGAGTACATAATATATTATATAGTGAGTGACCACCAGACACACAGTGCAGTTTATTTAATATATCCGTTCTCTGCCTGAAAAAAGCGATACACACAGTGACTCAGTCAGTCACATACCATATCTGTGTGCACTGCTCAGGCTCAGGCCAGTGTGCTGCATCATCTATTATCTATATATAATATTATATATATCTGTCTGACTGCTCAGCTCACACAGCTTATAATTGTGGGGGAGACTGGGGAGCACTACTGCAGTGCCAGTTATAGGTTATAGCAGGAGCCAGGAGTACATAATATATTATATAGTGAGTGACCACCAGACACACAGTGCAGTTTATTTAATATATCCGTTCTCTGCCTGAAAAAAGCGATACACACAGTGACTCAGTCAGTCACATACCATATCTGTGTGCACTGCTCAGGCCAGTGTGCTGCATCATCTATTATCTATATATAATATTATATATATCTGTCTGACTGCTCAGCTCACACAGCTTATAATTGTGGGGGAGACTGGGGAGCACTACTGCAGTGCCAGTTATAGGTTATAGCAGGAGCCAGGAGTACATAATATATTATATAGTGAGTGACCACCAGACACACAGTGCAGTTTATTTAATATATCCGTTCTCTGCCTGAAAAAAGCGATACACACAGTGACTCAGTCAGTCACATACCATATCTGTGTGCACTGCTCAGGCTCAGGCCAGTGTGCTGCATCATCTATATATATTATATATCTGTCTGACTGCTCAGCTCACACAGCTTATAATTGTGGGGGAGACTGGGGAGCACTACTGCAGTGCCAGTTATAGGTTATAGCAGGAGCCAGGAGTACATATTATATTAAAATTAAACAGTGCACACTTTTGCTGCAGGAGTGCCACTGCCAGTGTGACTGACCAGTGACCTGACCACACTGACCACCAGTATAGTTAGTAGTATACTTATATTGTGATTGCCTGAAAAAGTTAAACACTCGTCGTGTGACTTCACTTGTGTGTTTTTTTTTTTTTATTCTATAAAAATAAAACTCATTCTGCTGACAGACAGTGTCCAGCAGGTCCGTCATTATATAATATATAATATATACCTGTCCGGCTGCAGTAGTGATATATATATATTTTTTATATCATTTATCATCCAGTCGCAGCAGACACAGTACGGTAGTTCACGGCTGTGGCTACCTCTGTGTCTCTGCACTCGGCAGGCAGTCCGTCCATAATTGTAATACCACCTAACCGTGGATTTTTTTCATTCTTCTTTATACATACATAGTTACATAGACATCTTCTCTTTATCAACCAGTCTATATTAGCTGCAGACACAGTACAGTACGGTAGTTCACGGCTGTGGCTACCTCTGTGTCTGCACTCGGCAGGCAGTCCGTCCATAATTGTAATACCACCTAACCGTGGATTTTTTTCATTCTTCTTTATACATACATAGTTACATAGACATCTTCTCTTTATCAACCAGTCTATATTAGCTGCAGACACAGTACAGTACGGTAGTTCACGGCTGTGGCTACCTCTGTGTCTGCACTCGGCAGGCAGTCCGTCCATAATTGTATACCACCTAACCGTGGATTTTTTTCAGTCTTCTTTATACATACATAGTTACATAGACATCTTCTCTTTATCAACCAGTCTATATTAGCTGCAGACACAGTACAGTACGGTAGTTCACGGCTGTGGCTACCTCTGTGTCTGCAGTCGGCAGGCAGTCCATAATTGTATACTAGTATCCATCTCCATTGTTTACCTGAGGTGCCTTTTAGTTGTGCCTATTAAAATATGGAGAACAAAAATGTTGAGGTTCCAAAATTAGGGAAAGATCAAGATCCACTTCCACCTCGTGCTGAAGCTGCTGCCACTAGTCATGGCCGAGACGATGAAATGCCAGCAACGTCGTCTGCCAAGGCCGATGCCCAATGTCATAGTACAGAGCATGTCAAATCCAAAACACCAAATATCAGAAAAAAAAGGACTCCAAAACCTAAAATAAAATTGTCGGAGGAGAAGCGTAAACTTGCCAATATGCCATTTACCACACGGAGTGGCAAGGAACGGCTGAGGCCCTGGCCTATGTTCATGGCTAGTGGTTCAGCTTCACATGAGGATGGAAGCACTCAGCCTCTCGCTAGAAAAATGAAAAGACTCAAGCTGGCAAAAGCAGCACAGCAAAGAACTGTGCATTCTTCGAAATCCCAAATCCACAAGGAGAGTCCAATTGTGTCGGTTGCGATGCCTGACCTTCCCAACACTGGACGTGAAGAGCATGCGCCTTCCACCATTTGCACGCCCCCTGCAAGTGCTGGAAGGAGCACCCGCAGTCCAGTTCCTGATAGTCAGATTGAAGATGTCAGTGTTGAAGTACACCAGGATGAGGAGGATATGGGTGTTGCTGGCGCTGGGGAGGAAATTGACCAGGAGGATTCTGATGGTGAGGTGGTTTGTTTAAGTCAGGCACCCGGGGAGACACCTGTTGTCCGTGGGAGGAATATGGCCGTTGACATGCCAGGTGAAAATACCAAAAAAATCAGCTCTTCGGTGTGGAGGTATTTCACCAGAAATGCGGACAACAGGTGTCAAGCCGTGTGTTCCCTTTGTCAAGCTGTAATAAGTAGGGGTAAGGACGTTAACCACCTTGGAACATCCTCCCTTATACGTCACCTGCAGCGCATTCATAATAAGTCAGTGACAAGTTCAAAAACTTTGGGTGACAGCGGAAGCAGTCCACTGACCAGTAAATCCCTTCCTCTTGTAACCAAGCTCACGCAAACCACCCCACCAACTCCCTCAGTGTCAATTTCCTCCTTCCCCAGGAATGCCAATAGTCCTGCAGGCCATGTCACTGGCAATTCTGACGAGTCCTCTCCTGCCTGGGATTCCTCCGATGCATCCTTGCGTGTAACGCCTACTGCTGCTGGCGCTGCTGTTGTTGCCGCTGGGAGTCGATGGTCATCCCAGAGGGGAAGTCGTAAGCCCACTTGTACTACTTCCAGTAAGCAATTGACTGTTCAACAGTCCTTTGCGAGGAAGATGAAATATCACAGCAGTCATCCTACTGCAAAGCGGATAACTGAGGCCTTGACAACTATGTTGGTGTTAGACGTGCGTCCGGTATCCGCCGTTAGTTCACAGGGAACTAGACAATTTATTGAGGCAGTGTGCCCCCGTTACCAAATACCATCTAGGTTCCACTTCTCTAGGCAGGCGATACCGAGAATGTACACGGACGTCAGAAAAAGACTCACCAGTGTCCTAAAAAATGCAGTTGTACCCAATGTCCACTTAACCACGGACATGTGGACAAGTGGAGCAGGGCAGGGTCAGGACTATATGACTGTGACAGCCCACTGGGTAGATGTATGGACTCCCGCCGCAAGAACAGCAGCGGCGGCACCAGTAGCAGCATCTCGCAAACGCCAACTCTTTCCTAGGCAGGCTACGCTTTGTATCACCGCTTTCCAGAATACGCACACAGCTGAAAACCTCTTACGGCAACTGAGGAAGATCATCGCGGAATGGCTTACCCCAATTGGACTCTCCTGTGGATTTGTGGCATCGGACAACGCCAGCAATATTGTGTGTGCATTAAATATGGGCAAATTCCAGCACGTCCCATGTTTTGCACATACCTTGAATTTGGTGGTGCAGAATTTTTTAAAAAACGACAGGGGCGTGCAAGAGATGCTGTCGGTGGCCAGAAGAATTGCGGGACACTTTCGGCGTACAGGCACCATGTACAGAAGACTGGAGCACCACCAAAAACTACTGAACCTGCCCTGCCATCATCTGAAGCAAGAAGTGGTAACGAGGTGGAATTCAACCCTCTATATGCTTCAGAGGTTGGAGGAGCAGCAAAAGGCCATTCAAGCCTATACAATTGAGCACGATATAGGAGGTGGAATGCACCTGTCTCAAGTGCAGTGGAGAATGATTTCAACGTTGTGCAAGGTTCTGATGCCCTTTGAACTTGCCACACGTGAAGTCAGTTCAGACACTGCCAGCCTGAGTCAGGTCATTCCCCTCATCAGGCTTTTGCAGAAGAAGCTGGAGGCATTGAAGAAGGAGCTAAAAGGGAGCGATTCCGCTAGGCATGTGGGACTTGTGGATGCAGCCCTTAATTCGCTTAACAAGGATTCACGGGTGGTCAATCTGTTGAAATCAGAGCACTACATTTTGGCCACCGTGCTCGATCCTAGATTTAAAGCCTACCTTGGATCTCTCTTTCCGGCAGACACAAGTCTGCTGGGGTTGAAAGACCTGCTGGTGACAAAATTGTCAAGTCAAGCGGAACGCGACCTGTCAACATCTCCTCCTTCACATTCTCCCGCAACTGGGGGTGCGAGGAAAAGGCTCAGAATTCCGAGCCCACCCGCTGGCGGTGATGCAGGGCAGTCTGGAGCGACTGCTGATGCTGACATCTGGTCCGGACTGAAGGACCTGACAACGATTACGGACATGTCGTCTACTGTCACTGCATATGATTCTCTCAACATTGATAGAATGGTGGAGGATTATATGAGTGACCGCATCCAAGTAGGCACGTCACACAGTCCGTACTTATACTGGCAGGAAAAAGAGGCAATTTGGAGGCCCTTGCACAAACTGGCTTTATTCTACCTAAGTTGCCCTCCCACAAGTGTGTACTCCGAAAGAGTGTTTAGTGCCGCCGCTCACCTTGTCAGCAATCGGCGTACGAGGTTACATCCAGAAAATGTGGAGAAGATGATGTTCATTAAAATGAATTATAATCAATTCCTCCGCGGAGACATTGACCAGCAGCAATTGCCTCCACAAAGTACACAGGGAGCTGAGATGGTGGATTCCAGTGGGGACGAATTGATAATCTGTGAGGAGGGGGATGTACACGGTGATATATCGGAGGGTGAAGATGAGGTGGACATCTTGCCTCTGTAGAGCCAGTTTGTGCAAGGAGAGATTAATTGCTTCTTTTTTGGGGGGGGTCCAAACCAACCCGTCATATCAGTCACAGTCTTGTGGCAGACCCTGTCACTGAAATGATGGGTTGGTTAAAGTGTGCATGTCCTGTTTTGTTTATACAACATAAGGGTGGGTGGGAGGGCCCAAGGACAATTCCATCTTGCACCTCTTTTTTCTTTTCTTTTTCTTTGCATCATGTGCTGATTGGGGAGGGTTTTTTGGAAGGGACATCCTGCGTGACACTGCAGTGCCACTCCTAGATGGGCCCGGTGTTTGTGTCGGCCACTAGGGTCGCTAATCTTACTCACACAGTCAGCTACCTCATTGCGCCTCTTTTTTTCTTTGCGTCATGTGCTGTTTGGGGAGGGTTTTTTGGAAGGGACATCCTGCGTGACACTGCAGTGCCACTCCTAGATGGGCCCGGTGTTTGTGTCGGCCACTAGGGTCGCTAATCTTACTCACACAGCTACCTCATTGCGCCTCTTTTTTTCTTTGCGTCATGTGCTGTTTGGGGAGGGTTTTTTGGAAGGGACATCCTGCGTGACACTGCAGTGCCACTCCTAGATGGGCCCGGTGTTTGTGTCGGCCACTAGGGTCGCTAATCTTACTCACACAGCTACCTCATTGCGCCTCTTTTTTTCTTTGCGTCATGTGCTGTTTGGGGAGGGTTTTTTGGAAGGGACATCCTGCGTGACACTGCAGTGCCACTCCTAGATGGGCCCGGTGTTTGTGTCGGCCACTAGGGTCGCTAATCTTACTCACACAGCTACCTCATTGCGCCTCTTTTTTTCTTTGCGTCATGTGCTGTTTGGGGAGGGTTTTTTGGAAGGGACATCCTGCGTGACACTGCAGTGCCACTCCTAGATGGGCCCGGTGTTTGTGTCGGCCACTAGGGTCGCTTATCTTACTCACACAGCGACCTCGGTGCAAATTTTAGGACTAAAAATAATATTGTGAGGTGTGAGGTATTCAGAATAGACTGAAAATGAGTGTAAATTATGGTTTTTGAGGTTAATAATACTTTGGGATCAAAATGACCCCCAAATTCTATGATTTAAGCTGTTTTTTAGTGTTTTTTGAAAAAAACACCCGAATCCAAAACACACCCGAATCCGACAAAAAAAATTCGGTGAGGTTTTGCCAAAACGCGTTCGAACCCAAAACACGGCCGCGGAACCGAACCCAAAACCAAAACACAAAACCCGAAAAATTTCAGGCGCTCATCTCTAGTGGGGACCAGTTTGTTACAGACAGATCTGGCATTCCAGAGGGCACTGGAGATAGATACAGTTTGTGGGAGAGATATGAACAAGGTGTGACATTGGTTGACCTCGTTTAGCTTTAGATTCACTTCCATGGTAAATATCATCACTTGTCTTAGTCTGCAATCATGACCTTTCTTTGTAGAACCCCAGAAAATAATGTCATCATTGTTTCAACACCTGGAATATATTCAAATATGATGTTTCTTCTTTTGTTTTATACTTCTGGACAATATTCCATATTGTAGTCAAAGGTTTGATATAGGTTTGAGCTGGCTTCATCAAACTTAATTTGCCAGAATCTTAAAGATGTATCCAATTTACTGATACATTTTTGCATGATTTAATCTCTGGTTGGTAGTTTGAAATTTAACCTTTTATTTAAATCTCTTGGATATTCATATACTGTATATACTGGGGGTAATTCCAAGTTGATCGCAGCAGTTTTTTTTTATAGCAATTGGGCAAAACCATGTGCACTGCAGGGGAGGCAGATATAACATGTGCAGAAAGGTTCTCTCCTGCCTCCAGCTTCCAACGGTATCCTGGCATATTATTGTTTCCAGTTATCTACAGCATCGCACTCTAGCTTCTGTGATAAAGTGTCACTGGCTTCCAGCGTGTCACCCACATCGCTTTCAGCTTCCAGTAGTGATTGATCTTACCATCTGCCTACAGTGTTGCTGTATATCATCTCCAGCGGTATTCTTATATCGCTCTGCACTACTGCATTGCTCTCTAGCTACAAAGGTACATTTGTCACTGGCTTCCAGCTTCCAGCGTTTCATCGCTTCCAGCAGTGTTGAGTGTTACCATCTGTCTCCACCGGTATTCCTCCTATATCGCTCTGCACCCCTGCATCGCTCTCTAGCTTCAAGGTACATTTGTCACTGGCTTCCAGCGTTCCGTCGCTTCCAGCAGTGTTGGGTGTTACCATCTGTCTTCAGCGGTGCTTCATCTCATCTCCAACGATATTCATATATCATCCTGCATACCATACCACACAACATCGGACCACAGTATCTACCGATGCTCACCATCGAACTGTTGCTCTACTGGTGAGTTCAGTGTATATTTCCTCACACCGGTTCCGTCCGGTAGTCTCTGGCAATCCTGTCTACATCATTTCAACCTCAGTGTATCAGTGCCTATTCCAGTCTTCTGTTTACCATCTACTGTGCAGTACTTGCCCGTTCCTCATTACAGCGGTTAGCTGTGGCCATGGACTTTCCAAATCCGTATATTGGCAAGGACTTTACTATCTTGTTCTGCAAAGCCACAGTCTCAAATACCACTTGCATTCCCAGGAACTGTATTGCATTTTTATTCTGCACTCACTGTTGATGATTCTCATTGCCAAGAGTTATACTGTGTGTTCAATAAACTGTATGTTATAATTTTACTCCGAGGTCACGCCTTCTTGTTCAAGGTATCTAATCATACTGCATGTCTAGGAACCTAATCTCACCTCCACGGTTCACCTACACACCAGCCCCTACAACTGAGGCTTCGCCCAGTCAGCCTCAACCCACAGTTGTGACACAGCATCCACAGTGTCAGGATGCCACTGTTGGTATTCTAACCGCCAGCATCCCAAGTGCCAGAATCCCAATACAATCCCCAATCAATCTTGTTCACTGTTAAAGGATCAATCCATTCCATCATATCTAGACTTACCATACCTTCCTTTTAAATTGGGATTCTCATGAATTACACAGGTTCTGTGGCTGGCTGGCTGGCCTCAAGCCTGCATTTCACTTGGATTTAATCAGGCACAGAACCTATGTAATGATCTAAGAGTGTCCCAGTTTAAATTGATGGTATGCTAAGCCTATTCATATCTGCACTACATAGTATAATAAAATCCACCAAAAAATATTCAGTTTTACCTTGTTTTACAATGTTCACTTTGCTTCACTTTTTGTTTAACAGCATTTGGTAAAGTGATTGATCCTTCTACATGCAAATGCAAATGTTAGGGTTTTGGCCCTCATTCCGAGTTGTTCGCTCGCTAGCTGCTTTTAGCAACAGTGCAAACGCTATGATGACACCCTCTGGGAGTGTATCTTAGCTTAGCAGAAGTGCGAACGAAAGGATCGCAGCGCGACTACAAAAAAAGATTGTGCAGTTTCAGAGTAGCTGCAGACCTACTCCTACCTTGCGATCACTTCAGACTATTTAGTTCCTGTTTTGACGTCAGAAACATGCCCTGCGTTCGGCCAGCCACTCCTCCGTTTCCCCAGCCACTCCTGCGTTTTTATCTGGCACGCCTGCTTTTTTACACACACTCCCCGAAAACGGTCTGTTACCACCCAGAAACACCCACTTCCTGTCAATCACTCAACGATCAGCAGTGCAACTGAAAAGCGTCGCTGGACCTTGTGTGAAACTGCATTGGCTTTTGTGAAAGTACGTCGCGCGTCCGCAGTGCGCACCATACGCATGCGCAGAAGTGCCAATTTTTAGCCTGATTGCTGCGCTGCGAACAACGGCAGCTAGGGATCAACTCGGAATGACCCCCTTTGCATGTTACCACATCTACTACACATTTTTCTATTGGACTGTGTCTTATACTGCTTTATTTTAGAGAATAATGTTTTGTTTGGCTCTATATAATTCAACATTTGTACAGCACCATCAGTTTCTTTGTGCAGCCTTTTTGCCTGAAATCTATTATTTTTTGCAGATCTACAATACATATATTCACTACCTTGTCTAGTGTTAAATCTTGCTCTCTCGTCAATTTCTCTCCGAGTCCATTACCAGGTGTACCAAATACAATACCAGTATGTTCTCTAATCAGTGAATCTTTTAATTCACCAAAATCACAGGTTTTGCTGATTGGTTGCAGTTTTGTAACATACTGATCAAAATCATCACCTTTCTTGTGATCACAATTGAAAAACATATCTTTCATATGCCGCATTCTTTCTTGGTACAAAGTACTCATCAAAATTTTACATTATAGAGAATAAGATACTTTATTGTCTTTGTACAAACCAGCTCGATTATAAACCAGGTTAACCACATACTGTACACATGACAGTTCAGAATAGCATATTGATAAAAGCCAACAGCCAGGTTCATTCTAGCAATAAAATAGATGGAAAAAAACTGTTTGTATGCCAGAATGTTCTGGATTTGATACACTGAAAATGCTTTTTCAAGGATAAAAGAGAAAAAATGCTGTGATACGTACAGTGCCTGATTACCAAATAGGAAGAGTAGGCATTGGCCTATGGATCCCGTGCCTTGTCGGGGCCCCGCAACAACGGATCAAAATAATATTGATTTGATCTTGAAAGAAAATGACAATCCAGCTTTCCTTAATTGCTACCAACTCATAGAAAAAAAATTAATCAACTCAAAGAAACAAAAACTATACATTAAGCATAAACATCAGATTCACATTACAGTTTCCAGATTGTAGACTGTTTGTTGGTAAAATTATGAATGTATTAGGTGATAGTTTGCAAGAGGGGCCTGAGATTTCGACTGCCTAGGAGCCTTTACAGGGTTTAATATGGCACTGGATATGGAGGCTGACAATCTTTTGTAATGCTATTTCCTTTGTGTAAACTGATATTAATATACATTTTTTAAACAGAGGGCATCACACTACCAATGATATGTTCACACATTTTAACCACTCTCTCTAACAACCTTCAGTCCAATTTGGTACTATTCCCATACCATACCATACCATACCATACCAGTATACAGTAGGTTAACACACGTTTGATTTTTAGGCTGTAGAAATTCACCAGTTTTTTTTAGATAAAATCACTGCCCGCAGCCTCCTCAAAAAATCCAATTGCTGTTGGGCCTTCCTAACCATGGCCACAATATTAGAGCTCTATGATAAATCATTTGAGATAAAGGTACCATATTCTGCCCTTAAGCTTATTGAGAACTGTTATAAATGTTCAGCAGATCCTTTCCTGTCACATGGAGGAAAATGGATGCCTTACATTTTATCTTCCTCAGTATCTGCACTAGAGATGAGCGGGTTCGGTTTCTCTGAATCCGAACCCGCCCGAACTTCATGTTTTTTTACACGGGTCCGAGCGACTCGGATCTTCCCGCCTTGCTCGGTTAACCCGAGCGCGCCCGAACGTCATCATCACGCTGTCGGATTCTCGCGAGGCTCGGATTCTATCGCGAGACTCGGATTCTATATAAGGAGCCGCGCGTCGCGGCCATTTTCACACGTGCATTGAGATTGATAGGGAGAGGACGTGGCTGGCGTCCTCTCCGTTTAGAAATTAAAATAGATAGGAGAGTGAGACACTTCATTTACTTACTGGAGCTTAGGAGGAGTTATACTAGTGACTGATGACCACTGACCAGTGACCTGACCACCAGTGCAGTTTTATAATTTATTATTATTTAATAATCCGTTCTGTTCTTGTTCTCTGCCTGAAAAAAGCGATACACAGTCACTCAGTCACACTCACATACCATATCTGTGCTCAGCCCAGTGTGCTGCATCATCTAAGTATAATATCTGACTGTGCTCACACAGCTTAATTGTGGGGGAGACTGGGGAGCAGTTATAGGTTATAGCAGGAGCCAGGAGTACATATTAAACACAGTGCACACTTTTGCTGCCAGAGTGCCACTGCCAGTGTGACTGACCACTGACCACTGTGACCAGTGACCTGACCACACTGACCACTAGTATAGTATATTGTGATTGAATGTCTGCCTGAAAAAGTACACTCGTCGTGTGACTTGTGTGGTGTTTTTTTATTCTATAAAAATTAAAAAACTCATTCTGCTGACAGACAGTGTCCAGCAGGTCCGTCATTATATAATATATACGTGTCCGGCTGCAGTAGTGATATATATATATTTTTTATATCATTATTTATCATCCAGTCTATACTAGCAGCAGACACAGTACGGTAGTTCACGGCTGTAGCTACCTCTGTGTCGGCACTCGGCAGTCCATCCATAATTGTATACCACCTACCCGTGGTTTTTTTTTTTCTTTCTTCTTTATACATACTACATCTCATTATCATCCAGTCTATATTAGCAGCAGACACAGTACAGTACGGTAGTCCACGGCTGTAGCTACCTCTGTGTCGGCACTCGGCAGTCCATCCATAATTGTATACCACCTACCCGTGGTTTTTTTTTTCTTTCTTCTTTATACATACTACATCTCATTATCATCCAGGCTATATTAGCAGCAGACACAGTACAGTACGGTAGTCCACGGCTGTAGCTACCTCTGTGTCGGCACTCGGCAGTCCATCCATAATTGTATACCACCTACCCGTGGGTTTTTTTTTCTTTCTTCTTTATACATACTACATCTCATTATCATCCAGTCTATATTAGCAGCAGACACAGTACAGTACGGTAGTCCACGGCTGTAGCTATCTCTGTGTCGGCACTCGGCAGTCCATCCATAATTGTATACCACCTACCCGTGGTTTTTTTTTCTTTCCTCTTTATACATACTACATCTCATTATCATCCAGTCTATATTAGCAGCAGACACAGTACAGTACGGTAGTCCACGGCTGTAGCTACCTCTGTGTCGGCACTCGGCAGTCCATCCATAATTGTATACCACCTACCCGTGGTTTTTTTTTTCTTTCTTCTTTATACATACTACATTTCATTATCATCCAGTCTATATTAGCAGCAGACACAGTACAGTACGGTAGTCCACGGCTGTAGCTACCTCTGTGTCGGCACTCTGCAGTCCATCCATAATTGTATACCACCTACCCGTGGTTTTTTTTTTCTTTCTTCTTTATACATACTACATCTCATTATCATCCAGTCTATATTAGCAGCAGACACAGTACAGTACGGTAATCCACGGCTGTAGCTATCTCTGTGTCGGCACTCGGCAGTCCATCCATAATTGTATACCACATACCCGTGGGTTTTTTTTTCTTTCTTCTTTATACATACTACATCTCATTATCATCCAGTCTATATTAGCAGCAGACACAGTACAGTACGGTAGTCCACGGCTGTAGCTACCTCTGTGTCGGCACTCGGCAGTCCATCCATAATTGTATACCACCTACCCGTGGTTTTTTTTTTTCTTTCTTCTTTATACATACTACATCTCATTATCATCCAGTCTATATTAGCAGCAGACACAGTACAGTACGGTAGTCCACGGCTGTAGCTACCTCTGTGTCGGCACTCGGCAGTCCATCCATAATTGTATACCACCTACCCGTGGTTTTTTTTTTCTTTCTTCTTTATACATACTACATCTCATTATCAACCAGTCTATATTAGCAGCAGACACAGTACAGTACGGTAGTCCACGGCTGTAGCTACCTCTGTGTCGGCACTCGGAAGTCCATCCATAATTGTATACCACCTACCCGTGTTTTTTTTTTCTTTCTTCTTTATACATACTACATCTCATTATCATCCAGTCTATATTAGCAGCAGACACAGTACAGTACGGTAGTCCACGGCTGTAGCTACCTCTGTGTCGGCACTCGGCAGTCCATCCATAATTGTATACCACCTACCCGTGGTTTTTTTTTCTTTCTTCTTTATACATACTACATCTCATTATCATCCAGTCTATATTAGCAGCAGACACAGTACAGTACGGTAGTCCACGGCTGTAGCTACCTCTGTGTCGGCACTCGGCAGTCCATCCATAATTGTATACCACCTACCCGTGGTTTTTTTTTTCTTTCTTCTTTATACATACTACATCTCATTATCAACCAGTCTATATTAGCAGCAGACACAGTACAGTACGGTAGTCCACGGCTGTAGCTACCTCTGTGTCGGCACTCGGCAGTCCATCCATAATTGTATACCACCTACCCGTGGTTTTTTTTTCTTTCTTCTTTATACACACTACATCTCATTATCATCCAGTCTTTATTAGCAGCAGACACAGTACAGTACGGTATTCCACGGCTGTAGCTACCTCTGTGTCGGCACTCGGTAGTCCATCCATAATTGTATACCACCTACCCGTGGTTTTTTTTTTCTTTCTTCTTTATACATACTACATCTCATTATCATCCAGTCTATATTAGCAGCAGACACAGTACAGTACGGTAGTCCACGGCTGTAGCTATCTCTGTGTCGGCACTCGGCAGTCCATCCATAATTGTATACTAGTATCCATCCATCTCCATTGTTTACCTGAGGTGCCTTTTAGTTGTGCCTATTAAAATATGGAGAACAAAAATGTTGAGGTTCCAAAATTAGGGAAAGATCAAGATCCACTTCCACCTCGTGCTGAAGCTGCTGCCACTAGTCATGGCCGAGACGATGAAATGCCAGCAACGTCGTCTGCCAAGGCCGATGCCCAATGTCATAGTACAGAGCATGTCAAATCCAAAACACCAAATATCAGTAAAAAAAGGACTCCAAAACCTAAAATAAAATTGTCGGAGGAGAAGCGTAAACTTGCCAATATGCCATTTACCACACGGAGTGGCAAGGAACGGCTGAGGCCCTGGCCTATGTTCATGGCTAGTGGTTCAGCTTCACATGAGGATGGAAGCACTCAGCCTCTCGCTAGAAAACTGAAAAGACTCAAGCTGGCAAAAGCACCGCAAAGAACTGTGCGTTCTTCGAAATCCCAAATCCACAAAAAGAGTCCAATTGTGTCGGTTGCGATGCCTGACCTTCCCAACACTGGACGTGAAGAGCATGCGCCTTCCACCATTTGCACGCCCCCTGCAAGTGCTGGAAGGAGCACCCGCAGTCCAGTTCCTGATAGTCAGATTGAAGATGTCAGTGTTGAAGTACACCAGGATGAGGAGGATATGGGTGTTGCTGGCGCTGGGGAGGAAATTGACAAGGAGGATTCTGATGGTGAGGTGGTTTGTTTAAGTCAGGCACCCGGGGAGACACCTGTTGTCCGTGGGAGGAATATGGCCGTTGACATGCCTGGTGAAAATACCAAAAAAATCAGCTCTTCAGTGTGGAGGTATTTCAACAGAAAAGCGGACAACAGGTGTCAAGCCGTGTGTTGCCTTTGTCAAGCTGTAATAAGTAGGGGTAAGGACGTTAACCACCTCGGAACATCCTCCCTTATACGTCACCTGCAGCGCATTCATAATAAGTCAGTGACAAGTTCAAAAACTTTGGGCGACAGCGGAAGCAGTCCACTGACCAGTAAATCCCTTCCTCTTGTAACCAAGCTCACGCAAACCACCCCACCAACTCCCTCAGTGTCAATTTCCTGCTTCCCCAGGAATGCCAATAGTCCTGCAGGCCATGTCACTGGCAATTCTGACGAGTCCTCTCCTGCCTGGGATTCCTCCGATGCATCCTTGCGTGTAACGCCTACTGCTGCTGGCGCTGCTGTTGTTGCTGCTGGGAGTCGATGGTCATCCCAGAGGGGAAGTCGTAAGCCCACTTGTACTACTTCCAGTAAGCAATTGACTGTTCAACAGTCCTTTGCGAGGAAGATGAAATATCACAGCAGTCATCCTGCTGCAAAGCGGATAACTGAGGCCTTGACAACTATGTTGGTGTTAGACGTGCGTCCGGTATCCGCCGTCAGTTCACAGGGAACTAGACAATTTATTGAGGCAGTGTGCCCCCGTTACCAAATACCATCTAGGTTCCACTTCTCTAGGCAGGCGATACCGAGAATGTACACGGACGTCAGAAAAAGACTCACCAGTGTCCTAAAAAATGCAGTTGTACCCAATGTCCACTTAACCACGGACATGTGGACAAGTGGAGCAGGGCAGGGTCAGGACTATATGACTGTGACAGCCCACTGGGTAGATGTATGGACTCCCGCCGCAAGAACAGCAGCGGCGGCACCAGTAGCAGCATCTCGCAAACGCCAACTCTTTCCTAGGCAGGCTACGCTTTGTATCACCGGTTTCCAGAATACGCACACAGCTGAAAACCTCTTACGGCAACTGAGGAAGATCATCGCGGAATGGCTTACCCCAATTGGACTCTCCTGTGGATTTGTGGCATCGGACAACGCCAGCAATATTGTGTGTGCATTAAATATGGGCAAATTCCAGCACGTCCCATGTTTTGCACATACCTTGAATTTGGTGGTGCAGAATTTTTTAAAAAACGACAGGGGCGTGCAAGAGATGCTGTCGGTGGCCAGAAGAATTGCGGGACACTTTCGGCATACAGGCACCACGTACAGAAGACTGGAGCACCACCAAAAACTACTGAACCTGCCCTGCCATCATCTGAAGCAAGAAGTGGTAACGAGGTGGAATTCAACCCTCTATATGCTTCAGAGGTTGGAGGAGCAGCAAAAGGCCATTCAAGCCTATACAATTGAGCACAATATAGGAGGTGGAATGCACCTGTCTCAAGCGCAGTGGAGAATGATTTCAACGTTGTGCAAGGTTCTGATGCCCTTTGAACTTGCCACACGTGAAGTCAGTTCAGACACTGCCAGCCTGAGTCAGGTCATTCCCCTCATCAGGCTTTTGCAGAAGAAGCTGGAGACATTGAAGGAGGAGCTAACACGGAGCGATTCCGCTAGGCATGTGGGACTTGTGGATGGAGCCCTTAATTCGCTTAACAAGGATTCACGGGTGGTCAATCTGTTGAAATCAGAGCACTACATTTTGGCCACCGTGCTCGATCCTAGATTTAAAGCCTACCTTGGATCTCTCTTTCCGGCAGACACAAGTCTGCTGGGGTTGAAAGACCTGCTGGTGAGAAAATTGTCAAGTCAAGCGGAACGCGACCTGTCAACATCTCCTCCTTCACATTCTCCCGCAACTGTGGGTGCGAGGAAAAGGCTCAGAATTCCGAGCCCACCCGCTGGCGGTGATGCAGGGCAGTCTGGAGCGACTGCTGATGCTGACATCTGGTCCGGACTGAAGGACCTGACAACGATTACGGATACGGACATGTCGTCTACTGGCACTGCATATGATTCTCTCCCCATTGAAAGAATGGTGGAGGATTATATGAGTGACCGCATCCAAGTAGGCACGTCAGACAGTCCGTACTTATACTGGCAGGAAAAAGAGGCAATTTGGAGGCCCTTGCACAAACTGGCTTTATTCTACCTAAGTTGCCCTCCCACAAGTGTGTACTCCGAAAGAGTGTTTAGTGTTGCCGCTCACCTTGTCAGCAATCGGCGTACGAGGTTACATCCAGAAAATGTGGAGAAGATGATGTTCATTAAAATTAATTATAATCAATTCCTCCGCGGAGACATTGACCAGCAGCAATTGCCTCCACAAAGTACACAGGGAGCTGAGAAGGTGGATTCCAGTGGGGACGAATTGATAATCTGTGAGGAGGGGGATGTACACGGTGATATATCGGAGGATGATGATGAGGTGGACATCTTGCCTCTGTAGAGCCAGTTTGTGCAAGGAGAGATTAATTGCTTCTTTTTTGGTGGGGGTCCAAACCAACCCGTCATATCAGTCACAGTCGTGTGGCAGACCCTGTCACTGAAATGATGGGTTGGTTAAAGTGTGCATGTCCTGTTTATACAACATAAGGGTGGGTGGGAGGGCCCAAGGACAATTCCATCTTGCACCTCTTTTTTCTTTAATTTTTCTTTGCGTCATGTGCTGTTTGGGGAGGGTTTTTTGGAAGGGACATCCTGCGTGACACTGCAGTGACACTCCTAGATGGGCCCGGTGTTTGTGTCGGCCACTAGGGTCGCTTATCTTACTCACACAGCTACCTCATTGCGCCTCTTTTTTTCTTTGCGTCATGTGCTGTTTGGGGAGGGTTTTTTGGAAGGGACATCCTGCGTGACACTGCAGTGACACTCCTAGATGGGCCCGGTGTTTGTGTCGGCCACTAGGGTCGCTTATCTTACTCACACAGCTACCTCATTGCGCCTCTTTTTTTCTTTGCGTCATGTGCTGTTTGGAGAGGGTTTTTTGGAAGGGACATCCTGCGTGACACTGCAGTGCCACTCCTAGATGGGCCCGGTGTTTGTGTCGGCCACTAGGGTCGCTTATCTTACTCACACAGCTACCTCATTGCGCCTCTTTTTTTCTTTGCGTCATGTGCTGTTTGGGGAGGGTTTTTTGGAAGGGACATCCTGCGTGACACTGCAGTGACACTCCTAGATGGGCCCGGTGTTTGTGTCGGCCACTAGGGTCGCTTATCTTACTCACACAGCTACCTCATTGCGCCTCTTTTTTTCTTTGCGACATGTGCTGTTTGGGGAGGGTTTTTTGGAAGGGACATCCTGCGTGACACTGCAGTGACACTCCTAGATGGGCCCGGTGTTTGTGTCGGCCACTAGGGTCGCTTATCTTACTCACACAGCTACCTCATTGCGCTTCTTTTTTTCTTTGCGTCATGTGCTGTTTGGGGAGGGTTTTTTGGAAGGGATATCCTGCGTGACACTGCAGTGCCACTCCTAGATGGGCCAGGTGTTTGTGTCGGCCACTAGGGTCGCTTAGCTTAGTCATCCAGCGACCTCGGTGCAAATTTTAGGACTAAAAATAATATTGTGAGGTGTGAGGTATTCAGAATAGACTGAAAATGAGTGGAAATGATGGTTTTTGAGGTTAATAATACTTTGGGATCAAAATGACCCCCAAATTCTATGATTTAAGCTGTTTTTTAGGTTTTTTGGAAAAAAACACCCGAATCCAAAACACACCCGAATCCGACAAAAAAAATTCGGTTAGGTTTTGCCAAAACGCGGTCGAACCCAAAACACGGCCGCGGAACCGAACCCAAAACCAAAACACAAAACCCGAAAAATTTCCGGCGCTCATCTCTAATCTGCACCACTTGTAGTAAGGTATATAAGAACCCTTTGTTTAAATCTTTTCCATTTTTCAGACAAGTTACTAGACATTTGCATGCCAGTTTAATGTCACAGGAGCACATGTCAGGTTCTTCTTTCATGGCTTTTCAGACTTCTGCAGGATCCCTGCACACTCTGAGCACTAGCAGTCCATCCTCTTTTGACACCATGTTTTGCTTGTTTATCTGTTCATAAGAACACATGCATTGGTCACAACTGTACTGCTTCTTTGTTCAGCCATTACAAACTTTACACACTCTGTACACCGAACTACGCCAGGGACGTGCGGTGAGGTAAATGGTTCAGGAAGCACTGGGAAGAACTAGAGACAGATGTACACACAATAAATGAGCCAAAGGGTTCATGTGGGCATTATACACAGGTACAGCAGTATATACTGTACTGCTAGAAATTAGGTGAGCTTTGATCAGAGATGTGGGGAAAAGACAGGCAGGAGAAGCACTGCCTCACCTGGCATAGACTCTATAGATTTACCAAATTTTTAACATTCATTTATATTTACAACCATGAAAATCAGAAACTCCCATGCGAAAAACGGGTAGAACAGCTATTTCTCTATATAGTCAAAACTCTGGCTTATAGTACGTTAGTTTGATAGGAAAGGCTCTGCCTCACCTCACCACATGTCACTGGACTACACCCACTGCCCAGCATTCTCCAAGGTCATAGGGACAGTCTCTGAAGATTCAGGCTTTCACATCAAGTAAAGGAGTGTGTACAAATATCTAATGCAATAACATCACAGGTGCTTTGTCCAGAATTTATTTACAGTAACATCATGACCTACTGTTTTATACACCAATTATTTTTCTACTGTATGTGTCCACTTACACCTTCTCTATTTTGCTCAATTTGGCACACCATGTATTGCATGGCTAAGCTTTTTTCTATGAGTAGCGAGTGGATGGATTTTAAACATGATTTTCCCTGCCTTATCCTGCATCTCCAGAGTGAGGCTGGCATTACATCAAGAAGTACAGTACACAATCTTTATAGGTGTATATGCATGCAATGACTTTCCTGAGTATATGCAGAGCAAGTTGACACAAATACCACTTAACATACTGACGTGACACTGACTCAAAATCAGGCTTAAATTGTAATATGTGGGGTTGACCTGTTAGATTGTAATCTCTCTCATGAAGGGAAACACTGTCCTTGAGATGGCCCTACAGACTGCAACCAGAGTTGAGCACTATACTGAACAGAAGGAAACTAGTTATGCAGCACTAGTGCTTTTCCTTCAGTGCTAAGGTCTCTGAGGCTCCTCAATCCAATTTTCTGTCTCACTTTTGCCAGTCTCATCGCAATATTTGAGGCCCAGCATTTAGGAGATTTCCTCTAAAGCCTGTATAACGTTTAGCCGACTTTTCACTAGGGATGAGCGGGTTCGGTTCCTCGGAATCCGAACCCGCCCGAACTTCAGTTTTTTTCACACGGGGCCGAGCGACTCGGATCTTCCCGCCTTGCTCGGTTAACCCGAGCGCGCCCGAACGTCATCATCCCGCTGTCGGATTCTCGCGAGGCTCGGATTCTATCGCGAGACTCGGATTCTATATAAGGAGCCGCGCGTCGCCGCCATTTTCACACGTGCATTGAGATTCATAGGGAGAGGACGTGGCTGGCGCCCTCTCCGTTTCTAGAGAAGAGAGTGAGACAGTAGAGAGAGACACAGTAGTAATTTTGGGGAGCATTAGGAGGAGTACTAGTAGTTACTTGCTGAAGTGATAGATAGTGTGACTGTATTATCTGACTTGTGGGGGAGACACTGACAGTGGGGAGCAGTTAGAGTCTGAGAGCAGGACTCAGGAGTACATATAACGTACAGTGCACACTTTTGCTGCCAGAGTGCCACACTGCCATTGTGACCACACTGACCACCAGTATAATATATATTGTGATTGTCTGCTTAGGAGTACTACTTGCAAGTTGCTGATAGTGTGACCACTGACCAGTGACCTGAGCACCAGTTTAATAATCACCACCAGTGAGTTTAATATATATTTATATATATATAATTGTATATAATATATATATAATATTGTATACCACCTACCCGTGGTTTTTTTTTCTTTCTTTCTTCTTTATACATACTACTATAGTAGCTTACTGTAGCAGTCTGCGGTGCTGCTGAGCTGACAGTGTCCAGCAGGTCCGTCATCAGTCATTACATAATAAATATATCTACCTGTCCGGCTGCAGTACTAGTGATATTATATATATATATATTGATTTCATCTCATTATCATCCAGTCTATATTAGCAGCAGACACAGTACGGTAGTCCACGGCTGTAGCTACCTCTGTGTCGGCAGTCGCTCGTCCATCCATAATTGTATACCACCTAACCGTGGTTTTTTTTTTTTCTTTCTTCTTTATACATACTACTATAGTAGCTTACTGTAGCAGTCTGCGGTGCTGCTGAGCTGACAGTGTCCAGCAGGTCCGTCATCAGTCATTACATAATAAATATATATACCTGTCCGGCTGCAGTACTAGTGATATTATATATATATATATATATATTGATTTCATCTCATTATCATCCAGTCTATATTAGCAGCAGACACAGTACGGTAGTCCACGGCTGTAGCTACCTCTGTGTCGGCAGTCGCTCGTCCATCCATAATTGTATACCACCTACCCGTGGTTTTTTTTTTCTTTCTTCTTTATACATACTACTATAGTAGCTTACTGTAGCAGTCTGCGGTGCTGCTGAGCTGACAGTGTCCAGCAGGTCCGTCATCAGTCATTACATAATAAATATATATACCTGTCCGGCTGCAGTACTAGTGATATTATATATATATATATTGATTTCATCTCATTATCATCCAGTCTATATTAGCAGCAGACACAGTACGGTAGTCCACGGCTGTAGCTACCTCTGTGTCGGCAGTCGCTCGTCCATCCATAATTGTATACCACCTAACCGTGGGTTTTTTTTTTTTCTTTCTTCTTTATACATACTACTATAGTAGCTTACTGTAGCAGTCTGCGGTGCTGCTGAGCTGACAGTGTCCAGCAGGTCCGTCATCAGTCATTACATAATAAATATATCTACCTGTCCGGCTGCAGTACTAGTGTGATAATATATATATATATATATATTGATTTCATCTCATTATCATCCAGTCTATATTAGCAGCAGACACAGTACGGTAGTCCACGGCTGTAGCTACCTCTGTGTCGGCAGTCGCTCGTCCATCCATAATTGTATACCACCTACCCGTGGTTTTTTTTTTCTTTCTTCTTTATACATACTACTATAGTAGCTTACTGTAGCAGTCTGCGGTGCTGCTGAGCTGACAGTGTCCAGCAGGTCCGTCATCAGTCATTACATAATAAATATATATACCTGTCCGGCTGCAGTACTAGTGATATTATATATATATATATATTGATTTCATCTCATTATCATCCAGTCTATATTAGCAGCAGACACAGTACGGTAGTCCACGGCTGTAGCTACCTCTGTGTCGGCAGTCGCTCGTCCATCCATAATTGTATACCACCTAACCGTGGTTTTTTTTTTTCTTTCTTCTTTATACATACTACTATAGTAGCTTACTGTAGCAGTCTGCGGTGCTGCTGAGCTGACAGTGTCCAGCAGGTCCGTCATCAGTCATTACATAATAAATATATCTACCTGTCCGGCTGCAGTACTAGTGTGATATTATATATATATATATATTGATTTCATCTCATTATCATCCAGTCTATATTAGCAGCAGACACAGTACGGTAGTCCACGGCTGTAGCTATTTCTGTGTCGGCAGTCGCTCGTCCATCCATAATTGTATACCACCTACCCGTGGGTTTTTTTTTTCTTCTTTATACATACTACTATAGTAGCTTACTGTAGCAGTCTGCGGTGCTGCTGAGCTGACAGTGTCCAGCAGGTCCGTCATCAGTCATTACATAATAAATATATCTACCTGTCCGGCTGCAGTACTAGTGTGATATAATATATATTGATTTCATCTCATTATCATCCAGTCTATATTAGCAGCAGACACAGTACGGTAGTCCACGGCTGTAGCTACCTCTGTGTCGGCAGTCGCTCGTCCATCCATAATTGTATACCACCTAACCGTGGTTTTTTTTTTTTTTTTCTTCTTTATACATACTACTATAGTAGCTTACTGTAGCAGTCTGCGGTGCTGCTGAGCTGACAGTGTCCAGCAGGTCCGTCATCAGTCATTACATAATAAATATATATATACCTGTCCGGCTGCAGTACTAGTGATATTATATATATATATATATATATTGATTTCATCTCATTATCATCCAGTCTATATTAGCAGCAGACACAGTACGGTAGTCCACGGCTGTAGCTACCTCTGTGTCTTTTAGTTGTGCCTATTAAAATATGGAGAACAAAAATGTTGAGGTTCCAAAATTAGGGAAAGATCAAGATCCACTTCCACCTCGTGCTGAAGCTGCTGCCACTAGTCATGGCCGAGACGATGAAATGCCAGCAACGTCGTCTGCCAAGGCCGATGCCCAATGTCATAGTACAGAGCATGCAAAATCCAAAACACAAAATATCAGTAAAAAAAGGACTCCAAAATCTAAAATAAAATTGTCGGAGGAGAAGCGTAAACTTGCCAATATGCCATTTACCACACGGAGTGGCAAGGAACGGCTGAGGCCCTGGCCTATGTTCATGGCTAGTGGTTCAGCTTCACATGAGGATGGAAGCACTCAGCCTCTCGCAAGAAAACTGAAAAGACTCAAGCTGGCAAAAGCACCGCAAAGAACTGTGCGTTCTTCGAAATCCCAAATCCACAAGGAGAGTCCAATTGTGTCGGTTGCGATGCCTGACCTTCCCAACACTGGACGTGAAGAGCATGCGCCTTCCACCATTTGCACGCCCCCTGCAAGTGCTGGAAGGAGCACCCGCAGTCCAGTTCCTGATAGTCAGATTGAAGATGTCAGTGTTGAAGTACACCAGGATGAGGAGGATATGGGTGTTGCTGGCGCTGGGGAGGAAATTGACAAGGAGGATTCTGATGGTGAGGTGGTTTGTTTAAGTCAGGCACCCGGGGAGACACCTGTTGTCCGTGGGAGGAATAGGGCCGTTGACATGCCTGGTGAAAATACCAAAAAAATCAGCTCTTCGGTGTGGAAGTATTTCACCAGAAATGCGGACAACATTTGTCAAGCCGTGTGTTGCCTTTGTCAAGCTGTAATAAGTAGGGGTAAGGACGTTAACCACCTCGGAGCATCCTCCCTTATACGTCACCTGCAGCGCATTCATAATAAGTCAGTGACAAGTTCAAAAACTTTGGGCAACAGCAGAAGCAGTCCACTGACCAGTAAATCCCTTCCTCTTGTAACCAAGCTCACGCAAACCACCCCACCAACTCCCTCAGTGTCAATTTCCTCCTTCCCCAGGAATGCCAATAGTCCTGCAGGCCATGTCACTGGCAATTCTGACGAGTCCTCTCCTGCCTGGGATTCCTCCGATGCATCCTTGCGTGTAACGCCTACTGCTGCTGGCGCTGCTGTTGTTGCTGCTGGGAGTCGATGGTCATCCCAGAGGGGAATTCGTAAGCCCACTTTTACTACTTCCACCAAGCAATTGACTGTCCAACAGTCCTTTGCGAGGAAGATGAAATATCACAGCAGTCATCCTGTTGCAAAGCGGATAACTGAGGCCTTGACAACTATGTTGGTGTTAGACGTGCGTCCGGTATCCGCCGTTAGTTCACAGGGAACTAGACAATTTCTTGAGGTAGTGTGCCCCCGTTACCAAATACCATCTAGGTTCCACTTCTCTAGGCAGGCGATACCGAGAATGTACACGGATGTCAGAAAAAGACTCACCAGTGTCCTAAAAAATGCAGTTGTACCCAATGTCCACTTAACCACGGACATGTGGACAAGTGGAGCAGGGCAGGGTCAGGACTATATGACTGTGACAGCCCACTGGGTAGATGTATGGACTCCCGCCGCAAGAACAGCAGCGGCGGCACCAGTAGCAGCATCTCGCAAACGCCAACTCTTTCCTAGGCAGGCTACGCTTTGTATCACCGGTTTCCAGAATACGCACACAGCTGAAAACCTCTTACGGCAACTGAGGAAGATCATCGCGGAATGGCTTACCCCAATTGGACTCTCCTGTGGATTTGTGGCATCGGACAACGCCAGCAATATTGTGTGTGCATTAAATATGGGCAAATTCCAGCACGTCCCATGTTTTGCACATACCTTGAATTTGGTGGTGCAGAATTTTTTAAAAAATGACAGGGGCGTGCAAGAGATGCTGTCGGTGGCCAGAAGAATTGCGGGACACTTTCGGCATACAGGCACCACGTACAGAAGACTGGAGCACCACCAAAAACGCCTGAACCTGCCCTGCCATCATCTGAAGCAAGAAGTGGTAACGAGGTGGAATTCAACCCTCTATATGCTTCAGAGGTTGGAGGAGCAGCAAAAGGCCATTCAAGCCTATACAATTGAGCACGATATAGGAGGTGGAATGTACCTGTCTCAAGCGCAGTGGAGAATGATTTCAACGTTGTGCAAGGTTCTGCAACCTTTTGAACTTGCCACACGTGAAGTCAGTTCAGACACTGCCAGCCTGAGTCAGGTCATTCCCCTCATCAGGCTTTTGCAGAAGAAGCTGGAGGCATTGAAGGAGGAGCTAAAAGGGAGCGATTCCGCTAGGCATGTGGGACTTGTGGATGGAGCCCTTAATTCGCTTAACAAGGATTCACGGGTGGTCAATCTGTTGAAATCAGAGCACTACATTTTGGCCACCGTGCTCGATCCTAGATTTAAAACCTACCTTGGATCTCTCTTTCCGGCAGACACAAGTCTGCTGGGGTTCAAAGACCTGCTGGTGAGAAAATTGTCAAGTCAAGCGGAACGCGACCTGTCAACATCTCCTCCTTCACATTCTCCCGCAACTGTGGGTGCGAGGAAAAGGCTCAGAATTCCGAGCCCACCCGCTGGCGGTGATGCAGGGCAGTCTGGAGCGACTGCTGATGCTGACATCTGGTCCGGACTGAAGGACCTGACAACGATTACGGACATGTCGTCTACTGTCACTGCATATGATTCTCTCACCATTGAAAGAATGGTGGAGGATTATATGAGTGACCGCATCCAAGTAGGCACGTCAGACAGTCCGTACTTATACTGGCAGGAAAAAGAGGCAATTTGGAGGCCCTTGCACAAACTGGCTTTATTCTACCTAAGTTGCCCTCCCACAAGTGTGTACTCCGAAAGAGTGTTTAGTGCCGCCGCTCACCTTGTCAGCAATCTGCGTACGAGGTTACTTCCAGAAAATGTGGAGAAGATGATGTTCATTAAAATGAATTATAATCAATTCCTCCGTGGAGACATTGACCAGCAGCAATTGCCTCCACAAAGTACACAGGGAGCTGAGATGGTGGATTCCAGTGGGGACGAATTGATAATCTGTGAGGAGCGGGATGTACACGGTGATATATCGGAGGATGATGATGAGGTGGACATCTTGCCTCTGTAGAGCCAGTTTGTGCAAGGAGAGATTAATTGCTTCTTTTTCGGTGGGGGTCCAAACCAACCCGTCATTTCAGTCACAGTCGTGTGGCAGACCCTGTCACTGAAATGATGGGTTGGTTAAAGTGTGCATGTCCTGTTTATACAACATAAGGGTGGGTGGGAGGGCCCAAGGACAATTCCATTTTGCACCTCTTTTTTCTTTCATTTTTATTTGCGTCATGTGCTGTTTGGGGAGTGTTTTTTGGAAGGGCCATCCTGCGTGACACTGCAGTGCCACTCCTAGATGGGCCAGGTGTTTGTGTCGGCCACTAGGGTCGCTTAGCTTACTCACACAGCTACCTCATTGCGCCTCTTTTTTTCTTCTTTGCATCATGTGCTGTTTGGGGAGTGTTTTTTGGAAGGGCCATCCTGCGTGACACTGCAGTGCCACTCCTAGATGGGCCAGGTGTTTGTGTCGGCCACTAGGGTCGCTTATCTTACTCACACAGCTACCTCATTGCGCCTCTTTTTTTCTTCTTTGCGTCATGTGCTGTTTGGGGAGTGTTTTTTGGAAGGGCCATCCTGCGTGACACTGCAGTGCCACTCCTAGATGGGCCAGGTGTTTGTGTCGGCCACTAGGGTCGCTTAGCTTACTCACACAGCTACCTCGGTGCAAATTTTAGGACTAAAAATAATATTGTGAGGTGTGAGGTATTCAGAATAGACTGAAAATGAGTGGAAATTATGGTTTTTGAGGTTAATAATACTTTGGGATCAAAATGACCCCCACATTCTATGATTTAAGCTGTTTTTTAGGGTTTTTTGAAAAAAACACCCGAATCCAAAACACACCCGAATCCGACAAAAAAAATTCGGTGAGGTTTTGCCAAAACGCGGTCGAACCCAAAACACGGCCGCGGAACCGAACCCAAAACCAAAACACAAAACCCGAAAAATTTCAAGTGCACATCCCTACTTTTCACATACTACAGTATACGTGTGGATTCTAAGTGACTAACATTGTTTTAGTAAATACAGTGGTTGGTTTAAAGAGCACATTTAAAAATTTGAAAGCTGGTGGAAGAACATAGCATATAGCAGAGCCAGTGATACAGTATATATACAGACTAGATAGAAGATATGCACCTAAGGGCTGATACTAACATTCAGTAATCACTTGAATGTAGGCCATGCTGTCCAGAATGGGTAGCTTGGTGGCACAATGGTTAGCCTGCTGCCTCACACCACAGAGGGCTTGGGTTTGATTCCTAAAAATAAAAAAAATTAACCTAGTTTATATGTGACTACTGTATGTAAGTACATGAGGTAGGGAGAATGGATTTTAGGCTCCTCAGGGGCAGGGATTGATGTGCTAAAGTGATGCAGAATATGTATGTGCTATATAAGTAAATGTCAATAAATGCAGAGCCATCTTTTCTTATGGGCTCAATGGGCTCTTGTCCAAGTGCCCCAGGAGTATAAGGTCATTAACCTGATAGCTGAAGGTCCCCTCTTTCCAGGGGTACAAGATTTATGAAAATTGGCCCTGGGGAACAGGAGATATCCAACTTGAAAGCAGTGGTCCCCATCCAAGCCTGTTAATTGCTCTTCCCAGCCAGATATCTCGAGTTTTGTCTGACTTAGTGTCTTTCTGAGGGTATAATCCAAAAGCTGTGAATGACTCTCCCCTTATTGTGGACATTGACAGCTTGTCTCTACTGCCCGGAACCAGAGATATCAGCCTTCAAGCAGCTGGTACCTGCTCCAGCTCCACACGCCTATTATGCAGTTTTAGATTTTCATTGGTGAATTGCTCTCGCTCCTGAACTCTGATCCCCAAGTCCCCAGTACCTCCTGAAAGGTAGGACTTTCTAGTTTTTTACCCCATTCAAAGCTAAGAAATATATTTTCAGGAATTAGAGATATTTGCAGTCAAGCAAGCTGCCCTCCCACCGGAAAATGATAAATATTAAGCACACTCCACTAGCCACCCCTCTCCTTTGTATTAAAGACTCCCTACCACCCTGGAAGTTATGTACCAGGGCTTCTTCATTCAGCCAATGCTCCCTTCTATCGTTTAGCCCCATCTGTGCAGTAAAGAAGTAATTAGCAGAAATTACTGCCCCAGGTCCTACATGCTGAGCGGAAGATAGAACACCCACTACCACCCGTGGGGCATCAAAGCTGCCGCTGATAGCACCCTCACCCCTACTGCTGGAGGATGGGTACGGGGCCCAGTGCATTGCTGTGCGCAGGGGCCTACACTGCTGCCAAGATGTCCCTGAACAAATGTAAATAATTTGGTTGCTTTCCTCCTTATTCATTAGTTATTGAGGTAAATGTAACACCCTGTGAACTGTAGGCATCAGAGGGTTCCCTTTGAGCTTTTGGGGTAAATGTAACAGTTTGCCAACTGCAGGCATCAGATGGTTCCCTGTCAGTCTTCACAATGTTTTAGAGTAGCAATAATGTAAAAGGCAAAACCAGGTTGGTTTTGCTTTTTAAATAAATTCTACTTTAAAACACTGTGCAGACTCAATGGGAACCCAAATATGCAGTTTGCAGGCTACTATTTTTACCCCATTGGGTGTTCAGAAGCAAACCTTGGGTGGTGTAATGCTGATTCCGTTTCTTTACTCTTGGTGAACAGTACTCACTTGTGTACTGTATATAAACATTTGATTTGTTTGTACCCTTTTTTGATACAGATGAGTCCACGGTTATCTTGACTAGTTTTCTGCGCCTAGGCACAACATGATTTATTACCATAAACCCTTCATCTATTGTTCTCAGCTGCAATACAATACAGAGAACAATACAGCAGGGGATTAAGTCCAATTGGCCAGTCTCAATTAATCCTAGTAAAGGTCAAGATTAATGTGGACCCATCTGTATATACATGCTTCACTTTCTCTGATTTGCAATGCTTTTAAAACTTAATGTTTGCCCTTCTTTAATCTTCTGATTTATTGCCTGATATTATTAATTGCCTGACTATCCTGCTCATTGATCCATAAACAGATAATGGCTTTAATACAGCAAATGTGACAGTGACTTCAATGATGCACAGTTCAAAAACTATTTGTAATATTTTTATAATTTTTAAGAAAATTTTAACCTGTATAAACTTAAAGTCAACATGATACAGTGTGTAGGCAAGAACTTACTTCATTGTTGTTTTTACTTTCTTAAAGACATCTGTTAAGAAATAACTATATTTTAAAATGTTCAGTTTAAACTTGTGATGGTGAAATAAAAAGGCTGATTGTCAAAACATGAACAATTGTCTATGACAAAAGCCTGGAAGACAGAGGAGAATGAATTGTGTAATAACGCAAAACCTGTTTAGCTAGATGCTAGAGTACATCAAAGGACAATGAAACACCTAAATGCAACAGTCAGCCGACTCTAGTTTGGAACATCTCTTTAAAAAAAAAGTTATTTGATAGTTAGTATAGTACGTACTGCATAAGGTTTGGTTGCTCTTTTATTCAATTAAAGTTGAATATGTCTGCTATTTATTTTTATCTCTATGATTTAATGAGGTGGAGTGTTACAGATCTCTGTATAATAAATTGATACAAGTTGTGGTAACAAAGTAGCTACTCCATGAGTTACAATCTTGCTCGTTGCCCCAGTGACCAGACTCCAGCGGGCAGGTAAGAGCCCTAGTGTTTGACAGTTGGGGCTGGAAACACTGTGGGGGTAGGTTGCTTATTAGGTCCAATAGCAGAAACAAAATAGAAAGGGAGTGAAAATAATAAGTATTTAGTATAACAATACAAACATTTATAATGATCTAATTACTTGTACTTTGTAAATTTGATCATAAAAATAGGACATATGGGCACATGTAAAATTATTAAAAATAATAAAATCAGACTGACAGCAATAAAGTGGCTTGATGTAACACATTAGGCTATGAGGAAACCAAGTAGCAAGTATGAGACACAATGTATAAAATTCTCATTTATGGAATCTTCTGAGCATTGGTCTGGCTGATATAAGCTTATAATAGGAGAAAAACTGAAATTACAATATAACAAAGATTCTCACAACCCTGTTAACTCATTGTTATTTATATCGCTATAGGCACGGATAGATTGGGATCGAAAACCAGGGGTGGAGTCTGTCAAGTGGGTGAGATTAATGCTCAGAAGGCCTGATTATACGTAGGCACGTAAAGAGCGCACCACAACATTTTAGGGGTGTGGTTTTGTGGGAACGGGGCGTGGCCACATAATAGTGCCAATTCACATTATAGCACACAGTAGCGCCGCTTATACACATTGCACCAGGTAGAATCTCCTACACAGACTGTGCCAGGTAGAGCATGTTATACATATTGTGCCAGATAGAGCACATCTACACTTTGCGTCAGGTAGAGCACGGTATACACTTTGCGCCAGGCAGAGAACATTATACACATTGCACCAGGTAAAGAACATTATACACTTTGCGCCAGGCAGAGCACATTGGGGGTAATTCCAAGTTGATCGCAGCAGGAATTTTTTTAGCAGTTGGGCAAAACCATGTGCACTGCAGGGGGGCCAGATATAACATGTGCAGAGAGAGATAGATTTGGGTGTGGTGAGTTCAATCTGCAATCTAAATAGCAGTGTAAAAATAAAGCATCCAGTATTTACACTGCACAGAAACAAAATAACCCACCCAAATCTAACTCTCTCTTCAAATGTTATATCTGCCCCCCCCCCCTGCAGTGTACATGGTTTTGCCCAACTGCTAAAAAATATCCTGCTGCGATCAACTTGGAATTACCCCCATTATACACATTGCACCAGGTAGAGCACATTATACACACTGCACCAGGTAAAGCACATTGGGTGTAATTCCAAGTGGATTGCAGCAGGAATTTTGTTAGCAGTTGGGCAAAACCATGTGCACTGTAGGGGAGGCAGATACAGTATAACGTGCAGAAAGAGTTAGATTTGGGTGGGTTATTTTATTTCTGTGCAGGGTAAATACAGGCTGCTTTATTTTTACACTGCAAATTAGATTGCAGAGTGAACACACCACACTCAAATCTAACTCTCTCTGCACATGTTAAATCTGCCTCCCCTGCAGTGCACATTGGCCCTCATTCCGAGTTGTTCGCTCGCAAGGCGATTATAGCAGAGTTACACACGCTAAGCCGCCGCCTACTGGGAGTGAATCTAAACATCTTAAATGTGCGACCGATGTATTCGCAATATTGCGATCAAAACCGAGTTAGCAGTTTCTGAGTAACTCCAGACTTACTCTGCCTGTGCGATCAATTCAGTGCTTTTCGGTCCCGGCTGACGTCATAAACACACCCAGCGTTCGCCCAAGCACTCCCACCGTTTCTCCAGACACGCCTGCGTTTTTTCCGGAAACGGTAGCGTTTCCTGCCACACGCCCCTAAAACGCCGTACATCCGCCCAGTAACACCCATTTCCTGTCAATCACAATGCGTTCTCCGGAGCGACGAAAAAGCCGTGAGTAAAATTACTTTCTTCTTAGTAAAGTTACTTGACGCATGCGCAGTGCGAACATTACGCATGCGCACTAAGAGAATTCTCACTGCGATGCGATGAAAAATACCGAGCGAACAACTCGGAATGAGGGCCCTTGTTTTGCCCAACTGCTAACAAAATTCCTGCTGCGATCAACTTGGAATTACCCCCATTATACATATTGCACTAGGCAGGGCACGTTATACACATTGCACCAGGTAGAGCATGTTATAGACATTGCACCAGGTAGAGCACGTTATACACATTGCACCAGGTAAAGCACATTATACATATTTCACCAGGCAGAGCATGTTATACACATTGTACCAGGTAGAGCATGTTATACACTATGCGCCAGGTAGAGCACGTTATACATTATGCGCCAGGTAGAGCATGTGTCGAAGTCGAAAAATATTGCAGTACACACATCACGTACAAACTACACACAGATGGCCTCCGTGCGCGTACTTATTCTGCCGTGCGTGCACATATTCGCAATTTGCGTATGGTCGCTCCCGCGGTCCTGCGTATTAGCGCGTGGTATGGGTAATTACGGTAGAGTTTGTGACCGCATGGAAAAGCCATAAAAACACATTACATATTAAATCCAAATAGTGCACAATGTGTACAGTCTCCCTGCATCACACCAGCAAGTTACAATAGTTTAAATGTTATCAGAACAAAGGGATTCACCTTTACAGGATAGGAGGGGACAGAACTAGGTTAAAAGGTGGTGTTTGATATCCAGCTGTAGGGTATATTAAGGGAAATATTCCGGTGTTGGTTTGCAGAAGATTGCATGCTCCTACGAATAGTTATGGGCAGGAGCAGAATATAAATATTAACTGTATTTACTGTACATTTGGTCTGCGACGGGAACCCAGAGGAGAACATCTGCAAGTGCACCTGGAACAGACATCGCCCACCTATTCAAGCCGACCTATGACCTCTCCTGTACTGTAAATGACCATCCCTGTGTCCAATGGACAAAGAGATTACAGTATCCATTGTGTTAGGTTTTGGACTATTGTATAAAAGGCCAGCTGCATGCCCGGTCAGACACAGACTCTGAAGGTCATCTCCCTTGATGACTGAGGACCGGCCGGGAAGCGCAGGTGAAATAAAAAACGTATGTACCAACGATTGTAGCCATTATTCTATTGTATTGTATTGTATTGTTATTGTAACCCCCTTTCAGTAATTATATGTTGGTGTGTCGGAACCCGGCATTTTAAATACAATCTGGTGTCGTGTCTCCTTTCCCTGTTAAGGGTATAAGTGTATTTCAGTCACATGTGTAGCTGCTAAGTGCTCACGGAGTATCTTTGGGTGTGTACGCACTGCGTGTACTTTGTACGGCCAGCGCGGCATTTATACGCAAAGTACGTACACGGTACGGGGCTCTGTATGCTAATGGTGTAAAAAGTACGTAGGCTAAGGATTGATTACAGCGGCCGCAGAGGCTCCATTTAAAGTGTATTGAATGTCTTTTTAAAGTGTTGCTTTTAGTCCTGTATGTAAACTGACATTTACACACGTTATACATATATATATATATATATACTGTATATAGGATGCAGAAAAAGTCGGCACTTTTATATAGTGATGAGCGGGTTCGGTTAGTCGGAAACCGAACCCCCCCTCCCCGAACTTCACCCATTTTACACGGGTCCGAGGCATACTCGGATTCTCCCGTATGGCTCGGTTAACCCGAGCGCGCCCGTACGTCATCATCCCGCTGTCGGATTCTCGCGAGATTCGGATTCTATATAAGGAGCCGCGCGTCGCCGTCATTTTCACTCGTGCATTGGAAATGTTAGGGAGAGGACGTGGCTGGCGTCCTCTCCGTTTATTAATGTTGCTGCAAATATTTGTGCTTATTGCTTAATTGTGGGGACTGTGGAGCAGCTGTATTATATAGGAGGAGTACAGTGCAGAGTTTTGCTGATCAGTGACCACCAGTTTTATCAGTTCTCTGCCTGAAAAACGCTCCATATCTGTGCTCAGTGTGCTGCATATATCTGTGCTCACACTGCTTTATTGTGGGGACTGTGGACCAGCAGTGTTATATAGGAGGAGTACAGTGCAGAGTTTTGCTGACAGTGACCACCAGTATATATAGCAGTACGGTACGGAAGGCCACTGCTCTACCTACCTCTGTGTCGTCAAGTATACTATCCATCTAGATTCTATACCTGTGGTGCATTTTAGTTTTGCAGTTTGCTGACAGTCACCACCAGTATATATAGCAGTACGGTACGGAAGGCCACTGCTCTACCTACCTCTGTGTCGTCAAGTATACTATCCATCTAGATTCTATACCTGTGGTGCATTTTAGTTTTGCAGTTTGCCGACAGTGACCACCAGTATATATAGCAATACGGTACAGAAGGCCACTGCTCTACCTACCTCTGTGTCGTCGAGTATACTATCCATCTAGATTCTATACCTGTGGTGCATTTTAGTTTTGCAGTTTGCTGACAGTGACCACCAGTATATATAGCAGTACGGTACGGAAGGCCACTGCTCTACCTACCTCTGTGTCGTCAAGTATACTATCCATCTAAATTCTATACCTGTGCTGCATTTTAGTTTTGCAGTTTGCTGACAGTGACCACCAGTATATATAGCAGTACGGTACGGAAGGCCACTGCTCTACCTACCTCTATGTCGTCAAGTATACTATCCATCTAGATTCTATACCTGTGGTGCATTTTAGTTTTGCAGTTTGCTGACAGTGACCACCAGTATATATAGCAGTACGGTACGGAATGCCACTGCTCTACCTACCTCTGTGTCATCAAGTATACTATCCATCTAGATTCTATACATGTGGTGCATTTTAGTTTTACAGTTTGCGGACAGTGACCACCAGTATATATAGCAGTACGGTACGGAAGGCCACTGCTCTACCTACCTCTGTGTAGTCAAGTATACTATCCATCTAGATTCTATACCTGTGGTGCATTTTAGTTTTGCAGTTTGCTGACAGTGACCACCAGTATATATAGCAGTACGGTACGGAAGGCCACTGCTCTACCTACCTCTGTGTCGTCAAGTATACTATCCATCTAGATTCTATACCTGTGGTGCATTTTAGTTTTGCAGTTTGCTGACAGTGACCACCAGTATATATAGCAGTACGGTACGGAAGGCCACTGCTCTACCTACCTCTGTGTCGTCAAGTATACTATCCATCCATACCTGTGGTGCATTTCAGTTGTGTGCAGTATATATAGTAGTAGGCCATTGCTATTGATACTGGCATATAATTCCACACATTAAAAAATGGAGAACAAAAATGTGGAGGTTAAAATAGGGAAAGATCAAGATCCACTTCCACCTCGTGCTGAAGCTGCTGCCACTAGTCATGGCCGAGACAATGAAATGCCATCAACGTCGTCTGCCAAGGCCGATGCCCAATGTCATAGTAGAGAGCATGTAAAATCCAAAAAACAAAAGTTCAGTAAAATGCCCCAAAAATCAAAATTGAAAGCGTCTGATGAGAAGCGTAAACTTGACAATATGCCATTTACGACACGGAGTGGCAAGGAACGGCTGAGGCCCTGGCCTATGTTCATGGCTAGTGGTTCAGATTCACATGAGGATGGAAGCACTCATCCTCTCGCTAGAAAAATGAAAAGACTTAAGCTGGCAAAAGCACAGCAAAGAACTGTGCGTTCCTCTAAATCACAAATCCCCAAGGAGAGACCAATTGTGTCGGTTGCGATGCCTGACCTTCCCAACACTGGACGGGAAGAGCTTGCGCCTTCCACCATTTGCACGCCCCCTGCAAGTGCTGGAAGGAGCACCCGCAGTCCAGTTCCTGATAGTCAAATTGAAGATGTCACTGTTGAAGTACACCAGGATGAGGATATGGGTGTTGCTGGCGCTGGGGAGGAAATTGACAAGGAGGATTCTGATGGTGAGGTGGTTTTTTTAAGTCAGGCACCCGGGGAGACACCTGTTGTCCGTGGGACGAATATGGCCATTGACATGCCTGGTCAAATTACAAAACAAAAATCACCTCTTCGGTGTGGAATTATTTTAACACAAATGCGGACAACAGGTGTCAAGCCGTGTGTTGCCTTTGTCAAGCTGTAATAAGTAGGGGTAAGGACGTTAACCACCTCGGAACATCCTCCCTTATACGTCACCTGCAGCGCATTCATCATAAGTCAGTGACAAGTTCAAAAACTTTGGATGACAGCGGAAGCAGTCCACTGACCACTAAATCCCTTCCTCTTGTAACCAAGGTCCTGCAAATCACACCACCAACTCCCTCAGTGTCAACTTACTCCTTACACAGGAAAGCCAATAGTCCTGCAGGCCATGTCACTGTCAAGTCTGACGAGTCCTCTCCTGCCTGGGATTCCTCCGATGCATCCTTGAGTGTAACGCCTACTGCTGCTGGCGCTGCTGTTGTTGCTGCTGGTAGTCGATCGTCATCCCAGAGGGGAAGTCGGAAGACCACTTGTACTACTTCCAGTAAGCAATTGACTGTCCAACAGTCCTTTGCGAGGAAGATGAAATATCACAGCAGTCATCCTGCTGCAAAGCGGATAACTCAGGTCTTGTCAGCCTGGGTGGTTAGAAACGAGTATCCGGTATCCACCGTTAATTCACAGGCAACTAGAGACTTGATTGAGGTACTGTGTCCCCGGTACCAAATACCATCTAGGTTCCATTTCTCTAGGCAGGCGATACCGAAAATGTACACAGACCTCAGAACAAGAGTCACCAGTGTCCTAAAAAATGCAGTTGTACCCAATGTCCACTTAACCACGGACATGTGGACAAGAGGAGCAGGGCAGACTCAGGACTATATGACTGTGACAGCCCACTGGGTAGATGTATTGCCTCCTGCAGCAAGAACAGCAGCGGCGGCACCAGTAGCAGCATTTCGCAAACGCCAACTCGTTCCTAGGCAGGCTACGCTTTGTATCACCGCTTTCCATAAGAGGCACACAGCTGACAACCTCTTACGGAAACTGAGGAACATCATCGCAGAATAGCTTACCACAATTGGACCCGAAGAATTGCGGGCCACTTTCGGCATTCAGCCACCGTGTGCCGAAGACTGGAGCACCACCAAACACTCCTGAACCTGCCCTGCCATTACCTGACGCAAGAGGTGGTGACGAGGTGGAATTCAACCCTCTATATGCTTCAGAGGATGGAGGAGCAGCAAAAGGCCATTCAAGCCTATACATCTGCCCATGATATAGGCAAAGGCCCCTCCCCCTGAATGCACCTGACTCAAGCGCAGTGGAGAATGATTTCAACGTTGTGCAAGGTTCTGCAACCCTTTGAACTTGCCACACGTGAAGTCAGTTCAGACACTGCCAGACTGAGTCAGGTCATTCCCCTCATCAGGCTTTTGCAGAAGAAGCTGTAGACATTTAAGGAGTAGCTAAAACAGAGCGATTCCGCTAGGCATGTGGGACTTGTGGATGGAGCCCTTAATTCGCTTAACCAGGATTCACAGGTGGTCAATCTGTTGAAATCAGAGCACTACATTTTGGCCACCGTGCTCGATCCTAGATTTAAAACCTACGTTGTATCTCTCTTTCCAGCAGACACAAGTCTGCAGAGGTTCAAAGACCTGCTGGTGAGAAAATTGTCAAGTCAAGCGGAACGTGACCTGTCAACAGCTCCTCCTTCACATTCTCCCGCAACTGGGGGATGCGAGGAAAAGGCTAAGAATTCCGAGCCCACCCGCTGGCGGTGATGCAGAGCAGTCTGGAGCGAGTGCTGACATCTAGTCCGGACTGAAGGACCTGCCAACGATTACTGACATGTCGTCTACTGTCACTGCATATGATTCTGTCACCATTGAAAGAATGGTGGAGGATTATATGAGTGACCGCATCCAAGTAGGCACGTCAGACAGTCCGTACGTATACTGGCAGGAAAAAGAGGCAATTTGGAGGCCCTTGCACAAACTGGATTTATTCTACCTAAGTTGCCCTCCCTCCAGTGTGTACTCCGAAAGAGTGTTTAGTGCAGCCGCTCACCTTGTCAGCAATCGGCGTACGAGGTTACTTTCCAGAAAATGTGGAGAAGATGATGTTCTTCAAAATGAATTATAATCAATTCCTCCGTGGAGACATTCGCCAGCAATTGCCTCCAGAAAGTACACAGGGATCTGAGATGGTGGATTCCAGTGGGGAGGAATTAATAATCTGTGAGGAGGGGGATGTACACAGTGAAAGGTGTGCGGAATCGGAGGATGATGATGAGGTGGACATCTTGCCTCTGTAGAGCAAGTTTGTGCAAGGAGAGATTGATTGCTTCTTTTTTGGTGGGTGCCCAAACCAACCAGTCATTTCTGTCACAGTCGTGTGGCAGACCCTGTCGCTGAAATGATGGGTTCGTTAAAGTGTGCATGTCCTGTTTATACAACATAAGGGTGGGTGGGAGGGCCCAAGGACAATTCCATCTTGCACCTCTTTTTTCTTTCATTTTTCTTTGCATCATGTGCTGTTTGGGGACTATTTTTTTAAGTGCCATCCTGTCTTACACTGCAGTGCCACTTGTGTCGCTTAGCTTAGCCATCCAGCGACCTCGGTGCAAATTTTAGAACTAAAAATTATATTGTGAGGTGTGAGGTGTTCAGAATAGACTGAAAATTAGTGTAAATTATGGTTATTGAGGTTAATAATACTATGGGATCAAAATGACCCCCAAATTCTATGATTTAAGCTGTTTTTGAGGGTTCACCCGAATCCAAAACACACCCGAATCCGACAGAAAAATTTTCAGGGAGGTTTTGGCAAAACGCGTCCAAATCCAAAACACGGCCGCGGAACCTAATCCAAAACCAAAACACAAAACCCGAAAAATTTCCGGTGCACATCTCTACTTTTATATAGAAAAAAGTCAAATAGACATCATATTGAAAAGCCTGAGTACATGTTACAACAGGCACTGATGCAGCATTGATGTCACTTTGTACATGTTGTTCACACCCTGACGAAGGAGCCCTGTGAGGTTCAGAAATGCTGCATGTAACATGTACTCAGACTTTTCAATATGATGTCTATTTGACTTTTCTCTATATAAATACACTTTACTAAACCCTGGAGTGCCATGCTTAGTCCTGGACTGCGAGTTCTGACTATTATGGATTTATATATATATATATATATATATATATATATATATATAAATATATATACATATAACTGCAGCTGAGCCCGGCACTCCTGATAGACTTACAACAGCCCCGATGCCATCCTAAAGAGGTCAGACATGCAAATTAAAACACTGCACTATCACCAGCACAGTACTAACGTTTTGGAGTTTAATCCTTCATCAGAGTACTCTGTTGAAGGATTAAACTTCGAAACATTAGTACTGTGCTGGTGGTAGTGCAGTGTCTTTATTTGTATGTATAAGTACAGTGAGTGTCGCCACTAACAAATTGCCTACTATATATATATGGAGAAGAAAGGCGGCACTCGGAGACTGATTTTGTGGTGAAACGAAACCAATCAGTGTTTAATCACGTCTACGTTTCGGGGGACGTACCCCCTTTCTCAGGACAAACCAAACACAAGTACACACAGTGAAAAACAACAATAAATACCTTACCATGTCTAGAAGCGCAAACCCCTGCCGTGGCGACGCCGGCCGGAGCCACGGGTCCCGCACTTCCGGTCGCTTCTCCCTGTCTGACCCGGAAGTGACGTCATCCCGCACCCGGACGTCATCCCGCGACGGCTGTGGACGTGCACACATTCTGTAACCATGGAGACCATGGAAACAGATTAAATCAATCTATGAAACAACATGTAATAAGTTTACAATATGCACAACATTACTGTATAAAGATACAAAATAATTAATGGTGACAATGAAAAATAGATTGAAAATGAATGACTGCAAAATAATAATAATAATAGATGGTGATGAATAAGTGACAGTTAAAACTTGGTGTCTAAGACACACTCAGGTATTAACCCTTGTGTGATATGTGAACACAATACTTGTACCTTCACAAAACATCAATAGAAATGTATCAATATGCTGAAATATGATGTAATAAATCTTCCTCATATATAAAGATATATTGAAAAAATATAAATGACAAAATGTGTGGAAAAGATATGTTATAAAAACCTCCGCTCTTTATGCTATCTACAGCACATATTATCAGTAGCTACAGGCTATATTACTATCTAGATCAGTGATTTTCAACCTTTTTCAAGTCGCGGCACACTGACCAAATTTTTTAAACTGCCAAGGCACACCATCAGTATCCCCCCCCCCCCCCCCCCCAAAAAAAAAAAAAACCACACACACACATTGGCCCCCTATGGGGGAAAAACACACACGGTGGCCCCCCCAGTAATTAAACAAATGCGTTGACCTCTGCAGTAATTCCACACATTAGCCCCCCACAGTATTTCCACACATTGCACCCCCACAGTATTTTCACACAGTGACTACCACAGCAATTAAATAAATACAAATTCACTGGCCCCTACCTGGGAGTCAGTGGATATGAAGCTCATTTCCCTCTCCCTGCCTCAGCCACTGGAGTTTATGCAGCCGGAGGAGCAAGGAGCAGCACGGGGTGAGACAGCCGGCAGGTGAGCGGACAGCTCATGTTTCCCTCTCCCTGCCTCAGCGTCTGGAGTGCATGCAGCCGGAGGAGCAGCACAGGGTGAGACAGCGGACAGGTAAGCGGATGGACGGGCGGGCTGATGACATGGCATGCGCGAGTCACGCTGCGTGTCATAGGTTACGGGCCGCAGTCCAGCGCAGTCAAAAACAGTGTGGGGATGGCAATTGGTGATGTCAGCGGCTAGGCATCGGGCATCTGTGGTGGCACATCTAAGAACCGCTCGCGGCACACTAGTGTGCCGCGGCACAGCGGTTGAAAATCACTGATCTAGATCAACTAATATACTGATCATAATAATGTGAACCATTATACGTCATATGGGGAATTTTCTTTAAAACTACAGCTAGACATAGTGTACCTGCAGTATTGGTATATAAATCTACACCAACCATCTACACAATGTGTAATTATGTTATTACATGAAAACTGTTATGTCACAGAAAACAGCTTAAACCTAGGTTTTCATTAAGACCCCTAGGGTGGATGGTGTCAAGTCTATAAATCCACCGTGCCTCAAGTTGTAATAATTTTTTAGGTCTATTACCACCCCGCTGCGACACTGGGACCTGGTCCACGATTTTATAATGCAGCGAGGTGAGGCTGTGTCTACTCTGAGCAAAATGCCGTGCAGCCGGTTGCTCACTGGTGCCGGACTGTAAGGCCGCCCTGATGGCCGACCTATGTTGGGCCATTCTCTCTTTAAATTGGCACTGAGTCTTGCCAATATAGTACAAACTACAGGGGCACACCAGTACGTATACTACAAAGGTCGAGCTGCAAGTGAGAGGCCATCTTATTGGAATTTTCTTGCCAGTGTGCGGGTGTGATATATAGTCACCTGTCTGCATATAACTGCAGGTGGTGCACCCCAGGCACCTGTAGCATCCTGGTTTTCGGGTAAGAAAATGAGTGCTTGTTGACGGGTTAATTAAAGATGTTACATCATTCTTAACAAGTAAATCCTTTAAATTTGCACTCCTAGTGTAGCAAAGCATAATTGTACTGTTACGTAAAGATGGTAAATTTGGATCAGAGGTGACAATGGGCCACATTTGTCGTACCTTTTTGCATGTACTCATGCTGGCTGTATTAAATTCATTGACCCATGGTAATGTTAACGTTTTAGGTTTAGGGGGATTACCCTGCAGTAGTTCCTCTCTTGTTTTCTCTAAAGCTTTAGACCTACCTGATTTCAGAAGCTTATGGGGATACCCTCTCTCTAAAAACTTGTTGGTCATAATGTCTAACTGTACCTGTCGTTCTTTCATTTCACTGGTGGTTCTACACACCCTTAAAAACTGCGAATATGGTAATCCTTTAACAGTAGCTGGTGGGTGGAAGCTGTCGTGTCTTAACAATGTATTGCGGTCAGTGGGTTTACTATAAAGCGCAGTCTGGATTCTCCCCTCCTTAATTATAATCTTAGTGTCTAGGAAACATATCTCATTAGCGTTAGTGGTGAGAGTTAGCTTTACCGGGCTAAGTGAGGTGTTATGTTCCTCAATCAATGTGGTGAGGGGGTCCAATGCTCCCTCCCAAAACAATAGGAGATCATCTATGTATCGATAATACAAGCTGATCTGTCCTGCAATGAGTGGATCTTCAAAAAACAATTGCCTCTCTACCTACCACATATATGCATTGGCTAGAGACGGGGCCACAGAGGACCCCATCGCACACCCGGTCACCTGTATGTAATATTTACCATTAAAAAGGAAATAATTATGTGTAAGAGTGAACATCAGCAATTGCAGAAAAAGATCTATGTCAGGGCCCTCATATACATCATTGTGAGTAATCAAACACTTTACCGCTGCGACACCCGCTTTGTGCGGAATGCACGTATATAAGCTGGTAACGTCGAGGGTGGCCAAAAACATATTACTAGACACGTGCTCAATGGTCATTAACTTTTTCAATAACGTGGTGGAATCTTTCAAGTGGGTAAAGGTTGCCTGGATGCAAGGTTGAAGAAAAGCATCCAGAAATACGGAAATGGATTCGCAAAGAGAACCCCTGGCCGATATGATCGGCCGGCCAGGGGGGCTCTTTGCATCCTTATGAATTTTGGGTATTGTGTAGAATACCGGCACTACCGGATGTGGGTTAATGAATTTATTGTACACTTCTGCTGTGATAAGTCCATCTTTCTTGGCATCCACCAGGATGGAATCCAATTCTGCTTTAAAGCTGTTAGTGGGGTCACCCTCTAATGGACTGTAAGTGTGTCTATCTGATAGCAAACGGTCACACTCCTGAATGTAATTCACAGTGTCCTGGACCACAATGGCCCCCCCTTTGTCCGCTCCCCGAATGATGATGTCCTTTCTATCCCGGAGGGACTTCAGGGCCAGATTCTCTTCCTTGGTCAAATTTTTGAAGATTTGTGGGGGTGGAATATCCTGCAGAGAGTCCAGCATTCTTGAGAAAGTCCTTATGGAGGCATTATTTGATATGGGGTCGAATTTAGAACTCGGTCCCAATTTTCTAATCTGAGGCTTTAGCTGGCTTACATTGGTATTCTCAGGATGTTTCCCAAAGTATTCACGTAATTTGAGTGTTCTATTAAACTTGTATGTCTCCAATTTCCAACCAAACTTATTGGGAAAATTGGTTGGTATGTATGAAAGACCCCTGTTCAAGACAGCCGTCACAGTTGGAGACAGGGTAGTGGAGGACCTTGGTTTCCCTCCTCGTTTGCCTCCTCGACTGCCCGCCCCTTCTGGTGGGTTTTTTCTCCTTCCAGATGCAATAGCCCGGGTGGTAACCCCTAAAGGGGCGCCCTTTTTGGGTACGGCTGTATCAGAGTGCAACGTGTCATCTGTTTCGCTAGCTGACGTGCTGTGTTGTTGCCTGAAAGGTCTCCGCCGACGGGATCCCATTATGTGGCCCTTCGCAGGGTTGGCAGGGTTGTTGGTAAGCCAGGTATATACCCAGTGCTGATCATAATCGGACTGCACTTTGCGCAGTTTTTCTTTTTTATACTTAACTAAATCCAACCTATATGCCTCAACCTGGGATTTTAACTTGTCAAGCCAATTAGTCGTCTTATCATCAGTCAGGGTTTGCAGATGCTGTTCCTCGAATTTCTGTAGTTTTTCTCTGGTCAAATTGACCTCTTTGGTGGATTCTTCTATTACGAGCAACATAAGGTCCATGGCGCATTTGTTCAACACTGAAATCCAGCGCTTACAAAATGTGGTGTTATGGCGCCCAATCGTTGGAGTATTCTGGACCCGGAATCCACGTGGGATTTGCTTACTCCTGTAATAATCGGACAAAGTCCTGCCATGATAGATTAAATCTATTTCCCGTTTTTTCAGTTTATACATTTCACGGAACAACTCCTCAGTGGCCGGTGTAGTAGTGTCATCAAACACAGTTTCCTTCACAAGAATATTCTCTGCCTCTATATCCGAGAAACTTAAAGTTTCATAATTTTCACACTGCAATACATAAGACAGGGCATCACCTGGGTCCAGCTCCGAAGTAGCCATGCTGTTTCCTTAATGCTGAAAAAGTGCTTGATGCAAATGCAAAAGAGCAGAGAGTAAAAACAAAGTGTCCAAGTGCTGTGTGCTGTGCTGTGCAGCGTGCCAAAATCCCAGTGCTGATGGGCTGGCTGTACTCCTGAGATGCCAAAGTAGGTGAACAAATGATAGGGGTGCCTTGACCTGTGAGGGACCTCACAGGTTGGAGTTTAATCCTTCATCACACACAGGGTGACATAGACAGGGTGACAGGGGGACATACACGGGGTGACAGAGGGGACTGCACAAGGTGACAGTGGCACACATACACAGGGTGATAGAGGGACATACACAGAGTGACAGGGGGCATACAATATATGTGGGGTGACAGGGACATACACAGGGTGACACAGGTGCATACATGTGGTATGACAGAGGGACAAACAGTACACATGGACACAATTTTCCCCTCACCCCATTAGCCACTGACCTGGCCGGCCACCACTGTAGTGTGTTTCGTGGCTGCGCTGGGTTTTATGTTGTGTGTACCGCTGGCTAGAGTTAACTGCCATTGTAAGCAGGCAGCACCTGTTGGGACACATGGGTGATGGAGGGGATGTATATACAGGGTGACGGAGGGGACATACATGGGGGTGATGGAGGGGACGTACACAGGGGTGGCGGAGGGGATGTACACACAGGTTTACGGAGGGGATGTACACACAGGATGACAGAGAGGACGTGCACACAGGGTGACAGAGGGGATGTACACAGGGGTGACAGAGAGGACGTATATACGGGGGTGATGGAGGGGAAGTACACACAGGGTGACAGAGGGGATGTATGTATGGGGGTGATGGAGGGGAGTACATATGGGGGTGCACCCTCACCCCCATTGTTAACCAGGCCCTGAGTAGACACTGTGACCTGGCAGTGACCCCACATCTGTAATACATTGCCTGATTTACCTCAGCATGCCCAGCCTGTCTGTATGGGAGCCAGTGAAAACATAATGCCACAGCCTCCCCCCTCCTTCCCAGTGCAGAGCAGAGAGAGTGCCAGCTTTTTGTTTCTTCCTGTGGAGCTGATCAGTAACTCACCAGCGGATGACACATTAGCTCCTGGCTGGAACGGAGTTTCATGTGCAGGCCAGGGCAGACTGAGTACAGATGATTGATGCGCTCCTGGGCTGCTGGTATGTGGAGGCGGGGCTGGATGGGAGGAGGGACCTCACAGCTCACGCACTGGAGGGAAATGTACAGTGAGTGACAGAGGCAAAGCCATGGAAGCAGCTCTCCTCACACTCACATGAGGTACACATCTTCTGCGGCAGCAACACAGGAACACAACAGCCGAGCTGGGGATGTCCCTTGCTCTGCTGTTGTGATAGTGGGCAGCACACAGAACCTTCATCGCTTCAGCCCTGGCTTCAGCTGCAGTGGCCGTAGCTATCTGGCATTGGGGGAACACAGCCACTAAAGTGCACAAGGAGGGCAGCCTACCGGAAATCTGTCCCGGCGTCCCGGCATACCAATCCACCGCTGGCTATAGGTGATGACACAGTGGCAAAAAGCTGGAGGGTTAGAGTCTAATGTTCTGCCATGATAGTGAACATAACAGTAGCATCACTGAATCAATAATATAGCATAATTACTGACTCCAGATGGTTTTCTTTAGACTGATTTGTCTCAGTCCATCAGGCTCATTGTGCTTAGTAGCAATGATGGTTAGTGAGTCACTCTCCAGCTGGAAATAGGACACAAAGGCTGCAATGTATTGGAGACAGGTCCCATCTTAAAATGTAGACATGGGATGAGATTGGCAAACATCCTGTTGGAGCAAGGCACACCTTCAGGTATTGCTGATCACTGCTGCTGGCAGCAAACAATCGTGATGTTACCTAAGCCACCTTATATAAGCCATGATAGTACAGTGGTGTGCTTGCAGACATATATACAGTACATGACTTGTATGAGGACCACCAACTAGGCATTATAGCAGCTTTAGAAATTATATGGCACTGTCCTTTGATAAATGGAAGCTCCTCAGATAAAAGACAGATCGTCAATGTATCTGCCATATAGGACCAGATTCTCCCCAAAGGTGCTATCCCAGATGTAGTTTTCTTAAAATAAACCCACATATAGATTAGCAAAACTAGGGGTGAATCTGGTCCCCATTACAGTGCCTCTTGTCTGCAGAAAAAAACTGAGTATCATATGAAAAAAAGTATAAACCTAATGAAGGATACATTAAAAGCATGTGCTGTCTCTTCAACATCTGGGTCAGAACTAGGGTAATGATTTACAGCCAACATACCAAATCATGTGATATGTTGGTATACTGTATAAAGACTCAACATCACAAGTAGGTATGTATGAGTCTTTCCAGGTGATAGAGTCTAATAATTGTCAAAACTAGCAGTGTCTTTGATATAAGGATGGGAGAAATATCACATATTCTTGTAACTGTGTGTCAAAATAAGCCAATAAATTAAAGGTCAGGCATGCAATATCTGAAATAATTGGTCCTCCTGTGGAAAAGATAGTCAATTATAGTACTTGAAAATAACTGGTCAATTAATATAAATAAATTGCCATATCTTTGATAATAATGTTATATCCCAACATTTTTAGAGTTCTTCATGATATAAAAGAGAGAGGTCAGATGAGAATATAAAATAATATTCAAAATTAGTCAGCTGTCTATGGGTATCCAGCAAATAGTAATTGATATTTTGAATGACTATGCCACCACCAACAATGTCTGTATTCCTTATCAAACCATTAAGTGCAAGTTGCTCTGATTTGGAAAGGTCATCTTTTAAAGGACCATTGACAGAGTTACTACAGAGTTCTCTGGAGTCTATCATTGGGGTCGTATAAAAACTTTCAATTAACAGACCCCTGTGTTGCAAGGGTTAGAAATCAGAGGCTTTCTTGAAGAAGTAATGTTATTGAAGGTCTTAACAGCAAAAATTCCCCCCTTTCACAGATGCAGATATCATTTTTTAATCAGCTTGGGACTGGTTTTCACTGTAGCTTTTTAACTAAAATCTTATAATCTCCATGTTATAGTGTAAAGCAATTCAGACTGTATTGTACTTTTGTAAGTAAAGGATTTCCTGAGGGAAAGTGGTGCTATTTTTATAATTTTTTTACTAATATTTTTTCATCATTAATATTTACTGCATTTTATATAGAGTACAAAATAAATGGCATATTAAAGTGGATACAGAAAAAAGGAGGATGGGGAAAGGGGTGTAAACATCTGGTTTTATAAACAGATATCACATGAAATCATTCATAATAAAGCAAACTGTAACAGTAGGTAATTTAGGAATCTAATCATATTTAAGGGTAAATACTGTATATCACCAATTAGATAAGTATAGGTCGGCAAAAGTCATGTCAAAAGTTCCTGTATGGGTGAATCAAAGTAAGTCCTCACCCACCTCTAGATTTTAGTACCATGCAGAGTCGTAACTGTGGGAGGCAACGGAGTAGGCTGCCATTGCGCTCCTGCTCTTAAGGGGGGCACATCTCCCCATGTTCCATAAGGGTCATTCCAACCCGTTCGTATGCAGCAGTTTGTCACTGCGGTGCGAACGGGTCCAGAATGCGCATGCGCAGTGTGTGCACTGCGCATGCGCGTCATTGCCTGGCGACAGGGGTCACCGGGTTACGATGCAGATTATGAAGAAAGCGGTCGCAGCGGCGGCCGCAAGAAGATTGACAGAAAAAAGTTCCTGGGCGTCACCAGACCGTTGGCGGCCGTTTTCGGGGAGTGGTGGAGAAAACGCAGGCATGGTCAGAAGAACGGAGGGCAGATATCTGACGTCAAAGCCGGGACCTGCATCGCTGCAGCCGTCGCACAGGGTAAGTAGGTCTAGGGCTAGTCTTCTTTTACACAAAACATTTTTTAGCTTAGCAGGGCTGCACAAGCGTTCGCAGTCCTGCTAAACTAAAATACACTCCCCCACAGGCGTGGACTAGTTGATCGCACCAGCAGCAAAAAGTTGCTGGCTGCGATCAACTCGGAATGACCACCCATGTCCTGTGACACAATTCAATTATGTTAATTGACAGCAGCCACTATCTCTTCCGTGGCCAACTCCCCTCTCTCACTAGTCCATGCACCTTATAAGTAACACCCTATTTATTATAGATGCACATCACCATACCCAGGATTAGAACCTACAACCTATTACATTGGAAGCAGGCGCCTTACTGATGGAGCTATTTGCTCCTCTATAGGAAGCATGAGAATTTTATCTATATGAAGCCACTTTTCTTACAATTACAAGTTACTTCATAAAGATAGCATTCTCTTGCTTTCTATACAGGAGCAAATAGCTCCATCAGCTAGGTGCCTGCTTCCAGTGTAAAAGGTCATGGGCTCTTATCCTGGGTATGACACTTGTAAAATAATTGTCAGAGAAATAATCAGCATTGTGACAACTGAGCAGATCTATGTAGTGTGTGGTGGTACACTACATAGATCTGCCTAGTTGCAATGGTTTTGAATTGACAATTCTGAGTAGCTCCATATAAGTAGAATCTACAGGCTTGCAATGCAGGAGCAAATAGCTTGATCAGTAAGGTGTCTGCCTTCTGTGTAACAGGTCAGGGGTTCAAATCCTGTGTATGACTGCTAAGAATTGTGTGATTTAGAAGAAACTTAAATATATGTACATTTTTTTCAGACCACACACACACACACACACACACACACACACACACACACACACACACACACACACCTTCACTTGTTCACCACGTGGTGCTCCATAAGGGCCCATCCAGTCAATCAATAAATATTTTTGAAGTATAGGCACTCACCACTTTAATCCCACAAAGTTTTATTAAATCACAGGTGCATCAAAACAGCCAAACAACTTGTATAGAATCAATGTTTCGGTCCTCCATGGACTTTGTCAAGAACAGCATCAATATAAATAAGAGTCATGGTGTGGGCTGCAGGATGACTCTTTTATATTGATTCCCTTCTTGACAAAGGTCATTCATCTATATATGGGGGGGCAACAATATTTAGCTTGCCTCCGGGCACATGTGATGAATTTATGCTACTGGTACCATGGTTATCACAGAGTAAGAAAAAAAATGTTCTTTAGTAAACATGGGGGGTCATTCCGAGTTGATCGCTCGCTGCCGTTTGTCGCAGCATAGCGATCAGGCTAAAAATCGGCTGATCTGCGCATGCGTATTGGCCGTAGGGCGCACGCGCCAAGTAATTTCACACAAAACTATGCAATTTTCTACAGGGGCGAGCGACGCTTTTCAGTCGCTCTGCTGATCGGTGAGTGATTGACAGGAAGTGGGTGTTTCTGGGTGGAAACTGTCCGTTTTCCGGGAGTGTGCTAAAAAACACAGGCGTGTCAGGCTAAAACGCAGGAGAGGCTGGGGAAACAGGGGAGTGGCTGGCCGAATGCAGGGCGTGTTTGTGACGTCAAACCAGGAACTAAACGGACTGAGGTGATCGTAATCTAGGAGTAGGTCTGGAGCTACTCAGAAACTGCAGGAAAAGATTTTCGAGCAATTCTGCTAAACTTTCGTTCGCACTTCTGCTAAGCTAAGATACACTCCCAGAGGGCAGCGGCTGAGCGTTTGCACTGCTGCTAAAAGCAGCTAGTGAGCGATCAACTCGGAATGAGGGCCATTGAGAGGTGAGAAAACAAATATAAAGGCCACAGTCTGGAAAATTGTCAGCTCTCAATATGCTTTTCTTATTTAAATAAACATAAAGAAACCAGTGATGCTTTGTGGTATGGGAAGTCAGATTATCCTATCAATGGGGAAATCTCATTTACAGATGGCAATATGGTAGTTTCCAGAACAAATCCATAATATATGACTGAAGGCCAGCATTTCAAAAAGAGTACGTAATCTCTCCAATTTGTTCCTCCATGGGGAATCCTCTAAAACCATTATCTTGTCAGGATGCATGGAGATTTCACTTTGGAATAAGATGTGTGCCATAATGGGGTCATTTTGGGAAGCCACTAGTTGACCCATCTTGGTCTCCAAATGGTCTGTGCTACCACCGATCACAAATCTTCTGCCCTAAGTTAAAAAATGGAGGAATGCATCTCTGATGTCAAAGCTGCCTTATAGAATGACAGCATCTGATACACATTGTAGTGCAGATTTTGAGAGGTGCGTATAACTCAGGGCTCACTCCCAAATAAATCATAGAGGAGAGACCTTCAGAAGAATAAGGATGAGAAGATGATATAGAGGTGTGAGAGTTCAAGCTGAAAGAATTGCCTGCTTCACTAATTCCATAAAGATGAAAACTGAAAATGGGCAACAAGGCTGACAATTTATGCTTCTTTGGAGGCATAGTGTAAAGTCCCAATGCAGGAGTATAAAACAAGACAGACGGTCAAATGGTATCAGGCTGAAAATGAGTGTTTATTTAGGGAGAGACAAACATGGGAGGGCAACTCACCATGTAAGTCATAGTGCAGATCTATTTGGAGCAAATGGAATCAGGAAAGGGCATCCATCCACTGGTCACATTCCACCAACATCAAAAAGCACAAGGAAAATTCATCACAAACATAGAGCTCTTCACCAGCACAACAGATAGGAACTGGGTGAAGACTTGGTGGGTAAGTAATCAGCCTGTAGGTGCGGGCAACAAGTAATCCACAACCCAGGAGTGAGATTAAGTAGCCCAGAGACAATCACGGGGAACTAAGGAGGTTAGACAATCAGGAGGAGTGCTAAAGTAGTAAGTGTACTCATGCAAGTTGGCAAAGCCAGAGACAGGAGAGAGAAACCACTCACCTGAGTCTGCAGTCACTACAGGTAGCAAGACGGGACAATAGTGTAGCAAGGTCTGTCCATGTTGTCACAGAGCTAGAGTTACAGGTCCTAAAGAGACTTTGAAGGTGAAGAAAGGTTGACAAAGAAGCTGCGGGCTCCAAGTAAGTCAAACTCTCACATCAGTTGTTTGGAAGAGAAGTGCTACTCTTGGGAGTAGGAGCAGTTCTGGAGCCATAGAGAGATGCTCTACGGTAGGCAGTTGGGTAGCAGACACCAGTGGTGAAGGAGGTAACTAGAGATATCCAACCAATTATGTTAGCATAATTCTGCAGAAAAAGGAGCAGACACTTTAAGGAATTTGAGCCCATCTTTGCCTGCTAGGACATAATTCATTTTTATCAATGTTTATTACTATTAAAGACTCTTTAGTGCCAATGCAAAGTTGAACACAAGAAAGCCACAATTGGAACAGCATTTCATGTATGGAACTAAGGGTCTAATAAGCATGGAATGCAGCGGTGGCCAACCTGTGGCTCTTGAGCCGCATGTGGCTCTTTCTTTATTCAAATGTGGCTCCCAACACTCTAAATCATGTGACCACAACAGATACAGAAACCGCTGCACTCCAGCCAGACACGCAGAAGCACTACAAGGATTGAAAACTGAAGGAGTCAGATACTAGAGGTGAGACACCCACAAGCAAACAGAGGACACATTAGGGACTGCTGTAATGGCACGAGTTGATGGGGGGGGGGGGGCTGTAGTGATACATGAAGGTGGGCTAGAGTGACACATTGCAGAGCTGGCTGGAGAGACACAGGAGGGTCCTGGCAGAAGTGACGTGGGAGGGTGCTGGAAGTAGTGACACATGGGAGATATGGCTGGAGTGACATAGAAGGGTGGTAGCAGGAGTGACAAATGGGAGAGCTGGCTGGAGTGATATGGGAGGGTGGTAGCAGGAGTCACACATGGGGGAGCTGGCTGGAGTGACAGGACGGTACCGGAAGTAGTGACACATGGGAGAGCTGGCTGGAGTGACATAGGAGGGTGGTAGCAGGAGTGACACATGGGGGAGCTGGCTGGAGTGACAGAAGGGTGTTGGTTGGAGTAACACATGGGGGAGCTGGCTGGAGAAACAGCAGGGTCTTGGCAGTAGTGACACATGGGAGACCTGGTTGGAGTGACACAGCAGGGTCTTGGCAGTAGTGACACATGGCTGGAGTGACACATAAGGAGCTGAAGTTTATTATGCAAATCTGTCTTTTTCAATTATTTTTTGTGAAAGTGGCTTTTTCAATGGATCTGGCTTTAAAAAATGTATTTTATGTCGTTCTGGCTGTTTCAATGTATTTTATACCAGGGGTGTGGTCTAGCAGGCACAAGGCCACATTCCATTTTTGCATGCGTGCCATCGGCTCGATGTCGGCTCTTTGACATACCTAACAAGGTTTTTTGGCTCTTTGCCACTGACTGGTTGGCCACCCCTGATGGAATACATCTATGATGCGTTTGCATACTGAAGCCCTTCTGGAGTGTGCGAATGCCCATAAGCCGCACTGCGCATGCACACACAGTGAGATGCAATGGCATCTCACATATGAGAGATATTCGCGGGTTGGGAGGGGGCATCAACGCAACATTTTTGGGGCAGTGTTGAAACATTGGGGGGCGCAGTCCGGACAACACAGGTGTGTCCAGACCATTTGCGGGGTGTACCGCGGGTGTTGCATGACATAACACACAGCCACTGCATACCTAAACATGGTGGGTAGCTATCTGCCTTCACAGCTAGGCTGCGCAGGCAGAGGTCTATCCTTAACATGCGAGCGCTTCGCTGCTGAGTGAAGCGTTCGCATGTAAGCGCGGGGAGGGGGGGACTTGGCAATTGCCCAGCTTTCTTTCAGTGTAGTGACTCAGATACAAATTAGCAGAATCTTCAGTGTAGAAACATGCCACCCCTGTCATTTCTGACATTTTTTTTTTATAAAGGAGATTGGCAGCAACATTCTGAGTCTGCGCTGTCTCTGTTTAATAGAGCATCTGCTGACTCCCGGGATTAGCAGCACGCTGTGTGTATCACAGTCACTGCTGCTTCTGTCAGGATGCAGCTCTCAGTTTCTCCTTCCTCTATAACTAATCTCCAGATACTCATTGGCTAGTTACACTGGGGTTGGGTTATATAGCAAGTAGAAGCCCTGGCCGCTGCAGCAGTGGCTGTGATACACACTGCGGCACTGCTGATACCCAGGAGCCGGTTCACATCACCGGATGCTTTTTTTAAAGAGGAAATCACTTACAAGGCATGGTTTTGCCTTGTAAATGATTGCCCCTTAAAAAAAAATCTGAGATCAGCCGGCATCTCGCACCTCCTGCGATCTCTGGCGCCATTACATCCCTGTCCATTACGTCCCTGCTATATGTGGTCTGAGCTGCAACCCACAGGAATATGCATACATTTATATCATGTAGGTATGCAGGGCCGAAACTAGGATTTTCGGCACCCGGGGCAAGGCAGAAATTTAGCGCCCCCCCCCCCCCCCCCCTTCCCCCACCACAACCACCACCGCACACACACATACAAAAATAATAATAATAATTAAAAAAACACAATAAATTATATATATATATATATATATATATACACACATACACATACATACACACAAGTGCAGTCAGCAGCACTCTTCTCCTATATACAAAACAGCATGATAGCCGGTGCCTTTCTTGAGAAACACACAGGGTCCCCATATATAAATGAACTGTCATCGGCACTCACAGCATCAAAGAAGGAGACAAGACTGTGTCTAATAGTCAACGTTTCAATGTTATAGTATATCATTTTCGTCAGGACAATGCAATGTGAGCAAAAACATACCTTTATACCCGCCAGACCATTCGTGGCACCCAGTGTCCGCCGCACCCGTTCAGTGAAGATGACGTCATCACGGGACGCTGGACGTGGCGTCATGGAGAATCTCACCTGGTAGTGATACAGAACAAATAACTTATTACAAGGATAACAAACCATATAAAAAAAAGGGAAAGAATAAAAGTGTATATAAGAATAAATACACACTAATATCGGCGGACGCTGGGTGCCACAGACGGTCTGGCGGGTATAAAGGTACGTTGTTGCTCACAGTGTATTGTCCAGACGAAAATGTTATAATGTAACATTGAAACATTGACTATTAGGCACAGTCTTGTCTCCTTCTTTGATGCTCTGAGTGCCGCCAAAAGTATATATATATATATATATATATATATATATATATATATAAAATAAAGAAATGAAAATCACAGCGGCAACGTGTATTAAATATCACGCCATACCACGCCCCTTTGTCAAGGTGATCAACTACTGATAGATATATATATGTATATATATATATATATATATATAGATATATATAATGTTTTTAAGTAAATATAAAAATAAAGCAAAAATACAATATATAAAAATAAATTCCAAGGGACGACGGGGTTGCGTCCCCGAAACGTAGATGTCTCATTGGCAATAAAGTAGAGATGAGCGCCTGAAATTTTTCGGGTTTTGTGTTTTGGTTTTGGGTTCGGTTCCGCGGCCGTGTTTTGGGTTCGACCGCGTTTTGGCAAGACCTCACCGAATTTTTTTTGTCGGATTCGGGTGTGTTTTGGATTCGGGTGGTTTTTTCAAAAAACCCTAAAAAACATCTTAAAACATTGAATTTGGGGGTCATTTTGATCCCATAGTATTATTAACCTCAATAACCATAATTAACACTCATTTTCAGTCTATTCTGAACACCTTACACCTCACAATATTATTTTTAGTCCTAAAATTTGCACCGAGGTCGCTGGATGACTAAGCTCAGCGACCCTAGTGGCCGACACAAACACCGGGCCCATCTAGGAGTGGCACTGCAGTGTCACGCAGGATGTCCCTTCCAAAAAACCCTCCCCAAACAGCACATGACGCAAAGAAAAAAAGAGGCGCAATGAGGTAGCTGACTGTGTGAGAAAGATAAGCGACCCTAGTGGCCGACACAAACACCGGGCCCATCTAGGAGTGGCACTGCAGTGTCACGCAGGATGTCCCTTCCAAAAAACCCTCCCCAAACAGCACATGACGCAAAGAAAAAAAGAGGCGCAATGAGGTAGCTGTGTGAGTAAGATTAGCGACCCTAGTGGCCGACACAAACACCTGGCCCATCTAGGAGTGGCACTGCAGTGTCACGCAGGATGTCCCTTCCAAAAAACCCTCCCCAAACAGCACATGACGCAAAGAAAAAAAGAGGCGCAATGAGGTAGCTGACTGTGTGAGAAAGATAAGCGACCCTAGTGGCCGACACAAACACCGGGCCCATCTAGGAGTGGCACTGCAGTGTCACGCAGGATGTCCCTTCCAAAAAACCCTCCCCAAACAGCACATGACGCAAAGAAAAAAAGAGGCGCAATGAGGTAGCTGACTGTGTGAGAAAGATAAGCGACCCTAGTGGCCGACACAAACACCGGGCCCATCTAGGAGTGGCACTGCAGGATGTCCCTTCCAAAAAACCCTCCCCAAACAGCACATGACGCAAAGAAAAATAAAAGAAAAAAGAGGTGCAAGATGGAATTGTCCTTGGGCCCTTCCCACCCACCCTTATGTTGTATAAACAAAACAGGACATGCACACTTTAACCAACCCATCATTTCAGTGACAGGGTCTGCCACACGACTGTGACTGAAATGACGGGTTGGTTTGGACCCCCACCAAAAAAGAAGCAATTAATCTCTCCTTGCACAAACTGGCTCTACAGAGGCAAGATGTCCACCTCATCATCATCCTCCGATATATCACCGTGTACATCCCCCTCCTCACAGATTATCAATTCGTCCCCACTGGAATCCACCATGTCAGCTCCCTGTGTACTTTGTGGAGGCAATTGCTGCTGGTCAATGTCTCCGCGGAGGAATTGATTATAATTCATTTTAATGAACATCATCTTCTCCACATTTTCTGGATGTAACCTCGTACGCCGATTGCTGACAAGGTGAGCGGCGGCACTAAACACTCTTTCGGAGTACACACTTGTGGGAGGGCAACTTAGGTAGAATAAAGCCAGTTTGTGCAAGGGCCTCCAAATTGCCTCTTTTTCCTGCCAGTATAAGTACGGACTGTGTGACGTGCCTACTTGGATGCGGTCACTCATATAATCCTCCACCATTCTATCAATGGTGAGAGAATCATATGCAGTGACAGTAGACGACATGTCCGTAATGGTTGTCAGGTCCTTCAGTCCGGACCAGATGTCAGCATCAGCAGTCGCTCCAGACTGCCCTGCATCACCGCCAGCGGGTGGGCTCGGAATTCGGATTTGGGATTTCGAAGAATGCACAGTTCTTTGCTGTGCTGCTTTTGCCAGCTTGAGTCTTTTCATTTTTCTAGCGAGAGGCTGAGTGCTTCCATCCTCATGTGAAGCTGAACCACTAGCCATGAACATAGGCCAGGGCCTCAGCCGTTCCTTGCCACTCCGTGTGGTAAATGGCATATTGGCAAGTTTACGCTTCTCCTCCGACAATTTTATTTTAGGTTTTGGAGTCCTTTTTTTTCTGATATTTGGTGTTTTGGATTTGACATGCTCTGTACTATGACATTGGGCATCGGCCTTGGCAGACGACGTTGCTGGCATTTCATCGTCTCGGCCATGACTAGTGGCAGCAGCTTCAGCACGAGGTGGAAGTGGATCTTGATCTTTCCCTAATTTTGGAACCTCAACTTTTTTGTTCTCCATATTTTATAGGCAGAACTAAAAGGCACCTCAGGTAAACAATGGAGATGGATGGATTGGATACTAGTATACAATTATGGACGGA